>NC_140582.1:710980923-712377413 GCF_964204655.1 Triturus cristatus | reverse complement strand
TCTCCACACTCCGCTGTGCCCCTAGAGTGTTTTCTTGACACAAACACTCATCAATTGAGGCATGGACCCTTAGACCCAGACATGTGCACCAGGAGAGATAAACACAAATTCTGACCCAGAGCCACAAACACTCATCCATTGAGGCATAGATCCTGAGAACCAGACATATGCACCAGAAGAGGGAGGCACAAATACTGACCCAGAGACACAAACAGTCACCCATTGAGGCATGGAACCTGAGACACAGACATGTGCACCAATAGAGGGAGATACAAATACTGACCCAGAGATACAAACACTCATCTATTGGATCATGGATCCTGAGGACCAGACATGTGCACCAAGAGAGAGACAACGATAATGACCCAGAGACACAAACGCTCATCCATTAAAGCATGGATTCTGAGAACCAGACATGTGCACCAGGAGGCTGAGACACAAATACTGGCACAGACACCGAAGCCCGTGATTTAAAGGTATCATTGGATCCCGCTGCTCCAGAAAGGGGGCCCACTTAAGATACTACATACAAACCCACATGGTTGCGATAAATGCTGGGAACACTCTGGTTGACAAAGCATTGCACCATGAACACCCACAACCCCCTTTTTTTAATCTTTATCGTGATGTTCAACTATGACTAATACTGATGTTTTCCTGGGATCCTATTAATTTGGAATTAGCAAAATAGAGCCTGTAAAACATGTTACATGTACATTTATTTTCACTCAGTTCCATTACGTTGTACAATCTGAATGTCTCACCTGTATTGCACTTGGAATCTCTGTTTACTTTTATGCTTACGTTACCTGGGCTATGTAATGTGTGCACTCAATATTTAAATGAAACTCCTAGGTTGTACTGCTTATACACCATTGACTAAAAAATCACTAAAGTTTATTTTTAAAAAGTACATGTGGAGTGCGACTGCCAGTGTCTCCCTGTTAGCCAGGTCCAGTAAGAGCTCGGGTGGCATATGCCAGGGCCTAGCCATGCGCACTCCCCCACTGCAAACGAAGCAGCACCGGTGCATGATCTGAGAGGAATTTCCCTAGATGGTCAACTGCCCGTAGCATCTGCAGGGCCATCGCAGCAATCAGTAATCGGTCTAGACAGCCTATGTGTTGTGTGTCCGAGAGTGACATGCAAATTCTCTCGATTGTGGATTGAGTACACGCCAGCCATCAAACAAGCCCAAGTTGACACAGGTGAGGTACTCAGTCATCTGGGGCTTGTACCCAGTAGTGGTAGGTGCCGGTCCCCGTCCCCATCTAAGTTGCAGTTGAACTCCCACCCATATTATTGGAGACCCCACACTACCCTTGAGCAAGGTCTGCATTGTCCCATTGAATTTCCCATCATCAATGTTGGGGCCATAGGTGATTAGGATGGTGACGTCTTCGCCATCCAGCATACCCTGTAGGAGAATATGACATCCCTCCACATGCACTTCACTATACACATGGTGAAAGGGAATCCCCGGGGCAAACCAGATTGCAACTCCTCTAACATAAGATGAGCCGGTTGCTGTGAAAAGCTGTCATCTCCATTTTTTAGCTAACTTTTGGACTTCATCACCCATTAGATGTGTCTCCTGCAAACAGACTATCTGCACCCGGTCACGCCAGAGGTATGAATGGACTCTATGATGCTTTGTGTAACCCTTCAGCCCTCTGACGTTCCAGGTAATGATATTGGTAGAATCAACCATGAAGAAAGTGACCTGACTAGGGCCACCCGGGTCACTCGCGACCACCTCTCAGCCTTCCACATAAATGATGAGTCGGTCAGACAGTAGAGAATACAAACCAAGTCTATTTATTCAGGTACACTCGAGCAGAGTCCAGTCTGAGTAGCCTCCTGGGATTGCTTCAGAGGGACTGACTTCAGCAAACAGGGTAATACACTATGTACAATTCAGAACCAATGAAGACACGCCCTGACTGGAAATTTCCAGTTGGAGGCAGCTAGACAAAAAAGGTACAGAAGGATGAGTTTTGATCCTGAGACCGAGCACATGCTATCTTAACCCCAAGGTCCTTCTGCCTGTGCCCGCCGCTCCAAAGGTCGGAGCAGGCCTATCTAGTGGGAAAGGTATGTGCTAATAAGAACAGTGTACTCATTAGTACAACAAGGCTCAACCTTGGAGAAATGAAAACTATCGCAGCTGCCTTCAGCAGGGGCAGAGAGAGGAATTAGTTTTGATCATGGCTCAAAATAGCGACTAAACATAAAATGGTGCAGCGAATGCTATCTTACAACTTACAATGCATAAACAGCACAGCTAAAACATTTGTATTCCTACAACCATTAGATGTACTTGACCCCCACCCAAATCCTGACCATCGGCCCGGGGAGGGGAGGGGAAGAGATTATCCATGTCCTATGGAGAGGACACTACAACCAGAACCTGCACATGCACTGTAACCGAATAAACGAATCCCCATAGGAACTAAGGGCATGAATTAAAAACAACTGTCAACCACACCCCTGACAAACTACTGCATAACAAAACTGTGTTTGCCCATTCTGTGTCTTGCTGTTAGGACCTACAACAACCCCCCTTTCCCAAACCAAAGACTTAAACCTATTACGGGGAGAGGGCTCCCCAACCCCTCATTGTGTGTCATGGATTGTGTGCCATGCCATTATTGCATACATTACCATGTGACATTCCTCCTACCCTCTGCATGCCTCCGTCTGATACCCTACACCCTAGTCAATCAGGCCTCATAACGATCAGCCGTGGTGCCGGTTAGCTCAATGTCCATTGTTAGGGTAGAATCGACCCTGCCTCAGAAGCGGGCAGCGCCATAGTGCCATCACCCTGAATGACGACTGGCCTGCCGGGATCAAGCTCCTCTTGTACTCTTCAGTCCAGGCAATGTGCTGTCCACTGCCTCGGGTGCCGGTTCTCCAGGAGCCTCCTTTCTCCCGCGGCACTTTGTCCCACATCTCCAACTACCTCCAGACATCCTCAAGTGTGTCGAAAAAAAATTGACTTGCCCTCTGAAATCACTGCAATCTGCTGGGATATAAGAGCATATATCAGAGACTCATGGGCATCAACTTCCCCTTCGCTTCCAGGAAAGATTGCATTGAGCCTGCACTTTCTGCGAGTCCGGGAAAAGGGAGATCTTGTGATTCTCATAATGGCCATGATCTGTTTCACAGGCCAGATGCAGGAGACAATCCCTGTCCCTGTAGTTTAGGATGTGCACTATGATAGCATGTGGCAGGGCCCCCACTCTCGGGGGACTGTCAGGGCCCGGTGGTCCCTCTTGACCGCAAAATATGGAGGCAGGCCAGTGGGTTTCAGAGTGTTGCAAATCCATGTCTCCACAAAGCTCTCCGCTTTGGCCCCTTCTGCTCACTTGGGGAACCCCAGCAGGCAGACGTTGTTTCACCACGATTTCCCATCTGCGTGTTCAGCCCGCGCCTCCAAGGCACCTGTTTTCAATGTAAGGATAGCCACCTGTTTCTTCAATGTTGTGACCCCCGACTGTCGCTCGACGATAGAGCCCTCCGTTGCCCAGACCTTATTTGATATCTTTCACAGATTTGTGCACCGGAGGTATAACTATGGATACAGATTCAATCTTCCCTTCTAAGGCCACCCAGGATCCCTGGATGGCCACTAGGATGTCTACCTGTGAGTTCTCCTCTGGGAACAATACCCACACGCGTGGCCCCGGGGCCCCCCATCTCGTGTCTGTCGTTTGAAAATGGGCATGAGGGTGGCTCAATAGTGTTCACCTGAAGGTGTCCAGTGAGCCTCCCCTTCCCCTTGAGGAAAGATGATAAGGAGTTCCCCAGTCATGATGCAACAATTGGAACTGCCACCAAGCCCTGCTGCTGCTGTCCCCACCCAATCCCATACTGTCCAGTTAACATGCTTGACCCCTCACTGCCTTCTGCGGGTTGCCACAGTAGAGTTAGACCTCCTTTAGTCAATGGCACTTGCCCGGACTCACCCTACCAATCGCTGCCCCCACAACCGTGGTGCTTATTGGAGTCCCAGCCCCACGCTATGATGGAATGCTCCGGCCCACTGGGGACTCTCTGCTGCTATAGGTGGTCACCCACATGGTGTCATGACCTGCGTTGCACATCAACATCGCGCCCAGGCCACAGCGAAACTACATCTCCCAAGACACCCTTCTCGGCAGTCTCCGAGCACCAGGACCAGCGAACTTCCTGATTGGGAGGCTATATAGCCCCGCCCATGCCGAGAAACGGGGCTTGACAATCGTTCCTGTTATTCAAGTCCCCCACTCACGCCAGGCGGACGGTGTTTCCCCGCCGGAGGTCGGGCGTGCTTCACCCCTCGCTGATCCCGAGCATTGCGACGACTCCCGGAAGATACTTTGCCGCGTGAAGGTAAGACGCCAGGCGGACGGTGTGTCCCCGCCGGAGGTCGGGCGTTTTCAACGAGACTTTACCGCAGCCACCTGAACGGCTCAGGTAGGGCTTCTCGCTCGTGTGAGACCCTCTTCGTTTCCTTTCCCTGACTCGACAGGGTTCCCCGGTTACGCTAGGTACTTAGGCCAAAGTGCGCGGGTAATTAACCCGCCTTCCCGTACACTACCAGGAACTTCCCCGAAGGGAACCACCATCAGCAGTGAAGTTGGGCTGCGCGTTGACACTGTGAGGAAAACAGTGAGAGACACAGCATTGCCTTAACTGTTGAGACTTGCGAACCTGGGTGCCCCCAGTTAAAGGAGGATTTTGGCGCCATACGAACAGTTGGTTTCTTTCTGGGCAACTTGGCAGACGATAAAGGGGAATTCACAGAGTACACCTAATCCCTTTAAGGTAGGAAGGGGGGACTTGCCTTCCGATGCCATAAGCGTGTATGCTCTACAGGAGAGACTCTGTGAAGCCTACTTACCGTCTGTTTTTGTCATTTTCAGTTGGTTCAAACGCCCATCCGACGTGCCTGCTGATACAGGAATCATTCATTCACCGTCACCACACCGAAGGATCCCGTGTTCCACCCTCCTCTCCCGGGGGGACGTCTGTTCATAGAGTAGTGTAATTCTCTCTGGGGCACGACGCGCCCTCGGGAAGTAGGGAACCTTCATCGGCCGCCGTCCCTGCTGCCTTCTAGTCAGGTTAGTGGCCACCACACAGTGTGCTCCTAACACGGTCACGACACATGGACACCTCGGGACCGGCTCCCCATATCACTGTCCAGCAACCCACACGGCAAGGGCCCGGGTCACAAGGTCCCAGCCAACACGGATAGTCCAGAAGGCCCTCCACCGCTGCAGGATCTCCCCACCAGTGCACCGCACCCTCTGTGCTCTGACCGGGCCCACAGCAACCCCCATGCTCACCTCAAGGCAGATGCAGAGCAGATGCCCCCAAGTCAGGCACTCCTGTGTTAGCGGGGCCCTCGTCCACGAGTCCCTGCTCCAGCGGCGGTCTGCTGCAGATGAAGGAAAATAAGGAAGGCCTGGGTATGCATGCTCTCAGCCCAGGCCCACCAGTTGCCCAGCAGACACCTTGCAATACTGTTTCCGGGAACTCCTCATGCCAGCGGGTGTGAAGGAAATCAGGTAGGAGCGGGGGAGGCCTGAACACTGAACAGGCCCCACCCTCGCCACCTCAGGCAGTGTCCAGGATCAGGAAAGCCGGGCCGTCTGCCAGCCTGCCAGCCACACTCCTTCACCTCCCCAGCCATCAATGAGTAATCTGCCACAGTCTCCAGGGCTAGCCCATAGCAAGCTTGTATTGTGGAGTCTGAAAATGTTCCGATGTCCCAGCAACACTGAACACAATCCCTGGTGAGCAAACACTCCAAAAATCCTGACATTACCACCCACCAAAGAGCCTCCCTATTCCTCCTCCAATCAGGACCTTGTTTTGTTAGGGAAACTATGGTGAAATGATTGGATTAAGTGGGGTAGATGAATGAATGACTCGGGTTCCCAATATCTATCTGAGTCATCATACCATGATCAGGAAACTTAATACTGGTACTGCCCTCTGACTCTACTGGAATCAAGAATCTGCTCAACTTTATATTTATTTGGCTCATCTATTACAATTAGAGGAGGTGTCACCTTGTGTGTATTGATTGCCTTCTTAACCCTAGAGATCTGAACTACTGGGTGTGCATGCTATTTTGCTGGTAATTTTAGGTGCACTGCAGAATCCCTGATTAATCCAGTGATCTTGAAAAGACCCACAACTCTAGAAAAGAACTTAGGGTGGCAGTCAGGGATAGATAGATTCTGTAAGGGTAGCCAAACAAGATCATTAAATTTGTACTGTAGACCACACTCTCTGGGCCAATCTGCAAATCTCTTAAAGTCTGCTTTGGTCGGCTGAAGATTTTTTATGGCTTTTTGTTTAGATTCTTATATTATATATTCAGAATACTCTGTATACTGGGTACTGAGGATGGAGGAACATCTCATGGTTATATGAAGAGAAAAAAAAAGAAAATCCTAAAGCACTGTGGAGCGAATTCTTATAATAAACTCAGCCGGGGGAGCCATTTTGACCAGTATTCTTGATGGTCCATTAAGAAACAATGGAGATATTAATCTAGGGCTTGACTAGCTCTCTCCGTCTGACCATGGTGTTAACTGGTGAAAGAGAAGGGCATTATGTCCAACTGAGGGGCTAATTTGTTCCAAAATTCTGAAACAAACTGGGATACTTTATTTGAAATGAGGATCTCTGGTATTTTATGAAGACGAACACTGTCCTATAGAAAAAAGTGGACTAATTAAAAGGGATTAGGTACCTTATTAGGTGGCATAAAATAAGCAGTCTTGGTCAGATAGTCAACTATAAAAAGAACTTTTATGTATAGTTCACAAATAGGAAGCTCAACAATAACTGTCCATTGATATACGAGTCCAGGGTTAACTGGGTGAGGGCGTAGGTTATAATACACCACTGGGTTAAATGTGATTGGTTTTTGCTCTAGCACTGGTAACACAGCGATCAATGTACTCCTTCACAACTTGATCCATTCTTTCCCGCCAGAATTGTCATTTAGGGAGTTCATCCGTTTTTCTACATTTGCGTTTCCTGCTCTGGAAGCGTTGTGACAATAGTATATAAGAAGTTGTTGAAAGTTGTTTTAAAGTATATACAGACAATGTGCATGCCATAATAGACCATCGAATCCTTCCCTATTCGAAGAACCCCTCCTTATCAACTCCTGTTGATTGAGAACCCCATGTTGATCTTTAAGCTCTGTCAGGAATGAGTGAGAATCCTTTCCTTCCATCGACTGAAAGGAAAAGATGGCAGGTGGGTCCCCAAGTGTTGCTTCCTCTACTGTGGGTCAGGAAAAGGCATCTGCTTTGCTCTGATGGTTCCCAGTTATTTCATATAAGAATCTAGAGAAGAAAAGGGACCACAATGCATGTCAAAGATTAGAGTACTTTATTGCTTTGAGATAACCCAGGTTCTTATGGTCTGACCGGATTGCAACTGGATGCTCTGTCCTCCCAAGAGAAGGCCACTTAAATGCTTCCTTTATGGCCAACAACTCTCCATCATATGTGGTGTAATCCCTCTCAGCAAGTTTTAAAGTATGGGAATAGAAGGCAACAGGATCCGAAGCTTCAGTACTTGTTTGGCATTGTGACAAAATAGCCTCAATGGCATAAGATTAGACATTAGTTTCCATGATGAAAGGAAATGAATGATCTGGATCTCTTCGTATTAGGGCAAATGCAAATGCTTCCTTTAATTCGGAGAATGCTTACTGCTTTTCTGGACCCCATAAAAGGAATTTCCTTATTGGTTAACTAAGTGAGTGTTAGCCCTTTGGATGAGAAATCTTGAATGGACAGTCAATAAAAGTTAGTAAACCGAAGAATCTCTGTATCTCCTTGACAGTTCAAGGAACAGGCCATTCTCACACAGCTTCACCATTATCTGTCATTGCTCTACAGGAAGCGAGTTGATGGACTCCTCCCAACACATACACGGATGGTGGTGAGAGTGTGGAAAGCGGCCACGAAGTACTTGGGGTTGGAGAAGAAACTCTCCGGGATGACTCCACTTTGGGCAGGAGATTTTCTGAAGGAAGTAGGCAGCTTAAACGGTTTTGCCAAATGGGAATTGCTAGGAATAGAGACACTAGGTGATATCTGGAGAGGAGGAGCGTATATCACGTTCAAAGAGTTACAAACGGACTACACGATGGGGCAGGGGGAATAGCTTCCATACATGCGATTAGGACATGCACTTAGAAAACATCAGGGAAGGAGAAACAAGAGTAGAAGCCAACCCATTAGAGGATTGGGTACTCATAGAGCAGATACGCGAAAAGACAATATCCCTGTTCTATAAAAAGATAATCAATAATACCCCAGATCCCACGAACACACTTAGGCAGACATAGGAACAAGACGTCGGGCCCTAGATGAGGATCAATGGGGGGAAGTACTGCAGGGCCCAAGGGAGGTTGAGATCCACGTCAGATTCCAACTCATCCAACTTAAGTTACTAAATAGAGTGTACTACCTTCGGTCCGTGCTTTATAGAATGAAGAGGTGTGAAGGTGCAAGCTGTGCCAGGGTATGTGGGTCAGAGGGATCCTTTTATCACTTGCTCTGGGACTGCCTGAGCATTCACGTATTCTGGACAAAGATAGCTAGGGAGATGTCGGAGGTGGTGGGTATGGAAGTCCCACTAGACCCCAAATGGTTCCTTCTAATAACTGAGGCTAACGAAGATTGACCTCAACATGTGAAGCAATGGTTGGTGTTGGCAGCTGTGGTTGCTAAACGAAACATAGCAAGGAAGTGGGGGGAGAAGTCCATCCCAATGCTGGAGGAATGGGAAAATGATCTGGACTGGTGCTGGCAAGCAGAGTCGGTGATTTATAAAAGTAGAGGGTGCCCTAAGAAAGGAGAGAAAATCTGATCGGCATGGCGGGTATATCATGGAATTTAAGAGGGAACATGGGAACAACTGTATTCTTTATTGATGTGAACTCAGACTTGTCAACAATGATAGATAATTCAACTGCAAAAATGGGATCGATGTTACAATAAAAATGCTCTTCGTATGTGCAACAATTTGGTGTTTTAATAAAAAGAGTTTTAAAAAAACATTATCTGAATTCATTGACACTCCATGATCAGTGAAATGGAACCCCAAGAAAGTGACAGTGTTAGCCTCAAATAAGCACTACTCTGCTTTTTTGTACAGGGAATAGTCTCAGTCTCTGCACAGCTTCTTTAACTTGCTGTTGATGTTCCTCTTTGGTCCTGGAAAAGACTAAAATATCATCCATATATTACAACAAAAGAGTCTCGCAGACCTTTAAAGATGTCATTAATGAAGAACTGGAAAGTGGCAGAGCTCTGTGGATGCCTAATTGGGGAAATGGTCGGAATAATGCGGCCTCAGACATGTGTGCCTGAACCGAGCAACCATGCTTGCGTTAACCACTCATCTGCCTTAACCATGCATATGGGTGGCTAAGGCATTTGCATGGTCTAGATGTCCAGAATGGGCAGGGCCAGGAATTGGAAGGATCGGGAGAGGACTTGTTGAGGTAAGTGGGGCTGGGGCCCGGTACTGGGGGCGGGGGTGGTTTTTAAGGGTTGGGAGTAGTTTTAAGGGCTGGGGGGTCAGAGGGCGTTTTTTGCGCTCAAGGGGGGTCAGGAAAGTTTTTAGGTCTCAGGGGCAGGGTAGTTTTTAGGGCTTAGGGGGGTCGGGATGTTTCAGGAGGGAGGGGGGTTGTTTTAGGTCTCATGGTGGGCAGGAAGGGTTTTGTTTTAGCCAGGGGGCCATTTTAGGGCTCAAGGTGGGGTCCAGGGATTGGATTCATTTTTTGGGCTTGTGGGGCCATTTTAGGGCTCAGGGTGGGAGCCAGGGATAAGGTTAATTTTTGGGGCTTGGGGCCGTTTTAGGGCTCAGGGCAGAGGGGGCCTGAATTAGGGGTGGATTTTTGCCCAGGGCTTGTTTTAGGGCTCAGAGCAGGGGCAACTGGGGTGGGGTGGATTTTTGCTCTGGGGGGCATTTTAGGGCTCAGGGCAGGGGTAGGGGTCGGGTATTTAGGTACGTTTTAACCACGCCTCTGCCTTTGCCAAGCATGCCTTAACAACACATATTTCATGTTTAAGGCATGAGTTGTAAAGGCATGTGCGTGGTTAAGACTTGCATGGTTAAGACCACGTTTAACCGATCATGCGTAGGAATGGCATGCGTGGTTCTGTCACACAACTGCCTAATTGCATTACTAGCTACTCATTGTGGCCATAATGGGCGTTGAAGGCTTTCTTCCATTGTCACCTTTCCAGATGCATACTATGTTATGTTATGTTAAATTATTTATACAGCGCAGTCAATACCCGAGGGTGTCTTGGCGCTAAAGCAGAAGTGGCAAGAGGGGTGGAGGTGAAATCATTGATTAAAAAGCCAGGTTTTCAGCAGTCTCCTAAATTGAGTCAGGGAGGGAATTGATCTGAGATAGAGTGGGAGGAGATTCCAGGCTGAGCCCTAAAACAAGCCCTGGGCAAAAAATCCACCCCGACTTCAGGCCCCCTCTGCCCTGAGCCCTAAAACGGCCCCAAGCCCCAAAAATTAACCTTATCCCTGGCTCCCACCCTGAGCCCTAAAATGGCCCCACAAGCCCAAAAAATGAATCCAATCCCTGGACCCCACCCTGAGCCCTAAAATGGCCCCCTGGCTAAAAAAACAAACCCCTTCCTGCCCACCATGAGACCTAAAACAACCCCCCTCCCTCCTGAAACATCCGGACACCCCTAAGCCCTAAAAACTACCCTGCCCCTGAGACCTAAAAACTTTCCTGACCCCCCTTGAGCGCAAAAAACGCCCTCTGACATACCCTGCCAACTTAGGGCGAACAAAGCAAAACCAATGTGGATGATGGACGGAGTGTTCAACATTGCAAGCACTCACCCACAGTCAACTGATCTGGGTTTAATCCATCGTCATTCTTTAGCTCACTCCGCCACCCCAGTTCAGACATGGCCATATACAAATCAGTCTGACCCTGTGCCTCATGGGAATAGTCCAGCCCGAACTGCCAAGCCATGTCTTCCCTGGACTGGAAACAAGCATCCTGGGACTGGTTTCTGGCTAATCAGCCATCATCAGCCAGGCTAGCTTGAATCCTGCGGCAAAGTGAGCAAGGGACCCACGTCTGGGCATACCCTGCCAACTTAGGGCGAACAAAGCAAAACCCAAGGGAATGATGGACGGAGTGTTGAACAGTGCAAGCACTCACCCCCAGTCAACTGATCTGGGTTTAATCCATCATCGTTATTTAGCTCACTCCACCACCCCAGTTCAGACATGGCCATATGCAAATCAGTCTAAGCCTGTGCCTCATGGGAACAGTCCGGTACAAAAGGGGGTGGTGATGGACGGAGCATCAGAACCAATCAAACACTCACACCCAGTCAACAGATCTGGGTTTGATCCATCACAGTTCTTTAGCCCACTCTGCCACCCCAGTTCAGACATGGCCATATGCAAATCAGTCTGACCCTGTGCCTCATGGGAACAGTCCAGCCCGAACTGCCAAGCCATGCCTTCCCTGGACCGGAAACAAGCTTCCTAGGACCAGTTTCTGGCATTTCAGCCGTCTTCAGCCAGGCTTGCTTGAATCCAGTGGCAAAGTGAGCAAGGGACTCACGTCTGAGCATACCCTGCTAACTTATGGCGAACAAAGCGGTACAAAAGGGGGTGGTGATGGAGGGAGCATCAGAACCAATCAAACACTCACACCCAGTCAACAGATCTGGGTTTGATCCATCACCGTTCTTTAGCCCACTCTGCCACCCCAGTTCAGACATGGCCATAGGCAAATCAGTCTGACCCTGTGCCTCATGGGAACAGTCCAGCCCGAACTGCCAAGCCATGCCTTCCCTGGACTGGAAACAAGCTTCCTAGGACCGGTTTCCGGCATTTCCGCCGTCAATTGTTGTTTTTGCATTTGTCACCCTGAGTGGGACGGGTATGCTCAGATGTGAGTCCCGTGCTCTCCATGCCACTGGAATCAAGCTATCCTGGCTGAAGAGGGGTGAAACCCCGAAACCGGTCCTAGGATGCTTGTTTCCAGTCCAGGGAGGACCTGGCTTGGCAGTTCAGGCTGGACTGTTCCCATGAGGCACAGGGTCAAGACTGATTTGCATATGGCTGGGTTCAAACTTGAATGGCATGGTGAGCAAAAAAACGATGGATTTAGGCCCAGATCTCTGTACAGGGGTGAATGTATGACATTGTTCTGCATTCTGTCCATCAATTGTTGTTTTTTCATGGGAACAGTCCAGCCCGAACTGCCAAGCCATGTCTTCCCTGGACCGGAAACAAGCATCCTGGGACCGGTTTCTGGCTAATCAGCCATCATCAGCCAGGCTAGCTTGAATCCAGTGGCAAAATGAGCAAGGGACCCACGTCTGTGTATACCCTGCCAACTTAGGGCGAGCAAAGCAAAACCAAAGGGGATGATGGACGGAGTGTTGAACATTGCAAGCACTCACCCCCAGTCAACTGATCTGGGTTTAATACATCATCGTTCTTTAGCTCACTCCGCCACCCCATTTCAGACATGGCCATATGCAAATCAGTCTGAGCCTGTGTCTCATGGGAACAGTCCAGCCCGAACTGCCAAGCCATGTCTTCCCTTGACCGGAAACAAGCATCCTGGGACCGGTTTCTGGCTAATCAGCCATCATCAGCCAGGCTAGCTTGAATCCAGTGGCAAAGTGAGCAAGGGACCCACGTCTGGGTATACCCTGCCAACTTAGGGTGAAGAAGGCAAAACCAAAGGGGATGATGGACGGAGTGTTGAACATTGCAAGCACTCACCCCAGTCAACTGATCTGGGTTTAATCCATCATCGTTCTTTAGCTCACTCCGCCACCCCAGTTCAGACATGGCCATATGCAAATCAGTCTGAGCCTGTGCCTCATGGGAACAGTCCAGCCCGAACTGCCAAGCCATGTCTTCCCTGGACCGGAAACAAGCATCCTGGGACTGGTTTCTGGCTAATCAGCCATCATCAGCCAGGCTAGCTTGAATCCAGTGGCTAAGTGAGCAAGGGACCCACGTCTGGGCATACCCTGCCAACTTAGGGCGCACAAAGCAAAACCAAAGGGGATGATGGACGGAGTGTTGAACATTGCAAGCACTCACCCCCAGTCAACTGATCTGGGTTTAATCCATCATCGTTCTTTAGCTCACTCCGCCACCCCAGTTCAGACATGATCATATGTAAATCTGTTCAGTCATTTTTGAGAAATTAACATTAAAAGGGGAGCCCGGTGGGCTTGACTGAATTAAAAGATATTTATAGCTTGTCCTTTTTAATCCATGGAGGTTCAAGGACTTGGTTGTCAGGTTTTGCGAATGTTATCTGACAAGTTCTGACGGCAATCTACCTCCCCAAAGTATGTCCCTCTCTGCACTAACTAGACCACACCAGAGAAGGCCAAACACTCAGGGGGTAAGAGAATGGAGGCGGGGGTAGGGGGAAGAAGCAATGCACCCAACTCTTCATTAGTATTGCTATCTCCACAGTGCAGGTATACCCAAACATATAGTAAGCATGCATACTCACCAGCTTCGGAAAGGCAGGTCACAGTGAACTTAAGCCAGGATGAAGTGAAGCTGGTCAGACCCAAACTCAGGTAAGGATTTGGGATAGTATGAGTAGGGCAAGGGAGAGGAAGGAACACAACTAGATGACAAAGCCAAAGCAGAGTTCAAAGAGCAAGGTCTGCGGGGAGAGCAGGGAAAAGGGTCAGAAAGCCATACAGGTAAATCTGCAGTAAAATGCCAGTGCCACAACAGCATCTGGAACGAGTCTGGCTACTGTGGCTATGGACTTTGGGCAATATTTTGGATGTGTCGTATTCACAGCCTTAATAACAAGACAGTGGACAACGAATCGCGTTGACTTGTGTAGGGTCCTTTTTGTCACTGCACAGTCTCGGTGTCTAGGCTGAGGACTATGTGCACAATTTTGGGTGTGGTGAGTTTGTGTTCCTGAAAAATAGTCCATGGCCTACCAATACACTTGGAAACCATTTAAAAAGAAAAGAATAAACATTAACTTCATGAAAATATACGCTTTGGTCTAGAGTACCATTAGAGTAAATTTTAGGAGGGGAATCACAGTGGACTCAACTCTTTTATGTGCCAAGTGTGCATTCTCTATTACAAGACCGTGGATTCAGTATACCTAGCAAAAAGTGTAAGACATCTCTGTAGTAAGCGAACTTCCAGCCAAGTCCGTGGAGTATTTTACATTTTAAAGAGCATTCTGAACCTTTCATTGGATGAGAGCTCAGGTAAGCTTCCATCACATGAGAAAGTGCATTTTCCTTGGCAACAGGAGACACATAACCCAATTTTTTAAAAGCAGGAGTGCTAAACAGATGATACTGTTGCTCATAGCTCCATTTAAGACCACTATTGTGCAGAGAGGTAAAGGAGTGAATCTTGGAACTTTCTCTGCAGGTGGAGAAACATTCTGACATGTGGGAAATCTTTACGCATGCGCCAGGGGAGAAAAGTTTGAATGCACGCCGGGTCATCTGCACGTTTTGTGACCCAAAGCTTAGGAGGGGGAGAGAGAGGACTTAGGAACATCAATAATAGGTGAACACCTCAAGGTGTAGCACTACAAAGAGCAGCAGAGGTTCCTGAACGAGCAGAAGAGAATAGGACTCAGACACATCCCAGAAGGTAGCACAAGAGCTGCTGCAGGACGTGGAAAATAATCTAAAGCATTTTAGGATCTTGAGGCCCGATGTAGGTGGCTGAATACCGTTCGGTCACCCCGAAATTCAGTACATTTCAGGGTTACCAACCGGTATTTAGCCATTCCTAATGTAGGTGATGATTCGGTAAATACCGAATCAGTATTTACCAAATCTGTATTTACCGAATCGGTAAATCCAATGTAGAAAGCACATAAAAGAGTGCTCATGTGCTTTAAGAATTCGTTAATTACCACCAACTTCAAGTTGGTGGTAATTAACGAATTCCTTTAAAAATTCACTTTTGAATTTTTTTTAAGTGCCATGTGGCATACATCCATGCCCTTAGGGCATGTATGTACGCCACATGTGCACACAGGCACATTTCAGGGGTGCAACAGGGTGTGCTTTGGACACCCTGGCACCCTTGAAATACTTCCCGGTATTACCGATTCGGTACTACCGAATCGCTAATACAGAATGGCTTTACATTCATTCCTATGGGCCTCCATGCCCATCGGAATGAATGGGTAGGTATTCCTTATTACCGAATCGGTATTACCGATTCGGTACTAAGGAATATTAAGGAATCGGTATTTTTTACTGATTCATTAGCTACATAAGATATACCGATTTCTTAATACTGAATCAGTAAAATTCGGTATTATGAATTCGGTATTTATGGATTATCTACATCTGGCCCTAAGCATCTTTGCACTCTACTTAATGGAGTGCAACGTGAATATGGGGTGCGGAGAATCCCAGGATTGAGAATGGAAAGATGTAGAAAAACTATTGCGCATTCCGTCAATAAAGAAAAAAGTTACACATTTTAAAAGGAGGGCGTGGCTAAGCCAGGAATGGAGTAGGATGCCTGGTGCCACTGCTCCTCTCTATCCCAACCATAACAAACTCCAAAGCTCCCCTTTCAGACCACAAGACCCCCAGGGCGGTGGTTCTTGTGACCCATCAAGCAGGTGCCAACCTCAGCAGAGTTGCCCGAGGGTCCCAGGAGAACGCAGGGCCCGGACAGCCTTGGAGATAGGTGGCAGAGCAACCTCTGCAAAGGCAGCCAAAATGTTCTCCCATCATTTGAGCGCCAAGCCAGGACCATGCTGGCCCCAGTACTGCTGCGGAGGCATGGACCCCAGCAACAGCAGCATTGACACGGGGTCCATACTGACAGCAGTATAGGAGGGGTTCCAGAACAGACTACACCAGACTACGGCTCGGGCCTGCGACTGACACATCACCTCCACTGTGCCCCGTGAGTTGGGTCTCCTGGCTTCCTAGAAACAGGGACCTTCAGGATAGAGGCCCCTAAGCAAGACCAGCGGAATGTCTCTAGGGTCTTAGAACTGCACAGGGTCCAGAGACAGCCTCATAGCTGGGCATCCGCACAGCCTTCTTCAGATGCCTAATTTGGTGTAAACCCGTTCAACCATTTGGGCTGCAAGTGTGTCTACTTTTCCTATGGACAAATGAATGGGAAAATGTGCTTTGAGATCTCCCCCACTTTTTATCAACACACGCTTGACAGATCCCTCCCAAACTTTCCAGGATGGAGTTGAGGCGGAAGAACATTTTTTAGGGAAAAAATCGTGAAAATACGTAATTGGAGATGATATTGACTGTAATTATGATTAAGTCACACTTTCTATTTAAATAAACCTTTATTGGCTTGCAAACATTCTCACAGCGCCACGCTTAACATTCGACAGAATGCTCGCTGGACCCATGCACACACAGATACATCCTTCCACTACATCATCCCCTTTCCTTACGCACAGGACAACCCAGCCATGCTATTCATTACAACTTCTTCACTAGATACAAACATCTTGGAGAATTTCAGGCCTATTCCCATATGTGGTTTTTTGGGTAAAGTTATTGTAAGTCAGCTCCAGCAATTTGTCCTTGAGTCAATCTAGATTCTGAGCTGACCGCAGAGCTGAGTCTCCTGTGCCACATCTCCTCAATGATGTCTTCAACATTCCTGGCGGTGGTGATCTGTTGTTGTTCATTCTGATGGATATCTCAGAAGATGTGGAGTTGTAATACATCTTTATTGTATATAAGTAAAGAATGTACAATAGATAACTAGATAAGACAGATAAGAATAATAAAACCAGATATTATCTTGTATTTTGTATTGCAAATGATGTATTTATATCCAATACGTTTTATTACAGTGGATGTTGAGATGGCAGTGCCCATGTTTCATGCCAGAGGGTCCCATCGTCGTTTGGATATTTTCTAAATGACTGATCGTAGCCCGGGTCCTTGAGCTGTGTGTCGCATCAAGGGTCACCCTTGTCGCCCGTTATCCAGCCAACACAAAAGGCCACCAGACAATCTCATGGCTGTGCTCCTTGTCTTCTGCCTGCACAGCAAGGACACCCAATTTTATCTTTGCCTCTTCCTTGATCTGCCTGAAGAATTCTGAGAGCCAGATGGCACAGCAGATCCTTATATTGAATCCTTCTAAAATGGAGCACTGGATGGTCTGTTGTTTCTGGAAGTAGACGCTAGACTTGGCTTCTATGAAGGGATGTTTTCAAGAGTGGGCTGTCAGAGTGACAGGCATGCACCAAGACTCTCAGCAACGTGCAACATCTTAATTTGCTACTGAAGTTAAAAATTGTATTTTTGAGCTCTGCATGTGAATTAAAAGCAAGTCTTTTTTACCCGATAGCAAAGGAGGGCGTCACAGAAGATGGCGCTGTCCCAGATAATCAAAGCAAAATTTAATTTTGCAGGTTTTGTCCAAGTACCTGGTGTGCAGCCGGCAATCTATTCAAAACAACCACTTTGTTCAGGCAAGAAGGTATATTTACGTTTATATGGTACATGATTCTGCACCAACTTCATTTATTTAAATCCCAGTAAGATTACATTAGCACCCTACCTTTTACCTTTTTTTGGGTGTTTACTTGGGGGAACCAAGGTCTCTTTAACTCTTTATGTAGGAAAATGCAGGCTTGCTAGTGATCTTAGGGTAATATTTTCATGTTGAGCTCCCAGAGCCTGGAATGAGCACCACATGTTTCCGAGATTAGTGCTGTTTTACATTCGTTGGGGAATAGGTTTAGCTAATTCATTTGAGCTATTTGTCATAGTTCCAATGGATCAACAATGAACCATAGAATACTTTTCAGACAACATTTGTATTGCAGCAGGTGCATCTCATACTGAATACTAAGAATAGCATGTTTTTTATGTAGCGCTTCATGCCACGATACTGCACTTTCGAAGCACTGTAACTAGCAGACGTCACTAGTAACCAATTCAGTGGTACTCATTTAACCCAACTCAGAAGGATGGAAGACTCACTTGACCTGAGCAGGTTTCCTCAGCTACTACAGCAGATGTCAGCAGACGGCATTTAATCACCGAGACATCTTGACAGCAAGAAGACAGGATTACAGAAGTCTGGATGTGATGGGGAGAGTAGGCTGCTAACAGGTAAATGGAAAAGCGTAAGAGTGAAAAAACAGCACACTGTAGGGTTTTCTCTTGCAATATAAAATACATTTATGCTGCACACCTTTACAGTTTGAAGCAGAGGAAGGCGTGCCAAAGTAGACATCCGAATGTAGAGCCGCAAAGATAGGGGGAGCGGCGGGAGTGTGTGTGTGTGTGTGGGTGGGAGGGGGGGCGAGAAACCCAAAGCTGTACTTCCGCTTATTGGTAATTTGCTGATGCAGGCATATCACACTATTCGAAGTTGGACCCAGAGGGTACCCTCGAAAATGGGAATTTCTGGACTACTCAAAGTTACTGCATCCGTTTTCCACAGTGATCCTGGATTTTCCCACCCACAATTTTCATCCGCTTTTCACTGGTGGGGAAGGGTCTGGAATTGTGGCCGAATTGGAAAGAGGGGCTAGGTCCCCAGGTTCCACGTTCAGAAAAGTAATCGCATCTCTATTAGATGGACCAGCATTGGTTCACTGTTGGTTTCCTCCCTGAAACCTGGTGAGACATCATATTCTGTTAATCTGTACAAAGGTATGGAAAGGGGTTTCACTCTATTACGGTATACTCGGTTTATCTCTTTATGCCCTGCATGACAAGCATCTTTGTGTGGTACTTTCAAGGCTGTTTGTATACTTTATGTTTTTCTTCAATGCTGTCTGCGGTGCGGAAGGGTGGAGGGTGCACTGTAAAAATATTTGATAATAGTTAATCCTCCTCAACCTTATGGCTGAACAGTAAAACCCCCACCGCTCACAAATCACTGCCACCAGTGGGTGCCCATGGGCAACCTTGGTTACCAAGCAACACCGTTCAATAACAGATGCATTCTCTCCAGTGATCGCAGTGATGGACACATAGTTAGTCACAAAAGACACACAATTGATGGACGGAATGCAGAACAAATCAAAACATTCACCCCCAGTCAAGAGATCTGGGTTAAAGCCATCATTCTTTTGCTCACCATGCCACCCCAGTTTAGACCTGGCCATATGCAAATCAGTCTTGACCCTGTGCCTCATGGGAACAGTCCAGCCCGAACTGCCAAGCCAGGTCCTCCCTGGACCGGAAACAAGCATCCTAGTACCGGTTTCGGGGTTTCACCCCTCTTCAGCCAGGATAGCTTGATTCCAGTGGCACAGTGATCCCAGGACTCACGTCTGAGCATACCTGGCGCACTTAGGGCGAGAAAGCAAAAGACACACTTGCCACTGGATTCAAGATAGCCTGGCTGACGAGGGTTATGAACCCGAAATCGGTCCCAGGATGCTTGTTTCCGGTCCAGGGAAGACATGGCTTGGCAGTTCGGGCTGGACTGTTCCCATGAGGCACAGGGTCAGACTGATTTGCATATGGCCATGTCTGAACTGGGGTGGTGGAGTGAGCTAAAGAATGATGATGGATTAAACCCAGATCAGTTGACTGGGGGTGAGTGTTTGATTTGCTCTAACGCTCCGTCCATCATCCCCTTTGGTATCGCTTTGTTCACCCTAAGTTGGCAGGGTATGCCCAGACGTGGGTCCCTTGCTCACTTTGCCACTGGATTCAAGATAGCCTGGCTGACGAGGGTTATGAACCCGAAACCGGTCCCAGGATGCTTGTTTCCGGTCCAGGGAAGACATGGTTTGGCAGTTCGGGCTGGAGTGTTCCCATGAGGCACAGGGTCAGACTGATTTGCATATGCCCATGTCTGAACTGGGGTGGTGGAGTGAGCTAAAGAATGATGATGGATTAAACCCAGATCAGTTGACTGGGGGTGAGTGTTTGATTTGCTCTAACGCTCCGTCCATCATCCCCTTTGGTATCGCTTTGTTCGCCCTAAGTTGGCAGGGTATGCGCATACGTGGGTCCCTTGCTCACTTTGCCACTGGATTCAAGATAGCCTGGCTGACGAGGGTTATGAACCCGAAACCAGTCCCAGGATGCTTGTTTCCGGTCCAGGGAAGACATGGCTTGGCAGTTCGGGCTGGACTGTTCCCATGAGACACAGGGTCAGACTGATTTGCATATGGCCATGTCTGAACTGGGGTGGTGGAGTGAGCTAAAGAATGATGATGGATTAAACCCAGATCAGTTGACTGGGGGTGAGTGTTTGATTTGCTCTAACGCTCCGTCCACCATCCCCTTTGATATCGCTTTGTTCGCCCTAAGTTGGCAGGGTATGCCCAGACGTGGGTCCCTTGCTCACTTTGCCACTGGATTCAAGATAGCCTGGCTGACGAGGGTTATGAACCCGAAACCGGTCCCAGGATGCTTGTTTGCGGTCCAGGGAAGACATGGCTTGGCAGTTCGGGCTGGACTGTTCCCATGAGGCACAGGGTCAGACTGGTTTGCACATGGCCATGTCTGAACTGGGGTGGTGGAGTGAGCTAAAGAATGATGATGGATTAAACCCAGATCAGTTGACTGGATGTGAATGTTTGATTTGCTCTAACGCTCCGTCCATCATCCCCTTTGGTATCACATAGTTAGTCACAAGAATGTAATTGTCTAAAAGTGGAACGATATTTATTTTGCTGTTTTTGATATTTTGTTTGTTAGTTTAGTAATCAATGATTCACCGTCACTGTGCACTCTGCTCTTTCTGTCTGGTTGGATCTGCGTTTTTAATAATATTAAAGTCGTGCATTTTTTGTGTATCATTAGAGACTTTCTGGCACATGCATCAAGCAAAAATCCAGTCGTTAAAATACCGAATCGCTAAAATCACCCGTTAGCGAGTGTCAAAAACCGATTCCCAATGCAGCAACCCAAAATGTGAGCAAATAAAGAATCGCTAAATAAATACCGGAAAAATAACTAATCGCAATTAACCAATCCTCAAAATTACCGAATCGCTAAACACCGAAGTCGCAATTACCGGAACTCACAAATAGCTCCCGGCAAGTGCCAATGGCTAATAACCAATCTCTACCCAACGCAACACCACTCGCAAATACTGAAAATCCCAAAATTCGCTATTTAGCATGAGCAAAATAAGGGGAATCAGAACCTGGAGGTAAAGTCAACAAAAAAATGTTTTTAAAGAGAATTTTTTTTTTACACATGTGCAACTGATTGTGCTAATCAGCAAACCCTTAAATGTGGCCCAGGAGACCCTGTTGGCTAGCACAAAATGGCAGCCCTCTACGTGCTTGCAAGGAGGATGCGAATCAATGCCGCAGGACAGTGCAGGAGAAGGGTCCAGGAGAGAGTATTCAGACTGCGCATCACCTTGCTCGGACAGAATGAGGACGAGGTGTACGAGAAGTATCGACTGAATCGTGCCATGATCATGCGCCTCATTGCAGACCTGGAACCACTACTGCAGCACCAGACACATCGGACCAATGCAATCCCTGCGCACGTCCAGGTCCTATGCAGCCTGCACCTTCTGTCCTCAGGAAGTTTCCAGGGGGTAATCGCCGTAGCCGGAGGCGTATCGCAAAGCGCACTCTCACGCTTCTTCAAGAAATTCATAGACGCCATGCTGACAATGATCCACACCCACATCAGCTTCCCCACAACCCCACAGCAGTTGGACCGCACCAAACAGGCATTCTACCAGGTGGCACAATTCCCCCATGTAATTGGATGCATCGACTGTACGCATATCCCCCATCTGTCCACCCTCTGCAAATGAGTACATATTCCGTAACCGCAAGTCATACCACTCAATCAACGTGCAGGTTGTGTGCGATGCCAAGCACATCATCACGGACCTAGTGGCACAATTCCCGGGGAGCACACACGACTCCTACATATTCCGACACAGTGGCATCCACAGGCATCTACTCAACGGAGAATTTGGGACGTACACATACCTCTTCCACACATGAGCACCACACATGTCTGAACATCAACATTGCTAAGTCTTTGCTTCTATCTTCTAGGCGACAGTGCATACGCCCTGCGTGAATATATACTCACCCCCTACATCAATCCAGCAACACCACAGGAGCAACGTTACAACGCCGCTCACATAAGCACAAGGAATGTCATAGAGAGGACCTTTGGGATTCTGAAGAGTCGCTTTAGAATCCTACATAAGACTGGCGGCGCCTTGCTATACAAACCTGATACCTGCTGCAGGATTGTAGCTGTATGTGCTATGCTGCAGAACATTGTGACCAGAAGGGGGATACCCATAGAGGTTGACAGGAATGACGACCACCGGGATGACCAACCACCCGCCCAACACCGACAGGCACACGTCCCTAACACAGCAGAGGGCCATAGGAGGCGGACATACATCATGCAACATCATTTCTGAAGCAGGTAAGAATGAAACATTACAATTTCATTGGTGGTGCAACTGTTTAATGCACAGGAGCACTGAGGTATGTGCGACCAAACAAGCTATGAAATGAATGCTCCCCAGGAAAAATGTAACAACAAATGTCCGTTTCAGTCACGGCTGTGCAGCGTCAGGAAGGGGAGGACCATGGTTGCCCCACCACGGTCAAGTATGACTGTCATTCAGTCTAGTGGCGCTTGCCACGTACGCCAAGCCTCCTCTCAGGTGTCTCCGATGCCTCACCACGGCCTGTCCCCGTGGAGCACCACGAACTGCGGCGCCTGGTGCTGGCCTCTGCCACAGACACACTGCTCACACTCGAGGCAGTCTCACTGCCGTCTTCCCCTCCCAAAGCGCCAGCACTGAATGTGCCGCTCTGCAGGTGTTCTACTGCAGCGGTGACCTGCCCCAGAGCCTTGGCAACATCCCCGCAAAAGTGTCCAAGGTCCACCTGCAGTGACACCGAGCGGCGTGCCAACACTGCGGTGCTATTGCTCAGCCTTGTGATGGCCTTTGTAGAGGCCGCGGACCTCACCAAGTTCTGACGGTGCCTCCTCCTCTCGCTCTCATGGCCTTCCCTCATGGCACGGGTGAGCTCATGGATGTCCTCCCTCAGGTACCCATTGCCCTCTGCCACCACAGTGGTCATGTCCCTCACCGCCGCAGTCATGGCACGCATTTCCTTTGCAAGGCGTGCTATGTTGGAGCTGATTGTCGCCATGTGTCTTCCCTGCAGGCGCTGGACACGCAGCATCCTTTCCTCTATGCCAGCATTTGGGGTGATAGCAACGTCGCCTAAGGAGAGTGAACTGCGCCGAGACCTGCGCCTCTGTGGGAGTCTGGCACGTGCAGGTGGTGCAGCAGGCGGTGTGATGCTGCGCAGACTTTGACCCGATGGTGTAGCGGGTGTTTCCATCACCTGCATGGGCGGAACTTGGGACCTGCGTCTCGGCGCTTTAGTAGAAGTTGTAGCAGGAGCAGGTGTAGCTGGTGCTGGTGCTGGTGGTGCTGGTGGTGCTGGTGGTGGTGGTGTTGCAGGTGGAGGTGGTGAGTGCGTATCCTGCTCTGTATCCATGTCGGAATCGGCAGGAGTCTCGGAAATAATCAGCCGGCCGCTGTCGTCCGAATCCCCAGGAGATGCATGTGTGTGTGAAACAGTGCATGGTTAGTGGGATAGTTACACCTACGTAATATTGTAAACATACATGTCCCTCTGTGATCCACTAAATAAACAGTCTATATTCAGGTTCAACTGATGTGGTGATTTGTAATTATATTTTATCCTGTACATGCACACCGGGCTGACTTGACTACAACTCCCATGATGCACTAGTGTTAAGAGTAAAGTTGTGTGGGCCAAAGCTGCATGCACACTCTGATCCTGCTGGGGGCATGGGAATGGATTTACGCTATGCTGGGTAGGGGCACAGGCATGCATCTTACCTTGGGCACTTGTGGCTGCGCCGGAGGTATCCATCTGGGTTACTCCCACGACGGCCTCATGCTCGATTGTCCCTTCCACCAGCTCCTCCAGGGCAGTGTTGGCTTGCACTGTAGAAGGTCCGCCTCCCGTCCTGGATGCCTCCCGGAGCCTCTCCGCAATCCTCTCCTTTGCCCGCTTCCTCAGGTCATACCATCTTTTTTTGAGGTCGTCAATGCTGCGGGGCGTCACTCCAACTGCATTTACCCTCTCCCGGATGCGCAGCCATATGCGCCGCTTCTCAGCCTCTGGCACCTTTAGGGACAGCTTACCAAAAAGGCGATCGTGCTTGCTGCTAACTCCCTCTATCAGGTGCTCCAGCTCCCGGTCGGAAAACTTGCGCTTCCGCTTGCGTGCAGCCTCTGCGCTGGATGGTGCTTCCTTATCCATCCTGGTTGTTTTGGAAGGTAGATCAGTTAGTGTGGCTTCAATGTGCTCAGCCAGTCTCCAGTCCCAGCTCCTGTTTGCTCCTCTGGCGAGGCAATGAGGGTGGGGCTGCAGTATTTCCTGGTTGGTGATGTCATAAACACGTTCCCGGAGCGACCCGATCTTTTCCGTAATCGCTAATAGCGATTTCGCTAATACCGAAATCGCTATTAGCTAATTCGGTAATACCGATTTCGCAATTAGCTCTTGGGTGTTTGCATTCCCCGCTATTGGATATTCGGTAGAAAATAGCGATTTTTAAGGAATCGCTATTTTTTACCGAATCTGTTGATGCATTCACAAAAGCGATTCCTTAATACCGATTCCTTATTTCTCGCTATTAAGGAATCGCTTTTGCTTTTGTTGATGCATGTGCACTTTTGTAAACGGCTCCACTAAGATGTAGCTGATAAAGACTGAGCACAAGTAATGCCACCTCATTAAATGCATAGGGCTTGTGAAAAGTCTACCTGCTACTTAAAGAAAAAGTGCACTAAAGTGAAAAACATGTGTGGGACAAGTGGGGGAAGAGGAGACTGCCTGGCGGTGCACTAAAGTGACAAACGTGTGAGGGGAAGTGGGGGCAGAGGAGACTGCCTGGCGGTGCACTAAAGTGACAAACGTGAGAGAGGAAAGTGGGGGCAGAGGAGACTGCCTGGCGGTGCACTAAAGTGACAAACGTGTGAGGGGAAAGTGGGGGCAGAGGAGACTGCCTGATGGTACACTAAACTGACAAACGTGAGAGGGAAAAGTGGGGGCAGAGGAGACTGCCTGGCGGTGCACTAAAATGACAAGCATGTGAGGGGAAAGTGGGGAAGAGGAGACTGCCTGGCAGTGCACTAAAGTGACAAACATGTGTGGGGAAAGTGGGCAGAGAAGACTGCCTAAAGTGACAAACGTGTGTGGGGTGCACTAAAGTGACAAACTTGTATGGGGAAAGTGGGGGCAGAGGAGGCTGCCTGGCAGTGCACTAAAGTGAAAACATGAGGGGGGAAAGTGGTGGCAGAGGAAAACATCTGGTGGTGCACTAAAGTGATTAACATGAGTGGAGAAAGTGGGGGCAGAGGAGACTGCCTGGCAGTGCACTAAAGTGGCAAACGTGTGAGGGGAAAGTGGTGGCAGAGGAGAATGCCTGGCAGTGCACTAAAGTGACAAATGTGTGAGCGGAAAGTGGGGGAAGAGGAGACTGCCTGGTGGTGCACTAAAGTGACAAACGTGTGAGGGAAAGTGGGGGCAGAGGAGACTGCCTGGCGGTGCATTAAACTGACAAACGTGAGAGGGGAAAGTGGGGACAGAGGAGACTGCCTGGAAGTGCACTAAAGTGATAAACGTGAGTTGGGAAAGTGGAGGTAGAGGAGACTGCCTGGTGGTGCACTAAAGTGATGAACATGAGTGGGGAATGTTGGGGCAGAGGAGACTTCCTGGTGGTGTACTAAAGTGACAAATGTGTGAGGGGAAAGTGGGGGCAAAGGAGACTGCCTGGTGGTGCACTAAAGTGACAAACCTGAGTGGGGAAAGTGGGGGCAGATGAGACTGCCTGGTGGTGCACTAAAGTGATAAACGTGAGTGGTGAAAGTGGGGGCAGAGGAGACTGCCTGGTGGTGCACTAAAGTGATAAATGTGCGGGGGAAAGTGGGGGCAGAGGAACATGCCTGGTGGTGCACTAAAGTGACAAACGTAAGTGGGGAAAGTGGGGGCAGAGGAGCATGCCTGGTGGTGCACTAAAGTGACAAATGTGAGTGGGGAAAGTGGTGGCAGAGGAGATTGCCTGGTGGTGCACTAAAGTGATAAACATGAGTGGGGAAAGAGGGGGCAGAGGAGACTGCCTGGTGGTGCACTAAAGTGACAAACGTGAGTGGGGAAAGTGGGGGCAGAGGAGCATGCCTGGTGGTGCACTAAAGTGACAAATGTGAGTGGGGAAAGTGGGGGCAGAGGAGACTGCCTGGTGGTGCACTAAAGTGATAAATGTGAGTGGAGAAAGTTGGGGTAGATGAGACTGTCTGGTGGTGCACTAAAGTGACAAACGTGTGTGGGGGAAAGTGGGGGCAGAGGAGCATGCCTGGTGCTGCACTAAAGTGACAAACGTGAGTGGGGAAAGTGGGGGCAGAGGAGACTGCCTGGCAGTGCACTAAATTGGCAAACGTGTGAGGGGAAAGTGGTGGCAGAGGAGAATGCCTGGCAGTGCACTAAAGTGACAAATGTGTGAGCGGAAAGTGGGGGAAGAGGAGACTGCCTAGTGGTGCACTAAAGTGACAAACATGTGAGGGAAAGTGGGGGCAGAGGAGACTGCCTGGCGGTGCACTAAAATGACAAGCATGTGAGGGGAAAGTGGGGAAGAGGAGACTGCCTGGCAGTGCACTAAAGTGACAAACATGTGTGGGGAAAGTGGGCAGAGAAGACTGCCTAAAGTGACAAACGTGTGTGGGGTGCACTAAAGTGACAAACTTGTATGGGGTAAGTGGGGGCAGAGGAGGCTGCCTGGCAGTGCACTAAAGTGAAAACGTGAGGGGGGAAAGTGGTGGCAGAGGAAAACATCCGGTGGTGCACTAAAGTGATAAACATGAGTGGAGAAAGTGGGGGCAGAGGAGACTGCCTGGCAGTGCACTAAAGTGGCAAACGTGTGAGGGGAAAGTGGTGGCAGAGGAGAATGCCTGGCAGTGCACTAAAGTGACAAATGTGTGATCGGAAAGTGGGGGAAGAGGAGACTGCCTGGTGGTGCACTAAAGTGACAAACGTGTGAGGGAAAGTGGGGGCAGAGGAGACTGCCTGGTGGTGCACTAAAGTGATAAATGTGAGTGGAGAAAGTTGGGGTAGATGAGACTGTCTGGTGGTGCACTAAAGTGACAAACGTGTGTGGGGGAAAGTGGGGGCAGAGGAGCATGCCTGGTGCTGCACTAAAGTGACAAACGTGAGTGGGGAAAGTGGGGGCAGAGGAGACTGCCTGGCAGTGCACTAAATTGGCAAACGTGTGAGGGGAAAGTGGTGGCAGAGGAGAATGCCTGGCAGTGCACTAAAGTGACAAATGTGTGAGCGGAAAGTGGGGGAAGAGGAGACTGCCTAGTGGTGCACTAAAGTGACAAACATGTGAGGGAAAGTGGGGGCAGAGGAGACTGCCTGGCGGTGCACTAAAATGACAAGCATGTGAGGGGAAAGTGGGGAAGAGGAGACTGCCTGGCAGTGCACTAAAGTGACAAACATGTGTGGGGAAAGTGGGCAGAGAAGACTGCCTAAAGTGACAAATGTGTGTGGGGTGCACTAAAGTGACAAACTTGTATGGGGTAAGTGGGGGCAGAGGAGGCTGCCTGGCAGTGCACTAAAGTGAAAACGTGAGGGGGGAAAGTGGTGGCAGAGGAAAACATCCGGTGGTGCACTAAAGTGATAAACATGAGTGGAGAAAGTGGGGGCAGAGGAGACTGCCTGGCAGTGCACTAAAGTGGCAAACGTGTGAGGGGAAAGTGGTGGCAGAGGAGAATGCTTGGCAGTGCACTAAAGTGACAAATGTGTGAGCGGAAAGTGGGGGAAGAGGAGACTGCCTGGTGGTGCACTAAAGTGACAAACGTGTGAGGGAAAGTGGGGGCAGAGGAGACTGCCTGGCGGTGCATTAAACTGACAAACGTGAGAGGGGAAAGTGGGGACAGAGGAGACTGCCTGGAAGTGCACTAAAGTGATAAACGTGAGTTGGGAAAGTGGAGGTAGAGGAGACTGCCTGGTGGTGCACTAAAGTGATGAACATGAGTGGGGAATGTTGGGGCAGAGGAGACTGCCTGGTGGTGTACTAAAGTGACAAATGTGTGAGGGGAAAGTGGGGGCAGAGGAGACTGCCTGGTGGTGCACTAAAGTGACAAACCTGAGTGGGGAAAGTGGGGGCAGATGAGACTGCCTGCTGGTGCACTAAAGTGATAAACGTGAGTGGTGAAAGTGGGGGCAGAGGAGACTGCCTGGTGGTGCACTAAAGTGATAAACGTGCGGGGGAAAGTGGGGGCAGAGGAACATGCCTGGTGGTGCACTAAAGTGACAAACGTAAGTGGGGAAAGTGGGGGCAGAGGAGCATGCCTGGTGGTGCACTAAAGTGACAAATGTGTGTGGGGAAAGTGGTGGCAGAGGAGATTGCCTGGTGGTGCACTAAAGTGATAAACATGAGTGGGGAAAGAGGGGGCAGAGGAGACTGCCTGGTGGTGTACTAAAGTGATAAATGTGAGTGGGGAAAGTGGGGGCAGAGGAGACTGCCTGGTGGTGCACTAAAGTGACAAACGTGAGTGGGGAAAGTGGGGGCAGAGGAGCATGCCTGGTGGTGCACTAAAGTGACAAATGTGAGTGGGGAAAGTGGGGGCAGAGGAGACTGCCTGGTGGTGCACTAAAGTGATAAATGTGAGTGGAGAAAGTTGGGGTAGATGAGACTGTCTGGTGGTGCACTAAAGTGACAAACGTGTGTGGGGGAAAGTGGGGGCAGAGGAGCATGCCTGGTGCTGCACTAAAGTGACAAACGTGAGTGGGGAAAGTGGGGGCAGAGGAGACTGCCTGGCAGTGCACTAAATTGGCAAACGTGTGAGGGGAAAGTGGTGGCAAAGGAGAATGCCTGGCAGTGCACTAAAGTGACAAATGTGTGAGCGGAAAGTGGGGGAAGAGGAGACTGCCTAGTGGTGCACTAAAGTGACAAACGTGTGAGGGAAAGTGGGGGCAGAGGAGACTGCCTGGCGGTGCATTAAACTGACAAACATGAGAGGGGAAAGTGGGGACAGAGGAGACTGCCTGGAAGTGCACTAAAGTGATAAACGTGAGTTGGGAAAGTGGAGGTAGAGGAGACTGCCTGGTGGTGCACTAAAGTGATGAACATGAGTTGGGAATGTTGGGGCAGAGGAGACTGCCTGGTGGTGCACTAAAGTAATAAACGTGAGTGGGGAAAGTGGGGGCAGATGAGACTGCCTGGTGGTGCACTAAAGTAATAAACGTGAGTGGGGAAAGTGGGGGCAGATGAGACTGCCTGGTGCTGCACTAAAGTGACAAACGTGAGTGGGGAAAGTGGGGGCAGAGGAGACTGCCTGGCAGTGCACTAAATTGGCAAACGTGTGAGGGGAAAGTGGTGGCAAAGGAGAATGCCTGGCAGTGCACTAAAGTGACAAATGTGTGAGCGGAAAGTGGGGGAAGAGGAGACTGCCTAGTGGTGCACTAAAGTGACAAACGTGTGAGGGAAAGTGGGGGCAGAGGAGACTGCCTGGCGGTGCATTAAACTGACAAACATGAGAGGGGAAAGTGGGGACAGAGGAGACTGCCTGGAAGTGCACTAAAGTGATAAACGTGAGTTGGGAAAGTGGAGGTAGAGGAGACTGCCTGGTGGTGCACTAAAGTGATGAACATGAGTTGGGAATGTTGGGGCAGAGGAGACTGCCTGGTGGTGCACTAAAGTGACAAATGTGTGAGGGGAAAGTGGGGGCAGAGGAGACTGCCTGGTGGTGCACTAAAGTAATAAACGTGAGTGGGGAAAGTGGGGGCAGATGAGACTGCCTGGTGGTGCACTAAAGTGATAAACGTGAGTGGTGAAAGTGGGGGCGAGGAGACTGCCTGGTGGTGCACTAAAGTGATAAACATGCGTGGGGAAAGTGGGGGCAGAGGAACATGCCTGGTGGTGCACTAAAGTGACAAACGTGAGTGGGGAAAGTGGGGGCAGAGGAGCATGCCTGGTGGTGCACTAAAGTGACAAACGTGAGTGGGGAAAGTGGGGGCAGAGGAGACTGCCTGGTGGTGCACTAAAGTGATAAACATGAGTGGGGAAAGAGGGGGCAGAGGAGACTGCCTGGTGGTGTACTAAAGTGATGAAGGTGTGGGGGGGAAAGTGGGGGCAGAGGAGCATGCCTGGTGCTGCACTAAAGTGACAAACGTGAGTGGGGGCAGAGGAGACTGCCAGGTGGTGCATTAAAATGATGAACCCGAGTGGAGAATGTGGGGGCAGAGGAGACTGCCTGGTGGTGCACTAAAGTGATAATCATTAGTGGGGAAAGGATGGTAAAGGAGACTGCCTGGAGGTGCACTAAAGTGATAAACATGAGTGGGGAAAGTTGGGGCAGAGGGGACTGCCTGGTAGTGCACTAAAGTGACAAACGTGTGAGGGGAAAGGGGGGGGGCAGAGGAACCTGCCTGGTGGTGCACTAAAGTGATAAACATGAGTGGGGAAAGTGGGGACAGAGGAGACTGCCAGGTGGTGCACTAAAGTGATAAACGTGAGTGGGGAATGTGGGGGCAGAGGAGACTGCCTGGTGGTGCACTAAAGTGATAAATGTGAGTGGGGAAAGTGGAGGTAGAGGAGACTACCTGGGGGTGCGCTAAACTAGCAAACATGTGTGGGGAAAGTGGGGGCAGAGGAGCCTGCCTGGTGGTGCACTAAAGTGACAAACGTGTGAGGGGAAAGTGGGGGCAGAGAAGCCTGCTTGGTGGTGCACTAAAGTGACAAACGTGTGAGGGGAAAGTGGGGGCAGAGAAGACTGCCTGGTGGTGCCCTAAAGTGACAAATGTGTAAGGGGAAAGTGGGGGTAGAGGAGCCTGCCTGGTGGTGCATTCTTGAACTCCATTTCAACAAATATGTGGCTGAATATAGTGTGGTTGGTTAAGCACCGATTTGTTGCATTTTGTTTGCAGCATCTGGGAGTGTAGAGAGATAGGTTTGTCCTATACTTCTGATGCTCTACATACATCAATGTATCCGGACCATATAAACATAGGATTGAAGAAACACGATTTTACCTTCACCCATCAGTTGAGGACCAATTAAGGTAAAAGGTAACTCAGTTGTACAAAATTCCTGCTCACAAAATCTAGAAACGAACGAAGAGACAAATACCATATGTCAAACACAGGCTATTATACACTAAAACTAAGTGGGACTTCCAAGATCACAGACGTGCTCATTTACAATACAGTGCTATAAATTAGGTGACACCGAATGGCGGAAATAAAAAAAAATTCTGGGCGTTACCTCCCAGTTTAACATTTTGTGGGTAAAAAATACTAAAGACACTCCACAACACCCTTATCTCATAATTTTACTCATATTTACCTCCTCAGTTACCACCAGCATTTGCAGGTGGGAATAGGGATCAGCTTATCCATTGAGTAGTCACGTTTTTACTTCAAATCGATGTGGAAAAACCGTATCATTAAAGAAGCTTTTCTGCTAAACTCACAATACGTACAAGGAGTAATATGCACGAAAAACAGATTTCTGCAGAAATTGTGCAGCGCTTTAAAAACGTGCCAATGTGTATGGTTGATGATAAAAAGCACTACACAATAATGCACCGCCCTTGCATGCCAACAAACGGTATGTTTGCCATTGATCCAACTTTGTATATCCCATTTTTATGACTTAAATGATAACTCATAACTCTTGATTACAGCCAACGACTAGCGACGAAGTACACTTCATAATTAACTGATTCAGTTCAGATATCCTAATCTTATAAAAGAAAAGTATCCCCTACATACTTACCCCATGGCACCAGCCTTCGCCGTTACTAATTGACACGGATCCTTCCATTACAGGCCTCTGATCTTTCCAACTCACCCCCTCCCCACCCCCAAAGTCAGTGTCGTTCCATCTCGCATTACCTATATCTTAGGTCCAAGCCTGGTCTACTGTGGGGAGGATTCTCAGTGTTGTGAGGAACTAGGGCACTTTCATTCCTTAAATTCAAAGGAAAGATAAGTAAATATGGTATCCAAAGCTTTTCAAAGTCCCCTCTCAGCTGCTCCAGTGTGATTGTATCCATTCCTAGAATGTCCCTCAGTCGATAAATTCAGGGACATATTTCTAATAGTTCACTCAACGCAGTGCAGCAAGGCACGTTACTGTGCTGCGTTACTTGGGAAGGAGAGAGCTGAACAGTGCCATATTTCCCAAAATATGGTGTGGATCAGCTCCCCCTATGCATTGACGCCATTGTAGCGGCCAAGCGCTAACACAGGAACACTTATGACATGGTGTAAGGGAGCCTGTGTTACAGGCAGGATTGTTTTTGTACACAAAGGGATACCTCCCTGAACAAAAAAAATAATTAAAGGCACATTCCTCTTTCTATATGTGCTGTAGAATGCAGCACCCTTGGAAAGAGAAAGTAAGGAGGAGAAAAGAAAATACCCCCCATTGTAGTGCAGACACTCTGCTGCCACCGGAGCTGCCACCAGCACTCCACACGGAGTGGAACTGCGGGGGAGAGCCTGCCTCCTCCCCCCCACCTCAAGCCTCAGCCTACTGATGAGCTACAGGCACTTGTGCCCAGCGCATTTCCCCACAGGCCCCACCAGAGGGCTGAAGTCTCTGCAAAGGTATCGATAGCAGTGCGCCCAGTGCATTTTCCCCATAGACCCCACCTGAGGGCTGAAAGACCTACAAAGGTGTTGACCACGGACCTTGCCTTCCTTGTGTAGAGGCACTGGCCCTACAGGAGTGTTCAGCCACCTGCATCTTCAAGAGGGTGAGAGTCACGCCCCATTTTTGAGCTAATAGAGGGAGATACAATACTGCAAAGGACAGTAGGGCAACAACAAGGCAATAAGGAGCTGTCACGCTACGCCCACACGCCCATGCACCACCACGATGAGTACGCCACAGAAGGCAGGTGCTGCTGGCCCACCAGATGACGTGGCTGATCAACAGTGAGGCGCTAACGCCCCACGCCCAAGCCACAACCAGCCACGGCGGCCCCACGCTGGAGAGCATGGATTGGACGATTAAACCACTATTTACGGGGCACCAGAGAGACAGACGGCGTAGTGAAGAGGTCGCTGCTGATATACTACGGCGGCGTAGAGTTCTACCATATTTTCGAAACACTGCCCAACCCAGGAAACGGTGACAATTACGAGGCAGCGGTCGCCGCATTAGACAGACATTCCGACCCACAGCTGAACCCAGATTTTGAAAGGTTCAAGTTCAGACAGGCATCACAATCCAGTACAGAGTCCGTAGACATGTTCTACGCACGACTGCACCAGTTGGCAAGCACGTGCGCCTTTGCCGACCAAAGGGAAGAAATACGTGGCCAGGTCATTCAGGGGTGTCGCACTACACTGCTAAGGAAACTGATCCTTCGACAACCGGGGATCTCGTTGGATGACATCCTCATCCTCGCTAGATCGCACAAACTCTCTGATGTCCAAGCAGGGAAAATGGAGGCTGCCCTACACAGAGCTATCGCTGTGCCACCGGCGCATAAGTATACACCCATCAAAGAAGGACGGGTCGAGGCAATACAACGGTCACCCAACCACAATGCGCCAGACCCCGTGACCATCAACAAGCGGTGTGTGCGGTAACTGTGGAGCAAAGGGGAAGACTTGCTCCCGCAGAGGGAAGATGAATCACTTCATGAAGGTATGCAGAAGGGGCCGGTCTCGACAGACCTACGCAAGCCGCGAGGAATGACGCAACGTCTATGCCAAGTATCGCTTGAAGACCCACAGTCACAAGAGGACGACCTGCCACGCGGATGATGTTTTGCGTTTGAAGAAGACGACGATGAAGTGTTCATTATATCCTACGTCAGCAGAAGTGACAAGCATCGGAGACCACCGCCGATGTGCTCTGTCCTAGTCGAGGGGTCCGCCGTCTAGGCACTTATCGACATGGGTGGATCCGTCAACGTGATGGACTCGGAGCAGTATGAACGCTTGTCGCCACAACCCCCTCTCGCACCCACCAAGGCCCGGATCTATACCTACGGAGGTACCCATCCATTACCTCTCAGGGGTGTCATCGAGGCGGAACTCGCCAGTGACCACATGTCACGAAGGTACGGTTCCACATCACAGAAGGGAGGAAAGGTACCCTGCTCAGCTGCCACACGGCAGAAGACCTAGGTCTTGTCTTCTTGGCCCGTCAGATACATGAGTCCCACGCCGACACCATCCTATGCGAGTTTCCGGCACTGTTCACAGGACTAGGCAAGTTGAAGGGAAAGCAATTCAAGCTCCACATCGATACCACGGTGCAACCCACTGCCCTGAGACACCAGAGGATGCCATTTAATCTCTGCCCCCGGTAGAAGAAGAGCTGAAGAAACTAGAAGACCTTGGCGTCATCGAGAAAGTGTCAGGTCCGACTCCATGGGTGTCCCCGCTGGTCGTGGCACCTAAACCAAAACAGCCAGGAGCCATACGGCTATGTGTAGATATGAGGCTCCCAAACCTAGTAGTCAAAAGGGAACATCACCTCACCCCTACGATGGACGACATAGTGGCTGACCTGAACGGAGCCAAATGGTTCTCAAAATTGGACTTAAATGCAGGGTACCATCAGCTAGAGCTCGATCCGGAGAGCAGGTACATCACCACGTTCTCCACCCATGTCAGCCTGCGGAAATATTAACCGCTCAGTTTTGGAGTGTCGTCGGCAGCCGAAGTCTTCCAAAACGCCATCAGGGAAGCACTATCGGGCCTGCAAGGTGTCATCGATTTGAGCAACGACATCCTGGTGTTCTCAAACACCCTCGAAGAACACCATGTTCACCTACGAGCCACTCTCCAGCGACTGGTAGACTGTGGGCTGACCCTGCACAAAGCCAAGTGTTCCTTCTACCAGGAATCGGTCGACTTCTTTGGGTACGTCTTCACCCGAGACGAACTGCGAGTAGACCCCAAGAAGGCCATGGCCCTCCGAGCGGCCAGCATTCCAAAGACCCCCACTGAAGTTCGCAGTTTCTTGGGCATGGCCATTTACTGTGGCAGATTTATACCGATTTGGCCTCCCTCTCAGAGCCACTCCACGCCCTCACTCGTAGCGATCACAAGTGGGAATGGACTGTAGCCGCTAACACAGCGTTCAATTCCATAAAGGCAGCACTTATGGACAAGACAGTAATGGCCTACTTTCTCCCCGGGTGACGCACCAAGCTCATCGTAGATGCCAGTCCTGTGGGCCTCGGGGCTGTCCTCCTCCAAGAACATGACCAAGACACCTGGAGGCCAGTCGCATTTGCCACTCGAGTGCTCTCTAACACCGAGACAAGATATGCCCAAATAGAGAGGGAAGATCTAGCAATAAAGTGGGTGTGTCAGCATTTTCACCTCTATTTGTATGGGCAGGAATTCCAGGTGGTGACAGAACACAAACCACTGCTGCCACCCTTTGCGGGATCCTCAAGGCTGGCACACCTCAGAATCGCAAGGTGGGCCGTGCAACTACAGGCATACAACTTCAAGGTGGTGTTCCGCCCTGGGGCTCACAACCCAGCAGCCTACCTCTCAAGAAACCCGGAAGGGGGAGCCGCTAAGACCCTGCCTCAAGACGAGGCATTCTCGGAGGCGTTTGTAAGGATGGTCTCATATGAAGCCTGTCCCAAAGCCATGACTCTGGAGGAGACTGGTCAGGCAACCGCAGCCGATAAAAAAACAGTCCAGAGTGAAAAACGACCTGCTGCAGAATGATTAGTCCCACTTCTTGGACGGGGCCCTGACACAGCGAGCAGAAGACAGCCATGCCTGACAGCAGCTCTGGAGAGTTCGCAACAAACTGAGCGAGGGGGAGCAAGGAGTCATCCTAAGGGGGCATGTCATTGTGATCCCAAGAGCCCTTCAAGATCGGATAATATAGTTGGCGCACGTGGGCCATCAAGGTACCGCAAAGATCAAAGCTCGGTTGCGAAATAAAGTGTGGTTCCCAGCCATGGATACCATGGTGGAAGACATGATATACCAATGCCACTCCTGTACCATCACGGGTGGAGACCCCGCTCTGGCGCCGATCATCACGGAAGAGCCGTGTGAACTCCCATGGTCTAAGGTCAGCCTCGACTTTGGGAGTTTTCCCGATGGTCGCAACATGCTGGTACTCATCGACTCATTCTCAAAATTCCCAGTTGTGGAGGTGGTGGCTTCGAAGGCGTTCCCACATGTCAAGAAGGTGCTGGACAGGCCCTTCACCCTCCTTGGGATGCGGGATGAGATCCACTCAGACAATGGTCCCCCATTCCAAGGCCGAGAATTTCAAAGCTATCTGGAGAACAAGGCGATTCGACATAGGAAGATCACTCCCCTATGGCCTCAAGCCAATGAGGAGGTGGAACGTTTCATGCGAACCTTTAACCAAGCTTTGAGGATTGTGGTGGAACAAGGGGAAGAGGTTGATTTGGCCCTCAACCAATTTCTGGATGCATACAGGCAGACCCCACAGCACTACCCGGTCTGCTCCCGCCCACCTAGTGTTCAAAAGGGCCCCGCGAGGTGGCATCCCAACAGACCCGGCATGGAAACATTCAGAGAGGGACAGCGTGGACACTCAAGCAAGAAGGACAGTAACCAATCAAAAGACTAGTATCTCCAGAGGCGTGAAAGAATCACAGCTGAGAGAAGGGGACCGTGTAGTGGTCAAGGACAGGCACCCCGGCTGGAAATTCCGGACACCGTTTGAGCCGGAGGAATGGACCATTGTCAAAGTGCAAGGTACGATGGTAACAGCCCAAAGAGGACAGAAATTGGTTACGCGGAATGTATCATATTTCAAGAGACCTCATGGGCCTCACGCCGACTCGAAAGGAACGGAAGAACCTGATGACGCCCAGGGTTATACCGCGTGTGTCTCTCTGGGGCCTGTTGTGGTCCTACCCGGCACTCCTGAAAAAAGAGCGGAGAACCTGTTACAGCCACGGGAGGACTCAGCCAAGACAGCACGACTGTTCCACCCACCAACACGCAGGCGGATGCAGTGACCAGTTCCAACTCCCAGAGCCAGAGGTATGGTCTCCGGCCGAATCCTGCACCCAGCCAGAAGCTGAGAGACTTTATGTGCATGTTCCCCTGAACATGCCTACCTGATAAACTGACACTAAACAAAAGGAGGGATGTAGAGAGCCATCTGGGCTCTCCACTACATTGTAGCTAGTACAGTCACTCCTCGGGGTGGGCGCGACCCAAGGAGATGAATAAATGGCAGGAGACCGGTCGGGGTCTTCCCGCCAGCTATGTACATGTATTGTGGTGGTGTATTTATTTAGCGCTGCGCAGGCCTCACTACCCCCAGGCCCCGCCGCGCTACACCTAGATCACCCATTAATCAATACATCCACACTTGGAAAAACTATGAGGGCACAAACACAAGACTGTATGCCATATTATAGACTGTTGTTTTTCCTCTCCCACATCCACAGCATTGCGAGCCTGGAAGAATCTCACACAACACGCAATTCCTGAATGATGACTGGGATACCCTATTGGCGGACTATAATAAAGGCTTACAAGAAACATGTCTGAAGTATAGCTTTTTTAAGATCCTCCACTATTGGCACTGGTCACCAGAAAGGTTACACAATGCCTGTTTTAATGGGGATTCACGTTGTTGGGAATGTGGTGTAATGAACTGCGATATTGTCAATATTTGTATGGGAATGTGACCGGCTGAGAGCCTTTAGTCGCAGGTGTGGGAGCATATGAGGAAAGATTGAGGGGTAGATAAGCGTTTGACTGCCTGGTTAGTGCTCCTGCATGATACTTCTGGACTCCCTTCTGTGACTCCACTGCCCTAGGGGTGGCTAAGTTGGCAATTCTGCGACTCTGGAAATCAACTCAAACTCCCAAATTCAAGACATGGCTGGACAACATGTGCACATGGGACACTCTGAGTGCCTTATTTATAAGTGAAATGATAAAGTGCAGATATTTGAAGACGCTTGAAACTCTTCTTAGAGATTGAAGAGCCAAACACATCAATACACTTAAGGTTTCCACTGTGTATCTCGTCCTGCTTCATGTTCCTTGCAGACCTCTATGTTCTGTTCCCAGGCCCTTTCCCCCTGAGGATCCCCAGACTTCGACCCCTATTGTTGCTTGCTTTCGTTAATAAGGGTTTTGCTTTCGTTAATGGGGATTCCTTGATTTTCATCCTGTAGAGATGTGTCATTATAACTTGGTCTGGAAGGAGCTGAGGACAGAAGGCCATCTTATTTTATTTCCACACGTGTGGGTGTTCACCGCCCCTCCTTTCCCCCCACTGTAAAAGCGTGTCTTCTCTCTCCCCCTCTTGATGGTTGTGTTCTTCTTTTTCTCCACTTTACGTTGTGAAGTAGTATTTGTGGCCTACTTGCTCATTTTCTGTGTCTGTTCTTGGAGATTTATACTCAGCTGTTTTTGGTATTGCTCCACATTTTTTGTGGGTCCTCCATGGAGGCCTAGTAGAGGTGGATTATGGGTTTGCATTTTACCTTGTTGGTTTACTTTTCGTACAGTATTATGAAAATTAAATAAAGAATTGGTACACAAAAAACAAATTGATACAGTGTATAAAGATAACCTGGGACAGCTGAAATGTCCTTGCTTAGGTACATTGAGGAAAACTCTCTGGGCTGTTCTGTTTGTTAGTGTACATCTCATAATTCTTTATTTAGAATGAGAAGAACAGCAATAGTTATCACGTGATTTTGTGATGTCGGTGCAAGATGGGGTGTGTAAACATAACCTAGGTTAGCATGAGCCTAATTCATGATGTGTTTAATATACAGGAACAACAACTCTCACAACCCCCTCTGATGATTTCTAAATCATCACTTGCATTCTTTATTACAGAACACCATTAATTAACTTCGAGTTCTTCTTTTAGGATTCTCCCAGGTACTTCAACATGTCATCAAGTTCACTTTGTATTTCTTCAAACTTTACATCAATCCTCTTTCTTTTTCTTCCTTTTGTTGCTGCTTCTTCTTATATCCACATTCCATTCCTTTTTGCGATCAAATTCATTTGCAAAACTTCAAGAAAACAAGATCTCATGCAATGCCAATTAATATAAGCATAAGAGGGATTAGAAGCAATTTCAGAATTCCTCCACCTACACTACCAAGCTATTCCCCTATCCTAGCAAATCCCTTTCCAATGGATCTGAATATAGATCCTAGCCCTTTCTAGGCACCTGACTCTACCAGCTCAGTTAATTCAAGCTTTATGTTTGTAATATTAGTAACATAATTGTCAAGCTTCTTATCGAGGCAGGGAATATAGGTGCAACATTCCAGAGCTTCAATGACTCTGCAAACTCCACCCTCCTTCTCAAGGAGTAAACCCAACGCAAGGCGATTTTTCTCAGAATCGTAGCTCTCATTACAAACAATTCCTTATTTATTACTGTTAAGGCACTGTTAGTGGCAAGCCGATCAACTAGTGTGGATAACTTTCTAATCTTTACATCATTCAATGCCACTCATATAGATGGTATGAGCTCTCCAAAGATATCACTAATGGTCTGTTTAAAGCTACATTTACCCCTCCTTATGTTTTGCTCAAGAGGAAAGTCTAACTCATTAGTATGATAAATCCTGGTGAAACCTAATGCTGCGTAACAACTACCTGGCCAGCTGTGTGATAGCTGGAAATAAGCTGCCTTACCACATACATAATAGATAACTTTTATACTTGTGTCTAGGTTTGAAAAGGTTTTTCCCTTAACTAAATAGTTGTGTTCACATTCACTCCTTCCTAATTTCTCAACAAAAAGATCCCTTCCATGGTGACATCAATGTTTCATCTAGGTAGGGGTTCCTGTAGAGTGTCTATGCTCTGCATTTGTCTTTCCTTCTCTTATCTCTTCATCTATCCTTATCCGCTCATTTATCTATCTCATAAATGAATACCCTCTCATCTCTGTTTATTTGAAGGCTACATCTTACATGCTCTAGTTTATAATACTCATGTTATTTATGAGGGTTAAGAATTTCATTGTATACTCATGCTGATCCCTTGATTTAAACCTTTTGTAAGAGTGAGAAACATGTTTAGTAACCCACAAATACAGATTTTCACCCTTGACAATTGGCACACCTTCTAGTGGAGCATAACAGTCAGAATAAAGTAGTTTGATAGAACCTTGATGATAGAAAAGATTTAGAAAAACAAAACAGGGAAAAAAGTAGGACAACAGTAGGTGAAAGTATGTGGCTTCCTCGCTGCAGAAGCTGGAAGATAGGAGCAAACAAAGCAATCCTCCACTTCCATGACTTTCACATGTTCCGTCAACATTTGATAATACACATATTAACTATGCACACTCTCATGGTGTGGAATATGTTACATCTTATCCTTAGATGTGGGATGTCTGACCACAGGTCCGAGAGTGGCGTTGATTGACACATGAGAGATATCTCCTCCCAACAAATAGACATTCTACAGCCCTCCAAACATAGAAACAGAAATGGCACCTACCAGGCTTAAAAGCAAAATTTTGCAGCATTGCTGTGCCATGTTAACTTAAATCAGATCAAGGAAATTCCAGATACAGAGGTTAGTCTTCTAGGTATTATCCTATTTTCTCTTTTCTATCTCGAAACCTACCTGGATTTTTTTCTCTGCGTCAGATGGAGACCTAAAGAAGCTATTGTCCTCTGACCATTACCCTCACTTATTGACCGTCCTCTCAACGTTTGTGAATAGTCAACGTAAAGAGGCTCCTGTTGTGGCATCTTTTCGTCTCAGGGAGGCTCATCAAAGTCAGTCAAGCAATCATCAGAGTCAAATTTGATTTTCCATTCTGGACCTGAATACTTCAGATTGATCTTTATCTCCCTTTTGGGTCACATAGTTCTACTCAAGTCCAGGCTTTCATCCATGATCTCAATCTGATCAACCTGTTCTTGTTCTTCTAACTCACTGTCTTCCCTAATCATCTTTGTCCTCTTCTTAGGCATCAACAGTCTTTTTCGGGTGGGGGCAGTTTATTACCAGCTGTCTGGCCATAAACTGGACCTCAACTCTTAGAAATACTTGAGATCTCTGGCTTTGATTAGGCTGACTGGCTCTCTGAGTTGGAGCTTCATTACCCCCCCCCCTATTCCTTGTGAGATTTGCTGCATCAGATTAGCTTCAGCCTTTCACTAATTTCTCCTGTACCATTGATGCAAATTCTCAATCCGTTGGTCAGTATCACAGTAGTCGCTGGGACAACATCACTCTCATCATCCTCTTGTTCTAAGCGATGTTCATCCAATGGAGTCTGTGGACCCTCAGCCTGATCTTCTTCTTCTTATGAAGTCTCAAACACCTCAAACCTGGGGCGACTCATGGAACTAGTGGATGTTGGCTCCACTTCTTTCTCTTCATGCCTTGCCCTTTGGGTATTTGAGGCGTGTATCCAGCTTGGCAGACCAGCTTACTTGACAGCAGTGTTGGTGACCTGGATCACCTGGTAGCTCTTCGTAGCTCCTCCAAACAGAATTTGCAGATGTGTTTCTTGATATGGATCCAATCGCCAGGATTCAGGTCATGCCCGGGGACCCTCCAAAAGCTGAAGTAGTGACATTGACCTGATGACAGATAGACAGCATCACATCAGACAATCCCTTGCAGTACTTGAGGACTAGGTCCTCTGTGATATTCACATGAGCTGTGGCAGGAAGAGAAGGAATTCATATAGCTCTCCCCATCAGCACCACATGAGGCAACAATCCAGTTCTCTTACAAGGGATACTTCTAATGCTCATTAGTAACAAAGGATGGGTGTCAGGTTATTTGTGCGATGTAAAGGCACAGCCTTTGATCGTCTCATCTCTCTACAACACCTGACACCTCAGGCCTGTTGTTATAGTTGAATCTCTGATCAAGGCCTAAGGCTGTACATAGCAACTGCATTATCTCACTCTTGAAGTGAGTTCCTTGATCCGATTCAATATGAACTGGCATCCCGAATCATGGTATCAACTCCTGCAGCAATAGTTTGGCGATTGTTAGGCTGTCACATCTCTGGGTGGGATATGCCTCAACCGAGCATGAGAACAGACTCACAATGATGAGGATATACCTCAATTGGTTCCCCACTTAGTCGATTTGGAGACAGTTGAAGTGACCATCAGACTTTCCAATGTGGCTCATGGTCACAGTAGCTCTTTTGCCCCCATTCTGTTTTTGACAGGTAACACAGCACTGACAAACATTCTCTGTCATTGATCTGAAATGAGGATTATACTAATACAATTGGAAGGTACACACCATTCCAGCTCTGCACACATGAGTTGGACCGTACATGTGTTGTATCATCGCAGTCATGAGGGAATCACGAAGAACCGTTTTTCCCTCACACCCAAATGCCACTCACATCCCTCACACATCTCATCTTTTCCCATTTGGGTTTCTCTAGCTCTGGGGCAGTATGTTGGCAATTCCCTCAACTCATTGAAAGTATGTACAGTTTTCAGTAACATGTTGGATACAGTATCTCCTTCTGCATTTCATGGTTCATCTAAGCGGAAGGTGCTTGACTCAAGACTGCAGTATCGTGCAACTTTGTCTGCCTATTTGTTGCCTTTGGTGACAAAATCATTACTGCTCTTGTGCGCAGAAAACTTCACCACAGCAATTTCCTTCGTCATGTGTATAGTTTCTAACAAATTTGAAAGATACAGCCCATTCTGGATGGGGCTGCCGACTGATGTCAAAAATCCTTGCTGCAACCACAACTGGCTGAAGTCGTGCACAACTCCAAACTCATACTGGCTGTCAGTGTAAATAATGACTCCCGAGTCTTCTGAGGTATACCAGGCTCTGGTAAGGGCAATCAGTTCAGCAACTTGTGCAAACATTACATGGCACAAGTAAGATGCTTTGACAACTCTGCTCAGTGTACATACAGCATAAGCGGGTCTTAAAATACCACGCCAATCCCTCAGACAAGACCCATAAACAAAAAGGGTATGGTCAGACTCAGGAAGAGGTACACCTAGTATGTCAAGTCTTGATTTTGTGCACAACTCAGTAACGCTAACAAAGTCATGGTTGAATTCATCCTCATCGTCTCCCTCTGGAGGTAGCAACAGAGAAGCAGGGTTTAGTGTGTTACATCTCCGAATGGAAACAATTTGTGCTGTCAAAATGATTCTCTCCTTGTAGGATAGGTGGCTATTCGTCAGATGTTGGGTTCTGCTTTGGGCGATAATAATCTCAATGGAATGGGGCACCATTCCAATTAAGGGGTACCCCATCACGGCGCACGGAAGACGACCAGAAACGGCACCCCCGTAGGGACTCTGATCTTATGCCTGAAAAGGCTGGTATACCTGTATTTCACAAGTAACCTATGAAACGAACGATGAAATAATGAAGATATTTATGACCTGTTTGAGTTGTTTAGTACCGAAAGAATTCTGAAAGCACATCTTCAGCCTTGAGAAAGCCCCGGCCTCAACTGAGCCCAGGGGGCGAAACACGTGTTGGCTGTTCACGTTCAATTGATTTTCTATGTTCATTCAAATTATGAATAAAAAGAACCTTCTGTTTTTACCAAAAGCCTGAACATGGTTCATTATAAGAGAGAGGGGATTTGACTCACTACTATAAAGACTATTGAATTTTTAAGGCCATAGAGGTCCAGTGCCTTGAGTCTATTCCCTCGAGAATCTATTTTTTTGAATTAAGCAATACTCTCCGGGACTTGGGATCCTAGGACCTCAGAACCTTACTCCGTACCCCATCACTATACCCTCAGTTTCCTAAATACTAAGGCTTACTGCTGCAACCTCCTCACCTCTCTGGGTGGTTAGGAACTTCATCTTAAGGACTCTCTCTATGCGCTCATTGGGTACTCTCCTCACTCCTGTTTCTATCTGCTGTCCCAAGTTCATGGCTTCTCTCTGACAGTATTGCAATTTCTCTGGTGAGACTTTATGACAGTTCTCGGCCAAATGGTTGAGCAAAGCAATAAGGTCTTGTTTGCAAGCTTCCTTAGTCATCTAGGTGTTCAAAAGATTGTCGATGTATTGTATTAATGTCAAACGACATGTTAGCTGCAGAGTCTCTAGGTTCTTTTTGAGTATCTGATTGAAATTATAATAATAATAATACAGCAATTTATAGAGCGCGAACAACTACCTCAATAGAGGTGTCCCGGCACTGTAGCAACAGGTGGCACGCAAGAATTTCGCAACAGTCAAGGCTCCTAGAAAGTTTTGTTTTTTTAAACATATTTTTATTGATTTTCTCAACTTTACAAGTCTCATCAACAGTTATTCCTGGCATATAAATTGCATTACAATAAGTAAAACAAACAACAAATTCTCCAACCCACACCACTCCCTGGACTCAGCCTCATATTGTAATACATGCCTGGTAGTCAGCACCACAGCATGAAACATTTATACACAGTAACACAGTAACATCCCTCAGCCTGGGCGCTATATGTAGAGCCTACACCTTCCCACAAGGTACTCATTCCAGTGTTATGAACAATCCTATGCCATGGTTATATGTCCCCCACTATGCCTGCACATCTATAGCCATAAAGTCTTCTCACATTGCATTTCACTCTAACGAAATGGGTGTCTTCCGAAACCCCCTCTGTTCCTCTCGCTTTAGCTCAGTACCTTCCGCCCTACCCCATCTGATCACTTCATTGTACCAGTCCAGTATTGAAGGTGATCTGGCAGTCTTCCACCTCTTAGTTATATTTCATTTAGCTAATATCAGAGCCATATTAGCACATTTTTGGACAGGACTTCCCTTCTTTTTCCTTAGGTCCCAATCCTAATAGGCAATACTCCAAAATCATACTGTTCCGCTCCGGGGCAACGCTATTCACTATGTCTTGTATGGAGGACCAGTAGTGAGTCAGCCTTGGACAGTCCCATAACATATGCATCATATCTGGAAACATTAAGCTCAGTTTGTGTGGAGTCAAATTTGCACGGTGAACAATCATAAGTTGTATAAACTTAAACTTTGGATTCCGGGATACCCTTCTTGGGTATTCTAACAGTGTCCCCCGTTCTTTATCAGTGAGCGCACGGCCAATGACCGTGTTCCATTTGTCACGGGTGGTCTGGAGTGACACTGCAGTGTTTGTACGAATACCCCAGCACAGACATTTTGTCAAGTGACTCCCGTTGCCCATCAAATATTGCATGTGTGTTAGCGCGTGTGCTGGCGGTTCTGTTCCCTCTGTGGCCCAGACAGTTCGGATATAGCAAGAGATATTGGCATGAAGCAGAAATACCCTATTCGGCACCCCCTGTTCTCTCACGAATGGTTCATTAGAGTACCATTCGTAAAGAACATGCCCAGTGTGGTCACCCCGTCTCTGCCCATGCCACGATATGTCGAAGAGTTTCCGTCCCAGATGGTAGGGGGAGTCCCAGTAGGGGTATATTGGGAGCGTACGGTGTCAGTGTCTTTGTATAACGTGTTACCTTTTTCCAATACAACAGTGCAGTCCTCAACAGTGGCGGTGCTGTCGGAAGAATTCTGCTGTTCGTAGTAACAGCGCATATAGCTCTCCTCTTTCCCATGCCTGGCGAGTCATAGCAACTTCTTGTAAATTGCGGCCTGCGATCCAGTATGCCAACCATTGCAGCTGGCCTGCATAACAGTAAGCCCTCAGGTCCGGAACACCCAGTCCCCATTGTTTTGTGTCTAATTGTAATTTAGTGAGTCCTATGCATCTACGTCCTGTCCCCCATATTAATTCAATAAGAAGAGAGTCCAGTAGTTTAAACACCTGTAGTGGAATAATGATAGGCAGATTAGTGAAATAATATAACAGTCTAGGGAGCATCCCCATTTTGGCAATGGCTGCTCGCCCTGGCACCGATATGGGTAAAGAAGTCCAGAATCTTATTTGTGCTCTAAGCGCCACTATAGCTCGGTTCAGATTCCCATCCAAAATACCTTCCGTCTTTCTATAGATTTGGATGTCCAGGTATCAGAAAGTAACGGTCGCAGTTTGAAATGTCCAGCGTCCAAAGCGAAGTGGTTCCACTCTTGTCGTGTCATTAAAAAAATATACATATGATTTGTTTTCATGAATGGTAAGACCTGACAGCCTTTGAAATGCGTGAAAAAGTGTGGGGATGGGTTCATAGTCTTCATCAAGGTTATTGAAGTATAATATGAGATCATCTGCATATGCCGAAACAACATGTACTTCTCTATCTATCCGTATCCCTCTATGTCCTGCCAAAGTACGGAGCTTAAGAAGTAGAGGCTCCAGCACCAAAATAAATAGTAGTAGTGAGAGCGGGCACCCCTGTCTAGTACCCCTCGCTATCTGATATTGTTGTGAGATGTGGGCACCCGTTCGTGCACGCTCCGTGGGGTTCATATACAACAGCCGCACCCAGTTCACGAATTCCACCGGGATGCCAAACTTTGAGAGGGTGCTTAACATATAGCGCCATTTCAGGGAGTCAAATGCTTGACGTAGGTCCAGAGAGATGCAGCCCGTGGGTGAGCGGCAGCAGGTGTATGAGACATCACCTGGTGGAGTCTCCTAATATTGAGAGCCATACACCCACACGGTACAAACCCGCACTGATCAGTGTGTATCAGCCGAGGGATGAACTGCAGGAGTCTAGTAGCCAATAACTTACTCAGTATCTTATAATCTGTGTTAAGAAGTGAGAGGGGTCGATAACCTGCCATGTCCTTACTGTCCCTACCCAGTTTCGGGAGCGATACCACAGTCGCTTGTAATGTGGTGCTCGGAAGTGATCCGCCATCTAATGCTGCCCGATATAACCTTTTTAAGTGGGGGACCAATAACTCAGTACAAGTGGCACAGAATTCTACGGGTAACCCATCATTTCCCGGTGCTTTATTATGAGGGAAACCCTTTATCGCAGCTTTTATCTCCTTGTTAGTTACAGGCCTTTGCATGTCTGACTTGTGGCCACTTAGTAGTTGTGGAAGTTGTAGGCCCTCAAAGAAGGACTCATACTCATCCTCTTCAACCTCTTCCGAGGGCGCATACAGCCGTTCATAATAGTGTTTAAATGCATTGTTGATTTCTAATTGGGTGCGTATAGTAGCACCCTCTGGAGTATTTATTTCAAGAATAGGAGACATTGACGGCGCATCTTTGATAATTCTAGCGAGTAAGGGGCCCGCCCTATCTGCGTGCGCATGCTGCTTCTGTGTGTATAGTCGGTAATCCAAAATACGAAGTTCTTCTAGAAGTTCACCGTGTGTTATGTGCATCTGTTGAAGCTCTTCCTTACATGTATCATTGGATGCTGCCTCCTGCTCTAGTTTACCCAACCTATTTTCCACTTCTTTGAGTTTGTCAAGTAAAACTATGCACGCACCCACTTTTGTACTAATTGCTACCCCCCGTATCACAGTTTTCAAAGCATCCCACTCAATTTGGCATGTGCTAGCGGGGCCTATGTTGTCAGTGAAATAGTTAACTATAACCATGGAGGGGGCACTGTGAAACACCGGGTCCTCCAATAGGGAGGGGTGCAGTCTCCAGGTTGGTATTGGTGTTGGTACTTTCCCCCATACTAGTGCGACTTCCAGTGGGTTGTGATCCGAATAGGTCTTGCCTAAGTACGTAGTATCTTCAACATTCACCAACAGGGTCAGTGAATAGAATATCCTATCTATGCGGGTGTGTAGCCCATGCAGCGCCGAGAAGAAAGAATATTCTTTTTCAGTGGGATGCACTTTGCACCATACATCTCCTATGCCCCAACGCTCCGCCCAGGTCTTAAGAGCGTCTGCCTGTTTTCTGCATCCCGCACCCTGGAAAGGGGGTGTGATCTGTCCAAGTCAATATCCATTACCGCATTAAAATCCCCTCCCAAGTCCCACGGATACCCCTCCCAACCCACCAATAGATTGCTAAGGGTCTCGAGAAACTTGTCCTGTTCGGTATTTGGGGCATAGACACTCCCCAGTACTATGTGTTCCACATCTAGTAGACCATGCACAAGCACATACCTCCCGTTTGAGTCTGTCCTTTGTTATAATAGTGTGAAAGGGGTGCCATTTCTGATCCCGATCGCAGGTCCACGAGCGAATGCAGAGTAGGATGTGGGAAATAATTGACCTCTCCATTTCTTTTGTAACTTAGTGGCTTCCGCATGCATTGAATGGGATTCCTGGAGGAATACTATATGTGCCTTCCTGTGGTTTAACTGCGCTAGTATTCTGTGCCTCTTCTGAATTGACCTCAGGCCTCGCACATTCCAAGATGTGTACGTATACTTATTGGGCTGTGTCATGGTATTCTCTATAAACCAATCTGTCAGGGACAGTGGCCCCTGTGTGCTGACCACAAAATGTATTGATTGTAGCTGAGTCCGTATACCCCATTGAAACTCCCAATACTAGGTTCCCCCATAAAACACTAGAGGACCAAACCATAAAAAAAAGTTCAACATGAACTCCGTAGTTACTACAACCAGGTGCGTTCACCATAGGGGGAGTGGCCACTACCAGCCTCTTATAGTACTTCACATTATACTCAATGTTTGACTTCTACTGAGCTCCAGCCAAAGCCCTATCTTGGTATCATTACAGTGAACAACAAAACCATCCATTGACAAATTACACAGTGTTTCATACTCATCTGGCAAAGACGACTAGTCTGGAAGCGAAACCACGCTGCATTCAACCCAAATAGTCATTGACAGTCTGCGGAGTAACCAGGGGGAACAGCGCCATGCTATTCTCCAAGTCCGATTGGGCATTGGCATCTTCCGAAGAGTCCACAGTTTCCGCTACTGATTGAGTATCGTGTGTCGCCAGTGCCACCGCCGTCAGGATAGCGTCTCTGTGACTGTCTGAAATCTGCTCTTGCAATGGGTTTCCACTCGTGCCAGGTCCGGTTTGTCGCCTTTTATCCGTCCTGTTGCGTCGGACATGTTGCGTCTGGATCTGCTGTCGCCGGCTTGACTGTGAAGAGTGTTGTGACGCAGTTGGCGACAGAGTGATTTCCGCCCAATCCGCCGCCTCTTCAGGGCTGTCAAAGAATAAGGTTTTCGGGTCATAAATAACCTTTAAGCGAGCTGGGAACAACAGCGCATATTTCAAGTTGTGATCCCTGAGTGTCTTTTTAATGTCCTGAAACGTAGCTCTTGCCTTCTGGACTACCAGGGTAAAATCCGGGTAGAGTGAAATTGTTTTGTTTTCAAATATTTTTAGGGCATTCTCCCTGGCTGCGCGCAGTATCGAGTCCCGGTCTTTATAGTTCAATATCCACGCTATCAGCGGCCTAGGTGGTGCACCTGGGGGAGGAGTCCTGGGTGGAACCCTGTGTGCCCGTTCTACGATGTAGTGTTTTGTGAGCCCCACCGTTGCCACATGGTCTCGTAGCCATTTTTCTACAAATTGGATGGGGTTGGTTCCTTCGCTTTTTTCCGATATTCCCAAAATGCGGACATTGTTGCAGCGAGATCGTCCTTCCTCATCATCCACCCTGTCCTGTAATCCCTTCAATTGACTCTGTAGTTGTTCTATCTGAGAGGTGTGAGTTGTTTGCTAAGGTATTAGGTCATCCAGGGCTTTTTTATTGGATTTTACCATGTCCGTCAGCTTCGTGTGGTCTGCCTTCAGTAAGGTGAAGCTGGTAGTCAATGTACCGATTTGAGCTTCTATGGCAGTGCGTGAGTCTCTTATTTCCTTTAGAATCAAGTCCAGCTTGTCGTCTTGCCGACTCGGCTCCGTAGGTGGGACCACGTCCAGGTCAGGACTATGCATCTGGATGTCCTGTATGGAGCCATTCGGGTTGTCAGGAGGTGGGGGGTCTAGCTGTTTGGCTTTGAGACGCCCCATTGTGAAAGTAACCCAGTAGAAGTGGCGCCTTCATGGGTACACTGCAACACTACCCACTTGACACAGGTGGGTGTCGGTCCGGCACTCCTGAGCGCTCCTTGTCAGCGCCAATGCCGTCTATCCTCGGTGAAACCTTGAGCCTGTGCCACAGCTCAATTCACCACTTCATGATGACCCCAAGCCGTGCGTACCCTTGAAGTACCACCATGTGAAGCTCTTGGCGGCTCGCTACCAACCCAGCACCTTGACAGTGATCCGTGCAAGCAGCGTGAGAACTATCCGAGTAGCCCCGCTGTTAGTGCCCCAAGGCACTCCCCATTAGACTGCCGCATCGGTCCCGCTGGTGCATATAATATCTTCTGATCTGCAGCCGTGCTGCACCTCCGCAACCCTTACTTTGCATCCAGCCGCAACATCTCAACGGTGTCCGCTTCTCCGCGCCCAACTGGTGTTGCCCCAACGTGTTTAACAAGTTGCTCCACTTCACATATAATGCGGTAGTCCATGAGCAGCAAATCTTCTCGTGCCCAACAGGAAGCCGCGCACAGCAGAACGGCCACCCACACTAACGTACCTGAAGCAGCTCTGCACCGCGTCATTTGATCCCTTGAGGGACAGTTACTAGTCACCTAGCTTTGCTGATGGGATCTTGCTGGAGAGTTCACTTCGCTCCCTCCGATTGTACCCTGCAACACGGCAGCCTCCCAGCATCTGTGCATGCCCTGCTTCGGCGCGTGTTCATCACGCAGTTCTCAGCGGGCCACTCTCTTAGTCCTGTCCGGCGTAGCTCCTGTGTCTCAAATGTCACAGCAAACAATTATCGAAGAGACACACCTTCGTCCTCCTCCCACACTGCAGGCATTCAGGGTGTCTCCTGGCCACACAATAGCATCAACGGCCCCAAGTATTACCGGGGAGGAGGGGGAGGTTTCTGCCCTCTACAGACGTCCCGCGCCGGTTGTCTTTGTAGTCAGCTCCGCCCGCCATTTTGCCTGGTGCCGGGCTGCTCGTACCTGGGGAATTGTGGCGGCTATGCACTCTCCGTCCCGTGATTCTCTCATCGACAGAGTCGATAGTGGGCAGGGTCGCCGGTCCCCGCTGGATGTATCTCCGCAGTGCCTTCCTCAGTCAGGTCGCGGCCCACGCCAGTGTCGTCATGTCCCTTCGACTCCCCTCGCTGTTCAGCTACAGGCATCATTAAGCCATTCGGCCCAGTTTTCGGGCTCCGAACTGCACTAGTATCGCCATTGGCACCCCTCAGTCCCCCCTCCAACAAAATACATTACCCAATAATAACACACACTCAGACTGTTTGACTGGGTACAAAATGCTGCAGGTTTATTACATACACCGTTATGTAATAGGTGGGTTATCTTACGGGCGATCCAAGGGCAGGCAACCAACTGGGCCGCCTGCCCGCCTGATGAGCCGGGCAGCACTGGGGCGAACCCCGCCTGTGCTGCCGTCCAAGTGATTCTCTTCCAGGATCACGTGACTGTTGGTAACTTCTACTCACGCCCCTCCCCGGGGCGGAGCGTAGCATAGCAAACCCCCGGTTGTTCAGCCCCACAACCGCCCGAAGGACTAGCGGGACGCCGACACGGCTTCCAGGACCCTCCCATGAGGCTCCTCGGATTTGTCTCTGGCACCCCCTATGGTGCCGAGCAGAAGTACCCTTGGTACCGGCCTGCTTCCAGATCGCCCTGTAACTCCGCCACAGCTCTGGAGGCGGCCAACGTCGCCGCCAGAGCTCCCCACCAAAGCAGCTATAGTCTTACCTGCCACCTCCCCTGTCTGGAGCTTCCTACAATCCAGATGAAAGAGAACTATCCCTGCTGGTTATAGGTGGCCCCATCTATATCCCAAGCCCTTGACGCTATCCTGGGTCAGATAGTCTGATGAAACAAAAGACCCGTTAGGCCTGGGAAGTTGTTCCGAGAACTAATCACCCCCATGAGGGAAAGTTCCACTGCTTCAGTTGCCTCAGCCCCGAGCCCAGTCTGGGCGGGGACGAAGCCGGCACCCAGGCTCACAACGCCCCATCTATTTGCTGATCTCACCTGGCTGCCGTCCTACTAGCGCCGAGTGTGTCTGAACACCAGCGTGCCAATCTATGGGACAGCAGCCCACTTGCTAGATGACTACTCCCCGCCCGCCTGCCTACTAAGGCTATTCTGGCAAGGGGGGGGGAATAACTTCCTTTGAACAGTCCCTGTGCTTGCCAAATGAAGGCGCACAGGAATGTCCATGACTAAGCGTACTGTGACAATGAGCAAGGCTGCCCTCCAGCACTTGCCCTGCAACCCTTATCCCTTAAGGGAATTTCGCCCGCTCAGCTCCCTCTGGGGAGCCCCCTAGGCATACCCGCATGGAGAATCTGCCTGATTCAATGCAGGGCGCACTGTCTGTACTATGGTGCCTAACATTTGATGCGGGAGATGCCACGCACCGCCTAGGTCATGGGCACCATAGGGAGCCCCGCATTTCCCCCCCGGCGTACCTCTAACTGGGCCTGGCTCCCCCCAGCTGAAGTGCACCTACCGGGCTGTGTAAATGCGGCCCAGGATGACCTTAATCATCATCTTGGTGTGCTACCACAAACTGTATTGGTCATGAGAACCTTGAGAAGCACACCGTTCACAACTGTGCATACCCTGCGATGGGAGCGCCTCCACCCCGCTGCAAGGCCCGAGAGACATATATATTCCCCCTATCTACCTGGTTTTTGCCCCCTGGTGCCCGGCTGGTTGCCGCTCTGTGGTTTCGTGAAGAGCGCGTGCCCCCGGGGCCGGCTGTCACCGACCAACCGGTGTCTGTTACCCACCTTGCTGTTACTTGTCTATCGCCAACTGCCCGTGCTTGGATTGGAAGAATGCGAGGTGCTTTCTAAGGACTGTGGATTAAAAGCTCCAACCTAGTTTGACCCCCAAAACTTAGGGAAAACCAAAGTAGTAATCATGCACTTCATGGTATATCTACCCCGGCGTTGACTATCCCCGTGTCAGTGATACCGGTCACCGAAGGTGCCCCTTCCAATCTTCAGCCCCTAGCAGGAGAACCAGGGGGGCAGGTAAGCCTGTAGGAGACAGGCGGGGAACCTTCTGTGTAACTACTTGTCCTTATGCGGAATAAAGGTAATGCCAGGTCATTAATACCCTGTTGCCAATGGCTCTAACCCAGTGTTTACTAACTTTTAAACGACGCACCACCCCTGTTAGATGGCACGACCACCACCCGCCTGCTGTCCTGGCTAAAGCGCGGGTAATTATGTCTTACTGGGGTGACCCAAAACCCACCCATGGTTGCAGAGGGATGCCCCACCCAAGTACATGGTATTCGTCCATTTGGTGCCAGCCAATGTTTGAATAAGGCCCTCGTGCCGGGTGCCGCTCAGCGTTTCGCAGCGCCTCTCTTTGTGTTGTAACTACCAGGGTGAGAGTGCAATTATACTTCCAACTGAGGGGCTGTTAACCAGTGGCAAGGCCGGCAGACCCGGGCATAAGAACAGATTTCGAGTACGTCCCTCACCCAGCCTATATGTCCCACAACACTTTTGCTACAGTATCCCAACATGCCAAGAAGTTAGCCACGTACTTGAATAAGAGGACAGAGAGTATCATACTCAACACTTGCCCCTTCTGAAATAGAGAAGCCAACTGTACAGGTAGTTGTGGGCAGTCGTGCTCTAACCACATCTTCCCAGCCTGGCGAATGACAGCACCCATTCATAAAGCTCCTGTGCTGGTGGGAACAAAATGTTTTCACATTTCCACTTCTGACTAATTGAGTACCTTCGCCCAGTGGTATCTGGCGCTGACTAACATAAGGTGCTTTCATTACCTGCCTACTCATAATCTGTGGTCATGTGACCTGGCTGGTGGGGAGCTATCCCTGAACCTAACCGAAATTGAAAACCCTGGAGCTGCAGCCATGAAAGCTTATTAACTGAAGACCAGTGGACTGTGGCAGCTCCAAGAGTTTGTACTCGCAAAGCTGAAGTCCTGGTAACAATCGACGCCTTTAGGGTAGCGGGGCATGTTCAAATTGGTCCCTTAATATCCTTCTTACCCCCATCGTGGATGGCCCCCTAATTGTATGTAGCCACCCGCTGGTTACCCACTCCTTGTGCTTGCAAAGGACGCAGTCCTTTATCACGTTGGTGCCAACCAAGAACTGGTTTCTGTTCGACCCTCTCACCTGTGGGAGCAAAACTAACGTCAATGGTCTCAATACCGACCCACAGCGCTTCACTTGACGACCCCGGTATGCCTACCTGCACAGCTTCCCCCTGCGTTGCTTAGGCCATGTGTTCCACACTTACCCTCGCTAGCAGGTTTCACTGGTAAAACAGAACCTCCTGTATGCTAAGTGGGAGGGTCACCTATTATTTCTGTACTAATGGTGAGCTGCTGCTGTGTAACCATGCTGAAAACGCGCCACCACCCTGAATATTGTAAGCAAACTCATTTTGGAAATTGGAGGGGTGTGCCCGTGTACTCTCAGTACCTTCCCTTAAGTGGGCATAGAAGGGGTGCTGGACTTTATCAAAACCAACGCTGCTCCCAAACAGGGGCCCTCAATTAAGTGTTTACCAAGGGCAGCTGCTAATACTACCGCTTGCGCTGTAGTACGCCAGTAGGCATTCCTGCCTCAAACCTTAAAATGCCATGTTAAACGCACCAGAGCCACACTAGCTACCTATAGTCTCACTTTGCACTTTGGCAAATGGCCAGTGCAAAATTGCATCATACCTTAAGGTCCCTGACTGGAACCATAAAAAACCCCTGCATTTTATCGTTGGCATGTATCCCCTGTGTGCTATCTCTGCCTTTCCTGGGGGCAGCTGGGTCACTGGATCTTAGTATGCCCACAGGGCTGGACAACGACTATTTGTTTTCTTAAAATCTATAAAGCGTTATATATGGCGCGACTGCGACCCGAGGCGTCGGGTCACCGAGCAGCACTCTACATGAGCACCAGTTCCGTAACCTGAGGACCGTACATATGGTAAGGCACGGGGAGGTTCAGTGATTTGCCTAGGATTTCAGGCTGTTGGGCATTGTTGCAGTGACTACAAATTGTGTGCTAGATTTTCGCCCAAAGAATTTTCACACATAAGAATTAAATTTCTCAAATTTGTGACTGTCATATGCTCCCTGCTGTGTTATGTCCCGCTTGCCGGTCAACATTGGAGCTGCTGGTGTGGGCCTCCCTGTGCCGTGACCCCGCACCGTCCCCATCGAAACAGGCGGTCTGGAGCTTGTTGCCTCCGGCGACTGCGAGCAGCCATGTGCGCCCCAAGATCTCAATGATCTGAACCCCCAATGCTGAATGCCGAAAACTCACATCGCCATTTGCAACGGATATGTAGCTGGCAGGGTGTGCCAGCCTAGCGCTGCATTTGTCGGGGGAGAACTCTACATGGGGTGTCGGGCTGCCTAACTCGTGCGTACCAGTAATAAAGTTTTCCGGCAGGCCGCAGGCTATTAGCAAAGGAGAGGTCACAACCAACCATGTGCGCCTCATCGTAATTCCCGGCACATCAGAGCACAGCCGGGCTCGCCGCAACATACACCCACATGGTCTAATTCCGGTACGTAACGGTTACCCACATAGCCCCTCCCTACAGCCTTCCTCAAGATGCGAGTCTGCATGGGGCCCTGTTGGGATCCACTCATGGCATAGGCACGGTGGTGATTAATATCACTCAGCTGCCTCGACCTTGCTTCCCGCAACACCGTGACTAATCAACCGAAGTTGCCGCGGTTGACTGAACCGGGCACCCCGCACATCCGAAGCCGCCCCAGCATGGTGAAGCTGGGGCGAAAGCAGCTTGTCTGTGGGGCCGGGGAGGGCCCAAGGGCTCTCCAGGCACTCTCCCCGCGAATGCTGGGTCACTGGACGAAGTCCTCGGCATTGCACCGCTCGCTGCACCCCCCCCCTCACTGCACGCCGGGGCCACATCTGTGAGCTCGCGCCCGGTGCGATTGTGGCTGGTGGGGTGCAATTATACCTTGGCCCATCGGGGCTCGAACCCGTGACCCGCAGGCCGCACATGTGTGTGCCGACACCTCTAGCCGTAGCAGATCAAGGGCAGACAGCTTGATTCGGTACTATGCGCCTTAAGTGAACCTCTTTGCTTGGGGATGCGAAGCACAGCCAGCCCGCTCACCGCGCGCTGGAGTTGGGATCACCTGATCGGGGAGAGGCCGGCTGAAATTCCTCTCAACTCTGCCCCCGCAGCGGGCCACAAACACAGCTGTACAGACTAGCACCGAGCCGGCGGACCTCCTGCGGGGGCGGGCCACAGGGTTTGCAGTAGGGGCAGAGTAAGTACCGCACGGGCATCACCGCGAGGTGGGACGGAGAGAGGAGGGGGGAGGCAGTGCCTGCACTTACCAGCCTCCTGTATCCAGAAAGCCCGCATCACGACCCAGCGACAAGGGGGTTGTTTAAATATCATTTATCCATAACTGTCATGTTATACCGGCCCTCTCTGAAAGCCCCTGCTGTCCCGACATGACATTGTAAATATGTTTCTCTGATCTCCCTCAGGGCCGGCTTTAGCGCTCGTGGATCCGGTGCGACAATGCTTGTCGGCGCCCCCAATGACCACCTCCATTACGATTCTTCATAACCATCCTATCACAGTGCCCCTAGAGCCTCCGTAACTATTCAGTCTCAGGTGCATTTGATTCATTTTCTAGCGCCGCTCCTATCAGTGTAAGGTGTCGGAACACTTTACATCACACAGATTACATAGAGACAATCAGTCCTTAGTGTGTATATCAATGCATAGGAAATGTTACATAAGAGGGAGGACAAGAAGGTGTAGGAGTCACAGGTCATCCGTACAGGTAGGCAGGATAGTTTAAGAGTGCTTGGTCGGGAGAATCAGAAACTTAGAATTTAAAACCTAGCACCATGGATGGGGGGGTTTCCCTTTGATAATAGGGATAAGAATTGATTTCTACCAAGATGAACCCCTTCTGCAACATTAGGATAATGAAAAACTGGGGTGTAATTATCAGGCTCTAGCCTATACCCTGCAGGTTGCATGCATTCTTGAGAACAGTTACTTGCTCACTGTTCTTCCTTAGGATTTTAACTCAAAGAGCTAGCAACAATATGGTTTCTCAGAACCCACGAACCTATTTACATTACATTGTATGCACTTTGTGGGCTGCACCTTCTTTGCAGCAAGCATAGTAACCCTCTGCACTACCTTACGATGAGTAGAAGCTGCCATTACACAAAACTTCGATCTCTCCCTCATTCTCTCAGAAGTGCATTAATCACTGCAGTCATTTAAACAATTTATTGGTGCCTGAAAATTCTCGGACTCCCGGAAAGCAGCAGATGCTTTAAAAACATCATATTGGCACACCGCCCGAAGTCAGCACCCGATGCGGTGGCACCAGTCGCACCGCCCTAGAGACGGCCCCGCTCTCCCTTTAACACGCCGCACGGGCCCCGACCCCAGCATTAAAAGTTGTGAATTGAGGAGAGAGCCGGCGTGAGGTGTCTAGAGTCATTATAAAGCGATGTAAATACAGTCTATGGCTGGCACTACGACCTGTTACTATGGTGCAGCCTCGGGGGAGGGGTATTTCTTGTCTCTGTGGCTGTCGTGCCTCTATCTGTTGGCCTGACGTGGTCATCCCAGTGTAAGCGCAAAACCCGAGCTGGGGACCGAGTGCTGTCTCTGGCTAGTGCGGGGTGAGCTCCCCTAGATCCCTCTTTTGTATTTGGGTGTTACATTTATCCCAGTAGGTGCTTGCGTAGCCCCAGAAGCCTGTGCGTCCCTTGCAGAGATGCAAAAGTCATTGGTAGCGGTGGGATCCGAACCCCCGCCTCCGGAAAGAGACTGAAGCTTTCACGATGCAGCTTAGACCACTCAGCCATGATCCGGTCTACAACAAGCGTGGGCGAGCGGAATCACACACAGGGGGGTATTTTCAGATATGTTAGCGTCTAGGAGAAGTGGAGGGGCCCATGGGGGGGGCCATTGAGGGTTAAGTCGAACTTGTACCACCACACGAAGCCCCCCGCCCCTCTTTCACCAGCTGAGGGGCGTGTCCTGAAAGTGATTCAAACCAGCAGCACTGCAGCAGCCGCACACGAGCAGCGGGAACCGGCGCCCCTGCCCCAGCCTATTGCGGCGCATCCCTCCCTGCAACAGACACCACCGCTCCGCACGGGGGGGGAGGGGCTCAGGCGCACCAAACTTCCCTGATGGCTCGGATGCCACCCGACAGGGCGACAAGGCATGGCCACGGTGTGTCTGGCTTCAAAGAGTCACCCAAAACCTAGCGTGGACGCTGAGGCCGACCCCCGTGGGGTTCTACACCTAGAGGTCTGGCCCACTGCGCTGCTTGCTGCCCCTTGCAGCCTTGTGACTGGAGCCCTCAGAGGGCTACTAACGGGACGGGCCGTGCCTGGAGGGTGAAACGAGGAGCTAGAGAAGCTCCGTCGTCTGCACTTCCTGGACAGGAATGCACGGCGTAAAATGTAAATGTAAATATGATACTTGTATAGCGCACTACTCACCCGTGAGGGTCTCAAGGCGCTTGTACGAATACCGCTGTGGAACCCATCCTGGCTTTCCCTGTGAGGCGTCCACTCCTGGGCACCCCCAAGGTGGAGGCCAGGCATCCTTAGCGTTGTGGGGGCAGTTGTGGAGATTAAGCAAGCTATTGCCCAGAGTTGCAGAGTGGGACTCCATGATTGGAATAGGCACCGAGGCGAGAATTATCAGGTCCATGGAATTTTTGAGCCCAAGACCCGCCGAGGCAGGGAATTGAACCCTGGTCCCGGGCTAGACCTCTGCATCAGGGTCTGCTGCTCTAATCATTGAGCCACACTTCTCCACGGCGTGAGGCCGGGAAGCTAGAAACCACCCCCCCGCAGCCCTGCCCCTTGCCACAACCCCCTGCCGAAGGCACCAACCTGGCGGGCCTCCGGGGGGCCGGACCTGGGAGCTCGAAACTGGGACGGGGTCCTACAATAGCAGTGGCCTATGTGGTGGCCCTGGGGGAGGTTATGGGTGGTTGACTCTCACCTCGCTTCGAAATCGGCAGACCTCACGACCTCCGGGACCGGGTCCAGCTGCCCGACCATGCGGCGTGTGGGGCGACAAGAGGTCGCCGGTATGGTGGGGGAGGGCTATATAGCCTCCCCCCATGCCCAGAGGAGCCCCGGAAGTGACGCCCGTCGCGTCACTTCCGGACAGGAAAGAGGAGGGAGACACCGGCCGGAGTCCCCGCCCCCCCCCCAGGAGGGGGAGGCGGGGAGGGGTGACCGGTGCCCAGGCGACACTAGGACGCCGACCGCTTTAGTGGCCCCCTGCGGGGGCCGTGGTCAGCGGCATTTTACGGGGTCGCTGCCCACCCCGGTCCTCTTGACTGCCAGAGACCTGCTTATGTAGCGCGGATGGTCAGCAGTTGCCAGGAATACTGCCGTAGTGTCAGGGCCCGTGGATAGGCCATTAAGGAGAGAACCGGGACTTTTGTGGTTGCAGACTGCTTCACCAATTGGAAAGGGTGTTGATTTTCGGGAGACGAAGGCTCATTAGGACCAGACTGTTATCATCGGAAGAGGTGACTTCACCGCGGGTAGAAGTCCGACCCGAGTAAGGGTGTCTGGATTCAGGGATTGTAACCTGACCGAAGAAGGTGTTTTATGTGCAAATTCAACTGCGCATTCCAGTATTATTGGTTTCATTGCCCTTGTCCTGAGGAGGCCAGAAGAAATTGATGGCTGAAACACGTCCGCGTCGACAGCTTCTTGTAGAGGAGTCTCTATTAATCCAAAAATAACATTGCAAAAACGTCAGCACATAGAGTGGAAAGGGTAGAGAGGTGTCATACCTCAGGTGCTGTAAGGACTACCTCTGAGTGTATCACCCAGATTTAATGGGCGAACACTAGCTATCAAATAACCTGTTGGGGTATTGATTATATAGAGTGTTGTATATACATATTTTTTCTTTTTGTCAGATGTATATGTATTGTTGTATGTTTTTGTATTTACGCATTCCAGAATGACTTATGATCAGAGATCGGTCTCATGGCATGTATGTGTGTTGGTTCGGTTCAAAAATCTTTATTCGATTCATACAATGAATCATAAAAGCACAAAGTTAAAAAACATAATACACAAATAAGGTGATCCATCCATAAAATAAAAATTACAATTCAAAAAAATCCATCATACAGCATAAATACAAATCCAATGGCAAAGCACAGTTCTACAGCTAATTTATCCATAGCGTTTCCTAATCTGAAGTGAAACTCTTATAAAATTTAACATGGCACAGCAAGTATCAACAGAAGATAATGACAGCAAATAATCATAGCCTTCTTTATAAGTGCATGGTTGCCGCCCCTTCAGGACAGGTTTAATAAATCTAATCCTAGGATCTTGATATAAGGAGCAAAACAGGACAACATGTATAGTACTTTGGCTAACTCTGTCATTACAGGGACAAGGGGGTAGCTGCTCACACCAACCCCCTTGTTTTGGAAAGGCGAAAAGAAAATGGAGGGTATTTAGCCTAAACCTCGTGAGATAAAACCGCCATTGGACATTAGTTGTAAAAGATAAATAAAATTGATGCTGTAACTTAGGTACATAGCCAATAAGGCCTCCCAGACACCGTGAGCCTAAAAACTTCCAGTAATTTGACTTAATTTGGGTTTTTATGTTTCCCTGGATGTTTGCAGGATTTTCATAAACATGACCCAAACCTATCTTATTCAACATGTCCCTGACGTATGACAACCAGGGGATCTTGTTTGCATTATCCAGGCTCAAGCAGTCTGAGAGAATTTCTCTCGAGAGCTGCAAATCGTCAGATAACCATATTTTGCCCCATAATAATAGGGGTGACAGACGAATGATGTCAGTCACTTTGGTCATTCCCATTTCATTATGACAGAAGCTATTCGATGAACCCGATGGAATCAGTAATACCCGTTTTAGGAATTTATTTTCCATCACTTGTACCACTGAGGGGTTTTCGGTCCCCCATACTCCTGCCCCGTAGGTAGCCACAGATAAACATTTAGATATATAAAGAGTTTTAAGGTGCGCAACAGGTTTTTGACCCAACTTACCACAGAAGCGAAAAAGACCTTCTATGGAGCGGGTAGCACTCTGGGCTCGAGCCTTCATTAAAGGAGCCCAACTTAGTTTGCTATTGAAAAGATTTCCAAGGTAATTAAAATTCTCCACCCTTTCAATAGTAGAGTGATTCACCACAAATTTTCTAGGTTTTGTTCCTTTAGGACCACAGACCATTGCAAAAGATTTTCCAAAATTTACCTTCAGGTCAAGATCCAGCATGAAGGTGTTAAAGGCATCTAGGCACAACTGCAAACTGTTTCCAGTGAGGGTCATTAAAACAGTATCGTCTGCATATGAGAGTATAGGAATACTCCTACCGTTTACCTTAGGAAAATCACAACAGTGGTCCAACAAGTACTTTTCTAGTCCATTTGTGTATACTAGGAACAAGAAAGGCGCCAAAATGCAACCTTGACGCACCCCCTCAGTTGAGGGAATAGGTTTAGTTGTTTCCCCCCCAGGTCCAAATCTTATAGCCACGGACGTTGCTGCGTGTAGTCTGCGGAGAAGTGTCACCAGGGGTTCTTCGAAGCCCATATCGTCCATCATCTGCCACAGCCTGCTTCTACAAACAGTGTCAAAGGCGCTTGACAAGTCCATGAAGGCAAGGTAAATTGCAGAACTCCTTGCCTTCATGTACTTGCCAATAATTAGCGCCAAATTCAGGCACTGCTCAACTGTCCCCTTCCCACTTCTGAATCCATACTGGGAGTTCACAATTAGACCAACAGAGTCAGCCCATGTTTCTAATCTGGCCAAAATAACCCTCCCCAATAGTTTACATGATGCATCGATCAAGGATATAGGGCGATAGCATCGGGGATCACACCTATCGCCCTTCTTGAAAATCGGCACCACCACTGCCACCTTCCACGATACAGGGATGCGACCAAGAACAACAGCCCTAAAAACATTCAGTAATAAAGGTGCCCAAGCTTCAATATTATGTTTAAAAAAGTCTAAAGGGACGGCATCAGGGCCCGGGGCTTTTAATGATATGCCCTTCCTCAAAGCTACTTCAACCTCTTCCAGTGTAAGTGAAGAGCTAAGAAGCAAAGCTGAAGATGGTACCACCAAATCCCCTACATCATCCAACAAATCCGAAAGTAATAATGCTTTGGGATTAAAGATTTTACCAAAGTGAACTTCCCAAGATTCACCAGTAATCTGCGTCAGTATACTTTCTTTGGTGTCATTTTTAAACAAGGGACGATTTACTACTTCCCAGAAGAGCCTGCTATCTTTTAGCTCAGAGGCCTTCTCTAGATCGTCCCAGGCTCGATTTTTCAATTCCTGCTTCCTCTTTGTGATGGCCTCTTTATAAGCCCTTCTGGTCGATCTTATCAGTTCCTTATTTCTTGGTTTTTGTGTAAGGGCAGCTTTTAAGGATTTATGTGAGGCAGAGCATGCGGAGTCAAACCATTTAAAACACCTTAAATTCTTTTTCCCCACTGGTTTTCTAAGGTGCTCAGCCACGTGCCCACATAATTTTTCAAAACTCCCAATGACCTTGTCTGGATCAGACGTCAGAGACAGGCATGATTCGATCTCAGTTTTACAAACATTCAGAATCTCTACCTCAAGGCCTTCAGCATTTATTTTCCCCCACTTCATGGTAACTCCCTGATTTTTATTATATGTTATGGGTTGCTCCCAAACCAAATGTTTTCTACTAGCAGGGGCACTCAAGGATAGCATTAAAGGATTATGATCGCTTACGGCACTTGCGATTACCTCAAGCCTATTAACATAATGAAGAAAGTTACTAGACACAAATACAAAATCAATAGTACTCATTGCACCTCTTGTTCCCTGAAAGGTTGGTATTGGCGATATATTTGGGGCAGCCCAGGGCTCTACCATACATAAGTCATTTAGAATAATGATATTATTTAAAGCGTCCCCCTGGGGCGTGTGTTTAAAATGCATCAAGGGCTGTTCATTTAGATCATTGATACCACAGACATTGCAGCCACCAAATTTGCACAGTGTACAATTAAAATCACCAACCCAAATAACTACTAATAAAGCTCGATCACTACGAGCCTTACATATTGCTTCCTCCAAACTCTGGATTGTAGATACATCATTTCTATCAAAGACATTATGGTACCAATTAATTAACAACACGGGCTCTGGGAACAAATTTTCCAACAAGAGCAACTGGTACCAAGGAGTATCCACTATTTTTGAGGTTATCAGGTTCTTTAGTTTGATGGATAGAGCTGTCATTAACCCACCCCTTGCCCTCCCAGCTAGTGATGGGACCGCCAAAACATTAAAAGATTGAAAACCATCAATTTCCCCACCCACTCTGCTCCATGTCTCCTGAAAGCACAGGATATCCTGACCACCCACATGCTCCAGCCAAGCTTCATCCTCCATTCTACCCGCAAGACCTGCAATATTCCATGAGATTAGACACAGCCCAGGTTCCCCTAGGCTATTGTCCACAAACTTTATTGGAGTTTCCAGGTCAGGCCCAGTAATTGGTGGGTTTAGCTCACAGGCTAAGTTGCTAACAGTTTGACTATCCGAACGCATATTAGGTTGAGCATTGTGGTCGAAAGCGTCCACCACCTGGTTATCCTCCTGCCTTATCCCCCCGTTTTCCCCCATGACCAAATCTGTGGTAGATAAAATGCTTTCCTTTTTCTTGTCTAATGGTCAATCTAAACCCTCCATTCCCACCAGTGGGTCAAATCGGTTTCTTAATGGAATATTGTTATTTGGCATCCACCCTAGGTATTCCTCCCCCTGGAATCTCCTTCTTGATTGGTCATAGGGGGTTTGCCCAAAATTTTTGAAACTTGTTGGCCCCATGAAAGATCCATCACCCTGGAACCACAAACCAGGATGATTTTGAGGGGGTCGAGATATAGTATTAATCTGAGTCCATCCAGAGTAATTATTACCCTGCACTCTCGACCCAGGAAAGCGAGGGTTAGGGGGAAGATGATGCAAGTTGGGATAAAAATATTCAAGACCTATACATTGAATATCCCCCATTCTAGCAAACCTTGCTTTGTTACAGATTAAGTCCTTGACCCACCTGTCCCTAAAATTAATTAGGATACAATCCCCCTCTAAATCCTTCTTGCTTGGGCCAACCCAAGGGACCCTTCGTACGTTTAATATTTTTGTACTAGAGGCTGGGGGGAGTGGTCTATTGTTGTTGAGCCAGAATATGACTTTATTTGATAGGTCCTGATTTGATTCATGTTTATTTGGTGCGACCACCGGGACACCTGTCAGGATGGCCATAAAAGGTGCAGATTCGGGGGGTATATTCACACATATTGGTTTACTTGGAGGTGCCATTTCATCCAGAACTAATGGGCCGCTCAGTGGAGTTTGTTTAACTTGAGATGAGGCTACTGGCTTAGATGTAATTGAGCTCGGTGCTGCTGCTATAGCCATAATCGGTATTGACTGAGAGTCCCCATCAGCCACCAGTGCAGGTCTAGTTGGGACTGATCGTACAGGGGTTCGCTGGGAATCAACAGATGCAATAGGCTGGGGCGGATTACTTGGTTTTTGAATAGAGGTTTTATGAGCCCCCTTCTTTATTTCAATACAATTCCCCTGGGCCTGTGGAAATTTGCTGTTGTTAGCCAAAATTTCCAGCGAATGTGTGTTAACTGATATTAAGTGCTCTAATTGGTCCAATTTTAGGTTAACTATTTGTGTTCTCTCAATAAGGGGTAACAAGAGATTTTTTACCAGCTTCTCAATATGTGTTAACAAAGCTTTGTTGTTGTTTTGGCAGCAATGAGTCAGATCACCAGGGTCTCCCATACGTATGACCCTTCCCTTCAAGTGACCTCCCCCTCTTTTACGTTTACTAGTTTTTGTGACTTCTGGAACAGAGGCCGAAGCTTTGGATTGTAGGGAAATGGGGCCCGACAGGGTCAAATTAGGGTGTTGGATCCCATCCTCAATATTGCTCAATACAGAACAATCTTCTATTGGACCGTTCACTACATCGCCCATAGATATTTCTTGATTATCTGAAGTAACGGCTAAGTCTGGGCTGGCTTCCAAGTCGTTTATTATGCTCTTTTCAGGAGTGACCACAGATGCAAACCGACCCAAAGATGAACGCTTCCCCGTAACTAAGTCCAGAGACAAACGCTTTTCAGTAAGAGCAATTTCCTTATCTAATATCCCCGTGGCACGGGTGATAAAATCATCTAAGGTTCCAGTGGCTTTAACACTACTTGACTTTACTGTAACCCGCCTACCCTTTCTTAGTGATGAGGACATCATAAGACTAAAAATAAGGAATAATGTGTACAATTTAAAATATAAATTAGATAAAAGTTTAAAACTTCAATTACACATTATAACTACATTCAACATCTTATCACATTGATAACTAAAACATACTTTGAGTCCTCGAATCCCGAGAGTAAGAGAAAGGGCCCGGCCCGTCCCTGTACGTTGTGTGTTGAATTTATTTTGATAAACGGTTTGTGTAGAAGTATATACTTATGTTAGGGTAACTAATTGTGCTCTGCATTGAAAATAAATTAGATATTAATTCCTCCGTAATCATCCTCTTGGTTCATGTATGTAGTGTCAGTTCCCGGCACGGAGCTCCTCTAGCTCGCATCCGCCATGCTTGGCAGTTGGCCACGGCTCCTCGGCTCCTAGAAAGTTAGTCAAGGCTAAAAAGCCATGTATTGGCGCTTTCCTGAATTACAGTTCAGAAACAATCTGACGCATAACATTAGGCAGGGATTTCCATAACATGAATGCCCCGACCGTAAAAGATCTGCCACCCAACCGAGCCTTCCTAACTCGTGGGGTGCAGAGCAGATTCCTAGAATTAGACCTCAGTGGACGCGTCTGCTTGTAGGTGCATAGCCGTTGTTTCAATTAGCTGGGGCAAGTTCCATGGATTGACCGGAAAGCTAGGGTTAAGGCCTTAAATTTGATTCTTTTGTCTACCGATAACCAATGTAGTTCCTTGATATGCGGAGAGATATGATGCTGAAATGGAATTTGTCGCATTTTGAACCATTTGGAGTTTCTTAACAAGGTAGGCTGGCAAGACCAAGTAGAGGCCTTTCGCGTAGTCCAGCCGAGAAGCCACTCTGGCATGGACTACGACCCGACGACAATCCTCCGGCAACAGATGTAAAAAATTTCGCAGGTTTCTCAGTCTGCCAAAGCAGACAGCGGTTACCTGCTGAATTTGGGCCAAAAAGGATAAGTCAGGCCCCCACTTTACTCCCAAATTTTTGGCAGTGCCTGCTGGAGTGGGTGGTGGCCCCATTTCCGCAGGCCACCACAGGTCAGCAGCAGGGGGGTGGTTTTTACCAAAAAACATCACTTCCGTTTTTTCAGCATTAAGTTTCAATTTGTTATTATTCATCCAAAGGGTTATATCTTTTAGACAGCCCTTAAAGCTCTTAAAAGAGTCTTCCGACTGATCGTTAAAAGGAAATACCAACTGGGTATCGTTGGCGTTGGAAATTGCCTTCACGCCCCAGTTGGATATCAGTGAAAATAGTGGGGCCAAATAAATGTTGAACAATAAGGGGCTTAGGGCTGACCCTTGCGGCACCCTGCACCATAAGTGCTTACGATCGGACTGGTATGGTTGTAAAGCCACCCTTTGTGTGCGCTTCTAGAGGAATGGCTTCAGCCAAGCCAGGGCTGTACCCTCAATACCAATGTCCAAATGACGTTGAACCAGAATAAAGTGGTCTACCGTGTCAAACACCGCTGATCGATCCAGGAGCACCAGCATAGCTGATGCCCCTGAATCCAACGCCATCCTCATCGAATCAGCCACCTCTCATAACGTCCTCTCTGTGCTAAAACCAGCACGAAAACCAGATTGAGTATCGTGCAGGATACTGTGGTTCTCTATAAAATTGGCCAATTGACGCTGCACTAACTTTTCTATCATTTTCGCTGGCGCTGGCAGCAGGGAGATGGGTCTATAATTATTCAGTTCCCCTGAATCAATCTTGGGCTTTTTCTTAAGGGTACAGAAGAGTGGCATGCTTCCATAAATCAGGGAAGATACCAGATGCAAGAGAGGTGTTCCAAATTTTAGACAGCACATACCAGGAGGAATGTGCCAACTCTTTCCACAATTTAGGGGGACACGGGTTGTCCGACGATCCTAACTTGCATCCCTGGATCGCAGCCTGTGCCTCATTTTGGGAAATGGAAGCAAAATCTGAAAAGAGGTGCCTAGGAGCTCTCTTCTCCATCACATCTAATTTGGCCATTTCAGCTATGGACTCACTGTATAGCCTTGTGGGGCACAACACCACACAAAGGTCTTTTTTTGGAATTGGAACGCGAAGAGAAACTGGCTCTCTTCATGCAAAGGGAACAAGAAGAAGGCTTCACAAAGGTCAATGACCGAGAATGACTCAGCCTCTGGGGGAATATCAAAGAGGATACTGACAACGTTCGGTACCACAGGATAGCATGGAATGACAATTTGGTTAATCTTTCAGAGGTCTTGCCCGTTCCTCCACTGTTTGTCTGCTTTCTGTAATACCGTGATTGGCGAGTTACATGGAATCCCGATAATTTCCTTCAAGATGCCTTGTTCTATCATGCTGTCAATGAAAGGAGTGATCCCTGTGATAGCTTCTGGGGTAATATTATATGGGTGAGTCTGTGGATAGACATCATTGGGTTGGAGCGTGATCTTTAGATGCCTGGCACCTTTAATGAACCCAATCTCTCTTCCCGTAATATCCCAGACCTCCTCCTTAACTGTCTTGCTCAACTCCACTGGCAAGTCCTCCATTGTAATGACCAGATATAACTTGACAACAAATTCTGAGGACTGTAACTTAAGCTCGGCATCAGCTGCCTGCATTTCGAATTCCAACCCCTCCTGCGTTCAATAAATGGCACTGTTGAGTTTGCAGAGAAGATCTTGTCCTAGCAAGTTTAAAGGGCTAGAAACACAAATCACAAACTGATATTGCTGTCTGATATCACCTGTTTTTACCAGTACAGGGGCAGTGATTTGGTTGATGCACTGTTGCTTTGTAATGCCTACAACTTGGATTTCTTTTCCCGAGAGGGGTAGACTAGAGACCTCAAATGTGCTAACTGTTTATCAAGTGGCCCTGTGTCTATTGGAAAAGATACGGGATGTCCGTTAACATCTCTGTCCACGTACGGTCCACTCTGATCCACTTCAAGGATTGCGCCAAGTATGCACTCCTCCACTCCCCTCAGGCACTGTTATTGGTCCTGATTGAAATCTATGGATGTCTCGAACATCATGGGGACTAGACATCCTTGTGACATCATCAGATTCTGGGGTACTTGGTGACTTGGTTAGGAATGAAGAATATCTACTGGCATAGGGTTGATGGAATTTGGCAATAATCTGGATTTAAGAACTTTCACAGCAGCCATAGGGGATCTAGGTACTGGGGGGAGCTCTCCCTGGCCTGCTGGACTCACCCCTCCAACTCTCGCTATAATCCAGTCTGGATTATAACAGCTTCACTGCCCCACTCTGTTACGAAAGTGACATTGGGTAACTTTCTTTAGGGAACTTATACTGGTCCCTGCCACATTATCTAGATCTCGCCCCATCCCAGGGACATTCCCACTGTAGGTCAAGGAAACACCATTCCGCAACTGCGGATTACCTCAGGTCCTAGTAGAAGAATTTTAGATCCCTAGCCACTCCGTTCTGTGACAAATGTGTTTGATCTATCACGTGCTTCTCTTTAAGCCTCTCTTTTGTTTTGCTTCCAGTATGTCACTGCAATATTTTGCATATTGTAAAATCTCAACAGGTTTACCCTGCCAACAAAGGACTACTTCAGTGATTTGATTGCTAATCTCTGGCCTTAGCCCATATACAAGGGATGCAAGGTACCCTCCCATGCTATCTCCTAGGAGGTCATTCATCCCGCAGTGCTCCCTATACACCTGCATCAATCTCTCAAAATAAGTGTGTACCGACTCTTTTGGCTCTTGAGAGGTCATGAAAATCTTGGACCAATTCATCTCCTTTTGGGGAACCTTTGTCTTTAGGTGTTTTATGACCTCATCATATTTGGTTTTAATGATGGGTGAATGGGCATTTGTCACTACCACCTGAGGCGGTTCTTGGGTTGGCCAGTCAACTGCCCTTTTGCACTCAGCCCATAGATACTTTAGATCTGCCAGCTCAAATACTACATCCAAATCTCCACACAAAACTTTGGAGATGGTCACAGTCTGTGCCATTTGTGTATATAATTTATCTATATTTTCTCTAAGCTTTGGAAGAGTGTTTGTAAAATGAAAGAGGTCTGATTGCGACAACAGGACGGGTATGTAGGTTCCACCCTGGACAACCCGCAAGAGATACTCTTTTGCCACTCCTCCTACAGCTCCTTCCTCGTCTTCCCTTGAGCCCTCTTTCTTATGCTTCACCTTAACCTTCTCTTTTTTGGAGCATAGCTCTCCTAACTTCGCAGTATCACTCTATTCCCTAATATTTTCAATCAATTTCCTCACATGTGTTCTCAACCCCCTCAATTTTAACATTCTTAGCTCTTTCTCACCCATTGCCATCTTAGCTTCTTTTACGGTTATATCAATTCCACATTCATCCGCCACCTTTTCCATCCTTGTGTGCACCTCTCTTGCCACTTGCTGCATCTTTACTCATGTAAAGAAATGATTTCTCCCAATAATGTCCTAGATAATCCATTCCTACATTTCCCTTCACAATTTCCTCAAACTTGGTTTTCAGCTGGGTGAGGTTTATTCATTGTGAGGTTTGCCCTGCACATGGAGAGTTACCTGATAAGTCTGTGCAAGTACTTTGACCTCATATCTCATCACTCACTGAGTTCCCTCCTTCCAAGGGTACAAAAGATATCCCGCCAGGCCTCGGTGTTGAGTCCAAGGGTATACTTGGGATAGGTTAACTCAGGATGGTACCAACAGGTGCCTCAGTGGGGAAAGTGATTGCGGCACTTGACAAAGGTAAAGTGCCTAAGAGTACTGGTGTGGGGATCTCAGTGGAGCATCAAACGGCACTTTCTGTATAACTCAGGGGTGTACTGATTACGGCACATTGCTGTGTATGATTCAGTTGTTCTGATGATCCAGAACGCAGCCGCCAGGCTAATCTTAGGGACACCGCCCCATGATCACATGACCCCACACCTGCGAGAACTCCACTGGCTCCCCATCGAGAAGAGGGTCACCTACAAACTACTCACACACGCCTACAAAGCTCTCAACAACATCGGACCCAGCTACCTCAACGACAGAATGAGTTTCCACGCACCCACAAGGAACCTCCGTTCAGCGCACCTCGCCCCCCGCATCCGCCGAGCGAGATCAGGAGGAAGAGCTTTCTCACCGCTGCCACAGCTTGGAACTCTCTCCCATTAGGAATACGGCGCTCTCCTAACCTGCACTCATGCAGATGTGATCTCAAGACCTGGCTCTTCGACTGACCTGGAGCTGCCCTACCCTCCCCTCAGCGCCTTGAGACCCTCACGGGTGAGTAGCGCGCTTCACCAACCCCTGATTGATTGATTGATTGATTGATTGATCTCAGTTACTGTCAGAGCTGTGGCACTCGGGTCGACAGCTGTTACATTGTACGCAGCAGTCTTACACTGAGAAATTTGTCTATAAAGGCATCCTCCTCCTCACTATCCCTGTCTGTTTTCTTCTTTGTTTTCTCCTCTTCCTTTTTCTCACTCTCTAACAAGGGATAGGCTTCAACAGTCTCAATGACTTCCTCTCTTCAATTTCTCTGCCTCTCCTCATCCTGCGTGCTTCTCCATGAATGAGCCCTACTGCGGATTTTTAATTCAAATGTCTTCCCGTTTTTTTCACTTGCCATTTGCTTAGAAAGGTTTGAGTATTCAAATTGCGTGGGCCTAGGCTGTGGTTTAAAATCATACATTCTTCTATTCAAATTCTCAATTCAAGGGATGTGAAAAGTAGCACTCAATGGAAATCAGAGTTACCCATCTTGGGATGTATATTTGTGTCATTGGCTAAGCCACATGCATGTGTGTAATGCTTTCTTTGCCACCCTTTCTCTAACTGGAGTACCTTCAGGAGGAATAATTTCCTCCATATTTACATCCTTCTCTTTCTTTGACAAGAGATTCCGCATTCTAACAAAGTCTTGCTCACTCCTCGCTTAAATCCCTCCCATGATCCACACTGACAAGCTCACAATCCATCCACCAATACCAGCACATCTTTGTCAAAGGTCACCCTATAACACTAAAAGCTACATAAATCTGTCAGCGAATCTGTGTGTGGCACTTTAGTGACTCAGCGCTCCAATGCCACCGGACTGTTTCTGAACCGATTTACAACTTTTTCACCATTTGCCTGCTTTGACTAAACAAAGGTTCCTATAACAGAAAGAATGCTACCTACTTTCATACAACAGTGAACCGTTGACCTGTGAAATTCACTATACTCAAAGCATCCACTCGTGGGCACTTGGGAACGATCCGCCACAAGCTCGCTTAGTACTTGTACAAGGTTGTACCTTCATCTTGGTGTACCATATAGCACCTCACAGCACACCTCACCTAGAAGGCAAGTCCAACAATTCAATGTTCTAAATTGAGATATCTCTCTTTAACTCTATACCATATGTGTAACAATTCCAACATTCATCCCTTTCAAAAGTCCAAGAATATCATGAAAATCAGATAATGATTGTTCCCTTAAGTCCATCAATCAAAGCCACGTAACAGCTTCTCTTAAAACGTGTCCACTGCATTCCATCACAATACGCCTACTACGACTCCATGAGTACTTTCCCTGCATTTTGCATGCAATTCATATTGATACTCATGTCACTGTTTCTGCTCCACCCACCTCGTCTCTCCGGCACCAGGAACGGGTTTGGACTGGGTCAATTTAGATCTCTGAGGAAACCGTCTGAATCATGAAGGTGCAGGATTCGGTTCTATAGCCAATTAGTTTACCAATTCTGGGTCAGCTCCAATCAGAACCATCACCTCTGCTACAGGATTTGTCAGTGTACAAACGTATCCTAAAATCCAACCCATGGGCCACGCCAACAGCTCGGACCAGGAGCGGTGTAGTCTCAATATGGGCTTTGATGCTCCCTGACAGGAGCGGTCAACCTCTGTCTAATTGATTGAGCTCAGTAGCAGGTAATAAACATTCTTGTAAGAATGGCAGACATGGGTTGTTGTTTTAAAGCTTTATATAAATGAATAATAGGCAGTTTCCATAGAACATGCCATAAGAGATTTTAGTAGCTAAGCATACAGATCTTGGATACAGGGAACTCCTTACAGTTTTATGTAAAATCTGGCATAGATTCACCTTCTAAGGTTAAGGGATAAGGAGTCCTTTTAAAGGACTTTTAACAAAGACATTTATACATTCTACATGAGTATATGGGTATCACAATATGCACCAATAGGGAACAAACAAGAAGAATATTTTACTTCAGAATACATTTGAAGTGTCTGTCATGGTAGTAATATATTGAGTTTGCAGGCATTCTGACAGTTTATTCAAGCATTCAAATTGATACAGTGTATAACGATAGCCTGGGACAGTTGAAATGTCCTTGGTTAGGTACAGTTCTTTAGTATGAATCTCACAATTCTTTATTAGAACAAAAAGAACGGCACTAGTTATCATGTGCTATTGGTGTAAGATGAAGGACAGTCTAAGCTCAATCGAGTTAACTCATGATGCATTTATGTTTTAAAGTGAATCTATTTAGAATATAATAAAGCATGGATTTAAGAAACAACAAAGTACAAATGAAAAAGGTTAAGCTACACAACTCTAAGCAATACAAGTCATCTGTAAAAGAGAAAAATTCTACATGGTCTAAAACAAGAGAAGTTTGGATATACAAGCATAAGAAAACAAAGACAATACACATAAAATTGTATACAGAATTAAGTTAGCAAACAGGATAATTAGTTTACTAAGTGTGGACTGGAGGAAAGTAAGGGTGGTTGAAAAACTTCCTGTTGGGCGGGTGTACGTGCAAAGGAATGTTATACACTATCATCTAAAAACTGTGTAATGGGAGACCATAAAATCTGGTGTTTCAGAGCTAGAGATATAGGAGAGACGTAATTTGTGTCCAATCTGTGATTATAGCACACCGCATCCCACCAAGCTTGAAAAGATAACTCAGTAGAATCTTTCCAATGCTTGGTGATCTGCTGGAAGGCCACTGCCAATAGCAGATCCAAAATACGAGTGTCACACGAGGTTGAGTGCCAAGCTTCAGAAATACTAACCAAAATACCCCAAAAAATTGTAGAAAAAGAAAAGGGAACTGTAGTGTGGAATATTGAATTACCTTGAACCCAAACTTGTGTCCAAAAGCGCAACACAGTAGGGCATGTAAAAAGTAAGTGTTTTAAATCTGCCTGTGGGAGACAGCATGTCCAACAGGTATCCGCCGTAGCAGGGTGTATTATGTATAGACGGGTTGGAGTTCGTAAAAATCTGTTATATATAAAGAAAAGGGATTGCGTGGTATTTGCTGCTCTAGATGATCTTCCAAATGTTTGCCCAGAAGGGAATTGACCAGTTAACCACAAAATCAGATTCCTAGGCTAATTCCACCTTTGATTTGGTCCCGTTAGAGTCGGGGGAAAATAAATAAGGATAAATGGTAGACTCTCTTGGGGAGGAGCGCAACAGAGTAAACCAAAAGTTCGTAATGGGTCAATCTGAAGATACAGAGAGTTTAGTATGTTCATAAGCAGTAGAGAGAGCATTATACAAAATGTTGTATTTGTGCTCAAATGATAAAGGTAAATCAAATTGGCGACGGACTTGGGAGAAAGATAAAAAGGTATCACGTTAAAGGAGAGGGTGGATCCAAATTATACCTTTGTTTTTCCAGGATTTCCAATAAATGTGTTTATTATTAACTAATATGTTTTTATTATGCCAAATGGTAGATCCAAGAAAAGTATCTATGTCTATGGGAGAATTATGAGTGGAATCTAATAATCTACAGGAGTGTTTAAGAACAGGCGTAGAAAGAGATTGGTTTACGAGTAAAGGATACATATTCCTTAAAGGAAAAGGGGAGGAGAAAAGACTTTTCTACATCTACCCATAACAGGCATACTTTCGTGGAATCGGAAAGCCATCTAGATGACTGACGTAACAAAAAAGCCTTATGATAATTAGGAAAGTCTGGGAATTAAACTCCACCTTCTGACTTTGGGCGGGTTAGTTTAAGCAAGGACATACAAGATTTTTTATGACTTCAAAGGAATGAGATGAGAATAGAGTTAATCTTCTTGAAGTGTTTAAGAGGTATGGACACCGGTAGATTTGATATGGTAAACAGTACATTAGAGCGCAACATCTTTTTAATATTATCCAAACGACCTCACAAGGTAAGATGGAGCGGGTGTCATCTTGTCGTTAAAGTAGTTAATTTTGTACACAATTTTCTAGATTTAGAGAATCTGAGGTAGAGATAGAGGAAGTAAACTACAAGCCAAGATACTTAGGGCCTCATGTAGGTAGCTAAATACCGGTCGGTAACGGCCGAAATTCGGTAAATATCCCGTTACCGACCGGTATTTAGCTATTTGGGATGTAGGAGGCATAATTCAGGATTCAGTAAATTACCGAATCTGTAAAATACCGAATCGGTAAATACCGAATCCTGAATGTAGGGAGCACTCTAAAGAGTGCAAATTAGAATTAAGAATTCGTTATTTACCACCAAATACAGGTTGGTGATAAATAACGAATACCTTGCAAAACACAATATTTTGCAGATGTAAGAGTGCCATGTGGCAGACATACATGCCCTTAGGGCATGTATGTGCGCCACATGTGCACACATGCAAGAATCAGGGGTGCAACAGGGTGTCAATGTGACATCCTGCCACCCTTGTATATGCTCCCCCCATTACCGAATCGGTATTTACCGAATCGGTAATGGTGACTGGCTTCCCATTGATTCCTATGGGCCTCCAGGCCCATAGGAATCAATGGAAAGGTATGCCCCATTACCGAATCGGTAAATACCGATTCATATTTACCGAATTTTTCCGATTCGGTAAAATTTACCGAATCATTACCTACATCACATTTACCGATTCATAAATACCGAATCGGTAAAATTCGGTATTTATGAATCGGTTAATGTGTTGCTACCTACATATGGCCCTATATGTGTAAAGGGTTCCATGTAAAATTGGACATAATAAATTATTCTTTAAACGTGAATTTAGTCAGGGGTAGTATCTCACATTTCTCATTGTTCATCCTATTACCAGAAGCACTACTGTACGAGACAGCTTCTTGTAAAAAAGCTGGCAATGATGAGAGGGGTTGGGAAAGGAACAATAAAACATCATCAGCAAAAGCTGCAAGTTTAGTCTGCAAGCATTAAAGGGAAATCCGCGAATATCCTTATTTTGTCTCAACCGGGAAAGAAAGGGCAAAAGTGCTAAATTAAAAAGGAAGGGAGAAAGCGGACAGCCCTGATGTACACCTCTTCCCAAGGAGAAATAGGAAGAAATAAGGCTGTTGGCGCAAATAGCTGCTCTCGGGGTGTAATATAGGAGAGAGATGAGGGATATACTTTTGGACCAAAGCCGAACCAACAAAGAGTATAAAAAAAAGAGCCAGTAAACTCGATTAAATGCTTTCTCTGCATTTAAAGCAATCACTGCAATAGATTTAGATTTAAGAGGGGATTTGGAAAGAACATAAAAGTGTAGTGACGTAAAGTGTAATAGTGTAGAGTAGAGTGGCGTACAGTGCAGTGGCGTACAGTATTGCAGAGTAGAGTATGATGGCATAGAGTGCAGTGGTGCAGAGTAGATTAGCAGAGTGCTGTGGTGTAGAGACAATTGGGTATGAGTAAAGGGGTGTAGAGTGCATTGGCTAGAGTGTAGTGGCCTACAGTGGAGTGGTGCAGAGTAGAGTTGACTGGAGTGGAGTGGTGCAGTGTATATTTCAGAGGCATAGAGTGGAGTGGCACAGGGTGGAGTGGCGTAGAGTGCCCTGGTGTAGAGTAGAGTGGTGCAGAGTAGAGTGGCATAGAGTAGACTGGCACAGCAAAATTGCAGTGGTGTAGAGTGGAAAGGTGTAGACTGAAGTTACACAGAATGGAGTAGGGTTACATAGAGTGAAGTGTCATAGAGTGCAGTGGCGTGGAGTAAATTGTTTCAGAATAGAGTGAAGTGGCATAGAGTGGAGAAGTGCAGGGTAGAGCGCAGTGTTGTAGAGTAGAGTGGCATAGAGTAGAGTGGAGTAGATTGCAATGTTGTAGGATGCAGTGGTGCAGAGTAGATTAGAGTAGCTTAGAGTGGATTGGCCTAGAGTGTAGTGGTGTAGAGTACAGTAGCATAGAGAGGAGTGATGCAGAGTAGAAGGGCGTAGAGTGGCATAGAGTGGCATACAGTGCACTGGCGTAAAGTGCAGTAAAGTGGTGCAGAGTTGAGTGCAGTGATGTAGAGTGCAGTGGTGTACAGTAGAGTGGCCTAGAGTTCAGTGGTGGAGAGTGCAGTGTTGCAGAGTAGATTGGAGTGCAGTGGCACAGAGAAGAGTGGTGTAGAGTAGAGTAGAGCGCTGTGGCATAGAGTACAGTGGTGCTGAGTAGAATAGAATAGCGCAGAGTCCAGTGCCGTAGAGGTCAGTGGTACAAAGCAGATTGGCATAGTGTGCAGTGGCATAGAGTGCATTGATTTTGTGCACAGTGTTCTATGGCCCTAAGACCCCATCCCCCTGGGCCTCGCAGCCTTCTTTTAAAAAAAAAAAAATTGAAGGGGGTCGTGGCCCCCCTCCTTAGGCCAATTATGGCCCCAGGGACCCCATCCCCCGGGGCCAGCCTTCCTTTTTTATGTTTCCCGGGAGGGGGCCCGCGTACCCCCTCCTCCCCTGGGCCTCTTCTGGCCCTGGGACCCCATCTCCCGGGGCGGGCCCTCAGCGTTGGGGACCGTGGGGGGAGCCCCAATGCCCACACGGTCCCTGCAGGCTCCCCGCCTCCTGCAGAGTCGACCTTGCTTTTGGGCAAGGGGAGCTGCTGACATGCAGCTCCCCTTGCCCAAAAGCAATTATACTTTGCTTCTTGGAAGTGAGAGCAGGTTACCTGCTCTCGACTCCAAGAACCAAAGCAGTGCTATGACAGGGTGGGAGCCGTGCTCCCGCCCTGTCGTAGCAAACGGCAATGTCCCGGGGGTGGCACCCCGGGACACTGCAGGAGCCAGCCCTGGGGGGTGGCGGTCCCCAGGTCAATCGAGGGCTCCAGGAGGGGGGTCGCACGGCCCCCCTCCCAACATTTAACATAACTCCGGGGAGGTGGTGGTCCCCAGGGCACTTCAGGGGGGCTAAAGCCGGTCCCCACACTTCTCTAATTAAATTGGAGCCCCGGGGGAGGTAGCGGTCCCCGGGGCTTTGGGGCCCGCGAGGCCCCCTGCCCCTATTAAAACAAAGCCCCGGGGAGCTGGTGGTCCCTGGAGCAGTGTGGGGGGGCAGGAGCCCCCCCCCACGCTTTTTCAAAAAATCCCCAGGGAGGTGGCGGTCCCAGGGGCGGCGGGGGGGCGCGTGGCACCTGCAAATTATGAGGAAATCCCCGGGGAGGCGGAGGTCCGTGGGGCTTGGGGCGGCCTGCAAGGCCCCCCCACCCCTATTAAAACAAAGCCCCGGGGAGGTGGTGGTCCCCGGGGCAGGTTGGAGGGGCATGAGCCCCCCCCTACGTTTTTTTTTTTAAAAGCCCCGGGGAGGTGGCGGTACCCAGGGCTGTGTGGGGCCGCGGGCCTCCCGCATATAATGAGGAAAGCACCGGGGAGATGGCGGTCCCTGGGGCTGTGAGGCCCCCACACCATAATTTTAAATTGCCCCCAGAACCTGGCCCACCCAGGGGCTTAAAACAAACGAAGCGCGGGAGATCGGTTTTTTGGTTTTTTCGTCCGTATTCATGAACCTAGCGCGAATTTGGCAGATTATTTTTTTTTTTTTAATGGTTATTTTGGGCCCTGGGTGTCTTTGTGGGACCCCCTGAGCAGGCCTAGGGGGTCAGGGTGTTTCTACCCTGCCCCCTTTTAGTGTTTTTTAATGTTTTTTAACTGTTTTCTTGTGACTCAGTTACTGAGTCACAAGATGGCTTCCAACACATTCTGGTTTAGAGTGTTCGCAGCCAAACAGAATGAAGCTACTGCTCGAGAGGGTTCGCGAATCCTCCTCGGTGCTCAGATATATACATTTTTGGTTTTGAATTACTCAGCAACTACTGAACTATTTACACAATTTTTAAAAAAGGTCGCTTTTTGGACCAAGAACTCCCTTTTTTCCAAATTTGGTGTAATTCCGTTCAACAGTTCGGGCTGTACCCGTGTATGGAAATTAAGATGGGGAAAACGCATTTTGGGACCCCCTTTTTTACTCGGCCCAGGCATGTCAAATCATCCCGAAACTTTCAAGACAGGAGCTGACCTGAGTGAACCATTAGTTTTGAAAATATCACGAAGATTTGTCAAACGGCGCCAAAAATATTGGCAAAAGAAAAAACTTTTTTGAACATAAACAAGGTCATAACTATAACTACCTACTGGCAACTGCCAGTAGGTTATATATATATATATATATATATATATATATATATATATATATATATATATATATATATATATATATATATATATATATATATATAATACACTTACCTGCGAAATAATTGCATTTTTGTTGCAAAGGCATGCATGGTAAAGGCATATGCATGCCAAACATTTGCATGGTAAAGACATGCTTGGTAAAGACAGATGGTTTGTAATGGGTGCGTGGTAAAGGTAATGCATGGTAATGACCACTTCGTAAATGCTGTTTCCCATACAGTGCACAAACGATAATGTGTGGCACGGCTCGCGGGTGGTGAGGCGGGTGCGGGAGGGGTGTTAGGGAGTCTAGCGGGATGCCCTTAAAAAATGTAAAAAATAACTAAAACTTACCTTGCCGTCGCCGGGTCCTGCGTCTTCTCTCCTGCTACCTGTGTCCGACTCCAGGTCAGAACAGGAAGCAGGCAGCCAGGCTCCCACCCCTGAGCCAATCACAATGCTCCAATGGAGCACTGTGATTAGTCTGAGCGCCGTGACATGGCGCTCAGCCAGGGGCTGTACGGGTGAGCATGTTGTTCATGCAGACTGCAATGCAGCCTGCATGGAGAACAGGGGATTGTGCCTGTCTGTTTTGGGCAGCCCGAGAGTGCCGACCAAACAGTTATTGCACACAGGAGTGTCTACCACTGCCCCTGCAGTTCCGCCCCGCCCCCTCATGCACTGCAGCAGCAGGAGGAAAAAATAAAATGATAATAAAATTCTGTTATCATTTTATTTTTTCCTTTCTTTGCAGCTCCTGGCAGTGGGGCGACGCTCCTCCGCCTTAGCGGAGGAGCCGCCACTGTCTGACCTTGTTTCCATACAAAGCAGACAACACACAGACCTAACCAGGTAGAGAGATGCCCAGTCTCAGGGAAACTGGAATGTTTGTCAAAGCAGTGGTGAACAAAAGCTTATAGAGGATTTCAACGCAAGAACAGAAAATCGGCTTCCTTACGCCCACAGCTTTAATTGGGATGAAAAAAATGAGGGGGTCTCTCACAGGGGCGTGGCCGATGTAATTAAGGGTGTGGCTTAACAACGCACGCAAGCTAAAAATCTGAGTTTAGCATAGTGTGCTGCCTGTCTGGTATTTTGCTGCTTCTGCCATTGCAACATTATACCCACAACAAGCCAGGACTATTGGCTTTGTCAGCGGTTGTTAGTTGCATAAGGTAAATAGGCAACAACTACGTCTTTGTTGTATATAATATTGAAAATGCCTCACTTCTTGTGTGAGAGATTGTGGTGTAATGGCTAGAGCTGCAGACTACAGAGTGAGGGAAGCATGGTTTGAGCCTAGTGTCGCCTCAACGTCCTGTGATTCGAAAATGAATATATTCTTGAGTCATGTAACCGGTGCTCATAAAAAGCGCTCCCACACCTTTGGGTCAAGTTCGCACTATATAAAACTGCAACAACAAAAAATTCTGAAATGTTGTGACTGTTAAAGAACAATAACTAGTCTCTTTGAAGTTACATCAAATGCAGTGAAGGGTGGGATTGCTACAGAGTTAAGATTTTTTTTCACCCTAAGGGTGAGGACAACAATGGAGACCCCGATAGGAACCCGTCCTAGCAACTGTTTTTTCGAACTGCCAGTGCTGAACATCGGGAGGACCCGGCCCACCAAAAGCCGCACTTAAGTCTATTTGAACATCAAAAGACACCCATTTCAGGGGCGCAGTGGACACTCAGGACCCGGTGCCACTGCACAAACTATACTGTGGTCCAAAGAAGACGAAATGAAAATGTGCCAAATCTAGGAGTCTAACCAGTAAAATATCTTTCCATCTGCAGAGCGCAAGTCTGCAATGCGCATAGATTACAAACATATCCGCTTATCCTATGGATGCCATGGTACAGTGCCTGCCAAGTCCTTTCCAGTCAGACAAAGAACTTTAAAACCCCAGTAAAGGGATCTAAGCTGTGGAAAATCAGAATCTTGCTAAAATAGCGGCTACGCAGACACCCAGACAACTAAAAACGCTGCCCCTTTTATTCTTCATACAGCCTGTATAATTGTACTCATTTTCAAGTACTGGATCAGGTTTTTTATGTTCACCCTAGTATTCACTCTGTTTATATTTTTTTCTAAATTCTAAAATGTAAGCAGCGTTTTCTAAACAGAACGGTTTGTATATTATTTAAAACATAGTGAAATTCTAAGTGTTAATTTAAGCATAAAGGCTGCAATTTCTTTAAAATACGATCCACTTTTAATTTTCAAACTGACACTTTATTCCCCCCAAAATTGTACATTTTACATTTTTGACAAATGTTAACTGTACTTGCTGAAGTGAATATTTGATCGATGACGTGAAACACGGAGTTCTCTGGCTTGAGAAGCGAGAGTGAAGGGAAAGGCGCTGGAAAGGCTGAGGCCGGCCGGAGGAGCGGGTCAAGCTGCAGCTCTGATCAGGGATTTCCATGGGCGTCTTCAAGCTGAAAAGACCCCTCGCCAGAACCTGGCTTTTTATTACAGCGGTTGTTTTGTGTCTATTGACTTTCTCCTACCAGAGTTCTGTAATAACACCCTTAACTGTTCTGCACGTAGGCTGGGTAAACATTTGGCCTTTTGGTTAAAATCTCATTTCCTCCTCATCCGTTTTCTTCGTTTCATTTCTTACTGATGAGGCTTCTGCCTCAGTGGGCAGACAATGGCGATTCCCTATGAACAGAAACAATATACTGAGAGTAAACGATTCCCCTTAACCACGCCCACAGAATACTGACACAAATAAGGGACTAACCCTTTCGTACAACTCATTTTTTTCTGTCTCTATCAAGCCAGACTCTTTCAAGGGATATTCAGCCCCAAGCAGTTGAAATTCAAGATGGATCTGACTCTACTGGGAGTCTTTCAGCAATGGAGAGTAAGTCAGATTCCTGGCTATTTCTTTGGACTTTCTGAGCCCTTCAGCTTCTACATCAGCCTCTGCTATATCTGCTAGAAAGAAAGCGCTTCAGGTATATCTTGAAGGAAAATCCATAGAGGTAGTGGGCGCATACAAGTACCTAGGAGTCTGGCGGGACCATAGAGGAGGATCGGCACCGCATATTGCTGCAATGCAAGGAGTGGCGCGCAGTCTGGCGGGGGCCTTTTTTAAAAACCAAGAAAGCCCTTCACGCTCCGGATTTGTCGCCACTAATTTGTGTGAATGGTGCTAAACTTTTACCGACTGAAGCCTTTGGTGAGCTAACTTTTAAAGACAAAATGTTCACTTGGCCAGACACAGCGCAATCAGCCTGCTTCCGCAGAGTGTACCATCTGCCCAACTCGACCTCTCATGCCCAAATCCACATGGAGTTTAGCTTGCCATCTCAACATTGGATCATGAAAGCAAGATTTATTGCCTACTGCTTAAACAACCTCACATTAAAGAGTCACATCTGGTCCCTGCTAAATAACCCTAAAACCACTTGGAGTCAATTTTTTACTCACTGCTGGTATGCACTGGAAGCCCACAATATGGTCTTGCTCGCTACCCATAGCTGTGGCCGCAAAAGTGTTAACCAAACAAGCAAAGCTGTTGTCAGCGGAACATGATGCACTCAGCGTGAAAAATCTCTCCCATGGTAGTTGGGTGTCAAAACTCTACGATCGTGAAACCCTACTATACTATTTATCATCCCCCTTGAAGCCATTAGTGAAACACCACTAAATGAGACTACATTTTGGCCTAATCCCCCTGATGGCGTAGAAGTATGGCCAGAGGTATGCGGAAGATATGGCCTCTCAATGCCGTGTCTGTGGTAATGGGGAAAATTTTTTAACCTACGTTATATGCATGTGTAAGACCCTGCGCCCCTTGCAAATTTTTTGGTTGCGTCCAATCTGGCGCATCCTCAATGTGTGGCCATGCCAAGATGCCCTGGAGGAGCACATGAAGGGTGACTGCTCAGATGGCCGACCGTTTTGTAAAATTCATGTCTGAAATCACATCTATTTTACCTGTAGATGATCGCTATGAATTTTAGCACAGTAAACAGAAATAGTTTTTAACATCCTTTTGTAAAAATTGCAATGATTTTAAGTAATTGTGCAATAAAAATTATTTGTATTTGAAGAGGACACACGTGGCTGTGCTCATGAAAGATGAACACTGCACTAAAGGCTTTGCTGAGGCATCGTCCTTTTACTGGATTTAACATTATTTGGAGCCAGCTGGAGGATTTGATCAAGAAATACTCTAAGGTTAGGAAGTTAATGGCTCCATCATACCTACTTACGAGAGGTCACTGGTTTCCAAAGAAAAGATGCTGGGTCTCAGAAAACGGCTAGAAGACCTTTGTGGCCCTTTCTAGGAAGGGGCATGGCCGGGGTGCCCCTTCCTCAGAAAAATCCCAGTCTCAACTGACAGGAACAACCCAATACTCCTCCGCCCAGAAATTCTGACCATGTTGAACCAGTGGGAGGTCATCTTCTTCTTTTCCATGATAAATAGAAAGTCACAATTTCAGTGGGGTACTAGAAAGAACCCAATCTCCTCTCTCTAGATAGAAGCAATTCTTCTTCAAGGGAAGGAAATGAGCTTAAAAACCAATCGAGCTGTGTTTTTATTCAGAGGTTCGCTCTACCTTGGGTGGACATGTTTGCACTAGAGCAGAATGTGCTACTTCCCAGATTTTACTCTATTGTTCCATCATGGGAAGCTTAGACACTAGATGCTCTGTCCGTTCTCTGGCCGAAGGGCCTGATTTAGGCCTTTCCTCCAATTCTCTTATTATCCAAAATCCTGAGGAAGATCATTCAGAAGAATACTCAGAACCTTTTTGTAGTCACTTGTTTGCCTTGAAGACCCTGGTACCCAGTAATTCTCATGATAGCAGTTGAAATGTCCTAACAAGTCCCTCCCCTGAGGTTGGGGGTCTGGAAGTTGACATGACCAGAATATTTGGATTGGGATGCTCAGAATGAGTAACCTGTTCAATGCAGGAATCCAGAAGGCCATCGACCTTAAATAATTATTATAGAAATTGAAAGAGATTTAGAGTGCTGGTGTGGTTTAAATAGATTACTTCCTTCTTTTTGCACCTCTATATTAATTCTGGACTTCATTAGAGACAGTTTTTACTAAGTTTAGCAGTCTCCACCTTACTCACTCAGTAGGTAGCCACTTAAACATTCAGAGGGTTTGAGTTAGAAAAACATACCTCCAGGCTTTTGAAACGTTTTTTCTTACAAAAGACCTGTCATTAACTCTCCCATCTCTTCCTGAGATCTACTATTGGATCTTAGGGCTCTACAGCATTCTCCTTTTAAACTACTGGATCCTGTTTCCCTCAGATTCATAACTTTTGTTCTTGTTGCCATTACATTAGGTAGGCGTTAGAGAGAAATTGGAACCTTGTTGGTTAGTGAACCATTCTTTCCAGATGAGGTCGTTTTAAGAACTCATCCAAATTTCTCATTTAAAATGCATTTTTTCCCTTTTTCCATTTGTTAGATGTATGTAGAGCTTTTTCTATTTATATATCTCACACTTCAGATTTAAGGAAAGTGCAATTTTTGTTTATAACTTTTGGCCCTCCCAATAAATGGCTATGCCCATCTTCTTCTACTATGAGCAGATGTCTAAAGCAAACTGTTCAATTAGCTTATGATTTGAATGGATCTGTCCTACAAGGAACAATTTAGGGTAGGTCAACAAGAAGGGTATCTACCTCTTGGATGGCATACACAGGAGTTGTCTCTAAAATACGTTTATAATGGTGCTACTTGGGCTTCCTCAAATGCTTCCCACATGTGGTTCAAAAGTTCTTGGAACTCTGCAGTTTTGCATTAATTTGTTTAATGTTTAATAAAGCAGGGAGAGGATGCGGCCTAACGGCTAGAGCGGTGAACCTCAAATCTGGGGAACCGGGTCCGAGTCTCAGCAGGGATGCTCAACATCCTGTGATTCTGATGCCTAACAAAATGAATGTGTCCACCTGTAACGCTCATGTAAAATGCTCTGATACCTTCGGGTGGAGTTCGCGCTATATAAAACTAAAATAAAAAAGCACCATGGTGAAGCCTAAGTTGTTTACACCCTCTCTATTTATCTGATATGTAGCCATATAAAAGGAGGCTAGCTTGGACACAATCTCATTAATAAGGATGAGAAGGATGAAGGCAGATGAGGAGGTAATGCTCAGATTACTTACTGGTAATCTTCACTACTGCGAGTTTTCCTTGTCACAGCCCTACGTACCCCCCTCCTATTTTCCATTTTATGTTATACTGCCCTTAGTTCTGAATTAAATGCTGTTGCTTTCGTATGACAAGATTTAAGGAAGGGTTAGTCCTTTATTTACGTCAATATGCTGTGGTTCAGCAGAATCATTTGCTATACATATTATTTTTTGTGTTTAGGGAGTTAACATGGTCTGTGCACTGTTGCAGGAGCCTCATTAGTAAGGAGTGTGACAAGGAGGACTGCGACTTGGAGTAATGAAGATCACTTGTAAATAGTCCGAGCATTTGTGCACTTCTCTATATTCCTTGTCCTGCCACGGCTTTCTGAGAAGTCCCACAACTCTTTGAAGAGAGGAGTAAAGCCTTGTTCAAGACTTTAAGAAATGACTTGTGGTGCTACACAGTTTCGTGTACCTTACTTAGTGTTTATAAAATCAAAGCATCTACTGCCATCAGCGCTTTAAACTGCCCAGGATGTGCTGAGCGCTATATGGAAACACTGAGGGCCATATTTATGGCAAAGTAAAGCAGCGCAGTGCAGCAAGTCGCCTTGCTGTGCTGCATTGCGATACAGGGAAAGGACAGGAATGAGCTGTATTTAAAAGAATACTATGCTTTCATGTCCTTGTCCCTGTGCTAGTGCCGCTTTGGCTGTCTAGCGCCAACGCAGGCACCCTTGCCCCATATGCAAGAGTGCCTGAGTTGCAGACAGGATTGTTTTTGTGCAGGAAGGGTCACCTTTGTGGACAAAAACAATCCTGAGAGGCAAATTCCTCTTCCTATGTGCACTGTAGAATGCATCATACAGAGAAAGAGGAAGTAGCAAGGAGAAATAAAGATAATAAAGCTATTTCTTCTCGCTTTGCTGTATCTTTTTGGCGCATCTCCAGTTCTCGTAAATCTGGGGATTAGTCAAAAACCCTGGGCGTTGCGTGTGAACACCCAAGAACGCCCGTGGAACCCCTCCTCAGGGCAGAGTAAGACAAAGCATCGATTTTCGCTGCATTGCTTTACTCGAGATTTATGAAGCCATTCAGGGCCAGGCAAGGTGGCCTGCCAGGCTTCATAAATCTCATTTCTGAGTTGCGGACGCAACGGAGCCCATGAATATACCCCTGAATATATAGAAACGGATTATTGCGGATGTGCGTGCTCTGAGAGACTTTATTACCTCCTTGTTTAGTTCCCCCCTAATTAATTATGTAATGAGGCCGCCACGCCACATTAAGTAATCAATTAGGGTGGGAAACGTACTTGGAGAAACGCAATTACAGGTAAGTAATTAAGGCATTGCCGCCCTACGTGAAACGATAGCCATTTCGTTCAAACGCTATTCGCGCAACTGATAAACTGGCAGACCGTTCCATTTTTTTGTATTGCATCGCCATCTACTGTTGAAGAAACATAATACATCTTAGACAACTGAAGCTAGCTAATTAACACCTAGTTTATTTCAAGCTCGGTTCACAGTGCTCCTAATTATGTAAACGAATCTATTCTTATAAACTTTAGTTATAATGATCAAAAAAAATAATTTTATTAGGAATATTTTGATCTATGCCGCACGTTTCAATTTAGGGTGTGTTGTATGTTTTTGCTCATTAGATGCTTGTATGACAGATTCGTAGCAACCTGCAGCGTGTACGAAGGGCAAGAGTGAAAACAAAATGTTTTCATTTGCATGCATAGCCGTAGGATGCGGCGACCAATTTCTGAGGGGAATCAAACTTAGTCGCCTTGTATGTATTGCAGCTGCATTCATACAGCCCTTCAGAACCCTAACAAGGAACTGCCGAGTAGTTGCTTATAGGTAGCACGCTACACCGGGGAGAGTGCTAGGGACGCGTCTCTCTTTCATGTTGCCTAAATGGGGTAGTGCTCCGATGTGCGCGATCACTAGAGGTGTGACGTTACCGAAATGTATTGGCGAAACTATCCAGGATTTTACATCAATTACAAGTGACAGATAGGACGATTAAGCAGTAGATGCGAATGTATGGGGGAATAAATAAATTGTGTGAGAGAATGGTTTGAGAATGGTTTTGTCCTGTATTTGTATTGAAGAGACTGCATAAACCGTGCTTTAGCAAGCATGTAATTGCATCTATACGTGTGTACAAGAAAAGTGTCAGAAAAGACGTGGTTGTGCAAGCATGCAGGGTTAGGGGCTTATTTACAAGTCCCCTGCAGCACAGTTGCAGCGCCGTAGCTTCACTTTAGTGACATTTTCATGGCCTCATAGATATGGAGTAAGGCAGGGGTGCATAAGTCGCTGTCTTGCCTTACTCTGAGTCAAAGAGGCGTTACATGGGCGTTGCAGTGGGTGTTCCCATGCAATGTCCATGGTTTTGACACATTCCCAGATTGACCACATGGCATAAATTTGGGAATGTGTGAAAATCGAGTGCCTCCCCAGAGCAGACATAACGAGGAGAAATATTTTCATTTCTCCTCGTTGTTTCCTTTTTCTATGTGTGCTGTATTCTGCAGCACACATAGAAAGAGGAAAAAGCCTCTTAGTATTGTTTTTGTGCTGGAAAGTGTCCCTTCCTGCACAAAAACAATCCTGCCAACAACGCAGACACCGTTGCACCATGGTGCAAGGGTGCATTCTTTACCACATGGCTGCAAAATGTGCGCTGGCACTGGCTGAATGGACAGGAATGCACAGTATCTTGTAAATATGGTGCATTGCTGCCCTTTCGAATTGGCATAGGGCAGCGCAGCATGAATCTTAGTCTGTATCATATGTCTTAGACTAAGGAGGGTGTGGGAGTTATTTGAATACACATAGATTGGACAGAGTCAAGAGCAGTTGGTTATTATTTATTACATGCATATGTTTGATGTGATTGGTTATGAGTAGAGTATTGCAATTTTTACAGATATATTGAAATATATGTTTGTTGTCATGTTTTGGGTACATAGGGTGTAAACTTAAGTAGAAAGAATCTAAAAGACAACAGAAGTGGAAACGAATATAATTTTCAGGGTGGGAATATGCCCACCATCGCTCATAGCTACTGGATGTTCTGGTGAATTTCCATTAATATATGTGATGGGCGATCATTAGAGAGGGTATTTTTAAAATTGCGTCTGCTCTATTCTACCCTTTGCAAATGCTGGCTAGCCCCATTCTTTTAAGGAGGATGGTAATAGAACTGTCAAGGAGGCGTGAATAGAACCATCTCAGAGCTATTGCCCAGTTCTTAAGCATTGCCTAGACAATGGTAATGAAATATGCTGCCATCGAGCTTTATTTGATTATTCTATATTAGTTTCCTTAATTACTCAGTGATTATTCTTATCCAAGATTGTAGTCATGTTTCATTTCATCCCTGATTAATTGTGTTTTACCATATTGTTGACTGTGTGTGTATAGATATATCTATCTATCTATCTATCTATCTATCTATCTATCTATCTATCTATCTATCTATATATATATATATATATATATATATATATATATATATATAATTACTCTTTGTAAGACTATGCTAACGTACATTTTCTTGAACTGACATATGAGCAAAAATGATCTCCAAATCGATAACCACTCCTTTTTGCTCTTCTGCAGATGAGGAGTGATGCAGTACTTAAACATCACGGAAAACTGAATGAATATATGTAGAAACATTTGCGGTATGACTGCTACTGCTGGTCAAACCTCAAACATTTGCACAAAAACGTCCAAATACAGAGAATCGAGGCACAGCCTAAAACCTTAACTTCATGATAATTGCACGCTGGTGAACCATACAGTTGCAATCAAATGATCCATTGGGCAGGACAGAGAGAAAGTAAAGCAGCGTGACTAGAGATGTAACTGCTACTGAATCCCTTTTGAATGACACAATGCCAACAAGCATTGGCTAAACCAATAGGTCTCGCCTATGTGAGAGCTATTGAGTTTGAAAATGTGAAATGTGTGGAGAGGTGTGGCTCACTGGTTAGAGGCGGCAGACCCGTAAGCAGAGAATCGGCCAGGGACCAGGGTTCAATTCCCGACGCGGCAGGGTCATGAACCAGGGTCAAAACGGACTCGATAATTCTCGCCTCGGTACCTACTCTAACCAGGAACACACTCGGCAACTCTGGGCATTAAGCTTGCCTCATCTCTACAACGGCCCCCCACAGACGCTGGGGATGCCTGGTTTCACCTTGGAGATACCCAGAAAGGTTCCCCAGCGGTCTACAGCGCCGGGACGCCCCGTTGCTGGGGCAGCTGTGCGCTTTACAAGTCTACAACATTTACATTTAACCATGTTGTACACGGCATTGCTGCAATTTAGCAAGGCTAAAAGTTAGTGGCATAGAAGAGAGTGTCATGGAGTGGCATAGAGTGGTGCTGCATGGTATAGAGTGGATCAGCGTGGAGTGGCGCAGAGTGGCGCAGAGTGGAGTAGACAGCTGTAGAGTGCAGTGGCATACAGAGGAGTGGTATAGAGTATTGTAGAGTTGAGTATCGTACAGTGGAGTGGAGTGTCGTAGAATGGAGTTGCGTAGAGTGGAGTGGTATATAGTGGCAGAGCATGATAGTAGAGTGCCATAGACTGGAATGGAGTAGAGTGTCGTAGAGTAGAGAAAAGTATTGCAGAGTCGAATGTCGTATAGTGGAGTATCGTGTAGTGTAGTGTCCTAGAGTGGTGTGTCGTGGAGCAGAGTGAGCGGAGTGGCGTAGACTGGAGTGGTGTTGAATGTTGTCCTGAGTGGTGGAGTCTATCGTAGAGTGAAGTGGCATAGAGTAGAATGGCATAGAGTGGAGTAGAGTGGCGAAGAGTGGAGTGGTGTGGAGTGGCGTACATTGTTGTGGAGTGGCATATAGTGGATTAGAATGTTCTGGCCTGGAGTAGATTGTTATAGAGTCGAGTGGTGTAGGGTGTTGTAGCATGGAGAGTCGTAGCGTGGAGTATTGTAAGGTGGAGTATCATAGAATGGAGTATCATAGAGGGAAGCAGGATGAAGTACAGTTGCGTGACATAGAGTGGCGTGGAGAGGAGTGGCGTAGAGTGCAGTGTAATAGTTTGGAGTGACATACAGTGTCGCAGAGTGGAGTGGTGTAAACTGGAGGATCACAGAATGGAATAGAGGGGGCAGAGTGGCGTGCCACAGAGTACAGGACAGTGGTGTGTGGTGGAGTGTCATAGAGTGTCGTACAGTGGAGTGTCAGAGTTGAGTGGCGTAAAATGGAGTAGCGTAGAGTGGAGTAGGTTGTCATGGAGTGAAATGTCATAAAATGGAGTGCTTAGGTTGGAATAGGATAGAGTGGAGTTGAGTGTCATAGAGTGAAGTGCCATAGAGTGGAGTGGAGTATAATAGAGTGGTGCTAAGTGGAGTAGAGTGTTGTAGAGTGAAGTGACATAGAGTGGAGTAGCGCAGAGTGAAGGGGAGAAGAGTTGCATAGAGTGGAGTGGCAGACAGTGAAGTAGCGTAGAGTGGCATAGAGAGGGGTGGTGTAGAGTGGAGTAGATTGTCATGGAGTGTCGTAGGGTGTCATGGAGTGGAGCTGGTAGGTCGCTCCCCCACCACACTGCTCCGCCTGTGTGCCCTGCCGCTGCCGCTGCTGTAGAAGTCGAGGCCCTCCTCCACCCACAGGCTACCACCTGCGCCTCATTCCTGGTGGCCAGTGGTAGGCCCTAGGTGTGTACCTTTGTGCCCTTTTGGCTTCTGTCTCCCCCTCACTGCCCTGATTTGTGCCCTTTTGCCTTCTGTCTCCCCCTCACTGCCCTTGATTTGTGCCCGTTTTTTGCCTTGTCTCCCCCTCATTGCCCTTGAATTGTGCCTGTTTTTTGCCTTCTGTCTCCCCCTTGCTGCCCTGGATTTGTGCCCGTTTTTTTGCCTTCTGTCTCCCCCTCGCTGCCCTTGATTTCTGCCTGTTTTTTGCCTTCTGTCTCCCCCTCGCTGCCCTTGATTTGTGCCCACTTTTTGCCTTCTGTCTCCCCCCTCGCTGCCCTTGATTTGTGCCCGTATTTTGCCTTCTGTCTCCCCCTCGCTGCCCTTGATTTGTGCCCACTTTTTGCCTTCTGTCTCCCCCTCACTGCCATTGATTTGTGCCTGCTTTTTCCCTTCTGTCTCCCCCTCGCTGCCCTTGATTTGTGCCCATTTTTTGCCTTCTATCTCCCTCTCGCTGCCCTTGATTTGTGCCCGTTTTTTGCCTTCTGTCTCCCCCTTGCTGCCCCTGTTGTGCCCGGTTGCCTTCAGGTGCCCCCACCGCTCTCGTTCCCGCCGCTGCGTCCCCTGCGGCCCCGCACCCCTCACTGCCCATTCCCTGCCCCTGCCTCCCGCCTCCCAGCTGCTCCTCCCTCCCACATCCCCATATATGGTGGCCGCTGCACGGGTGCGCCTAAGGCAAGCCCGTCTGCGCCGGGACCATGCCCAGCGCCAGAACCCCTAGTCCCCGTACCCGCCATGATGACTACTGCCGCTACGATGCCAGCACACCCCACACTCTCAACCCCGGACGGACCCACACCTGCTTCAAGGGCACCCCGAAACGCACACACGGTCCATTCACCTGCCGGAACTGCAGCTACACCAGCCTCAGAGCCGCCGAACAACCCGTCAAGAAAGACCTCAACCACCTCCGATGCATACTACTGAACACCCGCTCCGCACACAAACACGCGCTGGGACCTGCTCGACACATCATCCCCGGACATCGCCTTCCTTACAGAGACCTGGATGAATGACTCCTCCGCACCCGACATCGCCATAGCCATCCCAGACGGCAACAAGATCACCCGCAGAGACCACACCAACGGAGTCGGAGGAGGAATCGCCATCGTCCACAAGAACAGCATCAGGGTCTCGAGCTGCACCGGTGACACTCTCAGCACCGCCAAACACATGCATTTCCAGATCCACACAGACCCCAACTCCACCCTCAGAGGCACCCTCGTCTACAGACCCCCAGGACCCAGACCCCAGTTCAGCGACTCCATTGCCGACTTCATCAGCACGCACGCCCTGACCTCCACCGACTACATCCTCCTCGGAGACCTGAACTCTCACCTGGAGAACAACAATGACAGCAACTTGACAACCCTGATCGATAACCTCGCCAACCTCGGACTGAGGCAACTTGTCACAACGCCTACCCACTCCGCAGGCCACACGCTTGACCCCTTCTTCTCCGCAAGCCCCCACGTCGTCTTCAGCCACATCACTGAGCTCCTCTGGACCGACCACAGCGCCATCCACTTCTCCTTCCAGAAACCCACCATACACCACCGCACCCAACAGATCCCTCGCCGCTGCTGGAGAAAAATCACCGAAGACCAACAACACGCAAATCTCGCTCTCAGTCCACCCACCGAACCCTCCAACACTGACGACACTGCCAGCAACCTCAGACACTTGATCGACGACTGCGCCAACACCCTCACCCCACTGAAGAAACCCCCCCACAGAGACACCAGCAAGAGGGCCAGCTGGTTCACCCCAGAACTCCTAGCCTCCAAGCGAGCCTACCGGAAGCTAGAGAAGAAATGGCACAGCGAACAAACTCCGGACAGCCACGCAGCCCACAAGGACGCCACCCACAACCACCATCACCTCATCAGGACTGCCAAGAGGACCTCCTTCAAAAACCGCCTCGACAACAATGCACATCCCGCCGTCGCAAGCCCTGTGCGACTCCCTCGCCACTTTCTTCCACCGCAAGATAGCAGACATCCACAACAGCTTCAACACCCAGACAGCCCCAACAGACAGCAACGCAACAGTCTCTCCGCACACCATCGACCATCACCTCCTGCTAGCCTGGACCAGCGTGAGCATCGATGACACCATCAAGACCATGAGCACAATCCACTCCGGCTCTCTGTCAGACCCATTCCCGCACCACATCTTCAACAAAGCCAGCAGCTCCATCGCACCACACCTGCGCAACGTCATCAATCTCTCCCTCGAGACCGCGACCTTCCCAGAGAGCTGGAAACACGCCGAGATCAACGCCCTACTCAAAAAACCCAAGGCAGACCCTAGAGACCTCAAGAACTTCCGGCCCATCTCTCTGCTCCCCTTCCCGGCCAAGGTCATTGAGAAGATCATCAACAGACAGCTAACCCGATACCTCGAAGAAAACAGAATCCTGGACTCTTCCCAGTCAGAGTTCCGCAGCAACCACAGCATCGAGACCGCCCTCATCGCCACCACCGACGACATCAGGATACTGCTGGACAACGGTGAGACCGCAGCCCTCATCCTCCTGGACCTCTCTGCCGCCTTTGACACCGTCTGCCACCGCACACTACATGCATGCCTCCACGCCGTAGGGATCCGAGACAAAGCCTTGGAATGGACCACCTCCTTCCTCTCCGGCGGAACCCAGAGCGTCCGCCTCTCCCCATTCCGATCCAAAGCCTCCAAGATCATCTGCGGCGTACCCCAGGATTCCTCCCTCAGACCGACACTGTTCAACATTCACATGACCCCATTCGCACACGACGCCCGACAGCATGACCTCAACATAATATCCTACGCCGATGACACTCAACTGATCCTCTCCCTCACCAAGGACCCCATCACCACCAAAGCCAACCTCCACGAAGGAATGAAGGCCGTCGCCGACTGGATGAAGACCAGCCGACTGAAGCTGAACACGGACAAAACGGAGGTCCTCATCCTCGGCTCCAACCCTTCAGCCTGGGACGACTCATGGTGGCCGACGGCACTGGGGACAGCCCCGACACCCACCGACCATGCACGCAACCTGGTAATCATCCTCGACTCAACGCTCTCCATGACCAAGCAAGTCAACGCCATCTCCTCCTCTTGCTTCAACACCCTCTGCATGCTCCGCAAGATCTACAGGTGGATCCCGACAGATACAAGAAGAGCAGTCACCCAGGCTCTCGTCAGCAGCAGACTCGACTACGGAAATGCCCTCTATGCGGGAGCCCCGACCAAGCTCATCAAACGACTGCAACGCATCCAAAACGCCTCGGCATGACTGATCCTCGACGTACCATGCCATGGCCACATCACGCCCCACCTGAGAAACCTGCACTGGCTACCCGTCAACAAGAGGATCATCTTCAAGCTCCTCACCCACGCCCACAAGGCACTCCACAAGACCGGCCCAGCCTACCTCAACAAACGACTTTCCTTCTACACCCCCAACCGCCAGCTCTGCTACACCGACCTCGCACTCGCCACCGTCCCGCGCATCCGAAGAACAACCACCAGTGGCAGGTCCTTCTCCCACCTCTCCGCCAAGACCTGGAACACCCTCCCACTGAACCTACGACAGACCCAAGACCTGCTGACCTTCAGGAGGCTACTCAAGACCTGGCTGTTCGATCAGTAGTGCCCCCCCCCCAGCGCCTGGAGACCCTCACGGGTATGTAGTGCGCTCTACAGATGTTGTTTGATTGATTGATTGAGTGGTGTAGGGTGGAGTAGAGTGTCATAGAGTGGAGTGGTGTAGTGTGGAGTGATGTAGAGCTGAGTGGTGTAGAGTTAAGTAAAGTGGCATGGAGTGGCGGAGAGTAAAGTAGAGTATCAAAGAGTGGAGTGGGGTAAATTGGAGTAGAGTGTAATAGAGTGGAGTTACGTAGAGTAGAGTCATATACAGTGATGTAGAGTGGAGTATCATTGAGTGGAATAGAGTGTCATAGAATGGAATGGCATGGCATAGAGTAGCGTGAAGTGAAGAAGAGTGGCGTAGAGAGGAGTGGTGTAGAGTGGCACAGAGAGGCGTGGTGTGGAGTAGAGTGGAGTAGAGCCTTATAGAGTGGAGTGGCATGGCGTAGAGTGGGAATGATGTCAAGTGGAGTAAAGTGGCATGGAGTAGCGTAGTGTGGAGTAGTGTCATAAAGTGGAATGGTGTAGAGTGGAATAGAGTGTCGCAACGTGTTGTGGAGTGATGTGGCATAGAGTGAAGTGGTGTAGAGTGGACAAGAGTGTTGTGGAGTGTCATTGAGTGGAGTGTCTCAGAGGGGAGTATTGTAAAGTGGAGTGGCAAAGAGTGGAGTAAAGTGTCGTAGAGTGGAATGAGTGTAGTGGCGTAGAGTGAAGTAAACTGGCATGGAGTGGCCTAGAGAGGAGTGACATAGAGTGCAGTGGAGTGTCATAGAATGGAGTGTCGTGGAGTGGAGCAGACTGAAGTGGCATAGCACAGTATAGTGTTGTAGAGTGGAGTGGTCTAGAATGGAGAGGAATAGAGTAGAGTGGCATAGAGTGAAGTGACAGAGTGGAATGGCATAGGGTGGAGGGGCATAGAGTGGAGTACGGTGTCATAGAGTTGAGTGACATACAGTGGAGCAGAGTGGAGTAGAGAGGAGTGGCATTGAGTGGAGTGGAGTAGAGTGTCATTTAGTGGCATAGAGAGGAGTAGAGTAGAGTGGAGTAGTGTGTTGTAGAGTGGAGTGGTGTAGAATAGAGTTGATTGGCATACAGTAGAGTGCCATCTGTCAGGCCACCAGAGGACGAAGAGGCGGTAATGGGGGCAACGTTGGGGTCTTTCTGCTGCCCAGAATTGAACAGAAGGGCAAAGAACCATTCATGGACTGAACTACAAAGAAAGAGGAATTCCAAGATGGCGGCCGCTCTGGAAGCAGAAGCGGCAGTCTAGTCTTTCTCCCCACAGGTGTTCCGAGGTTTTGAGAGGCGCGCGCTCCTAGAGGACGACGCACTTCACTGAGGAGATTCAGAGAGTAGCATCTTGACATTAGAGTTCCTGAGGAAAAAGTCAGAGAGAATAGAATTAGAGTTAGTTAGTTGCGCCAGGTTTTACAGAATAGATTTCCAAGTCAGAAACCTTTTCACGCTCCAAGAAACCCCCTGAAGAGAATTTTCAGGAAGATTTACAGAGACAGTTAAGACGACGAAATTCTCTTCAACCCTCGAGAAGACTTTCAATGCATCTTCGAGTATCCCGAGCAGATAGTCGGAGGTCTTTTGGCGCCATCCGGTGACAGAAAAAAGAAGACCGAAGCTAAGTACATTTGAGAGACATGAGAGATGAATGAGAAAAGTATTTGACAGGAAAGATTGCATAGAGAACGTATCTGATAACTCAAGTAATCAGAAATTCACCCCCTTTAGTAGAAAGATTTATGTGCAGTCAAATAGAGATGAAGAAAATAATACAAAATACACTCAACACCGTTCACTAGTACAAGATACCTAGAAATAAGGAAAAGTTAAGTAAAGACAAGTTTAGTACTAGAACCGAATAGAGAGAAAGCATAACTCAGCTTGACAAAACACAGAAGAAGAGGACAAGCAAGAATATTCCCACTCCAGAAGTAAGCCTAAAAAATAATTATTTTTTAAGTTAAGAAAGAAACAAATAGAAAAGGCAAGGGGAAAGAGAAAGAATTAATAGAAAGATGTTTTGTAGGAAAGAGAGTCGGCAAGAAGTGACCAGACCCACAGAAAAGAATTGAAAAGAAAAGAAAACACCACACAACAAGACAGACATACAGAAGAGGGGCACAGTGCTTGAAACCCAGGGTAGGTGTTAAACACATAGAGAGTGTTAGAAGTCGAAGGGAGTAGAAAGTAATAGTGTCGTGTTTGTTTCAAGGTTCTCATTAACCAGAGCTGACAACAGAAATAAGAAGAAGCCGAGGAGAATAGTGAGGAACCGGAGTTTCAGGACCAGTCTCTTCTTTGTTTATTATTTTATCCACTTCCCCTTCCCCCCTGCGGGGTAGTTTCGGAGTCCAGGTGAACGTTTCTGGAACTCTGGCTGCCGTGTAGAGGGTGTTGGGAACTAGCATCTCTGTTCCTGTGCAAGCACTTCAGGATACGTCATCTTGACCCTGACAGAGTGAAGTGCCCAAGTGGTAAACTTGCACCCGGACAGAGATGGCAGAAGGAATAAACTTACAGACCTTGGGAGTAGTGCTAGAGACCATTCAAAAGGAGTTGGTGGCAGTGAGAGAAGACAACCAAAACCTGAGGCAGGAGGTGATTAACTCGAGAAAAGAGACAGCGGAGTTAGTTCAACGGGTTAAGCAGCCATTCGGCTCAGGGAGGAACGCCTTAGACTCATCCACTGAAGACCCAAATAGAATAACTACACAAGTGATCCATTCATTGTCCCCAGTTATTCCGTTGGCTCCTCCGGAGCGCTTTAGTGGGGACCCACAAAAGGCACAGCTATTCATCACACAGTGTTCCTTGCACTTTATGTGTCGCCCTTCCATTTTCCCAGATGCGCAGTCTAGGGTGGCCTTTGTTCTGTCGTACTTGAGCGGAGATGCAGCGTCCTGGTCAATGCCTCTGGTTTCCCGGGATGATCCACTGTTACAAAACTATGAAGACTTCAAACAAGAATTTCTTCGAATTTTCGACAGGCGGAGAATATCTCAAGCAGTAGACAATGAATTATTGGACCTGAGACAGGGAAACCGAGATCTAGTAGCATATTTGGCCCAATTCAATAAATTAGTCGTAGAAACGGACTGGCCAGAAAGCAAGAGAGCTGCAGTTTTTTATAGAGGTCTAAGAGATGAACTTAAAGATGTGTTGGCACAGATACCTAATAGACCCACAGAGATCTCGGAATTAGTGGACCTGGTCTTAGAAATAGACTTTCGTCAAGGAGAGAGAAGAGGAGAAAAAAGGAAAGAATTCAGGCCAGTAGCTCCGAGATTTGATCGGGTTCGGCCAGAAGGGAGTAAGGCTGTGGACGGACAACAAGGTTCGGAGCCCATGCAAATTGGAACGATAAGAGGTCCTCTAACCAAAGAAGAGAAAGAGAAAAGAAGGGCAGGAAATCTTTGTATGTATTGTGGCTCCAGTGGGCATTTTGTAAAGGGTTGTCCAAGAAAACCGAAGACCCCCTTTAAGCCGAAGGAAAACTCGCAGCACCACCAGTAGCGGGAGTTGGACCGGTGGATGCTAATCAGAAGTCAACTCCAACAGAACATCAAGTGGCTAACACTCTACAGTCGTCAGCTCCACATCTAATTCTATCCATGGTACTCAAGTTCCGGCAAGAAACGTTGACAGAAGTTTCAGTGATGATAGATTCCGGAGCCACCGGAAACTTCTGTGATATAAAATTTGCTGCCAAGGTGGGGTTACGAGCCATCTTGAAACCCAAGAGTGAACCGGTTCGGGCAGTAGATGGGACGAATCTCTCATCTGGACCAATAGTGAGTCATACAGAACAGGTACAATTGATTCACTGTGATGGACACGAAGAACGGATTCAATTCAATCTAATTGACGCACCACAGTTTCAACTTATTTTGGGCCTTCCATGGCTCACGGAGCATAACCCAACAATAAACTGGAGCACAAGAACCATAGTGATGGATTCAGAATATTGTCAAAAAAATTGTTTTGAAACAAAAGAAGGAACCAGAGAGTGTAATCCTGCTCAGGCCTTGTGCACAGCGGAGATGTCTGTCTGTGCGATAGACTCCCAGAAGATTCCGCCGGAATATGAAGATTTTGCCGATGTTTTTGACGAAACAGAAGCGGAACAATTGCCACCCCACCGGGTTTATGATTGTAAAATAGATCTAGAGCCAGGTTGCAATCTCCCCTGCAGTCGGGTATACGCGTTGACAGAAAAGGAACATCACCACTTGAAGGAATACTTGGATAAATATCTAGCGAATGGATTCATTCGTCCATCCCAGTCACCCGTATCTTCGCCGCTTTTCTTTGTGCCCAAAAAGCAGGAGGGAGATCTCAGAACTTGTATAGACTATCGCGCAATCAATAAGATCACCAAAAAGAACAGATACCCGCTTCCTCTGATTTCTGTTTTATTGGATCAGTTGAAGGGAGCGCAGATCTATACAAAACTAGATCTTAGAGGAGCCTACCATCTTGTGAGGATACGCGAGGGGGATGAATGGAAGACAGCCTTCAGGACTCGATTTGGGCTGTTCGAATATCAAGTTATGCCTTACGGTCTGTGCAACGCCCCGGCTGCCTTCCAGCATTTCATCAACGATGTTCTCAGTGAGTACATAGACCAATGCGCAATAGTGTACATCGACGACATCTTAATCTATTCGTCTGACTCAAGTCAACATCAGGAACACGTAAGGAAAGTGCTACAGAAGCTTAGAGAAAACAAATTGTTTGTAAAATTGGAGAAATGTGCATTCGGGGTCTCCCAAGTGGAATTTTTGGGGTTTGTTTTATCCCCGGCTGGAATGAAAATGGACGAGCAGAAGGTCAAGGCTGTGGTAGATTGGAAATCCCCAGAGTGTGTAAAGGAGGTTCAGAGTTTCATCGGGTTCGCGAACTTCTATCGAAGATTCATAAGCGAATTTTCACGGAAAATATTACCCTTGACGCGTCTGCTGAGAAAAGGAGTGCGTTTCGAATGGACGGAAGAAACAGAGAGAGCCTTTCAACTCCTAAAAAGAGACTTCACGACCGCACCGATACTCCTGCATGCTGACCCTACTGAACCTTTTTACGTGGAAACGGACGCCTCAGATCTGGCAGTGGGAGGGGTATTATCCCAACGGCATAAGGTAACCGGCCAACTACATCCAGTCGCCTATAGATCACGAAAACTAACACCTGCAGAGATAAATTACACCATAACAGAAAAAGAGTTACTGGCAATTAAGGACGCATTTAAAGAGTGGCGACACTATCTCATGGGGGCTCAGCATCAAGTGACAGTCTTCACCGACCACAGAAATTTGAAATTTTTGAAGTCTGCCCGGACGCTAACACCAAGACAACTCCGTTGGTCATTGTACTTCGCGGACTATGATTTTGTCATTACCTATAGACCAGGAGCCCAGAATGGCAAGGCGGACGCTCTATCCAGATTGGGAACAAATGACCAGAAGAATCAAATCAAAGATCAAACAATAATTCCGGAAGACAAAATAATTGGAGCTACAATATCTTCTGACTTAAAGGAGCAGATCCTCAAACGAATGAGCCCAGAGGAAATACAGGAATGGGTAGAGGAAGACAAGGAAAGAAACATTCAGCAACAGTTGCCTTACTTTAAGGAAGCTCTCTACTTGCCAACCCCGGAGTTACGGAATCAGGTGATGGCTGAATGTCACGACAATCTTTTGGCAGGGCACAAAGGAGAAACGAAAACAGAAGAGCTGATCAAGAGACATTATTGGTGGCCGCATATGACCAGAGACATTGAGGAGTACGTCAGAACTTGTGAGATCTGCGCACAGGGAAAATCGGAACGGCAGGCCCCCAAGGGGTTGTTGCAACCTCTACCCACTCCACCATACCCATGGCATACAGTTACACTAGATCTAATAGTGGATTTACCTTCAAGTTTAGGTTATAATACAATTCTAGTGTTCGTAGATGCATTTTCTAAGATGGCGCACTTTATGGCCCTAAAAGAAATTCCAACAGCCAAACAGTTAGCCCACCACTTCACTACACAAATTGTAAAGATACATGGGGTCCCCAAGGTCATTATTTCTGATAGGGGAACACAATTTGTATCTCATTTTTGGAAGGCCTTTGTGGGTGGATTGGGAATTGAAGCCAAGTATTCGACTAGCTATCATCCGGAGACAGACGGGCAAACTGAGAGAGCGAATCAGGAGTTAGAGCAGTATTTGAGGTTGTTCCTTCTGAAGCAAGAAGGAGAGTGGTCAGAGTTGTTATGGGCGGCAGAATTCGCACATAACAACGCCAAAAATGTCTCGACAGGTTATTCCCCATTTTATTTAAACTATGGGAGACACCCAAATGCAACTATTAGACAAACGGATATTTCCGTTCCAGCAGTGAAAGATCTGGTGACCCATCTGGGTAGAGTTCATCAAACTGCTAAACAAAATTTAGAACAGGCAAAACAGAAATACAAGCAATATGCAGATAAAAAGAGACGAGAGGGTCCTTCCCTAGAAAAAGGAGATAGAGTCTGGTTAAGCACAAAGAATCTCAGACTAAAAGGAAACAGGAAATTTCAGCCCAGATTCATAGGACCATATCTGATAGAAGAGAAAACCTCACCAGTTAACTACCAGTTAAAATTACCTCCTAAATTGAAAATTCATCCTGTTTTTCATGTTTCCCTGTTAAAAAAGGCATCAGCAGGCTTACGCAGGGAATTGACTCCAAAACCCATTCAGTTAGAATCAGGGGTTGAGTACGAAGTGAAAGAAGTTCTGGATTCCAAAGTAGTTAAAGGAAGGCTTTATTACTTGATAGATTGGAAAGGCTATGGGCCCGAGGAACGATCTTGGGAACTACAGTCAGATGTTCATGCTCCTAGATTGGTGAAATCATTCCATCAAAGATTCCCTACCAAACCAGGAATGAGAGGACCTCCTTTGTTGGGGGGTACTGTCAGGCCACCAGAGGACGAAGAGGCGGTAATGGGGGCAACGTTGGGGTCTTTCTGCTGCCCAGAATTGAACAGAAGGGCAAAGAACCATTCATGGACTGAACTACAAAGAAAGAGGAATTCCAAGATGGCGGCCGCTCTGGAAGCAGAAGCGGCAGTCTAGTCTTTCTCCCCACAGGTGTTCCGAGGTTTTGAGAGGCGCGCGCTCCTAGAGGACGACGCACTTCACTGAGGAGATTCAGAGAGTAGCATCTTGACATTAGAGTTCCTGAGGAAAAAGTCAGAGAGAATAGAATTAGAGTTAGTTAGTTGCGCCAGGTTTTACAGAATAGATTTCCAAGTCAGAAACCTTTTCACGCTCCAAGAAACCCCCTGAAGAGAATTTTCAGGAAGATTTACAGAGACAGTTAAGACGACGAAATTCTCTTCAACCCTCGAGAAGACTTTCAATGCATCTTCGAGTATCCCGAGCAGATAGTCGGAGGTCTTTTGGCGCCATCCGGTGACAGAAAAAAGAAGACCGAAGCTAAGTACATTTGAGAGACATGAGAGATGAATGAGAAAAGTATTTGACAGGAAAGATTGCATAGAGAACGTATCTGATAACTCAAGTAATCAGAAATTCACCCCCTTTAGTAGAAAGATTTATGTGCAGTCAAATAGAGATGAAGAAAATAATACAAAATACACTCAACACCGTTCACTAGTACAAGATACCTAGAAATAAGGAAAAGTTAAGTAAAGACAAGTTTAGTACTAGAACCGAATAGAGAGAAAGCATAACTCAGCTTGACAAAACACAGAAGAAGAGGACAAGCAAGAATATTCCCACTCCAGAAGTAAGCCTAAAAAATAATTATTTTTTAAGTTAAGAAAGAAACAAATAGAAAAGGCAAGGGGAAAGAGAAAGAATTAATAGAAAGATGTTTTGTAGGAAAGAGAGTCGGCAAGAAGTGACCAGACCCACAGAAAAGAATTGAAAAGAAAAGAAAACACCACACAACAAGACAGACATACAGAAGAGGGGCACAGTGCTTGAAACCCAGGGTAGGTGTTAAACACATAGAGAGTGTTAGAAGTCGAAGGGAGTAGAAAGTAATAGTGTCGTGTTTGTTTCAAGGTTCTCATTAACCAGAGCTGACAACAGAAATAAGAAGAAGCCGAGGAGAATAGTGAGGAACCGGAGTTTCAGGACCAGTCTCTTCTTTGTTTATTATTTTATCCACTTCCCCTTCCCCCCTGCGGGGTAGTTTCGGAGTCCAGGTGAACGTTTCTGGAACTCTGGCTGCCGTGTAGAGGGTGTTGGGAACTAGCATCTCTGTTCCTGTGCAAGCACTTCAGGATACGTCATCTTGACCCTGACACCATCACATAGAGTAGAGGAGAGTGTTGTAGAGTGGCATAGAGTTGAGTGGTGTAGAGTGTTGTAGAGTGGAGTATCAAAGTGGAATAGAATGTCAGATTGGAGTCTCGTAGAATGGAGTAGCGTAGCTTGGAGTGCTATAGAGTGAACTGGCATAGCGTGGAGTTGAGTGTTGTAGACTGAAATGGAGTGGAGTGGCATAGAGTGGAGTAAAGTACAGTAACATAGAGTGGGCTGCTGTAGAGTGGAGTGCATAGAGTGGAGTGGTGTACAATGTTGTAGAGTGTCGTAAACCAGATCGGCATACACTGTCGCAGAGTGAAGTGGCATAGAGTTGAGTGGCACAGAGTGGAGTATAGTGTTGCAGAGGGAAGTGGCGTTGAGTTTCATAGAGTGGAGTTGTGAAGAGTGGATTAGAATGTGGTGGAGTGGCATAGATTGTCATAGAGTGGAGTGGAGCAGAGTGTTGTAGCATGGAGTGCTGTTGTTTGGGGTGTTGTAGAGAGGAGTATCATAGAGCAGAGCATCATAGAGTGGAGTAGAGTGTCGTAGAGTGGAGTACAGTGGTGTGGAGTGCCATGGAGTGGTATGGCATAGAGTCGAGTAGAGTGGCATAGAGTGCAGTGTTATAGAGTGGAGTGGAGTGAAGTGGCATAAAGTGGACTGGTACAGCGTTGAATAGAGCGACCTGGTTCACCACCAAACTCCAACAATCCAGACGCACCTGCAGACGTCTCGAGAAGAACTGGAGAAGCAGCAAAACACCCGAACATTGCACCACCTACAAAAAAGCCATGACGGAATACCACCAACGCATCAGATCTACCAAAAGGACCTTTATCCAAAACAAGATCCTCTCCAGCAACTCCATGGAACTTTTCAGCATCATCCAGAAACTCACCAAACCCCCAAGCGAAACCACAGACATCACCCCGTCCCAGGACCTCTGCAACAAGCTTGGATCCTACTTCCACATGAAAAGCAAGGGCCTCTACGACCACTTCAACAACCAGACACCCGACTCCGAAACCACCTCCCTCTCCAGCAACACCAGCCAGCCTACCGTCTCCTCCTGGACCCCAGTCACCACCGAAGACACCATCTCGACCATGAAATGCATCCACTCAGGGGCCCCCACGGACCCCTGCCCATCACACATCTACCACAAAGCCGCCTTCGCCATTGCTCCAGAACTACGACGCACCATCAACAGCACCTTCAAGACTGGCACCTTCCCCAACAACTGGAAACGCGCAGAAGTCAGACCCCTGCTCAAGAAGCCCTCAGCTGACCCCACGGACCTCAAGAACTTCCGACCCATCTACCTCCTCCCCTTCGTGGCCAAAGCACCGAGAAGATCGTCAATGCCCAGCTAACAAAATTCATCGAAGAAAACTCCAATCCTCGACCCCTCCCAATCTGGATTCTGCAGCAACCACAGCACCGAGACCGCTCTACTCGCTGCCACAGACAACATCCGCACCCTCCTCGACCAAGGACACACCCCGGCCCTGATCCTACTCAACCTCTCTGTAGCGTTCAACACCGTCTCCAACCGCACACTCATAACCCGACTCCACGACGCTGGCATACAGGGAAACGCCCTCGACTGGATCCGCTCCTTCCTCACCCGCAGAACCTAAAAAATCAGACTGCCACCTTTCCTCTCCAAACCCACGGAAATCAACTGAGTAGTACCCCAGGGATCGTCGCTCAGTCCCATGCTCTTCAGCATCTATATGGCCCCCCTCGCCGCCATCGTCAGACAGCACGGACTCAGCATAGTATCATACGCCGACGACACCCAGCTCATCCTCTCCCTCACCAAGGACCCCGTCACAAGCAGACTCAACTTCCAGGAAGGAATGAAGGATGTCTCACCCTGGATGAGCAACAGCTGCCTGAAGCTCAACTCGGAGAAGACAGAGGTCCTCATCCTCGGTCCCTCCCCCTCTACATGGGACAACACCTGGTGGCCCACCACCCTTGGCAGCCCTCCCACACCCACGGACCACGACCGAAACCTCGGCATCATACTCGACTCCACCCTCTCCATGACTCGACAGGTCAATGCCATTGCCTCCAGCTGCTTCAACACCCTCTTCATCCTCCGAAAGACCTTCAAAGAGATCCCCCCCGAATCAAGGAAGACCGTCACCCACGCACTCATAACCAACAGACTGGACTACGGAAACGCCCTCTATGCAGGAATCAACAAATCCCTGCTCCACAAACTCCAGACCATACAGAACACCGCAGCCAGACTCGTCCTGGGCATCGCTCAGCACAAACACATCACTCAACACCTGCGGAACCTGCACTAGCTCCCCTTCGAGAAGAGCGTCACTTTCAAGATACTCATCGACGCCTACAGATGCCTCCACAACACCGGACCCCAATACCTCAGCGAGAGACTCTCCTTCCACGCACCCAAGAGAAACCTCTGATCCGCCGACCTCACCCTCGCCGAAACCCCACGCATCTGTAAAGCCAGAACAGGTGGAAAAGCCTTCTCCTACATCGCAGCAAAAACCTGGAAAGAACTCCTGATCGACATCAGACACGCCCCCTCCCTAAACATCTTCAAGAAGACACTCAAGACCTGGCTCTTCGACTGAGCGGAGCTACCTACCCCCCCCCCCCCGTGCCTCGAGACCATCATGGGTGAGTAGTACGCTTACAATTCCCTGATTGATTGATTGAGCGCTGTAGAGTGGAAGGGCATAGAGTGGAGGACAGTGTAGTAGAGTGGAGTGGTGTAGAGAGGCATAGAGTGTCATAGGGGGGATTAGAGTGTTGTAGAGTTGAGTGGTGTAGGATGGAGTATTGTCATACAGTGGAGTGGGGTAGAACGGTGTAAAATTGAGTAGAGTGTCGTAGAGTGGAATATCATTTAGTGGTATAGAGTGGAGTAGAGTGTTGGAGAGTGGAGTAGTGTATTGTAGAGTGAAGTGGTGTAGCGTGGAGTAAAGTGTCAGAGTGGAGTGGCTAGAGTCGAGTGGTCTAGAGCGGAGTGGTGTAGAGTCTAGTGTCATGGAGTGGCATAGAGTGGAGTTGCATAGAGTGGGGTACAGTGGCATAGAGTGGAGTGGCATAGAGTAGAGTGGAGTGTGGTTGAGTGGAGGGGAGTACCGTGGAGTAGTGTACTGTATAGTGGAGTGGTGTAGAGTGTAGTAGAATATCACAGAGTGGAGTAACATAGAGTGGAATGGAGTAGAGTAGAATGGAGTTGCGAGGAGTAGATTACAGTGTTGTAGAGTGGAGTGGGGTAGAGTGGAGTGGGGTAGAGTGGAGAGGAGTGACGTAAAGTGGAGTTGCTTAGAGTGAAGTAGCATGGTGTGGAGCTGCATAGTGGAGTGGTGTGGCGTAGAGTGGAGCGTCATAGAGTGGAGGGCCGTAGAGTGGTAAAGAGTGGAGTAGAATAGAGTAGAGTGGAGCAGAATGGAGTAGAGTGTGGTAGACTGGAGTGACAGAGTATCGTGGAGTAGGGTAGAGTAGAGTGGCATAGAGTGGAGTGCAGTTGTGTAGGGTAAAGTTGTATACAATGGAGTGGCTTAGAGTGGAGTGGCATTGTGTGGAGTACAGTGGCATAGAGTAGAGTGTCATAGAGTAGAGTGACATAGAGGGACGTGGAGTAGAGGGGCGTAGAGTGGCGTTGAGTGGCATATACATGGCGTGGTAGCACACTGCCACTACAGACAAGGCATTTTTAACTGTAATTACCATTACACTGGCACAGACCTACAGTTTTACTGATAAAACTATACAGTTCACAAACAATAATATGTGGAAATTGGCATCATCTAGTGTATTTATTTGTTTTGATCTTATTACATTATTTGTTTCAACCACGCTTCAGAATTACAAAACTGTTTACTTCATTTGACCTTTCCTCATTCTGATAAATGCTAAAATATTTGTACAATTTATTTACTTGCATTTAAATCGTGTTGTGTGCTAGAAAAAATAAACCGCTAAAACCTTTCCCACTCCCAGCACCCAGTAAGATTATCACATAAATCCTCTCAATTTGCAGTCAGAGAAAGAAAAGTCAACACCAACCTCCCTAAGAAAACAAAGCACAGCAAATGTGGCAGGATAAAACAAAATTTAAAGGCCTGTTTATTGCTCATTCATTTTTGAAACTCCAGCATGGTTATTTTGGGCAAGTATCAGCACCCCCACTCTCCTATTTCTAGTGCCTATGGCATTGGTGTGAAGTTGAGGAAGACAATTGTTTAAATTATGTTATTAGTAAAGAGCACTGACCAAATAACCTAGCTCCTAGAGAGGACATTGTCCTGCACAAGCATGCAAGATTAGTGACAGAGATAAGTAGAATCAGTCAAGCAGAAAGATAGGTAACAGGAAACATCTTCCATGAAATACAGGCTTCCTGAACAAGCTTTCAACTGAGACAACTGAAACCACGTGTACTCTTGTGGAGTACTCACAAAAAAGGGGGGAAAAAAGAGTTCCCAGAAAGCAAGAACTCGTGGAAGAATACAAGGAGTCAGTCAGAGAGGTGGTAAACAGGCTGTGCCCCTACACGCAGGACAAAGACATGCTAGAAAGCCTAAAGCAAATTAAGCCAGCAAATAGAAAGCAAGCAATTGTGAATTACAAAACATAAAATCAATGGTAAGCAATGGGCATTAAGCATCCCTAGGTAAGCTTTGAGCATGTCCCCAATTTGTCTTTGCAACCAGACAGCAGGCTTCGACCAAAAAAGGGTACAACCATGCAATACAGGCTTCTTGGTATTCTGCAGTACTCCTCTAAAACAACATATACAACAAAATGGGAGACAGAATTGGGTATAACCAGCCCACTGGAAATATGCGGCAGAGAAGGTCAAATTATGTGGCAGGGTTGAAAAAGTTAAGCGCCAAGAAAAGGCTAATTATGCTGCGTAATGCGGCACATTTATTGCTGGTATTACTTTAGTTTGTCATTTTTACACTTGTTTACACTGTCTGGGCATGGGTTGCACCTCATTTTAACACCCACATATAGCAATAAGCAACCAGTGCACATTTTCAAACTGCCTTCCACTTCTGGGAGCAGACTTGTGAGTCTGTTTCCCTGCCCACACTGATGCGAGCAGGTGAACAGAACAATAGATTGCTCCCGTTCGGAGGGAAAAGCATATATAGCTGTACCCTCTGGGCGGGAACAATGCCGGCTTCCACACTGTGCTGGTAGCCGGCTTTGGTCATGGGGACCCTGGAACTCTGCCTGCGGCAACTAACGTTGTGCTTGGTGGGTGCCCCAGATGGGCACCCACCTAAAAATAATGAAAGCCTCAGGGATGAGAAAACCGGGGCCTAAATAGCCTTAGGGAGGGGGGCTGTGTGCCCACCCTCCTCTTTTAAAAAAAAAGATGGCCCCGGAGGATGGGGTCCCCGGGATCAAAAAAGGCTCGGGAGGGGGTCTGCATGGCCTTCCCTCCATGCATTGGGCCCCAGGCCATGGGTTTCAAGGACCAAAAACAGCTAAGGGAGGGAGGCCACACCCCCCCTCCATTAAAAAAAAAAAGGTAAAGTCCCAGGGGATGGTGTTCCCGTGGCATATAGAGGATTGGGGAAGGGATGCCACATAGTCCTCCTCCCCTTTTATGTACATTCTGGCCAGGGTCAATGGGGACACCAGGCAGAATTAGGCTCAGGGAGGAGGGCAGAGAGCACCCCTCCCTTTATTAATTACTCGGTCCTGGGGGATGGGGTCTAATAAGGCTCGGGAAGGGGGACTGCATGCCCCTCCCTTTTTCATTGGCTTTGACCCCGAGAGATGGGGTCCACGGGCTCGATGAGGCTTGGGGTGTGGCGGCGTGTGGCTCCCCTCCCTTTTTAAACAAAAAAACGCCCCAGGAAATGGGGTCCCTGGGATCTATGAAGGCTCCCTTTTCTTATTGGTTTGGCCACAGGCGATAAGGAGGCTCAGAAAGGAGAACGCGCTGCCCACTTATTGTATTGGGCCCCGGTGAGGGGGTCCCCGGGGACTATCCAGGATCGGGAGGGGGGCTGCATGCCCCCTCCCCTTAATATATATGTTTTGGCCACAAGAATGGGCCCCCAGGGCCCAAAGGCCTCCCCTATGCCACACACACCGAAGATTGTGTGTGGCGTGGGGTTGGTAGCCTGCTGGGGCTTTAGACACAGGGCCTGGCAGCAGGCCTAGCCCTGTGGCCAGCCTCTGCTGTGCACGGCCAAAGGCTGTGTGCAACATGGGGTTGGTAACCTGCAGGAGGTTTGGCCATAAGGCTTGGTGGCAGGACAAGCCCTGGGGCCAACCCCATACAGCGCAAGGGCAAAAGCTGTGCGCAGCGTGGGGTTGGCTGCCTGTGGGAGGTTTACCGCAGGGCCTGACCTGGGTTGGCTATGCGTATAGTTATAAAATATTACTTTATGTTAAAAAAAAAAATTTAATTTACTGAAAAAAACAAATGTTATATTTATGTGAAATGTTCAGTATTAACAACGTAATGTTTTAAACTAAAAAAACACAGAGAAATTCACCAGTTATAGTTATCTCAAGTAACTATATCTCACACCCTTACCGTGCACTGCTATTTTGCCCACATATTCCATCTCTCAGCACTTCATTGATAATATCACTACAAGATTTGCAATTAAATTATTCATGAGAAAACTGTGCATGACAGGGCTGTGAGTTATATTTAACTTAGGGCACAAGTCTATAGCTGATACAAAGGGATTTGAGGAATGCATGCATGATGCAAAAAGTAGGTTGCTGATTCTGCGTGCAAGTCATTGTTAGTGAGGACTGGGTGAGGTGATAAGGTTTTGGATGTATGTTTATTTTGAGTGATCTTGGTTTCAGGATAACCCAACCAGGATTTATTTGCATGACTAAAGATTTTCTGTGCCTTACTTGCATACCATTTACGAATGAGTGCTCGCATCCTAGAATTCATAAATGATATATTCATTGAGGGCGAGATTGAGCGCATGAAGTGATGAGAGCGAAAGTGTGCAAGAGATGAGATCTGAGTGCATACTTCAGGTAATCAATAAAACTATGAAGTTTGATGCAGAGGTGTGAAGTCATTCTGGACCTAATTTACGAAATTTGGGAGGATATCTGTAAAATGTTTTCTTTTAGAAATAGTTGTAGAAGCAATAGTAGGAAGGTCAGGGGGATAGTGATCCAAATGTGAGGAGATGGGTGAATATGGGATGAGTGTGCAACTGTGTAAGAAATCAAAGTTAGATCCAGTGGTTTCCCTTGATCATGTCTGGATGTGGTGTGTGTATTGATTAAAGCGGGATTTGAGAGTAGCAGGGAGAACAGTGCAAATCCCAGGTATATTGGTAGAAATATGGGGATTTGAATGATTGAAGTAAAGGGCTTTACAGATTCTTTGTCAATGGGAAAATGTGTTCGCACATATGACCGCTAAATCATCAAAACAGAACCAACAGCACCAATGGGTGATTGTCACAATGCAAGCTGTAAATAAGGCGATAACAGATTAGAATGTTGAAAGCTCCACTGATGACAATGGAGCAATGGAGTGGCTCAAGGCTAGTAATGGCTGGTACAGACCTTCTACTCTGACATTCTACTGTTTGTCTTTATGCTTCTATCATTTTTATTTTAGAACATTCTACTCCCAGTGGGTGGAATGTTCTGATAGCTTTATAGTCCTTCTGCGCCAGACTATAACGATTGTTAAAAGCCATCACGAAGGAGGAGGAAGTAAGGATATTAGCAATTCTCTTCTTAGCTAATAGCCCTATTGCCATCACGTGCAGATCAAGAATGGCTTTTAACAATTCTTCCCTCATTATGAACCCATGTCTGTAGCTCTGGACTATAATTCTGGGGGCGGTTAAATAACAGTGGTTTTTGCCCAAAGGTTTAGGCAATAACACTTAATAGAATGATATTCAAAAAAGGAAAGTGGAGCTCTAGGTGTTGGAGTACAGAAGTGCCAAGAAAAAAGTATTGAGTAGCAGGGCCTTGCCTACATCTTTGCAATTGTTGGTTGTTGTGTAGAAGAATGTGGCATAGCCGGTGGTGTAATAGAGTTTTTTGCATCTCACAATTTCTCAGTGATAGTAGCAACATTTATTGAGGGATAGTGAGAATGAAAGTGCTTTGTGATGAATGAAGATTTGCTGAAGGCTTTCCATAAACAAAGTAAGATGGAGAAATCGCTGGAGTTGCAGCCAGCACTTTCCAAGGTTTGTTTTGTCTTCGGTCTATGAGGATTTTTAGGGTGGTTGTTGGTTGCTCTGAGGAGACCACCATGGTTTCAGAAATGAGGTGGAGTTGAATAAAGGTGAGGTTGTGTCACACACAGTATGTGCCAGGGGAGAGGCCGTAGAGGGCTGAAGATTTCGGAAGTGCACGACAGAGAAGGAGGAAGCATATGTCAATAATCTTAGCATGATGCTAGATAATTTTTTCCCAAATGTGGTAGCTTGGATGTAAAAATGTTAATAAGGGGGAGCAATGCCTAGTAGGGGCCCTCACATGCAGTTTCTGGGTACTGTTAAGACTTCAGAGAGAACATCTTTGGATGAGGAATACATATTAGGTACAGCGGCTTAACACAGGGCTAAAAACTGATGGAACTGTCTATAATTACATTTTGAAATGTTAAAAGCAGGCTTCTCCAAGTAGTTGATGAGCTACTGGTAGATCTCCATCTACCTGTAAGTAGTTCTTCTCTAGGCAGCCTAGCCTACAAAATGTGAAGCTTTTTCTTGGTTGACTTAATATATGTATCAAAACTGGGAGTGTATTTCCGAGATGAATATATGTTTATTTTCAGAACTCTTAAGCTGATAGTTGGAGAAAAATAACTGACTTTGTAAAATATACTTAAATCTGACATTGGAGTGATAACTCATGTGGCAATGGTGAGACTTTTTACAAATAATATTATCTTGGTACAAGAGGCATTGCTGTTGTGGCTGTTATGTATTGAATAATACATATATATGGATATATAGAGGCATTCCATATTGGCAGAGCTTAATTTAAGCCGGTGGTTGCAGGTGGTGGCCACCGGCACTCGTTTTAGGGGACTGGCACTTATTTCTCCTCATAACACATTTACCCAGAGCAAGAGAGGGAAAAACACACAAATGAGAAAGATGGATGAAGAGAAAGATGGGACAACTTTCACCAAAGGAGAAAACAGGCCCCTGGAAGAATGAGAAAAAGGGACAGGGATTGACTGACAGTGGATTAAAGAAGCATGAGGTGGAAACAGGGCTACGCAGCCTTGGTAGTTAGTGCATTGACGTTAATAGTGCCAGCCGCAGGATTCTGAGCAGTGCTTTGGGCACCGGCACTCATTATTTTACATATTAAGCTCTGAAATATTATCAAAGCCTTTTGCTGCTGGCAATCACACCTCATTCACTGATGTGATCGCTGGTAGTAATCTTGCATATGGTGGCCACTTATGTCTGATGTGGTCACTATTACAAAACTAATAATATTAGTAGCTCTTGATGAGTTTTATTGCAAATAAGTAGCGCTTATTACAGAAAAGGTTGGAAACCCCTGGCTTAAAGTACTTTTTCGTCTAGCTTACACTGCTGGTTTGTCTGGTTAAATGTTGTTAATGCACTGGCAGTCAATCAGTCAGTCAAAAGAAATGTTTATTTAGACCTTAAGCCCTTAAACACATAACATATATAAGCATAACAACGTTTTATTCATACATTCACTTAAATAACCTGCATTAACAAGTTAAAACAATCCATTCAATAAAACCCCTGATTAGAAACTAACATACCGTAAAACCTATCCTTTTAGTATCCACACCTTTACCATGCTATACAAAACCAAACTGTAATCATAAATGGTCTAAAAATTGCCGATCTATGTAGACCTTAAAACCTTTTTGACTGCAACCATAAATCCCCTTATGGCACCTTCTATATCCAGGGAACGCATTTCAATTAAAAATACCACAGATTGTGCACGGTTTTAAAAAGATTGTACGTAAAATAATTTTCAATTGAGTAAAAACTTTGAAGCAATTCAACAAAATATGCAAAATATTGCATTTAATACGGAGGCTGCATGTACAATTCCCCCCAGTCAATCATTAACATTTGTATCTTAGCATTTGTATAACTGGGATTAATCCCAACCCTTATCCTTAACAATTCACTTCTTACCCAGCAATTTGGTGATAAGTCCACATATTGGAAGAATACTTTGTCCTGCCATGAGTTCAGCTTAAAGTAGACTCATATTTTTCCCCTTGAGATAGTGTAAATCATCATCTCGAGACAGTTCTTTACCTAATGCCCTTAGCTCGCTCTTAGTACAGCAATCTGAAGATTCTGTAGGCACAGTGTAACCCTCATATTCCTACAAACGTTCTCTAATATTTTTCTGACCCCATTCGCCTACTTCAATTCAATTTGCTGAATTTAATATTTACACCACAGGGAGACATTTGTTCCTCTCCCATGCTCAAGTGTTGCCAAAATCTTATTAACGCGACCTGGGCCAGTATGTTCAGTGATACCATGCCGGTCTCCATTCTAATGGCATGGATCATAGAGGACCCGAGTAGGGACAACAAGCTTTTTAAACATTTCCCCGCATCGAAGTCCCACACACTTTTACTGCTTATATATAGCAGATCACTTCTCTGCCTTTTGGCTAAGATCAAGTGTAGTATCTGTTCTTATCTTTTTAATAACGGATACATTCTCTATCTGGGGACCATATATTTAATTGATTTTCAGAACATGGAGATGGAATAGGAGCTTGCGCCACGCATCAACCTGGTAGTGTAGTACCTCCAGGAATGGTGCACTTCCCCACCCCGTCCCCAACCCCCAGGTCCTTGAGACCCTCACGGGTGAGTAGTCACGCTTTATAAGATTCAGATTGATTGGTTCCATGACATATTGGAACTGTGGGGGTATCATGGCTACATAGGCTGTCTGTTTAAACCAAATGTGAGAATAGGAGCTTAGTGTAAAATAATCGTTTTAAATAAAGAAAAGCACATTATCTTACTATCCAGGTGTACACAGCTGTATTGCCCGATATAGGGGATATTCATTACTGTAAGAGGAGTTGCGGTCCACTCTGGCACCAGCAGCTGTGGTGCAATGTATAAAGAACCGTGTAAATCAATGTGCAGTTTAGCAAGAACATTTAGAACCAGATTAGCAAGAAACCGTGCAATCAAGAGCAATTAAGCAAGAACAATCAAGATGTGGTTTGGTGAGAAGCAGGTAGATTAAGGTTTATTTGTGTAATATGAGGTGCACGTCCAACTGCAGTACTGCCTCACAGAAAGATACAGATGTGGAGACAGATCTCTGAAATAAGACGTGAAAAACACAGATAGAAATCAGCGCAATGCTTCTGATTATGAAAAAAACAATTAGTGAAATGTTGACTTGTTGCTGACTGACAAACAGGGAAATCCAGGCTACATAAGATACTTTGTCACTTTGCTTTTTTTTTAGTTGAAATATAATAAATTTACAAACTCTGCAGTGATTTTTTTTAAAAGCAGATTGTGTCACATGCCAGTTTTTGTTCCTGTATTCCACCTACTGCAGAGTAAAGTATTTGAGTTTAAGAATAGTAACACACACATGTGCCATACTTTACACCTCTTTTATTAATCGAAGGATTATACTTTATTTAGGAAGAGACTCAGAAGTAAAAGGTTTTTTCTTTCCCGAGTGGTTGTTCCTGTGATTTAGCGTTAATCGCTTAATCACGTTCGATGACTGCAAACACTGAATCAACGCCCTAATTCTGAAAATAAATCAAAATAGAAAAGATTATTTTTTTACATAGCACTGCTATCGGTATAGAATCTATAAAATTGTATGTAGTATTACTACATGAACCAACTGAGAGCTTTGTGAGGGGACACAATATACAACTGCTTTCCTGATTCACTAAACCTTCTGGTGCACGCTTATGTGTCGCACGTATGAAGGAGCAAGCGTAGATGAAAGACACTAGAACGCACACGTGCGTAGCTGAAACATTGCACAGAGCATACATCCGGGACATTTTATTCTCTTATCATTTGGAATCCCCCTCCCTCAGCCTTTATCTGCAGCCGGCACTGGTTGACTTTATTACCCATGCTGTAAAAAATAGAACAGAATATGTTTGGGGAAATGGGTACTGTGTTAACCTCCTCCTACAATGTTATCTGCACTACACAACGCAAACCTTGGTAAACACACCTCAAAGAGAAACAATGTCAAATATGAAATGCATTGAAGCTGGATGTTTCGGGTGATGACAGAAATCGGTGGTTTTACTGCATATTCTGGTCAGTTGAGGGGTCCCCTCTAGAACAGGTTTCACTTGTGCGCTGAAGGTTTATGTGTGAGTCTGAGTGCACCTTGCTACAGCAAAGACAAACTGGTGCCGTTGTCATGATGGGGTTTTCTAGTCCCTGTTTTTTGCGCCTGCAGAGAGGTGTTAACTGAGGGGCTTATTTCAAAGCCCACTGCGCCAACGGTGCGTCACTTTTTTTCACGCACCACTTTTTTTTTCACATAACGGCAGCGCAGAGTGCAGACCCGTATCTACATGGCTTTTCATGAGCTCGTAGATATGGAGTAAGGCAAAGCAGCACAAGTCACTGCGTCGCCTTACTCTGCATCGCAGAGGCATTCAATGGGAGTTGCGGTGGGTGTTCCCATGCAACACCCATGGATTTTGGTGCATTCCAAGATTTACCAGGACTTGTAAACCTGAGAATGCGTCAAAAGCCCTCCCTCCTCAAGGAATGCGTAACAAGAAGAAGTATCTTAATTTCTCCTTGTTTTTTCCTTTGTATGTGCATACAGGAGGAAAACGCCTCCATTGATTGTTTTTGTGCAAGAAGGTGCACCCTCCTGCACAAAAACAATCATCCCTGCGGCTCAGGGACCCTTGCATCATGGATGCCGGCACAAGGCAACCAATTGTGCGCGAGCGCAGTGGAAGAGGACAGGAATGCGACGCATCTCATAGATACGGCTTATTACTTCCTTTTACTTTTGAAGCATGGCAGCCACCAAAATGACTTGCTGCCCTGCGTCACAAACTAGTAAATGAGGCCCTGAATTCATGTATCCAGATATTTCTCTGAATCTGTGTTTCATTTTCACACAGCACAGCTCAGAAACAGAAAGAGGCAAACCTTGTTCACTATTTCCGCAGTGTAGCTTCTGAAAACGGAGCACGAACACGGGAGAAACGGGGTTAAATTAATTGTTTCCTCTGCAGGCGCCTAAAACAGGCGCACGGCTCTAACCCGTGCCAGATAAAAACATCGAGCAGGGAAATGTTTTTGTCAATGTTGAAATCTAGCTGTACACTGTGCCGCAGTGTTAACAGAACTGAGACGTTGGAAATACAGAAAAGAAATAGGTTGTCCCTTTCAAGTTCTTGAAATCCTAAAACCCTTCCCATACACCAACTAGTGGTTGCACGAGCTTCTCAGTGCAAAGGGGAGAGGGGGCGGAGCTTGCTAGACAGTGGAACTTCGACACACCGAGAGCGCACTCTGCCAGCCTTGAAACCCAAGACTTTCCTTTCTCGGGTCACCTTTAAACATGCGATGTCATCTCCACCAATCAGAGGAGAGGCGTGTCCTGTTTCCCTTCCAAACTCGACTGTGAATGGCTGTCAAGCACCCCATAATGACCCCGAACATTCTTGTAGCTCGCCGCTAGCCGATGACTTGATTGTAACCTTTCACCTAGATAACTGTCCTCGACCGGCTGCTATTATTAAACCGCAGCATTATTCCATGGAGGAAGGGGGAAGGCATGCGCGCCCTCTGCCTGACTCAAAAGCTCCTGTCACCACGACTCCCTTTAAAACGCTTTGTTTAATGATAAGTGCCAGCTTAAGGAAGAGGCCTCCCTGGCATACATTCTCAAACAATCCAATAAGTGGAAGTAAATGAAAACTATTTGCACATTTAATTGGTTTAATCTTGTATAGAATTATACCACCTTGAGCGTAGTTGTACAGTACTAGTAAGCAGTTTGCAGAACTTCAGTTTTTCAATATTTGGTGATACTGGGATTACTTACCAATAATCTTCCTTATCCTGATTTGTTCTAACTTGTCTCAGGGCCTCATTAATGAGTTCTTGCCATTGGGCAGCACTGCAGGCCGTCCTGCTGGGCTGCCCTACGGAAAAAAGAAAAGGGCAGGAATGGGCGCTATCAGATACGGCACATTCCTGCCCTTTTCCCCTGCGCTGGCCCACGATGGGCTGCCGTGCGCCAAAACAGGTACCTTCGCACCATACATGCAAAGCAAAAACGAGCGGAAATTAAGATATTTATCCCCCTTGTGCCTCCCTTATGCCTCCCAGGGGAGGCCTACATTTTTGGCGCTGCTTCAGACTTACAAGTGTCAAAAAGCCATGGATGTTGCTGGGAACACCCCCATGGAACCCCCCTTTAGAACAATATTTACAAGACAGCAATAAGCCCAAAAAAGTCGCTTAGTGGTGCCTAGTAAATATGGAGCAGGCTCATCCGCCACCGGAACATCATAAAAAGTGACGCACCGTCAGCGCAAGGGACTTATTAATAAGCCCCTCAGTATTTACATACACGAGCAGGAGGCCCTCCTCTTTAATATGGCACCCCCTATGGCACCATATTATCATCCCCTTCCTCGTCCCATTCATTTTGTAAATGAGGATGTGCCAATGCGGCATGCCGCCAACCTGAAAAAGACACCAGATCTACATAGACTTCCATTTGCGATTTCCTAATAACAAATATTTGCAATTCGCTATTAGGAAATCGCAAACAGCTATGGACAACAGTGTGTTTTACACTGTTTGCGATTCCCACTGGGTTGCAAGGGACCTGCCTCATTAATATTCACGAGGCAAGTCGCAATTTGCGACCCACTGTGAATGGCTAGCACTCACAGGGATGGTGGCCCACTGGGGTCAGCTCACCACCATGTCTGTGACTGCTTTTTAAACAAAGCAGTTTTTTTTTATTTTGAAATGCAGCCCATGTTTCTTAAAGGAAAACAGGATGCATTTAAAACAGAAAAACACAAAGTTTTCTTATCATTTTTTAAGAGCAGGCAGTGGTCCATGGGACCATTTCCTGCTCTTTAAAAATATTGGCGCCCATTTTCACAAAGGGGAAGGGGGTCTCTTGGTGGATCTCTTCTCGTTTACGAATGGGTTACGACCTCCTTCCCGGAGTCTGAAAAGCATCAATGTTTTGCAACCGCAATCCGGTCACAAAACATTCTTACATTCCCCAGCGACTCGTTATTAGGAAGGGATACACTTGGCACTCCTCTTCCTAATAGCGACTCGCAAACCCAATTTGTGATTTGGAAATAGCTTAACGAATGGCAAATAGGGCTTAGTACGTTAAAAAAGATTATTGGAGGTCGTAAACGGCCTGATTTGCAGAATTGGGCCGTTTGCGAGCTTGAAAGAGCTTCGTACATCTGGCCCAAAGCGTACTGGAAAGCTCAAATCTCTCCCGAAATATTACCCTTGTGCCACATCAAGCCTGTAACTGATAACATAAGAAGGCGGTATAACCTAGGTAGCAGCCTTGCAGATGTCAGTAATGAAAGTGCCATCCCATTCAGCCCAGTATGCCGCTATTCCACAAATTGAACTGACCTGATAAAGTCCCAGAATATCTAATCCCGCTGGATTATAAAAAGTGTAATGAAAGTGTTCGGCCAATGAGCAAATTATGCTGCAGAAGATTGGCAACCATTCTTGTCTGTGCCAGGATTGACAAGGATATCATAATTCCTATACTCAGCAGACCTATGAAATTCAGTTTGAACAAATCATACTACTTCAAGGAATTATGTAAGCATACATCCAATTCTGTAGGTGAGTTAATAAAGGAAACGGACAGTATCACCTTCTGATGCCTGTGGAAGGCCAAGATAGTCTTTGGACTAAAAGCTAGACTCAGTCAGTAATGTCACCATCCGATTCTCATCAGTGCTCAAGTAAAGAGGACGACTAAGAAGAATGCAGTTATCCAAGACTACATGCAGTGGTAATGGCCATTAAATAGAAAGTCATGAGGAAAAAACAGTTTCAACTACCTACTTCAAGGGCTCAAATGGAGGGTTTTGCAGTGTTGACAAAATAAGCAGGAGTTCCCTAGAAGGAGCCAATTACCAAAAATGTTGTCTTAGTGAGCGAAAAAATAAGGAAACACACATGGCCAAGGATGCAATGGAAGATTTAACCCCACCCCATCCTAAGGGGTACAAAAGATTCTAATGGCGGCATACTGCGAATATAAGGTGGAAACTGTTAAACCCATCAAAAACATCCTGAAATAATTGAAGCAACAACTCGAAGTCAAATTGAACAAGGCATAACTGCCAAAGCTGACAACTTGGTAAAAGAAGGTCAGAGATGGCTGGTCATAGGTTTTTTGAGTTGACATCCTCTGGAAGCCTAAATGGACAGAGAAAAAGCAGAGAAGAACCAAGGGCCAAGATTGTCCATTCTCCAAGCCGACAGCCTCAGACACCATGTTGGAATGGAAAATGTTTTTGGTCAACTTCCCCTTGCATTGTAAGATTGAAGTTAGCATTTGCGGCACTATTTTGTATTCAGCTGCCATTTTGTACCATGACCGAAACTAAGCTTCTGTTTCCTTCGGTTTGCCTCAGCAGAACACAGCCCGCATGTTTTTTCTATTTCTCCAAGGTTGAGCTTCGCTGCACTAATGAATAGACTGTTTTGTCATTACATATCATTGCCGTTAGATAGGCATGCTCCCACCCTTAGAGTGGCGGGCACGGGCAGAATAACCTTGGAACTGAGATAGCATGTACCTGGTCTTAGCATTGTAGCTCATCCTTCTGTGTCTATTTTGTTCACCAGCTAATAACTGGAAAATTCCAGTATGGGCATGTCCTTAGGGGTACTGGAAATGTATATCAAATATTACCATGTTGGCGGGGGTCAGTCCCTCTGCAGCAATCCAAGAAGGCTAGTCAGACTGGACTCCGCTCGAGTGTATGACTAATAAATAACTTTGGTTTGTATTCTCTACTGTCTGACCGATTCTTTATTTGTTTGGAAGGCTAAGAGGAGGTCGCGAGTGACCCGAATCAGGTCACTTCCTTCAGTTGGCGCACGAACAGGGACCCCATCAGGTGCGGCCCTTCCTCGCCCACAGATGGGTGAGGAGGTCGGGCTGCGGCGGGTTGGACAGGAAGACAGGGTATCCCTGCATTAGAGAGTCTGGTATTCTCAGCTGCCCCGTCTGTCTGACCGGGTGGTGCCTCGCCCAGTGGTCATCCTGGCTGGGGTCCTGAACAGCGAAACCCTTGGATCTGACCGTTTGGTCCGAAGAGTCGGCAGTGGAGAATAAATTCCTTTGGCCTGTGTTCACCAGGTAAGTTTGCTTTGGTTCTTTGTGGCTATTGTACCATTTTGGTTTGTGTTTGGTACGGTCTGAGGATCGTTTTTGGAAAAGCGCTTGAATTTGTTTGAGTTCTTTGTGAACATGGTACCACTTTGGTTTGTATTTGATGAGGTCTGAGAACCGATTTTGGTAAGATATCTGCTCAGCATCAATAGTGAACTTACTTCCATTTGAAAGATGCCGTGTTTTAGCAAAAGGTTTTGTTTGAGCTATCGTTGTTGTTCTAATGATGCTCGATTGGAAGAAAGCCAGCCAGCGCCACCAGAAGGCACTCCAAATTTTGACATGTACATCAAACATGGCCTTGGCCCTATTATATTTAGTACGTTATGACACAAATATACAAGGGACAATGCCGAGTTGCAGTGGCCGTTGACAGGCACTTTTAATGAACAGAAAATTAATTTTCTACAGGATAAATGTTTTGCGAAAAGAGGTAGGCAGTCGATGTTTGATTCCCTCAGAACATGGCAAAAGGAAGCTTGACAGAGATGAATAAAAGCAGAGAAGGAGGCCCCGAAGGGAAAAATGCAGACAGTGACTCAGAAAGCTGTAGTGTATGATAGAGAGAAAACAGAGAAAGGGATAGAGTGTGCCGATAGGAAGTTTCGATTGCAATGTGAAAAGTTTTATGTTGCTCGAGAAGAAAATGATACATTTGTAGAGGAATGGTTAGATGCTCGACCTCCACCCCCATAAACCCCGCAGAAAATATATTCTGCCATCCCACAGCCTCAAACGCCCGTCTCTTCTGCTGTTTCTTCTGTTATTGATCCAGCTGCTTTGGTCACTCCGCCTTCTGTCCTTTCTTTGGCTTCGCCTTCTGCGCCTGCGATGACCGCGAGCCGTCCTGCTACGCCTATATTTTCGGCATCTCTCCCTCCAACTCTTACACCTACGACACAGCCATTGGCGACATTGGTGCCTGTTCCCTCTCTTACTACTCCTTCCCTTTTTTAGGTCTCGCCTGAGCCAGCGCATGCGCTGCCTGGCGAGACATTTAGTCTGTGGGCTTTTAAAAGTGCTACCACAGCTATTTGGCTGGCATCGAGTGTGCGGTTACGCGCACAATGACGAGCAGAGGCGCCATCTGGCTTTCCTCTCTCATCATGGTGCGCACACACCACTCACCACAGCTGCTTTCACTTTTGCCTCACTTTTGCTGTAGCGCGCGCACCAATCGCGTGTTTTTTAAAAATTTCTGTTTAGCGCGCGCGCACACACAACTCCCAGGCTTGTGTTTCAGAATAGTGCCGCTACTTCTACATTCTTATATCTGTACACATGGGCTTTTAGTTCCTTTTTTATTGTTGACGATATAATTTTACCCGCATTACCACAAAATTGCTCTCTTGCTTTCCCTCTCACTCTATTTAAGGATTACAGGACATCTTCTGCTCCCTTGCTTCCTCCCTCCCTGTGTTTAAGGCCCGTTTTCTTTACTGCATGCCGTACTATCTTATATCCTCTTACACGTCCCTTCTGCCGTTTTTTTTTGTTATTAACCGGATGATTATAACTGCATTGCCATACAATACCAATTTATTGCAACACATCTTCTGCTCGCTTGCTTCTTTCCTCCCTATCTTTAACGCCCATTTTGCCTTTGTTCCCTTGTTATTTACTTTTTGCCTTGCACGCTTCTACCTTCCTGTGCCCGTTATGCTTCTGCCGTTTTTTTGGAATCATACGCCTTCCTATTTTCTTTAATGCATGCCCAGAAATCTGCTTTTTTATACTTTTTTAGCTCTTGCATACACATATTTTTTTTGTTTTTTACACGAGGCTGGCGCCTTACTACCTTATATACTCAGACACAACCCCTTTCCCATTATTTTTCATAAAGCTCATATAACTATAACCGCATTATCGCACAATAGCACTTTACTGTACTACAACTCATCTTGCTTGCTCCCTTTTACCCTCTCTTTACCGCCCCTTATGCTTTGCCTACATGCCGCTCCTATTTGCTTTCTATTTTATGCGCTCCTTATTTCCGTCTTTCAATCAGGCCCCTACGTTGCCCAAAAATTATGCACCGCCCCATTTTCCCACAATAATGCCTTACTATCCCCAAACTGCTACTCGTTCCTTTATTTCCTCCCTGCCTCAATAACGTCCCTTTTCCTTTCATCACATGCCACTTTTATTTGCTTGTTGTCTTCCGGAATGCGTGTTTTGTGTCTCCATCAGGCCTCGTTTGCTTTTATTATGTGTTCGCTTTTCAGTTATTAAATGCCTACGCACATACCGTTTACGACTTTTCTTTGCTGTGCGCGCTAATTTTTCAAACAGCTTATTACAGTGCACCTTTTATTTACACGCTCCCTCCCTGCTCGTCTCTATCAGGCCCTTACTACTTTAATACATGCCGTATTATTTCATACTGTCATTTTTGTATTACTCACTTGTTTCAACCCGCTGTGATAGCGAGAATGATGCTCGCCTGTTATAACTCGATGCAGCGCGTAGTCGCACAATTTGGAGTTTCGTAGGCGTTGCTCTGTAAATAGGTACTATTATTCATCTCAATTTACCGACCTCGGAAGGTTGAAAGACTTAGTCGCCTCTGCAGGCATTTCAACTTTGATTACTATTTAGCTCAATGTTTTAAAGTTTTAAATGGGCAGGTACCAAGTACATTCACGTCTTTGAAAGGGAGAGTATCTGCACTTCCCAGAACTGCTGAAATACGTTTTAGAGTACTGTCACTTCTCAGGAGTAACCAGGTACTCTTAAGAGTGAGTACCTGCACATCTATATTTGCATTTAAAGCACTGATCTAGCTCTGTATGGTAATGACACAATGTGTCTAGCTCCGGGCTTGAATTTGATAAGCAGATGTACTAATGGAGTTGTAGCAAGGGATTGCTTCCATTGAACAAATTAGACCTATATAAAAAGCTCCAGAGGGGAAATATAGGCTCAGATTTACAAATATTTTACGTTGGGTTTGCATGCCTTTTTGACTCGGACAGATGCAAAAATCATGTTGGATGTTAGAACCGGGGTCACTGATTCCGACACGGTAGCTTGACGCGAGGCAGGAAGGCACCTGAAGGCAATGTGTTAAGCAGTTGTGCAGCACACACTCGCACTGACTCAGTAATATGCACGCAATGAAGAGACACCACACCAGGCTGTTTTATAAAACAAGACTTTTTATCTAATTCAAGTCAGAGCAGTCGATAGGGCAGATAAATCTCAGAGCAACAGTAAATTCACTTCACTTCAAAACATGAATACATTCCTTCAAGTACATCAGAACAGCAGAACTTCCTGCTGGTAAAAAGGCAGGAGTAACAACCTTTTCACTGCAAGTATCACTGTAGGTAATGCAGTGCAGGTTAAACACATAGGCTTCAATGCATTCAGGTACATTCAATTCAACAAAGAGCTTCATGCAGGTTTGCAAACGACATGAGAACATTTCTTAAGGCTCTTTCGATAGTGTACCATCCCTTGTGTGGGCATTCAACACCAAGACCACTTGGTATGCATGAACTCACTTTTGGCAATACTTCCTGGGTAGGGCAGGTCACACAGTGCCCTCCGCTATGCAGCACAAAGATAAATTCTTAATGGGGATGTAATAGGTGATCAGGCCAGATCTCTACCGGCCTTCTCATTCAATCAGAGAGGGAGCAGTCAGAGGAAGCACACTTTAGGCATCTGCCCCCCCCCCCAGTCACACTCAGCGCAATGTTGAAAGGGGGCGCCATCCCCTGGTTTCCCCACTCACTACTTGGTCTTTGCGGGGGAAGATGCAGCCACAAATATCGCCAGACGCCTCCTCCCCGGTCAGCCCGCTCCTCTCTGCACGTGGGTCTTCGGCCGGGGGAGGTGGATCGGCGAGCTACTAAAGCTGGCAAAGTTATGGGCTCCCTTGAAGAGGAGGCGGAAAGACATTCCTCGATCCACCCGGAGCCTCGCAGATCCTCGCAGGTGCGGCCGGCAGCAGGCCCCTGGCCTCCGTAGGCCTCGAGACCCGGGAGCCAATCACAGCCTGAGGGGGGGGCGCGGCCAATGACGCGGCCGGTGCCCTGGTTGCTGGGCAATGCCTCCTTTCCACGCAGCAGGCCTAGCACGGCCTGGATTCAATCACTGTGGCTTTGATTTACGCGGCGCCTGGACTGCGGCGGTGATTCGGGCCTCAGCTTCTCCTGGCTGAGCGGCGCCCGGGCTGCAGCGGTGAACGCGGCACAGCAATTCTTTCTTCAGCGACCCCGAGGTCGCGGCGGTGAGTTCCGCACACAGCACTTCTCAGTACAGGGCACAGAGGCCGCGGCGGTAGGGGAGCACAGCGCTTGTAGGACGCAGGCTATGGAAGCCCAGCGCTTACAAGCACAGCGCTTTACCTGGTGATCCCCCAGTAGCAGCAGCGCTCACAGGGTCCTCAGCGCTTCAGTCCCAGCGCAGGTGGTAGTGACATCTTGGTTGCGGTTTCTTTGGTTGCAGTATCTTGGGGGAAAGGGTAGGGGATTGAGTTGGCAGGCACAAGAGGCAGGATGGTTCCCTGCGGCACACTGGAGTTGGTCTCCTGGGTTTCCCCCTCACTGGGCTGGCAGAGCCTCTCAGCTATCTTGGGTACAGCAGGGCCTAAGCTCAGTCAGACTCAGTAGTGTAGGTTCCCCCCTAGGCCCAACAGCCTATACTCCGGCAGAGGTTCCCCCAGGTCCAGTGGTGCCCCAACTGACTAGTTAGGTTTCCCTCCTTTCCTCTTATACCCCTAGGTCAGGAGACCCTCCTGAAAGGCGGCAAAGTATAACTCCTCCCTGGGCTGGAAGGTTCCAGGGGCTTCTACCATGTCTGTCTATGTGACAAAAAAGGCGGGAAGGCAAGGATACAGTAACAGTATGTCCCAGTCTGATCCTAACTACTGGTGCATGTATGTACAATGGCCACTCCGCAGTAGCAGGGGCCTGTGGCAGCCATATTATTAGGGGATAGCACCTGCACTTCAGCACTGTTTGGCAGTGGTAAGACGCCCAGAGGCCTAGGTCCAACAAAAAGATGGTGGCAAAAATGAGGCAAAAAGGGAAAAAACGGGGTAAGACCACCCTAGGGCTGACAGGTCTAACACGCGTCCCCCCAGCCAAAAGTGGGGAGAGCTACCCAACCTCTAGGGAGTTCTCATCACTAAGGCGGAAGAACAGAGAGAGAGCGTTGGCGTGGTCTACTCCGGGTCGATGTTCCACCCTAAAGTCCATACCCTGGAGGGAAATGGACCACCTCAACAATTTGGGGTTTTCGCCTCTCATCTGCATGCGCCAGCGAAGGGGTCGGTGGTCGGTCTCAATAAGGAAGTGAGAGCCAAAGAGGTATGGCCTCAGCTTCTTCAGGGCCCAAACCACGGCGAAGGCTTCACGTTCAATAGTACTCCACCGCTGTTCCCGGGGGAGTAGCCTTCAAGAAATAAAGGCCACTGGCTAGTCTTGGCCTTCCTCATTAAGTTGAGAGAGCACAGCTCCAATGCCATGCTCAGAGGCGTCTGTCTGCACGATGAATTCTTTGCCAAAGTCCGGAGTCCTAAGCACCAAAGCAGTGCACATCGCGTGCTTGAGGGTGTCAAAAGCTTCTTGACAGGCAGCTGTCCAAATGACTTTGCGCGGTTGCTTCTTTTTAAAATGTATTGATTTATTTATTGACATTTTTAAAAACAACAAAATTACCAAACAATACAACCAGCCGGCATAGAAATCAATATAGGAGCTCAAAAAGAAGATCACAATCTCACAATTGCGCAAATATGCATATCAAAAAGAGACATGTGTCCCAGTAGCCCACCCCCAACATAGAAATCAAGGTGCGACCTTCACCCAGCTGATATTGCAGAAGACTAAATGTGACAGCAATAAGAGCAAACTTCATGATACATCCCGGAGAGGTTCAAAAAGAAAATCCAACCCCGACAGGCCTTCCCTACCTGGTCTCCTAATGACTATCCCTCAGGGATGGGGCCATCTGGCGTCATCGAAACATGACCATCTCCTGGCAGTGTCTCAATCGTGGCCTCCCCCACAGTCAACTCCTGCTGCCTTTGGAGCCATGCCAAAAATGGCTCCCATATATCACGGGGTCTGGAAGACATTGGCATCAATTCCCAGAACAACCCCAATTGTGTGTGCCCATACGTGACATCTCGAACCCAATCCCTAATGTCAGGCACCCGTCTTCTGCCCCAATGAATCGCAACTTGCCTTTTCGCAAACAACAACAAAAGGGCATGCAGCTTAAGCAGTTTAGGCGGTGTGTCTTTAACATATCCCAAAGAGTTCCAGAGCAGGGGAGGGGGCTAACGATACATTCAGGATAGAATTTATGGAGTCAAAAACCAACGCCCAAAATCTAGCAATCCTGGGAGAGTCCCATGCTATATGCAAAAATGCAGCTGAACTGCGTCCGCACCGGCAGCAGTTATCAGTGTCACGAATACCCATGCGATAGAGGCTAACTGGTGTTCTATAAAGCCGATGCAAATACTTAAAATGTATCAGCCTTAATTTGTAGTTTGGGGAGAGTTCAGTCAGCTGCCCACAGCAGAAACTCCATTGTACATCAGTCAGAGGTGTCTCGACATCTGCATTCCAGTTATTGAATGACGGGGGAACTACCAATGGTGTCTTGCATGCGTGTATATAGTCACGTAATAAGTTTAAGTGGGGATGGAGTTTTCAATAAGTTTTCCAAAGCAGGTAACTGCGGTGGCACCCTTGGAAAGCCGTACCATAGGACTGACATGCTGCGCGCACCCTGTGGTACAGAAAGAGTTCCGCAAATGCCACCGGTTTGCCCTCAGTCGCCACAGGGGGGAGGTATGAACTCGTCCCCAGGATATAAATCAGCAAAGGTGATAAGGTTCATCTCCAGAACCCGCGATTTACTAACACTGTCCCGTATGCAAGGCAGCATTGGATTATGCATCAGAAGAATCGAAGGAGCAAACAGCACCGGTATACGTGCACGCTTGCGCAACTCCTCCCACGCCCAACACAGCGTTCCAGCAGAGTCAATATCTCCTCGAGGGCGGCGGGCTTTCTGATATAATGCCACATTAAGTGGGATGGGGGCCTCCGCAGCCGTCTCCACCGCCACGTGTGGCTGAAAGGGGGTGGAGTGTACCCAGAAATGCAAAAAGTGTGCCTGCGCACAAAACGCATATAATTGCATGTCCGGCGCACCCAGGCCACCCTGCCGCAGCAGGAGGGTCAGCAGGTCCCAGGAGGCTCTAGCCTGACCGCCTGCCCATGCCAAAGAGACCAGCAGGGACCTCAGGGACTTGAAGAACTGCCGAGTGAGGGGGATCGGAATATTCACAAATAGGTACAGGAATTTTGGTAATATTACAATTTTGGCCAGAGCAATCCTGCCAGCAAGCGATAGAGGCAGTTTAGACCATACTTTGACCTTATCCTCCAACCATGTGACCGCACAACCATAGTTTAATCTCCACACCTCCTGCGTGTCCCGACTTATCCAGATCCCAAGGTATTTAACCTCATCCGCCTCAAACCTAACGGGGAATTCCGATGTCACAGGAGGGGTGCTGTCCGTCAATGGAAAAACAACCGACTTGGCTCAATTAATAAAAACACCAGACAATCCCCCAAAGCGGATGAATTCTCTCAAGAGGGGATCAAGGATCTCCTATGGATTAGTGACGTAAAGATTAACATCATCTGCATAGAGTGAAATGAGCAAGCTTCTAGAGCTGAATCCAAAGCCCCTTGCGGTGTGATGTTGCCGGATGTGGGCCACCAGCGGCTCCATCGCAATTGCGAAGAGCAAGGGGGACATCGGGCATCCTTGTCTCGTACCACGCCAGATTGGAAATAGATCAGAAAGCAGGCCATTGACCTGTATGCGTGCGCTAGGTAATGGATATAGCAGCCGTATGCTCTGTATAAACAGCGGGCTAAATCCCATACTACCCAGAATCGCGAATAGATACGGCTCACGTCGGGGTGTAGATAATGCAACACCGAGAAAACAGTCCTCAAATTATGGGAAGTGGATCTCCCCAGGATAAATCCTGGTTGGTCAGGAAGGGCCACCGTCGGCAGCAGAGGATGCAATCGATTGGCAACAAGCTTAGCCAGGATCTTGACATCCACGTTTATCATGGACAATGGCCGGTATGAATCCAGGTCCTCCTCTGGCTTCCCGGGCTTGAGGAGAGTAATGATAACCGCCTCCATCATGGATGGGGGCAATATCCCCCCCTCCAATGCCTCCCCGTAGACCGCCAGTAGTCGGGGTGCTAATTAGTCAACATAAGCTTTATAAAAGGCAGTGGTCAGCCGGTCCGGTCCCGGGGCCTTACCCAGGGGCAAGCTTTTCATCAATTGTGCTACATCTGCCACTGTATCCGGGAGGTCCATATATGCTCTATGATTATTATTGAACCAAACTAGGGCAACGGACTCTAAGAAGTCCTTCAGCTCCGCAGTAAGTATACCCTGTCTTGTGGTATATAAGCTAGTATAGTACGTAGAAAACTCAGTTAAGACTTTGTCTGGGCCTCGAACAAGTGTTCCCCCCGGGGTCCGAACAGCATGAATAAATGTGGCAGATCTAGACGGCAGAAGCAGCCCAGTTAATGTACGCCCTGGTCTATCCCCTTCACCATACCTACGCGCCTCCACATATTTCCCCAAGAACTTCACTTCTCTTTGGGCCTCTTAAGCAAATTCCAGCAGTTTATCTTTCAGAGTTTTAGTGATGCCAGGCTCGTTTGTAGAGTAAAATTGTTCCTCAAGCTGTCTGATTTCAGATTCCAGGGCTAGCAACGTGCCCCGGAGAGCCTTCAGCACTCCCACTTGATGAGCGATACATTGGCCCCGATTACCACTTTAAATGCCTCCCAAAAAGAGGCTTCAGTTTGAACTGAGCCCACATTAGTATCGAAATAGTCGACAATGTCCGCCCTAATTTCTTCTTTAAAGGCGTTATCCATCAAGGCATGTGGCAGTAGGTGCCACGTAAACACCAGAGGACGTGACCCGGGGAGGGATAGTCGCAGTAAACAAGGGGCATGGTCAGATAGTGTACGCGGCAAGTGGGAAACCGCCGTAGTCCATGCAGCCACATCCCTAGAGACCAGCCAGTAGTCCAAGCGGGACCAGGCTCTATGGTGGTCGGACATACACGTACCCTCCCGCACCAGGGGGTGCCTGTCACGCCAGACATCCACTAACCGACCCTCCGCAACAATGTTCTGCAAAGCGGCAGTAGCTGTTGGGTATAGTGAGTGAGCCGCGCCCTTCCGATCCATAGCATCGTCCAGGATTGCATTATAGTCCCTGCCCCATAATATTGTGTCGCAGCCAGTCATTACAGTCCTAGACCATATGTCCTGAAAAAATTCGGGAGAGTCAGTGTTTAGACCATAAATGGCCACCAGTACCAATGAGATCCCTCCTAAAACCCGTGTAGCATGACGAATTGTCCCTCGGGATCCCTGTACACCCCGCCCTCATGCCAGTCCAACCCCTTCCTCACCAACACTGCCACCCCTCTAGCATAGTTGGAATTAATGGCTGAATATACATGCCCCCACCTGCTATGTTGCAACCTCTGCGATGGTGCAACATTTAAATGCGTCTCTTGCAATAAACAGATATCAATATTATGTCTAGATAGGTAGGCATGCACAAGTCTAGCTTTCCTGCCATCATTCAACCCTCTGATGTTCCACGTTAAAAAACTTAGGGTTACAGCGTGGGTCTAATAATACTGAACCAATTATTGCGGTGTAAAGCATCAGGACACATTAAAACCTTAACATAGGCTGTGAGTGCAAACCAACGTCCTGTGATCTTACCGGCATTAAATTAAATAAGAACCCCTACCCTCCATCCACCACCCACTCCAACCCCCCAATCAGGTTGTAGAAGATCCCCCCCAAACAGCCAGAGGCATAACAATTGATTATATGAAAAAGGGGAACTCCCCATGGGGGCGTAGTGGCTCCAGCAATTTCCCCTGCTCGCACAGGGTGGCTGGGAGTTCTGCAGCATGCATTACAGGCCCATCCCTCGCATGGGCATCTCGAAATCTCAGACTTAAGATGCTGTGGGACAGAGACAATTAAATCAGTCATTATCACTGAGACGGCCGGAACCAGACGCCCCAGCTCCACGAGAGTCTCTAGCCACCTTCCCTCCAACATGTTTTGCAAATTTCAAAGCAGATTTTGCATCAGTAAAATGATGCGCGGTTCCATCATGTGAGACTTTCAGTTTGGCTGGGTAAAGCAAAGAATAAGGAATTTGCGCCTGTAGAAGGAAGCGCTTGGCCGGCAGGAACTCCCGCCTCGCCGCCTGCACCGCCGGAGTGAAGTCTGGATAAAATGAGATGGTATTACCTCTGTGCGTCACCTGCCCCTTCTCCCTCGCCGCACGCAGAATGGTGTCTTGATCCTGGTAGTTCAAAAGCTTAGCCAAGATCGTCCGAGGCGGCGCTCCCACCGGAGGCTTAGGGCCCAAGGATCTATGTGCTCTTTCAACCACAAATACAGGTGATAAGTGGGGATTAAACAGCTCATGCAGGAGGTCTGAGACGAAGGTCTCCATTCTGGTCATAGCAGTTGTTTCCGGAATTCCCGTAATGCGCAGGTTGTTCATGCGCGACCTCGCTTCTAAATCGTCGTTCTAGGCCCTAATGACCCCCAAAAGTATGTCCATATGTAACAACTGCTCTTTGGTCTCCACCTGAAACCCGTGGAAGTCCGTTTGTCGGTTTTCCACGACGTCCAGGCGAGTTTCATGCACTGACACTTGGGTTTTGACGAAGTCCAGCTGCGCAGATAGGTTATCTAGCTTGGAATCAATGGTACGTAAACTTGAGCGCATTTCCAACATGAGGGTACGGAGGTCCTCCGCTCGATCCTCCACCTGTGAGTTCTGATGGCCAGCTGAGTGGGCGTCCGATGGGGACTCAGTTTGGTGCGTGGATCCATGATGAAGACTGGCAGCTCAGAATGCTCCACTTGAAATGGGCGGCACAAGGTATCCAAGCGCTCCACTCCGTCAGCGCGGCGGCAACCTCTTCAATGAGCAGGCAAGGCCACGCCGCTGTCCTGCACAACCTTCACCCAGCCTGGCTAGCAGCTCACCTCAGCAGCGACACTGGGCAGCACGCCCCCGCAGGCAGCTGGCGCTCAGGCAATGAGCGAATATCGAAGAGTATCCGCGCAAGAAATCAGGAGCAGTGGGGCACTGGGGATCAAACCAGTGACACAAGCGTCCTCACCCACCAGTGCACGGAGCAGGCACCCCCGCACACCCTCGTCCACCAGCAGCTCTAAGGTGCGCTCATGCATCCCGCAGTAGCCGGCACCAGCATCGAGCAACCCTCCCCAGCACGCGTCATCCAGGGCAGCTCAACAGCAGAGGCGTCGAGGGCACCGTTTTCAAATATCAGCAACCCATGCCACCCGGCAGCTCACAGCAGTCAAAGGGGGGATGAGGCAACGAGGCGGCACAGTAAGCTCCAGGTAGGTCCCCAATAAGGGAGAGGAACCTCCTCACCTCCCCTCAGTGGTGATCAATAGCCTCCAGCCTCACCCCAGGACATCAGCTCAGGACCCACATCAGGCGCATACAGGGGAGTTCATCCGCTCCTTAATAATGGTAATAGACCCCCCCCCCACAGCTAGTCGTCGGGGCCACCGCACCCTCTCTTCGGCAGCAGGCAGAGCATCACCACAGAGCAGCACATCGACTCACTCCTCTGCACCGTGCATCATCGACTATGTTTCCATAGGGATCGGCGGGGGGGGACAGGATCAGGATGCCGAGTTAAAGAGCCGCCCGCGACCCGCTCCAGGTGCACAGCGGGCCGGCTCTCAAGATGGCGTCGGCCGTCCCCTCCTCACGTCTATAACGGCTGCAACTCCAGTGCCGCTCAGATACACAGCAGCGAGCGGAGTCCTCCCCCCAGGCCGCAGAAGTCTCTCCATCCCCCGGAAACAGCCTGCGCATCAGCAGCCGCAGCAGCGCAACGCGGCTCCAAACACCGCAGCGGGACGCGGCTTGGGAGACAAACCGCAGCCGCGGTCTCAGGTTGCAGGTCTTCGGTAACGGGCCCGCCTAGGGGGCAGAGTCAGCGGCAGCAGGCCAGCGCGGCGGGCCGTCGCAGGGCATCCAGGGCAGCAGAGCTTGGCATCATTGGACTTCGCAGGGCATCGCCAAGCAAGGGGTGTCGATCACAGGCCCATCAGCACGCTGCGAAGCAGGATAAAGGTAGGATTTTTAACCCAGCCCGCAGAGCACACTCAATGAGTGGCCATTCCTCTGCTCGGCAGACTACGCCCCCGCGCGGTTGCTTCTTTGATGTCAGTTCAGTCAGGGGGGCCACGATCGTTCCATAGCCCCTGACAAACCGGCGGTAGTAACCCGTGAGGCAGAGGAAAGCCCGGACCTCCGTTTGGGTTTTGGGGGGCTACTAGGCCAAGATGGTCTCAATTTTGTCCTGGAGTGGTTCACCTTACCCCCGCCCACCAGGTGTCCCAGGTAGATGACAGATCCCTGTCCAATCTGGCACTTGCTGGCCTTGATGGTTAGGCCAGCCCGCTGTAGAGCCTGCAGCACCTCCTGGAGATGCTCCAGATGGTCCTCCCAGCTGCTGTTGAAGACAGCTATGTCATCCAAGTAGGCAGCCGAGAAGGCTTCTGGGCCAGAAAGTACCCGGTTGACTCATCGCTGGAAAGTGGCCGGTGCATTTTTCAGCCCGAAGGGCATCACTCGAAATTGGAAGTGGCCCTCGGGGGTGGAAAATGCAGTCTTCTCCTTCGCTCCATCCGCCATGGCAATCTGCCAATATCCTGACGTCAGGTCAATTGTACTCAAGTACCGAGCTGCTCCCAGTCGGTCAATGAGCTCATCCGCCCGCGGGATCGGGTGAGCATCCGTCTTGGTCACGGAGTTCAAACCACGGTAGTCCACACAGAACCGAAGTTCTGGTGTGGTGCCCGGTGGGGCCGCTTTCGGCACCAACACCACCGGACTAGCCCAAGGGCTGCTGGAAGGCTCACTCACCCCCAGCTCCAACATCTTGGCAACCTCACTCTGGATACTGGTCTTGACTTTGTCCGACAGCCAGTAAGACTTGGTTTGTACTGGTGGGCTGTCCCCTGTGTCCACATCATGGGTACACAGGTGCGTGATCCCAGGAGTGAGGGAGAACAACGAGGAGTACAGCTCCAATACCTGGCGACAGTCCCTCTGTTGCTCAAGGGTCAAGGATGGGGAGAGGACCACTCCCTCCACCGATCAATCCTTCTCTTGGACCACCAGAAGGTCCGGAAGAGGCTCGCTCTCCTCCTCTTCGCTCCCATCCGTCACCATAAGGAGAGTAAGCTCTGATCACTCATGGTGCGGCTTCAGGCGGTTGACGTGGAACACCCTGTGGGGTTGTCGGGGGGGTTCTTGAGGTCTCCTACGTAAGTGGTCTGGCCTCTTTTCTCCAAAATTTCATATGGTCCAGTCCACCGGTCCTGGAGGGCGCTAAGCTCTCCGGGCTCCATGACCCACACCTTCTGTCCAGCATCCAACTCCACTGTCCGAGCATTCCGGTCGTACCACTCCTTCATGACGGCATGACTGGCCTCCAGATTGTCTGAGGCTTCCTTCCACAGCTTGGCCATCTGGCTGCGGAATGCCAGCATGTAGCAGACCACTTCACGGGGAAGCTTCTTGGAAGACTTCTCCCACCCCTCCTCCACAAGACTGAGGGGCCCCCTAATGGGGTGTCCATAGAGCAGCTCAAAGGGGCTGAAACCGACCCCCTCCTGCGGCACCTCTCGGTAGGAGAACAGCAGACAGGGTAAGAGGACGTCCTCTGGCAGGCTCTGGATCATCCCCTTCAGGGTCTTGTTGAAGCGCTCCACGAGCCTGTTAGTCTGGGGGTGGTAAGGAATGGAGAACCTGTAGGTCACTCCGCACTCCTTGCACATGGCCTGCATGTAGGCCGACATGAAATTTGTGCCCCTATCTAACACCACGACCTTGGGGAATCCCACTCGGGTAAAAATCCCCATCAAGGCCCGCGCCACCGCAGGTGCAGTGTTGGTCCTCAGAGGGATTACCTCCGGGTACCGGGTGGCGTGGTCCACCAGCACCAAGATGAACCGGTGTCCCGAAGAAGTCGGCGGGTCCATTGGCCCGACAATATCAATGCCTACCCGCTCAAAAGGGGTACCGACAACCGGGAGCGGTTCCAGGGGGACCTTCAACTTAGTCCCAGTCTTGCCACTCGCCTGACAAGTCATACAGGTCTTACAAAAGGTGTCAGAGGCAACTCGCATTCTGGGCCAGTAAAAGTGTGGGACCAAACGAGCAAATGTCTTATCCTGGCCCAGGTGTCCCGCCAGTGGTATCTCATGTGCCAATTCAAGCAGGAAGGCTCGGTAGCATTGGGGGACCACTAAGGCCCTTGATGACCCATGCACCGGAGACTTAGGCTCACTGTAGAGGAGGCCATCCTCCCAGTAAATATGGTAATTGCCGATTTCCCCTACCAGTCGCTTGGGCTTCGGCCTGCTGCAGCATGCCTTCAAGCATGGGGCACTCTCTCTGCGCCCGACAAAATTCCTTCCACCTGCCACTCTGCAGGGGTTGGCAAGTCCCCCACGGGAACAACATCCACCTGCGCGGACTCCGGGGTCAACTCCGCGGGTTCCCCATCCATCTCGCAGGGTGTATCCTCCAAGACGTCTTCTTGTCCAGCAGTGGGCTGGGCCATTGTTCCAGGCTCCAACCCGGGTTGAGTTCCTTGCCGGGCAGCCATGGACCGCGTGACTACGCAGGTCCACCCTGGTAATCCCAGCATCTCAGCGTGAGCGTTGAACTCCATCTCCTTCCAGGCGGTATGTTCCAAGTCGTTTCCGAGAAGACAATCAACTGGCATGGCAGGGCTCACCGCTACTCTCAACAGGCCTGAGACTCCTCCCCACTCAAAGGGAACTTGGGCCACGGGGTAATGACCCAGGCTGTTGTCAGCCATTACAACCGAGTGGAATACTTCAGGAATCACCTGCTCTGGGGACACCAGCTGACGTCTTACCATCGTCATGCTGGCACCCGTGTCCCTCAGAGCCTCCACCTCCTCCCCGTTAACCAAGACCCTCTGCCGGTACTTGGCAGTATTCGAGGGTACCTGAACCTGTGGGACCATCTCTCTATCCACCAGGGAAACTAGGGTCAAGCCGGTCCACTCACCCCCCTTACCTAGGGACAACTCCTCCCCCAGCGCTACACTAGCCACCCCGGGGCTCTAACCTCCTGTGGGGGCTGGGGTCCTTTTGCGACACTGGGGATCCCCGTTGTAGTGTTCAACCTCCCCGCACTTGTAGCACCGGACAGCTCTGGGTTGCTGACTCTTGTCAGGGTAAGTGGGTTTCTGGAATCCAGATTGGGGTGGGGAACCTACCCCTTTCCCATGCGGTCTATTTTGGGGGCCTTTAAAGAACTCCTTCTTTTTATCTCCCCCCTCTCTCTTCTGGGAAAAACCCTGTCCACCTTTCGGGGGGTCTCCCCCGGATCCCATGTGGGACACCCGAGTGCTGACCCAGGTATCCGCCCCCTCTGCAAGCTCCCGAGGATCGGTCAGCTTGCGGTCCACCAGGTGTTGGCGCAGCTCTGGAAAATACTTATCAAGAAGGTGCTCCCTTAAAAACAGATTGTACAGCCCTTCATAGTCACTCACTTCGCTGCCACACACCCAACCGTCTAATGCCTTGTGAGCATAATCAAAAAAGTCCACCCAGTTCTGTGTGGGGAGCTTATGGCTGTTGCGGAATTTCTGGCGATACTTCTCTGGAGTGAGGCCAAACTTTTTAAGTAGCGCCTCCTTCATGACAGGGTAATTTGTCTGATCTCCTTTGTCTAAAGTCAAGAGTGTGTCCCTTGCCACCGGAGGTATGTACCTATACAGGCTACCCCCAGTAACTCTCGGGCACCCCATGGGCTACCAAAGACACCTCATATGCCGCCAACCACTTATCAATGTCATCCCCTGCACTGAAACTGGCCACCACCTCCTTAGGTAGGTAAAACTTAGGCTCTAGTGGAGCCTCAGCGGGTACGCTGCCACCATTCATGTTGCCTTGCGCCCCTATCTGCAATGCTCAGAGCTCCAATTCCTTCAGGCTAAGCTCATGCGCATGCTTCCTCTCTTCCATAGCTAGCCTCTTCTCTCCTCGCTCCTTCTCCATTTTAGCAAGCTCTAGCCTCAATTGCCTCTCCTCCCTCCTGTCCTCGTACTCCTCCACATACACACTCCTCGCTAACACACTACTGCCTGCCCTGGAACGTCTTCCTGGCAACACATTCTCACTGGTGTCTACGTGCAGTAGGTCTAGCTCTCCTGGAGCGTCCGGCTCCCCCTGTTCCTCATCCACTCTCCCTCCCGGGTGGGCCAATACCCATGCCCTCTAGGCTTTCTGAAGCTCCTCTCTCTTGACGCCTCCCTTGACGGACACCCCCATCCCCTGACAGAACTCCCTCAGCTGCGCCACCGTATACATTTCTAGGTTGGCCAGCTCGAACTCCATCCTGACAGGCGGGGTCCCAGACAATTTCAGGGAAAACCACTAGGACGTAGGCAACAGGTTTAACACAGGAGCCTGTACAATCAATCAGGCAGTGAAGGGCGAATTGTTAGGCTTGCGTTACAATAGGTGTCCAGTTGTGGCGCACACTGAATCCTTGTAGGGTGCTGCACCACCACAAGTCCTTATCCCACCGCTGAACACCAATGTTAGAACTGGGGTCAGCAATTCCGACACGGTAGGCGCGAGGCAGGAAGGCACCCGAAGGCAATGTGTTAAGCAGTTGTGCAGCACACACTCGCACTGACTTAGTAATGCGCACGCAATGAAGAGACACCACACCATGCTGTTTTATAAAAACAAGTATCTTTATCTAATTCAATTCAGAGCAGTCGATAGGGCAGATAATCTCAGAGCAACAGTAAATTCACTTCACTTCAAAACATGAGTAAATTCCTTCAAATACATCAGAACAGCAGAACTTCCTTCAGGTAAAAAGGCAGGAGTAACCTTCTGACTGCAAGTACCACTGTAGGTAATGCAGTGCAGGTTAAACACATAGGCTTCAATGCATTCAGGTACATTCAATTCAACAAAGAGCTTCATGCAGGTTTGCAAAACGACATGAGAACATTTCTTAAGGCACTTTCAATAGTGTGCCATCCCTTGTGTGGGCATTCAACACCAAGAACACTTGGTATGCATGAACTCACTTTTGGCAATACTTCCTGGGTAGGGCAGGTCACACAGCGCCCTCCGCTATGGAGCACAAAGATTAATTCTTAATTGGGATGCAATCAGTGATCAGGCCAGATCTCTACTGGCCTTCTACATTCAATCAGAGAGGGAGCGGTCAGAGGAAGCACACTTTAGGCATCTGCCCCCCTCAGTCACACTCAGCGCGATGTTGAAAGGAGGCGCCGTCCCCTGGTTTCCCCACTCACCACTTGGTCTTTGCGGGGGAAGTTGCAGCCACAAATATCACTGGGACGCCTCCTCCGCGGTCAGCCCGCTCCTCTCTGCACGTGGGGCTTCGGCCGGGGGAGGTGGATCGGCGCGCTGTTAAAGATGGCAAAGTTATGGGCTCCCTTGAAGAGGGGGCGGAAAGACACTCCTTGATCCACCCGGAGCCTCGCAGATCCTCGCAGGTGCAGCCGGCAGCAGGCCCCGGGCCTCCGTAGGCCTCGAGACCAGGGAGCCAATCACAGCGCGGCCTGAGGGGGGACGCGGCCGATGACGCGGCCGATGCCCTGGTTGCTGGGCAACGCCTCCTTTCCACGCAGCAGGCCTAGCGCGGCCAGGATTCAATCACTGCGGCTTTGATTTACGCGGCGGCTGGGCTGCGGCGGTGATTCGGGCCTCAGCTTCTCCTGGCTTAGCGGCGCCCGGGCTGCAGCGGTGATCGCGGCACAGCGCTTCTTTCTTCAGCGACCCCGAGGTCGCGGCGGTTAGTTCCGCACACAGCACTTCTCAGTACAGGGCACAGAGGCCGCGGCGGTGATCCTGGGCAGAGCGCTTCGTTATCTCATAACGCGGGGGCCACGGCAGTGATTCCGGGACACAGCAGGAGCGCCCTGCACAGCGCTCAGCAGGGTAGGCAGTTCCTTCAGGCCAGCAGCCGCGTGGGCAGCCAATTCGGGTAGTGCAGTGCTAGGGGAGCACAGCGCTTGTAGCAGGACGCAGGCTATGGAAGCCCAGCGCTTAGAAGCACGGAGCTTTACCTGGTGATCCCCTAGTAGCAGCAGCGCTCACAGGGTCCTCAGCGCTTCAGTCCCAGCGCAGGTGGTAGTGACATCTTGGTTGCGGTTTCTTTGGTTGCAGTATCTTGGGGGAAAGGGTAGGGGGTTGAGTTGGCAGGCACAAGAGGCAGGATGGTTCCCTGCGGCACACTGGAGTTGGTCTCCTGGGTTTCCCCCTCGCTGGGCAAGGTCAGCAGGCTGGCAGAGCCCCCCAGCTATCTTGGGTACATCAGGGCCTAAGCTCAGTCAGACTCAGTAGTGTAGGTACCCCCTAGGGCCCAACAGCCTATATTCTGGCAGAGGTTCCCCCAGGTCCAGTGGTGCCCCAACTGACTAGTTAGGTTTCCCTCCTTTCCTCTTATACCCCTAGGTCAGGAGACCCTCCTGAAAGGCGGCAAAATATAACTCTTCCCTGGGCTGGAAGGTTCTAGGGGATTCCACCATATCTGTCTATGTGACAAAAAAGGCGGGAAGGCAAGGATACAGTAACAGTATGTCCCAATCTGATCCTAACTACTGGTGCGTGTATGTACAATGGCCACTCCGCAGTAGCAGGGGCCTGTGGCAGCCATAGGTCTCGCCTTTGGGACCTTATAAGTGTTTAGCCATGCAACAGTTGATGTTGTTGCACCAAGGATATTGTGCCGGATAACTAAACACTTATAAAGTTCCAAAGGCGAGACCTATTGGCTATGCCAATGCTTGTCTTCATTCCCGATGGCACTAAGTAGCAGAATGCCTGTACGGGGATTAGGGGACGGAGACTGGGCAACTGCTAGGTAGCGACTGGGGCGGATATTGATACGATCTGATGTGGGCGATGAAGAGAAGAAGGTGGTAGCCAATCAGGCCGCTCAGTGGGCTCGTCACCCCATTTACAGTGTGGAGTATGTATGGAGTGTGATGAAAGATTATGAGCCGTTTGTGCAGCAGCATGCCCTTAAGCACATGTTGGCTACTTTCATTGGCCTGAGGGAACAGTTTTTCATTCATACCAAACCCCAGGTTATTTATGATATTAGGGACAATGTGTATGCTGCTGATATAGCACCGAGTAAGTTCTTTGTTAATGTCGCAACACTGGTCGCATATCGAGGTAGGCTGCTTTAGAAGAGCCCGAAGACAGTGTCCCAATTCCCGATGAGGGAAGTCCACCCCATATATCACCCTGAAATACCAGAGCTATGGGATCAGCATAACATTGTTATCAGACCCCGGGTAGAGGCCCCAGTCCAGGAACAATGGGTTTATACTCCATGGAAGAGGAGTGAGATATTGAAATGTTCTTTGGTTTACTGGTACGCGTTGATATTTGGAGGCAAGTACACACACACAGGACCACGTTGCAGAATTGGGTGGTACCTGGATCAGATTAAAGCATGGGACCAGGAAAGGAAGCCTGGTGAGAAGCCTAAGGCCGAGATACTAGCATTGCCTGGCCGAATTATTTCTTATACGCATGCTCTCATTCCACCAAGAAGGGTAGAATGGGAAAAGTTAACGCATTTTGTCAGAAAAGATGAAAGTGTGTCTGATTTTTTCACTCGATTTGAAGGTGTGTGTTGGGATTTTAGCAAACAGGACTTGTCGATGGAGGGAGGTGTCCAATTGTTCGTTAACAGATTTGTTACGAACCTGCTTCCTGAGATTGTGACTCGGTTGCAGGCTTCGGAGAGCACTTGGACTACCTCTTCCCCTTCTGTAATATTAAGTATGGCACAGTATTATGAATACAGGGAAAATGAGGAGAAGGTGGAGAAAAAGCACAAAGAATTGAAGACGAAGGTGTTATTGCAATAGGCTTCTCAAGGGAATAGTAGAGGATGTGGTGGTCCGGAACGACAGCTTCCGCGTGCTAGCAGGAACACTACAACTGTAGGACCAAATCAGTGTGCATACTGTAAAGAGGAGGGACACTGGCGCAGCAAGTGTCCGGTGCTTCTGCAAAAAGTGGCGAAGGACAAGGGTCTTGTGGATGGGGCGTGTAGATGGTGGCCAGGTTGCTGGGACATTGAAGGGTCGTACTGACCAGAACTACTTTGACGACCCTAGGGGCAAACAGTATTACCACAATGACTATGATTTGGATGAGGTGACAGGAATGTCTCACAGCTAGGACAGCCAGGGATAGGGTGAGGGACCAGTTCAGATACCTGTAGATCAGCACGGTCCTTACGTTACTGCAGATTTGCATGGCTCAGCTAAGGAATTTTTGGTAGATACAGGTGCTATGAATAGCTCTTTCTCCCGTTCACTGGTCCACAGGGCAGCTCTGTCTGGCCATAATAATGTTTCGGTAGGAATATCTGGTGTACCGGTTGTAAGCCCAATCTTCAAACCTCTTCCGTTGACTATAGGTCCTTTTACTGTGGATTCACCGTTCTTGTTAACATCAAATTGTGGAGAAAATTTAATGGGCTTAGATTTATTAAAGAAGTTGCAAGCAACAATTTGTTGTTCTCCAGAAGGTGTTGACATGGCAATGGCTCCGAATGTGGACAACTCTAAGTAGGGCCTATCCAAAGATGCACCCCTCCCTGCTGAATTTAAGGATGTGCAGCCCACGTGGTGGGCAACAGGTGACACGGATGTAGGACTATTGCAAATTCCCCCGTTTCCATTAAAGTTAAAGACCATGCAATTTCGCCTCGTATTCCCCAGCACAAAATACCACAAGCCGGGGAGCGAGCTTTGTTTCGGATTATACAGGACCTGATTGAGTCGGGAGATGTTGAAGAGACGACTGAGAATATGTGAAATAGTCCTATTTTTCCCATTCTTAAGAGGGCACTTTCAGGCTCCTCTGATGATCACCCAGATGTTTATTGTTTTGTGATTGACTTGCGTGAAGTTAATAAAATAGTGGTTCCTCAGTTCCCGGTGGTCCCTAACATTACTGCCCTTCTGATGATGATTCCTTCCTCTGCTAAATTCTTTTCTGTCATTGATCCGAAAAATGTATTCTTTAGTATCCCTATCCATCCCGACAGTAGCCACTTGTTCGGTTTTACTCTAGCTGGCAGAAGCTTTGGATTCTGTTATGATCTTCAGGGCTATACTGAGAGCCCTAGTATATATAGCTAAGCCTTGAAAGACCAATTGGACTCCCTCACGCTTCCCTCAGGTAATGTATTGCTTCAATATGTGGATGATATCCTCATTGTTTCTGACACTGAAAAGGGATGCAAAGACAGTACGGTTAAGTTGTTGCTGCATTTGGCTCACCACGGACATAAAGTGTCCCTTTCTAAATTTCAATATTGGCGAGAGGAGGTCACCTATTTAGGTCACCTACTGCCGAAGGAGGGTAAGAGATTGATCCCTGAGCACATCAGCAAAATTGTTAAAATGCCTATCCCTAAACTCAGAGGAATGTGCGCGCTTTTATTGGCATTACTTCCTACTGTCGACATTGGGTCTCTAATTATTTGTTACTAACAAATCCCCTGCTCGCGCTAACCACTAAAGATGTGCATGAACCTCTGCCTTGAACGCCTGAATGTCAGCAGTCTTTTGAGCAATTAAAAGTTGTGCTTTGCTCTGCACCAATGTTTGGTACGCCTGACCTTATGAAGCCGTTCATACTGTACGTACACGAGACGGCCAGATGTGCGCTTTCTGTCTTAACACAGGTCTTTGGAGGTTAGCAACGGCCGTGTGCTTATTTTTCTGCTCTTCTTGACCCTGTTGCAAGAGCCTCCGGAGCTGTCTAAGAGGGGTTGTGGCAGTGGCCATGTCTATAAGGCAATCAGCTGGGCTCGTACTTGATACCTACCTACCTCACAGTCATGGTACCTCATGCTGTGGATACACTTTTGAATAAAACCATGACACAGCACCTCACCACTGCACGTCTGACCGGTTATGAATTGACCCACTTTGCACCGCATGTCACGATTAAAAGATGTGCCACTCCTCCCTTCCGACAATGAGGAATATGATATACATGAATGTACTTTTCGGGAGGAGGAAGAGACGAAGGGACGGGTAGACCTGACTGATGTTCCCTTATCTGACCCCCAAAGGGAACTATAGGTCGATGGCTCTTGTTTTAAGTTACCAGATGGCACTACAACTGCTGCATATGTGATCACAGCACTGCACACAGTAGTTGAGACGTCACAAGTTCCCTATCAGTCGGCCCAAGCAGCGGAACTCGTTGCCCTTATACGAGCCTGTGAGTTGAGCGAGGGACTGGCTGTCAATATTTACACTGACAGCCAGTATGCTATCGTAGTCGCCCATAATTTTGGGCGACTCTGGGCAGAGAGGGGGTTTCTCACTTCACATGGGATGATGATACAGAATGGCCCTCTTATACATAGGCTTTTGTCGGCCCTGACACTCCCCAAGAAATTTGCGATAATAAAATGTAGCGCCCACAAGGCAATAACTGATGATGTGGGTAGAGGGAATGTGTTCACAGACCAGACAGCTAAGGAGACAGCCTGAACAAAGATGAAAAGGATGTTTGTAGCAGGTCCAGCTAAGTGGGTGCCCAAGGTTACTATGTTTGAGGATACGTTGGCAAATGTCAAGGAGATTCAGAGTGAGGTAACGATGGAGGAGTTAGCAGTACGGCAGGAAAGCACAGCATGTTAGGATGAGGAAGGGTGTTGGACCGATAAGTCAGGGAAACAGAGGTGGATGTTACCAGATGCATACGTTCTCCCCGCAATCACTATGGTGCATGGGCCAGCCCATATAAGTGCAAAAGGCATCTGTAAACTGTTAGATCCTGTATGGAACAATGACAAGATCCCAAAGACGGCTGCCCATTTGGTAAAATTTTGTATGATGTATATGATGCAGTATCCTTTGCGCTCTTTGATTTGTATGACACCTGTTCCCCCTGAGCATATATTTGTCACTTTGGCACCTCACAAAGGGGAGCACCAAAAGTCTTATAAGGATAATGTGTTTATACAAATGTTGCACCAGACACATAATGCGTCTAACATGACAAACTGGTGGGTGTGTGGACTACTTCCCTCAGTGACCCATAAAAGTGAGAACTTATTGTCCATGCCCTTGTCCTATATTAGTAGCTGTGAGGGGTGATTTGCATTGCTTAGTATGGTATATCCATCTCCCCAATTTAATACATTAGAAAGAAAGAGTTCGGTAGGTTATTCTTAAGTTCTTGCATGCATGCATACAAAGGGCTGAGAAATGGAACATGGTCTCATATTGGAATAGATGATTTCCTGTCAACACGTCAGAATATTTCCAGTCCTTCCAGGCTTGTAATGTTACTGAAGATAAGCCAATACCACTGTTAGTCGTTAACACCACAGCTACTGTCTGTGTCCAGGGGTGTGGGAAGATGGAGGTAGGGGAGAGCAGGTGCAACACCACATATAAGCTGAGAGCAACAGTTAGTCCACCCCCGATACCGCCCCCTAATGTCTATTTCGTTTGTGGATCCCAAGGTTATGTTTAGCTCCCTGAGGGATGGTTGGGTAGGTGTTATCTCTCTTACCTCTTACCTTGTGTATATATAGCTCTGCCCAATTACCATCGATTACAACGTAGGAGCACATACCTGTCCTGACTCAGGAGGGTTATTAACACAGAAGATATAGATCAGACAGACACCACTCTGCAGCAGTTCAACGATGCCATGAAAGGTATTATACCCTTTTGAGGCCCTATTTCCAATAGCCTTAACATTCGTAGGCTCACAAGAGTTGTAGAAGGGGTCATTAATACCACAGATTTAATATTGACAAATATTACAGCTGAGCTCCAGGCTACGAGGCTTGTTGCTTTACAAAACAGGATGGTGTTAGGCATCATCCTTGCTGATCGGGGAGGGGCCTGTCGCGTCATTGGCAGTAGTTGTTGTGTATACATCCCAGACCACGCCCCTAATGTATACTCTGCCATCTAGAAGTTGCACCGGCTCGCATCTGACATCCACCAAGAAAATGGTACATGGACTATCTCTGGATGGTTCTGGGGTCTATTTGCGGCCTAGGGTTGGAAGATTCTTATCTTTCTAGATGCAATTGCTGGTATACTTTTCATCTATTACACTGTCTTCCTGCTTGCTGTGCTTACTGTGTAAAAACACTGACACCCAAACCAAAGGTTCCAGTACATGACCCTAAGACAACAGCCATGATGATGATCAAGGATATCAAGGACATAATGTCAATAGATGAAGGCATTTTTGAATATTGATAATGCGTGTATTAACTTGTAGCAGTAGTTTTCATGATATACAAGGAGTTATTTACTTCTAAGCAGTAGCAAAATGTTAGCAAATGCTAAAAGGAGGGTCTGTTGGAATGGAAAATGTTTTTGGTCGACTTCCCCTTGCATTGTACGATGTAAGTTAGCATTTGCGGCACCATTTTTTATTCAGGCGCCATTTTGTACCATGGCAGAAACTAAGCTTCTGTCTCATTCTGTAGAAAAGCAGCCCAGATGTTTTTTCTATTTCTCCAAGGTTGAGCTACGCTGCGCTAATGAAGAGACTGTTTTGTCATTACATACCTTTCCCGTTAGATAGGTCTGCTCCCACCCTTAGAGTGGCGGGCATGGGCAGAATAACCTTGAAACGGAGATAGCATGTACCAGGTCTTAGGATTATAGCTCATCATTCTCTGTCTCCTTTGTTCACCAGCTACTATCTGGAAAATTCCAGTCTGGGCGTGTCCTTATGGGTACTGGAAATGTATATCATGTATTACCATGTTGGCGGGGGGCCAGTCCCTCTGCAGCAATCCAAGGAGGCTGGTCAGACTGGACTCCGCTCAAGTGTATGATTAATAAATAACTTTGGTTTGTATTCTCTACTGTCTGACTGACTCTTCATTTGTTTTGAAGGCTGAGAGGTGGTCGCGAGTGACCCAGGTGACCAGATTTGGGTCACTTCCTTCAGCCAGCACGATGCAGATGCCAGTGGATGATGTAAAGAGCAGAATCAACAGCATCCATTTTAGTGCTTCCACTGTTAGCCAAAGAAGGGGAAACATGGGTCTCTTCAGCCAAAATGGAATCACAATTGCTAGCATCCCTTCTTGCTGTATCTTTGTATCCAAGTGCCAAGGAATAAGGAGAATGGAAAGGAAGTTGATTAACAAACCATAAACTCATAAAACACTTCCTGGAACCAAGATAAAAATTCAGGGAGCACAGCAAACAAATCACTGATCAGAGAGCCATACAGTTGATAGATGTTCTGAAACACTAGCACGGCCAGTACAAAGGAGGCGAAAAACATTCAAATGAAAGTGTTGGTCTGGGTGTTGTCGGCTCCGCAAATATGAACTTCCCTGAGTGAAAGAAAGAATCTTTCGTAATTGGTAATTAAGTAGGATTTGGTCACAGTATTGTCAGTGCAAACAACAAGAGATGACCTCTGATTCTCTTGAGCAAACACCTGAAGAGTACTCTTTTCTGCTATAATTTCTTTTAAGTAGAGGAATGTTTCAGTTCTTGAGGTGACCACTGACAACATGCTCATCCTTACCCCAATGTTGCCACCAAGTCCAGGCTGCTTGCATCTATGGTATCACTGGAGTAGAAGAATAAAGGAATGTTTCTGATGCCAGGCTATATGATACCAACCACTGAAGGAGCTTTTGAATGCCCGTTGTCACCCGAATGGATGCTTTGAAGTCCCATGATGCTGAGGTACTATGTTCCAAGATTCGATTGGCCGCACTCTGCTAATCCTACCAGCGTGTTACCCCAAAGAATTGTGGTCCATGAAGTAGCGTCGGCGGGTACACCTATGCCAAAAGTTTAAAATGAAAATAAGTGTTGCGTTAGCCATCCCTGGACACGTGTTTCGAGGTAGTTGCCTCTCGTCAGCAGGGAGTAGGTATGTGTGTAGGGTTGCTGCGTAGGCTGCCAAAAAATATTCTCAGGTAAAGTACCACTCAAGGCGCGCAGGTGCATAGCCATGGGCTCGTCAGCCCCACCGGCTCAAGGGAGCCTGAATGTAAACAAAAATCCGATTGGCCGCACTCTGCTAATCCTACCAGCGTGTTACCCCAAAGAATTGTGGTCCATGAAGTAGCGTCGGCGGGTACGCCTATGCCAAAAGTTTAAAATGAAAATAAGTGTCGCGTTAGCCATCCCTGGACACGTGTTTCGAGGTAGTTGCCTCTCGTCAGCAGGGAGTAGGTATGTGTGTAGGGTTGCTGCGTAGGCTGCCAAAAAATATTCTCAGGTAAAGTACCACTCAAGGTGCGCAGGTGCGTAGCCATGGGCTCGTCAGCCCCACTGGCTCAAGGGAGCCTGAATGTAAACAAAAATCCGATTCGCCGCACTCTGCTAATCCTACCAGCGTGCTACCCCAAAGAATTGTGGTCCATGAAGTAGCGTCGGCGGGTACGCCTATGCCAAAAGTTTAAAATGAAAATAAGTGTCGCGTTAGCCATCCCTGGACACGTGTTTCGAGGTAGTTGCCTCTCGTCAGCAGGGAGTAGGTATGTGTGTAGGGTTGCTGCATAGGCTGCCAAAAAATATTCTCAGGTAAAGTACCACTCAAGGCGCGCAGGTGCGTAGCCATGGGCTCGTCAGCCCCACCGGCTCAAGGGAGCCTGAATGTAAACAAAAATCCGATTGGCCGCACTGTGCTAATCCTACCAGCGTGTTACCCCAAAGAATTGTGGTCCATGAAGTAGCGTCGGTGGGTACGCCTATGCCAAAAGTTTAAAATGAAAATAAGTGTCGCGTTAGCCATCCCTGGACACGTGTTTCGAGGTAGTTGCCTCTCGTCAGCAGGGAGTAGGTATGTGTGTAGGGTTGCTGCGTAGGCTGCCAAAAAATATTCTCAGGTAAAGTACCACTCAAGGCGCGCAGGTGCGTAGCCATGGGCTCGTCAGCCCCACCGGCTCAAGGGAGCCTGAATGTAAACAAAAATCCGATTGGCCGCACTCTGCTAATCCTACCAGCGTGTTACCCCAAAGAATTGTGGTCCATGAAGTAGCGTCGGCGGGTACGCCTATGCCAAAAGTTTAAAATGAAAATAAGTGTCGCGTTAGCCATCCCTGGACACGTGTTTCGAGGTAGTTGCCTCTTGTCAGCAGGGAGTAGGTATGTGTGTAGGGTTGCTGCGTAGGCTGCCAAAAAATATTCTCAGGTAAAGTACCACTCAAGGCGCGCAGGTGCGTAGCCATGGGCTCGTCAGCCCCACCGGCTCAAGGGAGCCTGAATGTAAACAAAAATCCGATTGGCCGCACTCTGCTAATCCTACCAGCGTGTTACCCCAAAGAATTGTGGTCCATGAAGTAGCATCGGCGGGTACGCCTATGCCAAAAGTTTAAAATGAAAATAAGTGTCGCCTTAGCCATCCCTGCACACGTGTTTCGAGGTAGTTGCCTCTCGTCAGCAGGGAGTAGGTATGTGTGTAGGGTTGCTGCGTAGGCTGCCAAAAAATATTCTCAGGTAAAGTACCACTCAAGGCGCGCAGGTGCGTAGCCATGGGCTCGTCAGCCCCACCGGCTCAAGGGAGCCTGAATGTAAAAAAAAAATCCGATTGGCCGCACTCTGCTAATCCTACCAGCGTGTTACCCCAAATAATTGTGGTCCATGAAGTGGCGTCGGCGGGTACGCCTATGCCAAAAGTTTAAAATGAAAATAAGTGTTGCGTTAGCCATCCCTGGACACGTGTTTCGAGGTAGTTGCCTCTCATCAGTAGGGAGTAGGTATGTGTGTAGGGTTGCTGCGTAGGCTGCCAAAAAATATTCTCAGGTAAAGTACCACTCAAGGCGCGCAGGTGCGTAGCCATGGGCTCGTCAGCCCCACCGGCTCAAGGGAGCCTGAATGTAAACAAAAATCCGATTGGCCGCACTCTGCTAATCCTACCAGCGTGTTACCCCAAAGAATTGTGGTCCATGAAGTAGCGTCGGCGGGTACGCCTATGCCAAAAGTTTACAATGAAAATAAGTGTCGCGTTAGCCATCCCTGGACACGTGTTTCGAGGTAGTTGCCTCTCGTCAGCAGGGAGTAGGTATGTGTGTAGGGTTGCTGCGTAGGCTGCCAAAAAATATTCTCAGGTAAAGTACCACTCAAGGCGCGCAGGTGCGTAGCCATGGGCTCGTCGGCCCCACCGGCTCAAGGGAGCCTGAATGTAAACAAAATCCGATTGGCCGCACTCTGCTAATCCTACATGGACCACAACGCTTTGGGGTAACACGCTGGTAGGACGAGCAGAGTGCGGCCAATTAGACTTTTGTTAATATTCAGGCTCCCTCGAGCCGGTGGAGCTGACGAGCTCATGGATACGCACCTGCGCACCACGAGGGGTACTTCACCTGAGAAAACTTATTTTGGCAGCCTACGCAGCAACCCTATACACTCACCTACTCCCTGCTGACGAGAGGCAACTACCTCGAAACACGTGTCCAGGGATGGCTAACGCAACACATACTTTCACTCAAGACTTGAGGCGTTCCCGCCGATGCTGACTACATGGACCACAACGCTTTGGGGTAACACGCTGGTAGGACGAGCAGAGTGCGGCCAATTAGACTTTTGTTAATATTCAGGCTCCCTCGAGCCGGTGGAGCTGACAAGCTCATGGATACGCACCTGCGCGCCACGAGTGGTACCTCACCTGAGAAAACTTATTTTGGCAGCCTACGCAGCAACCCTATACACTCACCTACTCCCTGCTGACGAGAGGTAACTACCTCGAAACACGTGTCCAGGGATGGCTAACGCAACACATACTTTCACTCAAGACTTGGGCAGAGGCGTACCCGCCGACGCTGACTACATGGACCACAACGCTTTGGGGTAACACGCTGGTAGGACGAGCAGAGTGCGGCCAATTAGACTTTTGTTAATATTCAGGCTCCCTCGAGCCGGTGGAGCTGACGAGCTCATGGATACGCACCTGCGCGCCACGAGGGGTACTTCACCTGAGAAAACTTATTTCGGCAGCCTACGCAGCAACCCTATACACTCACCTACTCCCTGCTGATGAGAGGCAACTACCTCGAAACACGTGTCCAGGGATGGCTAACGCAACACATACTTTCACTCAAGACTTGGGCAGAGGCGTACCCGCCGACGCTGACTACATGGACCACAACGCTTTGGGGTAACACGCTGGTAGGATGAGCAGAGCGCGGCCAATTAGACTTATGTTCCAAGATGTTTAGTACTAAGGTAACTAAGTGGAGACAGGCTCACAACACCACAAAGACAAAGGTGATCTGCAAGAGAAAACAAAGAAGAGAAACTGTCATCAATACTACTTTCCAAATGGGAACAGCCTTCACCCATCGGGCATTCTAACTATCATTGCTCTTTGCCCCTGGTGTGATTCCCTGGCGGAGTTCTAGTCCTTCCTTTAGTAACAAGTGTATCAACTTAGACAGCAGGTATGCTGCTCCACTAGTTAGCTTCCAACTCCTATTAAAACTTTATTGTGCACTTTACTCTGTTTTAAATTTATTTTCATCATCACGCTTCTAATAAACTTACTTGCCATTTACTTCTCCTTCCTTGTTCAGTCATGGCTTCCGTGCTGATTGTGCGGAGGGAAGAGAAGCATGAATTTTAACTCACTTGCAGCTCATTGAGTGGTCCAGTTGCTTGAGGGGAACGCCCTCAAAATTGATGGCTGATTGGATGTGAAGCGAATGCGCCTAAGGCAAGCCTGTCTGCGCCCGTTGTGTCTGACCGGGGCCAGGGGCCAGGAAAGGAACCATGGTCCTTTTCAGCTAGAGGTGCGGTCCTATACTGCAACGTTTTTGAGCTTCTTGTAGATGGAACTAAAAGCAAGCTGTCAGGTCATTAACCCTGGGGGCGAAATCTCTGACCTGCAATTCCTGCAACTTTGCTTGCTTGACTCATCTTAACTCCATGGACGCTCACATGGTTCAACACTTGCCTTCTAAGCATGTATTAGCAGCACAGCGTGCTGACCTCCTGGTGTGGGACCTTCTGATGGGTACCATTTTACTCATCCTTTTATTGTTTCAGTTTGAACTGTCGCTTGCAAAACATCAGCAACATTTATTTAATTTCTTCTGTCATCATAATCCAGATGCCTTATTCCTCACAGAAACCTGTTTACATGCAGGTTCACTGCCAGATATTATTGCGGCACTTCCTGCTAATTTCTCCTTAGTTGGGATAGACAGATCACATAGAATTGGCGGAGGAATTGCCATAATTAAAAAAAAGATTATAAATGTAAAATCAATAACGTCTGATTCCTGATTGTGAAACTTTGCTAGTTACGATTTCCTCCACTTCTAAATGTACGTTTTCTGGGGCTCTGATCTATTGTCCCCCTGGGTACCCCGGTAAGTGGTTCACTGCCCTACCTGGCAAATTGGCCCCCCATACTTTGCGTACTGCTAATTTTTCTCTACTTGGAGATATTAATCACTAGCTCGAGGATCCGAATGACAACTGGAATTTATCCTTTATTGAAGATTTGGGAATTCTCAATTTGGCACTTTTAAATTCAGCACCTACTTACCTTTTGGACCCTATTTTTTCTAATATAAAGGACCTGATGGTAGACACCCTTCTTCAGCTCTGCTGGTCGGACCACTTTGCTGTGCCCTTTAAAGACTAGGATCTCCTCCTTTCCTCACACAGTGTGGCCTGATCTGAAATCAAAAGTTAGGAACTGGCCCAAACGTAACCTCTCAGCACTAAATGAGCAACTACTTAACATTAAGCCTAGTCTCTTACAGCAACCCGATTTGGACCAAACTTTTATTCATCACTGCCTCAATGAGGTTATTGATATTATCCTACCAAAAGCCATTAAATACATAGGCAGAACTCATCCACCTGCTCCTTGGTTCACTGATGCACTCTGATTAGAAAAGAAAAGCTGTAAAGCATTAGAAAGACACCGGAGGAAGTTGTATGACGATGAGGCTAAGTCTGAGTCATTAAACGTTTATCATGCTCTCTGTAAGTCTGCTCGCACTACGTACAATACAGAAAATAATCACCAATGCCCAACACTGTCAGAAGACACTTTTTAAAATTATCAGATGGCAGTAACATCTTGTCTACGACCCCTTTTTCACAATGCCAGTGTGATGAGTTAGCTAGGGTTTTCACACAAAAAGTTTACAAGATTCACTTACAACTGGCTATAGAATCTGTGAATACAGACCCCAACTCAAATATGGACACCTCTGATATGCTTCCAGCAGAGGCTAATCACCCGGCAACTAAGGCAGAGGGTGCTGTCAAAATCAGTGCATGGTCTCCTTTGGATCTTGCAGCTTTCCTGACTGCCTTACAATCTATTAAGTCAGGTTCTCTGATGGATCCTCTTCCCCCAGTTAAGCTTTGCATATTGGATACATCTGTCTTAACTTTGATTCTGGAGCTCCTTAATTCATTATTGAGGAATTGGATTGTGCCTCAGAAGTGGAAGCATGCTTTTGTCTTCCTCTTTTAAAAAAAGCTAATTTGGTCACTCTTGTTTGTCGAATTTTCGCCCTAATTCCCTCTTACCAGTCTTTTCCAAAATACTGGAACAACATGTCAACGTCCAGCTCACTTCATTCTTTGATACCCATCTTTTTCTTCATTCCTCGCAGTCTTGTTTCACGGCTGTGCACAGCACTGAGTCTGCTGTTCTCGGCCGGACAGAACATCTTAGACATCAGCTGGACACGGGAGGTACTGCAGGGCTCATTTTGCTGGATTTGAGCACGGCTTTCGACACAGTGTCTCATACTATCCTGGATGGAAGACTAGAGTCTTTATGCCTTGGAAGTTCTGCCTTGACGTGGCTTGTTTCTTTCCTAAAAGACCGTACTTTTCAGTTCTTTAGGGCTTATGTGAGATCCAAGCCACAAGCCCTGACATCTGATGTACCCCAGGGTTCCATTTTGAGCCCCTTGCTCTTTAACAGCTATGTCCGCCCATTGGTGGACTTAATTGAGAGTTGGTGGTTTACCCTTTTTTCATACACCGATGTCACACAGATTATTTTTTCTTTTTCACCAACTCAGAACCTTGACCCATCTTTACTGACCCTTGGCCCGAGGAAACCTTTCTTGTGGATGAATAAAAATGCACTCAGGCTCAATGGTGACAAGGCTGAGGTCATGGTCCTGAGTAACAGTGACTCCCTTTGGGGCCCGAGATATTGGCCGGAATCCTTAGGGACTCTGCCCACCTCGTCTACTAAGGTTAAAAATCTGGGCTTTCTTATTGACGATAAACTTTCTTTGAAACCACAGTTGACTAAGGTTACTGCCACCTGTTTTTCAGTCCTTAAATGGCGGAAAAAGATTGCTTAGCTAATTCCCTTAGCAGCTCAAAGGACTGTAATTCAGGTCCTAGTTATATTCAGATTGGATTATGGCAATGGGCTGTTCCTGGGTGAAGATAAGACTTCGATCCATCCCTTACAGATTGTTCAAAATTATGTTGCATGACTGCTCTTTCGATTACCGAAATATGCTTCAGTCTCCCATCTGTTTCAGGAACTTCCCTGGCTCAAGGTCTTTAAAACTCATTGAGTTTAAGGCACTGTGTTATATGTTGAAGGCTAAACATGGCTTAGCTCCTCGATACATTCAGGAACTGGTAGTTCCTTATCAGCCTATTTGACCCTTGAGATTCTTGAGTCATGCTTTGTTTTCTGTGCCATGGTTCCATCCAACCCGCATGAAGGGCCGCTCTTTTGCCTACCTTGGTCCAAAATTGTGGAATTCTCTGCCTGCAGATCTTAGAAACTGCAATTCAATCAACCATGTCATGAGTGATGTAATATGTGACGTCATTAGCAGTGCATTGCGGGGGCGTGAGTTATAATTAGTTCAGCTAACTATAACAGCTGAATTTCACAGGTTTTGTACAAGTGAAATGTCAGCCTAACTATAACATTTGTGTAACCTCTTTTTTCAGTGAATTTCTAACCTTTTTTAAAATAGGAATTCCTAACTATAACGTCCCTGAAACCTTTGGTTATTTTCAGTGAATATATATATATATATGATGGCGGTGCTTGTCTTGTCATACCTGTGGATTAAATTATTTGCACCGATAATACTGGGTCCTTTTCTACCAGTTTGAATACTGCGGCGAAGTTCCTGTATATATATATATATATATATATATATATATATATATATATATATATATATATATATATATATATATAGTATGTAAACCATCTGTTTCGCAGTCAGTATTTTTTTTTTATTACAGAAATTTGATTTTCCTTTGTTTTCAGATTATGAATATTGACATGAGCAGAGGCGTAGCTCTCAACAGAGCAGCAGGTACACTAGCACAGGGCCCAGGGGTCTAGTGTTTGCACCAAGACCCATGGCACTCTTGCTACACCAGTGGGCCTTAGCCACCTCACCCTCTAGGGTAGTAAGCCTGACAAAAGCCAAACCGTGCAACCAAAACAACAACACACTTGATAACTCAATGTCCTGCATTGACAGGCTCCCCAGAGGTACTTCACTGGAGAGGATATTAGATGTAAGGTATTGAGGTGCAAAACGATGACAGCAGTCGGAGACCCAAACACATTTTTGTCAAATGGAGAAAATTAGTATTCTACTAAGAGCATTTACATGATTAATTCTCCTGTGGAATGGTAAAGACAATCATAGGAACAAATCATTAGAATTGGAATATGGTATTCGATTACAATGTAATGAAAACATATACTTCAACATGACATTCAGTTATAACGATGACAGTGGATATCAAGATTTAAATAGAAGCCGTTATTAAAGCAGAACATCTTACTAAATTATACATTCCATTTTAGTAGTTAAGCAACAGATAAAACAAGGAAAGAAAGAAAATATGTGCTGCCTGTGTAACGGGGAAAGACTGGAGACTTTAAACCATATGATGTGGCTCAGTGCCTCTTTCAGGGAAATCTACTAAATGTGATTAGGAAAAAAAGTCTGCCTTTAATATGTTAAAACATGCAAACAAAGACATACACAAGGCTACATTTTTGCCTACCTACCTTTCACACGTTAGCACACTAAACCAGTCTTACAACTTACTTTGCACCCAAAATGCAGCCTGCTCACCCTATCTTCACAGTCGCACAGCACTCTGCCTACACTACTAGCAGTCAAAGTGCTCATCCTGTGCTTACACAGAAGAAACAGTGCTCATCCTGCACTAACAACCAGCACAAAGCGCTTACCCATCACTAATACACAACAGACTGCGCTCACCCTACACTTACACAGCGCTCACCCTACACTCCCACAGCACTCACCCTGCAATCACTCATACAGCGCTCATCTTATACTCACACAAGCACTGTGCTCAACCTACCCTCACGCAGGCACAGCGCTCACCCTACCATCACACAAGCGCATGGCTCATGACACTCACACAGGCACAGTACTCGCTTAACATTAAACACTCACACAGGTACAGCACTCAGCTGATACTTCCACCAGTGACGCAACGAAACTTGAGGGGATCCCCCCTGCAAAGTTCACAGAGTGGGCCACCCATGCTCCTGACCCTGTCAGGAGCATCCAGGCCAGGGGCCCCAGAACCCATGCACAATGCCGAAAGGGGCCCCCTGAGCTCGGCATCCCACACAGTAGGGGGCGCGGGGCTATTGGTACGCCACTGATTTACACAGGCACAGCACTTGCCTTATGCTCAGACTTAGTCATCACTTTACACTCAGACACAGTAACTAGCTCTCACCCTACCCTCAGACAGTGATCCCCCAATATTCACTTACACAGAGCTCATGCTACATTTACTCACACAGAGCTCACCTTACACTCACACATAAAAGAATGCCGCTCACCATGCACAGTGCTCAGTAGACACATACTAAGGCATAATAACATTCACCAGACACTCACACAGGCACACCACTCATGCAGGCATACCACATTTACAGGCACACCACTCACTCCACACTCACAAAGACGAGTCAGGCAGTGCATTAAGAAGACGCTGCCTTAGACCGACACCCTGTCTTACCTGTGCTTGATCCTGTCGTTTGCCTGCTGGTCTTTGCCTGTCATCTCTTTTCCTCTTTCTTCATTATTTGCTTTTTTGCTCTTTGCCTTTTGATGCTTGTTCTTTGCCTTTTTGCCATTTTCGCACATCCCTCTTGCACTGTCTCTCTTGTTTCCTGTCTCAGCTTTTGCCTACTAACCATTCACTCTTGAATTCCATTCCAAGCGTTTGCCTCTCTGCTGATTTCTCACTCTTTATTGCATTCTTTTCAGCTTTTTGCCTTTGTGCCTCTTTTTGCTGTTTGACTCTTTCTGCCAGTTTGACTCTTTCTGACCATTTTCCTTCAATTTCTTACCTTTTCCTCTGTGGTCTTTTCTCCTATAACTTTCTCTTTCATTCTTTTTGGGCCCTTTTCCCTATATGAGGCCTTGTTGCTTTCCTGCCCTTTCTTCCACTATGCTTGTTTTTCCGCAGCTCGCTCCCAGCTGCAGGGCCTCTTCCCTTCCAGGACCTACTTCAGGGAAGCTGCACCGCAGACCAGTCATTAAGAGGGTGTTGCCTGCCTCTGACAACTCGCCATATCTGTGCCCAATTGGGTCATTTGCCTTCTGGTCTTTTCTGTTTGTCTCTTTTCCTTTTTCTCCCCCATTTCCAGCTTTTGCTTCTCTGCTGATTTTTTCTCTATCTTGCATTTTTTTTCTCGCTTTTTGCCCATTTATCTCTATTTGTCAATTTGACTCATTCTGCCCATTCTCCTTTTCCTCCTGAAATAATCACACACCATTCCAAGATGAAGCATAAAAGACCACTATATTAGGACATGTTTATGCAGTATTCCTGTTAACAAAAGTACAGCTTTAATAATAACATCAACTTTTTTAGTGCCTCAAACTTCTCCATTTGTATCAACCATTCACCCTCTATTCTCCATACCCCACCCTCATTCTTTAAAATGTAATTCACCGTCTTTCTTGTATTCTCCCAGTTACTCTGTCACTTCCCCTACCAAACATCCTCCAAATGCAGCTTCCTTGTCCTGTTCCAAAGTTCCACACACTGTCTTCCTCTCAACCGGGGCTCCCATCCTCCTTTCTCTGGAGGGGTGGACACACCTGCATCGTACTCTCCATCCCCCAAACTACAGCTACCAACGAAAACCCGGTCAGACATTTTCCTACCCTCCCCCCCCCCCCCCCCCCCAGCATGGCACCATCTCACCGTCTCAGTCATAGACACCTCTACACCAAATTTTCTGGTTCCAGAGCTTACCCACCATGTCGCACAGTTCATCCAAATAGTAAGCGTTACTAAACCTAAAAAGATGATCTCCATCATCGCAAAACAGTAGCTGATCCTGTTCTTTAATGCCACCATGTGATATTACCTTGATGTCCATTTCCGCATTAAAAAACCCTCATTACCCTATTGAATTTACTGCTGGCCTTATCAACTGCATCGTGCTTTACTGTCCCTCTCCATGTCCCCTTGGCACAAATTCGGTCCAAAGCAGCCAGGTCCAAGCAAATTGTCTCTTAATCCGCCTCAAATCCTCCTCTATATGCAGCAAAAACGTAAGGCCGGACATCTTGCCTAAATCATTTCCTCCCAAGTGTAAGAGAAGCATGTCCCAACACACTCTTTGGGGCACCAGGCTCACTAAGAAAGGAAAAAGGTTCCCCATCTCATCCAGCCCTTACCCCACCGGATCACTTCATGTTTGTTACTGGGTAGTCCAAATCTCCTGCCATAAACCTGCTGATCCACGTATTTAGCCACCCATATCACAAAGGTGTGTCCTATTATCCACGTCACCACTTTATTCATCCATGGTCCGCTCAAACAACATACGGTGGTAAAACAAGACATTAGTCAAGTGCCTCTGTACTCACCTGTTCTGCCCCTTACCACCCACCAACTCCATCATATCCGCATGTAGGGCTCACAGCACCTAGACCTCCAATGCCCTAGATGCTAAATGCATACCCAGTACCACCTGAAGTGTTGTGCCAGAGCCGTGGCTGCGCCAATTTAAAAGGAATGTGTCCCATACTTAGCAGGGTCCGAACCCCACCTTCCACAGCACCATGCACAAAACCACCAACAAATGGAAAACAGTAACCCTCCTATCCACCTTCCTGGCAAAAGACTTCCTCCTGCTGTCGCCCAGGCCACAACAAAAACTGATGCCATTCCCTTACCGGGCATGCGTCTACACTACCCCCTTCCTTGAGCCACACCCACCAACCTCTCCCTGCCTGATAAGTCTTCGAACTATGCAACCAAATCTTCAGCTGAAAACCATTCAAGCGAATTTCTTCATGCAAAACCCCAATCTCCTGGGCTGACTCCAACAATTCTGAAACAAGAAATGCTCCGAAGAACATCCACAGCATGCATAACCTGAAAACCTTAACTTCAAAATGGTCAAAACAATGGACCGGCATCACAGCCCGAATGTACTGTAACAACTCAAATGTTATGGTCTCTCTGATCTGAGCCACTGTACTCCTCTCCCTCCCCCACCCCTTCAAATGTCTCCCCAAAAGCTCACCGTTTGCCAGTTCTACTCCTCAATACAACTTGCCATAAAAAGAAATACCAGACAGTTTACTTGATATGGTCCTGGGATATAGACCCATATCAATAAAAAACAGAACTCAACTGAGTATTCTCCCTTCCCTGCATCTTTGTTCCTTTACCGACTGCATCCGCAAACTCCCCGCAAAACTCTTAAACTTTCTCCATGCCAGCTGATAAGTCCTTCTTGTCTAATCCTCTAAAGACTACTCCATCAATCCCAATCACTTTCACATTACACACAACCAAATGTCTTGCGGGAGCTGCATCTTCCTGCTTTCCGTCTCGGAGCCAGCTGCTGAAACCTCTGCCACTGTGAACGGCGATAAAGAGCCAACTATATCATTGTTCACCCCTGGCACATGCCTCACCTGGAAAACAATGTTCAGTTGCGAGCATTTCAACATAAACTGCCTCAACAGATGCAGCACCCTGAGGTCACGGGCCTTCTGCCTGTTCACTAGCTCCACCACCATCATGCTGTCCACATTATCGTTCTGTTAGCCAACTGGCCCCCTCCCACCACACCACCAAAACCACCAGCAAGGGAAAGAACTCCAAAAACGCAATGCTTCTCCCCCAATGCAACCAATGATCTGGCCACTGTTCCGCACACTACCTCACTTCCCAGAAGAGGCCAAAACCACTCGCCCCTGCTACTTCTGAGAAAATATGAACATGCAACATTGTGTTGTCTTCCAAGAACAACATGAACACACCATTGAAATCCTCCCGAAAAGTCCTCCAAATGCACAAATCTGCTCGCCTACCAAAGAAATCCTCACTCTGTGATGCGCTAGACATGGCCAAATCCAGTCATCTGCAAAATGTCCTAGCACCTCTCGCCACTCTGCACATGAAATAAAAAAAAAACAGCAGCTTCTGTACCTTCCTCAACTCTAAACGCCTCAACCCAATGACCTCATCCAAAAACTGCTGGATGTCCCTGACCTTACGAAGTGGCAAGCGCGCCACCAGATCCTGCGCATCCAACTCCATTCCCAGAAAAGTAAAAACCTTGCAAGGCCCCTCAGTCTTCTCCAGTGCCAATGGAACACCAATTTCAGTAATCAGGTCTTCAAACGGACGCAAAGCTCACAGACACTCCCCTGAGTCCTTCCAACCCACAAACAAAAAAATCATCCAAGTAGGGAGACACCTCCCTGTGACCACTTCTCCTGGAAAAAGCCCACTGCAAAAAAGTACAGAAAGCCTCAGCAGCATTCAGGAGATCACATAGCCCATTTGCATAACCCTATCCACATTGATAACCCCCTCAAATTGCATGCCTAATAAAGGGAAATCCGCTAGATGAATAGGCAAAAGACAAAAAGCAGATTTGATGTTGCATTTCACTAACTCGGCCCCACGCCCACACAGGTGCACCAAAAGCACAGCGCAATCCACCGAGGCATACACCACCCTTCTGTCTCAGTGGCAATAAAATCATTGACGGACACCCTTCAGGCCAAGACAAGTGATTAGTGATCCTTAATTCCCTAAATTCCCACTTGCTTTCTTGGGGACCACCACCCGGGGTGGGGGGACAATCAAATCCGGCATAGGCCAGTCGTGGAAGGAATCCACAACCCTATCTTCAGCCACCTCTTTCTCTAACTTAGCTGCCACCACCTGCGGCAAAGCCTTTGCTGACTGCAAACTGTCTGCCTAACTGCGCCCTTGTGACCCTTGGTAACCTAATCAAATACCCTCAGTGAAGCCCCACTCCAGCCTCAACATAGTTTCCCTCTCCGGTTATAACTGCAGCGTCTGGGTCATCTTCTCGACCCTAACTGGTGCAGGAGCCCTTGTGGCCAGGTGGGTCCCCTCACTCTAGGAGCCCTCTATTGTTCCGCGAGGGTAGCCAGCCTGAAACACTGGGTATTGGGGTGCCGCCTACGTATTTAGAACACTCATGCTTGAACTTACATAGCTGTCGGGAGCAGAAACCTGTATTAAAGTTCCAGGATGTCCCCATATTGGATCCAACGGCGTATTCATCGAGGAATACGCCGATGAACTACGGATACTTTTGAGAACCGAACTCTGGAACTATAGGTGCATGTGTAATACACTGTATCCTGGGAATCTTTGAGATACTACGGAAAAAGGAAACATCAACCTAAGCCCTGATGAAGTTCCCCTTGGGGGAATGAAATGCGTTGGCTGGACCTTTTTATCAGATGAAACCCTTTAATAATTGAAATAAAGAAGATATTTATTTATAATCATCTGCCTTTTGGACTTTTTGAATCGTGCACCCCCATCTATTCCCATCCCCCAAAGGCTTGTCTGGATTTAAGCTCACTCTGGCCCTGAACTCCTCATTGTAGGCATACCTCCAAAAATGCATCTGTGCTTTCCTGATATTATCCATGTATTTGAAAAGGGCTATGGCCCGATCCAAATGTTTTTCACAATAGATACTGGTGTATATTAGGATTGCAGACGTCCAGTTCTCCATGTTAATTGTCACCCTAAGCTGTCTGGCCAGTTCCCATTCCTCCTCCTTAGACCCATCCTTCACCTGAATAACCCTATGAGGCAACTTAAATACATCAACATATTCATGCGCCAGGATTCTGTTTTTGGTCCTGTCTGATATATGTGACCCTAGGAGCATTGCCAACCCAATATATGGGAGCTTTTTGTGCTCCATCCTTGCTCTCTTGTCCGTGGCAGCATCATCATCCCTCGTCTATGCCTCCTTATTGCTCTTTGCGCCTGACTTCCCCTGCTCTCGCTCCGCCAGCGACACATGCTGCATCTGCGACAAATCCTAAGGCCCACTTATCACCCCATCCCCTACAGATTTGTATGTTTTGTGGCTCCCGCCATATCCCCTTTATCCCAAATGTACCACCAATCCCTCATACCTTTAGGTAATCTGCCACTGCCGTTACCTTCCTAGTGGCGTCCCATGCCAATTCCAGGCTGCTAATCTCTGGTGTTTCCTCCATCCGCACTTGACATCTGCAAAACACCAAAAGCGTGCTCCATGGTTGCGACACCCACACTGGTCGACTGCCCCGCTTCTTCTTTATCATCATCTCTCAGCTCACCTTGTTCCCATTCATCACCGTCATTCTCATAGTCCAGCACCAACTCATCTGCTCCTTCCATGTCCCAAACATACACCCCACCCGTTCACTCGCACTGCCCTGTGGCAAGGGCGCATCCTGAAAATATGAGTCATAGAGAGGCACGGGCGCCAGATTTGACGGAGCCCATGACATGAGGAGGGCCGCTGGAGACCCTCCCACCCCTTCAGAATGATGTGCCCCATCGGATTCGCCAATCTGCCGCAACACATTTTCTATAGTCTCATCGGCACCACTGGAATGTGCTGGCTAGCCTTAAGCAGCAGTGGGCACTTCTTAGGTCTACTGGTTACCTGCCACTCACTGCAATGGATAACAACAATAACAAACAAGGCAAACTACAGTTTGAATCCAGAAAGTAACACAAAAATGACAGAAAACGAAATCTACTGAATAGTTGATACACAAAATACCTGATCTCAGGGAGGGGAACAAGACGTAACAGCATTTCTGAAAGAAATGCAGCAGAGCCTTCCCTCCATTCATCTTACAATTAATTTGCTCACTTACAGAATGGACCTTGTGGCTTCCAAAATGGATAAACAAGAAAACTGTTTGTCCATAGCAGCACAATGCATTTCATATGTGCAGGACAACATGCTAGAGAAAAAAGAAAACCCGCTAAAGATTGAAAAGGTGCTCTGCGGTAACCTTTTGATACACATATCATGATGGCTGACATCCCAGGTGTGAACCTTTAGTCGCTCCCATGGCCTGTGTTGTGGGCTATCAGATTTGGAGTTGCTCCTGCTGTGACAGACTGCTTCTGGAGGAAGGGCACAACAGAGGAGTGGGCACTTCAAGAGGAAGCAGACCCCCCCCAACACAAACCTCATAAACTCATACTCTAGAACACGTTTGGTGTATAGAACTGACTATAACAAGGGGAGCTCGAGGTCCCCAGAATTTTCAACTGCCATGCAGCCAGCTGGGCTGGGTGAGGAGGGGATGCTCTGCAAGACTTCTGCCTGCGACAGGAGTTAAGGACTGCCAGTCACCCATTTGGGTGAGGGTACATCCCCATGGAAACTCCAAGACCACCTGTCCCTGGAGCACCACTGCCTGCCTGCTTGCCAAGACCAATGTGCCATGTGAGGAAGAAGAGATTGCTGGAGGGAGCGAGGTCCAGAGGGGGATCCTAGCGAGTGGATCCCTGTAGCAAGCTACGAGGAAAGGACTATCATGCCGATCGGGCCATTACCTGTGTGCGGTGGGAAAGTCAGCAACTCTGTATGCCAGAGTGGGCCACCATGAAGTTAACCGTGCCAATCAGGCTGTTCCCCGTATGTAGTGGGAAAATCGGCAACCCCATATGCCAGCGGTGGCCATTGTGAAATTAAGCATGCTGATTGGAACGTTGTCCATGTGCGGCAGGAACGTTGGTGACCCGTATGCTAAAGGGGGCCACTGTGAAGTTAACAATGCTAATCGGGCAGCTGCCCATGTATGGCGTTTAAGCTGGTGAGCCCAGTTCCCAGAGGGAGGTTGCTGAGTAAATAACTGTGCTGATCAGATGGTCACCTTTGTGCACTGTGTAAGTCGGTGACCCCATATGGAAGATGGGGCCTCTGTGAAGTTGACTGTGTCAATCGGGCCGTTGCCAGTGTGTGCTGTGTAAGTCAGTACCCCTGGGTGCCAATAGAAGGGCTGCTGTGAACTTAACCATGCCGATCAGGCCGCTGCCCGTGTGTGGCTGGAGAGTCGGCTACACCGTGTGTCATAGGGGCCCCAGTGAAGTGGAATCTGCTACCATGCCGATCCGGCCATTGGCTGAGTGTGGAGTAGGAGTGGTGACCCTGTATGCCAAATGCTATAGTCAAGAGGAGAGGCCACCTTGTTGACAAATAAGGGCCTGAGCCCTGACCGCTGTCAACGCAAACTTTACTGTTGCACCCGAGGAGTGTTGAGGACACCCAGTTCCTGCCCTTGCAGAGCCGCGAGTGTTACTTGTCGAAGCCAGCCACTGCAGCCTCCATGCCCACAAGTGAGACACATTCAGAGACTGTAGTCGTGCAATCCCTGCTACTGCGGGTAAGACTGATTAAGGGTCCAGAAGAGAGATTTTTAGTGCTAGAACACTTGTGACTTTTCCAAAAGATTCGGTGTGGGACTCCTGAGACTTGTTCTGCTATTGGGGCCTAACCTAAATGTTATCTATAGTGAATGGGGAATAATGACTACTGCTAATGAGAGGAAAGTTGAACTCACGGGCTTGTCTAATGAACACTGGAGCCCTGACCTTAGGAAGCTGTGTGCATTGTTTGTGCATGACGTATTTCACTTTGTCTGCATATATAAATACTATTTTTAACATAAAAGACAGTATTTGACTGGACAATCATTTATTACTGCTATTGAACACACTTTAAGTTGTGGGCCAGTATATAGCCCCTTGTATCTCTTCCCCCTTCCCCGAGAAATCTTAGTTTTCTCAACCCGCACTACCACTGAGAGTCAAGTGCTGTAAGGGTGCTTGGCCCAGCTGCTCAGGATCCATAGTATGTTGGCACACAGGATATTAGAAGTAAAAGGCCTTAACCCCCATGGGTGAGCCCAGTAGGTTCTGCTTGCCTCGTGGCCCTTTCAACAGGGTTCTGATGGTTGGCAGCAAGAGGTGGGGTGTCTAACGTTTAGGAGCTTTGGATATTGGAGTGGCATTGGCCACTTTGAATTTACAGCAGTAATACAATAAGTCCAGTTTTTATGAACAAAGTCATCACACATAGACAATGGAGAGCAAATGGTTGAAAATAGACCTCAGCATGTTGCCCATAGATTAGATTAAATATTTATGAGGGAACAGAGGGTTCACAGGAATGGGAACAGAGAGGTCCTTAATAATTTCATTCTGAGAGTGAAAGGAAAGAGGCTGTAGTTGTCTCTGGGGAGGGAACTCGGGTAGGAATGAGGCTCTAGGATCCCCTTAGGGCAGATCATCCCAGACCTAGGCAGAGTGTGTCCCCTAATGCATCTTCCAGAGTTTCCCCAAGACACTCACCACCTTTAGCCTCTAGCATGCCTGAGGTGTGTACACCACCTCGAATTTCTAGGTTACCACTGTCACTAATTCCAGGAGTAAATTCCTTGGTGGGTTGGCTCTCTACAATTCTACGGATGCGCAAGAGGAGAAGGATAAAGAGTTTGAGAGGGAGAAGCTAAGACTCCAAGAACAAGAGCAGAAGAGGCAAGAGAGACAGGGGGAATGTGCCCAGAAAAAGGAAATTGTGAGTGAGGGAAGAAATACAGAAAGAGAGGGAGGAGAAACAGAGAGAGTGGGAGGAGAAACAGAGGTAAAAGGAAAGAGAGCTGGAGAGGTAAGGGATTGCCCTTGAGAAAGAGAAACTTAGAATAGCAACAATGACAACTCTATCTGTGATATGTGACTTCACATCAAATTCAGGCCAGGTTGTGGCCAAGGTTCCAAGAGATATTGTGTATGTGGAAGGTCTTGGAATGGTTTGTGAGCTTTGAGGTTGCTTCTAAGGTACAGGCATTAAATGAGGTGTCTAAGACAGCTGCCTTAATGCGGTGCATGCCCTTGGAATGGACAGCCACCACTGTGGCAGACCAGCTAGTCTACAAGCAAATATAAGAGGCTCTGATTAGACAGTTTAGGTTGAAGCCATTCAGGGGCCAATTATGATGTTGTTAGGAAAGGTTCCGGATGGGATTCGGTATTGCAGAATCCGAGTCGGAACCCTTGTTTCCTATTGAATTGTACAGATTTCCCAAAGAACAATTATGATGCACGAAAACTGTTCGAGCAGATCTAATTGGTTCCGAAAGGCATTCGGACAGCCCGAGTCTTTCAGAGCTGATTCGTACAGCTCTATGGACACGGTTTCCGGACGAGCGATTACGATGACCAATTCATACAGCCGTTCCGATTCGGTTTGCCTGAGATGAAACTGCTTCCGGAATCTGTCTTTTGGGGCCCTTGCGGGCCCCCCTTCATACTGAGACTTATGAATGTAACCCTTAGAGGGTACCCAAGGGACCCCTCTTACGAACCATGCACAGTGTGGTAGGCACCATGGGGTGCCTGCCACAGGGTGTAAGCTTTTCCCCAACCACCCCTTTTTTCAAAGGAAGTCTGTGTTCTCGTTCGGAACACAGGCTTCATTGAAGTCAATGCGAGTCCGACTTAATAATGTTGGGAAGCATCGTAATCGGATGTTCGAACTCACAGGACCCGATTTGTTTGGAAACTATTCCGGAACTGATTTGTTCAGGACAGTTTCCCAACGACATTGTGGTTGGCCCCTCAGTATCTTCAGGGGTTCCAGGACTGCAAGACAGAAGATAGTGTTCCGTTTGAGACAACGATTAATGGAGCATTGCATGATTGGAATGAGTAGGTGAGAGGGAAAGAGGCCAAGGACTTTCAGTCCCTTAACCAGTAGACGGTGACAGTGCGACTGAAAAAGAGTGCCTTAGTCTTCTTGGGATATATCTGCCAGATTTGACAGAGAGGGATCCAGAGCAGGTTGGCGTGTTGGGTGACAAGTGGTTAGCTTATAGGGTTCACAAGGGGCTAGCACAGCACGGTTCTAAGCCAAAGGGGGAGAAGAAATCTCCAAATAATTGTTCAAAACTGGAGGGCAAGGGACAGGATGATTCCCATGGGACTCAAGGAGGGTCGAAGCGAAATGTGAATGGTAATGGGGTGTCTGCTAAGAAGCATCATTGGAAGGGAGGACAGGGAAGTACTTCCAAGTCCAAGGTGATGGCATGCTACACATGTCACCAATTAGGACACTTCAAGAGGGGTTTTCAGGCAAGGAATCCTGACCCAGCACCACCTGTTACAGCAAGCATGTTAGACGTGGGTGAAGGGACTTGAGAGGGTCTGGTTGCGCTCAACCTAGTAGCTATGGAGATCTGGGAGAGGGACCCAGATGCTCTGAAGCACATTCATCTTAACACAATAGGATTTGTGCAGGACATTAGTATCAATGTGAGGACGGTGCTTGCCCTGAGGGATACTGGAGCCTCCTGCACTATGGTTGAGAGGAAGTACCTTAAGCCTGAGGAGATACTCCCTGGTAACAAGGATCCAGGTTTGGTAGCCAGTCGAGAGGGCATGGAGTATCTTTTTGACAGGGTTTAGATTGAGCTCAATGGCAAGGCAGCCATGATTGATGTCGGCGTAAGGGAAATGCAAGGTGCTGAATGAGTCTTGTGCAATGACTTGATTTCCCCTGGCTGAATGGCAGGACCGGAAGCCTTTATGGCTTGGACAATGTCAGCTGTAGTGACCAAAGCATAGGCTGTACATCAGTCTCAGAGTAAGACTGATATAATTCCTGATTTACAAGGACCGGGACAAGGTAGTTTGGAGGAAAGAGAAGATTCCGGGAACGCAGCGGCCATGGAGGTCCTCGCTTCTGCTCCAAAAGGAGGAGGATGAGGCTCCTGAAGAAGACCAGATGCTGGAGTCTGGGTTGCTTCCAGAGCTATAGGATTTGTCAGTTGCTGGAGGGTCTACCCAGGCAGGTTTTTGTAAGGTACAGGGAGAGAGTGTTTCAGTTGATGGACTTAAGGAAAGAAGCCCAATACAGGTCAGGAAAGGAGTGGTCTTGAAACACTATGTTGGCTGAGAGAATGGCCTACTTTATAATGATCCAATTATTCCTGAGCCAGGACCTAGCAAGAGGATAGCAATTCCATTAGTGCGCAGGAACTTGCTGTTTTTAAGGGCCCACAAGTGCCCTTAGCAGGAGACTTGGTCATTACAAAAACACAGGAAACGTTGGACCTTAAATTGTACTGGCCAGGGATGCACAGAAAACCAGGAGAGTTGGACCTTATATTCTACTAGTCAGGGATGCACAGAGACACAGAGAGGTTCCATAGAACATGTTCCACTTGCCACAGTGTTAAGACAGGAGAGAGGACAAAGACAATGTTAGTGCATCTACCAATTGTAGGTGTTCTATTTGAGTGGGTGGGAATAGGCATAGTTGGGTCATTCTAAATACTCACACTCAGGCAACAAGTACATCTTGGTTGTGGTGGATTATGTCCCTAGGTACCTCTTAGGAGCATGCCTGCACAGGTGGTAGCAAGAGCTCTTATGGGGATCTTTTCTAGGGCTGGATTTCTGAGAAGTGGAATTTCTAACAAGGAAACCAATTTTATCTCTTCTTCCATGAGAGATGTGGGAGCAACCACCCACAAAATAATGGTTTGGTGAGCGGTTTAATAAGAGACTGAAGAGCATGATGGGAACTCTGCCAGAGAACCTCAGGAGGAAATGGGATCTTCTTCTACCATGGCTCTTATTTGCCTACAGAGAGATTCCACAGAAGAGGTTTGAGTTCAGCCCCTTTGAACTCTTGAATGAACAACCAGTGTGGAGTCCATTCACCTTAGTCAGAGAAGGGTTTAAAAGAATCTCGGAGTCTCCACAGAAGGATGTGGTGAACTATTAAGTATGTGATTGGCCTCAAGAAGTTGACGGCACAATACGTGAGTCAGGCAAAGGAAAACCTTTAGGCCAGCCTAGAGCCGATGACGAAGTGGTGTGACTGAGAACATAAGATGGGGGCGAGTGCGGACGAGCTTTGCAGAGCTCCGTGTACGGCCGGCCAAATAATCCTGTTTTTCACCCAACACGAGCCACTCAATCAGGGCTAAATGTGCAGCGGAGGCTCCATGCATGTATACTGGCCCCCAAACGAAGATCGGAAGCGGATCGAGAGCGACGCTTGAGAAGCGGTGCCATGTTTGCTGGTGGCAGTGGAACTCGGCTGCGATGGTGTCGCCAAGCACCGATGGACGGAGAGGGGACTGTGCGATCCCTGGGCGAAGATGGTGGGAGGAGCGATGCTCCCTCTCCCTGGAGATGAATGCAGCTACACCACAACTTCGGTGCCGGCTTTCTGCCTCGGAGGTGAGCGCTGCGAGTGCCCGGATGCATAGTCGGTGCGATCCTTGCAGCTGGCACCGGATCCAGCCCGCGAGTGTCTGGGCCCGGGTCACGATTGCGTCTCTGCTCTCTCCTCCACCCGCCTCCAGCGACCCACAGCTGACAGCCCGGCGAGTATTGGCCGTGAATCATAGCCCTCTCCCTTAGGTTGAGAACCCGAGGACTGATCACGGCAGTGGAGCTGCGCAGCGGGCGAGGGTCGGCCTACTGCATATAAAGCATTGAAATGGCTATCTGGGGCGGCGGCAGGCACAAAAACGGGCGAGACATGCAGGGCAATGTTTATATACCAACTCCCCCGAACTCTGAGTCAAACTAGATTCTGCGCTGCCTGACTTCAAAATGCGCCTGCAGAGGACATAATGCCTCGTGATAACTCCGGGCCATCTCAAACAACCAGCCCCTCGCCAGGGTATCCTTTCCTATGCTGCGTCCCCTCTCTGACTCTACTCAATGGAATCCTGCCCTCTGTGTTCTTCTTCTGGATTCTTGACTTTGGTGACTTTTGTGCATCCCACCATTTTTTTTTTTGGAGATGGTTCCCTTCTATACCAATGACCCAGACCCGCCATTTTGTCTGACCTTTGTTCCGTTCCTTTTTCCCTCACGACTCTTCCTGATGACCCTTGATCATTTTTCTCTTTTTGTTTGCTGGACTGCCTTAAAAAAAAAAAAAAATATATATATATATATATATATATATATATATATATATATATATATATATATATATATATATATATATATATATATTCACTGAAAAAACCATAGGTTTCACACATGTTATAGTTAGGAATTAGCTTTTAAAAAACCTTGCAAATTCAGTGAAAAAACCATAGGTTTCACACACGTTATAGTTAGCTGGACATTTCACTTGTAAAAAACCAATGACATTTTCCCGTTATAGTTAGTTAAGCTAACTATAACTCGCGCGCCCGCAATGCACTGCTGATGACGTCACATATTACATCACTCATGACATGGTCAGTGACATCACTCATGACATCACTGATGACATCTCAAATGACATCACTGATGACATCACTGATGACATCATCCAGTGAATGTGTGTTTTTCTGAAAATTAAATATGTTTTATATATGTATATCTCAAGGTCGATGGAAGAATAAATGGGTATGTAAGTGTCTAAATGGATGATTTGTTTTTTAAAAATTGATTGTGTAACTGACTGATTAAGTGTATCTTAGTGAATACATGGCTTAGTGAGTAATGTTTAAATATGTAAATATCTGTATCAGTCTCTCACTTTGTGTATAAGTGGCTGCATGGGTTGGTGAGTAGCTACATGGGTGTCTGTAAAGGTTATTAGTTGGTTTTTTGAGTATCAGTGTCTATATGGTTCGGTGGGGGGTATTACGTAGTGCATAGGTGCATGAATGAGTGACTCACTGTTTGTATGTGTTGAAGACAGCATATGTGCAGGACTGTATGGGTGGATGAGTGTGTGTATGGGTGTGTTAGTGAGTGAATGGCTGTCTCAATAGTGACTTTATGAGTAACTACATATGTTTTAAACTAGTATATGTGACTATTGGTGTATATAAGTGAGTATATGTGAGAGTGAGAGATTGAAAGAGTTCCTGTATGAATAAGTATGTGTTTCTATAAGTGATTGTTTAAAAGACTAAGTATGTGTAAGTTTCTGTAGAAGTAAGTGTGGTGGTGTGTGTATACCTGTATATGCAAGTAAATGTATGTTTCTTTCTTTTTTTCATGAGTGACTATGTGTGTCAGTAACTCTGTGGATGAGTGGCATTGTGTAACAGGATGTATTGGTGTATGAGTACATATGATGTGTGAGTACACGAATGAGTGACTGTACAGGACTGTTGGAAAATGAGTGGATGTTTATGTGGTTCTTAGAATTATTAAAGAGGTTGTTGTAATTGGTATTGGTATGTCCATTTTTTTGACAATTTCAGTCTCTATTTTTTAATGTGTGTATCAAAGGTTATATTAGGGTGAGAGGAGATCTGCCACTCCATCACATGGATGATGTCATCAGTGATGTCATGAGTGATGTCATTTGAGATGTCATCAGTGATGTCATGAGTGATGTCACTGACCATGTCATGAGTGATGTAATATGTGACGTCATCAGCAGTGCATTGCGGGCGCGCGAGTTATAGTTAGCTTAACTAACTATAACGGGAAAATTTCATTGGTTTTTTACAAGTGAAATGTCCAGCTAACTATAACGTGTGTGAAACCTATGGTTTTTTCACTGAATTTGCAAGGTTTTTTAAAAGCTAATTCCTAACTATAACATGTGTGAAACCTATGGTTTTTTCAGTGAATTTGCAAGGTTTTTTAAATGCTAATCCCTAACTATAACATGTGTGAAACCTATGGTTTTTTCAGTGAATTTGCAAGGTTTTTTAAATGCTAATTTCTAACTATAACGTGTGTGAAATCCATGGTTTTTTCAGTGAATTTGTATGGTTTTTTAAATGCTAATTCTTACCTATAACATATGTGATTCCCATATTTTTTTTTTGATTTTGTATGATTTTTTTATTATAAATTCTTATCTTAAATGTGTTTTTTTTTTTTAAAAAAACAAGTTTTTTTAAAACTTTTTATTCTCTTAAAACACTATGTTTTTTAAAAAATAAATATGCAATATATCAAGTTTTCTCTTTTTTTTTTACCAAACAGGTAAGATATATTAGTATAACATAGAAAATATATATATTTTTTTTTTTTTAGTGCGCGTACGGTAAGCGTACGGTAAGCTTACGGTTTACGCAATGTTTGTAATTTATCTACTCTGTTTGCGTATAGTTACGCAATTTGCGTAGCCGCGCGTACTGTGCGTGGGGCGCGTAGGCGTGTACGCTACACGCGCACGTTACGCGGAAGTGTTGTAGAGTGACTGTTTTGCGCATGCGCGCGAGCGCGTGTCTTTTTTACGCGCATGCGCACTTTTACCGTAAGCGCACCGTAAGCGCACCGTAAGCGTAACGTAAGCGTAACGTACGCGCACGGTTGGTCATGTGATCATGAAACACAACTTTTGATTGGTTGAAACTACTTTCAGTTCTAGAACTCTCCTACACCACACCCATTCCCCTCATTTCTGCTTGTGATCCCTTAGGAGAAGGAGCTGACTTGTCTTTGTGATACGATGGCAGAACAGCACTCTTCTGCTGAGAGTGAGGCTAGCAGCACCACCATCAGGCAGAGAAGGAGGAAACAGAAGGGCTCTTTCATATGGGAGTATTTCAGTTTTCCAGAGGGTGAGAAAAAAGTCAATGCTGCCTTGGTGACTTGCAAGCTGTGCCAGCGTGTACTTTCGCGAGGTAATCCCAACAAGAAGTATTCCTTTGGGAATCACACTATGTTGAGACACCTTGAGGATGTGCATCCTAGGACACATGCACGACATACTAGGGGCAACCCTTCAGTAAGTCGAGCGAGCACATCCACAGCAGCTCAGCCGAGTCCTTCTTCGGAAGCTCAGCAGAGCCCTTCATCTGTGGGGGCACAATCACCTTTTTCTGAACCTCTGGAAATGAACCCTCGGTTTGGTAGGGTTACTATGCGGTGTTCATTTTGCCATGATCTAATTGTTCACAGGGAGACCCGTATTTCCCTCATTAACAACAGAATAGATCAGCACAAATGTCCAACCAGCTAATGTTCCCATACTTCCTTTCCTCTGTCCCTGCATGAACACAACGGCTCTTTTAAGAGCCAACCTTACCTCTCAACTTTTTTTTATTTTTTCTTTAAAACTTTTTTTTTTTTTTTTCCGTACGCGTACGGTAAGCGTATTTTTTTTTTTTTTTTTTAAAAACACTAAAAATCAATTACCACATCTCAAGATCCTTGAGGAATTAATAACAATACTAAAAATCTTTTTTAGATAAAGTGAAAGAAAGAGACCTTCTAATTTCTCAGTTACCTGTCCCACCCAACAATTTAATTTTTAATTAAAATGTAATTGAAATTACTTGAAAAAATGGTTGGTTTTTTTTGAAAATTTTCTTTCACAATCTGAAAAAAAAGAAAAAATTATTAATATTTAATAAATCAATATATTACACAGTACACGTATTTACATGTTTTTCCCCAAAAATGTTTTGCCTTTTTTTTGCTGTTTTCAGAATATATTGCATTTCACTATAAATTGTGAAAGCAATTGCATTCATCATTTAACAGCGGGCAAAAAAAAAATAACAATCTCAAAGATTGTATAAAAAAAGCCCAGAATCTCTTTTAACTTAAACATAACATTATAGAAATGCATAATATTCTAAAAAAATATCAACTAATATCAATACTTATTTCTTTAAAATACCGTCTGACATTTTTGTTTCAGAAGTATAATCACAAATATATATCTCAAATAACTCCACAATACATCTGGTTCCATTTCCTTTAGGCCAAATAGTAATTTTAAAATTCTTTTTTGATTAAATTTCCAATGGTAATCCAATAAAATTCTAAAGTTTAAATTGTACAGATCTCACCGATTCTCTGTAACATTTTGGTTTCCGAAAGATTAATTAATAATTAAATAAGTCCACAATACAATTGTTTACCTTTCCTCATGGCCAAATAGTAATTTTAAAAATCTTTTTTGAATAAATTTCCAATGGCAATCCAATAACATTCCAAAATTTAAATTGTGCAGATGTTACCGATTTTGCCTACATTTTTGGTTTTCCAAAGTTTCATTAAAAATTTAAAAAGTCAAATCCTTGCAGCGATACTTTGATGAGAATGTGGGGTCCGTCCCTTCGGCTATCTCCCTGTGGGAAGCCTTCAAGACAGTTCTCAGAGGGGAGGCCCTGTCCTTTATTTCCCATGCCCGGAGGCGCGAGCGGGAGGAGGTTACCCGGGTGGAGGCCGAAATTGCTGAATTGGAGGGTGATTTGGAGGGCGGAGTGACGGATGCTGCACTACATGTCCTACAACTTAAGCAGGCGGCCTACAGGGCCCTCGTTACGGAGGCGGCCAGGGGCCTCAGTAGGGAGCAACAGGGGCGACTGTATGATGTGGGTGATAAGGCGGGCAAACTGATAGCGTGGTTGGATAAAAAGGAGAGAGTGAATCGTGTGGTCCCGCTGATTGAGAGGACGGATGGTGTGAGTGTAACCGAGCCAGAAGAAATTGTCTCCTGTTTCGCTGATTATTTCCGCGAGGTGTATTCTCCGGTCTCTCCTTGCTCGGAGGAGGACTCCCATTCCCTGCTTAGGGATATCGCGCTGCCCTCCCTCTCGGAGGAGGACAGGGTGTCGCTGGATGCCGCTCCCACATCCGACGAAATTGCCCTCGCCATACGTTCGGTTGCCTCTGGCAAGGCCATGGGCCCGAATGGCATCCCTATCGAGCTGTATAAGTTGCGACCAGATATACTGGCACCCCACCTCCGCGCGATGTTCCTGGCGGCCCACTCGCTGGGCTCCCTCCCGCCGGACCAGCGTCTGGCTACTATCGTGGTGATCCACAAGGAGGGGAGACCTCGGGACCGGGTTACATCCTATCAGCCTATCTCGCTCTTGAATGCGGAGCCCAAAATTCTCGCCAAGGTCCTGGCCAATCGGCTGGTCGGGGTGGTGGGCGATCTGGTCCACCAAGACCAGTCCGGCTTTATCCCCCATCGCAACACGGCCCTTAATCTGCGGCGTTTGCACGGGGTGCTCGCACGTGTCCCATTCGTGCGGGAGCCGGCCATTTTGGCGTCCTTAGACGCCACTATGGCGTTTGACACGCTTGAGTGGCCATACATTTGGGCGATGCTGCTGTAGTTTGGATTTGGCCCGGGCTTCATCAGTTGGGTCAAATTGTTGTATTCGGGCCCATTGGCACAGGTGGTGGTGAATGGAAGAGTTTCGGCCCCATTCGAGCTGGGCCGGGGCACGCGACAGGGCTGCCCCTTGCCGCCGCTCCTGTTTGCGTTGGCCTTGGAGCCCCTGGCGGAGTGGCTGCGGTGGCATCCCTCCATCCGTGGTCTCCGTTGGACCCCCGAGTATGAGGACCGTGTGTCCCTATACGCTGATGACATCCTTTTGTACCTAGCCTCCCCACGTAAGTCGCTCATAGTCCTGGTTGATGTTTTGCGTTCATTCGGCCGGAACTCAGGCCTTGTCATCAACTGGGCTAAATCATGTGGGTATGTGCTCTCTGGGGAGGCTCCTGTCCTCCCGCGGGGTTGTCCGATTCAGATTGCCTCTCAGGGGTTTCGATACCTGGGTGTCTACATTACTCTGGACCCAGAGGCCCGCTACGAGCGGAACTTGCTTCCCCCCCTCCAGCGCTTGAAGGAGGACGTCGTGCGTTGGCGGCGCCTGCCGCTATCGCCGCTCGGCCGGGCGGCGTTGTTCAAGATGATGTCGTTGCCACGTTTCTTATACGCTCTCCAGAACACTATGGACCCAGTCCCGGCGCGCTACTTCCGTGAGGTGGAGAGTCTACAGCGCCTCCTGTTCTGGGACGGGAGGCTGCGCATTGCCCTGGCGAAGTTGACGCTCCCATGGTATGACGGGGGGATTGCCCTCCCGGATATTAAACGGTATTACTGGGCCTCCTAGCTAGCTGCAATTAACCATGGCCTCTACGGGCCCGCCTTGAACCCGGCATTTGAGATGGACAAGATGCTACTGCCCGGTGGCGACTACAATCGAGCGCTCTACTCTGGCGCGCCCGACGCTCGCTTGACGGGACCTACGCGTGTCATGGTCAGAGTATGGCATGCGGCTAATGCAGCTATGGGGTGGAAGGACCGTTTGACCCGGGCGTCACCGCTGTATGCGTCTGAGAAGTTGGGCTCTCTCTGGACCTCGAAGGGCTTCGAGAAATGGGACATGATAGGCATCAGTAGAGTGGGGGATCTCTGGTCGAGGGGAGGACTTAAAACATTCGAGATGCTGCAGACGGAGTTTCAGTTGCAGGGCAGTGAATACTTTCGGTACCTGCAGGTCCGTCATGCACTGGGCTCCGTCTTCCCAGACGTCGCCTCCATCCCGGAGTCTTCCCCCCTGGAGGATAGAGTGCTAGATGGCCACGTCCCGGACAGTACGATCTCCCTTATTTATAAAAAACTGATTAATGATCGCTCGGGCTTGCTGATTGGCCTCCGCGAGGCTTGGGTTGCCGACGGTCTGGAGTTGGACGATGAGGACTGGATCTCCGCGGTGGCCTCTCCGAAGGAGGTGGCTATACCGGCTCGCCTTCGCTTCGTCCAGCTTAAGATACTCCACCGGGTCTACATGACGGGGCCAAGGCTTCAGCGTATGGGCTATACGGAGGATGGATTGTGTAAGCGTGGTTGTGGTGCCTTGGCGACCTTCCTGCATATTTTATGGGAATGCCCGAAGGTGGAGCGATTCTGGCGCGGTGTGCACGAGGTCCTGCGAGTGGTTACGCGTGTTGCGCTGCTGCCTGAAGCGAGGAGATGCCTGTTGAATGTGTGGGAACCAACTGACTATTCGGCTCCGCAAACGTGGTGGGTGACTCTGGGATATATGATTGCTAAGCGTGATATTGCGCCACTGTGGGGATCCCAGAACCCCCCGGCGGTGTCGGCCTGGAAAGAACACATGGACTGGTGCATGTTTCGAGAAAAGGTGGTGTATGTGGCGAGGGGTAAGCCTGGGATATGGGTGAAAGTGTGGGGCCCCTGGAACGCCTACCGTGGGAGTATTTGCGCTCCACCGTTGCTGCCTGCTGCCTCACCAGCCCCGTCCCCTTAGTTGACTCCTTCCCCCAGCCCCGGGCACAGGGTTCCCCCAGTCCTCGCTCTGTTCCCCTTCCCCTCTTTGGACTCCTCTGGATAGTTGGGGTTCCCCACTTGGGGAGCACGTGCTGCTACTTTCGACTGTGGGTAGCCTTGTGGGTGTTGTTTTTTTGTTGTTTGTATAAAATGAAACCGTACTGTGGGGTATTACGGCTGTGGCCCATGATGTTGATAACTCCTGCTTATGCTCCTCTGTAACGCCAAGTGTTCTATGAACGTATGTCATATGTTTCTGCCATTCCTAGCGGCCGGCCGGAAGGTTGTGGGCCCATATTTGTATATTCTTGAGATTTGTAATAAACGGTTTAAAAAAAAAAAAAAAGAATTTTTTTAAAAAGTCCACATTACAATTGGTTACCTTTCCATTAGGCCAAATGATAATTTGAAAAATCATTTTTTTTGAAAATTCCAATGGTAATCCAATAAAATGGTAAAATTGTTTTGTACACATCTTGCCAAGTCTCTCTAAAATTTAGGTTTCAGGAAGATTAGATAGGAATTTGCTAAATCAAAAGGCAAACGTTGCTTGAAAATCAATTGGGAATCATTACACAGTGTCCAGCCTTTTTCACATTTAAGATAAACTGTGTAATGTCCAGAAGTAACAGTAGGTCCTTCATGGAAAATTATTGCAACTGTTACAAAAGTTTTTCCTGAAATTGATAATTGCTGTCCTGTAAACTTCTTTATTAAAGTATCCAATTTTGAACCATCAGCTTTACATCGTTGCATCATTAAAATTACATATTGTCCGTATTCCTTTAAAAGTAACGTTGAAAACATTTCAGATTGACACTCACTGCATTCCATGTTATGATTAGCATCTTTAACTAATTTAGCAAAAGTGACTGTTTTACTTTCTGGCAATGTTAAATAAATAAACCTTTCAGAATCAACATTAGAGCCACATGTATTGAAACAGTTTTCACAACTATGTTCCCATTTATAAGAGAGACCAAATAAATTTTCAATGGGAACCCCTTCTTCTTCCAGTACCTGAAGAAAAAACATCAAGAATTCCTGTGCGTCTTGCTGTACATTTTGAGAAAACTGTGTTCGTCCTGAACATACATCTAAAAGTTTTCTAATTTCAGTAGCACTTTCTATTTGAGTTTTATCATTACTCAGCTTTTGAAAAAGGAGACTCAACTCAGAACAGAATCTTTTTGTCTGATTTACTATTATCTGCTCTTGCACACTTTCCAGATAAAATGCAACATTCAGCACTACATTAGCGTAGCAGTTGACACCAGAGCTATTTTCAAAATGACATCCTACAACCTCTTCTTCATTTTCCTTTTTCTTTTTGCTTGCAATTACATCACTCCTCTTTTTTTTCCTCCTCTCTACATCTTCATTACAGATATTCTCATTTCTCCTTTTACGAGAAACTACACGTTTCTCCAACACAGGATACTGACCTAAATGAGGAGCATAGGTTCTTCTTAATCTATTATACTCCTTTACACAATTTGTATCAGCACTAACTTTTGAGTCATCAAAGTCTATCATGAATAAACCAGATAATGTTTTCACTCGTGACAAAGCTACATAAGCCATACCTTCTTTGAATACAGTTGAACCAATGTTCACAAAAGCACAATCTACAGTCAATCCTTGAGACTTGTGAATAGTTACAGCATATGCTAGCGAAAACGGAAACTGCTTCCTACGTACATATAAGTATTTCACAAGCATGAAACGAACTGAACAACGACAAATGTCTTTAACTTCTTCTATCTGATCAAATTTTATTTTTAAACATTCAATTCCATCTTTTTTCTGATAATTAATAAAACCCACAACTCTTCCCATAGCTCCATTAACTAAACCTTTTTCAACATCCAAATTTCTCCTTAAAAATACTCTACAGTTCATGCAAACATATAGATTTTTTTCTAATCCAGCTGTTTTGGAAATGTTCTTCTCTAGTGAATCCAATTTATTTTTCAGTGTGCCTGTTAATGTGATAGTAATTCTTCCATCCTCAATTTTGTCCACTGCTTCCAATTTCCTGATATCTTCCTTTTCCAATTTCAAAAGCTCCTCATTGAATATTGAGCATTCACGTAGAGTTGGCATTAAGCAGATGACACTTTTCTTTTCTGCAATGTTCTTGTATATCTTCTCTGCAACTACTTCTTCCTTTGGAAATAAATTATGTAGCAGCCGACTCTGTAATGCTTTTTTGCCAACTTCTGTGAGTAGTCCAATTCTGATATCTTTCAGAATACTTCCATATTCTTCATCGTTTGCTTGCCTCATATTAGTAGTAAGTTCCTTGTACTCAAAGAAGGACCAAATATTTGCATTACCGATGCTTCCCAATGACTTCTTTGTGTCTTCATGTGTCACAGTATTAAACACTGGTTGTCCATTAACTGGAGTAAGTTGTAGAAGATCCCTAAAAACTATGACATGTTTTCCACCAAATAACACGTCATAGTCTGTCCTTAGAATTTGCTGCATTCTTAAATGCACAAAGGCAAGCATTAAGTTTGATACCATGCTCACCTCATCAATAATGAGAACTTGCATCTTCTTCAATACTCTTGAAACTTCCAAGCATGCTTCTCCAGTTAGCTAGTTGTATTGTATTTTGTTCTCATGCTCCACTGGTAACATTAGCAAACGATGTAAGGTGATTCCTTTTATGTTATAGGCTGCTAACCCAGTTGGAGCAGTAACCACACAAGACAAAGTAGAATCCGTTTTTTGCTGTAGGTAGCTTCTGATGACTTTTATTAAGAAACGTTTTCCAGTTCCAGCTTGTCCACTTACATACATCCTGATTGGATGAAATGATGTGCATGAGCACTCTTTTTTTTCATGTTGAAATCCGTGATCAATTTTGCTTCTGATCTCTTCATAAATTTGTTGCTGCTCTTCATTCAGTTGTCTTTCCAAATTTTGTAAGCCTATAAATTCTTCTTGAGCTTGATTCATAGCCGTTTCCACTTCATTCATGGCTATTGATGCTTCATTTTCAACGATTGGTTGTCCTAGGGGATCTTGACTGAGTGTTCCTGAACTTTGGCTGTCTTGAGAACTGTCTCTAGCTACTTCAGCTGCAATTGTAGTTTCCTGTTCAATTTCTTCATTTAACATTTGCAGATAAGTTGAGAATGTACTGCATTGTATGCTGTCTTTGCAAGCATTAAAAGAATCTTCATAGCTTTGAAATTCTCCCAGTAGTTCATCCTCTGTATGCCATGGTTTAAACAGCTGTAAAAGAGCCAAGTAGTAAAATTCCTTTTTGTCAGTAGTGTCGCAACTCAGCTTCCTGTGATTTATCAAACTTCATTTTGTTTGCTTCACCAAACATCCTTTCTCACCAATGACTTTATATTTTCCATTGTTGATGTCTTCTGCGGCTTTCCGTGAATAAATGTAGTTCTGCAGCACTTCATAGAGACACATGTTCTCCAGATGATGACTTCTTTTTGGATAATATGTGTCCAACATGTTTAATTTCAAAATATCTGTACTTTCTGGGTCATTCTCGGCCAAATATTCAATTTCTCCAACAGATTTCAGTACCCGATTTCTCATTGCTGCAAGGCCTAAACTTGCCCAAATTATTCTTCTTGATTTCGAGTAGAGACTTGCAGAAGATAACCTATCTGAACATTCGTAGGATCCAATTTCTCGATGCGATAACATCTTTAAACTGAAACTGTACAGCTTCTTACTGACAGTCTTCTCGTAAGAAATCTCTTCCCACATTTCTTTCAATTCAGTTTTTTCAGATTTAGTAATGTAAGACGTTACATATCGAGCAACAGCAATGGAATTGTCAGCTACATACTGTATATCCATGTTAGCATTCCACATGGATAAAATGACTGGGTTGTAGTCATTTATATTTTTTGATTCTTCTTTTCTTTTTAGGTTGTAGGTATTCTTAGGTGATTTTCTTGTGATAGTATGTCTCACAGATGACATAAAACTGTTTACTCTTCCATTTGAAAGAACAGGTCTAGGAAATCCAAATCGACATTTAGTGTAGTATTTTTCTTTGCTCTTGTATTTCCGTCGACAGTATTTTCCACACCGATGACTTTGGAAACGTAAAACTTGCTCCTTTAACTTTTTCTCTTCTGTGCTTTTTGGTATAGCACATGTTGCATATTCTTCAATGTAAGATAACACTGCTTCATCAGCATCTGTTCCAAACTTTGGGGCATCCTTGATCCACAACAGCATATGAATATGAGGAGCACCTCTTGCCTGGTACTCTTTTCTCCAAAAGAAATCCACTACTTCTCCTAGAGGTGGATTTTTTTTATTGCAGATGAAGGACATCATAGCCTCAAATCTATGATTGAAATATCTGCAAACATTAACCGGATCCAATGAGCACAGTTCTCCTGCTGTCTTGTATTCGATGTTTTTAATGTTTGAATTTGCCTCTCGTAGAAAATCCAGTAAATCATCCCAAGCGTACTCAGCACAGCTTAGGGTAAGGAACCATGTTGGTGTTCCTAAATTCCGTAACATGCATTTTAATTCACCATGGCGTCGGTACCAATATTCATTTGTCCCACGCTGACAAGCCATCAGATTGATCAGTTGTGTTTCCAAATGATCATCTCAGTGCTGCACTTTCTCCATAAAATCCTTAGCAGACACATTTTGTAAATGTACTCCACTTTTTAAAATGTGATTTACTGCATAAGACAGTGCAGACAAGACGCTTTCAAATAAAAGATGGAACAAATAAGGAATACTTTGTCGAAATCTGGGATCTTCAGCATATAGTCTTGTAGTCCGATACTCAGAAGCTGGAATCTGTTCTGGACGTTTATCGTATCGTCCTCCTTTTCCTTTAGGAAACAGCTGGGGAAAACATCGAGCTTCCAAGCTCTCCTCCCATACACTCACAGGAGTTCCTTTTGCTTTCTTCATCTGAAACAGATCAATATTGTCTCCCATAACTTCTTTTGAATGAAGAGGATGTATGCTAAAATGTTCATAAATTTCTTCTTCCTTTGACTTGTCCACTTTTTCAATTTGTCCAGTTGGTGTTTCTGTGTCTTCTTGTAAATCTTCTTCTTCTATATAAATTGATTCATACCATTTGTTATTCCTTTTCAAATACAAATTTGCTCTTTGTACTTTCCGTACATCTACCAGCTCCTGCCAAATCTTCTTATTCTTTGTAGGTACACCATTAACCAGAATAACTAATGGTTCAGTTTCCAAAGTATCCGCATTAATAGTTTCCATATTTTTTTTCAAATCCAAGGGCAAATACACCACTCTACCTTTTAAACCTCTCAGTAAATCTGAAGGAGGTAATTTACCAGTTTTGGGCTCCATACGTACTATGGTCTGGAACGGATGAACACATTGAATAAGTATAGACTCATATGTATTTAATTCAGAAAGTTCAGCAGGAATAGCATCCAATTCTAAATTATTATGTACAGCTCTGGTCGGCATTCTATTTTCCTCTAACTTGTTGTAACAGTATTTACAAATACGCTGATCTTCACCCAATTCAAAACAATTTTCTAGAAATATATATGTGGCAAAATCCTTCCACTTATAATTATCTTCATTTTCACTCTTTCTGTAGAGATCAACATTCCTAGTTTGTTTTCTATAATGAGTTCTGCGGCAACAAATACAAGTAATATTTGGTCTTTCATTAGAGATTATTGCAAATTTTGTTATGTGATCATTAAATGTCTTACTTACAGAGGGTTCTACATTCTCTTCCACTTCTTCCTCATTTACTGTGTCCTTTTCTGCACTGTTTTGTTCAGGACCAAAGTAACAAAACTGAATTTCATCAACAACCTTCTCTACATCTGATACCGATCCACGGAACAGAGCCCTATTCAATTCATCTAACTTTATTGCTGGACTTTTAGCAAAATACAACCGTCTCACAAACTTTCTCATTTCAGTATGATGAACATCCAGCATCCTAAAATGATGGAAAACACTATTACACACTTTTCTAGATAGACAAGCCAGAGAATGACCCTGCAAACCAGTATTCTCTCTCACTCTGCATGGATCTAGACTTTGAAGCACCTTAATCTTCTGTTTTACACTTTTTTTACTAAATTCTCTTAGAAACTCACGAAATTTATCAATAGATTCCTGACGCACAGTGCAAATACTACTACAATTCCAAGTGTACACTGGGGCTTTAGGACGTCTCCCCATAGCCTCATCCGCCATCACTTGTACCTCATCTCTTGGAACCATTATCTCCTTCTCCATTATGCAACCATTTTTCACTTCATAAGCACGACCTCTGGTGTCAACTGCATGCAGCAAACTATTACTTTGAAAATAGCTCTCTTCATTAAAAAAAGGTTCACTACTTGAACTATGCATCCATTTTCCTAAAAACACTTTACAAAAGTTTGTTCTGTTCACTACTCTTTTCCTTTTGCTTTGTGATTTCAGTACATTAACCATTTTATCTAATGTACGCATCCTATTCAAAATTAAAATGAATAGTTTCCTTTTTAATTCTAATGCCTTTGCTGCAATGGCTTCAATTTCTTTTTTTCTCTTGTAATATTTTGCCTTTTGCTTATATTTCTTCACATCCTTTATCAAATTGGACATAACTCTTCTCTGAAACATTTTTCTACGTATCTCTTTAAACGCTGTTTTTCTGTTTAAGTTAATCTTTATTGTTGCAGAAGGTATATTTGCATTAACTAAATTCTCAATTTTTTCCTGTTTTTTTCTATTGAAAACATTCTTTCCAGTACAGACATTTTGTACATTTTTCCTTTTTTTGAATATGTTCTTTAAAAAATCTTTTGTCTGCTTACCAGAAGATTTTTTCTTTTTCCCAACATGAGCATCTCCAACTAACTTAGGTCCTCCAGTTGTCTTCAAATATAGGTTTTTTTTGTGGTCTTTCTTTAGTCTGGATTTTGTAGGCATCTTAAATTTTGTTCACTGCTCTTCAGCAATACCTGAAAAAAACTAAAAAAAAAATCCTTTATTTTATTTAAATATATTACTACATTTTTTATGATCTTTAGAAATCTTAAAATACTATAAACCCCTTTCCTATAAATGAAAATCACAATAACACCTTCACAAATTAAATATCTAAAAACAATTCCTGTGTGCACACAGAGTCATGTTTTCATATTAGTCACAAAACGAAATTTCTTTGCCAATTTGAAAGCACACTTACTACTCTTTTTTTTGGCAAGTTATAAGTACTTTTACAGACTGACACATTTTGAATCCACTTTTCAGATTCTTAAAAAAGCACATGTCCAAACTGCTTTTTCAGACCAGCACCATGTGTAACCTGGGTGACTGACTACACTCCAGCAAGGGCAACCAGCCTTAGTGATACTGAATGTATTTGCATTACTGACTGAAACCTCAAACCCCACTCGGTTGTGAATACTGTGCATGATTCCACATGATAAACAGCTGGGTGTGTGCTAAGAGTCTGCTTCTGCACAAAAAAAATGGCTCCCCCTTTCCATCTAATGCAAATGTAAAATCTCCAGAGCAATACGCAATAAATCTCTGCCTGTAATTCCTATTTGCACACAGAGTCATGTTTTCACATTAGTCACAAAACGAAATTTCTTTGCCAATTTGAAAGCACACTTACTACTCTTTTTTTTGGCAAGTGATAAGTACTTTTACAGACTGACACATTTTGAATCCACTTTTCAGATTCTTAAAAAAGCACATGTCCAAACTGCTTTTTCAGACCAGCACCATGTGTAACCTGGGTGACTGACTACACTCCAGCAAGGGCAACCAGCCTTAGTGATGCTGAATGTATTTGCATTACTGACTGAAACCTCAAACCCCACTCGGTTGTGAATACTGTGCATGATTCCACATGATAAACAGCTGGGTGTGTGCTAAGAGTCTGCTTCTGCACAAAAAAAATGGCTCCCCCTTTCCATCTATTGCAAATGTATAATCTCCAGAGCAATACGCAATAAATCTCTGCCTGTAATTCCTATTTGCACACAGAGTCATGTTTTCACATTAGTCACAAAACGAAATTTCTTTGCCAATTTGAAAGCACACTTACTACTCTTTTTTTTGGCAAATGATAAGTACTTTTACAGACTGACACATTTTGAATCCACTTTTCAGATTCTTAAAAAAGCACATGTCCAAACTGCTTTTTCAGACCAGCACCATGTGTAACCTGGGTGACTGACTACACTCCAGCAAGGGCAACCAGCCTTAGTGATGCTGAATGTATTTGCATTACTGACTGAAACCTCAAACCCCACTCGGTTGTGAATACTGTGCATGATTCCACATGATAAACAGCTGGGTGTGTGCTAAGAGTCTGCTTCTGCACAAAAAAATGGCTCCCCCTTTCCATCTAATGCAAATGTAAAATCTCCAGAGCAATACGCAATAAATCTCTGCCTGTAATTCCTATTTGCACACAGAGTCATGTTTTCACATTAGTCACAAAACGAAATTTCTTTGCCAATTTGAAAGCACACTTACAACTCTTTTTTTTGGCAAGTGATAAGTACTTTTACAGACTGACACATTTTGAATCCACTTTTCAGATTCTTAAAAAAGCACATGTCCAAACTGCTTTTTCAGACCAGCACCATGTGTAACCTGGGTGACTGACTACACTTCAGCAAGGGCAACCAGCCTTAGTGATGCTGAATGTATTTGCATTACTGACTGAAACCTCAAACCCCACTCGGTTGTGAATACTGTGCATGATTCCACATGATAAACAGCTGGGTGTGTGCTAAGAGTCTGCTTCTGCACAAAAAAAATGGCTCCCCCTTTCCATCTATTGCAAATGTAAAATCTCCAGAGCAATACGCAATAAATCTCTGCCTGTAATTCCTATTTGCACACAGAGTCATGTTTTCACATTAGTCACAAAACGAAATTTCTTTGCCCATTTGAAAGCACACTTACTACTCTTTTTTTTGGCAAGTGATAAACACTTTTACAGACTGACACATTTTGAATCCACTTTTCAGATTCTTAAAAAAGCACATGTCCAAACTGCTTTTTCAGACCAGCACCATGTGTAACCTGGGTGACTGACTACACTCCAGCAAGGGCAACCAGCCTTAGTGATGCTGAATGTATTTGCATTACTGACTGAAACCTCAAACCCCACTCGGTTGTGAATACTGTGCATGATTCCACATGATAAACAGCTGGGTGTGTGCTAAGAGTCTGCTTCTGCACAAAAAAATGGCTCCCCCTTTTCATCTAATGCAAATGTAAAATCTCCAGAGCAATACGCAATAAATCTCTGCCTGTAATTCCTATTTGCACACAGAGTCATGTTTTCACATTAGTCACAAAACGAAATTTCCTTGCCAATTTGAAAGCACACTTACTACTCTTTTTTTTGGCAAGTGATAAACACTTTTACAGACTGACACATTTTGAATCCACTTTTCAGATTCTTAAAAAAGCACATGTCCAAACTGCTTTTTCAGACCAGCACCATGTGTAACCTGGGTGACTGACTACACTCCAGCAAGGGCAACCAGCCTTAGTGATGCTGAATGTATTTGCATTACTGACTGCAACCTCAGACCCCACTCGGTTGTGAATACTGTGCATGATTCCACATGATAAACAGCTGGGTGTGTGCTAAGAGTCTGCTTCTGCACAAAAAATGGCTCCCCCTTTCCATCTAATGCAAATGTAAAATCTCCAGAGCAATACGCAATAAATCTCTGCCTGTAATTCCTATTTGCACACAGAGTCATGTTTTCACATTAGTCACAAAACGAAATTTCTTTGCCAATTTGAAAGCACACTTACTACTCTTTTTTTTGGCAAGTGATAAACACTTTTACAGACTGACACATTTTGAATCCACTTTTCAGATTCTTAAAAAAGCACATGTCCAAACTGCTTTTTCAGACCAGCACCATGTGTAACCTGGGTGACTGACTAAACTCCAGCAAGGGCAACCAGCCTTAGTGATGCTGAATGTATTTGCATTACTGACTGAAACCTCAAACCCCACTCGGTTGTGAATACTGTGCATGATTCCACAGGATAAGCAGCTGGGTGTGTGCTAAGAGTCTGCTTCTGCACAAAAAAATGGCTCCCCCTTTCCATCTAATGCAAATGTGAAATCTCCAGAGCAATACGCAATAAATCTCTGCCTGTAATTCCTATTTGCACACAGAGTCATGTTTTCACATTAGTCACAAAACGAAATTTCTTTGCCAATTTGAAAGCACACTTACTACTCTTTTTTTTGGCAAGTGATAAACACTTTTACAGACTGACACATTTTGAATCCACTTTTCAGATTCTTAAAAAAGCACATGTCCAAACTGCTTTTTCAGACCAGCACCATGTGTAACCTGGGTGACTGACTACACTGCAGCAAGGGCAACCAGCCTTAGTGATGCTGAATGTATTTGCATTACTGACTGAAACCTCAAACCCCACTCAGTTGTGAATACTGTGCATGATTCCACATGATAAACAGCTGGGTGTGTGCTAAGAGTCTGCTTCTGCACAAAAAAAATGGCTCCCCCTTTCCATCTAATGCAAATGTAAAATCTCCAGAGCAATACGCAATAAATCTCTGCCTGTAATTCCTATTTGCACACAGAGTCATGTTTTCACATTAGTCACAAAACGAAATTTCTTTGCCAATTTGAAAGCACACTTACTACTCTTTTTTTTCGCAAGTGATAAACACTTTTACAGACTGACACATTTTGAATCCACTTTTCAGATTCTTAAAAAAGCACATGTCCAAACTGCTTTTTCAGACCAGCACCATGTGTAACCTGGGTGACTGACTACACTCCAGCAAGGGCAACCAGCCTTAGTGATGCTGAATGTATTTGCATTACTGACTGAAACCTCAAACCCCACTCGGTTGTGAATACTGTGCATAATTCCACAGGATAAGCAGCTGGGTGTGTGCTAAGAGTCTGCTTCTGCACAAAAAAATGGCTCCCCCTTTCCATCTAATGCAAATGTGAAATCTCCAGAGCAATACGCAATAAATCTCTGCCTGTAATTCCTATTTGCACACAGAGTCATGTTTTCACATTAGTCACAAAACGAAATTTCTTTGCCAATTTGAAAGCACACTTACTTCTCTTTTTTTTGGCAAGTGATAAACACTTTTACAGACTGACACATTTTGAATCCACTTTTCAGATTCTGAAAACAGCACATGTCCAAACTGCTTTTTCAAACCAGCACCATGTGTAACCTGGGTGACTGCCTACACTCCAGCAAGGGCAACCAGCCTTACTGATGCTGTATGTATTTGCATTACTAAGTGCAACCTCAAACCCTTAAAGTATTCCTTATTTTTACCAGTACACCTTAATTTATCGTGAAAACATAGTCCATATTATTTTACATGTTCCTCACATTTAAATTTCTCTCAAAACAGAAAATAATAAACACAACTTCAACAAAAGGAATTCCAATTCTATTATTCATTTCTTAATTTACCATATACATCCCCTCTCAAACTCTAAACTCACCTTTAAAATTACTTAGTTGTGAAAGAAATGTGGCACTCAAACAGCAGATTATCAGAGCCAGGATCTCTGTTCTTTACACCTCTCTCCTCTCAGCAGAACCAGATAATGGCAAACTTTCCCTCTCTTTTTCCACACATATACATGTTAATTTCAAATCTCAGTGCTTCCCCCTTTTTTTCAAATGTAATCACACATTTCTATTGGTTGAAAACCAACCCTTTTCCAAAAGTACCCTTCCCCCAACTTGACTTCTGCCTAGTACCCTTCCCCCAACTTGACTTCTGCCTGCTACCATAGCAACAGCTCATGGAACACTGCTGTGTGGAGTTAGGTCAGAAGTTCGCCACACAATGTTTCATTTCCAAAGAGCAGGAGTGCTTGACTTTTCAAACCTAACAGCAAATCCAAAGTACTGTTCTTTAGTAACACATTTTTCTGTACCAATACAAAACATGCTTCTATTAATTTACACATACAGCCTAGTTTTTATTCTAGAATGGTATGAAACAGCCAATCAGTTCTTTTTTTTATAAAAAAAATATGTATGCCTCCATTTCCAAACTGTCTTTCATTTCTTTTTACCATTCTACTGAATTACACCTCCTGAGTGCATCCAGTTCTCCTTTGAAGATGTTCACAGTGTGGATTGTAGGGCACAGCTATGTCTTCTGGAGTGAAAAGTATGCAGAGAAAACAGATATGGTGAGAGACCTTGCTTTGCCAAATGTAGACATTAAATGGATTGGTCAGAGAGGGTTAAAGTGGCACCAATTGATGCCATTGGTGAAATCCTTCATGCAAATCCAACACCCTGACCTCATAATAGTGCACTGTGGTGGCAATGACCTAGGCACTTTGACTGGGGTAGGTCTGGAAATGCTTATGAAGGACACCTTTGCACAACTGTTTTCACTTTTCCCTAAAAGTGCCTTTGTGTTTTCTAACATATGCCAAAGGCAAAAATGGAACTGGTCCAATCATTTTTGTCCGCAGATTGACAAAGCAAGAAAGCACGTCAACAAATCTGTTTCTGCTTTCCTCCGTGACTATGGTATGGGTTCCATTTACCACAACAACTTGCATTACGACATGCAAGACATTTATAGAGGAGATGGTGTGCACTTCAATGATGAAGGGAACAGAGTCTTCCTCTTGAACCTTAGACTCTGCATCGGTACTTACTTGTAGGTACCATTAAAAAATCACTTCATAAACACCACGGCTCTTTTTAGAGCCCCCTAATATCTAAACACTTAAATCTGCATTTCATTTCTTTTTTTTCTTTTTTTTTTACCGTACGCGTACGGTGAGCTTACCGTACGCGTACCCCGCGATTTTTTTAAAAATCAATAAATGTTTTTTTTGTACTTTTCTGTCCATCTTTGACCCCCTTTCAAATGTTATGGGGTCTGTAACTCTATTCCTTGCCCCCTTTTCAAGTTATCACCCTTTTTTTTCTGAGTGAAACACACAAAATGGCGGCCGCCGCTTCCTGGTTTCGACCGATTCGAATGTTTACTAAGATCTATCAGCCAATCAGAATCGCGCTCGCGCACGTCACCGTACGTGTACGGTAAGCTTACCGTAAGCGCACGGTAAGCTGCCACAGATATATATATTGATTTAAAGGCTATTTTCTCAGAATCTACTGAACAGATTTACACCCGACCTACAAAAGGCACTTCCTTGACCTGAGGACTACCTCTCTGCCAAATTTCAAGGAACTCTGTTCAGCCGTTCGGGCTGTAGCTGTGTCTAAAGGTCCTATGGAAAAATGCATGGGAAAAATGCGTTTTGGGACCCCCTTTTATCTCAGCCCCCGCTTGACGAATCCCCCCGAGACTTTCAGGGTAGGAGCGGAGCGTAGCGCCCCACCTATTTTGAAAATTTCGCGAGGATTCGTCGACCGGCGCCAAAGTTATTCCAAATAGAATGTTGCGGATTTCCTATGGAAACGTGGTCCTAACTATAACTACCTACTGGCGACCGCCAGTAGGTATATATATATATATATATATATATATATATATATATATATATATATATATATATATATATATAAGGCGAAGAGTTCCCAAACTCCAGCAGATAACTGGAACAGGTACAGACCACAACACGCTGAGAAATGTATTTAGAGCAGGTTTATTCTTTCGAGTCGATCGGCATGACGCGTTTCGGCCGCGTTACCACGGCCTTGATCACATGACACCTGAAGAACCAAACAATAAGGATATAGTGTAATGTTGTCCCCTCCCTCACGTAAGAGCCAATGGAATACCGGCATACAAAACAACAAACTTCAAACTACAAAAGGGTGATCATGGAAGAAATACTAATACTATACATATTTCCAAAAATAAATGACAAAGTCCAAACCAATTATACCATAGTGGTTACAAAGCTGAATACACCCTGATGTATGTTATTATGCACGCATTTCCTTACAATTGCCCCAAAAAATAATACCAAGAAATATACCCAATCAAATTGGGAATGATTTTCAACATGACGGAGGGATAACCAAATAGAAACAGTTAATACAAAAAACAGAATAATAAATTCAATATAAAGAAAATCAAAGCGGAACATCCTCATCAAAATAAACCTTCAAAGCCCCATAATTCAGATGAAGCAAATTCGATGTCAACAATCTGGCATAAACCCCTTTCTTAGTTAGTTTTTTTGCTTTTTTGCAAATGTAGCTCATAACTACAGAATGACATAAATATACACATGAAAATACACACATAAATACACATTTGCACGCATAATAATAAAACCAATTCAGTTATATAAAGTGCAAGCGCATTAGTGCAAACAACGCATAGCATATACGATGAATATCGCAAAGCATAGTTGATGATACTAGCCCAATATAATAATTCAGCTATATCAGAGATAAAGTGCAAGTGCATCAGTGCAAATATTGCTAGGCATATATGGCAAGGGTCGAATTTTTGCAAGTGCTAAAAAAGATTATTGTATAAATCAGACCGATATAAAGGAATAATCCTTAAATATTCATATGGCCATACTGCGAATGATGTCTGATAAAAACAACTATACTGGAAATAAAATGCAAGTGCATCTGTGCAAATAGGCAAAACATGTGCAAATAGCAAAGTAGTATAGCAGCAAAAGCAATTAGGAAACAGGGAAGGGGATATAACCAGACGAAATAATTAGCAAACTGAATAAAATCCTCACTACAGCTGGGGTTGCAAGATAAAAACCTTATAGAGGCACTTCCAAAGTTGTACAGACAAACCCACCATAACCACAAGACCATAGAGAAAAACCCAAACATACCCCAAAGGGTACAAATAGTTAAAAAACATAGGTCACATATATGCATTAGAATAATAAAATCAGATCATCAAGAAAACTGCTGTATAAAGTGCAATAAGAGATTGTCATCAAAACACACAGAGAAAACTTTACCTTAGAATAATATTCAAAGGAAAGTATGCATGTCTTCCCCTGTGTTAAGGCCATTAGGCATCTTAGTGTCTAATAAAAGAATATATTGGGTTTCCAATTGCCTAAGGCGCTTTTCCCTGTTTCCCCCTCTAGTTAATTTGGGTACTGCATCGATCACAAAGTATTTTAAATCGTTCAAGTTGTTCTGGTGAACTAATTTAAAATGACGGGCAACAGGGTAGCTTGAATCAGAATTGACAATAGCTCCTAAATATTGCAAAATTCTGACTGATGCCTGTAATTTGGTGCTGCCAACATACTTTAAATTACACGAGCATTCAAGAACATAAACTGCATGATCAGTTTTGCACGTGAAAAAACCTTTAAGAGTAGTGGGAGTCTGATCAAATGCGCTCATGAATTCGCAAGTATTAGTGCCAAACTTAAACGCTCGGCACGAACTGCACTTGAAAAAACCCTTACGGATAGATAGCCATGTACTCGTGATGGTAACCTCAGGACTAGTCCTGACCAGGGCATCCGTCATAGAGGGTGCTCTCCTGAAGGTAATTTGGGGTAAGTCAGGCACTAATTGAGACATAGTAAGATCAGTTCTCACTATGGGCCAGTTTTTATAGATCAATTTTCTTAACTCCTTGTCCTGATTACTAAAGGTGGTAATGAACCGAATAGAGCTTGGTTCGCTGCACTCTATCTCAATCTTAGAAGTGGATTTGTGGGTAGTAGTCCTGATTATCGACTCAAGATAATCATCGCGGTTAGTAGTGTTGGCTTTAGCTAATGCAGCTTCCAAACCCTTCCCCATATAACCGCGAGCTAGAAATCTCTGAAATGATTCTTCCTGACATCTGCTACAATCAATTTCAGTACTACAAATACGCTTGATAGGCAGAAACTCACCATACGGTATGCTTTTGAGTAAATTATATGGATGGGAGCTCTGCGCATGGAGTACTGAATTACCAGCTGTACTCTTGCGATGTACTTTAGTCTGTATGTTATTGTCATGGATATATAGTTCAACATAAAGAAATTCAACATGTCCAGCACTAATATGGGCAGTAAATTCAAGATTCAAGTTATTCACATTGACCAGCTTCACAAATTAATTAGCTGATTCAATTGACCCATTCCAAATTATGCAGATGTCGTCGATGAATCTCCACCATTGTACGACATGTGTCCAATACAATTCGCCATGAATGCATCTGAGGACATGTTCCTCCCACCAGCCCACGTGTAAACACGCGTAACTGGGGGAGAAACATGCCCCCATAGCTACACCTTGCAATTGCATATATATATATATATATGTGTATATCAAACCAACCTCTTCTTATTTTCAAAAGAAAAGTCGGGCACATATATAAATGTGTATTATATAATTGTCCAAGCCAAATTGCTGTTAAAATGTAATCCTGTGTGAATTTACTATTTGTATATATAGAACTCCAACCACGAGTATATGTAGTAGACCTTTGTACTTACTACCATTCCTATGTGATTTTAGAGTTTTTCTGTTTGTATCTCTTCCTTGAGTGACTTTACACCTTGTACATTTGCAATTTTTTTCTGTTTGTATCTCTCATGCAACTCATGTAATCCAAAGTCCTTATGTAACGCAACTGGTTCTTTTGTAAAGCGCTCTGACACTTTCGAGTAATGTTCGCACTATATAAAATCGCATTAAATAAAATAAAATTAAAACAAGAAAGCTACGCTGATTGGGTATCAGGGAGGTCAGAAGGTATTGTTGCTAAAGCCTATTTGTCCCAGTGCTTTGGAGGCCAAATGGTGTGGGCTGTACAGGGCAGTTCAAAAGGTTTCCAAGGTTAACTACTAGGTGCCACAGAGGAACCAAAGAGCATGTTCCATATGAACAACCTGAAGTCTTACCACCGGAGAGATTACACAGTGAACTGACATGGCTATGGTAGAGAACATAGAGGAAGACTGTGAGCCTCTTCCTGACTTGCTACATAGTGACATGAAGGAGAGCACTGTGGAAGGGGTTCAGCATGAATTAACAATTGAGCAGCAGAGAGAGTGTAGAGAGGTGGTGGGACAATTTGGCATCCTCTTCTTGCTAGTTCTAGGATTGACACCTGTCTGTATGCATGACACATACATAGTAAACAGCCTACAAGTGAAGGGCAGGATCTAGAGAATGTCTGACTGGGTTAAGGGATGCATTGTGGTGGCAGTTGCCAAAATGTTGAGAGCTATTGTAGTCCATGATCTGAACCTATGGTGCTAGTACTAAAGCAAGGGTCTACTGGCTTGTGGTTCTGTGTGGACTACTGAGACCTCAATGAGGTAACCAAAACTGATGCCCATCCAATCCCAAGAGTGGCTAAGCTTATGGTTCGGTTATGTCCTGCATAGTACTTGAACACCTTGGATCTGACCAGTGGGTACTAGCAAGTTGCTTTAACACCAGATGCCAAGGAGAAGACTTTCATTTGTATGCCAGAGGGGCTATATCCAATTCAAGGTGATACCCTTTTGGTTCATTTGTTCCTATCAGTTTTCAGTGCCTGGTGGGCTATGTTTTGGCAGGACTGTAGAAGTTCTGTATGGCCTGTCTGGATAAAACTGTGGTGTTCATCAATTCAAAACAGGTGTTGGCTAGGATAACAGAGGCAAATCTGACCTTCAAGGCAACACAATGTCAGATGGGGCAGTCCTCTGTAGTCTACCTTGAGCATGAGGTGGTTAAAAGGAAGAGTCACCCGTTGGATGCCAAGATTCAGTCTGTGATGAAGTAGGAAGTGCCTACTACCCATTATGAGGTGATGGCTTTTTAGGACTCACTGGGGATTACAGGAACTTTGTGGTAAACTATGTAAGTATAGTTACCCCATTGACTGCTTTGACATCCAAAAAATCAGCCCAGGAAAGTGATATGAACTTAGGAGGGTCAAAAGCCATCTGAGGAACTCAAGAAGGCACTATGCACTGCACCAGTTCAGTTCAGTTCAAATAACTTTATTTTACCACCAGGGCCATAAAAGTGTGAATGCGAAAAAATACATAATAGATAGCTAAAATAGTATTAATCAACCAAAGAAGAATTCATGATACATAAAATGTGCAAACCAAAATTGATTGTTAAAACTGAATGATGGCAGATGCATACAAAATACTATTAAAACACAGAAGGGTGCAAGAAGTGCATATAACTGATATACAGAGTAAAAAACAAATATATGACGTAGAAACCATCCTAATGCTAAGAAAGGGGGACTACCTTTTTTCTAAGTATACACATAGCCCCCAGGAACTTGGCAACAGGAATGGCGTATGTTAGACAGCTCCAGTAGTTAAATCACCTGACATTTTTATTTTATTTTACAAAGTTTTATATAGCGCAAACTTGACCCGAGGGTATCGGGTATCAGAGAACTTTACACAAGCACCAGTTGAGTTATATGAGGACACATTCATTTTTTTTGTTAGGCACAGGGAGATAAGTGATTTGCCCAGAATCACAGCATGTTGAGTGTCCTTGCCAAGACTCGAACCCGGTTCCCCAGCTTCGAGGTCGACCGCCCTAAACGTTAGGCCAACTCCTTTCCACAACTATAGTCAGCCTTTCATTGTACAGATGGATGCCTCTAATAAGGGAGTTGGAGCTATATTAGCTCACCTGGATGACAAAGGTAGAGAGCATCCAGAAGCCTTCATTAGTAGCGGCTTACTACCCAGACAACAGAACTGGGAGGCTATTGAGATAGAGTGCTTTGCCAAAGCGTTGGCTTTGTGTTAGTTCTGCCTTAAATTATTTGTCCCTAAGGGCTTTATTACTTGTGCCTCATGCCATGTGGATGCACACAATGGGGGCACATGAGCATGCACACCAGTACCATCGAGAAATTAGAAGTTTGCGACCGAACCATGTGCGGTCGTATCCAAATTGCGGTGTCGGAACCGCCGACCTGAGGTACTAAATTTCTATAACTGTAAAGCATACTTTTGCCTTGCAAACCAATTCCTACTGCGTTTTGAAAAGTATTACTACTCTTAAAACTGTTACTTATCTGAAACTGAGTTCCTCTTGGTTCTAAAATAAACAAACAAAGTAATAACTTTTTATACAAAACAATTGGTATTTAATTAGTCTTTGAGAATGTGTAAGCATTCCTTGCCTGAATGTGTACAACAAATGCTTAACACAGCCCTCTGATAAGCCTAACTGCTCAAACACACTACCTCAAATATAACTTTTAGTATTATGAACATAAGCCTCTGTAAGCTCTGGGGAGCCACTGCACTCTGTGCACACTATACCTTACTTTGGTATAGTACATACACAGAGCCATCTTCCTACATGTATTAGTTGTATTTTTGCTATAAAACCAATAATAATGTTCTAATAAAAAAATACAAAGAACAATTACCTCAACAGGTGAAGCAATCTTCAGTCAGTTCAAGACAATTTTATCTAATGTAGGCTTTTTCAATGGAGTGGTCCTGATGCAAGGGATGAAGGATGCTGAAGATGCTCCAAGGATGCGTTGCAGTTGATGGAGGTATTCCTGCGGGGATTTCTCGGTCCATGAAGATAGTGAGAGGGTCCTGGTTTCAGGGTTGATGCCCCACAACGTCCTCTGGCCGAAATCCAGTCACCACTGGACTACCAGTCTCCCAGTGTTATGGTCAGAGGCCAATCCTTCCTGGGTCAATAACTCACCTTTTGGGGGTCCCAGCAGCTCTCCATCAGCACACCTGGGTTCAGCGAATTCAGGCGCAACTCTGTGCATCTGGTCTTGATCCCTATTGTGACACGGAAGCGGTGGTAGCGTCTTGAAAACATTACGCTACCAATTTGCCCCAGCAGACTTCTTCAGCTGTTGTGCCCCTGTGCTGGGAATAGGACGCCAGTTAGCTGGCCCTGGGAGTGTCTTGGCTTTGCTGGGCTCTGAAGATGACTACTCCTTGAGCAGGACACGGCAGGCACAGTCCCATCCTTCACTAGTCAACTGGTGCAGCAGATGCAGTCCTCGTCGGTGAAGCCTCTCTTTGCTGGACCTTCAGTGCAGCAGGTCAGTTTTTCTTCAGTCATTCTTCCAGTCTGTAAAGATCTGAAGTCTGGGTGCCCCATTCATGCTTGGAAAATGCCCCTAGGACAGGATGTGGTTAGTAGCCAATGGACACCAGGTTCCCTCCTATCTGGTGACCACTTCCTGTTGAGTGTGGCATTTGTCTATCCCAGGAAGCACCATTCTGCCTACTCACAAGATGGTGAGACCCCACACTCATTCAGACCTCACTAGCCCATCCCTGGGGTGTGGCTACCTCAAGGCTATAGGCCCTTTGGGAAACCAGTTTGGCAACGGGTTTGCCTTCTCTGCTCCCCGTGCCAGCCTGTCTGCCTTGAGGAAGCTCTCCTCAGTAGTGTTACACATCTGCCCTTTAAAGGTGGCTTCCCCTTTGAAGCCTGCCTTTTGGGGCTAACAGCCAAGTGGCTTCCTGTAGAAGGGAGGTAAGACCTCCCTGGCCTGCAATCCATCATTGTCCCTCTTCCTGAGAGTCGCTGGCACATCTCTTCAGGAGAGCAGAAAGTTGTCCCATGGAGCAGAATTCATTTGTGCCTGAGAAGGCTCAGGAGTTTTAATGGCAACAAAGTGGCAGATTTGTAAAAGCTACACACTGCAATAAGTTACATTAACTTTGACTTTAGATACAAGTCTGGCTTAATGTAACAAGTTGTTGTCGCACCATTCAGGAGTTAACACAGCTGCACGGCTGTACTCGCCAAGTCTTAACACAGTACAATCTATAGTTTCACATGTTTTCTGTCAGGACATGTAAAAAACATGTCCTGTCCGTGTCATATCTTGCACTCAGCATTAGGAATTGGTAGTCCCGCCAGAAGGGTCACTTACACATTTGTGCAGGGGAAGTAGTGGCTTTGCTATTGCTTTCAATGGAAAGGTCGGGCTAGCAGTGCATGACTGCTGTATCATTCTAAAGTGGAGGACTGGGGGGGGGGCTCGTTTCGTTTCGTTCAGAGCAGAGCATCGTATTTGGACCAATTAATTTTGGAGCAATTGGCTCATTAGTGCGGTGATAGACTCACAGAGTCTGGATAGGGTCAGTAAAATGGCATCTGCATGATACAATGCTTCAGGCTCTTCTGACCTATCCAAGATGGGATCGATTGTGACATTCCAGTCCCCATCTAGTATGACTTTTGCATTGCCAAATGACACAAGTAGACTGCTGATTTTGTAGAGGAATGTGGACTTGTCTCCAGCAGGGGCATATATAGATCGGTTCACTGAATATCGACCACCAAAATATCCCATATACAAATATAGAGTTATAAATATTGATGTAAAAAATATCGACATCCTATTTATATAATGGTAAGTACAAAAATATTGAAAAAAACTAGCGATGTAAAAAATATGGTTGTACAAAATATCGATTTTATCATATATATATATATATATATATATATATATATATATATATATATATATATATATATATATATATATTATCTACTGGCGGTCGCCAGTAGATAGTTATAGTTAGGACCGTGTTTCCATAGGAAATCCGCAACATTCTATTTGGAATAACTTTGGCGCCGGTTGACGAATCCTCGCAATATTTTCAAAATAGGTGGGGCGCTCCGCTCCGCTCCTACCCTGAAAGTCTCGGGGTGATTCGTCAAGCGGGGACCGAGAAAAAAGGGGGGTCCCAAAACGCCTTTTCCCCATGCATTTTTCCATAGGACCTTTAGTCGAAGGTACAGCCCGAACGGCTGAACAGAATTACTTGAAATTTGGCAGAGAGGTAGTCCTCAGGTCAGGGAAGTGCCTTTTGCAGGTCTGGTGTCAATCTGTTCAGTAGTTCCTGAGAAAATCAAAAGTAAAATCATATATATATGTGGGCGGAGCCTAACCACACATCTCATCCTGAGATCTGATTGGCTGTCAGCACTTCATCCAAGAAGTGTTGGCAGCCATCTTGGGACCAATATACATGACAGCACCTCATTAAAAAGCATTGCAGTTAATAGAAGGTTTTAAGACTTTAGTTACATTATAAATCATTGGTTGATGGTACCATACTCATTTTAGGAATTGTGGTATGTTCTAAGGTGATTTCACCATGTGAAAAAGCCTTCTGCTGGGATATCATGATTGAGAGAAAAATATTTTCTCATGCTTTTCCCACAGAGGTTTGGAAGGTGATCTATAAGATAAACTGAGAGCTTATTTTCTGTAAATTCACATTATCTTTCTCAGTCATGTGAGAATGAAGTCTGACATTCTCAGTAAAACATGTACATCCAACAAGGGCAGAGACTGTCAGTTGATTCCTTTGTGTTCTACTGCAGCTTCCCAGAGTGTTCCAAAGAACAACTAGAGCGCTAACAGTCCTACTTATGATAAACGTATGGCACACCTGAAGCCATCTTGCTTGGATTAAAGTGGTAACTCTTAAAACATTTAATTTAAAAAAGGAACAAAATGAGGGGGTTCATTTTTCCATAAAAAGTATGATTAGTGCTGCAGAAAGAAACATTAGGGCACATTTTGAGTGACTTCTCAAATCCTCTTCTATTTCATTAAAATATTCTGACATGCAGACTGAAACATGCACTTTCAATACCAGCAGCAGTTTTCCCTGGTGAGCAGTAGCTTTACTACAGTGATCTAATGAGCAAAAAGAGTGCGAACATTCTGAATTTATGGCAAATGTGTGACACATCTGAATGCCTTCTTGATGGAATCAAAGTAAAAAACTGAAAGTATTTCCTACTGAGGAGACTGCAGTAAATGAGGAAATTAGGAAACTTCATAACAGATAAGTCTCCCAAGATGGCCACCAGAGACAAAAGAGCCCAAATGTAGCCCAAATATCACCCAGATGTAGCCCAAGTATAGCCCAATGACAGAATGTCCCAGAGTGTTCTTAAAAAAAACTAGAGCGCTTACTGTCTACATTATGACAAAAGTATGGCACACCTGAAGCCATCTTGATTGGAATAAACTGGTAACACTTAAAACATTTAATTTAAAAAAGGAACAAAATGAGGGGGTTCATTTTTCCATAAAAAGTATGATTAGTGCTGCAGAAAGAAAAATTAGGGCATATTTTGAGTGACTTCTCAAATCCTCTTCTATTTCATTACAAAATTCTGACATGCAGACTGAAACATGCACTTTTAATACCAGGAGCAGACTTCCATGGTGAACAGTAGTTTTACTACAGTGATCTAATGAGCAACTAGAGTGCTAACATTCAGAATTTATGGAAAATGTGTGACATATCTGAATACCTTCATGATGGAAACTGAAAGCATTTCCTACTGAGGAGACTGCAGTACATGAGGAAATTAGGAAACTTCATAACAAATAAATCTCCCAAGATGGCCACCGGAGACAAAAGAGCCCAAATGTAGCCCAAAATCACCCAGATGTAGCCCAAATATAGCCCAATGACAGAAGTGTGCAAAACACTTATTATTTTGTGTTTTTGCAGTGTTATATAGTGCAGACTTGTCAGGTATTGGAGTGCTTTACATGAGCATTGGTTACATCACACAAGAACAAATTCATTTTGGTTGTAGACATGGGGAGTCTAAGTGATTTGACCAGAATCACAGAATGTCGAGCTGAAGCAGAAACTCCAACCTGGTTCCCCAGTTGCAAAGTCTGCAGTTCTGGAAGTAACACCACATCCTCTCCCCTAAGTGCAACATTTAATCAAGTGGTCAACTGGATAAAAAAACATAAAGAAACAAATAATTTAAAAGTGCTTTGTCGCTATTTGAAAACTCAGAAAATATGTCCTTATTTTAGTCTTTTAGAGCACTAACCATAATTATGATGCCAATAAGACACTCTCATATATGTAATTTCTAAAGGAAATGCTCTAGGTATTACAGTTTTGATTACATCAAGATGACGTCAGGCGTTCCACACTTTTGTAATAAATATAGAATGTTAGCAATCTAGTTGTTCATTAGGATACTGTTGAGAGGCAGAGGCCAGGGGCACGGACTCTGAAAATTGAAGGCAGGTAGGAGGGTGCAAAGGCAACAATTTAACCACACTGAGCAGGCAGGAAGGGCCGTGGCAGCACAACAGACTATGGAGGGCAGTGGAAAGGGGGGCAGGGGCAACAAACCAACAATTCAGGACTTGCAAGAGAGGCTGTGTCAATGTAATAGACCATTGTGGGCAGAAGGAAGAGGCAATGGCAGTACAACCATACATGCCAACAGACCCGATTCAGCCAGGAAACGTCCAATGTTTTTAAGCTCAAATGGGCTTTATTTGATCTGTCTCCTGTCTACAATCTCCTCTTTTTCAATGTAACTCAAAGGGGAAAATCAATACCCCAGTTTTTTTTCAAAATCTCCCTCTTACCAAGTTCAAAATGTTCGCAAGTATGGTACATTGGATCATGGAAGGAAATAGGGTAGGGACATGGACTTGGATAACAGAGGACAGGAGGGACATGGAGAGGTGCACCAAACTGACCCTGCAGGGCAGGCATCAGGGTTTGCAGCAGCACAATACACCACACAGGGCATGCGGGACGGGAGTGCAGCACAACAATCCATAGAAAGCAAGAGGGAGGGGACAGGACCATGCACATGGACAACAGAGAACAGAGGGGCAAGAGGCAATGGTAGCTAGCTGACCATAATGGACAGACAGGAGAGAAAGCTGCAGCATAACAGACCATAAAGGGCAGGAGGGACGGATCAGGGGCATTACAATGGAACAGACAAGCCAGGAGGGAGGGAGTAGGGGTCTGCACATGTAAACAGAGGGCTGGGGGCAAGGGGGCAGGGCAGGAGCAGCAAGATAGCCATGGAGGTCAGGCAGGATGGGCACTAGAAGCAAGACACACCATGAAGAGCAACAGTGAGACTGTGATGGAATACACACAGACCATGGAGGGAAGGTGGGAGGGGGTCAGGGGCAGCTAACTGACCACACAGGGAAGGTGGGAGGGGCCATGGCAGCACAGAAGACCATGCATGGCAAGTGGGAGGGCTAGTGGCAGCACAATGGCTATGATGGGCAAGAAGGAGGGTGCAGGGGCATGCACAAAGGGCGATGGAGGATAGAAGGGAGGGTCAGGACCTGTGCACAGACAAGAAAGTTCAGGGGAAGGGGCCTCACAACAGACCGCACGGGGCAGGCAGGAGGAGCAGTTGCAGCACAACAGACCAGGGAGGGCAGAAGGGTGTGGCAGTACAATGGACCATGTAGGACAGGAGGAAAAGGATAGGGGCATGGCATGTGGACAGGTAGTGTGGAGGTGGCAGGGACAGGTTACAGTCATCTGACAATGCTAGGCAGGTGGGAGGGGAGTGGCAGCTCAACAGAACACTCAGAGTAGATAGGAGTGGCAGGTCCATGGAACATGGTGGGCAAAAAGGATGGAGCAGGGGCATGCACAAAGACATCGGAGGGCAGGGGGAAGGAGAATAGCGGCAGCAAGCTAAGCACAGAGTTTAAGCAGGAGGTCAATGATGGGGCATAGAATTGGGCAATGGAGGGCAGGAGGAGTGGACTGGTACATCATACTAAATTGAGGGCAGTGGCAGCACATCAGACCATGCATGGCAGGAGGGAGGAGGCTAGTCCATGGATTCACACAACAGAGGATAGGGAGGAGGGGGATGGGGCAGCAAGCTAACTGTTCAGAGAAGGCGGGTATTAGGAACTTTATTGTTTTTAAAACGTGTGTCTGTGCGAACTACTTAAAATATGAACAAGTATGCAGTATAATCTCACTTTTATTCAGGAAGAAACACCCCCTGACCCTCCACCCCCTATTGCAAAATGTAATGCCCGTGAAAAGGGTAGGTGAACACAGTGTTATATAGAACATAGTCCTGAGAGCACGATTGAAAATGAAAACTAGATATAGTGTATGGTATAAACTATGCATCAAAAAGTGTGATATAAGATGAACTGGGCGTGAAATATAATATGCAATACATTGTGCACAATGACAGATTCATTGGAGAGTGCGAGATAGCACAGGCACTAGCGCGTGCTATGCGATATGCGCCTTGGAGTGTAAAATGCACAGGGCAGTGTTGTGTAACCTAACTAGTCTCTAAAGTTGTAAATAAAATATGTGCTGAGGAGTGTAACGTTGCATAAGCACTGTGACAAAGATATGGATCCCAGATTGTAATATGTATGGCATAGCACTGTGCGTTATAACATAGGCATCGAGGAAGGCACGTTAGATGGGGCAATATAACCCGTGCGAAGACAAGTGTGGCATGACATATTCACGGGGTGGTGTTACAGTGCACATGGGCTAGAGAGTGTCATAGCATATGCACTAGCTGGTGGAATACAACACAGAGGTGTGTGGCACCCAGCAGGCAATGGTGGGTGTAACACAGCATTGGGCTCTGCCAGGAGCGCGCTGTGACTCTCAAGTGATGTTCGTCCCCTTTTCACAGAGTAAAATAAAAAGTATTACACATCCGGCAGTGGATGTGTGTTTTATTAACCGTGAGGGGGGTTTCTTGCATAGTTTTGGTCAAATTTTTGTCGAATCCCCTTTGAATGGCTTGGTGTGCATGTGTATTAAATGTGCCCGTCAATAGCTACCCATGTTTGTATAAATAAACGACAAGGGTGTCTACCGGGATTAGGCACGGTAGGGCATCAGACATGTCAGAGCTTCACTAGTGGTGTAAATACATTCCACGTGGATTCATTGTATGCATAGTCGCCTTTTAATGAATATCACGCAAATCGTCATGGTGATAGGTACGTACGGTTTGTCCAGCATGTCCTAGGTGTGTCTATAAATATATATTTTTTAAAAATAATAAAAAACAGTGGCCGGCCCTGGGGATTGGGGTCAAAAAAATATAATTAGGAGACAGGCCCTGGGGGATGGGGTCATCAGGGCCAATAAATTAGAATAAGAAGGGGAGCCACACAGCCCCCCTTCTTAAAAAATTAAAATAAATAAAAGACTGGCATCGTGCTGGAGGCCACGCCCCCTCCTTGCAGCACTCTGCAAATGCGCCCCCTGGCGAGTTGTAAGTTGGGGAATGAATTCCTCTTCAATACTGAGGGTCCCTGAGGGCCAACTAGCCCAACAGGCATCTCCAGTATGCGCCAGGGAGCTGCGCTGCAGACAGGTGTTCTGAGGCCAAGCCCCTTTTTATACCTCTCTGCAACGCAGCTCTGTGGCGCTTACTGGAGGTACCTAGTGGTCTAGTTTGACCCTAGGGACCCTTAGGATTCAAGGGGACTTAATCTCTAAACGTAGAACAGCCACAGGGCGCTTTTACACAGTGGTGAAGGGAGGGGACGGGGCCTGAGGTGACATGTGCAAACACGCACTATGGCACGTTTTAAATTGGGGATATAATTTCCCTTCAATACTGAGGGCCCCTGGGGGCTAACTAGCCCACCAAGTGCTTCCAGTAAGCGCCACTGAGCTGCATTGCAGAGAGGTGGTCCAGGCCGTGCCACTTTTTACACCTCTCTGCAACGCAGCTCTGTGGCACTTACTGGAGGTACCTAGTGGGCTAGTTGGACCCTAGGGACCCTCAGGATTCAAATGAACTTAATCTCCCAACTAAAAACGGACACAGGGCGTGTTTACACAGTGGTGAAGGGAGGGGACGGGGCCTGAGTTAACGTGTGCAAAAACGCCCTGTGGCCTGTTTTAAGAGGTAGTTTTAATCCCCCTGCCCTATTATATACTAGGGGCTTACAGAGGAGGTCATGCTAATCACAGGGGGACCCCAACGCATAATGTTCCCTAGTGTATGTAGGTGTTTTCACTGTATTCTAAGTGTCTTTTAACATAGCACTGGCTCTAGGACTGGTTAGTCAGACTCAGTTACCACCAGTATCCGTCTGAAAAAGTTGAGGGTACAGGATGATTTTGCAACAAGGCTTCTTTCTGCTCTTCTTTTTGTTCTTTCTGCACGTTATCCTTCTTCCTGCACTTTCCTTCGTCTTTGAGGACTTCTGTTGCTTCTTTCTGCACTTCTTTTTTTTCTTTCTGTGCATTTCTTCTTCTTTCTTCACATGTCCTATGTCTGTAGGCATAGTTAGAAATTAGCATTTAAAAAACCTTTGAAATTCACTGAAAAAACCATAGGTTTCAGGGGTGTTATAGTCAGCTGGACTTTTCACTTGTACAAAACCATTGAAATTCCCCCGTTATAGTTAGTTCAGCTAACTATAACTCGCACGCCAGCAATGCACTGCTGATGACGTCACATATTACATCACTCATGACATGGTCAGTGACATCACTCATGACATCACTGATGACATCTCAAATGACATCACTGATGACATCACTGATGACATCATCCTTGTGATAGAGTGGCAGACCTCCTCTCACCCTAATATAACCTTTGATACACACATTCAAAAATAGAGACTAAAATTTTCAAAACAATGGACATACCAATACCAGTTACAACAACCTCTTCAGTAATTCTAAGATCCACATACACATCCACTCATTCACCAACAGTCCTATACAGTCACTCATACATGTACTCACTCATCATATGTACTCATACATCTATACATCCTGTTACACAATGCCACTCATCCATAGAGTTACTGACACACATAGTCACTCATGCTAATAAAGAATCAAACATACATTTACTTGCATATACAGTTATACACACACCACCACACTTACTTCTACGGAAACTTACACATACTTAGTCTTTTAAACAATCACTTATAGAAACACATACTTATTCATACAGGAACTCTTTCAATCTCTCACTCTCACATATACTCACTTATATACACCAATAGTCACATATACTAGTTTAAAACATATGTAGTTACTCATAAAGACACTATTGAGACAGTCATTCGCTCACTAACACACCCATACACACACTCATCCACCCATACAGTCCTGCACACATGCTGTCTTCAACACAACAAACAGTGAGTCACTCATTCATGCACCTATGCACTACGTAATACCCCCACCAAACCATGCAGACACTCAGACTGATACTCAAAAAACCAACTAATAACCTATGTAGACACCCATGTAGCTACTCACCAACCCATGCAGCTACTTATACACAAAGTGAGAGACTGATACAGATATTTACATATTTAAACATTACTCACTAAGCCATGTATTCACTATGATACACTTAATCAGTCAGTTACACAATCAATTTTTCAAAAACAAATCATCCATTTAGACACTTATATACCCATTTATTCTTCCATCGACCTTGAGATATGCATATATAAAACATATTTAATTTTCAGAAAAACACACATTCACTGGATGATGTCATCAGTGATGTCATTTGAGATGTCATCAGTGATGTCATGAGTGATGTCACTGACCATGTCATGAGTGATGTAATATGTGACGTCATCAGCAGTGCATTGCGGGCGCGCGAGTTATAGTTAGCTGAACTAACTATAACGGGGGAATTTCAATGGTTTTGTACAAGTGAAAAGTCCAGCTGACTATAACACCCCTGAAACCTATGGTTTTTTCAGTGAATATATATATATATATCCACAATAGCGTCTCAGATTAGAGACAGGTTCGCTCGCACTCAGAAATGATCACAGCCAAATCCATGTTTCTCTTGGCAAGGTTGCAATTTAATTCATTATTCCAGTAATCTTTCCTCTACGCGTTTCAATCTTAACAAAGATCTTGTTCACGAGGATCAGTTGTTACACTTCTGACATATTTTTTTCATTATTTAAACCCATTTCCTCATATGTCATTACGTCACTTCCTGCTTTTTGCATTGCATTCTGGTTATTGTAGTTCCATCATTTTTACTGTTACTAATTTACTATATACATAATCACCCTAGTGTGTACTATTATCCAATTATTTTTCTTCCTTCTAATATAGGCATTTCTTTCTGCCGATTTTTTTACAAGGGAAGTTAATGTTTAATACGGGCCACCCATTGTCTATTGTTGGCATTCACCTTAGCTTCAATTTCAGGTCTAGTCGCATATTATTGAAAATTACATTTTCATATGAGTTAATCCTTAAAATTTGAAACTTTACTACCCTCCAGTGGGTTTGCGATTACGACTTACTTTTTCTAAATATTCAAATCAATTTGAGCCCGTTAAATCTTCTCTTTCCCATTATTTGCTTTTTGGAATGCATTAGAAGTTCTCCTTAATTTTCCATTTTCATATTTTGCAAATATTCTTCTTACGACCCAATATCACACTACTACTCATAACCTCTCTATCTACTTACATTAAAATCATCAAACAATTATTTACAAATTTACACAGGAGGCAAAGAAAGTTCTAGCAGATCATTGACTTTACAGGTGCGAATGCATCTCTTCATCTTGATTCAATCGGTTCGGAGTCAGAGTTCGGAAATTGAGGATGTGTCTTGATTCCTTCTGGCGAAGAATCTTTTCTCTATTGCCACCTCTTATATGTTTTGCTACTGCTTCCACTGCATAAAAGGATAGCTTCTTCCAGTCTCCCCCATGTTTTTTTTCCATGTGCTTTGCTACTGCATTGCTTCTGTCATTATTAACTGTCGCACGCACATGCTCTAAAATACGTTTTTTTAGTTCACATTTAGTACTTCCAACATATTTTAGTGGGCAGGGGCATTCAACAATGTAAATTACATATTGTCTCTTACAGTTGATGAGTTGTTGTATTTTCCATTTTTTATTGTCGGCTGTTTTGATTTCTTTCATATTTTTTGCTATGGTGCATACTTTACAATTTGTACATTTGAAGAACCCTTGTGGTTTCAGCTATGAATCTTGCTTCTTCATAGGTAAGAAATGACTATGAGTCGGCTGGTCTTTAAGATTTATCGTCCTTCGGTATGTAATGTTAGGATGATCTCCTATTATGCTTGCCACTGTTGGATCAAGATGTAAAATGTGCCAATTTTTCCTCATTATCTTTGTGATTTGTTTATTTTCAGTGGAATGCGTAGTTATTAGGCGAATCTCTTGATCTTTTTTATCCTTTTCTGACATTTGTGGGTTTTTTTCTTTCAAAAGTTCAATTCTTGGTATTTTTGTTGTTTTCTCAAGTGCTGATGCCACAATTTTGGGGTTATATTTTCTTTTTGGAATCTTTCCCCTGCTTTCTGACAATTCACTTTCCATTCCTCCTCCTGTGAGCAGATTCTCTTAATTCTGAGAAATTCTCCGTATGGAATATTGTTAATCAGGCTTGTTTGGTGAAAGCTTTCAGCATGAAGGACAGTGTTAGTTGCTGTGCTTTTTCGATGTAACGTAGTTTGAACTGTTTCATTGTCAATATAGATTTCAGTATCCAGAAACACAACTCTTTTTTTACTGATGTTGTATGTAAATTTAAGGCCTGTTTCTATGTTGTTCAGTATGTTAAAGTATTCTTGGAATTCTTCATTTGTCCCATCCCAAATTAGCAGCAGGTCGTCTATAAACCGTAACCACATTACGGTCTTGTTTACATGTGGTTCATTATCTGTTGACCAGGCAATGATGTTTTCCCACCATCCCATGGTGAGGCAGGCAAAACTTGGACTAAATAAAAAGCCCATCGCTGTTCCTTTGACTTGACGATATATTTCTTCTCCAAATAAAAACACATTTTGTTCGAGACACATAGTGATCATTTCAAGCAGCATCCTGTTGTGATCTCCATATTGAATGTTCCTATCTTGCAGGAAGTATTCACAGGCTTTCAGCCCGATGTCATTTTTTATGTTCGTGTACAACGATACTCCGTCCATGGTTATGAGTTGATATGTGTCTGCCCATGGATTTTCTTGTATGTGTCTTGATAAGTCTCCTGTATCTTGCAGGTATGATGTTAATTTTTTGACATATGGTAGTAAGTATACATCTATATAGTTTGCCATGTTTTCCAATAAAGCTCCCTTTGCCGAAATTATCGGTCTTCACGGTGGTCTAGTAGGATGTTTGTGGATTTTCGGGAGGAAGTATATTGTTGCCATCCTTGGGTCGTCTTTTTTCAAATACTTTACTTCGTCTTCATCTAGAAGGTTTTCATTCTTCCAGCTTATTAGTTTTGCATCAAGCTCTTCTTTCCATTTCTTTGTGGGATTTTCTTTCAATTTCTCATACTATTCCCTATTTCTTAGTTGGGAATATGCTTCTCGCATGTAGGCATCTTTCTCCATAATGATGACGTTGCCCCCTTTGTCCGCTCTTTTGATTTCAATTGTGTTATCTTTTTTCAAGTTTTGCAATGCGACTCTTTCTTTTTCTGTGAGGTTATTTTTACTTTTGACATAACTCAATTTGTACAGATCCTTTATGACTGCTTCATGAAATAGGTCCACTTTATTTCCCTGTGGTAGTTGGGGGTAGAATTTTGATTTTATCTTCTTACCACTGGTCCCTGCTCCTAATTGTGGGCAATATACACTTAATTGCTTTGTTGCAAAGTTTGGTTCCTTGTCTAATTCCATCAGTGTCACAAAACTTTCTGATTCCTTTACTGTCAGATCCATTGTTGGTATATCAGTTTTTTTAATAGTGTATTCCGACATTTTGGGATTTTCAGCAAACACTTTTGCCAATTTTATCTTGCGAGTATATTTATAAAGGTCTATTCGCATTTGGGCTAAGTCCAAGTTATTAGTTGGGCAGAAGTTTAGACCTCTTTTCAAAATTTTTTCCTCCGTTTCTGTAAGTGTTTTTTTCGATAGGTTGATAACTTCTAGCTCTTCTGATGGTTCCTCAGAGCTCATTCCTAAGTCCATTTCTGTTTCATGCTTCTGGTTGTTGCTCCAACTCGTTTTTGACTTATTGTTGCGTTTCCCTCTTCTTGTGGGTTTAATCTTGTTTGTCCTCGTCCTCTTCCTCTTCCGCGATTGGCATTTAATGGGGTTTCCATATTCTTCTCCCAGTTTTTTTGTTGTAAGGCCAATCGCATTTCGCCTAAAAAAGAGCATTTTGGACGTCCCTCAATTTGTTCACTCTCTCCTTCACTTGCATCCGTTGAAGTGAGTGATGAAACGCTCCCTGTTGCGCCTGTTGTCAAATTTGATTGGTCTTGCTGTTTGAATTGGTCGTATTTTCTAGCATACGTGAAGATGCGCCCATTTAAATAGTCATCTTTATCCCTTTGGAATTTCAGTTGTTTTCTTGTTTTCACGACTTCTTCGTGTTTTCCAATATAATGTTCTAGTTCTTCCTTAAATTTAGTTTGTTCCAAATTCAGCTCTACTTCAGTTAATTCCTTCTCCAGCTCTTTTAGCTGTGTTGTTGTTTTTTCTAAGGCTTTTTCAATATGTTTAATCAATATTTCCATTAGCCCAAGGGATGACTTAAGTAAGAATTCTCCCCATTCATTTAATAATTCATTACTTGTTTCTTGATGGTTCGGCAATAGATGTATGCGCAGGCCACGTGGTACGCGTTTCACTTCAAGATATTTTCTGAGTGTGGCAACCTCCCACCATTTATTAATTTCTTTTTTTGAAAGTTTCTCCCACGTTCTTAATTTATTTTTTATATCCGAATTTTTTGAACCACTAGCTGCGCCCGGCTCTTTGCTTACAACATTTTCTTGTTCAAAAAAAGTTTCAATTTCTGCTATTCTCTGTGCCTCTCTCTTTTCCATAACTTTTTACTGGACCCCTTCAAATAGATTTTGGATTATATCTTATTGAGGCTTATTTTCCTTTCTCCAGAGACAATACGATGGTTCTGCAATGTTACACAAGAAAAAGTTCCCCGAGTATTCTTTACTCGTAAATTTCCAGACTTGCGTATATCTCAATGGTCTCAACCGGCAATCAATAGTTTGACAAACAACTTTGTAACACTCAACGAAGTTCGCTCACCCTTTTGAAGTCTTCCACGTCCAGCGCTCCCCTCCGGTTTCGCTTTCCACCGGTTGACTCGAAGTAGTGATGCTGCGAGCTTTCAATTGTTTTGGACTGTTTGTTACTGCCGGCGTTCGCCCGTGTCAAACGTTCACTTCCTTTCACCTACAGCCCGTTTTTTTGACACCTGGGCGCTCTTGATGGTGCGTATGCGATACGACGGAGCCAAGTCGTTTACAAATCCACAATAGCGTCTCCGATTAGAGACAGGTTCGCTCGCACTCAGAAATGATCACAGCCAAATCCATGTTTCTCTTGGCAAGGTTGCAATTTAATTCAGCATTCCAGTAAACTTTCCTCTACGCGTTTCAATCTTAACAAAGATCTTGTTCACGAGAATCAGTTGTTACACTTCTGACATATTTTTTTCATTATTTAAACCCATTTCCTCATATGTCATTACGTCACTTCCTGCTTTTTGCGTTGCATTCTGGTTATTGTAGTTCCATCATTTTTACTGTTACTAATTTACTATACACATAATCACCCTAGTGTGTACTATTAACCAATTATTTTTCTTCCTTCTAATATAGGCATTTCCTTCTGCCGATTTTTTTACAAGGGAAGTTAATGTTTAATACGGGCCACCCATTGTCTATTGTTGGCATTCACCTTAGCTTCAATTTCAGGTCTAGTCGCATATTATTGAAAATTACATTTTCATATGAGTTAATCCTTAAAATTTGAAACTTTACGGGCCGTAGGTGAAAGGATATATATATATATATATATATATATATATATAAATAAAATTTACTTTAAAAAAGTTAATTCGATGTAAACATTTTAACAAATATAACAAATACATCTAATTAAAAAAAATAAACATGCATATATAAAATGTAATATATATATATTAACAATTAATTTTAATTCAATTTATAATTGTGTATATGACAATTTACACATACATATATATATACATACACTAATAACATTAAATCTAATAAAAAACATTATATTATAAATTAAAACATGAAACTTTGTAAAAGTCTTTAAACTTACATTTTCCACTTCAGTGAGTTAAACAGTGGGGAAAGAGTTGGATAGCGGAGGGGTAGAAAATACTATTCCCACTCAAGTTAGTAAAACACTAGGGAAAGTGTTGGATAGCGGAGGGGTAAAAAATACTATTCCCACTCCACTTAGTGCAACAATAGGGAAAGTGTTGGATAGCGGAGGGGTAAAAATTAATTTTCCTACTCCAGTCAGTTCAAAATTAAAAACAAACAAAATATCACCAATACAAAATATTAAAAATTAAATAAAATAAAAACTATATAAAAATATTAAACAAATCTACAAAATAGAAACATGTTATAATGTTAAATATATATGACAAATAACTAGAAATATTATATTTAATACAAATATTTTTTATTTAGAAATTATTTCATAAACAAAAACATTAATTAATACATAAATACATTTGTTTTTATTTCCTACCCCATAACACAGCACAAGTCACAACACACATCTAAAGTTTATAAAAATATATCTCCATAATAAACATAATTAAATATCAATTAAAGAAATATTATTAATTAAAAAAACAATTTAAAACAGATACAAATTAATTTACTCCCTAAACGTTACCTGTATAAAACCAAAACTCACAAACAACAAAAAAACAATTACCCTATTTAATGAATATCAATGATCAACTGATTATCAATTAATGAATTAAACATAATTTACTTTCCACCCTCTATCACTACAAACGCCACAACCCACACCGAAAAATCATTGCACAATTTCCATAATGAATTTAAAAATAAAAACGTTAGTCTCAACTACTTAATAATTAATTAAAAATAAATTACTTCCCACCCTTTACCCCTATAAACTTCACAACCCGCTCCCCAAAAAATTATACAAATAACATAATGAATTACCAATTCATTAATAATTAACAACCAATTAATAATTACTTAATAAATTACTTCCTACAATTAGCACTATAAAATCTAAATTAAATAAATATTAATAAATAAATAAACATTAATTTATGATAATTAAGGGCCCATTAGGATGGCGGTTGGAAAACTACCCCGACCGCCATGGTAGAGGAAAACAACCACCCGCCGGTACCGTGGCAAAACCGGCGGTCTGATTAGGATCTACCGCCCAAACAAAAATAACTGCGGCGCTAAGAGCCACCGAAAAAACGCCCGTACCAGGCAGAGAAGGCTAAAACTCGTCCCCGGCGGTCGGATTCGCGGCGGAAACACACCAACCCGCTGCCAGGACAGCGGAGACACCGGCCGGAAAATTAGGATATCCCCAATGTGACCGCGGTACGTTCCGAATGCTGCGGTTGAAAACAGTAATAAATGGGAGGGACGGCGGAAGGGCTGCAGCATAGCCACCACTGGGGTCGCTCCATGAAAAAAATGATGGTCGAAATAAAAATACACAACAAGGCCACCAAGTGCACGCAGCAAACTAGTCCTGCCCCCAAAAACACCTAACACCTAACACATCCCAAAGACACACCCCCCTTGACAAAATCAAAAAGTGCAAATTCCAGGACAACACACCTGACAGCAATACTCCACTTTTACACACCCACATAGCAGAGTATAAAACCAGCCCCTTCTCTGACCACAATCCTTTGCAATACTCCAGAAGTGAAGGGACAAACTCCACAGCTGAAAGGAGAGGCAAATCATCACACCAAACACACAACACCACCACAACACCAACACCACCACCACCACTACTTCCACACCTGCACCTCTAACCCCTTTGCACATCACACACCATACACATCACTGCCACAACCACCACTTCCACACCTGCACCTCTAACCCATTGGCACATCACACACCATGGCACCACAGAAAATACCAAAATTCACAGAGAGTGAGTTGAAGGTTATGGTAGATGAGATAATCAGAGTTGAACCACAATTGTTTAGTAACCTGGTCCAACAGACACCATTAACTGTTTGGGGGTGGGAGGCCTGCATCACAACTCCCACCAGGCACCCCTGTCCCACCCCTGAGCAGGATGGAGCACGCCCTCCCACCCAGAAGCATGTGGCAGCCATTAGATCACTACAAACAAACTCACAGGTAGGCAGACATTTACCAAGGTTGTTCTGTCTGTGGGTGGGAGGCCTGCACAACAACTCCCATCATGCCCCCTTGTTCCCCAGCTCATCAAGATGGAGCACTCCCTCCCACCCAGAAGCATGTGGCAGCCATTGTATCTCATCAAACAAACTCACAGGTAGGTAGCCATCTTCACAGGGAGGACTGTTTGGGGATGGGAGGCCTGCACAACAACTCCCACCAGGCACCCCTGTCCCACCCCTAAGCAGGATGGAGCACTCCACCACACCCAGTAACATGTGCCAGAAAGTTCACCACAATGTGACAACAGGACAGGTAAGCAGACAGTGCATACACCCCAGCATTCATCAAGAAAAGCATGGAGACATATGACAACACAAGGCCCCACATAACACAAACACGGACACAGATACAATCCCAATTTACAGTGTGCATACAGCTAAGCATTTGTAACTGTCACAGCAACAGATGTGTGACTCACCAAATAGCAGGTTGAAGCAAATCAGGGCTCAACCATGCACAGCAACGAATGCTCTCTGTAACTTACATGGGGGCTGAGCATGAAGGACCATAGAAAAAGTAAACAAGCATGGTCTGTTGAACAAAGAAATCAAACCACAGGACAGGACAAAGGTATGCATGAGATGACAATGGCTAGTTCATGTGCAGATGTAACGGCTAGGGCGGTCGACCTCATCCTGTGATTCTGGGCAAATCACATACTCTCCCTGTGCCTAACAAAAAAAAATGTATGTGTCCTCATGTAACGCAACTGGTGCTATGTACAGCGCTCTGATACCCGAATCGGGTAAAGTTTGCGCTATATAAAAAAACTCTGTAAAAAAAAAAAACCTCTGTAAACGGCTGCCAGTCAGAGTAATTAGCAAAGATGCTTCACATTAAGTTGTATATCCGCCTTTGAGCTCCAAGCCGGCCCATCTGGTATGCCAGGGCACAAAAGGTCCCAGGACACCACTGCCAACCCGCCCCCTCAGCAACAACAACAACGCTGACCCCTGCTGGAACGACCTGTGCGGCCACCACCAGCAGCACCATCAGCACCACCACCAGTGCTGGCTGCAACACTCGCACTGCCCCAAAGGATGACCACCCCACACTAACAACTGTGGAGGGCAGGGAGAGTAGGTGTGTGCATACAGTGGTGCAGCAACAGGTCTGTGACAGCAGGGCAGGTGGGAGGCCAAGAATGAGTCAAAGACAACAGGACCCTGGGACCGAAGCCATGGCAAACATCAACAGAGTCCTTGGGGCCTATGAACAGGTCCAGGGACAAACGGGCCAAGCTCATCAAGATGCCCGTGAGCTCCAACAGCTGCTGAAGTCCATAGACAACTGCATGGGCCAAATCGTGGGCATCTTGGCCCAGCTAGTGGCGGTACTGAGGGTCAGGCCTGCGGCACAGACAACACCTCCACTTCCCTCCGTTGTCACGCAGGATGCCAGTTCACCATCCTACCCTGCGGTCATCGAGAGGGGTGACTCCTCAGACCCCACTGGCCCAGCAGCTGTGGCCTCCCCCGCTAAAAAACCAAGGGGCCGTCTGAAGAAATCCTTGGGAGTAACCCTTGGCAAACCACCTGCCAAACGCCATCCAAGAAGCCAACCATGATGCCACACCTCTTCACCCTGCCATTGGCTCTGACAACTGTCCTTCCCCACACAGCCATGTCAATCGCATCCGTCTGTTGGACTGGGTCACTACATCAATGTGGTGAGGAATCAATTGTCTCATCTACCATCACTGACAACTCATTGCTCCACCCTTCACAATACTGTAAATATTCACTCCCCTGTCACATATACCCATTGTAAATAAACACTCCTTACACACCAATGTCGTTGTGCCTGCTCCATGTTTATCACAGTATGTGCAATATTCATCATGAATACAATGTCACAGGAGCACGGATTGTCTCTAGGCAAGGAGAGGCTGAAAGGACTTAGGAAAACACAACAGAACAATAGTCACTAGTCAGGCGGTGGCATCAAAGCCATCACACAACACTTGTCATCAAGGTACTCCAATCTGCACGCATTACAATGAGCAACAGTACCGGCATAGACATCCTGTAGCTGTGCATAACTACCCTGTTCCCTAAACATTGGCAGTCAGCACTGAGTCAACAACATGCTGCAGTCACAAAGCTCACATCGACCTTTTCAACAATAACAACATCAGCAGACAATGGCCCCGTTGTACATTGCAACTCACCTTCAAGTGAAGTAGCGGTTGATGAGCTGTTGTCGCACGTCGACACCTTCCTCCTCTCCACTATCCTCGTCACTGGACATGGGTTGGTTTGTGGAGCATGCAGCAACGATCTGACACACCTTTTTGGGCGAGTACATCAGGGCACCTCCGGTCTTGTCCAGGCAGCGAAACCATGACTTGAGAAGACCAAAAGTACGCTCCACCACACGACGGGTCTTTCCATGGGCATCATTGTAGCGGACGTCAGCTGGTGTCTGGAGATTCCGCAGTGGGCTCAGCAACAAAGGACGGTTGGGATACACAGAGTCACCTAGGTGTGAGATACACAGACCTACTTTGTAATACAACTGTGGCAGAGGACAGCATGTCACACACACAGCATGCTAATTGACTCAGAATACTCACCCACAATCCATGCATGCTCAGGAAGCAGATTAGCCATCAGCTGTGGTACAATGCTGTTACGCATGATGTATGAGTCATGGGCTGAGCCTGGAAATGTGGCACACTCGTGAGAGATGATCATATCCGCCTGGCACACCACTTGCACATTCATGGAGTGAAAGTGTTTACGATTCCTATAGATGTGCTCACGTGCCTGTGGTGGAACAAGCCCAACATGGGTGCAATGAATGGCACCAACAACATAGGGGATGTGTCCAAGGGCATAAAAATCTCCTTTCACAGCTGCCAAATCAGGATCCCTGGGGAAATGGATATATCTGTCCTTGTAGATCATCATAGCGGACAGGACATCACGCTGCACCATGCTGAACTTAGGTTGCGACATCCCACCTGCGCTGGCCACCATGTTCTGAAATGAGCCAGTGGCAAAAAAATGCAGGGCCGCCATCACCTTAGATGTTGGTGTGAAAGCTTTTGGATATGTTCTGCAAGGCTGCAGGTGGGGCTCCAACATAGCACATAGGTTCTGTAGGGTGGCTCTATCCAGACGGAATTTCCGGATGATCTCCTCATTCTCCATGTCTGCCAGTACTGTGAAGGGATGATACAGATTTGGTCTCCTCCTAGTTGAGATGAAAGTGGACACATGTCAATGCAATACACCATGAGATGTGCACAACATCTTACGTTTTGACTGACACAACGCCAACAATGACTGTCCTCACAATTGAGTTACAGAGCAGCTCACATGTAGGGACACCTTCTGCTACACTACCCGTACACTTGTCCTCTTTCACACAACTAGTACCACCGAAACAACATCTGACCATGGGAATGCCCATAGGGATATGGCCACATCTAGCATGAGCACGCCTGAGAGTATTTCATCCAGCATATGTGTAAAACTGCAACACTACTGTCTCATACCTTGCTCTTGTAACTGACACACCATAAGGCGTAAGTTGAACAGGACTCACACAATGACCAGAGGCTGAGCGTAAATAACACGTGTGTGCATGATCCAAGAAAGGAAGACAGTCAAATATGCACATTGTTCATTAAGACATACATCACTGTGAGTTTCACAGCACTTCCGCACATTGACATGTGTACACATTGGAGAGTCCATAACAACACTGTTCTGGGTACATGCCCATCAATATCACAAGTGACATGCGAGGGAGTACATGCCAATGTACAAAATCACATACACAAACATGGCATGTGTAGTCAGAAGTGGGTTAAATGTGAAATTGGCATTGTGTGCACAATGATGTGCCATTAATCATGTGGCCACTGTGCACTGTTGATGACTGCCCATTGGACACAGCATGATGTGTCCATAGGTGCTGTCAAAGTGCTCCGCCACCCAAATCACGGTCACACATATCAATGTATGGCACCCAAATCGCGGTAGCTACCGCCAGGCCCCTGCGGTGTGTCACCGCCATGGACCATGCCCTTACAGCCAGTGGGAACCGCAATCGCAGTAGCCTAATACAGTTTTGAAAATCGCGGTAGGCGTGCTCCGCCACCGGGGAGCTGGTCATTGGATGCAATTGAAAGATGCACCACCGCGGTAGCGCCCGTGTGGCCCCTGTTGTGTGTCACCGCCATGGACCATGCCCTTACAGCCAATGGGAACCGCAATCGTGGTAGCCTAATGCAATTTTGAAAATCGCGGTAGGCGTGCTCCGCCACCGCGGTGCAGATCATTGGATGCATTTGAAAAGCGCTGACCTAGAACACCAATTGCAGCTGCTTGGAACCACTGAAACTGCCCCAGGGGACTATATATGTATGGGAGAGAGCTTCACATTTCCACCGCTTCCAGAGCATCCTGCCTGAGACTCCTCACCTGCTGCTGCTGCTGTCACCTGCCCACAGTGATGGCGAGGACTGAGAAGATCCGGGCCAGTCCCTACACCAGCGAGGAGCTGGAGGTCCTGGTGGATGAGGTGCTCACACAGTATCCAAGGCTATATGGTGCCCCAAATGTCGTGGTAAGTCTTCAACAGTGTGAGTGAGAGTGCGGGAGGGCACACATGAAGTTGAGCTGCTGCAGTATGTGCCTGAGAGTGTGGGGTTTTGTCATGCACTGCCTAGCATGCATCCTCCAGGGGAAAGGGGCGTGTAGCCTATTTCCCCGCCTGCATATGAAGATTTGAGGGACATGTATTGTCAGCCATACAGTGACGCAGCAAGTTGGTAATGCAGGAGTCAGGACAGTGATTGTGTGAATGGCTATGTGGGTCCCTGTTGTCCTTCTCAGTGGGAGCCCACCTGGCCTGCACAGTCACCGCCCAATCTGACAAGGACACATCACTGAATGTACAGAGTATTACATGTGTTTTTTTTCCTTACTCTCTATCAATGAGCCATCTCAGCCCTGTAGATTGCACACAACAGGGCTTGTGAGAAGGGTGTGGGTTTGTGAGATCATGTCCCTCAATGTGACATCCATGACACAGTGCAAGGACATTGAGGGCTGCGCAGTGTTGGACACAGTGAGTCTACCCCCAAACATATGTTGATATGTATTGTATGTCTTCCTCTACCTAAAATTGAACAGTAGATGTGGGCAGACTACACATGGCTTTATGTGCTGGCATCCTGCATGTGTATGAGATGGGCAGGTACTGTGTCCACCCTCACACCTGCATGCATTTATGTGTGGTTCTCCCATGCTGATGTACCATGTGAGATGCATTCTTGTCTCTGTTAGACATATCTGTGGATTTTGGATGAGTCAGTATCATGCTACTGTACTGAGAGATATTTGGGACATAACACTGTGTCAATGATGTTTTTCCTCTCTTGTCTCCCATGCCTGCAGCTCAAAGTACACCAGCGTAAGGCCATGTGGAGGGCCATTGCATGAAAGGTGCGGGCTCTGGGTGTCTCAAACCGACGGCGCACCCACTGTCACAAGAGGTGGGATGACATCTGCCGGCTGAGCAAGAACGTGGCGGAGATGACACTGGGGCCGATCCTGAGGACTGGCAGGTTGGCGCGGTGCAGCATGACACCACTAATGAAGATGAGAGCGGTTGTGGACAACGGCGGACACGGTGACCGCATTCCCTGCTGTGTTCCCTTTGTAATTATTTCAACACTGTGTCCAGTTGAGGGTGCACATGCAACTCCGGCACCTGTCGTCATTCGGTGCCAGCTGCTAGGCAGAGGGAGAACAAACCAAAAGATTGGAGCGGTGCACTACTTCGGAACAACAATTGTCTTTCAATAAGTCATTTAGTCTCGTTATATCGTCTCAGTAAATCCTTTATTTTTCATAAGCATCCAACAGTAAAAGATACCAGCCAACACGTTTTGTTCATATACAATGAACTTCTTCAGGGCATTGAATGATGTATGAAGATTGGGGGGAAAGGGTCCTGAGTTCCCCCTGGTGTTCTGTGAGAGCTAAGCGCGAGCTCTATCCATAGCGTGAAGTCGTGGCAAAAGTGGTATCGGACGTGCACAAATGAATGTGTCTGCGTGGGCCTCCTTGACAAGGGCCAGCACTCGAACAACTGGAAGCTGCCGTCGGCTCCGTTAGTGACACCACTAATGGCCCGCATCTTGGCCGTGACACAGCCTGAGCTGGATGCTCGTTTGAAGGAGCATCAGCAGCAATCTAGGTGTGAGTATTCTGGGAAGGGTGACTTAGGCTGTGAGTGGCTGCATGTGTACACAGCCTGGGCCAGCAATGGGCTATGTGATGTTGGTAGTGTGATGCAGTGGCTTGTAAGTGGCCAATGTGCTGGGTGCAGCGGTCATGCATTTGCCCTACCTGTACTTCCTAATGTAATTTGAGTACTGGGCATTTACATAGCATTCTGAGTCGTGGGCTTGAGGTATCGTCTGCATTGGGATAGTCTGGTAAGTCACATGGAAGGGAACGGCGTTGTGCCTAATCTGAGTGTGCTTTCATCAATGCGTGCAAAGCCTGACCTCAGATTTGTGAGGCTTAGACATCTGACGCCAATGTGCAACAGTAGTTGTGCCCCAAAGTGAAACATGGTGGATGGCATGAGCTCATGGCCATTGTGAAATGTTATGTTGGAGTCTGTATCTGTGTTGTCACCTTATGCTCCATCCAGATCTGACAGTGGCAACATGTTGTGGGGTTCATCCTTTTCCCCCATCAGGGCCCTAGGTGTGCTCAGAGGTATTTGTGTGTCTGGTTGAACGGAGCCACCAGCAGGATATTGTGCTGTGTGGTCATCACATGGCTCACTTATGCCTGGTTTGCTTGTTGACACGCACTGTTCGAGTTAAAAATTGAGGTCGCACAATGTTATTGCACAGAGTAGTGTGCAACATATAGATTTCATCATCTTCAGTGATGCTTTGCTGGCATATGTTTGTTCTATTGATGCTAATGAACTAACCCTACATTTCTCTCTCATGCAGCATCTCCCGTGTGCATGAAAGGACTGGGGACGGACACCAGTGGTGAGGCATCAAGCACAACAGCTGCACACGAGCACAGTGACACAGATGTGACCAGCGCCTCGGAGGGGGACAGGAGTCTGTTGGAGGAATCACAGCCAGAGAAGTAAAAAGCTCATCGTTATCTGACGCCAGCGGTGAGGCATCCATGTTGGCGGGCACAGGGAACGGGGACTCTGCCTCCTCCTCCACCACACAGCGTACAGTGCCCACCCTACCAGCTACTTCCACTAGTGCTGCCCGTGTTCGCACCAGTAAGAAGGGAGGAGTGTCCTTCACCCCAAGCACCGCTGCCCCTGCCCCTGTCTCCCCTGCTGCCATCAGTGCTGAGTCTGTGGACCTTTTGCGCCAGCTGTGTGTGGGCCAGACAGCTCTCCTCAATGCCTTCATAGACCATGACAAAAAGCTGGCACAGGTGGTTGCTTCCATGGAGGGCATACATTCAGACGTTGGTGGGCTACACCGGACTGTCTTGCACAATCTCAGAGTCCAGTTCCAGTCCCTTTGTTCACCCCCCTGCCAGTGGCTACATCTGACGATAGTGACCACGCACAACAGACCTCAAGGTCAAGATACAGCACACGCAGCACACAGCAGCAGCAGCCCAAGCAGTCCAGGGTGCAAACACCATCCACACAGAAAACTAAAGCCACCCCAGAGCGCAGAGACAAAAGATCGTCAGGCGACACAAAGGGCCACAAAGCTAAAAAGCAGACCTCAGGGCCACATGCCTCAGAGGCATCCCAAGCCAAGGACTCTCCTGTCCCAAAAGTGTCTCGCAAAGACAAGCAGACAGTTTCCATGCCCACCGAGAAAGTGGTGCCTGCTAAGAGTACACATAAAAAGAGCTCCAAGGCAGATTCACCCACAACCTCGAGTCCCATCCAAAGCCCAGTGAAGCAGGGAAAGGAGGGCACTGTAGGGGAACACCTGGTAAACAGGGGATGGAGGGGCAAATGCCAGGCCAAGCGTACCGCTGGATCCAGCACGTCCCCAGTGGGAGGGCCACCGTCTGCACCGGATGCAGCTTTGGTGGTGAGTGAGCCTGTTGTGTCCACACCACTTTCCATTTATTCCCAAGACAGGGAAGCCATTAAGAATCCCCAAGAAGTGGAAAGGCACCCCTCCACAATCTCCCACCCACACTGTGTCTCAGGGCAGCATGACTCCACCTCCACGTGCCACTACACCACCTGGTCCAAGCAGCCCTCCGGCTTCCCAAGCCACTGATACCTCTACCTCAGCTGGGCCTCTCTCTCCCCGGTGAAGTCCTCCAACTGTCCCCAACACACAGCCAGCTCCCAGTCCAACTGACAGCCACGCCTGAATGGTAGTCCCCCTCACACACCTGTCTCTCCCACAGCAGTGCCTGTACTGGCCATTGTTACCCCAATTACTGTGTTGCTGACCATGGCAGGGTACAGTCGCACACACTCCCTGTGCAGCCTCTCATGGACTCACTCTGCACATTGGACTGGTTACTGGCCATGTTCACTGCTGTTTGCCCCTTGCCTGTGCAGCTTCTCATGGACTCACTCTGCATATTAGACTGGACACTGGCCTTGTTGTTCAATGCTGTTTGCCACTTGCCTGTGCAGCTTTTCGTGGACTCACTCTGCACATTGGACTGGCCACTGGCCTTGTTGTTCACTGCTGTTTGCCCCTTGCCTGTGCAGCTTCTCATGGACTCACTCTGCACATTAGCCTGGACCCTGGCCTTGTTGTTCACTGCTGTTTGCCCCTTGCCTGTGCAGCTTTTCATGAACTCAATCTGCAAATTAGACTGGCCACTGGCCGTGTTGTTCACTGCTGTTTGCCACTTGCCTGTGCAGCTTCTCATGGACTCACTCTGCACATTGGACTGGCCACCGGCCTTGTTGTTCACTGCTGTTTGCCACTTGCCTGTGCAGCGTCTCATGGACTCACTCTGCGCTTTGTGCTGGTCACTGGCCTTGTTGTTCACTGCTGTTTGCCACTTGCCTGTGCAGCTTTTCATGTAACTACTCTGCACTTTGTGCTGGCCACTGGCCTTGCTCTTGTCTAATATTGGATGCCTATCTGTGCAATATGTGAATAAAGACAGTTGCTCCCGTTGTCTGTTTTGTCAGTGTCCTTACTGATTAAAGTTTTTTCTGTGTGTGTATGGTTTACTGTGCCACATGCTCCGTATGCCACTTCAACATTGCCAATGGCTTGTCTCACTTTTTCTAGTTTTTACAGGGGGGACAGGGACTTCAGTTCTTCCTGACTCTGATAAGTGTGGGTACAATGATGGTGGTTTTAGATGAAATACTGTTGTCATTATCATTCTTTGTTCATGTTAACTATATTGTACACATGTCAGGTTTTCTGGCACTGCCAGCAAAGAGTGGGTTTCCATCCACAGGATTGCAGGCAGGCTGGCCAGGGTCATCATGTCTGTGTGATCTTACTTTATGTGTGCCCAGTAGTGTAGGTGTAGAGTCATCTTGTGATGGTCAGTCATCCTAGTCACATGGGTTACTTTCAATGTGTGCACTTGGGTGGTCAAGAAGTGTGTAGTGTGAAGGGGGTGAATTTGTCGGGAGTGTTGATGTGTGTGTGCCCCCGCAATGTCAACTACACACGTGTCACCCAGGAGTAGAGTGTCTGTTTGTGTGATTGTTCAGCCCTGTAATTGTGTGCATATGTGTGTGTTGTATGTTGTGCACTGTGCAGTGCGTTGATGTGTCCTGGCAGTTCTGGCTGACTCCTACTTGTTGTTTTTGGCAATTGTGAGTATGCAGAGTATGTGACTGGCAAGTCAGTGTTGTGTTTTGTTGATCATCCATGTGTCTTGATGCTGTTTGTGGTCACTGTGCATACCTGCTCAGCCACACTGATATTGTGGGTGTGCTTTCTTATGCATTGATGTCACATGGGGCTTTATTGCCTCCAGTATGGCATGTGGTGTGTGGTGTCATACCATCCCCTATCTGTGCTTCAGATGACTACCCATTGTGAGTCTGCACTCCATCTATTTGTGTATGGTACACTCCTGCCATGTCCACTACTGATGTACACACCACTTCACTTTCATGCCAGCTGTTCCCTTGGGTTGCCTGTGTGTGCGCCTCCCCATCACTTTATTTGTGACACTGTGTTTTGTGGTGCAAATGTTTGCACAGGAGCAATGTGCCACTCAGGACATTTTCCCAATTGGTTATATGTGATTTTCTTGTACTGTTTAGCAGTCATGGTTGCTCATATGCAGTTCAACTGTTTGTGCTGCACAGTCCTCTGGTCAGGTTGTTTCCACTTTGGTGTCCCAGACTTGTGCATCTCTGGGTGTTGTGTTTGGAGTATATGTGTTTGCTGAGGTACTGCTTCACTTCCTGAGTGTGATGTTGTTAGTGTGCTGTTTTGATTGTTGTTGTGGGTGTTCATGGTGTGTCACTCATATCTGTGTGGGACTGGTATGTTTGGTGTGCACACACTGCTTGGTGTGCATGCAGTGCTGTGGATGTATGTTGCATTGTCCTTGCCTGGTGTGCATCACCTGATGTCATGCTGTGTTTGCAATGTGATGTATTGGCATATGCATCTGTTGTCTGTTTGATTTGGCTGTGTGTAGTGTATGGGTGATGTTGTCTCTTGCAGCTGACAGATGCTCGGTGTGTGGTGTTTTATTTGCATGTCAGTGTGTGTGTTTTGTTGGTGTGGTGTGTTTCATTCCGATGTGTGTTGCCAGTGTTGTGGGCCTTACTTGTGTGTCTGTCACATGAACTTAGGTCTATTCTAGTTCCTGTGCTTGTGTTAGGTGTATCCTTGGTGTTTTCTCCCCTCATATTTGAGCTGTTTCTTGTCATTCTTGTACATGTGCAGGCATGTGGTACACTGTGACATCATGTTGACTTGATGGGTGGTGTGGTATGTCTGTCTGCGTGTCATGGTAGGCCCATTGGGCCCAGTTTGTCTATGATTGTTTTGTGATGGTGCACTTCATGTCTGTGGTGTGGTATGTTGTCTGTGCATTGTTCCTGACTGATTAGGTTGTGCACTCCTGTTCTGTCTGTGCTCCCATTGCCATTCCACAACTTGGCTGCACAGGTAATGTCTGGTCTTGTTGTGCTTCTGTGTGTGTTTTTGTTGAGTTATGTGTTCTGGATGTGGTTTTTGGGCAGACATTGGTTCTGGCATCCCTGTGTGTATGTGATGTTTGTGGATACCCCAAGGGAGTGTGATTGTTTGTCTGTGTATTGACTGGACATTATTGGCACCCTTCTGTGTGTCTGACACTGGTGTTGTGTGCTGGTGGTGTGATGGGGGTATGTGTGAAGATTCCTACTTGTGTTTGACAGTCATGGTGTGTGTCAATGGGCCCTGTGTGTTGTGCTGCTGACATACTCCTGTCAAGTAGTTGGATACATATGTGTTCACTGTTTGACTTCAGGGCCTTCCTTTCATCCCTGTCCTATACATGGGTTGCCTTGCTGTCTCCCTGAGTTGTTGCACTGAGGTGACTGTGGTTTGACTTCACTCACTGTGCCAGCCATGTGTGATTTGATGGGCTGAGGGTGTTGTTATATGTTCCTTGTCTTGCATGTGATGTACACATGCTTGGTAGTTAGCTCCTTGGCCTTCCATTGTGGGCACCTCACTTTAGCTTTCCTATATGTTGTACTCCATTGCTGCTGCCATGTGGTCTGTGTATGTGGCTGTGTGTCAGTGTGGGGTATGTCTGTGTGACTTGGCAGGCGTTGTGTCCAGTGGAGTGAGTGTTCATTATCTGTATGTGTGTTCATTTTCTGCTTGGACTCAGTTTTCTTGCCATGTGTGTGGTGTTGTTGTGGTGTATGGGTTGCCCTGGCCCTGTGCTTCTGGTAATGAGTGTTTCTCTGCAGCCACTCCTGTCTCCCTAGTTGTTTGTTGTGTGGTGCAGGGTGTGGGGTCACCTGGCTTGTTGTTGTGCATGGTGGAGCACAGGAGGGGCACATGGCATGTTTTCCAGCGTCTTCATCGCTGCGGTGACGTGACAGGAACATTACTTCATGATCACGGTAAATGGGTGACCTGGATGCGGAGGGGTGATTTCGTGATGGGTAGGACATGTGTGGATACACTTGTGGATGTGTTCCTGTACCCACCAGGGTGTCTGGTGTGGAAAGGAACCATGAGTTGTGTGTTGTGGTTGTGTGCGGAGTTGTGTTGACTTGCTGGTAATGTATCAGGTACAGCACCGGGAAGACGTGTAGAGCATGATCCATTGCGGTCGGAACTTGGTGGAAGGGACCGGGACTCTGGTTTCGCGCTCTACTGTGGTGCTTCCGCCGTCTCTGGTTGGGCGGTTTCTCCGCTGTGGTGCAACAGGCTGTTTCGAACTGCCAAGCCATGTCTTCCCTGGACCGGAAACAAGCTTCCTAGGACCGGTTTCTGGCATTTCAGCCGTCTTCAGCCAGGCTTGCTTGAATCCAGTGGCAAAGTGAGCAAGGGACTCACGTCTGAGCATACCCTGCCAACTTATGGCGAACAAAGCGGTACAAAAGGGGGTGGATCATCAGAACCAATCAAACACTCACACCCAGTCAACAGATCTGGGTTTAATCCATCACCGTTCTTTAGCCCACTCCGCCACCCCAGTTCAGACATGGCCATATGCAAATCAGTCTGACCCTGTGCCGCATGGGAACAGTCCAGCCCGAACTGCCGAGCCACGCCTTCCCTGAACCAGAAACAAGCTTCCTAGGACCGGTTTCTGGCATTTCAGCCGTCTTCAGCCAAGCTTGCTTGAATCCAGTGGCAAAGTGAGCAAGGGACTCACGTCTGAGCATACCCTGCCAACTTATGGCGAACAAAGCGGTACAAAAGGGGGTGGTGATGGACGGATCATCAGAACCAATCAAACACTCACACCCAGTCAACAGATCTGGGTTTAATCCATCCCTGGGTTTAATCCATGGGAACAGCCCAGCCCGAACTGCTTGGCAGTTCGGGTTGGACTGTTCCCATGAGGCACAGGGTCAGACTGATTTGCATATGGCCATGTCTGAACTGGGGTGGCAGAGTGGGCTAAAGAACGGTGATGGATTAAACCCAGATAAATTGACTGGGGGTGAGTGCTTGCAATGTTCAACACTCCGTCCATCATTTCCTTTGGTTTTTGCTTTGTTCGCCATAAGTAGGCAGGGTATGCTCAGACGTAAGTCCCTTGCTCACTTTGCCACTGGATTCAAGGAAGCCTGGCTGAAGACGGCTGAAATGCCAGAAACCGGTCCTAGGAAGCTTGTTTCCGGACAGGGAAGACATGGCTTGGCAGTTCGGGCTGGACTGTACCCATGAGGCACAGGGTCAGACTGATTTGCATATGGCCATGTCTGAACTGGGGTGGCAGAGTGGGCTAAAGAACGGTGATGGATTAAACCCAGATCAGTTGACTGGGGGTGAGTGCTTGCAATGTTCAACACTCCGTCCATCATTTCCTTTGGTTTTTGCTTTGTTCACCATAAGTTGGCAGGGTATGCTCAGACGTGAGTCCCTTGCTCACTTTGCCACTGGATTCACGCAAGCCTGGCTAAAGACGGCTGAAATGCCAGAAACCGGTCCTAGGAAGCTTGTTTCCGGTCCAGGGAAGACATGGCTTGGCAGTTCGGGCTGGACTGTTCCCATGAGGCACAGGGTCAGACTGATTTGCATATGGCCATGTCTGAACTGGGGTGGCAGAGTGGGCTAAAGAACGGTGATGGATTAAACCCAGATCAGTTGACTGGGGGTGAGTGCTTGCAATGTTCAACACTCCGTCCATCATTTCCTTTGGTTTTTTCTTTGTTCGCCATAAGTTGGCAGGGTATGCTCAGACGTGAGTCCCTTGCTCACTTTGCCACTGGATTCAAGCAAGCCTGGCTGAAGACGGCTGAAATGCCAGAATCCGGTCCTAGGAAGCTTGTTTCCGGTCCAGGGAAGACATGGCTTGGCAGTTCGGGCTGGACTGTTCCCATGAGGCACAGGGTCAGACTGATTTGCATATGGCCATGTCTGAACTGGGGTGGCAGAGTGGGCTAAAGAACGGTGATGGATTAAACCCAGATCAGTTGACTGGGGGTGAGTGCTTGCAATGTTCAACACTCCGTCCATCATTTCTTTTGGTTTTTGCTTTGTTCGCCATAAGTTGGCAGGGTATGCTCAGACGTGAGTCCCTTCCTCACTTTGCCACTGGATTCAAGCAAGCCTGGCTGAAGACGGCTGAAATGCCAGAAACCGGTCCTAGGAAGCTTGTTTCCGGTCCAGGGAAGACATGGCTTGGCAGTTCGGGCTGGACTGTTCCCATGAGGCACAGGGTCAGACTGATTTGCATATGGCCATGTCTGAACTGGGGTGGCAGAGTGGGCTAAAGAACGGTGATGGATTAAACCCAGATCAGTTGATTGGGGGTGAGTGCTTGCAATGTTCAACACTCCGTCCATCATTTCCTTTGGTTTTTGCTTTGTTCGCCATAAGTTGGCAGGGTATGCTCAGACGTGAGGCCCTTGCTCACTTTGCCACTGGATTCAAGCAAGCGTGGCTGAAGACGGCTGAAATGCCATAAACCGGTCCTAGGAAGCTTGTTTCCGGTCCAGGGAAGACATGGCTTGGCAGTTCGGGCTGGACTGTACCCATGAGGCACAGGGTCAGACTGATTTGCATATGGCCATGTCTGAACTGGGGAGGCAGAGTGGGCTAAAGAACTGGGGGTGAGTGCTTGCAATGTTCAACACTCCGTCCATCATTTCCTTTGGTTTTTGCTTTGTTCGCCATAAGTTGGCAGGGTATGCTCAGACGTGAGTCCCTTGCTCACTTTGCTACTAGATTCAAGCAAGCCTGGCTGAAGACGGCTGAAATGCCAGAAACCGGTCCTAGGAAGCTTGTTTCCGGTCCAGGGAAGACATGGCTTGGCAGTTTGGGCTGGACTGTTCCCATGAGGCACAGGGTCAGACTGATTTGCATATGGCCATGTCTGAACTGGGGTGGCAGAGTGGGCTAAAGAACGGTGATGGATTAAACCCAGATCAGTTGACTGGGGGTGAGTGCTTGCAATGTTCAACACTCTGTCCATCATTTCCTTTGGTTTTTGCTTTGTTCGCCATAAGATGGCAGGGTATGCTCAGACGTGAGTCCCTTGCTCACTTTGCCACTGGATTCAAGCAAGCCTGGGTGAAGACGGCTGAAATGCCAGAAACCGGTCCTAGGAAGCTTGTTTCCGTTCCAGGGAAGACATGGCTTGGCAGTTCGGGCTGGACTGTTCCCATGAGGCACAGGTTCAGACTGATTTGCATATGGCCATGTCTGAACTGGGTTGGCAGAGTGGGCTAAAGAACGGTGATGGATTAAACCCAGATCAGTTGACTGGGGGTGAGTGCTTGCAATGTTCAACACTCCGTCCATCATTTCCTTTGGTTTTTGCTTTGTTCGCCATAAGTTGGCAGGGTATGCTCAGACGTGAGTCCCTTGCTCACTTTGCCACTGGATTCAAGCAAGCCTGGCTGAAGACAGCTGAAATGCCAGAAACCGGTCCTAGGAAGCTTGTTTCCGGTCCAGGGAAGACATGGCTTGGCAGTTCGGGCTGGACTGTTCCCATGAGGCACAGGGTCAGACTGATTTGCATATGGCCATGTCTGAACTGGGGTGGCAGAGTGGGCTAAAGAACGGTGATGGATTAAACCCAGATCAGTTGTCTGGGGGTGAGTGCTTGCAATGTTCAACACTCCGTCCATCATTTCCTTTGGTTTTTGCTTTGTTCGCCATAAGTTGGCAGGGTATGCTCAGACGTGAGTCCCTTGCTCACTTTGCCACTGGATTCAAGCAAGCCTGGCTGAAGACGGCTGAAATGCCAGAAAACGGTCCTAGGAAGCTTGTTTCCGGTCCAGGGAAGACATGGCTTGGCAGTTCGGGCTGGACTGTTCCCATGAGGCACAGGGTCAGACTGATTTGCATATGGCCATGTCTGAACTGGGGTGGCAGAGTGGGCTAAAGAACGGTGATGGATTAAACCCAGATCAGTTGACTGGGGGTGAGTGCTTGCAATGTTCAACACTCCGTCCATCATTTCCTTTGGTTTTTGCTTTGTTCGCCATAAGTTGGCAGGGTATGCTCAGACGTGAGTCCCTTGCTCACATTGCCACTGGATTCAAGCAAGCCTGGCTGAAGACGGCTGAAATGCCAGAAACCGGTCCTAGGAAGCTTGTTTCCGGTCCAGGGAAGACATGGCTTGGCAGTTCGGGCTGGACTGTTCCCATGAGGCACAGGGTCAGACTGATTTGCATATGGCCATGTCTGAACTGGGGTGGCAGAGTGGGCTAAAGAACGGTGATGGATTAAACCCAGATCAGTTGACTGGGGGTGAGTGCTTGCAATGTTCAACACTCCGTCCATCATTTCCTTTGGTTTTTGCTTTGTTCGCCATAAGTTGGCAGGGTATGCTCAGACGTGAGGCCCTTGCTCACTTTGCCACTGGATTCAAGCAAGCCTGGCTGAAGACAGCTGAAATGCCAGAAACCGGTCCTAGGAAGCTTGTTTCCGGTCCAGGGAAGACATGGCTTGGCAGTTCGGGCTGGACTGTTCCCATGAGGCACAGGGTCAGACTGATTTGCATATGGCCATGTCTGAACTGGGGTGGCAGAGTGGGCTAAAGAACGGTGATGGATTAAACCCAGATCAGTTGACTGGGGGTGAGTGCTTGCAATGTTCAACACTCCGTCCATCATTTCCTTTGGTTTATACTAATATGGCGGGCGTGAGGACCGCTGCTGACGTATGGAGAAAAGCATTTTCCGCCACCACCGGCAACGCAGTGGTGCCTCCGCCAGCCATACTAATAGACCCCCTAAATTACTTCCCACCCTTTACCCCTATAAACCCCACAACACGCTCCTAAAAAATAACACAATTACCATAATTTATTACCAATTAATTAATAATAATTAACAACAAATTAATAATAAATTACTTCCCACAATTAACATTATAAAATCTAAATTAAATAAATATTAGTAAATAAAAAATAATCATTAATTTATTATAATTAAATTACTTCCCACCCTATTTCCCTATAAACCCACAACCCGCAACGGAACGAAAAAACGCAAAATTTAAATTAAATTAAATTGATAACTACTAAAAATGTAACACATATATTAAAAAACAAAAACAATACTTTTATTTAAAAAATTGATCATACATTTAAAATACATACTAAAATACATAACACTAATTTATAAAAATCGATATTTTGAACAACTATATTTTTGCAAACGATATTAATGTCTTTGATACTTAAAAAAAACAATTTTTCTTACCTTAAAGTCGATATTCTTGACCACGATAATCTGGCTGTCGATATTTCTGTGTCACGATATTTCCAACTCGATATTTTTGTAGGTCGACATTTCTAACTTGATATTCTGTCTGCATACCATATAGATCCCACAATGATGCAGGTGTTATGGATAAAAAGGTCTGCAAAGACGTACTCACCTTCCTCTTTGGGCCAAGTCTGTAACAGTTTGAAAGACAGTGACTTGTGTATCAGAATTGATACACCCTCTTCCTAGAGCTTAGTGGCCTCTCTCAAATGGTCACCTTGAGGGGGCCAGGGGGTTGCCTGTATTACCCTGTCCAACCAGTCTCTCCTAGGTGTGTCATACTCCTCTGGGGTAAGGTGGGTTTCATGCAAAAGTGCAATATCCAGTTTCCTATACCTCAGGAAGAAAAGCATTTTTTTTCTTTTAATAACATTTACCAGGCCATTTATATTAAGGGAATTCACTGTCAATGGTCTTTGTATTTTGAGAGCATACAGGCTCACTATGGGGCCGATTACGATGGTGGGCAGACTTACTTCTATCCGCCACCGTATCGGAAATGAGACCGCCGGACATGCTGTCGGCAGTCCCATAAGAGGCATTACAATACAACCGCCACCATGGCGGTCGAAATGCCTATGTTCTGCATTGTGGCTGCCGCAATGCAAAATATGGACTCCTGACATATCCCTGCACTACGTGGCAGGTACCTTGCGGTGCCTGCAATATAGTGCAAGGATATGTTGGGGGTGCCATATGGTGCAAGGATATGTTGGGGGTACCATAGGTGCCCCCCAGTGTCCACAGATTATGGCCAGCAGGAAAGGGGGCCCGCAACAGGCCCTCAAAGTCCATTTCTGCCTGCCTGTCCATGGCAGGTTAACCACTGTGAACAGGCAGGCCTAAAGGGACATCATAATGCATACGGCGGTGCCTGGTAGGCACTGCTACCATTGTAGGGATATGATTCCCCTCCGACGGGCTCCTTGAGACCGTCAGAACTGTGGAGGTCGGTCTTTCCGACCACCAACAAAACGCCTGCAACTGTAATCTGGCAGGTGTGAATCCTGCTTACGTTGGCGGTGAGACCGGCACCCACAGGCTGTCGGTGGCGGTGTCACCGACATCGTAATCAGGCCCTAAGTTCGGCAAAGAGAACGAATAGCAGGCTATTGCCTGGTGACATCTGAGGATAGCAGGTGTCTCAAGCAGCTGAATCAGTGATGTATTAGCATTGGTCAAGGAATGTAGTGGGCTGTGTATGTGTATTAAGATGATCTGGGTTGATCAAGGATGTAATTACTCCTAATTGTGGGAAGATGGGCCATCACCGCCAGCCCCAAAAAGACAGGTAAGGGGAATCAATAGGTCAAATAATGTTGTACGTCCACTATATGATTAAGAAGGTCTGATGGCCAGTCTAAGGACTAAGTGCAAGATGCACTACAGTATCTTGGTCTGGGTTAAGGATGGCATCTCTACCCGTGTAGACAGGGCTGTTGAGCCACTCTTTGATAAATCTTAGTTCGTCTGGTACCTGAGGTTGTGAATCATGGTGTATCTAGCCAAATTCTTGAATATACCTGCATTGGGGTATGTGTGTGGGGCACTGTGGTAGCAATGGCAGGCATTGCTCAATGGAAGGTGATACCATCTCCCAAATTTGTCTGTAAGACAGTGTCTTTCTAATCTGGTAGCCAAAAAAAAAGTAATAGTGAAAAGGGAACATTATAAGTAGAGAGATACTTGAAAACAGAAGAGGTGTGAGATGGGGTGCAGTAGTCAGGTTTTGATAGCGGACCTGAAATTGTCACTTGTAGCCAGGGTTTTTGTTTACTACCATGAGTCCATTTTCGAATCACTGTCTCTCAGCATTGACATTCTTCTAGGTCTGTGAGGTCTTCTTGTGCCAGGGGCTCTGGTTGTAGCATTTCTGTAGTTGCTAATGGAGAGGGCTGTATCCATATCCGTGGTGTCTAGTTCATTGAGGAAGGTCACTGTATACTGTGGTACGGACTTGAACCGCAATCCACATTATTGGCATAACCAAGGAGACCATACTTAATGATCGTCTTCCTCTATCGGGGGTTGCAGGGTCAGGAACTGCTTCTGTTTAGCATTTGTGGCTGCAGAGAAATCCGCTTTGATGATTATTTGGTTGTTGTCATGTTTACATACGCCATATTTCTTTGCTGCAACCAGGATCTGTCTTGCCAAATATAACAGGCTAGGATGTGTAGTGGGTGGGTCTGTACGAAGTATTGCAAGAGTGCACTTGATGCGCCCTTTGGAACTCCAGCGGCAGGTCAAATGTAATGTTTAAGTGAGTAGGGAGTAGGTTACTCAGAAAAGTGAACATGTCCTCCTTTTCCGCTTATTCTGATATGCCTAAAATCCATATGTTGTCTCTGCAAGTGCTAATCCTAAGTCTATTGTCTTTTGGAATAGGTGCCAAAGTTCCGGGCCGATTATATAGGTGCTGCTTCATGTCTGTGATGCACCCATCCACAATCGTACGTTGTTTTTGAAATGTGGTGATGACTCCACGTATTGATTACATTCCAGAGTTGGACGTGGCTACTGCTGAGTTCATGGCTCTGATAAAGTCTTTGATTTAGGTCAGCTCTTTAATAAGTACCAATAGGGTACGGTATCTCAGCAGTGGATGGTATGTCGGGTGCTGGGGGCTTAATAGGTGTTTAAAGCAACAAGGGAACCCAATTTTAATGGTCAGGGACCATGGGTAATAGTCCGTTATAGTAACACAATAGTCCCTGACTAGGGAAATCAACAAAGCAAACAATGAATATAGGCCAGAAATCAGCGCTATATTAAGGCTGTCCAGCCGGACAGAGAGTTTTAATGATGTTCAAAATCACAAGAATAAAGTGGGACACCGTCCTGCGTCCAACGCAACATATATAACAGAAGACAAAAATTCTAAACAAGACACAGGCAGGGAAAGAGACGTACTTGTACTTATAAATGAAAATGCAACAAGTAAATAATAAGTGGTGACACCATAACACATCAGTAGTTGTGTTTCTGGTGTACATAAGGTCGACAACGTTTTGATCCCAGAACAACAATATTGGGATCATCATCAGGACCTGATTATTATATGCCTGAGGGGCTTCATAGTAGCACGGCCTCTGAAAACAACAATTATCTAGTAGGCTTAGCTTTTGAAATGTGATTGTATGTGGATAGACATATACGATTCAATTTATGCATAGTTTATTGCAGGTGGGGTAATGGCGTAGATCGCATGTTTCGTATACTAGGCCGCAGGACAAGGGCTCCTCACCAAGTTGGTGTTAGCTGGTATTGTATGGATCATACAGACTGGAGTTTAGAGCTTGGTCCTATGCTAAGTTTTGGTTAGGTGGTAACTATGGTCCCAGCTCAATGAGGGTCATTAGCTAGTTGTCTACTCAATATGTGCCATGTAGTAAAGGATTCAGTATGCTGCTGACATAAATAACATGGGGACTTCCTCGTACAGCAACCCAGTCCAAGATGGCCACCTAGAGCATGCAATAATAGCCCTTTGTTTATTGTGGCAGTGACCTTAATTTTCAGTCCCCATCCAAGCGGGCCGCAGTGTATGTGCTGGGACAGTCCCATTTCTATTACTATTGGACAGCGTTATAGATCTGTTACCAGCCGCTATCCAAACTCTCAATGGTCATTTCCAATGCTGCCTGAAGGCTGCAAGGAGAAGGTATGATGAATTGCGGCCTAGGTGACAAGCCCACTGAAGGAGTTGAGGTGTTACAGTGGCTCTCAGTTGTTAGATTCAGGGAGGGTGACCAAATGCTTGGTGTGGTAATCCCAGCTTGATTTTGTGAATCATACGATGACCATTGTGATTATTATTGAGATTCTGGGTAGGCTTCTCCCAAATGGCATCTGGAAAGCTCCAGGCCACTTGTCTTTCGTGTTTTCACAGGCGCTACAAAAGACCATTGTTAGACCTGGCACCATTGGCGTACGTCTCCATTCCATTTTTGTTGTTTATGTCTCCTTCATGGTTGCTGGCGTTAGATGTTCTGGGTGCTGTGCTACTGCCATTCAGTGACACAGCGCGAATGCTACTTATTATATAATAACTGATGAACCGGTGTAGTCCTAGTAGTACCAAGGAACATGCTAGGGAGGTCGAATTTGGTATGCTTCCGCTCTAAATATTAACGTGCGTCTGGTAGTAGTGATTGTCTTTATGTTCTGCGTGTGCAACGTCCGCTTTTGGAAAGTAGGTATCTTTTTGTCTAAGTCTTTCTGTGTGTTTCACTGGTATGTGTATTGGTTGTCTGGTTTAGAGGGCCAGGGCAGGCCGGGCCGACCTGGGTCGAATGGAGCAATCTGCTTTTGAAGTATGGGGAGGGGTGACTCCTTTGATCTGAGCAGGGCTGTGCCTGCCAAGGTAAATGATGGCTCCACCTCCCGCTGGGTGTCTGATGGTGGGCCCCTCTCGCTGGAAGGGAGGATGCAGCCTCGTAAATAAAGTGACCCAAGTCAACACCAAACTGGTTGTGGCCGGGTCGAGTGACTTGTGACTTTCTCAAGAACAAAGACTTTTGGGGTAAGAGATCTGAGCTGAAACCCCTTCGTGGTGTGTAACTTCGGGATGCCAAGACGAACCTCTGGCCGTGTGAACGAGAGGGAGAAGACTTTGAAACTTTCATCCATCCACTGAAGCAACTACCCAAGGGCCTGAATTGAGCTTGCCCCCTGCCGAAGTCTCAGGGACATTAGACTTCATTCCTCAGCAGCCCAGATTCCTATTGAGAGAAATCCTACTCGCAGGTGAGGCCTCTGTCGAGAAATCCAAGGCCTCTGGATCTACTGTGGGGAATTCCGCTTCTGCTTGTCTACGGAAACAATTGCTATCACCATTGTGGGCGGCTGCAGCTGAGGAGCTGTGCCGCTGAGTGCTCGCTTTTGCTTTATCTACAGAAACTATTGCTATCGCCATTGTGGGCCGCTGCAGCTGAGGAGTTGTGCCACTGAGTGCCCGCATTTGCCTTGTCAACGGAAACTATTGCTATCGCCATTGTGGGCCGCTGCAGCTGAAGAGCTGTGCCTCTGAGTGCCCGCCTAGGCCTTGCTACGAGATCTATTGTTGATGCCATTGTGGGCCGCTGCAGCCGAGGAGCTGTGCCGCTGAGTGCCTATCTTGGCCCTGCTACGAAAAACCTTGTCGACGCTATTGTGGGCCGCTGAGAAGCTGTGCCGCTGGGTGCCCGCATTTGCCCTACTACGAGAATCAGAACCACCGCCACTGTGGGCCGCTGCAGCCGAGGAACTGTGTCGCTGCAGGCCCGATTTGGCTTTGCTACAAGAGTCCTTGCTATCATTGTTTTGGGCCGCCGCCATCGAGAGTGCCCATCCTTACTTTGCCACAAGAATCATCGCTATCGCGGGCCGCTGCAGCTGAAGAGCTGCGCCACTGATTGCCTGCGCTAGTCCCACATCGGGAGCCATGTCAACTTCCGCTGTGTGCTGCTTCCATGCCCGTCCCAGGATTATCGTGAGTGCACGCTGCGGGACGCCACCGCCCAAGAACTGTGGCCGCTGTGGGTCCGCCTGCTATCCCGCACCTTCCCTGAGGAGCTGTGCACCATGCCCCTGTCTCCTATGTACCTTGTACATTGTGCACCACCGGGTCGCATAGATCCCGGCCCCGAACCAAGTTCGTTCCACCCGCACACACAAGTGCTTTCATCGCTCTTGAGACAAATCTGTATTACGTGCATTGTGGTTCTTTGCGCATTTTTTAGTTTTGTGTTTAGTCTATAAAAGATAACTATTTTTTATAACTGCTTGTGGTGTCTATTTTGTAGCGTCTTTCCTGACTATTGTGTATGGTCCTAAATGCTTCACACACTGCCTCTGAGATAGGCCTGTCTGCTCGTTCTACGTTACCACATGGTTGAGCAGGGGTTATCAAGGGGTGTAGCCCCCTTACTCTGACTTAGGAAGAAGGGTAACTATTCGACATTGGCGCCAGCCACTGTCGACTAGGGGCCCCCATTTCTAACAACCATGATTAAGGGCGGGTGGCGTTTCTGTCTATGTTGTCCGAGGGAATGCTCAATTATGAGCCCTAGGGGATTCCTGCTATTTCCTTTCTCCAGTCGTGATTACAGTGCTGTGAATATAGTAAAGGTGGCTCCTGGCCCTGTCTTTCGCTGGAGCTCTACTGCCATTCCCATTGGTGCCAAGCTCTGCCACCTTGGCGGCTCTGTTTTCTCTCACAGAAGTGAAACAATGTACTTTGAGGGCACCAGTCAAATCAAATTAAAGATTGACTTTTTCTACATTCCCATGGGACTTGCCTTTGTGCAAAAAGACTCCCAGAGAGCAGACCATGCCCTGTGTTATGTGTTTCAGTCCCCAATGACCTTCTCTCTCTGCAATTACAGAACAGTGGCTAGGCTGCATATCTGTGCAAACTATGTGTTGCTAATATCATGAGCCCAAGATGTCTTTATGTAAGGTGCTCCAAGAAGATGAAATGGCCACCAAACTCCAACACAGGGAAGAAACGCTACCCACAATAATTTATAATACTCTTGAGCTTCATAGTAAGAAATATCAGAATTCTAAATTGTTCCAAAATTAGTCCTTATTTTCATCTTATCATTCATCCAGCAAATTCCTCAGTTCTGTAGCCAACATGTATCTAGTCATTTATGTGCATCAACCAATGACTTCCTCAGGGCTACAACAACAAATTAAAAATTGCACATCAGTACCAAGTACAACTCTCAACTGTTCTCCATCACCACACTAACGGTGTCAGTTTATTGGTATGTTTCTGGAAGCTGAAGACATCCAAATAGGTCATGAAGGTGCCCGCAACAAGAAATGGAAATAAAGTCAAAATAAAAATCTGTGTTTCAGCAGCAAATTAACTATAACCTACAGGAAAAAAAGAAAGGACATATCTACCTTATATCCCAATAGAAACCGTGTGTGTTCCAACTAAAGCTAAAATTGCAAAGTTGATAAAGACCAAGTGTGAATAGAGTATGAGACCCAATGGTCACCACAATTACACAATACTCTAACCTAACAACGCTTCCAATATTGTATATAAAGGAAACAACGCTTCCAATATTGTATATAAAGGAAACAATCGACAGTAACGCTACTGTCCACTATTTCACTCCTAAAACAGTACAAATATTCAATCAAATACCTCATAAGCCACAGATGTAAAACATCTTAAAGGTACCATCATATCCATAGGTCTCACATAATGTATAAGATCACTCGACATGCTTTCAATGACAATGTCACTCATGTAAATTTGTATATCTAAAGGAAAATTAGAAACGAGTTAACCAGTGTTCTTTAAGCCAAGAGAACAAATGACTCATCGGGACAGTGCATAAATAAAACAATGTTGGGGCGTGGCTTGGCAGCCGACGGGCATGGACGCGTGAGCGACGAGCTCCGCATCCAGCCCAGCTGAAATCCTGCACAGATTGTCGCCCCGGTGCTCCGTGAATCCCGGAGGGCACCCCCCGCCTGGTCCGGCCCCCGGGAGCGGAACGCCAGAGTGGAGCGCGGCGCCGAGAGCTGGCGCCGCGACTGACATCGCGGCGGAGGCGGGCTGCCGCCGGCCATTTTGGGCGGCCTGTGCGGGGACGTGCAGCCGCGGCCCACAGTGAGTTGGGTGCCGACCGGAAGTGAGGCGAGCCCGGCAGAGGATCCCGGAAGTGGCGGTCCCACCGTAGTGGACAGCAGAGCGGGCGGAGTCCGGCTGATGAGAGAGGCTTGGTGTTGGGAGCCCCTCCGCAGCCTGAACTAGTGGCTGGGGATGCACGGTGGAGGAGCAGCGACCCGGAGGGCGGCGTGAGGCCTGTGGTGGGAGCGGCGGCCCCGGAGTCGAAGTGAAGGCAGGGGGCCCGGAGGCACTGGCTGGCAGACGGGGGGCCGAGAGGTGGACGGCCGGCTCCGCGGGAGCCCCAGAGGTGGTGACCGGGCTGACCCTGGGTGGCAGGCCTGAAGGTACTGCTGGAGGACGGTGCCTGCTCTGGTGACGCAGCCTCCGAGCGACCCGGCGGACAGCTGTGGGGTCGGCCACTGTTCCACTACACGGCGGGGAGGACGGCCTTCGGGGAGCGGTGAGGTCCTCCTCACCAGGGCGCCCTGTGGAGAGCGGCAGGAGCACGCCGGTGTCACCATCGTTCGGAGGCAGGGGTGCGAAGGACCCTGCGGCCGGTGAGGGGTGAGTCGGGGCCACGTGGTAGCCACTGCTTCGGGGAGCGGGCCTGGAGGCCGATTGCTGTGTGACTCCCTGGTGTGCTGCCTGACCTGGAGCATGGGCAAACCCAGACCCAAGCTGGGAGGGAACCCGGCGGACTCGTGGGAGACTCCGCCGGTGGCCGAGATGGCGGAACGAGTGCTGACTCCGCGGCGGGCCTCCAGCAACGGCAGATGGACCAAATCCTGCAGGCCATAGCGGACACGAGAACTGCGTTGCAGACTGATATCGCACAGGTGTCTTCAGATCTGGGGCTGCTTCGGGCGGACCACAGGAAGCTGGTGGATAGGGTCAAGCAAACGGAGGACAGGTTGAACTTGGTAGCACCAGCGCAGAAAGCATCGGATGGCCAGACGGCGGATCTCCTACGGAGGGTGTTGATTCTGGAGAAGAGGGCCGAGGATGCCGAAGGGCGCAACCGCCGCAATAACATTCGCGTGGTGGGGCTGCCCGAAAAGATTGAAGGGGCAGATATGCTGACCTTTCTGGAGACCTGGCTAAAAGAGGTGGTGGCGCCCGAGGGGCTCACGCGGTTTTATACCTTGGAGAGGGCGCATGGGGTTCCGGCTCGACCCCCGGATCCGGGCCGCCCTCCCCGGCCGGTGGTGGCCCGCCTGCTGCACTACAGGGATCGCGATATTATTCTTCAGAAGGCTAGAACTCTGGGTCCCTACCAAGTGGAGAATGTTCCGGTCTCTATTTACCCGGACTACCCCATGGAAGTCCAGCGCAGGCGCTCCTCCTTCCAGGCAGTGAAGAAGGCTCTACGGGACGAGGGGCTGCAGTACTCATTGTGGTTCCCGGCCCGCCTCCGAGTTGAGCTGGACGGTACGACATCCTTCTTCAATGACCCCGCAGCAGCCTGGAGTTGGCTGGAATCGGTCCGGACTGGCGCGGCGGCGCATGCTGATGGAGAGGGGCCGCCGGGAACCCTGGCGAAGGCCCGTCGCAGCAGACGCACTAAGGTACGGACAGCAGGGGTCCGATCGCCGGGAGCATCCCAGACGGTGCTGGAACGGCGGGCTGCGCTGCGGGCAGTCTCTGTGATCTCGGGGGCCGCGGCCTCCCAGCCCAGCGAGGATTCGGGCTCCCAGAAGGGCTCTGAGGCCTCCCTCTCTGATGGCGTTGGCGGGGAGGCGGAGTTGCTGCCTGATGTTACCCCCGGGACGGCGGACGAGTTGCTGGACGCTTGAAGGTTTGGGGATTTCTCTGGCCATGGACTGAGGGACGTGGGCAGGGCGGAAGGGGTGCGTATGGGGAGGGAGGCCTGGCCTGGCTTTGCGGGGCTCGGGGAGGGACCGGTACCTGATGGTGCATTGCGGATGGGGACTGTTGAGGGGACTTGGAGGAGAGAGCGGGGGGTCTGAAGGGCGCGGAGCACTGGGGGAGGATTTGCAGAGACTGGGCGTGGTTGCTCTGAAGAGGACTGTCGACAAGCCCGTCTGGCGCAGAGCCATCACCTCAACCTCACGGACATAGTGAGACTCTGGTGGCTACCAGAGTGTTTGGTTTCTGTTTGGGGTGGTATTTGGATGGGTAACTGTGGTTTAGCACCTGTTCTGGGGAAGGGAGGGCGTTCGGGGAGTTGGGGAGTTACGGGGTTTCAGGGGACTGTCAGTGTGCCTCGGAGGGCTAGAAAAGGGTGGTTGGCTCAGCGACGGGATGGGGACCCCACCTGAATTGAGATTTCTGACTTGGAATGTGAGGGGGCTCACCTCTATGGTGAAGAGATATAAAGTACATGCCTACTTGGTAAGGAGAGGGGTCCAGGTAGCCTTCCTTCAAGAAACCCACTTAGATCGAGAGGAGGGGAAGGCATTGCATCGACGCTGGCGGGGTCAATTGTTCTATACTACCTTCTCGAAGTTTGCCCGGGGTGCCCTGATCTGGGTGAGGGCGGGAGTCCCTTTCCAGCCTTTGATGACGTTAGTGGACCCGGAGGGCAGGTTTGTAGCAGTACAGGGGCGGTTGGACGGGAGGTATATGGCCTTGTGCAGTGTGTATGCCCCTAATGTAGACCAGGCCGCTTTCTTCTCTAGACTGTCGGGTCAGCTGGCAGCGTATTTGTAGGGGACGGTGGTGTTGGGAGGGGACTTTAATTCTGTGACTGATGTTGAGCAGGACAGGTCCCACCCGCCCCTCGCGCAGTCAGTGGTCCGTCGGGTGGCCACTAGTAGACGGGCTTGGCAGGACACTTGGGGACTGGTGGACACTTGGCAGACACATCATCCGATGGATAGGGATTACTCCTTCTACTCCGCCCCCCACGAGTTGTATGTCCGATTAGATAGTATACTGTGTTCACCGGATGTTCAGACTTTGATGCGGCATAGTGAATATCTAGCTAAAACCATCTCGGACCATAACCCCTGTGTGGGGGTGCTGCAATGGTCCAGGCAGCGGCAAGCGATTCCTACTTGGCGCCTTAACCCTTTGCTGCTGGAGGACTCGGTTTTCCGGGCTGAGGTTAGCGGCTGCATAGAGCAGTATTTTGGGCATAACTCGGGTACGGCGGCGAGCCGGGCGACGGAATGGGATGCGTTTAAGGCGGTTGATCGGGGGGTTTGTATATCGTCCACGGCCGGAGTGCGGAAGACTTTGCTGAGGGAGGTTGAGGACGCAGAGGCCCAGCTGCGGACGGCTGAACGTGCGCATCAGGCGGGGGAGGGCGCGATGGCGGCAGTTGTCGAGGCGCGTGAGGGCGTGGCGGTGCGAGTGGAGAAGCTTCGCTGTTTTGACCATAAAAACTATCTTACGCGAGCGCACGCGGAAAGAGATAAGGTGGGATCCCTCCTGGCATGGTTGGCGTACCCGACGGCCCGAGGTGACCCGATACTTTCCCTGGTTGAAGCAGGGGGAGTCCCGGTCTATTCCCAGATGGGGATAAATAAGCAGTTTGCCAGTTATTATGCTGGGTTGTATGATAGCACTATGGAGGAGGAGCCTGAAGGCCCTGATGACTTTTTATTGGAGGCCCGACTGCCCCGGCTGGACCCGGAGATTGGGAAAGACTTAGGGGGTGCCATATCACTGGGCGAGATCCGTGCGGCGATTAAGCACATGGCCCGGCGAAAGACCCCAGGGGCGGATGGTCTGCCCATCGAGTTCTATGCGGCTTACCCGGATTTGCTGGCACCGCAGCTGCAGGTCCTTTACAGTGAGGCCTGGCGACTTGGGCGCTTGCCCGCCTCCGCTCGGGAGGCGATTGTGGTACCCTTACTGAAACCCGGAGGAGAGGCCGGCGCGCGCACGGCGTACCGTCCGCTCTCTATGCTGACGGTGGATTACAAAATCTTGAGTAAAATACTGGTGTCGCGCCTATTGACCCATATGACCGCCCTAATTCACCCGGATCAGGCGGGCTTTATCCCTCGGCGTAGCACGGCCACTTCAGTTCGACGGTTGCTGCGGGTGATGGAGATGACCGGGACGTATACCCGGAGGCCTGCACACTGTCGGTCGACATAGAAAAGGCCTTTGATAGTGTGGAGTGGCCCTATTTATATCGAGTGCTGCGGGCATTTGGACTGAGGGATGGCTTTGTACGCTGGACCGCCTTGCTCTATAGCGATGCCACGGCCCGAGTGAAGACGGGGGCTACCATATCGGCCCCCTATCGCGTGTGGAGGGGGACGAGGCAGGGCTGCTCTCTCTCCCCCCTGTTGTTTGCCCTGGCCGTTGAACCGCTGGCGGCTCATGCCCGACGGGGGTGCGCCTATGCTGGAGTTTACATGAGGGGGGACGCCCACTATATATCCCTATATGCAGATGATCTGCTGATGTTCTTGGCGGATGCGGAGGGCGCGCTGGGTGGAGCGACTGCCCTTCTGGCGGAGTTTGGTCGCCTGTCCGGGCTTAAGGTCAACTGGGGCAAGACGTGCTTGTTCCCGCTGTCGCAGGGTGGTCGGGCCCCACAGGCGCTGGGACGGATCCGGTGGGAAGGTAGCTGCTTACGATACTTGGGGGTTAGCATTTACCATACCCAGACTGATTTGCTGGAGGGGAATGTTGGCAGGGCCCTTCGCGGCTTGCGTGGTAGCATGGGGTTTTGGAGCACGCTCCCACTCTCGTGTGCCAGGAGGGTGGCGCTGTTGAAAATGGTGGCGTTGCCACGCCTCCTTTACTTTTTTCGCACCCTTCCTATATGGATCCCGGCGTCGTTTTTCACGCGGCTGCGAGCACTGTCTACGGGCTTCATTTGGGGCTCGGGAAGGCAGCGGGTGGCGCTGGCCACGTTGCGGCGGCCGAGGGGGGCCTGGCAGCCCCGGATTTTGAGTGGTACTACTTGGCAGCCCAGCTCCAATGGCTTACGCAGGCGGTGGCCAGGGAGTATAGAGGCCCGGAGGGCCCACAGGGCAGGCTGATTCCGCGGCATGTGCTTGCCTTCATAGTCCTCCAGCAGCGGTTAGACCTGGCCCAGCTTACCCTGGAGGAACGTACCCTCCGGCTGTGCTGGAACAGGTGCCAGAGGAGGGCCGCCATAATCCACCCCTATACCCCGGAGATCCCCCTAGGGATGTGTACGGCGCTCCCGCATGGGGGCGATTGGTCAGGGCTAGCTGATTGGGAGGAGCTGGGAGTGCAGATGGTGGGGGACTTATTCAGAGAGGGGGTGCTGTTGCCCTTCCAGGAATTGCAGGACTCTTATGGGCTTCCGCGGGGGGACTTTTTACTCCATGCGGCCCTTGTAGTGAGCCTCCAGAAACATTGGAATATGGGGCTCTCGGAGCCGCCGACCGCCGCGGGTTGCCAATATGTAGTGATGGCGGCGGGGACGACTAAGGCCATTACTTTCCTTTACCGCAGACTGTCGATGGAGGGCCTGCAACCTCTGGCCACCCTGAGGGAGAAGTGGGAAACGGACCTTGCGAAAGCGATCCCTGAGACCACATGGTCCACGCTGGTGCGGAGGGCCTGGAAGGGAACGAGGAATGCCCGGTTTCAGTTAGTTCAGTTTTTTACATTGCACAGGGCGTATCTGACGCCGGCCAAGATATTGTAATATTTTGGGGGGGTTCACTCTCAGTGCCCGCGGTGTGGGGGAGATGGGGCGGATTTTCGTCATATGTTTTTGTCCTGCGCGCAGTTGGGTGACTACTGGGCAGATGTTGTGGATTGTTTGAATCAGGTGACGGACCGCTCTATTGCCCCGGAAATGGGGGCTTGCTTGTTGCTTTGGTTTCCCCACACCCGCCGGACGAAGGTCACCAGCAAGTTTTACGATTTAGGATTGATAATGGCCAAGAGGGAACTGACTATGTATTGGAAATCCCGGGGGGGCCTAGCTTCTTGCGGTGGAGGGCGGCGTTTGCGAGATGGGAGGGGGCGGAGGGTACACTCCGGGTGCAATTGGCCCTTCGGAGGGACGATGAGAAGGCACTAGCGACGGCCCGGGCATGGGAGGCGTTGGTGGTGGAACTTCAGGGGTTGATGTCTGATGCAGGGGAAGTGGAGAGCACATCTGATAGGCAGGAGGTAGCGGGGAGTGAGGAGTAGGAGGGGAATAGTGGTAGGCCCTGGACGCATAAACTTTGGCTCGGCGCAAGGGACGGCTCTGTTTTGTTAAGGAGAGGTTGAGCACCCGTACATACTTCATTGTGGAGGAGGGGTACATCAGAAGAGGGGTAGGTGACGGGGGCACACTGACATGGGGTGGGGGAGGTGGGGAAGGGGACTGGGTGGGAAGGATGTTTCTTCTCCTGGATAATTGGTAGCGAAGATAAATGTACAGTACTCCTTTGAATGGTGGGGGTAGTGGAACGTGTGTTGAGTTGTTGCTTTGAAAACAATAAAAAATGTTTCAACAAAAAAAAAAAAAAAAAATGTTCTCAGGCAAACTTAGCCCAAATCTTACACAACCTCCAGTCTATGCAGATGTACATATTTCTTATTTGCTATGGTACAGGTAATATATTGGACCTACGTTTATCGTCTAATGCGCCCGCACACTTCGATATTCACACGTGTTCAATATTAACTAGAACCACCGTCCAGGTGAGATAACCGTCTCTTAGTACCCATATCACAAGGTTTACGTTTGCCTTACCACTAGTTCACATACTAGTTCTGAGACAAGCTCCATTTGAACTTACAATTATACGTTTCTCATTATACAAGTTCCTGATTTAACCTGAGTATTACACAACATATAATCATATCCCCTTATACTTAAGTAAAAACCCATTGGTCCCGTAGCAATGTTAAGTCAACAGAATTCAAACTTAACAAAAATCAGGAGAATGCTGAAACTTTTGTCATTCATCGGCCTTTCCAATATGCACCACCTTGAAGTGCCTATTTCTAAACACAATCAATGACAGACTCCAACCAGAATGTTCACATGATAAAGATGAGAGCCATCTTTGGGTATCTATAACCCACAGAGTCACTGAATCCTGCGTAACAAACGCAAGAATTTTATAAATATAATCTCGAGAAAATGTATATATAGAGACACTCTCCTCTCAAATCAACTATCACTTTAACACCTTATTTGTAACATGAAATATTATCAATACCGAGATCTCCAATTTATATAATCCGCATGTTGCTTACAACCAATAATCAACAGCAAACTAAAACCACAGGAGCAGCAGGAGTAAATCCACAACCATTTTATCATATGTAAACTATCTAAATCAGTCAATACCACGTATCGTTAATCATACCCAATTGCAAAAGAAACCAAAAGTTACATTATGTGATCACATCATCTTAAGATGCAAAATAGGATATAGCACCCTCTTAAAATATCCATGACGAAAACGATCACTGCGAATTGCATGCTAAAACCAGTTGTAAATACAAAGGAGATTTTTAAACAAACATATATAGCTCCAGCATCACAAGGCATCACAGTACATGTATCACCAAGCTAATTGAAGAGTCATAATATGCGATCAGGTCACCCTAATGTGCCTTCTTAATTTCAGTGTCATCTAAACTATGGCAAACATGATCCGTATGTCCTGCATACAAGAACCGGCAATAATGGTGAGAGTCGCAATACAATACAATACTTTTATTTGATTCAGACCTCAACTGAGCTTTTAAACTTCATTATAAAAATAGAACAATAAAAAATGCTTTAAAATCCACTTGTGCAACATTCTATTGAATAAAAATGTTACGATTATGTTCTCTACTTTAAAACAATTTCAGAAAACTTTTAAAGAATTTAAACAAGTTATGAAAAGCTAATTCATTGGCTGGAGAGTTACACAGCATAATTAAGTCATGAGCTAGAGTCGCTTTATGCTTTAATTGGATAGCTTTTATAAATCGTTGTCGAGCCTCTACCATTCTCGGGTTTGGACAAATTAATAAAACATTAAGTAAAGCTTGTCGTCCTCCTTTACACAAATCACATATGCCTTTGTTGTTATTTATACCGTCCCAATTGGCTAGGTATGTTGCTAATGGGAGTATTCCTACGTAAAAGAAGACTACAACGTCTTACCCAGTGTTCTAATTGAAATTGTAAATAGGGCGCATGGGTTTTAAAATCTATGCCTTCAGCGAACGCTTTATACTGCTTTAGCTGAATGCAATATTCTTTGTCATTTTCGTAACTGATTCTAGGAGTCAGACATTTTAAAAGAGCTTCAAATGTGCTGGGGACCATTCCTGTAAAAGTGCTACAGTGCATTGAGAAACCTCAACTGCCTTTGAAAGGAGTCGCAAATAAACGTCCATATCCACAATATTACATAGCATCATTGTGCGTGTATCACCTAACCATTGCCAATACCGACATCCACAAATACACCAACAAGATGTCTATGTAAACATGCAATCAACTATGGACTTCAACTATAAAACTGTATTACTTTAACAAGTGGCATCCCATATTATATATGAATGTCAAGGCTAGTTACTGCCTCATATCGAACCACCATCTATTATAGACTTAGGGGGCTCTACCGGCCATTAAACACCCGCTTCAGCATTGGCTCGGGCCTTTACCAAGGGAGCGGGCCTTTAATAGCCAGTATAGTCCGCTATGGAGGGCTCTAAGGCTATTAGAACATTCTACACATAGAGGGCAGAATGCCCTAATTTGTAAAACAAAGGCCTCGCGGAGCCTGAGGGGATTGAAATCCCCTTGGGCTCCGTGAGGATTTTGTTCATAGCAACAGCTGTGAACAAACACTGGACTGTTGGCGCTCCGGGCTTCCACTGGCCATTAGAAGCCTGGAGCACTCTATTGTTTTCAATGCAGCTCCCAACATTTCAATGTTCAAATATATAAAGGATCCTAAAATTACAGTACATATTTATCTCTTCTTGATATGCTCATACGTAATGGAGGAATGAATAAGAGATTGGTTAGATGAAAGGATGTAGGTCAGAGTGGGTAGAGAGTGAATGGATGGGTTGATGGATGGATGACAGAGTGGTTGGATGGAAGGAATAGGGAAAGATTGATTTACGGATGAAATAATTAATGGATGACAGAATGTAAAGGTGAAGTAGATGATATCAGCGGGTGAATAGAAGGTTGAAAGGATGAAAAGTTAGATTGTTGGATGGAAGAGAAAGGGGTGCTTTTCTAGGGAGGTCTGAGCTCATTTGCTTCGTTTCCTTGTGCCATTGGAGGTTTAGTTCAAAGTGGGGGGTATTTTAATTTTCCGGATACTCCCTTACATCCATCCATCCCTCTCAGAGTGGACAAACGGATAGGTGGATGGCAGAGTAAATGAGTTTATGATGGATGGATGGATGTCACAGTGGATGGCAAAGTGGCTGCTTCGCAAAGGAAATTGAGGGGATTTGTTTCCTCAAGAGAATGTGCTGATATCCAACGGGGCAGCCATTGAAATTGGGCTTCCAAGTAGTAATATTCCAAAATTCTTTCGCCAAGGCCTCCCTGTTTAGGGTAGAATGGCAAGTTAAGGAGGGCCACTCAATGGTGGGTATTATGCCAGATAAGTTCACCCAATAATTTGTCGAGGTTTCTAAGGAAGTTCCAGAGAAGTACAAATTGGAGGTTGGCAAAGTTGTTTAAAAGTTGTTTGAACGCACTATCTTTCAGACTGCAATATAGCCTGCAATTAATAACAGAAAGGAGCACCCGAAGCCAACTTGAGCCCGATGGATGTCACATTGGCCATAAGGGTGTCATTTACGAGACCCTGTTCTGCATGAAATATTAGGATTCACAAATATCAGAAGGAGGCATCCTTCTATCTCACGGGTTCCTCCCCTGCATCCAATTGCCCTGGAGCCATGTTTGGAGTCAAGGGGAAGAGATAAGACTTGCTCCAACTCACCCATAGGCCTGACAGCACTCCAATGGTGGATAGAAGATGAGCAATGCTAGAGTTGACTTCTTGCAGATTTCTAAGGTAGAACAGCAGAACATCTGCATAAAGTGAGACTGTGTGTCCATTCCAGTCGGAGAATTCCCCATTCCCTCCTGTGGTGGCATGAGTGGGCCGCTAGAGTTTCTAACGCTAACAGATTGCAGGAAGGAAAGGTTGCAACCATGTTCGGTACCCCTGACAACAAGTAGTGTGGTGGAAACCAGTCCTCTAGACTGGACTCTCATGATATGGTACGAATAGAGTAGATTGACCTCTTTTATTGTGCGATTTCCAAAGCAAAATCGGGCCAGGACACTAAATAGATAATCGCAGGCTAGGGAATCGAATGCCTTTTCTAAATCTAAAATGAAGGCGTTCGCTGGTGTCCAGCGCTCCTGTGCAGTTTCCATGATTCAGTAGATCGATGGAATGTTCAGAGGGGTATTTCTGCCTAGGATTAACCCGTTTTGATTGACATGTTTCATGTAAGGGAGAACCTGTTGAATACGATTGGGCAAGAGCTTGCTCCGAATTGAATAGTGTGTATATAATGTGGCTATAAGGAGATAGGATGCTGGATCTGTGGGATTGTTTCTATGTTCGAATTCGAGTGCTGCTTCATACAGCTTGTCCAGTTTTGGTGCTAAGCAGCTAGCAAAAGTTGTATAAAACTCCACCGGGAGGCCATCGGTCCTGGGAGTCTTCCCCACCGCTAGCACGGTAATCACTTCTCTAAAGTCTTGGATGTACAGTCTCCATACATTTTGTTAAATAAACAACTATTTCTGAACTGTTATTGTCCTCCCTGCAGGGGTGAGTGAACCCCGTACTTTAGCAGCTTCATTGGGGGCGAGGTTCCATATGGGCCTCTTCTGTCTGCAACTCGATAAAGTCCGCTATAAAAGAACACAGCATCAACAGAAGAGTAAGCAGGAACAAGGAAGAACGAAAGATGAGCAAACAGAAGAGGGAAGGTGGAAGGACTAGTGAACAATAGGAAGAGTGAAATGATGTATGGATAAGTGGGTGAATGAGTGGGTGGATACATAAGTGGCAGGTGGATGAGTGAGAGAAAGGATGAATGAATGGATAGGTGAAAGGATGTCAGAGTACATGGATAGATGGATGAGCGAGTGAATGGATAGGAGGATGGACAGGGGAAAGGATAGTAAGGGGATGGATGGATGGATGAGTGGATAAAAACGACAAGTGAATGGATGGCAGAGTGGATGGAGAAATAAATGGATGGGTGGATAGCAGAGTGGTTGACTTTAGGATGGATGGATGGCAGAGTAAAGGAATAGATGGATGAGTGAGTGGATGGATAGGTGTAGGGACAGGGTAAAGGATGGCAGAGCAAATGGATGGATTGATGGACAGGTGAAAAAATGGCAGACTAAAGGGATGGATGAATGAGTGGACAAATGAATAGGTGGATAGCAGAGTGAACAAGTTTATGATGGATAGATGGATTAATGTCACAGTGGATAGATGGATGGCAAAGTGGCTGCTTTGCCGACTCAGCGATGTTGGGAGCGCAAAGTAAGTGCTTTTGTTTATTTATTTCTTTACTCCTCACTTTCCCGTCGTATGTCACACTCAACCCAGCCCCGCCTCACAGCCACACAGCATTAACTGAGCGAGCCGCCACTGGGCTATGGCCTAGGTCGCACAACTCTTGCAGAAGCCAATCTGTATTTGCTGGCCAGAGGGTTGTTTTATCAGATATGACTGCTTATCTGATCTGTATTTGAATATTGCTCACCGGATTAATGTTTGCATTAACAGCCACCTGCAAACTGTCATTGTTAAACATTCACCTCTAAACTGGCATAGATAAACCAATTAAAAAAATGTCAACAAAAAGAAAAAATCCCTATGGGAACTATACTCGGGAAATTAAAAAAGACTGGGAATGTCGTTCCTCTTAGACCCCGCCCACTTCGACCACCAGTTATATATGTCGAGATCACTAGTTGTTCTGACACCATATCAGTGTTTCTGTCAAGCACCTTCCTACCTAGTGATGTAGTGACCAAGAACGCTTACTAGTTAGTTTTCCCAAAGTTAAATATATGTACATTTTGATTCTGAAACACAAACAGATCCAATTTTCACGTACGGAACAGAATTTCTTTAAAGAGGATCCTATCAAAACGACACGCATCTACTAAACCAATATTTCTGGGAGTTCCAATCCGAAGTTTCTTACTAATGCTGGAGAGGAGCGCTGTATCCGTATTTGGGGCAGGGGTCAGTGGGGCAGCACGGTAAAGGGCGTGCGGCGTAGCCGGCGGGGCAGCGTTTGCGCCTGCGCGGCCCACGCAGCACGCAAGGCACGCCGCAGCTCTGCGATCAGCCTTATCCTCTTCTTATTTATATGTGCCGGGGTTGCTACAACGTTACGCTTCTCACCTTCAACGCTTCCGACCCGGGAGGTGAGTAGGGTGTTAGAGCTAGCTGCATGTGCAGTCTTTCAGGTACCAGGGGGTTATGTTCCGGAGCCCGCAGCGACGAGCAGGGTTTCTTATTCCCCAGCGCCAGTGAGCAGCGGGCGTGCAGGGTCCCGTGCTGTGGAATGGACATTGCGGCGCTGCAGGCGAATGCGAGAGCTTGAGAAATGACCGCCAGGCGCTGCCTACGCAGCCCGAGTGTATTTTTTTTGTAACAGCCTAGAGCTGCTTGTTGTGTTGAGTTCTCCCTGTCTTTAGTGCTAGTGACCGCTTTGGCTGTCACGTCAGTAGAAGGTTGTCGTGCTAATAGTAGTGACAGGGGGGGGGGGGGGAGGGGTCTGTTGTGGCTGCAATGTGTGGGTTTACTGTGGTCGCTACACTAAGAGTGCAGTGCGTGTGTGTATAATCTGAGTGCCGTAACCTGTGCGGTGGCTTTCTGTAGTACCGTGCGCACGCCAGCTGCATTACTGTCGCCAGCATCCTTTTTGTGTGCCCACACACGCTAGCTGCAGTACTAGTGTGTATGTGTGCACTTACTCTGGTTATGAGAGCCGCGTGTATTCGTCAGCTGGCTGCGGTGCTAGCACCGCGGTGGGTGTGCGCCCCGCTTGCTGTGGAGGCATCACGGATGCATTACTGCTACTAATAACCGTGGGTGCTGTGCTGACCCCGGCTGTAGTGTAAATGCATGTTCATGAAGATACTGGACTAGCAGCATGTGCTCTGACTGTGGTACTAGTAGGTTTGTGTTTGCCAGCGCTCTACTTTGACAGCAGTGCTAGTAATTGTGGGTATTTCTACAGCGTGCATACTATGGCTGTAAGGTAGACTTACACCCCCCCCCCCACCACCAGTGTATGTGACCATCCCTATGAGCCCGACGCCTATGTGTCTTGTCTGTATTACTAACTGCGCACCAGCACCGCTGCAGTGTGCCAGTAATAACATTTCCAGTCTGATTCCTTCCAGCCCTGCCTCATTTGCGAGCTGCGGTTCCATTCTTCAGTGACAGACTGATGATATTAGTTGATTCCTGTAGGCGGGGTGGGCTTGTCTGGCGTGCCCAGTTATAACATAGCCTCCATCATCTGACCAGTGTACCCTGAAAACGCAGAAACCTTCCTCGGTTTCTTGCGCGCTTTATCTTTAGAGGCGGGAGTTCGCATGTAAACATCTCAGCCCTCGAGCCCTCCTCATCCCACCTCCAGTTTGGCAGTTCCCATTGACTCGGCCAGTAGTAAACGTGCTTGTCCACATTTCACGATGCTCTATTTGTATGTTATTTTATGGGCATATAAAAACCCTATGCTTGCTACAATCATGCCTTCACGGGTGTTGTGTGTCTTCAGCATCTGTTCTCTGTAAATGCCCGCCGTTAAGTAATGTGTAAGCACAATAATGAATATATAACGTATAAAACCGATTTTCCTCTATGTGTATGAAACCAGTTGCCCATATAGCAAATCATTAGAGCCTTGTGCCTCAGATGTGACGATGCATTTTATGTACGACCTTTTTGTAAACACCGCATACCTCAGAGGAAGTAGTCTGAAATCAAACCACACATCCGCCTGACATATGGCCGGGACCTGTAGGTTGACGGATATCAAGTATTGTGATCTGTGTGTTTTTTATTCTCATTTATTTACTTTTCACGATGTACTTTTCAGCGATTACAATAGCATATTTGGAATGCATTTTTGCTTCATGGTTTGGTAGCACCGCTATTCCCAACAGTTTAAAAACGTTTTTTTTTTTTTTTCTGATGTTGTGTGGTTTTTTTTTTTTTTGGTTTTTTTTTGTGTGTGTGCCTTAAACACTGTTAAAGATGATTTATAGCTAACAGTGAGTGTTCTTAATCTCATAGTTACATTTCTGATTTAATAAACACCCTCTCGGCATACTGACTATCTCTTTTCCATAGTAAATACTCGTCCAAGCTGGGAAAGGAACCAGCAGTAGTGAAATCATATGCTGTGGTTAGTTTTTCATTGTTCACCTCCAGGGGTATGGCCCACAGTAATAATACATAGCTAGAGATACTTTAGCTGAGTGCTTGTGTTAACTAGATTATGAATTTAACAATTGCCAATCATGCATGCCCTTCTACATCGTGTGCTGCACTGCCTGACCTTAACTAACCGTTCCACTGCTGGTATAATTTTAGCTTGTGGTTATGTGGTCTAGGTTACTACTTCCCCCTTGGGTCACAGCGTCAATTTGTTACTCTTCCTAATCTATCCTGTTGTATCTGTTTTAGCTTTTTAGTTGCTGTAGCTAAGCATTCTAGTTCTTTTGTACTGTATGTGTAACCAGTGCAAATTATCAGTATAGTTGTTGTTTTACTGTATGTTGTAAAATAAACCCTATGCAGAGTAACTTCACGTTTTTTTTAATAGAGATGCACATGTATTCTGTCTCAAAACATGTTTTTACTATCCTTTAACCACTGGGAAGGACGTGACCCCCACTCTGTATCCTTTTTCTCGGTCCTTGCAAGCGCAGGACGCCTGTATGGTAAATGCATGCACAAGATCTACCCCGCTATTCTCACTGGTTCAGTCAGACGTTCCTGTAGTTGAACATTACCTAGTAATAGCCATAGAGATGCTGTCACATGTGTAAGCTGCAAGCTTATTCACACAGACCTATTTATAGTCAAATTGAAGTACGTAGAATTAAAAACGTCTACACAGAACCTATGGGGCCCGATTCATCACGATTGCGTAGTGACTCACTCATGTGACCCTCATGGCATACTCATGAATTCCAGAGCACTGAAAGAGTAAGTCACATCTTTTCACAGAAAAGACTTTGACTTGTGTCATCTGTAAATAAGCTTTCTCATCTTTGGGTTGATACATGTTTAATAGCCATTCAGCAGCAATGTACTTTGCATCTGAAGATGAATCAAATGTTTCTTTACAACCGGCAGAGCACATATGTAGAAAGTGCCCCAATTTGATGCATGTTAGCCTTGCTTCGTTAAAGTACACAGGCATGCTTTTGCCCCTCCCTCAAATCTCGTCCCAGGTGCTGTAAGGTTTCTTGAAGCCACTAGGCAGAAGGTCTTGTTGGTGCATATTAGGCAGATAACCAGGTCAGGGAAATCCTGCTTTGATTGGGCTCTACATGGATCCCTGGCCAGAGTAGAAACTAGGTGCCAGATAATGCACTTTCTGATTTTTATCATATGTCCAATTTTCACTCTGTCTCAATTTTCTATTGGACACCTTTACAAGTGTGGTGGTAGGTCATTCACACTTCCAAGGTTTGTCCTTACATGCTGATGGGTCCTTCTCTTTTGCTCCCTTTCTTTGCTTTTACCATTCTCTCCAAGCTCTCACATTGCGCTTTTTTTGCTTCAGATAGGTGACTTAAGGCAATCTTGTAATTGTGTGGAAGTGATTGGGGAAATGCATCTAATTGCGATATTGTGAGTACATTTGCATGCAAACAATAGATCTTTAACCTGCACAAAGATTAATATTTAACAAACCTACAGCTGTAATTGAAAATACAGGACTTTCCATCCTATTTCTCGTGATTATCCCACCAGACGTTTCAAATAACTTCCTTTCCCGGTCCACTAAAAAGCAGCCTAGTGCGTGGCATATATTTCTTTGCTTGGAAGGTAATCTACCATCTCTGTGCTGATCAGGGCACATGCCTTCTGGATGCTGTTCAACGGGAAGGTTTGTTATCTGTGCTGTGCACTTGCACCGACTGAATAGTATCTTAGGGGCATATTACCAAGCCAGGCGATAACATTATCGCCGCTTTATCGGCAGAAAACTGCCGCTAAAACGGCGATAATGGGCTTGATAATATGCTCTATGGAATCCCAATTGAAGCCCATGTTAGACGTCCTTCACATCTAACATTGGCTTCAATTGGGATTCCATAGAGCATATTATCAAGCCCATTATCGCCGTTTTAGCGGCAGTTTTCTGCCGATAAAGCGGCGATAATGTTATCGCCTGGCTTGAGAATATGCCCCCTAGTTATTTATGCATGCCGAACAGCAGTCCAGGAGGGCTTGATTCAAGCCACATTTTTCCGGTTACCTCCTGAAAGTCGAGATTCGCAGGGGTTCTTTGTATGTACATATACCTATGTGGATATTAGGAAGCTGTAATTCATCAGTTTGGGTGAAAGGGGGAGAAGCGGGGAGCGTGGATATGCATGTGGCGTGGCTTTGCTTTTATTTGCTAATGCATTGACATATAGGGGTCAGGCAGGTGTTTGATTAGCCCTCCTTCCTAGGAAAAAAAGCTCTGTTCAGGAGGGTTTGCCACTTGTTGGAGGGATAGGCCAAAGGATTTTCCTGGGTTGTCACATTTTGAACCGAATCGTTGGAGAGAAATGAGCTGCATTACACCATTCTTGTTTTCTGAATCCTCCAAAACGTGGGTGGTTACTGGAGGATAAACAAAGTTTGGCGTAGACATCCGGGCGCCTTAGTTAAGTGGCTGTGTACGAGTACCCACGGCTTTATATTCTTGGGGTGCCCGTTACCTGGGACATCAACTCTTCCCATACAGACTACACTGCCAGCACACAATCTACTAACCAGCCACATAACCAATTGCCAGGATGATTAAACCGCAAGAATGACACCAAAAGATTCCCACCACATTATTAAAGCATGTTCCACCATCTATGTACAACAAACTAGAGCTTCATATCTGACCAAGCAATGTTCAGGAGCTTGTGTGGGGTAACAAGTTACCCAAATCGTATGACCTGATTTGGAAATCCTGCAGAAACTGCACATAATCCGCTTTTCAAACTAGAGTGGAATGCTAGAGAGCCACTCTAATGCTCCTCATAGTTTTCAGTTTTGAGCTGTGCTAGTGAACGTATGAGCCGAGGAAGCTGCCATGATTGGAGTTTGTGTAGGAAAGTCGATGATTTGGGTGGACAAGTGTTCACCTCGAAGGGATAAGGCCACCACCTGCTAGATGTTGCACCAGTTAAATAAACCTGGTGAAGTAACACAAAGCTGTTGGGCTTAAATCAAAGGCAAGTACTTAAGCAGTGTGTACACTGTAGAAAGTCACACACAAAATAAAACTCCACAACCAATTTTCACATAAAGAATAATTTTTTGACAAAAATAAGACCGAAAAACACCAATAAATCAAGTAAGGGGAATAGGCAACATGAATTTTCAAAGATTTAAGTGAAAATAATGCCATGAAGCATAGAGTGCCAATGATAGTCTATAGTAGCGGTAGACCGGGACCTAGACATGAATTTAGGCCTACTGCGATGGAGCCCTGCTCGAGATAAAGGAGGGAGATGGCCCACACCAGTTAATTAATTTTTAAACTGGGTCATTAAGTGCTTAAAGAAACGCCTTTCTGGGAAAGCTTGTTCCTACTGCTTATGTTCCCTAGGCCAGGTTTAGGCAGTTGCATCAACTGTCTCTTTTCCCCAGAGAGGTATAATTAAAGTTATTGAAATGCGGTTAAGCTGAGTAATGTGATTTGAATACATTTATTGAATTGCTCCTCTGTGGCGCCTTCCCATTAAATCCAGGAGCTTTGATACTTGAGAGATCAAGAAGGGGTGTAAATGTAGCATGGCTGTGGGTGGGGTAGCAGCCATTGCCTGTTCAGTTTGGATGGGTTTGGTATAAATCGAGGGGGGAGTGGATACGGAAAGGGTTTGTGTAACCCCAGATATTATACCCAGAGGCGTGGGATTGGAGTTGATGAACGGGCTATGTCCTTCTAGCTCCTTTTTCTCCTTAGTTGATGCTTTTGCATGGATAGACCGTGAAAGTAACTAAGAGCTAGGAGTCTTCTAGTACTTTTCTCCCCAACCCCCCCTCCACCCTGTCTTTAGTTGTTGCTCATGTGATATTTACTGGTTTTTGGTCTGGTGTGGTGATTCTAGGAAGCATTACTTTGAGCTGTCCTGTTAACTATTGAATTTTCTGAGCATGGCAAAAAGCAGCAGCTGAAGTTAACTTATGTTCAAAGTGCTAGTGGCGGAAGACACTCTTTTTGCAAGATTATGGAGCTTTGGCTAATGTAACTTGAAGACTATTCTCCACCCCATTCACTGACTCTTCTTTAACATAATACCTCCACTGCTGGTATTGGGGAGTTCCTCTGGTGGTTGAGTTTTGCCAGAGCCTGATTTTCAATAAGGTTATATATCCTGATCCGTAAAGTACACATGGATGTGGGAGCAAAACCTACCAAGACACTTGTCCGCATTGGGAAGGCCTGTTTTTCAAGAAATGTGATTGGATCATTGACAGGGTTATTTAATTGACTAGAACAGCACCTAGTTTTGTGTAGGTGGATAGCCAGGGCAGGTGGGTCTGAGAAGGGTAGAGTGTGGGTCTTAGAAGGCAGGATGTGGGGTATGGATAAGAGCAGTGGTGCAAAAAGGCTAGGAACAGGGGATGTAAATATTTGTCCACATGGTTACGTCTAGGAGTTGAGCGCTCTGAGGGGGAAGTTGGGTGAAGCCCACTTAAGCCATTGGCTATATGGCACTATGTGTAACAGTTTTTCCTGTTCAGATGTGCACATTTCCATTAAAAGGTGTACCTCTCTGGCAGGGCCGGTAAAGCACTTCATTTTACCAGTACTTTTATTTTCCTTTCTTTGACTTTTTTTTTTTTTTTTTTTTTTTTTTATTCGTCTTCTGGTAATGGTATCTCGAAGCCAATGGTATATTTCTTTGAGCCAATAAGAATCGTGTGTTCCTGTGGTGTGCATTAAGCAGATGGTTTTTGTACCTGTTTTACATATACCTGTCTGTTAAGAAGATAACCTACTGTTTTTTGTTTTTTAAGTTCTAAGCCTTGATTTAGAACAAAAAAGTAAAGATTTGGCTGCTGGGTTTAAGAGGTAACCCCATTTTATTTTTTGCTGTAACTAAAAAATAAAGGTTAAAAAGTAATCATCACACCAGCTTGACCGAACCTGTTTCCTCTACCAATTTTTGTTGTTCAGGTGTTGCACCTCTCTGGCTGCAGGATTCAAGCATTTTGAACTGTTTTGATCTAGGGAAGGTGTGAGCAGAGATTAACTACTCCCCTTAAAGTTCTGTGATTTGGCTTTGCAATGGTTTTAACCGAGCGGTGCAGAAAGACAAGACCTGAATCGGAGATTGGGTCTCTGACTTACTTTAAACCTTATGAAGTGCCTACATTGTTATGGGCCACTTAAATACAGGGAAACCTCTTCCTTGCGTAACCACAAGGATTACTCGTGCACCTTTTTACATCAGGGTAATTGGATGGCCCCTGTCATAAATAACTATACAGATTTTCTCCAGGAAATCTGGTAGGCAGTCTTTCCCATTGGGGGTGCAAGTAAAGGCCTGTTTCCATGACCATAGTTGGGCACCCACCAATTGTTAGTTGTGTCATGGCCCTATCATTCAAAGAGGAGCGCCACTTTGGTTGCACACCTTATTGCCAACTGTTGGGAGTGCAACATCCCAAAAAATGTAGCGCACCTATTTGGTGACTTGTAACACAAGTCTCCTGAACAGGGAATCAGTCTGGTTGGTAAAATGAGAAGGATGGCACAGGTCTACTGTGCCACAGGTTTTTCAAAGTCTGTTATTGGTGTTGGTAAATCCTATATAGCTGTGTTTTTTCGTTTGAGTTATGAATGGTGTATCCCTGAGGAAATTGGGCTACTGTTCTGTGCTTGGGCATACTTATTGGTCTCTTGGCGATTAAGAGGCAGGCGTCTACAATTGAACGTTTTTATATTACCCCCCCCTCCCAATAGGGCTTCAGGCAAGTTGCTCTCTTGAATTTAGTGAAACTAAGTGCTGAAGTCTGTTTTCTTTGCGAAGAGGAGTGTCTTTTGAACACTGGTTGTAGGAAGGTGGATATCTGACTATGGTTACCCCAAAATTTTTGCCTAGTGTCTAGCTGGTTTTTCGACTTAGTTGGCCTGAGATCCTGCCATTCAGGATCTCAGCCTGGCTGTTCTCTCTTTAAAATGGACTCCATGTACCCTAGGTACATACCCAATTGGTTGGATCACCCTGTCAGCCCCTGTACCAGTGTACACTAGGTACCCAGGGCATTGGTGTACCCAAGGCCTGCCAGGGGCTGAAGCATGTATTATGCCACCCCAGGCTTGGCCTAACAATCTGACACAACTGGCTGATCACTCAGCTGGGGTAAGTTGGTGTAATCACCTCTTACTTAGGTGTAGTATACCTATACCTAACCTTAAATGGGACACCTGGTAACCTATAAGTCACTCCTATGGCAGGCCTTAACAATCCTGAAGGCAGAGTGCTTGGTTCCATGTGAGATGGTGCTCTGGCATGAGCTGAGCCTGTCTGCAGTGGTCGGAACAACTTCCTTCTACTGTTTCCAGATATCGTCATACCATATACTCTTAAGTGCATTATGAACCTCGCGGTTAAATGCTAACTTTGGTTTGGCTTTATCAAAACATGTCGAGTAAGGTGTCATACAAATTGGAATACTAACCCCTCGCCAATTCTGGCGACGGGGTTAGCATTCCACCCTTCTAGAGGGACACGACATGTACAGTACCTGAAACCCGGGTAAAATCAGACATAGCCTCAGCTCCACAAAATGGATGCTGCCACCACAGACACAAGTCTGCCCTCCTGCTGCTGGGAGTCCTTCCAGCTTGGGAGGTGTGGACAAAGGGTTTCCTGCCAGGGGAGGTGCGTGCACCACCCCAGACAGGATTTTGTGTATTGGTCAGGTAGGGCTTGAAAGAAACCAGACATGCCTGTGGCTCACAAGGAGCCTCGGTGCATATGCCAGTTCAAACCGGTCCTGGGGCACACCAGTCCCGGGCCTGGGGCGAGCTGGACAAAGGATTGGGGGTGTAACCACCCCCCTTCCTGGTCCCACCCATAGGGAGGGACCTAGCAGGTAGTCCGGCCCCTAGAATCCGCTTAAAGGTAGGAGCTGTGTCCTAAGACTTCAGACATCCTGGAATCAACTTAACACTAAGAAGAAGACGGGAACTTCGACGCTCTGCTGCACAGAGGACTGAAGCCAATCTCCCCTGTGGTCAGGGAGTGACCACCTTGCTAACGCAAGCACCATCCAGCGAATCAACGTCTGCTTTGCCGCCGCCTCCCGCCGGAGCCCGAGCCCAGAGACTGACAAGACCTGGACCTCCAGACCTCTCACCGCCCGATCCACAGTCCCTGAAAAGAGGAGACCCGTGGAGGCACCGAGACACGTGGAGCCGGCCATCTTGGAACGACTACGACAAGCTGACAAGTGCAACAACCGAGGCTTCCTCCAAGTTGTGCTTTGGGATCTGAGAAGCCCAACACCCGAGCAGCATCTGCACCAAAGGTGAGCCCTCCAGCATCTCCACGATCTGCGTGGGGCCCTTCTGCATTTTGCCACTCGACGCGCCTAACCGGTTGCTGGCCCGCTGGCTAGTAGCCATCTTGGCGACGAACTTCAAGAAATACACCGCTGGTCTGGTTGCACCAGACTGGCCCTTGCTCCCCTCCAAAGGAGCAGTCCTTCTGACCTTGCTGGTCAGAACCATCAGCTTATTTCCCTTTCCTACAACAATTGCTTTTGCCAAGGCTTGTTTGCTTCGATCAAGTCGCCGACACCGCCGACGGCGAGAGCCTGCGTGGGACAGCTCGTGACTCGACTCCTGGACGTCGTCTACCTCCAGGGACCACGTGGCTGCAGAGACAAGCTACACCTTTCTCCCTGTTTGCACCCGACATTGCCTGGTACCCACCTGGTGCCACGCCGGTCACTGGCTAGTGACTGTGAACACTGTCCCCTCTGCTTACAGGTCTTCAACATCTCCGATCCACTCTTGGATCCACTGCATCTCTCCCGGACCGACCGCCTGCAGCATCTTTGTCTTCAGGCTCCACGGAACAGATAGAAGAAACCCGACGCACTTCGAGGCCTATGCACCCGCTTCCTGTGGGTGAGGTAAAGCTGGCACACCTGTGCCCAAGTGTAGTATTACATCTCTAGTGCCTGTGTTCCAAATCTTGAGTTCCTAGTCCATCCGGAAGATCCTCTTTGCAGTAACTTTGTACTTTTTACGCACCCATTGAAACCTATGGGAGCACGCGTGTGACTATTTGCTCTGCACACGCCACCCGTGGACCTCCTGGTCACTAACTGACGTTAGCTCCTTGTAGGCCCAGCGATTCTAGAGGCCCTAGGCCTTTTCCCTTTTCTGTTCGTGGTACTTATACCACTATTTTAGTATATGGTTTGAGTGGCCACCAGGGCCTATCCATATAAAGTGCAACTTCTGTGTATTCTACTGTAATCTTGTTTGACGATTTGTGCTCCTGTGCTCATAAAGAGACTAGGGGTTACTTTGAGAAATAAATACATATATATTTTGAATATATATCTGTGTGGTGTCCTTTCATTGGTATAAAAGGGGGTTACATTTGGTAAAACAGCTGGCTTAACACGCTTCACGAGTTTAGCCTCCAAAGACTGCTTAGCCTACGCTACCACTAGGGCAGCTAGTCCGAAAAGGTTGACTTACAACCACACCATAAGGGTTGCTTGGCATGGTACAAGGTGATCACTTTAACTAGTGAGCATCATATACCAGGCCAACTTCTCACACTGGTTGATAAGCGTTTTTACATACGTAAAACTGATTTCACGGAGTTGGATGTGGAACTTCATATTAAAACTATGGATGATGCTTGAGAGGAATTAATCAAGCATTTGTCAAGGTGGTAAAAGACTTCAAAACAAACACCCTGTTAGTTTGTGCAATGAAATCTTCTTTGGTCCTCTTCTTGGATGACTTGTATCCTTCAACTGGTTCCCATCACTACTTTTTAGGTCTCGCCTGGCGGTAGCAGCGCGCACGCGCTGTTCTTGCCCTGCTAGGGCTTCTTGGAATTTTAATTTGTGCGCGTCGTTTTGCGTCATGGATGATGCAAAACACAGTGTAATGATTGCACCAGAGGCAATCATTACACTGAGGGTTGCCACCCTGCTTTTGGCCCCGCCCACCGGGATTGGCTCTTTTACTTGCGGTGTGACACAGTGCCCTCTAATTTCTGGGTGAGCACTTTCTTTTTTTCATTCGCACAATGGCAACAGCTTTTTTTCAAGTCGGTGGCATCATGTGGACTTTGGTTTATGAGTGTGGGTCTGGAGCCAATTTAATATGGGGTTTTTCCCTGAGAACCCCACCGTCGGTCCTTACTCGCTCGATCCTGCCCTATTTCTCTAAAACTGCCTCCTCTTTTTCTCCCATTCTCTGCCCTTGCCCCTTTCTCTCCTATTATTTCCACTACCTCTCGCCCACACATCATGCATCTGCTTCCCTCTCGTTCTTGGAAGAGTCCTTTAAAACTGATGCCAGCCAACTTTCCCTCACACACACCGCCATACATTTTGCCACTGCAAGGAGGGCATGCGAGCGCAGGGGGCAGCGCCGTGACTCCGCTCAGAGGACGCGATAAGATCTCACCAAAGGCTGCCCCACAAATTCCTCCCTTTTAACAAGATCCCCCTCCTGAAAGCAAGCAGAACAATTCATCTGCTCGGCTGACTTCCCCACCCACTTCCTTCTGCCCGCACCTGATTTCTCCACTCAGACTTTAAACTTTGCTCACATTTCTGACTGGATTGCACGGATCCATTTTAAAACAGCTGTTTACTTCAGTTGTCCCCGCCGCAGTTCTTCGGCACCTCGCTTACCTGGCTATATTTACAAACACCCCTGCCGGTCCCACCTGCAAAACCTCAGACATGCAAACACATCTTTTGTGGTCATTTCTCCTGTTTAGTAAAGTACTCCTGACTCTAGTGCTCCAGTGCAGCCCAGGCGCGACGCACAAACCCACATCACATTTATTTGAAAAATGGAGATTTTTTCAAGGGACACTTGCAGGAAAGGTCATAATTTTATTAATGACAGGGGCGTTTGGTTAGATGCACGTCATATTGTTAGTCTCTGCATAGTGCTGGAAAACCCATGGTGTTTACCGGTAACAGAAGAAATAAACCGCGAACGGCATGCAGTCCTCCATGCACGCTGCTGCTTGGCCCGCAAAGTGGTTCCCAGGCTAAGCCTCGGGTGCAGCGGCACCCTATTACCCATTGTAATTGTATCCACTCTTCACCCCAAAGAACCCACGCCACATCCCTGCGTGTCCTTAATAATGGGAGGGGGGGCCAAACCAAGGGGCATTCTGCCATAGACCTGATGCTATTGGAATGTTTTACACGAGCACCAGGTACATTACAAGGATATATTCATTTCCCCGACCCGAGGATATTGAGTGTTTTGCCCAGAATCACAGAATGTTCAAAGTTTTCCGCATGTGACCTTTGGGACCCTTCACATCCATCTGAGTTGAGGTGCCAAACAAAGATCTCCGGCATCCATCTACCTTGGAGGTAAACTTCGCACATTGCTACACAGTAAAGCTTCCAGCAAAACACTGTTCGAATCACACACGTGTACCCACTCGCACGCGGACAAAACACCATAATGTCACAGCAGCAGAAGCTGCACGCGATACGGACACCAGCTAACATAACATACTTTGGTGTCTACAATACTGGGGATGGTCTAACGCCCACATTAATTTCCATCTGGTCTGAGAGTAAGCTGAAAGAAGGTCACACTTGAGATAGTGAAAAGGCATTGTAAACGTCAGGAAAGAATGTGGAGGAAAGATTTTAATGAGGAAAATAAAGGAATTTACAAAAAGGCCTTAAGAGCCTACCACAAAAGGATCCAGGAAGTTTAAGAAGAGCTTCTTCGCATCTAAAATAGAGTCCGCAGGGAATAAAAGTAGAGAAATTTTTAGTATTGTAAAAATTTTCTCTTCGATCAGTGCTGTGACCAGACATTCCGTCCTTTCAGCTGATTGGATTGGACAGTTAGCGAATTTCTTCCATACGAACCTCACAACCATCCAACTCTCTTTTGATGCTTTGTGTGGGAAAGGGGTGCAGGCCTTCCTGCCGATATACCCCCCCCAGAGCCAGGCGGGAGGTGCCTCCCTCTCCCCTGTCCTTAAACTTCCCTGGCAATAACTAAGGACCTGAAGTCTAACTCCCCTTCGGACCCTTGCCCTGCTAAATTTCTGGCCTCAATGGTTGAGATTTTCAATCCTACAGTGAATAGCATTTTGAACGTGTCTCTTCAAAATGGCCAGGTCCCTTTAAGCTGGAAGAGTGCCAAAATCATCCCATTTCTTAGAGAACCTGTGGCTGATCCAACTGAACTATCAAATTACAGGCCTATTTCATTGTCTTTTTTTTCTTTTCTGCAAAGACAATGGAGAAATATGTTCACTCGGTGATTAGTGGTTTTGTTGAAGCCAATAACCTCCTTCACTCGAGCCAGTCCGGATTTAGACAGAACTTTAGCACAGACGGCCTTGCGTGAGGTCTCTGAATCCATCAGAGACCCTTGATAAAGGAGGCAAAGCGGTTCTTATCCTCTTAGACCTCTTTGCGGTTTTCGACACCGTGCCCCACGGCCGCCTCCTGCAGAGATTACGGGAGTGCAGTCTGGGGGGGCACGATATCGAAGTGGTTTTCCTCCTTTTTGGAGGACAGAAAACAAGAAGTCTGCCCCCCCCCCCCCCCCCCTCCTTTTTTTTTTTTTTTTTTTTTTTTTTTTTTTTTTCCCCCCGACTACTATTCCGCCCTTGAAAGTAGGTGTTCCGTTCTGAGCCCAGTACTCTTTAATTTGTACATGGCTACCCTGGCGGAAGCCGGTGAGGTTAAGATTATATCTGACGCTGATGACACTCAGTTGTTGTTCACATGTAAGAAAGGGGAGGAGTTCAACGGGGAGAAGATAAATAAATGTCTTACAGAAGTGCTCTCCTGGTTCAGACATAACCACCTCAAATGCAACCCCGGAAAAGTCTGAGATTATCTTCTTTGGACCTTTGGAAACAATGGTGGCCAGCTGACTTGTCCCCCCTCCCCAGTCAGCGGTTAATACTGCCAAGAACTTGGGAGTGAAAATGGACGATGCCTTATCCATGAAATCTCAAGTCCAGTCGGTGGCAGGCACGTGTTTTGGTCTTCTGAAAATGCTCAGAAGATTTCTCTATCTGCTGCCGACCCCTTACAGAAAGACTGTCTCGTTCAGGCCCTTATCACCTCCAGATTAGACTATGTGAATGTCCTCTATCTGGGCCTGCCAGAGCTCCTATTGAATAGACTTCAAATCGTGCAAAACGCGGCCGCCAGGGCAGTCCTTAAACTCTGGCCTAGAGACCGAATCTTTCACCATTGGCTGCCGGTCCGATGCAGAATTCTCTTCAAAGCATTAGTCCTGGCTTTCAAGGCCCTTCATCGCATGGGGTCCATTATATATGCAGAAGAGTCTCGCACTATGTTCCATGCAGATCCCTTGGATCAGCACACCAACATCTGATTGCTGTACCCAATTTTTCCAGAGCCCGCCGTGGCAGCTGCTCTTTTCAGGTGCAAGTGGCCCGAATCTGGAACACGCTGCCGCTCCCACTCAGGGAGGCCACGAACATACTGGCTTTCAGGAAACAACTGAAAACTTGGTTGTTTCAGCAAACAGCATAGTGGCTGCCACCCCGAAATCTGAGTTTTCCTTGGGTCCCCGTCTCTTCTGTCATAGCGCCGGAACACTCTGAGTAGCTGCACGCTCTACAAGCCCCTTTTAACATAACATTCACAAGTCGCCAGCTTTGTCATACCAACCCCTATGAAGAATCCCTATGCCTGCATGTATGACTGCTAGGGTGATTGTATATGGCGAGTCCCTTAGAGTTTTGTTACCCCACTGCCTTTCAGACTGCCCGACAGTGTGAGTAGGGTGGAGAGAGGTGAGAACTGGAGGGAGGGCTGGTGCAGACTGTTTGTAGGCTCTGCATCACAATTTAAGTAAATGACCCCTTCCTGGTTCAAAGGACGTCCTCAGTTAGAATTTAGCAGAGCCTGTCTTAAATCACACAAAATAAGAAATGGTCTGCACTGCTGGCATCCAAGTTCAGTCTGCCACCGTGCATCCTAATCCAAACTTCTGCAGTTGTGTGATTGTGTAAAGGACTTTATTTCACTATGGGTTCAAGTGTAAAAAAAATAAAATGTATAAGTTCATGGGGAATTCAAGTACGTAAAGTCTCTTCTTGATAAAAACAATCTTTTGTCGTCACCAAACATTTTATTTAATGTACACTTCTCCGCTGCTTCCCAGCTGTTTGTGCACCATACAAATGTCAATACATTCATAAAATAAATGGAGAAGCAAGTTTGATAGGATGATGTATCGCAGATCTTCTGTGCACAAAGATTGTGTGATTCCCATGGGCTCCATGAGGAAAGAAGTGAACGTTTGCAAAATACTAACATTGTACCAAGATAAACATACCACCATGCACAGACTATCTATATTACTTTTCTGACACTAAAGTTCGCAATGTAGATATCTAGTGGACCCATAATATGAGTGAAATTTCAGCTTACCGCAGTAAGCATTCTGGGGCTTGTAGTTTTCATTTCTCTATTTCCAGTGTGTTACTGCAGGTCCTGGCATGCATAGAACAGTTGGCTGAAAACCCAGGATTGGGATAAAATCAGGCTCAGCGTATGCTCCTGCATCAAGCACCTTTGTTCAGCTCTCATGTTTGCAGCCATACAAAGATATTTACAATTCAGAAGTTAACAGATGAGACTATTTTAACACAATACTCATCATGTGACCTAGTATTACAACTAGAAACGCGTGTCTCCAAAGACATCAAGCAAGAAATGGTAAATGCATGCTAAAATTGAACCATTGCTTTTTCTGCTCCATTTACAGACGGATGGGCCAGTCATATTAGTTAACAAGGCTTACATAAAGCAGAGGAATCGGGTTTCCTATATCCATGCATGAGCAGCTCTTCCAGTCCAGGTTTTTTGGCGTTCTGAGACTTGGAGGCCTGTCTTTTGATGTTATAAACAGGATTATAAATCCTGTTTTTGTAAAAAAAAAAAAGCTGGATTTGATAGACTGCTCGGAAACTGAACTTGGAAACTCAAGGGCTCCATAGAAATTTTAAGTTAATGAAATCTGAAACAAGCCTTTGCAATGCACTAGATCTCGCATTTATTGTAAATGACAATGCCTTTTATTTATGTTTTGGTTTTTAAAACCTAAATAAAAGGCATTGTCATTTACAATGCCAATTGCTCAAAGTTTCGTAAATGCGAGACCTATTGCATTGCAAATGCTTGTTTCCTTCGGCTTCCTTCACTCCATAGTGGTGAATGTTTTCTTGCTCTCTCCCTCTGTGCTGCTTGCCCACCTGTCCATGTCCCATATCTCTCATTTTCCAGCCCCTTTCTGAAACTCCGTTACCGTTTGTTTTCCGTACACTGGATGGCTCCTTTAATGTAAGGACAAACACTTTGAGAACTAACATTTGAACCTTCTGTAGGACTATTTCGAAATGGCAATGTTCATGTGAGCTTTTGGTTCATGGTCCTTCATGCATTCCAAGTAATGTATTCAAAATAAGTTGGCAATGTGTGTATTTTAAAATACTTGATGCACACAGATAATGCCTAAATTATTGTGGGGTGAAACATCTGTTGGACATTAAGCACTTGTTGGCGTTCTTCTGAAGAAACTACTAATTAACTCCGCCAGCACCTGCCATAGAATTGAGACTTTTTATAATTAACTTATTTAAAAAAATATATATATATTTTAACATTAAAACCATAGCAGTACTCACCTACAGTCGCACAGCACTATTCAATGTTATCTCCGTGAAGAACATTGTGTCTGATGCCTTCACTGTGTCCTTTCCTGCTTAGCCAGGCATAGCTTAAAACATTTTGTACAAATATTACCCCCACCACCACCCTCACAATACAGTGTCTAATTCCTTATAATTAACTTATTGAAGTGCTCCCAACTGGTTCTACAATGTTAACTAAACAAGAGGCCTTTTGCCCAGTTGTTAATCCAGCCTTCTCCGTGTCAGTTAATTAATAAATGTACAACCTGGCAAAGAAGACAGAAGCATTTTGACTTCAGCAATTAGTCTTTGGCTGACTGGTTTAGTAATGATTTCAGAAAAGTCTTTTCACTGTCAATTATTGTATAAGTGTCCAAGGTCAGAAATATTCTGTTCAGTTTATTAGTCTTAGTATTATGCATCGACCCTATGGACGGGAATGTTGGTACTTGACGGAGAAAACAACTGGGCCAATGATACTACCACATTTGTTCCCAACATTTAGGTGCCTATTCCGATCCGGGTCGAAAAGCACTCCGAGCTGGATCCGGAGTGTTTTCCAACTGAGCCGGAGTCCTGCAGTCTGAGCGAGGACGATGCGGCCGTATGCTGCCAGACTCGGTTCGGTCGGACTCCCACAGAAGCCAATGGGAGCAGGTCAGATGACGTGTACATGGGCTCCCATTGACTGAATGGGTATGTCATGCGCAAGGGTGCCCCCCTACAGTGGGTATGCGTCGGTGCCATCTGCACCGTACATGCCTGTGTTGGGGGTGGGGGGGGGGGGGAGACCCTTGGGTCTTTCCCCCTGTATCCGAGTCTTAGGGCTGCGGGTGACAGGGGTCTGACGCGGACCCCCAAAGGCAACCACCCGGGCTTTTTGTGAGCCAGACACTCCGGCTCGCACAGGCTGTCCGCGTGCATCGTACTGGCTCGGTCGTAAATCGCATCCATTGCACGCCACGGTTAGCTTCCGACCGAGATGTACGGAGCGGTTCAGACCCGGGAACGACTCGATCGGTGAACTTCACGTAGCTCGCATCGTGCTTGCTCGCTCGTACAGCTGTACGAGTCGGGCAGAAAACACGCGTACGGCTCCTAGTTTTTCCCGCTGGATCACGTTCGGTGCCCTTCCGACCTGGATCGGAATCGGCCCTTTAGTGTCTCCATTCCTGTTTTGATACAGAACACTGCTCGGGCCAAAGACAAATTCAAGATTAAAGCAATATGTATGCCTAGATATAGGTGCCTGACTGAATTCCACTAATCGAGCCGAAATAAATAACCACAAACTATTTGTTCTAAACCATGTTCTAGGTTCATTAACTTGTGTTGCTCAAATTATTATTTTTTTTTACACATTTGTTTTACAAGAGCCACTACATAAATAATATTGAAATAAGTGGTGAGCTTTAAAAAGACAACCCATTCCCCCCCCCCCCCCCCAAATCAGTAAACCAGCAACTGACACACAGAATCTGCAGATGCTTCAAAAAGCACTCCAAACCACCGATTTAATTTTTTAAAAATTTTAAGCATTGCTGAGCAGAAGATGATGCAGCAGCAGGTTAGGATGTGTTAGGCTGATTTATAATTTGGCGGGTAGAGGTTAAGTCGACTAGGGCAACAGAGGAGGAGGGGGGTGGTGTGTGTTTGTGTTATGTTTGATACTATCAGTTTACAGAAGAAAGACTCCGGAACCCCTTCAGTTTCAGTGATTAAGGTGTATTAGAACATTGGAATGTTGGAAGCTCCATTGAAAACAATTGAGTAGCTTCATGCTTATAATGGCTGGTATAAGCCCGGAGCTCTAACATTCCAATGCTTCTTTGTTTACAGCTCTGGCTGTGAACAAAGGCTTTAGGGAGCCTGAGGGGACTTTAATCCCCTCGCGCTCCCTGAAGGCTTTGTTTTATTTGTTAGAACATTCTGCCCACTAGTGGCAGATGGTTCTAATAGCCTTATAGCCCTTTGTAGCAGGGCTATACCGGCTATTAAAGTCCCGCTGCTTTGTTAAAGTCCTTCGGCTCTGGCCTTTAATACTGCAGCGGGGGGCTTTAATAGCCGGTATAGCCTGCTACGATGGGCTAGAAGGCTATATTAGAACATTGGAATGTTGGGAGCTCCCTTGAAAACAATAGAGTAGCTCTGGGCTTATAATGGCTGGCATAAGCCCGGAGATCAAACACTCCAATGTTTCTTTGTTCACAGCTGTGGCTGTGTACAAAAGCTTCCGGGAGCCTGAGGGAATTTTAATCCCCTCGTGCTGCCTAAAGCCTTTGTTTTATTTGTTAGAACATTCTGCCACAAGAGGGCAGAATGTTCTAATTGCCTTATAGCCCTTCCTAGCTGGACTATGCCGGCTATTAAAGTCCCGCTCCCTTGTTAAAGGCCCGAGCCGAATAAAGGCCCTCTCCATCGGCTTGGCCCTTTAACGCTGGCGCAGGCCTTGTATATCCCGCTTCGGCGGCTATAATAAATGCAGTTATTTACAATATATACATGTTTCGCAAATTATCCTTAAATCTATCTGGAATGTGAACTGTCCTTCCATACCTCCTTAAAGACGGACCCTCCTTCTCAACTTGCTTCTCAGAACATTCCATCATGGTGCTCATCACGTCACCCTCGGAACACTTTTTTTTTTTTTTTTTCACCAACATGCTCTTGTTTCATAATGTTCCATCATCCTCATTAACATGGTTCTTCTCCACCCTCGCAGCTCTTGAGATTGGCGTAAGACCATTTCCGTTGCAGATATTCCAAGGATTCTTAATTTTCACCACCTGTCCCACATCAATGTTCAATGCTTTTCTTTATTTTATCAAACATGTTTTTTTATTCAGTTCGTTTTCTACCTACTTTAGGTCTGCTTAACAAATGTACATATTACTTGTGATTAAATATATATATATCATTTTATGCTTAACATTTATAAAAGCCACTGTATAGTTTTCATGGAAGTTACTTGATTAAGTACGTATGGTTTTCTGTTTATTTATCTATCAGAACTATTTTATCTAAAATTGCTTCACTATTATAATATTGAAAAATATATATTCTAAATATACAAATTTAGCTTAAAGTAAAGCAACACTTGAAAGCCTGAGTTTATTAAATACAACCTAAATCTTGTTATAGTACCTTCGTTATACATGTATACCCTCTGAACTTCTGTATCTATATATATTTCTTTACTTTACTCCTACATAAAATTGTTTTTCCAATGCACTACCCTATGTTTCACTCTATACCTCTCTCAGTATATCATTTACCCCCACTCTGACACATTACAAACCTCATTCTACCCCTATGGTCTCCAAAATAACCCTTTCTAGACTCATCCCTCCTTGGAACACCCCATACCTCGTTTTACTACTATGATCACTGAAACAACCCTTTCTAAATTCTTCCCTCCTTAGACTCATCCCAAAAACTAATTTTACTACATTGAGCTCCTTGTAAACACTTTTTTTAAGACTCTTCCCTCCTCTTAGTCCTCCTTACCCTCTTTAATCCAACTAACAGGCTCACTTGTCCACTGCTCAAATTAAATCCTGTTTCACTATACTGATTAACCACTAATCTTTTTTGAGTTCCGGAGTAGCGTGCTGCTCGCTGAAAAGCACTTCAACGTCTTGTCAGGGTAGTAAGCGTTATATAAATACAGTTACAATTGCAAATGGATGCTTTTAATTATTATTTTTTTTTTTTTGGTCAAAGCCCCTATGCTGCGGATTCCCTTTTAATATCTGCCAAGCCCCTTTCTTTAGACGTGGCTTGTCTTAAGAAAGGGGCATGGCCTCCAGTAACGTGAAAGCACCGCATGGGTCACTTTGACACAACATATATGCATTTGTGAGAGTTTGAGCTATTGGCATTGTAAATGCCAATACCTCAAGCTCTTGTAACTCTCCTAAATGCGAAACCTATTGCTTTGCAAATGCTTGGTTTTAGGAAGGACTCTGATGTTTAGGAGCTGGGTCTCCATTGTCCTCAAACATTGTATTGTTTGTTTTTTGGAGTATTTAGCGCTTCATACCTTATGTGGGGGGGGGCTGGAAAGCATTATCGGAGAGGTAGCATGCTACCTCGTGGAAGAGTACTTTTGGCACACAGTTAAATTTGCTGTGTTCTAGTGTGGTAAGTGTTGTGGTGAGTGATCAGAGGTATTTGTCTTGGATGCAGCACCTAGCGGTGTTCTGGAGAACGAGGTGCGAGAGATGGGCATGTAGGTCTAAGTTTGTTCTAGAGGCTGGCATCTGATGCGAAAAAATTGGTGAAAGCGCACAATTTAAGAGCAGCGTTCCAGCTGATTGCTAAAGAATATACAATTTTATGGCAAGATCGGAGGCTAATATTAGGCAATATTCCTTTATTGACACCACACACAGCAGCATATTCAAAGCTTCTAGAACAATAGAACACTCAAAACATTCCAAAAAGCATAAAACCCCTCAGCAACTAGTCCACTTCCTTCTTTTATTGCTGCTGTTCACAGAAATAATTACAGTTCATATTATTTGAATAATCTTTGAATGTTTGGTTTGTAATCTTTGGAGAGCTTGTGCATTGTATTTTATTTAAGGTTAAATTGTACGGTATGCTGTGTCTTTATTATGAGAATCGTTTTTCTTTTGGGAGGTTTTTACGAGTATTCCTTAATGTTAGGTTGCTTTGATAATACTTATGTGTGTTTTTTGGTTATGCCGCTTGAGTTGTGAGTTTTTTTTTGAGGCGAAGTAATGTAAAATCGTCCTGTAGTTTCTTCTGCGCGAGCCATAGGCGTGCGTTTAAACGGTGTGGCTCGCGGAGACTCTCACCGTGTTTTGGTTCGCTTCGCGAGGCGTGCTGACTGATGCGTGTGAGTCTTCGCGTGTGTGCGCTCGAGTCATTCTGAATTGCTCCATTAGCGAGACGTCTTGGCGCGTGAGACATTGTGTATGTGCACTCCATTCGATGCATGTTTTGAGTTGAAGGATTTGTACTGCTTGGGCTGCCGTAGTGAGTGCTGACGTCAGTTGCTATGGTGACGCTTGTCTTCAAGTCCGTGTCCCCGTTTAAAAAAGGGTTTTTGTGCATCTGGTGCTTCCCTAGCGGGCACTTTGCTTAAATCGTTCGTGTGTGTGAAGGTTTTTTTTTTTTTTTTTTTTTTTTTTTTTTATGTATTTATTGAGGCTGAACAGTTTCAGTTGCACGGAGCTTTATCTTGGTCAGGCTTTTAAAGCTTTCGTTTAGAAGAGGTAAAGGCTGTTTTGTGAGTGATGTTTAAGGTATTTTTCAAGTGATCCTGACTAAATTATTTGGATTGTCTACATTTTGTGCAGATTAGAGTTTGACTAGATATCTCTTATATAGTGAATAATTTCGCTAAAATGGAACAGGGAGAGGGCTCAGCTGAGTTTTCTCTTGAGGAGAAGCTGAATAGAGCTGTTGAAAAAATTACTTGTAAGGTATCTTTAAGGATGGAGAAGAAGTTGGAACTTCTTGCAAAAAAGTTGAATGTTCGGAGGAGGAACAGTTTTGGTCTGCTACTGAAGCTGTGGTAGCTGTAAGATCAGCCAAAAAAGCTTCACGTAAAAGGAAGCATGTTTCAGGCAATGATGGCAGAATTAAGTCTACGAAGGTAAAACATGTTTGCTGGAGAGACAGCCATATGGTTGATGCTGATAGCATCCAGGAAGGGCAAAATGAAGGCCTGGAAAGTTGTCTTTCTAAGAAATTGAAAGGACGTAAACTAAGTGGTGTTTTGTGATGAGTCCTCTGGTAGTGCTGAGGTGGAACTCAGTTGCTCCTTGGATTTTGATTCTGAGGAAGAGGATTATACTGATACAGATTGGGAAATTAGCAGTAAATAAAAAAAAAAAGGATGGATTTTTTTTTTTTTAATTTTTTTTTTTTGGGGATCCTTATTGGTAATTCTATGTTTGACCCTCTCTTGATCAAACATCCTTTGTCGCCTGAGTGGTCTCCATCTGAACATGTGGCCTAGTATATTGAGTTTGGATAAGGAGAGAAATTCCCAAAGAGGTGCGAGTCAGATTAAGATCTGAATGTCCAAGACCCTCTCTTGATGATAAGGTGGTGGCGACATCGGATTTAGACACACAAATGATTGCTTTCGTTTCTAAAGGTGGTCGTGACCCTAGGAAGGGTCCGGATAGAGGTTTGAGGTCTTGTCAAGACAGACTCGTGAACGTTGTGGGTCCATTATCTAAGGTTTTTGAATTGGCAGAGGAGGTCTATGTAAAAAAAGGAAAACGTTGATGTGGAGGAATTACGCCAATGGATTTAGAGGGCTGTTGTCTTCTGGATGCCTCTTCAGAAGGTCCTGGCACTTCCCATAGATTCCTGAAATTTTCAGAGCCATCCTTCTCAATTCGCCTTGCAGAACTAGATCGTGCAGTTCTGCTGAAGGACCTAGTAGAATTTCTGGGGTAAAATCTGACTGCACAGGCATGGTGGCACTTGAGAATCACCTGTGTACAAAATGGAACAGAGTATAGAGTCGCAGTTATTGCACTTAGGCTTTGTTTAGTTGCTGTTACAGAATTACGCCTCCCAATAAATACATTTTAAGACTCGTAACAGTCCTTTTAAATTGCGTATATTTTCGTTTTCAGTGAAAACGGAATGTGAATGGCTTGCCTTTTAAATGTTAGTTTAATTGTTAATATAAATACGATTTAGACGAGACATTCAAACTTTAGAGGCCGGATGTGTACCCAATATGATCTGGGAAAACACGGGGTGTCAGTAAGCGTTGTGTTTTGCAGTGTTCCCTTTGGTGATTTTAAACATGTTTGAACAAGTTTCATCGTGCCAGATACTGGGGCGAAACAGTTAAATGCAGTTGCCCTCCTGTCTGACTTTGAGAAAGCGATCTCTTCAACGGCAATATACCTTTCAGAGTATTGCCCTTTTGGCGCTGCCACATTAATTTATACGTTTAAAAAAAACACAATTTAGCTGCTACTTTCTAGGCTCTTCCAGTTATGGTTGATGATGGCATCTGTAGCGCATGTAAATAAAAGTATCTTTCCCCGGGTTGTGCAAAGTGTTCATGCGAGGAAATCATGCGAGCAGAAGCCAGACGTCCTGGCTTATTAGTCGACAAGACAATTCCACGTATTTTGTTTTGCTTGGTGTTCTGTTCGTGTGTTCAGGTCCTCTTGCATGTTTTCTGGACTAGGGTGTTTTTGTCTGAAGTAATTGCAAGGTGTCCGAGTTGGTGGTTCATTAAAAACATCCATTTACCCTTTCCCAGGTGTCTTTGTTGCCAGGTTACTTACTATTCCCTACTTGCATGCTCATTGTATACAGCTAAAGCGTTTTGCAATGTTTAGCCAGTATTCGTGTACATGCCGTTTACTGCTTGCGATACTCCTTTTATTCAGAATTTTCATTTACTGCTAAACTACCAAAAAGAACAAAAACTCAACCAAAAGCAAACAGTTGGTGCCCCCTTTTGGTTTTCCATAGCGTCTGTTGTCCACATTACCCAAGGTAGTTATAGATCTCCATCTGTCATGCTGCAGAGATGATTCTAACCTTAAACTGTCGCCGCTTGGAATTGTGAGTACAAATGCAGCTCAAAAGCCACCTTAAACCTCTTCGAATCTTGTATTTTTTTTAATCTATTTATTTTTTACAGCACAATCCATAGGACAACTTGGATGTCTTCGGAATTGGTAAAAGCTGCCTGTAGATAAAGGGACCAAGTAATTTCAGAGGATCTAGTGGCAGTTTGCTGAGGGGCTGATTTATTCCAATGTTATGCTGTGTCTTCATATTTAAAGGATTTATATTGATGGTTTTATTTGTGTTCAAGCAGGTTGCACATTTTCTTTATTGCGTAGTTTTGTAGTGTGCTCTTGATGGTGGTTAACCTCTTCTGAGTGCAATGGATGATGGTAGGATAGTCCACAGGGTAGTTCAGTAGTCAAATTGCAGAGCAAAGTAGTTGGGCTTTAAGTGCCGTTCTGATGGTGCATCTCCATGCAGAGGGGAAGTATGAATTGGATTTGGTTGGAAGATCCATAGTGACACAACGCAATCCTTGAAAAAGCCTTGGCTCTTTACGAGCAAGTCTCTAGCAGCTTGTCCTTATAAAAAGACTAACCTGGAAATAACCTTCTTTAACTTGTTTAAGATGTAGATTTCCTTTAAGTGAGGTTTTAAAAATGGCAATTTTAAGTAATGAATGTTAGGAAACTTAATTCCTTATTCGAAAATAAATAATACTGATGTACTAGCTCTTGTTATAAGCACCCTCTGAGCGGCTTTGTGGGCATGGTCCACCAGATGACTTGAGTGGCAGTAGTAGTGCATGGCTGCCCTCTGAATTTGAGGGTGAGGTTAGCTCGCTTATGTCTTTTGAGCCTTAGTATGGCAAGACCTATAGTGATTGCCTTAAGATGCCAGAGCTGTTTCGGTCGCAGAACACCAGGCTCTAATTTGAAACCTATTACCGTCACCACTCAAAAGAAACCAGCAGAAGTCAAAAAGGCCTACACCTGAGGAAATTGGTGGGGGGAAAGGTAATTTGCTGGGGCAGTGGGTATTGTCCAAGAAAGTAGACAACAAAAAGTGGGACTACTCAAATTGAGCGGAGGCATTCCATGGTGTTATAAGAGATCAGAATCAGGATTGTCATGAATGTATTTGTTTTATTACATGACCGTTGCAGTGCAGTATTGCATTTGTGTTTTTTTTTTTTTTTTTTTTTTTTTTTTTTCTGGTGAAATATTTATGATTTCACGTATTCAGAAAGCATTTGAATGTTTAAAAACATTAACATGGAACCCACCAATTTTGTTTTTGGGAAGCTAGTCGTCCGTGTGTGGTCTGCTGGTTCGACAGGTGTCATTTGAGGGAGTTAACTGGGGCTTTATGGCTCAGTGTTGTGGTGGTTGTCCTTCAATGCGTAAGCTTCATGCCCACTGACTTGCAGTCAGAACTTTTTATGAGCAAAAAATGAGATGGCATGCTTTGTATTTTTCATTTTGACCAGGGCTGGGTGTAGATGCTTGTGCTTTAATATTCATATAGTATAATTACTGCAGGACTTGGCTTGTGTATTTGGCAGGAGAATCATGGCTTGTGTATTTGGCAGGAGAATCATGGATTAGTGTATCATTCGTAATGGATGGTCGGTCAATTTGGGGGGAGCGGTGTGTCTGATTTGAGTAGTAAGGTCAAGTTCACATTGCCAGTAACTCCTTATTGTGAACCACGTTCTTGGGGCTGATGGTAGCCCAGTGAGGTGAACGTCCTTCAACAAGGCCCTGTATAATCTGTGGCTGTAATGTTTACTTTTTGATGCACTTGAGCAGAGACCGTTGACGCAACTGTTCCATGATGGGCAGACAGTGCCACATAGTGATTGTGAGTGGATGGAATCTATGGGCAGGCATTGTTTGTTCTTCTTATCAGTGTCTGTTATGAAGTGTCACTGATCAACCTGTATCATACGGTCCGAGTGGGGGTTTTTTGTAAACTGTCTGCAAGTATGGAGAGTTATGCTATACTCTAGACTTTTGACTTCTCAAATTGACAAGCCGTATTGTTAATTATTTCAACTTGTAACTCTTTCAGAAACGAATTTGTTGGATTAGTGCAATACATTGAGGGTTTAAAGAAAATCAGTGAATTTGATGTACGGTTGCCAATAAATTCTCAATTATTTATTCAATAACTGGATGTACTTGGGTTCCTGTTTTTTCTGCCAATAAAGTCTGTCTGTACTAGAAGTGAAGCACTATCCGAATTTGCAGTATGGATTTGTTGGGAACTATGCACCAGAGGAGTGTACAACTCTATCTAAAATCCTAACCTCACTGAAATTTGAACTACATAGTTATATCACACCATAAATAATAGTACTTATTGATTTTAAGTTTATAACTTTTGTGCACTAATAATATGATATGCAACTGTACATAGCCTGCACATGTAGACCGAATTAATATTGTTGCAATTGAAATGAATTTTATGATTTATGGAAGGGAAGTTGTTTTTTTGTTAGGCCACATGTCTGTATAAATCTCCATTTTGAACAAAACTGATATTATCTTTCATTCACCCCTGCTCCACCAACCCTGCACACATCCTCTCACCACAGACTTCACAGAACACTGTAAGCTGATTACATAATGGTTTATGTCCACTGCAGCAGTTGCCTTGCTAGTAGTGGACTTGCTATGGTGCGGAAGTAAGATTGCAGCAACAATCTTTCATTTGGTCTCTTCTCTGGATTCATTCATTGTGAGAGTCTTATTGTCTAAATGTTTAATATCTGTTTCAACTTCTCCGGATGAAATTGGCTTAGAGGGTGTTGAATGAATATTATTAATGTTTACAAATTGCGTTTTTTTTTAAAGATAAGGACTTGTATTCTGATTTGTTAAAGAAGTCATACATTTGCTCCCACCATGATTCAGCAGCGTTTCTATTTTACTAGGTAAGAATTGTGTGTGTGTGTGTGTGTATATATATGTATATATATATATATATATATATATATATATATATGAACCCCTTGGTTTTGGGGGTGAGCAAGAGATTTTCATGAGCTTTCCTATACCTCTAGGGATACTTGCTAATTTACCTATGATTTTGCTGCCTAATGAGACTTGCATTGTTTATTTTTACATAATCTGCATAACTTTGCATCTGAGAGCCTTAAAGGCATCGACTCTGCACCACTTATATTCAATTTTTGTAATAAAATGCTTCAACTTTTCATTTGTCTAGAACTCCATTATTGATTGGAGGCCATTATTTAATGAACTGCTTTTTGATGTTTTGGGAGGTCGTAAATGGTGGACACATTGCCTCATGAAATTGAGGTTGAACACTGTCTCTGATCCAGTAAATTTTTGGAGAACTGATTGAGGTGAATTTGGTACGGTCATGCTACCACACCTTTTCCCCATTGCACCAACCTGGTGTCAGAAGCCTCATATTGGATTACAGTATGGTATTGTCCATGATGTTTTCTAACCTTTTAGAGTTATCTTATCTGGTGTTTCTCCCTGCATGGCTTGCTTAGGCAGGAGTTTGTTAGAGCTAATACCTACTTTCTTCATGATAAAAGCAGACCCATGAGACACTGATGTGGATGAACCAAAAACAAAAGCCAAACCATTGAATCCAGCACTGTTGTAGGTCCACCTGGTTTCATCTCTTGATTTTTATTGTGCTCCCGGCTGTCTTCATAAAGTCTGTAAGTGAACCTCTTCAGTCCTCTTAAAGCCATGTCCTTTAAAGCCAGACCTATTGGCTGTGTCAATGCTTGCTACTATGAAGTGTGAAAGTTTGAAAATTGCTACACCTATGGGCTCTGCCAATATTTATCAGTCTTTGGTATGGTCCAGTAGGTAAAATGCAAATACTGAATAAAACATTTAAAAAAAAATAAATAAAAAAAACTTGCTTCAGTGAGGATAAAAAAGGATTGCCTTGAGCACAGCATGCATGCATGAAGTATAGATTAATCTGTGTACTATGGAGATTTGCAATTATTCCCTCCTGCCTTCCGGTGCACACTCCCTAAAAGGTGAAATGCCAATGACATGAGGTGGGAAAGTGTGCTCTGGGTGGGCCACCATGTCAAGTCCACCCAACAAACATGTGTAGCAGCACAATATTTGAGTACATCCTGTATCTCGCCCTCCCTAATGTGCAGCTATAAAAAAAATATTTGTGTGTGTTTACTTTGAAATAAAGTGCTGTAGATGTGCACCCCAGTTCTTGCCAATTTGCTACTCATAGCCTTAAAGAAAAGGTGAAAAATCATCTGTCCAGTGTTCCAGAATATTGGGACACTGACATGTGAAATTGTTTTTTCCATCCTCGTAAAATGTGAGGTTCTGTAATACCAATTCTCTGAACGGTCAGCGAGAGTTGGACGGTGCTTTCATTTGTCTCGCCATTGTAAGCAGTTGTTATGCAAGTCCTCTACCGCGATGTGATGCTATTTGGGTACTTCTTGATGCGCTTACGACACCTCTGAGAATGACTAATGGTCTGCTGGTAGTTTAAATAGCTCTCCTTTTTATTCCCTTTTCATTGCAGTGGCTATTTTTGAATGCAATACCAGAGCATACGCTTTTCGAGTTCGTCTCCAACATTTTATAGATGCAAATACTTTGCAGTAGTCAAATCTTTCTCCTAAAGATGTAGCTGCCCGTTTTACAGACCTCTTCCTGCTTCTTCAGGTGTTGTTGCTGAGAATTTTCATATGTAGCAGATAAGGATGCAGCTTTGGTGTTTGCAAGAAGTAGAGGGACCACATTCCTGCAGGTCATTAAAACGTTTTCTCCAGCCCTGAAGCTTCCACCTACAAATCATGGATTCTGTGCTTGTCGTATAAATTAAAAAAAGCACTACAAAACTAAAACTTGCAGAATGCTTTAGGCTTTTGCATCAAGTTCAGGACTTAAAACGGTGTCCATAATGACTTGGAGTTGCTCACCCTACCTAGTTTACTTGTAGAGGAGACGCAGCTTGTCAGTCAATAGAATGATAATGTGGGTGCTCTAGATTGGTGTAATATAAGGCTGGACAAACTACAGGTGAAGCAGAAGACCTGAAAAGTCAGAAACCATTACTTGTATTGTATCCCTTGGGTTTAGGGTGAACCTGGCTACGATTGTGAAGGATACATTTTCATTTCTTTCGGTAACCAAATTCCGTGGCCTACAGTAATAGGTTTTGATTGCAATGCTGACACTTCTAATGCATTATTTTAAAAAGTCTGGAAACTAATCCATTTTCGTTCCTGTGCAAAACTGGCAGTGCTTGCCATGTGTGTCCTTCCCCTTTTTGGGTGGGCTTACCACGTGCTAGGCCTGAGCTGTGCATCTAGAGATGTCACCTTTTTTTCGGTCGCTGTGGAGCTTTTATTCATAGCGTCCAGCTACATGCTTTAGTTTGGAATGGCTTTTTACCTTCTACCCCAGCGTTTGATTCCACTTGTCATAGTCACTTTGTCGTATCCGTGTTTACAGCCCCATCTGGCTCTGCAGTCCCTACTGTGCACCACCCTCCGAGAACATACTGAGCTGACTCTGGAACTGCTAAATTTGACCCAATTAATTTAGGAATTAACAATTACACCTTCTGTGTTGGGACCTTGTAAGAACTAGTTTTAGGTGTGAAATGTTCTCTATTGCAATTGTAGAATTGCCCACGACGTTTTAACGTCATATACTTTGAAAAGGAGTATTTATAGGTTGGATTTGTAGAAGCCCTTAACTGGGAACTGTGGACATTGCGTTAGTCGTGCCTTGCGACCACCATGTAACTCCAATGTCTGATTGTCCCGCACCATTTCCATAGCTGAAGGTTAAACAGCTTTCTCTTGGTAGTCTTTTATGAACGCTCAATTGAGCTTCCAGTCCTTGCGTAAAATGAAGCAGGGTGTGCTTATTTTCTGAGATACTGGTTAAGCAGTCAGTCTGTCCTCTTTGATGCCCTCATGTTTGACTTGTCGCTGGTTTACACCCAAACTATACTGATAATTCGAGTGTTTCCTAATGCACCCAATACTGGAGGATATTTTATTGAAGGAAGTATTCATCAGTACATGTTGTAATAAAGCTTTTTTACGGCACATGCAATTGCTACATTTATTTCAATTCCTTGTACTGAGTTTTTTTTTTCCAGTCTTTAATGAGGGCACTGTATGGTATTAATCCTTATAGTCAGGGGAAAGTGACTGGGGATGCTTTGTATTGAATCTGCTACCCGAGCTTTGAAGTTTAGCAAAACCACAAGACTAGGGATATGTTTTGCCTGTGTACCGTCTCAGATGTATGAAGTATTTCTAGGATTTGAACAGAATTTTGTGTTTATGGGAGGTGTATTTAGTCTGAGTAGCGGAATTAGATTCACTATGGACACGGTGTACCTCATTTTTAAAGTGCTTCATAATTTCTGCCTGAGCCCAGTACCATTTTTAAAATGGTGTGTGTATAATATATATATAATTTTTTAAAATTTTTTTCTGTATTTAAATAAAGCAATTGTTCTCGTTCATTGCCTAACCTGGTTAATGGGATGAGATCACTTTATTTGCAACGTAATGCTTTCCATGCGTCTAACTTCCTTAAAGTATCTATTCATTGATCTAAAAGGACAGGTTATCATTTTATTCCCAAAATCTTTCAACCTGAGGGCTACCTTCTCTCTTCTAGTCTAATATACCAGTAGAAAATATAGGAAGAGCCCCCAAAAAATCTACTTGTCTTCCCTTAAACTCATTCCTGTTCAACTAATCTGTCCATAGGTGCCTAACTACCCAGGTCCACGCATGATGAGCTGCTCCAGTCCTTTTTCCTCTAATTCTGGGACTTGTAGTCTTGTTTGTTCTATTTTAAAACCAAGATTACAAGTTGCAGAGTTCAATTTGAACACTTGGACTCAAGTTCATCACACATGGACCTGGGAAACATGGGTAAGCTGTCTGCTGCCATCAACCTGATACTAATGTAGCAATGAGGCAGACTTCCTGCAAACCGTGAAAGGCCATTTTAAGTGTACTAGATAGAGGTAATAGAATCCTTTTATACGATTCAGTGTAATCAATCACATGAACATTTCTTGCAGGGTGTTCCAATAGATTTCTTTCATTACTCTATTGTGGAAATGAAAATGATTGTACACACCCGTTCTTGTGTACCATTTTGTTTACTTTTGGTCATTCTGAGTACCCATTCTGTTTAACCTAAATATTGAATCCCCGGGAAACTTAGACGAGGGAACAGGCACATGAACAAGGTTATCGAAAGGAAAGCTATAGCTGTGCTGTCTATGCTCAGATGGCCTTTCATACTGTCAAACTATCACTTTAAAAACATAATTGCTCTTTCTTTTTCATCTGCCTATTCTCACTGCTCTTTTTAAACAGGATCCCTCCCCATGCCTACTAACTTTTCCACATTGTATTTTTGTCTGCTCTGATTTTAATTTTTAGACCAATGCTGATGCAATTGCTGTACGTTGCAATAGTTGTTTGAAAAACGTAGTACACAGGAATGCTTGCCTGTGAAATATTTTCACGGTTTTTCCAGTCACTAATATTGCATCATATTGGAATTTTATAGATTCCTTACAGTGGGACGTTTAGTCAGTCTGATTTTCGTTCGTTAGATAGTTGGTCTCTACGCATGATCCTGCATACAGAAATTGATTGCCCTAAACTACTCAAAGGGTCCTAAGTGAGGCAGGCGTTGCACGTTGTTGACAGCTGCTTCAAAAACAGTCCTTTTTTGCAGCAACAATTACCTGCATAGCCCAGTAAACTAGATCTTCATTGTAACCCCACCTTAATAGCAACACATGTTTGCTCTTCGTTTTACTATACACTGCCAAGGATGGCCCACTATTTAATCTGTCTTAAACATTTCCAAGTTTGAAAAAGTACGATATTGGTTTCGTGCAAAATGTAATGTGAAATCAATAAACAAGTGTAATGTGGTGGAATAAAGCTACCTGTTTTCTGGTGATGTTGAACAGCCCTTTGACTATCTCAACTCTGCCCAATCACAATTAAAACCATGCATTATGCCAAGCGCCAAAACGAGACTCCAGGAAAAATAGAAAGGATTTTTTTTCTGGTCAGATAGTCCAACTAGCAAGAGAGGGAGAGCTATTGAAGATGAGGGCCCCACCATGCTAAACAGTGGCCCTCAATATATTTTCTCCTATATTTAAGTTTAGCCAACTTTTTGGGTGCTAAGGACGTGCTGGAGTGGTCCTCGGCGCCAGTGTTCAGGTGCTGAGGATGGAGCCAGCACGTCCTGGCACCACAAGCTGGAAATCACTCACTGCCTTTTTCACACACTTCAGCCTCAGGTAAGAACTTTCCCAGCAACCAAGGCTATTTACCTAATTTTCTCTGCAATAATAATCGGCGTGCATGAGTTTGAAATGAGCATCTCATCTCATTTCAGTTTCAGTGCTCGGGGGCATATCACACTGATGTATAATGAAGAGTTTTCATTGGAAGGGGGAAAATCTCCCCTTCCCAATGGTACCGGGGATCACGCATGATGGTGATTTCCTCCACTCAAAGCCCACTAGACACCAAAGGCATTGTACCTAGCCCCACCCCTCAAATGACCCACAACAGACTTTCTTTGCCTCTCGGATCCACACAATTCCTGCCACCAAGCTTGTTCCAATAAAAATGCTACCCTACTTATGTGGCTACTCTAGTGCCCCTGACGGGTACAAATCAAACCGGGGTCAGAGAGTCACTCTGGGAGACTCCCTTTAAGCTTGATTTGATGTATTCTGTTATGTGCACTAAGCCAAGCTACACAAGTTGGGCAAAACTTTTCTTGGAAAAAGTGGGGGAACGCTGAGTAGTAGAAATTATGTGGATTCCTGCTGAGTCTCTAAGTTTACGTCACAGAAAGCAAGGAAAATGTGCAATGTTATGCAAAGCTTGAGGTTTGCAGGGCATTTGGGTTAGACAGTGTTGTTGGTCCATGAGAGAGGCATACCACCCTGGACTCTCCCCAAATGTCTACTTTTTTAGAAATGTCTGGGTTTGTAGGTTTCTGTGGGAGACGGTCTATCCTGGGCCAAAAAAAGCCACTACTCCCATTGATAAATTTTTTGTGACCGGAAGTGTTTGTCTCCACATTGTATTTTGGGGCTTTTGCTTTGCATGCTCTAGGCCTACCAATACAAGTGAAGTACAATTATTTTGAGGGAGGGTGGGGGGGGGGGGGGTAGATGGAAAACTTGAGTATATTCAGAGTCGAGAACTTTCCATCACTGAAATGTGACAAACTTGGTGTCTCGTTTTCAACAATGTGCAGGTTTGCTACATTTCCCTAGGTGCTGGCTGAGCTAGGACCCAAAATCCACAGCTAGCCACATTAATTTAATTAAAAAAAAAATCTGTTGAAAAATGTTGTGCCCATGTTGTGTTTTGGGGGCTTTCCTGTTGTGTGGGCGGGCCTAAGGCCTACGTGAGATACCATATTTATTGAGTGCCATATGGGAATACAGAATATTAGAACATTTGTTTTTCCCATTTGTATTTGTCTGCATTTGTGCCTTCCAAATGTAAGGCAGTGTAGGAAAGAAGACCTTTTGATAAATGCTCTCTGAATTACATAGTCCTATGGGTACCCATAAATTCCGAGATGTGCAAATAACCAATGCCCAACCTCCGTATGTGGTGTCTTATTCTGAAAAACATAGGTTTCTTTGATACCCATTTTCACTCTTCGTATTTTATCATATCAATGGTTCTATATGCAGTAAACAATGAAAACCTTTGTACTGTGCAGTTCAGTTGTTGGTTCCGGGTTCCTCGAGTTCCTACAAACCTTCTATAACACCCCAGCCGAAAGGTCTAGCGGATGTAATGGTATATTGATTTTGTAAATCGGCGATCGTGACAAGAAGTTACCAATTAAAACATTGTCAGAAATGGCTGGGTTTTTCCCCCTACTCCTTTAACAGTATTTTTTCATTTTATTTTGGGAAAACTCGCAGATCCGTTTGGCGTCCTGTAGCTCATGAAGTTTAACTCCTGCTGGTGCAAGGGAAATTGGATGGCTGTTGCAGCTTAGCTTCTTGTTTCTTCATGATTAGCAGCACCTTGGGCTACTTGTGTTGTGAGGGCATGACCTCCTTAACTAATGAGCTATTCAAGATATGTTTCAGAGTGCAAGAAAGCCTGCTTCTGCAATCCCGATCAGAAGAAAACCATTATTTAATCTTGGCGAAGGCTTTAGATTGTGAATCTGTCATGGGGAGAAAAATATAAGACTCGCGTATGGAAGCTGTATCCGATTCCGAATGTAAACTGACTCTAACCTGGAAGAGTGAATAGATTGTTAGAAAAATAAATTCATGGTTGAAGTTTATCCAGTTGGGTTCTTTATTAGCACACCCCATCCATGTACATACAACCATCAAGTCCAGAGGCAACTTACCCATAGATATTCAGATAGATCAGCATCATTGGAACTCCAGCACATTCTTTCCTTTGTAAGTAAACACAACCATCAAATGTACAAACAAGTATTATAAAGTTCGAGGCATGTGGGCTGCTGAATTCATATCTGTGCATAGATCGCCGCCTAGTGTTGGGTCCGGATGATTGCACATTGTTGTCCTGGAAGAGTCTTCGAAGTATCACGAGATAGGTGGCTCCTCCCCTGGACTACAGTGCGCATGGGCATCCCCTCCATCCTCGGATTGTTTTTTTCCGCCATTGGGTTCGGATGTCCTAATCTTAGCTCTTTGAGTATTTAGGCCTTTACATTCGTCGGTATTGTTTTCGTTCGGCGCCAAGTATATTTGTCGAGGGCATTCTCGAGTAGATCATCAACGATGGAACCAAAGACATCGAATAGCCCCTTGAAGCGTTGCCCTCTTTGCAACGCTAAGTATGCTCGCTTCGACGTGCACCCGGTGTGCAACAAGTGCCTCTCTCCACCATGACGAAGCCACCTGTATGGCGTGTTCCAGGTTTCGATTGAAGAAGACCCTTCGCATTCGTCGAGCAGCTCGGCTCGAGGCGCAGAAAGCGACGCCGAACCCGGACAACATCTTCGGGACAGAAGATGAGTAGGTCGTGGACCTTGAAGTTCGGGGGGAGCTCTCGGATCCGGCTTCGGCGCGAGAATCCGACTATGATGCCGAAGAAGAGCGTATAGTAGACTAACAGGAAGATGGTGTTGTCGAAGAGGTAGGAGACGACGAGGAGGCCCTTGGGGCCGAGGAGGATGGCTCAGAAGATGAGCTAGGCCCACATGTCGGTACAGGGCCCTGAGAGGCACTCGATAAGGCTCAGGTCGAGGGATCGCCACAAGGCCTTACCCAAGATCCTTCCTCTCGTTCAACAGCCCCGCATAAAGGCCCGGCTACGAACTACCCTAAAGAGCCATCGGTATCGAAAGCGCCATCATTCGATCAAACTAAATCGAAACTGAAGGCACAGGCACCTACCTCGAAAGTGAGAGTCATCGGCAACAAGGCCTCGAAGAAGGCCGTCGACGCACAGACTTCATGGGGACATCGAGCCGAAGGCGGCGCCAACAACCAAGGTCAAGGTTGCCGACCCGAAACAATCGGCGCCGAGGATCGTCGACACAAAAATACAGAGCGCCTCGCGACGGCCGACCCATCCCGGATCCTCGTGTCGAACACTGTGTCTGGTTCGGGGTTAGATGCCACGTCCAAAAGGGTATCGATGGAACTTGTCGACTCAACAACACCGTCTCCCTTCCTAAAGCGGAAGGTGTCGGAGTCGTTCTCCGCATCCACGACACGGCTTCCATGCTCGGCGCAAAAGCACCCCCGCAGCCGAAGACTGTCAGCACAGTTCACATCGCGTCGATGCACATAAAATTCGGACTACCACCGGCGGTACGACCGAAGATGTTCGACGCAAAGAAGGGTCTCGAGCCGCAAAAAGGGGTCGACCCGAAGAAACCTGTCGCAGCACCAACAGGAATGCCAATGGGACAGAGAGCTGTCTAAGTACCTCAGGAAGATGAGGAGCCAAGGCAGTTTATCGATTCGGAGACTGGTAGACTGTCAATATATAAAAGATACTGCCAGAGAAATCAATGGAGCCATACAAAATTCCATTTAAGAAGAAGAGGACCACGTCACCAGTTCTAGTAGAACATGGTCAATATTATGACCAGGAGCCTCAGTCATTCTCACCCACACAATTTGATGTGGATGCAGGGGATGCTGGTGATGTTGTGGACACTTATCCTATGGACACTGACCCTGAAGATCAAAACCAACCTTGGGTGGATGATATTGGTACAGGGGGACCCACATACTGCTCCAGACACACAGGCATACGTGGTAAAATCCTCTCCTACTGAGGATACTGCTGCTTTCAATGCCTTGATTGAGAGAGCAGCTAAAAATCATGATGTACAGCTCCACACTGATCCTATTGAGGATGATTTTCTGATGGATACCTTCTCTACCTCAAAGATCTGTTAAGACTCTGCCCATGCTGAAGGGCGTCCTAAAACCGGCTAATGACATTTTTAAGGAGACCACAAGGGCGAGAGTACTAAACCCTAGGATTGACAAAAAATATAGGCCAGCTCCTCTGGACCCTACCTACATAAGAGGCCAGTTGCCTTTGGACTCGTTGGTGGTGTCCAATGCTCGGAAGAGAGCCAATTCACAGACAACGGGTGATGCTCCTCCCCCTGACAAGGAGTCTAAGGTCTTGGAAACTTCAGGAAAAAGAGTTGCTGCACAGGCAGCTAACCTCTGGAGAATTGCCAACACTCAAACACTTCTGGCTCGATACGACCGGGCGCATTATGATACCCTAGAGACACTGCTACAGCACCTCCCAGATCAGTTTAAGGAAGGAGCAGAGTCGCTTATTACAGAAGGGAAGCTCATAAGCAACGTTTCCATTAAGTGCGCTCTTGACGTAGCGGACACTGCAGCTAGGGCTATTAACACCAGCGTCATGTTAAGAAGGCATGCTTGGTTGAGAATCTCTGGATTCAAACCAGAGATACAGACAACCATACTCCATCAACCTGTCAACCCTGACTCCCTTTTTGGCCCCGAAGTTGACACCACCCTAGAAAAGATCAAAAAAGATACAGAGACTGCAAAGTCTATGGGGGCTCTGCAATCACAGCAGTTTAGGAGTGGGTCCTTTCGTCGCTCTACCAACAGAGGACCATCTAGAGGCCAGAACTCCCAACAGTTGCATTACACTAAACAAGGTACACAGACCACCTATAATAAGAATAACAGAGGTGGATACCGTGGAAACAACGTCCAGGGCAGAGGCCGAGGAAACGGCTCCAGGTCCTCCGACACCAACAAACCGTGACGCCTTGTCACTGCCCCCCGACCACGTAACACCTGTCGGGGGGAGACTCCAGGAGTTCCTGCCGGTCTGGAAGTCCATCACTACAGACAGGTGGGTGAGAGACCTTGTCCAGTACGGTTATTGTCTGGAGCTCACATCCACTCCACCAAACATACCACCAAGACACCGTCCTATGTCCGCAGAGCACTTGCACTTATTCCACCAGGAAGTTCTCAGTATGCTCCAAAAAGGAGCCATAGAACTCGTGCCAGCAGAAGAACAGGGATCAGGAGTGTACTCGCTGTATTTTCTGATCCCCAAAAAGGACGGGTCTCTCAGACCCATACTGGATTTAAAACCTCTAAACCGTTACATTGTGTCAGAGCATTTTCACATGCTCACCTTGCAACAGGTGCTGCCGTTGCTCAAACAGGGAGACTTTCTCGCGACACTAGATCTCAAAGATGCTTATTTCCATATACCCATACACCCATCACACAGAAAATATCTCAGGTTCACTGTTCTCAACCAACATTACCAGTTCAAAGTCCTCCCTTTCGGAGTAACAACGGCACCCAGAGTGTTCACCAAGTGCCTGGCAACAGTGGCGGCGCACTTATGGAGACAGCACATACATGTCTATCCTTATCTGGACGACTGGCTTATCCAGGGAAGGTCGGCCCAGCAGTGTGCCAACCACGTAACCCACACCATTCACCTTCTTCACAGCCTTGGCTTCTCCCTGAATTATCCAAAGTCCCACCTTCAACCCACCCACGTACAGCAGTACCTAGGCGCGACCATAGACACTCTGGCAGCCAAGGCACAGCCCAATTCAGTAAGGATCAACAGCATGCAGTTGCTCATAACCAAGTTCAAACCTCAACACTCACTACCGGCACGAGTGTTTATGCAGTTGATGGGCATGATGGCCTCCTGGATCTTCATAGTCCCGCACGTGAGGTTACATATGCGCCCGCTTCATGAGTGCTTGGCACGTCAGTGGAATCAGGCTCACGGACAATTGAAGGACCTAGTGTTGGTGAGCGGTCGGGCATACAACTCTCTGCATTGGTGGAATCCACAAAACCTTTGCAAGGGCCGACCGTTCCGAGAGCCTGTCCCACAAATCATACTGACGGCGGACGCGTCTCTCCAGGGATGGGGAGCTCATGTACTCAATTGCACAGTGCAGGGACTATGGACGACACAGCAAAGGAGGATGCACATCAACCTTCTGGAACTCATGGCAATCTTCCTTGCAATGAAGGCATTCAAAGTACACTTGTGCAACAAAGTCGCGTTGATCCGGACGGACAACATGACCACCATGTACTACATACAAAAGCAGGGAGGGACACTCCCCACAGTTGTCTCATCTGGCTCCGAGCATGTGGAAGTGGGCCATTCAGAGGAACATCTTCCTCATGGCGGAACACCTCCCGGGCAAGGACAACCAGATGGCGGATCTGCTCAGCAGACACAGCCACCAAATACACAAGTTGGAGATACATCCCTCAGTACTCCAACCGTACTTCCAACGGTGGGGTCATCCAGAGATCGACCTATTCGCCACAAGGGAAAACACAAAATGACCAAACTTTGCCGCCAGGTTCCCACATCCACAGTCGCAGGGCAATGCAATATGGATGAACTGGTCAGGCAGATTTGCGTACGCTTTTTCCCTCAGCACCATTAATACCGCTGGTGGCACGCAAACTGAGGCAACACTCAATGACGCTCATCCTGGTTGCGCCAACGTGGGCACGCCAACCATGGTACACCACGTTTCTGGAACTCTCCGTGGTACCGCATCAACGACTACGGCTAACACCCACGCTTTTAACGCAGAGCCATGGCGAGATTCAGCACCCAGATCTGCAACAGCTGAACCTGGCGATCTGGCTCCTGAGATCTTAGAATTTGGCTACCTAAACTTGCCTCCAGAATGTATGAATATCATCAAGGAGGCACGGAGACCCACTACCAGAGCCTGCTACGCGGTTAAGTGGAAAAGATTTGTCATTTATTGTAAAAATAATTACATCATCAACACTAAACATTATCTGTTATCTATTACACTTATACCGATGCAATCTCGGATACAATTCCATCCGTATACATTTAACCGCACTGGCAGCTTACCTTCAGAACAGGCAGCACCTCTCACTGTTCAAAGTGCCTGCCATCAGAGCTTTCTTGGAGGGACTCAAACGTGTGAGTCCTCCAAGACACCCTCCTTCACCAGTCTGGAACCTAAATGTGGTCCTCACCAGACTGATGGGACCACCTTTTGAACCTCTACACTCTTGTGAGATTCAATTTCTAACATGGAAAGTAGCTTTCCTAGTTGCCATTACTTCCCTAAGAAGAGTTAGTGAACTTCAGGCACTAACCATTCAAGAGGCATTTATACAGGTTCATGCTAACAGGGTCGTACTACGCACCAAGCCTACTTTCATGCCCAAGGTAATTTCGCAGTTCCATATGAACCAATCCATAGAACTACCAGTGTTTTATCCTAATCCTGAGAATGTAGCAGAGAGAATGCTCCACACACTTGATATCAAAAGAGCTCTCCTGTACTATATTGACAGAACACAAAATTTCAGGAAAACAAAACAACTGTTTGTTGCCTTTTCTCCACAGTACAAAGGCAACCCCATTTCCAAAGCAGGAATAGCTAGGTGGATCGTTAAGTGTATACAGATTTGCTATGAAAAAGCGAAGCGCACTAACAATTCCTCCCAGAGCCCACTCCACACGGAAGTTAGGGGCCTCCATGGCTTTCCTGGGGAAATATTCCTTTAGAGGAGATATGTAAAGCAGCCACATGGTCCACTATATGTACATCTACACAGTAGTGCTTGGTAAATGTATGCTCGAGACAGCAGGCAGCTGTAGGACAGGCTGTTCTCAAAACTCTTTTTCAGACTGCTGCAGCTGGCACGGGAAGCCGCCGCTAAATGGAGGGACTGCTATATAATCTATGCACAGATATGAATTCAGCAGCCCACATGCCTCGAACCGAATATGCTACTTACCAGTATGCATCTGTTCTTGGCATGTAGGGCTGCTGACATTCATATCGCCCACCCTCCTCCCCGGCGCCTGTAGCAGCTGTAGCATTCAGTAATTACTAGTTGGCATGGTCCTCATTCACTGTATTACACTCCATCTATGCCACAATGGCGAAAAACAATCTAAGGATGGAGGGGATGCCCATGCGCACTGTAGTCCAGGGGAGGAACCACCTATCTCGTGATACTTAGACTCTTCCAGGACAACAATGTGCAATCATCTGGACCCAACACTAGGCGGCGATCTATGCACAGATATGAATGTCAGCAGCCCTACATGCCAAGAACAGATGCATCTTCGAAAGTTCTCTTCACAATACAGACTGACCCGCCTGTCCTCTGGGATGGGGTAATAGAAGGGTGCTGTGATTGGGCCCCGACCCCCCCCCACCCCCAAGTAGTACTTGATCTATAAGAAAGCCTGCCTTTTGAGTATTGGGTGCAATGATAAATTTGCAAACAGAACCGGCCCCCAGGTAGCATGGAGCAAGGCTGGATGTACGGACCACTTTTATTTTGAATCCTATGTGATCTAATGTTTGATCGGATTCTTTAACTTGAAAACTACTTTTCTCTCAAAGGCCTTTAATACATCTTATGTGTACCTAAACGGTACCACTCCGTTTTGTCATGCTTCCTGCTGCATCTTTACCCTTACTCTGTTCTTCTTGAATCCAGGACTGTTTCTGTTGAATATTTGGAGTGATTCATTTGTGGGTAGTGTACGTTTTGCATCATAGAAATGACTGACAATCCAGCTCTGTCACTAACATCTTTAGTATTACAAGTGTCCCTTCTCCTTGTTATCTTCCATAATGGTAACCCACTGGACACCTATTTTCAGCATAAGATTGTCATTGAATGCATGACAGATTAGGAAATTGAAAAACCGATATCCATGTCTTTATGCGGTGGGACCGTTTGCATCATAGGAAGCCATGCTTTTGGGTTTGTAGTGCTCGGCCTTAAATTGACTTTTTTCAGACCAGCATGACAGGAGAATGCACAGTACTAAGTAGTCTCACCTTGTTTTCTGACAACCATGTGAATGGCTACTTGGCCACACTGATCAAAATCGGTTTAAGTTGTAATTTAGCTTTTTCCTCAGGTCAATGAAATTTCTATGAAGATATGCCGATGGTTTGCAGCGTTCTGGTTGTGTAAGAGGTCTACCTATGCATTTGTTTGTTTTTCAAATACTTGTTTCAGTTTCCCCCATTGTAGGTCAATCTGACCAGTTGACACTGGAAGACCAAATACTACAACTTATTTCTGTATCACCGAGCTCATACAGATTAAGGGGTTCAATACATGCTTACAGTTCTGTTCGTTGGTCAGAATTAGAAAGTGAGCTGAAGTGGTTGACTCTGCCTTTTAGCCATGCCTGATGTGCATTGTGTGTGTGGAATTTTTAATTCTTAAACTTTGTCAATTGGTTTTGCCTCCCGGGAGCTTATAACCAGGGACCTGTAAATTGTATAGTTCTACTGCTACAGCTTTCCTCACATAATTATGGAGTTGCAACATTTGCCACATACTTTATCTTCTGTAGAATTTCATATTCAATTTGTGTTCAAACTTTAACAGATTAATAGATACTTAAAATGCTTCCACACATAGCTGTGCAGTTGCAGGCCCCTCGCCTTGCACTGTAAGTGATACATTTGCCCATGCAGTGCAAACATGTCAAAATAATGAAGTAATACTGCCACAAATTGTCCTGCGTTACACGACAGAATTTAGTCGACTCTGCTGCAAAATTCCAGTGGTCTTGCTTTACTTTACAGACTGAGGTGAAAGAGTTCATTTATCTACTTTAGATGATATAATTTGGCTAGTTAATCTAGACATTGATGTTGGGGTTGACCTAAAGATTGCAACTAGTTTATTTCTTTTAATAAAAAGATTGTTTTTCACCTTAAAAAAAAATAAAAAAAAATAAATTAGCTTTGAATAATACAATACAGTGCAAGGCTTATGATCAATCTTCTCGTGCTCACAAACCAGCAACGTCCAGCTTCTACATGTATATTTATGACCACCCATCGTCAAGTTAACCATCACTCTGGTGTGGAGGGGAATGGTTTTAATGGTGCATATAGCATCCCTCTGTATTTGTTCCAGGCCCCCCAGATCTTTGTCCATTTTTGAGGGCACCCTCTCGCCACATACATTACCCTCCATCTGCATGCACCAGTCCATATCAGTCACCCAATCGCGGAATCTGGGTACCGTATCTCCTTTCCACATTCTCGCTATATTGCGTTTAGCGACCACATTACTCAGGTTGACCCACGTTTCTTTCGCTGTCATGTCAGTGGCATCCCATACATTCAGAGGACATAACCGGGGGTGACCGCCATCGATCTCCCACATTTTAGTTGTCCCCTTCCCCCAATATAAGTGTACTATCGTGAAGCTTCACCACTGGTGAAGATGCGTCCCTTCTTGGCCACATCCTCTAGGGCACAGGGGGGGAGCGCAGTGTCCCAATTTTTACCAACCTCACACTGGTATAATACACTCGATGCAAGAGTTTAAGCCAGAGCGTGACAGTAGTCCCCGTTGGAATATACCTTGGGCGAGATGTCTTTACTTCTTATAATGCCCTTTGATATGACCCTGACATGTTATATCTGTCCATTCTATATGCGGGATCAGTCACCGGCCAATGTACCCAGTGAATCGTGACTACCAGCTTAGAAGCCCAATAGTAACTTTGAGTGCAGGGAGGGCAATTCCCCTATCGAACCAGCCCTTCGTAAGTCTTGGCAATGAGATGCGAGGAGGGCTGTTATTCCAAAGAAGGGACCGGACTTCTGAGTCCACCGCCTGAAAGTATTGATTTGAGTTAAGGTACGGTATATTTTGCAGAGCATAGACGAATCTGATGGCCATCATTTTATATAGTGCCGGTCTCCCCAGCAACGTCAGTTGCAAGGTTTTCCAATGCTTCACGTCGTCCAGTAGGCGGCGGAGGGGCCAGGTTATGGTCCTAAAATACTACTAGGTCAGGCGTAACAAAGATCCCCAAGTATCGAAAGCCATCGTTAACCGCTTTGGCCTCACTTCGCGGGAGGAACGTACCCTTTAACCGTGAGTGTATGTATACATATGATTTATCCCAATGTATGGAATATCCAGAATTTCTGGAAGAGGGCAAATATATGTTGAATTCTATGAACAGAGCTACGGGGTTTGGCCAAATAGAGTCTGCGTAGAGGGAGATTCTATCCTCCCAATTCGGCGTCCAATTCAGTCCCCGTATAAGGAGGTAGGCCCTAATCTAAATTGCCAATGGTTCCAGGACCAAAGCAAATATTAACGAGGAAAGTGGGCAGCCCTGTCTCATTCCCTTACGTAGGGTAAAAATAACTAGCTTATTTTTGTGTACTTATAAAGCGATACCAATAAGAGTATTTAATCTATAATGCCGTTCTACAATTTATCTATATGATCCCTATTGTTCACCTCTTCGTATGCTTTAGCGAAAATTGGTACACTTAGAATGAGTAAGGTTGTCCTTGGGCACGGACCACCCCCCTCAATTTGTGTAAAAATATTATATTGTAAAAGAAAATCCAGCACCAATACGAAAGACATGGTGTAATGCTGTAAGCAAAATGTTTCCAAAGCTGGCTGAGAAACTGTGTTTTACAATGGTGGACCAGTAGTGTCTCAAGCTAGTAAATTGGGTTAAGGAGCTCACCAATGTGTAATTTGAGCAGGTTTGTCATTTTGAAATGGGTGGGTGACTTACAGCGTGCTTTAGATCGAATAGGCTACACAAATGCCCTTGATCTTTGGAATGAGTGGACCCTTCATCATGGTGCTGATGTGGTTGTCCTGAAGTTGCCAGGTTCAAAGTCCAGCTGTCGGGTTCAAAGTCCATCCGGTTAGCCCAACTATTAAGATATTTGCTCTTTGTTTCAGCATATTTAAGATCTTGAGTTATGTTCTACAGTCATGTGTTCTCAGACGTGCCAAGACAAACTTGCCTCTCTTTTGTGTAAAGAGGAGATCAACCTGAGTTTTATTTTGTTTGTCATGTTAAACCTATGTTGATATATTTTTAGGCATCAGTCTACCAGACATCCGCTGTCTGGTTTGCTAAAGACCTCTAGGGAACTTAAAGAAAGTTAACCTAAGGATGCATTCCACCCATTGATTACCATTAGCTTTGTGGCTTGTGACTCATTTCTTTTGCTGGCTTTATTTGCTTTAGACCACTCTTCTCCAACTCGTAGCTTGTGTGCTACTTGTAGCTCTCCAGCTACCTTGAGTATCTCTCCTGTGTGCAGCCCAGCCTACTATAGTAGAAGCTTTTACATGTCTCCCAAAACTGTAAAGTGTTTTCTAGATAGAAATGTGTATTTTCAGAATGCACACGCTTCGCTAATGTTAGGAAAATAATTGCTGGAGTTCCAAAATGTATTTAAAGCTGATACTTGAGTGATAATTCATAAGACATTGCAGATACATTACTTAAATGATTGCCTTGGTGGCAGGGGCATTGCAGCTATGGCTGTCCTATTATCCTGAAGCATTCCAAATTGCAAAAAGCTATTTTCACATTACATCTGGCAAGCTTGCCTGATACACTGAGCGGATTGTTGCTGGTAATCTTGAATGGTGTGGCCACTAAGTGATTGTCTGACGTGGTTACTATGTTATGTTAAAATAAATTTGTAAAGCTCACGTACACCGGCAAGGTTTCATGGCGCTACTCTGATACCCAGGTCCTGGAGAACATTCCAAAAGCCTGACTGAATAGCCAAGTTTTAAGAAGGCTTCTGAAGCCGAGGAGGTTGGTACAGAAGCTGATTTCAGAGGGGAGGGAGTCCAGTTCCAGAACATGGGGGCCAGAATGGCAAACCTGGCACCACCAGTGCACTTTAGTTTAAAAATGGGAGTGGACAAAAATAGATTGTGTGCAGAGCGAAGATTGCGTGTCTGAACGTGCTTGTTAATCAAGTTGTTCACAAATTTAGGGCTTCTTCCGTTGAGTGACTTAAAGATAAGGCACCCAACTTTGAAGGCACAGCGCTTGTCCACCTGAAGCCAATGAAGTTTCTTTAGAAGAGGGGTGAAATGATGGTGCCTAGGTTGATAAACCATCAGGCGGGCGGCCTGATTTTCTACCATCTGCAAGTGTTTAGATAGAGGGGAATGCCAAAGTAAAGCGAGTTCGCATAATCGACATGGCCCATGACCATGGCGATAATCACCTGGAACCGGGCATCATGGGTAAGCAATCAGCAAAAAGTTGGAAAAAAACAAGTAGAGATCACTGACCCAATCTGGGGCTCCATGGTGAGGTCTTGACTAATTATTACCCCAAGGCTCTTAGAAGGGGAGGGGGACTGACCCAGCTCACTGGGCCAGAAATGAGGGCCCCAGGGATTTTTAGAAATACCTGTTAAAATCAACTGTCTTGTCCGGATTGAGATTTGGGTGGTTGCTGTTCATCCACTGATTAATGAACAGCATAGTAGACTGAAAGGTGTGAACTGCCTCCAAGAAATCTAGACTAATATTAGTAGCTCAGTGTTAGACCTGGTATTTCTTGGCATGGTTACCCCTGACTTTTTGCCTCTACCTCCTCTATTTTTGATGCTGTGACTAATTGTGTTTTACTGGCTTAGATGCTTTGGGCACTTTGTCACTGCTGATCAGTGTCAAAGTGCAAGTGCTCCCTGTATAAAGTGTTATGGTAATTGGTTGTCCATAATTGGTATGTTTGCCTTGCTAGTAAAGTCCCTAGTTAAGTGCACTGTGTGCTAGGGCTGGTAATGCAAATGCTACTAGTGGGCCTGCAGCACTAATTGTGCCACCCACACAAGTAGCCCTAAAGAGAACTCAGGCCTGCCACTTCAGTGCCTGCGTGCAGTTTGCTTACTGCCATGTTGTCCTGACCAGTGCACCCACTTGCCAGGCCTTACCCTTCCCTTACCATGCACATCAGACACCCCTATAGTAGGCTCAAGGTACCCCCCTGGGCATGGTGCAGTGCCTATGAAAGGTAGGACATGTACTGAGGTGTATACCATGTCATAACGGTGAAATACACTCCATTTTGTTTTTCACTGTTGCAAGGCCATCTTTCCCATAGGACATAATGGGGAAGGCTGTGTAATGTTTCCAGCCTATCTTGCCATTGGCTTAAGATGGAGAGGTGCAGTTTAGTGTGCCTGAACTCGCAATTTAATAACCTCTTTTTTGCGAAGGTAGTTTTTGAATTGTGTGTTTAGAAACCAGGCTTTTAGAAGTGACTTTTTTTTTTTTGTGTTCTAACAATTCTGTGTCTCTGCCTGGTTGTGGATTGACTGTCTGGATTTGAAAGTCATAGGATCTGGGAAATGTCTTGACCCAGGGGAGGAGTAGGTGAAACAGAAACAGGCAGACCTGCATCTGGAGTGTAGGGGGGAGGAGTAGCCCCCTGGATGTGAAGAGGCCTGGGCTGTTGCCATAAAAGAATGGCTCCACCTCTTGCTGAGTGAGGAACTAGACCCCCACTATCAAAGTAAGGTGTCCCTGGCAGGGGGACACCCAGAGCTGTTTTGGACAGGGGTCCATGCTCCCTGAACACAGACTTCAAAGACATTTAGGGGTATAACTATGAGAGTTGAAACCCCTGAATGTTGGACTGATCAAGACTGAAAAGGACTGAAACCTCTTTGTGGTCAAGAGGAACCTCTGCCAAGGAAGAACAGCTGAAGAGACTGACTGACTGACTGACCGACCGACCCTTGCTGTGTGTTCTGGGGCTGGCCTGCAGTTTGCTGATTTAGCTAAGGAGAGGCTAAGGGACTTTGCTGTGTGCTATGTTACCCTGTTTGAAACTACTTTGCTGTGTCCCGAAGTAACTTGTCTCCAAGGGCCAGAGGAGAGCTGGCTCCCTGCTGTGGAAACTCAGGAACATCAAAGTTTTCAAGTTTCTCAGCAGGGCTGTGTGCGTGTGCTTTTTGCAGCCTGAGACCTTCGTAAGCATTGCCTCGGGACTGTGTGACCTGAAACCCAACCGAGTCTCAGCGATGCTTTGTGCGTGTGCAGCCTGAGACTGCGTGGGGTCCATGGTGCTGGTTGGAAAGTTCCCCCTTGACTGCAGTGCCCCTCCAGCGTGAATCATTGTCCACGCTGCTGTGTAGCTGTTTGTGGCCCGAGCGTCATCATAACGGAGGCTGCGGCTCAAGATCGTCGCTGCCGCAACGTGCTGAAGGATTTCGTAAAGCTAATGAAGTCGTAAGAATCGTGATCATTGTTCGCAGAAGGATCTGCCCGAGCTAGTCAGCAACAGAGAAGGCAGTGCTGTAACCTGTCTGGCTACAGCGTCGTCTTGCATTGGAGCTGCGTCGCCATCTGGAACGCCCAGCAGGACGTCCGAGCGGGGTGAGTGAAGCAGGCAGCGCATTTCCCCCCCCAGTAAGGCTTGGACTCCGATCAGGAGCCGCACGCGTGTGTGGCCTGTGGAGGTGTGCAGGAGGAGTATAGGAGTGCTCCCGTCTCTCTCCCGCTGCATTGCGTTAGATGCGCTGAGTCCTCGAGCGGCCCGGACCTGCCCAGCAGAACCGGGGCCGCCCTCGGAAGTTCAGGACTGTTGTCTGTGGTTGGGGCCTAGTGGTGCGTGCGCTAATCACATCGATTGGCCTGTTATTATTCCTGCATTACAAAGTGCCTTATTACTTGCATTAAGGAGTGGTATACTTGCATTACGAACGTCTTGATTATGCGCATTGACGATTTAATTATTCTCGCATTACGAACTGCCTTACTTGCATTAAGGAGTGCGTTAAACTTGCATTACGATCTGCCTGATTACATGCATTGAGGATTGCATTACGAACTGCATTAGTCTGACAATACGAACTGCATAGCATTGCATTACGGACTGCATTTGAACATTGTGAACTGCTCCTTAATACCGCAATAACTTGTTTGCCTAATAACAGGCAAAGTGAAATATTACGGATAAACATATGTTGGATCTTTATCGTGTGGTCTAACCGTATTTCTCTTCTTGATAAAGATACCACTATTTTCATTCATCAATGTGGTGTCCATTTGTTGTGTTATTACTGTGTCAATGGGAGTGTTGCAAATTCTTTACACATTCCCTTGAAGATAATCCTGGCTGCTCGTGCCAAGCTACCGGGGGGTGAGCAGGGGTTATCGAAGAGGGTGTCCCTCCTCCTTTCCCTGACTAGAAGCAAGGGTCCCTATTTGCCTCCTTTCCCTGACTAGAAGCAAGGGTCCCTATTTGGACTAAGGTAACTGCCTCAGCCAACTCGAGACCCCCAGTTCTAACACTCAGTTTAATTTTCATTGAACTTGAGTAGCTCTTACTACAAAGAGAGGCCATTGGCCCCTGCCCTCCAGGTTCGGTTTGTCCCTCCTATTGCCTAAAGCATGTTTACAACAGTCTCCCACAAACTTACTTTCTATAAACAGGCCTTTTAAATCTTGTTATTTATCACCTTTGCTGTGCATTCAAAGAGTGAGGTCAAATGTCAGGCGCTGTCTTCTAAGGGTGCTTGTTTACCTTTCTTTCTCTTTTCGAAGTGAGAGGATTTATGTGACAATCTTGCTGGATACGGCGGTAGGAAAGTGTGTGTGTGTGTGTGTGTGTGTGTGTGTGTGTGTGTGTGTGTGTGTGTGTGTGTGTGTGTGTGTGTGTGTGTGTGTGTATATATATATATATATATATCTTTTTTTTTTATTTCCTTCTAGCACACGTTTAAATGGACTAAGTATTTCAGAAATAAAAACGCTTTGTGTTTCCAATTCTGAAGTGTTTTTGAAACTTACTGTAGTATGATCAAAACAAATCATTACAGTGGATGCTGCAATTTCTGCTCATTTTTTTTGGTGTACACTGTAGTTTTATTAGTGAAACTGTCTCTGTGCAAATGTAATGGTCCATTCAATTGAAAAGGTGTTGTCTATAATGGCAGTGCGCTACTATGCATACTCTGCTCAATGCCACTCCACTCCACTCCACGCTACTCCTGTCTACTCTACACCACTCTAAACTACACTACACCACACCACTGCACTCCATTATACGCAACTGCACTCTATGCCACTTCATGCTACGCCTTTTTACCCTGTACCACTCTACTCCAATGCACTCTTCGTCACTCCTTTACACCACTTCACTCCACTGCGCGCTACACTACTCCAGTGTGGTCCACATCAATTCACTCTGCACATCGCCACTCTGTGCTAAACCCCGGACTTTATGCCACTTCACTCTATGCCAATACACACCATGCCAAACATTCAACTCTACAGTGGATTGGAGTAGAGTACAGTGGATTGGAGTAGAGTACAGTGGATTGGAGTAGAGTACAGTGGATTGGAGTAGAGTACAGTGGATTGGAGTAGAGTACAGTGGATTGGAGTAGAGTACAGTGGATTGGAGTAGAGTACAGTGGATTGGAGTATGCCAATCCACTGTATGCCAATCCACTGTATGCCAATCCACTGTATGCCAATCCACTGTATGCCAATCCACTGTATGCCAATCCACTGTATGCCAATCCACTGTATGCCAATCCACTGTATGCCAATCCACTGTATGCCAATCCACTGTATGCCAATCCACTGTATGCCAATCCACTGTATGCCAATCCACTGTATGCCAATCCACTGTATGCCAATCCACTGTATGCCAATCCACTGTATGCCAATCCACTGTATGCCAATCCACTGTACGCCACTGCACTCTACATTACTGTATGCCGCTGCACTCTACCCTGCACCACTCCACACTGAAACAATCTACTCTGCCACTCTAATCTACTCTGTGGCGGCCGGCATGGCTCGCGGGTGGCGGGGCTGTCGCGGGGGAAGGGACGTCTGCGCAATATATAACATTTTTGAAAAAATAAGCTTACCTTGCTGTCTGGTTCCACATCTCTACTTCTGCTCTCCTCGTCGAACTAGAGGAACAGGACGCGCAGCCAGGCCACACTGATCAATCCTAACGCTGCAATGCAGCGTTGTGATGGGTCTGAACGTCCTGGTTTGACGCTCAGCCAGGGAATGGGGGGCCTGGGGATGTTCTCCATGCAGGGTGTATTGCAGCTTGCATGGAGAATAGGGAAAGTGCGCATGACTGTTTTGGGCGGCTCAAGAGGGTTGGGAAAACAGTCGTGTGCATTCAGAAGTGGCAAACCACTCCTCCCCTGCTCAGAGCGGAGCACTCCATCCGCCAGCAAAGCAGCAGGGAAGCATACAATTATATGAACTCTAAGTTATTATCATTTTATGTTTCTACTTTGTGCTGCTTAAAAGCAGTGGGACAACGCTCCTCCGCCATAGCAGAGGAGCTGCCATGTCTACTCAACTTCATTCTGCCACGGCACACTACTCTACACCACTGTGCCTGTCCAATCGGCCCCGAGACTCCACACTATACCACTCAAATACACTGCACTCCTCTACGCCACTAACTTTTAGACATGCTGAACAGCAGCCACACTGGTGTACGACATGGATAAAACAAATTGTCAAAGCCAATTGCTCTTGCATATGCGAAACCTATTGGCTTTTGCCAGTTCTTGTTTCATGAGGTTGTTGACGAGTGTCCCAACATCCTGTCTTTCTGGACTCTTCTTGCATTAAATTTAAGAGCACAACAGTGTTTGGTTTGCAGTTTGCTTGAATATGTATTGATACATTCTGTGAGGTTATTATGAACTAATCTGAACAGATGGGTACATAGGGGTTTGCACCTACTTAGTTGCAAAACAGATAATGAGATCCTTTGAACCTGTATTCACGCCATAGCTCTATTGGCTTTTTAAATTACCGTTTTTAACTTAAAATGTTGTTATTGTTTTGCCCGTGTTCTGCTCGCGCTTGTACATTATTCGGTGCAGCCGCGTAGGAGGGTGATTAGGGAGTCTTACCTGCACGTTAAATTGGAACTTCACCCACATTTGTGGGACTTAGTGTGTAGGGCTTCCGGGGAGGTTACATCGCGGCGTTAAGCGCCATCTTAGGTGAGTGGCTGATAAACGGGCTGGGGACTAGGCGCCATCTTGGTTGGCGCACTAGACTTTCGCTTAGGCGGTTTCCCGCACTCAAAGGTGATAAAACGGAATGGAGGGTCCAGCGCGCAGCGTTGGCGCGCAGCGGTCGCGCCGTGGGCGCGCTGGAGGTGCGCCAGAGGTAAGCCCGTTTGCGCCCGTTCGCGCTAAGGGCGCGCTGGCGGCTGAGATAGTGGAGCCACCCCTATTTAGGCGCATAACATATACAAAAGAGGATCTTTGTGCTTTGAATCCTGCCGACTTGGCACAATGTCAGCTCATTACTGCCATCAACAGCCCTCAGTCTTTGACTTGTGGTCTGCTGAATGTGTGATCTTTGGGTAGGCATCATGTAGAGATCGCGCTTCTTATAGAACAATATGATTTAGACGCCTTGTTCATGACTGAAACATGGACAAGGCTAGATAGTGGAGTAGAACTGGGTCAGGCCTGTCCCCCAGGATATAAGATTAGACATAACCCACGTATTGGTGCCAGAGGAGGAGGTGTAGGGCTGATCTACAGAGTCATTGGACTTTTCCCTGCTAGAAATTAAGAAAATCAGGGACCATGAATTGATGGGTTTTTCATTGAAAGGACAGGGGGGGGGTGCTTTTTACTGTTCTTTTGTGCTATAGACCCCCTGCTGGTGCTATGTCGGCTGTGTCCGAACTTATAGACCTGATTTATGATCGATCTAATTCTCATGCCAGACTAATAGTGCTGGGGGATTTCAATCTATGGCCAGGTGGACCAACAGACTCAGCTTATTCATGCCTTACCCAGGCATGTAGTAATATCAATCTGGAGCAGTTGGTGGCCTCGAAAAACCCATCAGAAGGGCCATGTCCTGGACCTGATCTATGCCAATTCTGGTCAGGTAAGGGTGGGAAATATTCTACCGCAATGTTGGCCGGACCATGCCCTAGTTCTTTTCTCGGCCGATCTTCCGGAAAATCACCTAAAGTGTAGTAGCATGGGAAATGCTAAGATCGGTAGACCATGGTCAAGGCTCTTGAGGAGTGAACCTCTTCCTAGTTTGCTCTTGAATACCTTTCACCTGGATGAGAATGTGGAGCAAAGCTATAACATCTTTATTCAGCGTATTACGGCGTCTCTAGATAAGCTGTCCCCATTAAGAAAGATACGAGACAGGAAAAGAGTTGCCATGCCTTGGTTTTCGAGAGAGCTTCTCCAACTAAAATTTCAGTGCAAACGGGCAGAGAGAAGATGGAGGAAACATTATCTGGCATCGGATCTGATACTTTTTAGGCGTGAGTTGGCAGCCTATAAGCTCCAGATCAAAGGCGCAAAAGCAAGGTTTCTTGAGGAGACTTTGCTGTCAGCCTCCAATAAAGCTCAGGCCTTATTTAAAATTGTCAATGAGTTGTCTCGACCGGCTAGTGCGTCCACCGCCATTCCTGCCTCTCAGTCACTCTGTGATTCGTTGGCTACGGCCTTCGAAGACAAGATTGCGACCATCCTGAGCAAAATGAGTCCTAATATCTCAGTGACTGCTCCCATGCCTACACTTGAGGCGGAGGATGGAAGAGTAAGGTTGGATAGTTTTCCCTCCCCTTCCTTTACAGAATTTGTGGCGTTAGCTAATAGTGTGTCTTCAGGCTCTCCTCTAGACGTCCTTCCGCACAAGTTCTGGAAGGTGTTTGGGCAGGAGTTGTTTCCTCCTCTCCACGCAATCTGCTGTCAATCTCTAGGCTCTGCCCAGGTCCCGGACAGCTGGAAGCTTGCGGTAGTCTCTCCGCTGCTGAAGAAGGAATCACTGGACCCCCTTATCTCCCGCTAATTACAGACCTATCTCATTGCTTCCGTTCCCGATTAAGATCTTGGAGAAATTGGTCCAATTTCCTGGAAGCTAATGACTGTCTGGACGCAGCGCAGTTTGGGTTCAGGCCAGCCCATGGAACCGAATCAGCTTTGGTGTCCGTTTTGAGCGACCTTCGTTCGCGTGCCGATCATGGTCAGGCAGCCTTTATAGTGCTGCTTGACATGTCGGCAGCGTTCGACACGGTCAACCATGCCATCTTGACCAGGAGGTTAGAGGAGGCCGGGGTGATGGGTCTGGCCCGAGATTGGCTTGTTTCATACCTGGCCAATAGACACCAGGTGATTGCCCTGCCTCCCTTCAAGTCTACCATCAGAAGGGTAGGGCAGGGCGTACCCCAGGGATCAGCCATCAGCCCCATTCTTTTTAATCTTTACCTCCGCCCCCTGGTCAAATTAATTAAATCTTTTGGCATAACGGTCACCAATTATGCTGATGACACCCAACTCGTCTTCTCCTTTGAGGGGGAGAAAGCGGTATCATTGGAGACCTTTCATCACTGTATGGTCTCCACGGCAACATGGCTAAGTAACAACTCATTGCAATTTAACAGCTCCAAGACGGAGGTGTTGCATTGTTCAGTGGATCGTGTCCCACGTTCTCTACCGCAAGACTTCTGGCCTTCTTCTGTTCAAGGCACGGTAGCAGCAGCAAGCTCGGTTCGCAATCTGGGTGTGACTATGGAACCCAATCTTCAACTTGAGGGTTTCATTGACAAAACAGTGTTTTCCTGTATGGGGCTTCTACGTACCTTGCGGAAGATTCTCCCTCTGCTCCCTGCCCATGCCAGACCAGAAGTAGTGCGCAGTATCATTCTTAGTAGACTTGACTACTACAATGCACTACTTCTGGGGGCTCCCATCACGGCATTGGGCAATCTTCAACGGGTCCAGAATTTTGCTGCCAAGCTAGCACTCTCTCGCCGACGGTCTGACTCGTCATCTGCAGCCCTTAAAGATTTGCATTGGTTGCCTATTTCCCAGCGGGTTGAATTTAAAGCTTTGTGTTTGGTCTTCCGGGCCTTACATGGTTTGGGACCACTGCCTTTACAGGAGATGTTCACTTGGTACAGCCCTACCAGATCTCTGCGCTCTGCTTCAGCTAGTTTGGTAACGGTCCCCAAAATCCGGAGGAAGCGGATGGGGGGACGCTCTTTTGTCTACATGGCATCTAAGTTGTGGAACAATCTCCCACTGCCGCTCAGATGCTCTGGAGACCTTCTATCCTTTAAAAAAAAAACTGAAAACTCATCTGTTTCCTAGGATAGAGTAGCCTGCCGCTGTTAGCACTAACTTTTCTACAGGATTAGTCGGATCACAGCGCCGGGATGCCCGTTGGGTGATTGGAGCGCTTTATAAATATGCTATACATACATACATACATATTAGAGTTAAATTGGTCTGGCCCAAAGAGAATGTGTTTCTGGGGTGTCTGTGCTAAATTTATGGGTGGCTTGCAGGCAGTTAAGGTAGTTGGGAAGATGGGTTAATTCATCCTTTTTTTGAGTTGCTCACTTTTGATAAATATTGGTTGTAGGTTCTTAGCAATGATCTTCAGTTGTGACAGTGTTCTGTAGGTCTGTGTGCTCTGTATTGCACCGGGATCTTTTAGAGTGTGATCCTGTATCTGCAATGTATCTAGTTGTTTTTTTTGGTGAAAAGCATGTATGGAATGTGGTAAATTGACTGCCTACATTTTTACCATCCCATTTTCATAGGGATAGTGATATGGATGAACTTTCCTTGGAACTGACCATGAATTTCAGGTCTTTTACAACTCTAACTAATTCTATAGTTTCTAGCTTTATTTATATTTTTTCTTGCTATTTGATCCTTGGGAGAGGGGTCTTTAGGAAGGTAGCCTACAGATTGGTATGAGGTTTAATAGTACCCTCCTTTGGGTTGTGCTCGGCACCAGAGTTTAAGGAGTCTACCATTTGGCCCAATAACTTGCCATTATTGATGTTGGTTTCTGAGGTGATTGAATACTTAAGTGTTCAGCTTGATCTGTATTGGAGTATTCATAATGCCACAGGTATTGGCCTGTCTGGTTATAGATATTGGGGCATTTCAAGATAATGTTTGCCTTTTGTTTGATGATCCGTTTTAGATTTACTCTGTATTTGATTGGTCATCGAGTTCCTGTTAAGAACGTTTGCTGAAGAGTTAACTGTTTTGCTCTGACTTGTTCATCTATGCTTTTCTAATTGCAAGCATCACCCTTGTTGATCAAGTATGCAAGTTACTCAGTCAGTGAAGATGATTCATTTTTTTTTAGACCAGTGGACTGCTGAGGAATCCGGTCTTGCACTCATAAATTTATATCCGGTCACCTCCACCATGGTTGGGCTGAATGCAGTTCATTTTCTTTGAGTCGTATGCTCTTCCGTTCTGCTGCTTTTAATTCTTAAAGCTCTTTCTTAATGTCGTCTGGAGAATATTACTGCTATTGTGTACTATTGCCATGCCATTTCTTCAGTGAGTTCAATAAAACTGGATTTAGCCTTTCTTTGCATAAGAATATATAGAACAAAAGGACAGCTTGTGTGTGGGATTTATTTTTTGGCTGCCATCCTAGCTAGATTAATTAGAAGGATGTGAAAACTGCGTGGCCAAATGTACAAAGAATGGAGCCTGTAAAAGTAGCAAATTGTGCACTGACTCCATTCTGTTTTTGCGAACCAACCTAAAGTATCAATGGATCGATTTTTGCAAAAACCAGATTCGTAGCCGGTCTCAATTCGAACTACTTCATGAATATTAAGGTAGATCACAAATTGCTACCCACTATGAATTTTTGCTAACACCGGAATTCTGAGGTCTTCATAGCACCAGCTCTGATTTTTAAACAACTTTTCATTCAAAGGAAAATGGGATGCGTTTTATTAATAAAAAATTAAATGTTCAAACTTTTCTTTATCAAAATGAGGGTGGGAGCAAACTACCTCACAACCTAGCACTCAGTTCACCCCCAGTGCAGTGCATTTAAGAGTAACCATGCCTACTTGCCTACTCTTAGGAGAGCTTTTTAGGTCTTGCCTGGCGAAAGCAGCGTATGCGCTGCACTCGCCATGGAGAGGACCTTTTGGAATCGATTTGGCTAAAGCTGAATGCACGCACGTCCAAATGGACTAAGATGGCTGCTCTTGCCATCCGCAAAGCTAAACATGCACGTGTAGGGACAAAATAATGCACGCGCATGTGGACAGCCCGACACCATCTTTGTGCACACGCGTGCATTTTAAAAAAAAATAAATAATTTTTTGTCCCTACGCCTCATAAATGGTGGTGTGCTTTCGCTTTGCAAGACAGGCTGAAGGGCCCGGCGGCAGTACTGAGGAATCTGCTGCGGCGCGCGCAGCCATCGCTCGACTCAGGAGCTGGCACGAGGCTTCCCGCAAGCATTGCTTGTTCTCTCATTGTGTGTACCTTGTCTCGCCACTCTATTCTGTCAGACTCTCTCTGTGCCTTCTATCCGATGTTGTGCTCTGTGCTTTCTCTACCAGGCTGTTCCTTGAGTCCGTATTTTTTCTTTCTCAGCAGTTTCTGGTCTCTTTCCCAGTGTTTGGAATCTCCCTACCTGTGCCCTTTTTTACATTCTCTTATTCTGTACATTCTCCCAATCTGTACATTCTATAAAACTCCTTTCCTTTCGGGGGCTTGTGCTCTTTTGAGCCTTCTCTGCTCACTCTTTCATAATGTCTCCAATCGGTTGGTTTCTCCTGTCACTCTGAGCGTGCATTTCACTTTTGTGTCGCTTCATGCAGTTCTAGACCTACCTTCTCGAGACCACGGGTACTTGCGAGTGCGCATGCGGGAACCGAGGACTGATGACAAAGGTGCACTGTTTGCCGAGCACGAGACAAAGCCGTGAGGTTGAAGGCCTGGGAGGAAGCTAACATTCTCCTGCGATATCCATTAGGAAGGACGAGTGATGCAATAATCGATGGAAGAATGGGTTCTTCATGGATCACTGGCAGTAAATATGTTTGATTGGCTAGTGGTGAGTGCACGGATGTGTATAAGACAGTGGAAATTTCTTTTAAGAGTTGCCTCAAAGCTGGATTCTGTAGAGCGCACAGTGGCTCTTGCAATCAATGCCTGTAGCTCTGCCTCTACCGTGCCAAGTCCGCGCGTGGCAGGAACCAGATGACATCTCTGACACCTGGTGGTCCTAATAATACACGGCCCCCAGCCTCACAGAAAGGACAGGACTCAAGAAGACCAAAGGATTGGATTGCCAGACACTACGCCTCGCCAAGGCATCTCCAACTGCCAGTAGCGTAAACAGCCCCCGGAGGCCCGCTCCGTCTCTATGCACGGGCGGCTGCTGAGAGCTAGTGACTGGGTATGGAACATGGGGGGGAGGGTACGCCACTTCCAACTGCTGCACAGGGCAGGCCTCCTCCGTTTGCTGTCACTGTCTCCTGCAGTGGAAGCAATTTGTTTCCTTTGCTTGGAGGCGCTTCAAGGCAGACATGTCATCTAGCATTTGAAGTGTACCTTTCATGCTCACAGGCTCATAATAAATATGAACTGCCACTAAGTTTCCGAAAGTCGTGCAGCGCTGTAAAATGCCCGCCTCGCAGCTCCTGCGGGAGTTATGAAATGACAGAAGTGCATCACACAGGTTTATCTTCTGATGAAGAGCTCGGTTGGGGAGGCCACAACTGATCACCTTGCAAATTGGTTACCTTTAATGTCATGATCTTAATTGTTCATGATGCCATTTTGGTCAGAAGCCACGTTTATTTTCCCTGTACCGGATCCTTTAGCACGTAAGCCGATTTTTCTGTGAGGTCATCGTGTGTGCATGGGCGTGTGATGTAATGTCGAGTGATGGAATCATGGTGTTAATTAGGGCATGAACTCTCACAGGAGAAAATGGAAAGAAAACCAGACACAATCTTATCTGTGTGCGATATCTGTTATCTGAATGTAAATCCCACAAGAGGGCACACTTGTGAAACGCTACCAAGGGCCAGGCCTCCCAGCGCTTTACACAGGAGCTTCTCCCAGATGTTTCGATAGGACCAACATTATAATTGTGGCACTGCTGCTACCTAGCTTTACGATCTCCCGTTGTCATGAAGGGTTTTTATGGACCCCGGGTAAATCGCTGCCTTGCTGCCTTCTGAAATAAGCTGGCCGATTATACATCTGCAAGATATAGATAACACGCACAAAACTAGTCATCGTAGAAATCCAGACCTGACCATGAAAAAGACAAAGCTTTCAGGTGCTCCAGAAGTGGACTTACTGGAGAGTTCTGAGCATTATCCTTTCTTATGAAGGACTGTCCATTTCCCCCATCAATGTCTTGTCCTCCACCTCACACCAATGTTAAAAGTATAAAAAGCAGCTTCTGGCGGGAGGGGGGGGGGGGTTCTATCTCCAGATGTTTATGTAAGGTGTATAGCTCAGGCACTAAATCATGATGAGACTGCACCGCTCTTTCTTCAACGCAAAACCCAAGCTCCCTATTCATATAATCACAAGATGCAAATCAGAAGTTGCGCACATTGGTAAGTAGATTCATCCAGATACATCTATGTTCAAGCTGCTTGCAGCACTTCATGCTTATGTTCAGCTGGTAATGCCACCTGTACCATGTTTGAAGTATGTCTTTTAATCACGCGCACCTCACCCAACATCTACCACCTAGGAAATTCTGCACATAACCTGCTTCCAACCACTCGCTGAAAGGGTGCTCAGGGAGAAGTGGGCTAGAGGCAATAACAAATATTGAGTGCAAAGAAGACAGAAGAAAGATAGAGGAGGTTCTAGAAAAAGAGAAGATTGAGAGAAAAAGGAGTGAGGAGAAAAAACAAAAGAACAAGCCTTGAAAATGCAATAGGTCTCGCCTTTGATTAAGTTAAAACCATTTGCTTTGCTATACAATACCATTAGTCAAGCAAATGGCTTTAACTTCATCAAAGGCGAGACCTATTGCATTTTCAATGCTTGTTTTTCCACCCCCCCCTCTTCACGTTCAGAGATGAAGAGGTCCCATGGAGGCCCCTTCCTGTTTGCTAATGCCTTGCACTTCCTTTCAGTAGTTGGTTAAGTGTTAATGTTTTGCAACTGGCTTTTGGTCGCGAAACATTAATAGATCTCGCTATAATTCAATATTTGTAAAGGATGACTATTACATGCCATCCCAAATATCGAATCATTATGTAGTCGCAAACTCCAATTACGATTTGGTAATGTGTTCTTGAATCTCAATTTGGGTTTCTTACATACCAAAATGCCTTTTTGCTGTTGCAAACGGCTGCAAATAGAAAACCTTTTTTCTACATCTGGCCCACAGTTTTTTAGGTTTCACCTACGTCTGAGCATGTGCTCTTGATTGTGAGATATTGTATATAGGAAGGGGCTTGGATCCTGGCCATTGCTTACAATTTGTTTGCATCGTGAACATTTATTTTCTTCCATTTAATTGGGCAGCACAATCCGGCTTGTTATCAGTTTTAAGGACCAAGTACAAATTGATTGGTGTCCTTCCACTGCTGCTCGTACTGGGATTGAGGCACTTTTTTTCTTTTCTTTTTAGGTCTCGCCTGAGCGCTAGCGTATGCACTAGCTCAGGCGAGACCTTTTTAGTAAGCGGGTTTTCAAAGTGCTGCCTGGTGGCCTAGCGCTTGAGTTCCTGCGAGTATGCACGCACGCAGCCACCATCTGCCTCCCTTCCAGCGCGATCACTTTAAATTTATCGTGCTGCTGCGCGCGCATCACTAGCGTTTTTTGTTTTTTGATTTCTACGCGCACATCACTAGCCTATTTATACGGGTCTCCTTTACACTGTTTATGAGGCGCTCTTGCCTTTGATGCAGGACTTTAGACTCTTATGGATCCACTGGCAGCTGCATAGGATCTCCTCCCAGCATTGTTACTGTATTCTTCCTCATCCTCATGGAGAAGGGAGTCATCTGAGCAATCCGCAGTAAGCCCGCCTCCCTCGTTTGAATCGTACTAAACCGCCAGCAGCAAGCACCGTTCCTTCTCAATATCTTTGACCACAGCGAAGCTGAGAACACACATATAAAGGGAAGAATCCATACACACAACATATCATCAAACTATCTTTTTATGGAGTGCTTTATTTGATACGTCGCCTACTGCAGAGCTCCAGCTTGCTTTTATAAGTGTGGCTTGTAATAACATCAGAATATTGGTCAACCTCCTGTACCTCTTAAAAAAAAAACTTGACATTGTGTTTGAGTCTGTTCTTTCCCTCCAGATTCATACTGATTCACATCCTCCTACTTTATTTATATATTTGGAGTTTTATATAGCGCAAACTACACCCGAAGGTATCTGAGCGCTTTACATGAACACCAGTTGCATGACAAACGGACACATTAATTAGGTCTCGCCTGGCGAAAGCAGTGTATTATGGAAAGTAACACCAGACGTGCCGTTTACTGGATTGCTTTGTGCATATTCACATACACAACCTATTTTGGGAGCTGAGAAGGGGAGTTGGTTTGCCTAAGGAGTAATGCTTCGTATGTGGTGTCAGATTGATTTAGCTTGTGGTACGTTTATTTAAATCTGTTTTATTTAATACCGTGTGATAATGTATGTCAGCTAACCACAAGGACTAGCTTCTGTTATATAACACTAGAGAAAGGGAGGGACGGTACAGTGAATGAACTGCTGTGTGCCAGGGACTGAGACCCTCCCCCATCCGTCAGAGGCGCCGATTCCATCCCGCACGAACTTCTTGTTGCTATAATTCCTGCTGCAATTTTGCCAGGTGCCCCTACCGGGTGCGGAAATGCATCTTTCTCACGACTCCTTCCCCTATCACGCTTAGACATGACACACGCTCTCAGCTGCCCGCCCTCACGCACCCTCCCAGCGTGCTTTGCTCCCCCACTCCATCTACCTTTTGCAGAAACGTGCACGGTAGTGACGACAGTCACATGAAAAGTAACATGCATTCCTGGTGCTGCGGGGTTATTTTTCAAACTGGGCTCCTAAACTTGTGATTGTACAGTACAGGGGTGGAATTACCGCCTGGACTTGTTGAATTCAGGACCCGTGCATCTGCAACTCGCAACAGACCCCTAAATTGCAGCACTCTGAGCAAATCAGTTTTTCTTCATTGTGCGTCATATTTCTTAACAATTTCGAGAGCATCTAGAAGTACTACGGTGCAGAGAATGAACTCTACAAAAGAACACCACTGCCCCTACATGGCTTAGAGGATCATAATGTCGCTCCATATTTATGAATAAAATTGCCTACATTATTCACCCACTGAAAAGTCTTTGGCTCACTCATGGCAACATCATCAGGGCATCGTGAAAGAGTGGTGTTTACAGACTCTTTGTAAGTTTAAATTACGTCACTCAGTGCAGTAATGGAATCGATTGCACTACATTGAAACGCTTCAAAATGTCAACAAAAGATAGTTGTGTTATTTGTAAAAGACTTCTTTCTATGTCCCGGCTCGTCGGGTCAGCCTGGCACTCCTTGTTTATTTGCTGACTTGCCCGCCTCTCATGGTCCGCATGCTGCACGCCACACGCTTTAGAATTACTAGAAGAAGATGCAAGGGCCTGGTACCTCATGACAACAGATATACTTAAACAAGCATAGGCATAGCCAATAGGTCTCGCTTTTGGGGCCTTATAAGTATTTAGTTATGCAGCACAATAGCCATGCAGCAGTTGATGTTGTTGCACCAAGGATAAACACTTGTAAGGTTCCAAAGGCGAGACCTATTGGCTATGCCTATGCTTGTTATTGCCCTGTCAGTGCTTGCCTGTTAACGGTCTGCGTTGCTCCCGCCTATTCCCCCATTGTGCATTTTGTATTTAGATGCTCCCAACCCTGTTGTCCATGTTGCTTTTACCCCCCAACTGACACTTTGCTTTTAACCATGCTGCAGAGTCGCGCTGCTGCACAATAGGGTTTTTGGCAAAGCCAATAGCTTTCGCATAGGTGAGACCTATTGCCTTTGCAATTGCTTGTTCATTTTTTGGGGTTAACTCTGAGGTTTTCAAAACATGACTGATTACAATTGGAGCACACCTCCATATTACGGTAGACTTAAGATAATCTTATTTTTATTTGCCAAATACTATGCAATACGTGTTACATATGTAAAATCATCTTGGCTTTACAGAATTGAAGTCTTTTTTCACCAAATGCTTATCTGACTTCCCTTTAACTTTTTATTGGTGAGCCTCCAGCCCGCTGTAAATAATAACCTTTTGTTCTGTTGTCGATTTAGGAGCCAGTTTACTAACCAGTAATATAATTAATTTCCTTAACCCATTGTATTTGCACACAGACCGACACAACCCCCCCCCCCCCCCCCCTGCTACTAAAATACCTAACCATGCCTCTGAACCAAGCGCACCTTGCCTGCAAAAGGCCACATATCCACTCGTGTTCAGCTATTCCAAAGACATGCATGAAGTCCAACTTAATGAATCATTACGTGATCATGCCAATAGTGCCTCCTATTTTCATTACACCATGCCTTAGTTTGAGGATGTTATCAAGCCACACCAGCAGCTTTGATACAGCAGCAGTACAACAGATTCTAGAGTCCTGGCAGTGCAACACCAAGTGCTTTGTGTATCAACCCCTCTCTTGTGCACAAGTAGACTAGACCAGATCCTCTCATGGGGTTCCCCACCTTCTTTAGTGGTTGGCGAATGTGTAAATATTAGACCATGTGGTAGCAGTGTACATATCCTTCAGGATTGCACCCAGAGCACCATTGACACTAGCGGAAAACTGATACTCTTGTGGTACAAATACAATTAACAGGAGGTAGAAGAAACTGTGCTAAAGAGGGTCTTTCACGAGCCACTGCTTTAATTACTCTGAAACCTCAGTTGGTCCCTTGTCACAGCAGCAATGGATACCAGATAGCCAGTGTCCCTTGGTTGCTAAGTGACGGCCGAACGGAAGTCGGGCAATGGTATTATAATCACTGTTGCACCATATCTCCTTGAACCTACAACCAAGCCAGGCTGAAGAGTCCCCATGTTTTCGACTCGGGCAAAGAATAAAGAGACCGAACACTTCTTTATCTGAAGCATGGCCTCAATGCCTTCTGTCCTCCATTGTTTTATTTTAATGTTTTGCTCTTTTTGTTCACGAATTTAGTATGCAAAATGTTCAGCAGGAATCCTGCATGATATTGTTTATTAAAAGGTTCTAGATTTCCGTGCATTACCTTTAGAAATGTGGAGGGTAGTGATCCTCTCAGTGCTTAATTTGTTAAAAAAAAAAAAACGTAGTGCCGGGGCTCTCGACAGGAGGACACTAGTGCTTGCCACCATCCGTTGCCAATGGCAGCACTGCCAATGACAGCACCAACACACTACTAACATCACACTCTTAAGTGTGACAATTCATACTATTACAGGCCCCCAAAGCTATACTAATAATTGGAAATTGAAATAAAAAACAGTTGCTGTTGATCTCGTACCTAAATTGGCAGACGCCACTACCATGTGGCAGACAGTCAAAAGCCCCGGTGCTGGCACTTGAGTGCCATTGCTGAGCACCGGAAAGCACCGGCACAAATGAAGCACTGGATCCTCCACTACCATCACCACCATTACTGTTGCCACCACTTTCACTACGGTGACCACTTCCCTTTGGGTCATGATGAATAGTTTCTGGACTTTTGTGTGTGATAGCCTAACTATTATTCTATGTGACAGTCGTGTTTGTGACTTTATTGAACTAATTAAACCGACACATCAAAAATCGGCAATTTGTAGGGGAAAATTTCAGGAGTAGAGACCCGTCAACCATAACCGAGAGCGAGGTGGCTACCTTCATCACCACCCACAATATTATTGTTTGTGTAATACCGGTCTACTTGACAGCTGCCTGAAAGAAGAGTGATCAGGGCAGGCCTGTGGGAGAGACGTGTGTGCTCTGTGTAATAAAATAAACATAGTCGACGCCAACAGTACGGGGTTTAATGGAAGGCAGCAGCATTTCTGCGTGCTAAATAAGCACATTAAATCCAGACCTGCTCGCTTTGCACCCCCCCCCCCCCCCCCCTGCTGTGAACTGTCGGTAAGATATGAAAAGCATCTCCTGCAATAAGATGATTCTGCAAATCCCCTTCACCTTGTGTGTGCTCTCCGATCGCAGAGTCGCGTTTAAACATTGTGTAGCTTCTTTTATTGGATCTACACTTTAGTTTGAGGAGTCGTGCAAGAGGATCAGTTTATGAAATGTGTTTTTTTTTTTTTTAATGTTTTTTTTTTTTGTTTTTTTATTATATATATATATATATATATATATATATATATATATATACCTTTTTATTGGGTTTTATAGCATCACATCAAAGAAATTTAAACTAAAAAAACATACCAGCACGTGTCACTCAGAGAACTGCGATCAGCCAACATAATAAATGTACAATTTGAAGCATAACAAACAGTATATTCTTGCACGGCAGTGCATCCTTCAATAAAGGGCTACAAAAAAACACAGGAGTACAATGAACATCAAATAGAGATGGCCTAGCAGTGGCTCTACTCCCCATTCCCCACACATACAAAGCCCCCACTGAAGACCGATAGAATAAGTACAGCAATGAATCAAAGACTCATCACCCCAGTGCCCGAGCTGGCTCAGAGCAGGAAGACTGAGAATCATCCCTCAACACCCAGCCCCTTAGTCCAAACCCGGACAAGCCAACAGCATGGTATCCCATGGATGTAATATCCATATCTTCCAGACTCCCTGAGCCTCTTCCCGGCATATTGCCTCCCGCTCAGTCCGCCCACCTCTCAGTTTTGACCACCAGCGATATGCATTGGGTGTACTACCAACTCCTAGTCAGTTGTCTGTGGGCGAGAATCCAGGCCAGATCTGGACATCTATCCGTAACCTTCCTAGCGCCCAAATGTTCATGAAGGCCCAGTAAGCATAACAGTGGGCTCAAGGGGAATTCCCAATCATGACTCATTGAAGCACCATCGTCCAAAAGGGCAACAGGAGGGGTAGGACTAGACCATATGAAAAATCCATGTCTCCAGGGACACTTTGAGGTTTGACCAGGAACATAGCATCTATGCGTCAGAGAATCAGATAGTCCTGATGTAAGTAAAAGAACTAAATGAGTTTAAACCAAGCATTATGATGCGTTGGAACTAGAGTTCAATATCGATATCCTTCTCTAGGAGGAATCGGAGTGGTATCCTGAGGTATGACTCCCAACGTGACCTAAGGGTCGAGACAGCTGGCCTCGTTCCCTCTAAAAGGCCCTATAGAGTAATGTGACCACTTTTGTTTGACCCGTAATGAGTAAGAGGAGTCATAGGCAGTCGTGCTCTGGAGGTTCTGCAACTTTGGCACCCCACCACTCCCGTATCTTATGAGTCAAAGCTTTATGAAGCATGAAATATCCCACCAGGATATCCTAAGACTCTCGTAGGTCCAAGACCGGGTACAGATCTCACAGGACAGCTGAGATCCAGGTTTCAGTACAAATCTGAGCTAGAGGATCAGTGTAAAGCAGCTTTGTTGACTTAACAAATGGTAGACACAAGCCTATGCTAGTCATAGTATTGTAGAGTCCCAGCATAGCTAATCTAATGCCTTCCTATTAGCCACTGAGATAAGCAGTCCTTCCGGCGGGAGTAATTCCCAATGGTCCAAAGCCAAAAATAATTGCAGGATATTGGGCATAGAGCTGCGCGTAGTGATGAAGCTAGTTTGGTCTGGAGGAATGAGCGCGCACGTGAGGGGGCAGCAGAGTTGCCAGAATCTTACTCAAATCTTATAATCTGCTTCGAGAGGGGGCGATGGAAATCAAGAATTGGGTCCTTATCTATCTTAGGAAGTGACACACCTGCAGCCTCCCTCAGGCAAGGCAGAAGCTGACCACGCCGCTTGGAGTCATTAAAAAGCTCCACTAGCCTAGAAACCAGTTCCGAGAAAGCAGTGTAAAATCATATTGGTAACTCTTTGAGGCCCATCACTTACCCCTTGCCATGTCCTTAATTGCTCACCACGACTCTTGCTCAGTAATAGCTGCCCCCCAATTGATCCACCACTGACTAGGGACACTGGAGAAGCATCTTCAATGTAGTCCAGCATCTCCCTTGCACCACTTGCCTCGCCCCGAGGAGTACAAGTCACAGTAATACAGCAGGAAGATCCCATAAATCTCTTCCTGTGTGAAGTCATCCCTTCTGAAAGGGACCGTCACTGAAGGATAGACTGTCCACCCCTGACATCTCTTAAGAGCCATGCCAGCATCCTGCCCGACTTATCCTGCTCCACATGAGCCCTAGTCAAATACGCCTTGTGATCGGAGTGGCGAAGGTGCTCCACCAACGCAATAGATCTCTCACTCACTCACATTTTTATATATATATCTGGGACCCCTCCAACCCACTTTGAAGACCGTACAACACCGTTTTCTGTCTTTGAATGTCTGAGAGTTGCTGAGCACAAACTCACACTACTAAAATACAATACTGAGAATCACCACGGTCATAGCCTCGCACTCCATGCCCACCAAAAAAAACGTATTCCCATTATTGGTCCAATATTAAAAAATCTGCTCTCCTTGCAAACAAAGAAAGGCTTGATCGTGTTGGAGCAATGTGCCACGTACACACACTATGTTTGTAAGAAGACTATTGGAACATCCCCAGGACTGAAGCGTGGTCTGAATGTTTTTGTGAAATTTTCAAGCCCAACCACTCGACGGAGTGCCCTACAGGTATAGTCTGTGAGGACAAACCTCAAGATTGTGTAATCCACAGTGGTCTGAATACACAGCGGCGGTTCCTCCTTAAGGGCAGATGAGCATTGCCCCGCCTGCTGTGAGCGTAGCAGCGACTGTAAACACATTTAATGTGATCACACTTCATAAATGAGGGCAGGGGCATGTCCATTCCGACTTGGAGACAGTAACCTAAAGTGCGCATTTTGGGTTGGCCAGCTGTCGTGCCAAAGCCAACCCGACAGGCGCACTTCAGCCTCCGCAACCTGTGCTGTATGACAGACTGGTGGACTGCAGACAGTCTCCTAGTCGAAAAAGGACCTTGGCAGGAGTCTGCTCATACTAATCCTGGTGCTACACTCCTGCTGAAAACTGCATGAGAGCAGCTCCAGGATTGGTTAGGTTTGTTTGCTCAGCCACCTCCCTCTGTTGTGGTTTCTGGGAGCAGTCGTGGGAGAAATTCCTTCTCTTAGTTATGTTGATGAAGCTGGTTTGTGAAATTTCTTATCCCTTTCCTCCTCACTGTGGCGGTCTTCCTCCCGAGCATTGCCTCTGATGTGTCATGAGGGTGTTGAGTGTCTGGCTGCTGTTCTAATCCTCGGTCAGTTATTGCCACCAACAGTCAGTCGGTCTGTGGTTCCTGCTTGCATCTCACACTGTTTGCCACTGCTTGAGCGAGTATGCCCTGAATCTGTAATAGCTCTTCACTTGACTGCTGCGGGCAGTAACAGCAGGAGCAGCCAGACATCAGAGTGACTCTGCTTGTGTGCCTGAGGAGCAGAGAGTATTCTCTCACCCCCACCCCATTGGTGATTTGCTTATGTTATCACGAGTCTCCATGGCATGCATGAGTTTGCCTTGAGGCCTGCTGCTGCTTTGCCTCACAACTTTCAAATATGACTAGCTGCCACTGAATAGACACCACTCTGGATGACTCACCTGCCAGCAGTCTACCAGATCCTACTGACTGGACCATGATCAGGCTGCTGACGCTAGTCTACCTGCATGAGTACCACTACAGGGCGGATGGGACCTATCCAAGCTTTGATCCTCCACACAATTAGTCACCTCACACCACTTTCCAATAAGGGGTCATAAGAGAAAACAGGGGCATCAAGTTGGTAAGAAACTAAGATTGATCTGCATTCAGTGCGTAAATATTTAAGAAGGCAACATCTCTGCCATTAAGACTCGCCAGTACTAGGACATAGTGGCCCTTGGGATCTGTGACCACCCTGTGCAAGCGGAAAGGGACTCCAGGACTGATCCAGGTCAGAGCGACCCGTGAAAAGGCAGAATATGAAGTTTCCTGGAGCTGGACACGCCAGCGCCCTCAAAAGGTGCGGCACGTAGACTCCGTAAAATGAGTCTCCTGAAAAAATGCAATATGGAGCCACGATGTTTTGAAATAAGATATCAGATAACGTTTAGAAGGAGATGAGTCCCCGAACATTCCACGTAAGCTATTTAAGTTGTATAGCCATAAGTGGGAGAAGAGGAAGAAAAGAACTTTCCCGGTGCTACTGCCAGCAGAAAAACTTCCCACAACCAGGCTGGCCCAACTGCATCAAACGCACATTGTTATGGCCCCATACGTTACACAGCTGGCAAGCAAACGCAACAAAACAAAAAGCAATTTTCCAACAAAATATTCACCCCACCCCCTTCCACCACCGCTCCCAAGGACTGAGACATTTAACCATCATGTCCCAACAGCACCACACACATATCCTAAAGAGGAAGAAACTAACGGCCGAAAGGCCAACTGGATCCATAATGCAAGATTACACGTGGAGAAGGAGCCACCATTTAGAGGTGGCAAACACTCAAACAGTGTGAAGGACTACCCCTGAACCCACCAAAAGCAGGATTAAAGAGCAAACATTAAGAAACAGCCCGCAAACCAATCTGCCTCAACATTAATTCAAAACTAGGTTAAACATTCAGGGCAAGCCTAAAGGACCACATCAAACCAAATAATTTACAGATTTTGGCGTGACCCCGGGCCGAATGTCTTCAAGACTAAAAGTTGTGAAGTCCTCGGAATCCGAGGCAGAAGAACGGCACTCGGAAGTTGTGGGCCGCAGAAAATCCCTGTCAGAACCCATAGTGCAGCTATCTCAATAGCCCTCAACTGCTCCAGAGCCACCTGTGTCTTAGAAGGGCACTTGGGGCGTGGACAGCGGGCAGGCCCAGAAGTCTTTGGATGCACTGTACCCTTATCATACAGTTCAGTCCAGTCTCACGCCGCAGACAGATCAGCAAATAAGTGTACCTTGTTGTCCGATTTGACATGCAGACGAGCTGGAAAGCTAAAGGAATACAATAGTCCCAGGTCTTGCAGCTTCTTTACTGCTTTAAAGGATGACCGGGGGGGGGGGGGGGTGTTTTTTTTTTTTTTTTGTTTTTTTTTTTCTTTTCTCCCCCCTGGAGAGTAAAGCCTGGGTACAAGGACACCTTGGCATTGTTCACCATGAATGGGCCGTGGGTACGAGCCTGCGGTAAAAGATGATCCCGCTAATGCAGGAGACGAGTCACCACCGGCTGTGGTGGAGCACCCAGACAAGGCTCCCGGGTCTGTACACTGTGCGCATGTTCAAAGTCAAAGAATTTGGACAGGCCCTCTGGACCTACAAGTTCCTTAAAGACCGGTACCTGGAGGTGTGCTCGGGCAGCCCTACAATGCACAGATTAATATATCTTGCCAGTCTCTCCTGATCATCCAGGCGGGCTGCCAGGTGCTGAATCTGGGCCTCCAGGGTCGAAATAGGAAGAGCCCCTGACTGAGCCGCTGGTTGCAGAGTCTGGACTGTGGTCTCCAGGGCAGTGACCTTCTCTGAGACCTCCCGCGAGTCCTAATGGATAAGACCCAGCTCAATGGAAAGGAAACCTATTTTTACCTCCAATCAATCCCCTGAAGCATCAATGGCAGTCAGAAGTTTATCAAATTTGTCGTCCATGATGTGTCTCCGCCTCCAGCTTGATTTACTGATGGGTGGCACCCACAGCCGCGTCATCTTTAGTGCGTTGTGTGCCCCATATTAGCACCAAGAATGAGCGAGGGCTCCCCAAGAATGTCTCCAAAGAGGGGAAGGGACAGTCAAGTGCAGGAGCTTAATGGAACCAGAGGCGACGAAGAGGGGTCCACCAGGCCAAGGCGCCCCTCTCAGTAAAACAAAGGGCGGAGCATCGGTGCTTCAAAACCCACTGCTGCAGCCTCAGGCCGACCGGAAAGCGCCCCCAATAAGACTGGGGATAGGTGGACTGGTGCCAGCAACACAACGGTGGAGCTCCTAGGAAGAATGGCAACTCAGTCCATGCCCTCCCCCCCGCGGCAAAACCAGTAATGGGGGTTCTGGGCTTACAAAACTCACCACCATGGGTAATCCGAAGAGCAGTCCCAAGGTTCAGGGCTGGGGTCACAAAGTGGAGCATACTCCCTGGCAAAGCACTGCCAGCCCCCCCCCCCCCCCCCCCGCGTCTCCCACTGCAGCTTATGAAGAAGAGTTGCGAGGGAGTGGCTCTTAGAGCAGCGAGTCCTCGCGGAGTGCCAAAAGAAGGCTCTCAAAGTGTCTACTGCAAGCATCAGCTGGGTGGGCAGCGCAGTCAATACAAGGCCGCCATCTTGGTCAGGGCAACGCAGCCCAACACAATCCAGTACAAATGTTCACTCGTATTGTTTGTCTAAATAAACGCGCCTTTGCAAGCATTACCAACTGCCCGTCTCCTCTGGGCAGGGGGCTTGGTGTGTTTAGATTGTTAAATCATAAACTGCACTGAAAGAACTTAGCACCTTTCATACCATTGGATATATGCCAAGGTGCTTGGTAATTACTTTTTGACTGGTTGTGTTTAGTAACTGTGCAGGATCGTGTTTCTTTTTGGGGTTTTTTGGCACCGATTTTTAACCACGCACTGTTAATATATTTGTTTCTTGCACTTTCGCATCGTTAAGACATGGAAGGGTTAACAATGTGCACAGTTGAAAGACCCAGAGATAACCTCCTGCCGAGCCATTCACTGAGATAAAGGGTGCCAACGGAATGCATGGTTGAAAGCACCCGGAGGCCACATTTCAAGTTTGTGCAATGCTATACAAGGCTTGAAATGCGAGGTTGAGTTTGTTGGTGCAAAATGTGACCCAACAAGCACCTCTCTGGTTCCTTGAGCCACAAGCCAAGGGGAGGCTTAAGGAGGGCCGCTTCTTACAAATAAAAAAAAATAATAATTGAATAGCCTAGGCGCACTGCAGGCAACTATTTCAGGCCTGGTAGGCATGTTTACTCTTTGAAGTTGAAAAATTAAACTATAAAGAAATGAAGGAGCATGCAGGGTGTTTGCATAAAGTGATTCGATCCCAGAATTTCTAACTAATTTTGGCTTAACCAATCGCTTAGATGTGACCAGTTTTAATTAGAACTGCAGTTGCATTTCTGGGCATTAACCTAGCGCGTGTTATTTCTCAAATGGCTAAAATCCTGTTTCTTTTCTGCAATTGTAAAAGATGTGGTTGAATGGAAAGTTTGGGAAAATGAAAGCTTTTCTACTACAGGGAGAGTATGCATGGTCGGTTCTCAATCTTTTAAACCAGAAGTGTTCAGCAGCTAATGCATCCCCTACGTTCCTGCTTTGTCAACTCTGCAACAAATTAAGGCCTTTATGTATTTGGGCCTCATGGATCTATCTGGACCTCCATTTGGGCTTTTCTGCCACTGGTCCCTCCCCTGGTACCAACTAACCCTCGGTTGGTGCCATGCCTCAACTCTGGTAAAGGCCCCTCCAGTTGTGCCCTGCTCGGTGATGGCCTCCAGGGGTGCTGGTTATGGACTCCCCTGATTCGGTTGTTTGAGCCAGCTTCAGTCAGCTCTCTGCTTATGTTGTACTGCTATATGACCAAAGCACAGCCTGTGGCTGTCTCCTCTTCTGTCTCCTTGACATCAGAACTCGGAGGTTGGAATCTCCTTAAGGTTCCAACTGTCAGGTCCAGGGTCTTGAAAAAGTTTCCCAACAGCGATGATGAGGAGTTTGATAACTTACTACCCACACATTATACTGATTCTGGACTCTGCTTCAACAATACCAATGGTTTAGACACTTCAGCTTAAACTGGAATGAATTTTCCCCCTACTGAAGAGAGTGCATCCTTTTCTGTGGTTGTACTCAAGGCTGCAGAGGCTTTACATTGACAATTGCCCACAGTGAATACAAAGGCAAACTTACCGACTGAAATGTGGCAACCTTAACCACCCACTACACAGTGCTTACTGATGTTTAACAAAGCAGTGGTTGCTCATATGGCAAGCTGGTCCAAATCGTGTTCTGTACCACCTGTGAGTCTCCAAATTCCTTGGTGCCACAGGGCTACTCCTGAACACCCACCCCTCTTGTTTTAATGTCTGGGAGTCCATCATTCAGGCTTTGGTGACTAAGATGAACGCTAATACCCTCTCTACTGCTCCTATGAATCGCAAGTCCAAAAACATTGATGTGTCAGTCACAAGTATGCATGTTGGGCCAATATACATGAGCGATCTGGCATATGGTATGCTCTATGCATTTCCTATCAGCCTTCCTTGGCTCAGGCTCTACATGATGTGAGCGTTGGGAAGCTGCTAAATACAACCTTGGCCAGTCTGGGCACTGGGACTTTGTTGGCTTTGTAGTTTGCAACAGCATTGTCAGATGACCTGCTTGGATGCTATGCGTCCGTGTTTATTAGAGACGTCCAGGCGTGATTGATGGATATGCTATTTGATTGAGCAAGGATTTTCAGAGCACAAATGGATTCTGTTCTAATGTTTTAAGAACTACTGGGCTATTTCCCATTCTATGGGGTTACTTTCTGCTGATTGCCATTTCTACCAGCAGAAGTTCTTCAGGTACTCCGAAATCTTGCCTACTGATGGAGGCACCTCTCACAGCCTGTCCAACATGGTTGTGAGGCCGGTGGTCCCAGCTCTTCTTCACGGGTTGGTTATTCATGTAATCGGATACTTCTGACTCGATGCTAAAGCTGGGCTCGTCTCTTTCGCATACCCCTGGGAAATTTGTTTCGTTGTGATCTACCCTGGGTTCCCCATCAAGGAGCTGAAATCTGATCTTCAGCTTTTATAGGGCAGTCCCAGTACAGGAGCCATCTTGGATACACTGGCTTTGAGGACCACTCCGCTTTATAGTCCGAACATCCAGATTATGATCTTTATGCTTGTGCATTGGTTCCGACCCAGGTGGTTCTGAGGCTTTTTGGGCTTTGTGCATATTGCTGGTGCCTTTTGGCCATTGTGCCCTTGTGCAGTTTAACATTTGGCTCCGGTTGCCCCATCAGTGGGGGGGATTTCTCTCTGACAACATAGGCATATCTGAGGAAGCAGCCTACGATAGTGGATGGTAAATATCAACCTGACATTAGGCAGACCGTTCTGTCTGCCCTAGCTAGAGCTCACGGTAATGTCTGATTCATTGTCTCTGGACTGGTGCAGTAACTCGGATGAGATGGAGATCAGGGTTTCCTGGTCTCCAGTGGAGCAGCGAAGCCAGAATCCACTTTTGCGATCGGTTTAGCCCTCAAGACTTTTCTACCTTCCATCAGGGTGTTCGGTCTAGGTTTTAACTGACAAAACAACTGCTGTGTATTTCAACAAGCATGGCCCTGTGTCCAGTGGCTATGGTGGTGGCAGTGCCTGGATTGCCATAGGATCTCTCTGCCAGTCATTTGCCTGGTGGGTTCCTAGAATGTCGTGGCAGTTCACCTCAGTAGGTGTTATCTTGTAGACCAGACCATCGTTGCTCACTCGGTGTGCCGTTAGTAGATCTATTCGCTACTGCTGAGAATACGGACTATCTGGACTTGTGTGCCTTGGAGTTTCTACTTCAGAGCTCTGACTGGTGAACTCCACATTTGGTGAGACTTCAGCCTCCTCTAAGCATTGCTGCCTCTGCCGCTATACCCAGGGTCCTAAAGGTGAAGAGGGAACTGGCAGTGCTCTTCTAGATAGCCCTTTATTGAGTCTGCAGTCTGGTGCCATGACCTGCTGGATAAGAGCATCCTCCCTGCACTTTAACTGCCTATTCTGTAGGACTTGCTGCTCAAGCAGGAGGGCAGCGTTCTGCATTTAAACTTCCAAGTATACAGCTACGTTTATGGTGATTAGATGGAATCAAGTGATGAGCTTGGATCTTCCGACAGTGGTGATGGATGAGATTTTGTCTGTTTGCTGTCTGTCTACTGTGGCAGCTGATTTATTCCATGGTTTTAGAGCAAACCGGCTAATCCTCTTCAAGTTAAGCAGTCTAATATTGTTTGTTTTTTGTCTGGTACGGTTAGCCTTTGTTGTGGGCATAGGTAAGGCTTACCGATCAACATTTCTTACTCCAGTCACGCATTGTGATGCATTTCTTAAAAGGATTTTTGTATATGCTTCCACACCGGCTTTTATTCTGCTGCAGTGGGTCCTTAATTTGGGCCTTGGCACTGGTATACGCTGATCATTTAACACCCTATACGTTTTTTTGTTTGTTTTTTATTGTCCTTGCCATCAGTTCTGCACTTTAAGCCAGTGAATTGCAGAAGTTCTCTTCAGTCACTGTACACAATCTAAACCCTCCTGCACCTTGAGGTAGTGCTTCAAACTCTAGCATATACCCCTCCCCGCGCCCTCCCTCCCTGAAAGTGGTGTTTTATATTGGGGAGTTACTCTCTCTGCCTAAAGGAGTAGGAGAGGCTACACCATTAGATCCTAACAGGGCCCTTAGTGATCTCTAGTCCTACGAAGACCAATTCTGTGGACAATTAATTTGCTGGTGCAAATACCGGAAAGGCACTCCAGAAGCAGATCCCGGCAAGGTAGGTTACGCTGAGCTATGATCTGGCTAAGAAGGATCCTTCTGAGGACGTTCAAGTTCTTTCCACCATTAAAGGGCAGGGGCGCCGGCATTGACTAGACCCATTCCAGTGTTGGGACATTTGCCATGCTGGTACCTGGGTGTCTATTCAAAACATCACCAGGCATTACTGTAAAGATGTCTCTGCTCTGTAGGGAGGGTCTTTTTGACCACTCTATCTTCTAGGACTTTCTAGTGCAAGGTGTATTAACTCACAACCTTTATTAGGGTACTGCTTTGGTATTGATTCATTTAAGGTGACAAATCTACAGTTCGATTTATCCATTGGAAGAATAAGGCTGAATGACAAGATGGAGGCATGCAATAGTGTTTGGGGAACCTTTTTGACTGCATTCACAGATCCGACACCGGCCCTCCTGACTTATCATTCCTACCCCTTCATTCGGGTATTTGCTTTGCTTTCTACCCTGCAATTGCTTATCTGGAGAGCCTTGTCACTCATTACGTATGTATGTAGTCAGTTCATGGAGGGCTACTCTATGGAGTTCATATGCGCTCTGTGGGGGTGGCGGCTCATAGGCCAACACCAGTGGCATAAGATACATATTTTTGCTATTACCAATGATGCAGCTTGCCAGTGGTGGGGATGCACGTCCAAATCTAGTGAATTGACACATGAAGGAGGGCTAAATTTGCAGAAGGGAAAGCATTACGGAGGTGGTGTCATTTTCAGGTGTTCACACTGCTGCCAAACTGCACTTGCTGGTTACATGCATCTTTTTTTTCCAGTGGGCACATGACCCATTAAACTAGTTTACTATGATTCAGATTTGTGATCTGCGGGTTACTGAAGAATTTCTGCAATAAACATTTTGGTTCACTAATCCATTTTACAGGCCTACAGACCCGGCTTTTAAGTTGCATGCAATGTCCTGCAGCAGTCACATTAACACTAAAATATTTTCTGAATATTCAGGCATATGTTCAGCATATCCAATGTAGAACTACTCTGTAATTGCATACACCACCCAAGGTACCTTAATAATATAATTATTTGCCGGATATCATATTACCTTCGGATATCTTAAATGAATACATTGAAGATCAATAAAAGTAGAGCAGCTTTGCTTTTGCATCTTTCCTTTTTGTATGTGAAGATTTAGTAAAAAATAATGCAAATGCTCTGGCGGACATCAATAGGCTGACTGCCCTTCACACTGAAACGTACGACACCCTCTCTGACTCTACCTCTTCTCACTCTCCGTTTTAAGTACTGCATCTGACTGGTGAGCCTTTAAGACCTCTGTCCTGATCTTGGGTCCAGTTCAGGGCAGTGGTGGCTGGTGACATCCTGAACTTTTATGCCCCATCACTGTCGTATGAGTACCCAGTGGCAAGCGAGTGTGCCAGACTGTCCCAATGGAGGTTCAGGGGATTATGGCCCTGGACAAATTTGAAAAAAGAGTGGGCAAATTGTTCATTTTCAAGCCAATTTGAGAAAGCAAGAAGGTTAGTAAAGCAATTGTGAATGTGTAGTTACGACATCCATAAAGAGGTTTCATATGACAATGACTTGTGTCGCTGCTTATTCACTATAACCACAGAACTTCATAACAGACTTTGAGAACACTGAATACCTCACAAATTTCCTTATTCATTGATATACCTTTACAAATTAAAACTATTGATGAAATAAGTTTAGTGATTTGTTGGACTGGACACAATGAGACAGCAAGGAATAAACATTAAAAGGAAATGGGGCACCCTGCAACTAGAGTACAGCCTGAGGCAATACGCTAGCGCCATCCCATGGAATCTGTTACCAGGCCCTGTGTTTTTGGTTTACTTTATGTCTTGACAAATAACTTGAATTGTATTTCTTGCATTGAAAGCACCTGCTTTTAGCAGAGCAGGCTGCAAGCCATTTGTCAGGCCATAAGGATAGCACACAGTTTTCAGCCTTTCTGACTCCTGAGCCCTATGTTTGAGAACGAAATTGGCAGTGAATCCATTGTGAAAAGTGTATTTACATGCGAGCGAGCCTTCAAGCACTTTTTAAAAGACTAGAGTGTGCATCATAAAAGGCAAGGCTCCGACACAATGCTATAGAAAACAAATATTTATAAAAAAAACTCTGCTTAAATCGTGTTCGCCACTCAAGCTTTAAACTTTTCCTCCAGGCATTGCTTTCTATTGAACGTCTTCCTCTCACCCCGAGTGACACTGACACACACTCACACACCACTCACACACTCTCTCCCTGGTATTGTAGTAACAGTTTTGGAGCAAGAGATATAAATCTGGCTAGTGTTCTTTGCTTTACAGCAAACTGCAGTTCACAGGTTGTCTTGTAAACGTTTTGGAAACATCTGCTTTGAAATGTAAGGGTTGAGCACATGGTTGTGCGCACTTGCTTTGCATGGCGCTCGGTCATGCAGTAGCAAGGGCCAATGCATCATGTCCCCTGGTGTCTAAGATTTGCAGCTCTGTTACTAGGTGTTTAAGTTTCTCTTGCTGAAATCCCATTTTTAAGCAGCTCGTAAGAATACTGCAGTGTCCGATCCAAGCTTTTTTATATTTCATGTCTTGTCCCCCCCACTCTCCACCTTATTTCAATCCTTGTATCCAATTCAGTTCTCTATACAGTACTGAAAGAATCACTCCAAAAAATCACTCACTCGCCACCACACATTAATCAGTACAGTATAGTTCACCAAAAGTTAAGCGATGGATGCATCTTTATTTGTTTTGAAGGGTCATATAGCTTGAACCAGCTCTCGAGAAGCAGGTCCGCTTTACATAGAGCTACAAGAAGTCTGCATTTAATACGCAAACATCGCCAGGTCTCTGAGGAGGGGACACGTAATTGAAGACCACAACATGAAGGGGCAAAACGTGTATGAATAGTAGTAAAAAAAAGTTTCACTTGAAAAGGGAATTTTTCATGTGGGCAATAAACTCCGGGCGACTTGGTAAGTAAATGGTTTTCCTTTTCATCAATCACTCCATGTCCGGTGCAGGGGGGGGGGGGTGGGGGAGGGGGGATTAGGACTTGGATAATGAGTTTACTCCATGGAGGATGCCTCCTGCAAAAAGAAAATGTATGCCAATAGCGCCATGAATGAGTTGCGCTTTTAACTTCACAACTGTTTTGTACCAATAGTACTATTGCTACAGCACAGTTGTGTAGTTAAAAGCGCAATTCATTCGTGGCGCTAACACATTCTGGCTTGAAAATAACAAGGGAAACCGGCAGGGACTGAGCGTCCTGTCAATACTACTTTTACAAAATTCTCCCTGGTGCTGATTTTGTGCCGGTATGGACTAACCGCACATGCCCGTTCCCCTGGGGTCTTTACCGTTCGCACAGTGGCCTCACTGGAACTGCCGTTTACAGGCTGCAGGCCCCAGTAGTTTCGCAGCCTAACTGTGAGGTTATTGAGGACATCTCGTAGTTGTCCTAACCCCCCGAGGCAGCGGCTTAGCGCCATGTTTAGCACATTGTCAACTGGCCTCCCCAGAGTGCCCACGCGTTCTCTCAAATAGGAGCCTAGGCTGCTCTCTTAGTGAGGAATTCACTTGGTTCAGGGTACAGGGAAGGAAAGACTTTGCACAGGCTAGCAAGACTAGGTGGTGTGGGGCCTGCTGCCTCGAGGCTCCGTTCAGTCCATGGCCCAGTAAAGAACTGAGGATGCGAGCATGAAGGGTTACAGAGAGGCTGTCCAAGACCGCACAGAGAGCAACAGGCATAGACCGAGGAAGACTGATTTTTTTTTTCTTTTTTTTTCTTGGAAGGGGTTTGCTGCAGCTTGGAGTCCTAGGGTTCTTAACTACTGTGGAGGGACAAAGTCAGCAGCTCTGCTCAGGCCATTATGGCCATGACTGCAGCGCACACACGTCGCATTTTTGTGTATTATGATGACGCGATTCTCTGCTGAGAAGCCACTCTCTCACTGACTCCCGTGTGCGATCAGCAATGGCGTGCACGCACAAAGAAGGGAGGGGGAGAGGCTGAGCTAGGCCAGCAAATGACCAATCACTGCAGGGCTTTACAATAAAGCCATGCAGTGATTGGTCACAGGCTCTGCGTTGTCTTCCTAGAGACGCTGAGCCTGAAGCAGCCAATCCAGGCGCTGCTAAAGCTGCACTTAGATTGGCCTGAGCAGGTCAACTCGCCGCTCCTTGGACAAAGAGGGGTGGGAGGTTGTTTCCCCCACCAGCTCCTTCATTTTACAGGCTGTCTTCAATGATTGCTCATGTCGGGCTGGCCAGGGAAAGGCACCCGGCCAATCCGACATGCACATTCAGTCATTGCTGCCTGCTCTCTGACTCCAGCTAACTCTACCCCCTAAGCCTGCCGCAGGCAGATCGGATTAGTGAGGTGACGTTAGGTCAGCATGGTAAGGCCCGCGGCTGAGGGAGACATCTGACTGCCGCGGGCTGAAGCTTTTTATAGTAAGTACTGTACTGCAATACATATTTTTGTTTGCATGGGCTTGCTGGCTTAGGGGCAAAATAATCAGTGGGGCAATGCCCCTATAGAGAAACTGCCCCTGGTTCAGAGGTTGGGGAGGTTACACAGATTTCTGCGCATAGAGGACTTTGTTAGAGTTGTGGTGACTTTTACAGTGCAGACTTCTATTTATGTAATTTTATTTATTTTTTCTGCCCCCTCTCACCCTGTTTCGTTCGATGGTTACCTCTGACAGATATTGCTCAAGGTCCTCACCAGGTTGCACGATGCAGTCGGTTGTGAGTTTAGTGGCACAGCTACATTTTGTGCTGGCATGTTCTTGCGCGTCGAGGTCCCCCGCAGCTGGATTTTGTTTTTGTGATATGTTGGTTATCCTGGACGCAGGAATCTTGGGCTTCTTTTCCCCTTACCCACTGGATTGTTTTGTCTGTTTGATTGTGCTTGCTCACTGCTTTATTGTTTAGAGGTACTGGTCGAGTTCTCCGTGTAATTGTTGTATGAGCAAAGATAAAGTTGTCAATTACGTAGAAGGTGTTCCATATTGCAGTAGAGAGGGCAGTTTCGGTATTTAGTCCAATGTATGGCCTCCCTTCGCTAAACGTATGGTAACAATGGGAAAATGTTATTTATTTTTTGTTTTGTTTTTTTTCTTTTCCCCTTCTCTTGCAATCAGTTGAATGGCTAAATCTCAGTTCAACAGCACTCCTTGGTGAGTGCATACATTTCGCTTGCCAGATACGGATCAAATATCAAGAGATTTGGATCCCTTCCATAATCCTCTTACAGAGTACAAAGGTTTCCTTGGATTTGCATTTCTAGGCCATGATGCCAATGCAAGGTGTTCCTTTAGCAGGTTGGTACCTTAAGCCGGTTTAATTACAGCAAATCTTATTTCGTCATCCTCCAAATAGTGTAGTGGTGCTTGTTCTCACTCAAAAATGGAAGACTATAGCGACCTTAATTTAAACATAGAAAATGGTATCCTGCCACAGTAAGTAATTCTGTCGCGTTAGCTCTGAAATGCACAGATGTTTCAGTACTTGCTGAGCATTACGTGAACTGAAAAATGTATTGAAAGTTACTGGGCCAACCCTTCACCTTTTTGCTTGTAAATACTATGCTGCGAAGATTAAACACTGCACGTACCAGAATGGTTGGGAAGGCTCTAAGCTGTTTGGTAATGAAAATGGTTATATGTCAAATATGTTGTAATGTGTGGAGCCATCACCTACAAGCCTGATAGTGGGGTTGTCTGAGGCCTTAGGATATATAGATCTCTTCAAATCCTGGCCCGTCAGGACTCGACGGGCCACCAGGCACTGACCTCTTAGGCGCCTCCAAAAGAATACACAACTTCAGTGTTGTAGTTTCGCAGTGCTGTGAATTTATTCACCTGTTGCAAATTATCAGCTCCAAAAACTGTTCGGGCATAATGCCCGCCATGACGCGTTTCCCTCGCCACACGCGAGCTTGATCATACATATATAAATAATGTGATCAAGGCCTGCAACTGCCGAAACGCGTAATGGCGAGGCTGTTTGAGCAGAAATAAATCAAATTGCACAATATTTAGGTTCACTCTAGTTTGTTGGTGGAGGAAGCAACTGATGAAAAGCAAGCTACTGATATATATACACACACACACACACACACCCCCAAGTTGTGGTTGGCAACACATGCGAGCAGCAGTTCAGTTTAAAAGTGCAAATGTCATCGTGCATATTCAGGTTGATAAAGGCTGCCAAGACAGCAGAAACACGTTACTGTAACTTTGAAAATATGCTGCCAAATAAAATGATTATTCCATGTTGGGGTGCAGGCTTCATTCTGAATGGGAGTGGAGGTGTTTAAATATGAAAACGAAGTTTGTGGCATTCACCTCTGACCTGCACCACCGGCGGTCTGTAAGCACCCAACAAGTGTGTCCATCTGCTGCCACTACATTGGTTTCCTCAAAGAGGTTGAAAATGTCAAGATGTGAATAGATTGGATAGCTAATATGCCAAGCTAGGCAAATGGACACTTCTGCATTTTACGCATCTCTGAAATGTGGCCTTGTTAATTTTAAGATTCATGCTCCAACTTTATAAAATGTCTTAATCATAGAATTGCTTTCCCGCTGTATACTAGTGAGACCGGATGAACTGGTCCTGTCCACTTATATAGTTCATGGACAAAGAGTGTAACCTAGATTGCAGTAAGGAGATGAAGTGAAGAACTCTTTTTGACGAAGACCTTTTGTTGAAAGGAACTGGACACTTTGTTAAAGACTTTTTTTTTTGTGTGAGTTTTTTAGAAAGTTCACTTTTATTCATGTTATGGTGTTGCACTTGCTTCAGGTTATGAAATATGCCAGTAATCTGTGTAAGACTTTATTGATCATTGTGTGCTGGTGCTTCATCTCAGTTGTTGTGCCAAGAAATCAAACTATGATGTCCACGAGGATTTGACATACATTCCTATTGGAACGTATATTACTGTTTTGTTGAAATTATCTAACCTTGTGCTCCATATTTGAAAACCATTCTGTTTCTGGTCACTTCATTACTTGCATTCACAGTAGCCCGTATAACATACCTTGATACTCCTTGGCTTTGATTTAGAGCACCAGACTTAACACTGATAGCATCGAACCTCTCAGTCAATTTCTCAAACCTTCCTCCCCACTCCCATCAACTGGATCAGCATCTTGTTTCTGACACATTCTTTCCAAACCTTGTTTTGACTTGTGAAACCATGCAACTAAGGTGAATTAGTCCAGTGATGATCCATCTGGACCAAGTCGAAGCTGCGTTTTCTTAATCTCTATTTACCATGTAGGATACTACTACGAGAAATTAAAGCAATTAAAAAATTGCTTTAATTTCTCGTAGTAGTGTCCTGACAATCTGGTATGAATCTAGCCCTCTAGGGCTTATATTGGGCATCCATGACCAAGATCAGCATTGAAGGGTCTTTACTGTAACTTGGAGCTAGTCAAACGGGTTCTTCATGCCCGATGCATAATGTTCAGGCCGGAGTTGATACCTTTGGATATCATCAAGAACTTCAAAGGTAAGAGTGTGAAGGCAAAAATAGCTGGCCATACATTGTCTTTTGGAAGAATCTGTCCATTTCAAATCTTGCCTTGGTTGAAGGCAATCGACCAACTAACACTGATTGGAGTTAAAATGACAAAGCCATTGTCAAAACACGTAGACTGTCCCCTTGCTGCACTGGTGATACAATAAACCCCTTTTGCAAACTGTTTCCCGGAGTGCCGTCTGAGTCACTAAAGACCTGGAGTGAAAAGAATAGCGGGATCATGAAAACACACACACACACACACATTATACACTGAAAAACCGTGGTTACAGTGATGTTCTAGTTGGGCTGACATTTCAATCATACAAATCCAGAAAATTCAGCAGTAATAGTTAGCTGAGCTAACTATAACTCGTGCCCCACAATGCATCGCTCATGGCATCACTCGTGGCATCACTCAGTGACTGTGTTTTAAAATAGTTTATTAGTGTTATATAGATATATATCTTGAGGTGTATTGGTGAATCAGTGGGTGTATGAGTGCCTGCATGGATGATTTAGTGGGCGCGTGACTTACTGTCTCAGTGAGTGATTTAGGTGTCTCAGTGAATGTATGGGTGAGTGACTACGTTGTGCAAATGCCTGTATCAGTCTGTTAGTTGGCGTCTAAATAGCTGTATGAGTTGGTGAGTGGGTACACGAGTGGCTGTATGGGTGATTGATTAGTTGTCAGAGTACCTGACTGTGAGGATGTGTGACCAACTGCATGGATGAGTGAGTGGGTGAGTTGTGGCTGTGTGAGTTAGTGACTGCATTTATGAGGTGCTGTTTGGGTGACTGAGTGTATTTATAGCTGTGTCGGTGAGTGAGTAGATGTTAGTGGTATATGGAGGAGTAACTGCATATGCGAAAGGCAGTATAGGTGAGTGTTGGGAGTACATGAGTGACCGTATGTGTGACCGAGTGACTGCGAGAGTGGCGTATGGGCATGTATGGGCTTGTCACTGACTGTATAGGTGAGTGATTGCATTAGCATCTGTATGAATAAGTGCGTGGGTCTGTGTATGACTGTATAGGTGAGTAAGTGGCTCTGTAATTGACTCACTGTGACAGTGTGTGAGTGGCTGTATGGGTGTATGAGGGGATATATCAGTGGCTGTATTGGTGAGTGAGTTGGTTTATGAGTGGCTGTATGGGTGACTGAGTGTATGTGTGTAGAATTATCAATCAGTGAGTAGATGTGTAAGTACTGGCATGGGTGTGTCAATGGTTTTGAGAATGTTAGTGTGGAAGTTGGAGTGGGTGTGTAAATGGTTATATTGGGGTGCGAGTGGGTGCATCATTCTGTGGCTGTCATCAGTGATGCCATCCACATGTTTGCCGCTCCCTCTGTCCAAAAGCAGTGCCTGCAGGAGGCGGGAAGCTGCCATGATCAAGGCTTCGTCTATAGAAAAGAGAGGGACCCCTTAAAAGTCAAGGGAAATTAGGTACTTTCAATACACCAAAAATATAAATCCCCTTGACCAAACAGGGTATTTAACATCAATAGAAATTACCCTATGCTTAGTGTATATGTAAGTGCCACAAAAACAATCGCAAATTATGAGTTATAAAATGCAAATACGATTCTTACACATGGATTGTAATTTTTTTTTAAACGCACCGAATTTAAATATCTCAAAGTAGAGTCACCAATCTGACTCAAAACAATTAAAATATAGTTAATACAGTACAGAGGAAAAATTTTCATTACAACACACAGTTATGACCAGCATAAGAGACAGCAACACATATTAGACAACACACCTTGTCATTTCCTATTGCATATCATATGGAATTGAAATTGCTAGAACATAGCCAGTGATGCATTCATTTCCTTTGTATCTACAATTCTATGTTGATCCATAGATTATGCTTGCAGAAGCGTCAACGCGTTTCGATAGTTACACTTATACTCCCATCTTTATCAAGACAATAATGGATGTGTTCTCTCAGAGTGTCAATTCAGGTATCGCTCCCCTGAATAGAATAGATATATTTAAAAAAATCACTTTTTTCAACCTGTAAGGTGTTTACATTTTTGTCGTTGCTTGAACAATAACCTACCATTTTCTGCATGTGTTTATCAGCAAATTCTTAATACACTGTTAACTCCAATTATTTTATTTTAAAAAGGGCCTTTTTGAATTCCCAATACGCTTTGATATAAGTGTAATGCCTCCATCCCTCTATTTGGATGTAATAGGAACTTCCCCCAGATCCCACAATGAGCTTCCTGTCTCACCTTAGATTTTCGAACTGCATTATAATTGTCCTCTTGCCTTTCCTTTGTTCATTATTTAAAAAGACAATTTCTAATGTGGTCCAAGACTCCAACATATATTGTGCGACCAATGCTCTCTCCTCAAATCTGAAAACGAATAGTATGGCACGCTATCACCTATAGGGATATTGCACTAGTAAATCGGCTATAAAAAAACTGCTCACTGAAATGGATTACCTCTGTCCCGTGGTATTAATCTCCCACATGTTCTACTTCCAAGGTTATCTCCACTCCGACTGGCCCCCGTGTTCTATTTCTATGCTTTTTAAAACTCTGGCGGGCTGTTGAGGTATTAAATCTCCCTCTCTCGTTTGCCGTCTAATGCAAAACATGAAAAAAGCATGCAGTAAGAAACGGAAAGGCTCCCCCTCTACCTTTTCAAATATTTTATCCAAAATCTCTCTCCGCCTAACCCATATCGGCTAGTCTTCAGAGCCTTACCTTAAATCGTACAGCGTTCAGCCAGGAGATCGAGTGTCTTTTCGTGCATAAAGATCACTCGTCCCGGTAGCTCTATTTAACTGGTGTAAGCCCGTACCGGATAGGTTACTGCGGCTCACGTGATATTGATGTTTATTACGTCTATCTTTCTTCCTGATTGGTCATTGCACTCACATGATTGTGCTTCTCACCACATCGCCACATACTTTTGTGTATGTAATGGCATGTAAATACATGTTCCAGGATATCAGTCGGGATAATAATACTCATGATTACTCAAACCCCGTTATACCAGCCTATATTGTATTGTGCTTCAAATATAGTAATGAGAAACGCAATAGCCTCACAGTTTAAATTTCTATTGAAATCACATGCAGTCCTTCCTGCTATTTATAGATTACCTAAGATCCACAAAAATGTATCGAACCCGCCCATGCAGCCCATTGTCAGCAGTGTAGGCTCATTGTTGGAGCCAATTAGTAGATTTTTTTTATTATTATTTTTTTTTTCCTAAACCCATAGTGCAGAAACAAAGGTCATGCAATATCCATTTTTGAGGGTTTGAGCTTCAATAGGGTGACCCAATTTTTAGGTCACCCTGGACATTGAAGCTCTATATACCAATATTCCACAGGATGATACAATGGAAGTAATCTCTACAATATTAGATCAGGAAGAACTAAACTGGGCCAATAAAGTGTTTTTAAAAGCCTGCATTAGGATGGTCCTCAAAAACCATATTTTTTTATTTCAGGACGAACTATATTTACAAATCAAAGGGACCAGTATGGGGGCCACTTGTGCCCCTAGTCTGCATGCCTATATGTGGGGGAGTTTGAGCAGAGACATATATTCAATGAAATCGCTCCCTATTATGAGAACATTTCCTACAGGCACCGTTTCATAGAGGATATCATTTTCATATGGAACGGTGCCAGTAATTAACTTCAGTCCTTTTTAGAGTGGATCAATTTGGGGGGATCCCAATTTAAAATTCACAGCACACTATAGTGACTCCTATGTAGAATTTTTAGATCTAAAAATCAAAATTATCAGTGAAGATTAACATGTGGAGCTTTATACAAAACCCACTGACAAAAATACACTATTGCAATATGGGAGTAACTACCCTCACTCCCAAAAAGACAATATACCCTTTGGGGAATTTTTAAGATTGCGACTAAATTGTACGACAATTTCTGATTTTTATTGTCATGCGGAGTCATTAAAGAAAATTGAAAGCAAGAGGCTATCCCAGCAAACTAATTAAACTCTTTGAAAAGAGAGATTTTATGACCGAGAGTCTTTGTTAGATATTAACAAGGAAAAAAGAAATACTGCCACAGGGAGAGTAGTTGGTCACACAATTCTCTAATACAAGTAATCAAATTAAGAACATAGTGAATAGAAATTGGAAGATTTTAAATTATGGCACAAGCAATTGGTTGCAAAAACCACTGTTCTCCTTTAGACGTAACAAAACGATAAATTCACTTGTGAGAACTTGCAAATCTACTTGTGGAAATCAAATGACTTTGAGCGGCGAAATAGCTAGAGGGAATCACAAATGTGGGACGTGCTCTATATGCCCACAATGTCTAGAAGGCAATGATATTGCATTTGCAGGCAAACTAATTACAGCAACCACTTTAAACAACTGCCGCAGTAAAAATGTGGTATGTCTTCTAGTCTGCCCATGCGGACTAGGATATGTGGGAGAGACTAGCAGAGAACTCCGTACACGCCTGTTTACTCATCAGTTGAGGCACATTATAGGTATTAGTCCAACATAAATTTCATATATCAAAAAAAGTTGAAGAAAGTTTTAAAGTCCACAAACAGATCAAAGAATTTCATTAATTCTCATTTTTTATTTTTATTTTCTTGTATGGTCCAAATGTCATTACAATACAAAACAGCCGACACGTGTTTTGTCCATCCGGACTTTTTCAAGGCTGTAACAAATGGATACAAATATACAAAATTACAAATCACATACATTTAATATACAAAATTTAATGTTTAAAAACACAGTATTGGTTTAAAAGTCTTCTTCCACAAAGACAAATTCACATACATTTGTATTGTATCAATTCCTTTTATCTTGACACTCAATACACATGAGGGGCTAGTGTCAATAGATAAATTAGAAAAAACCATATATATGCAGCCAGTGAAGAAAGTTCTAGCATTAGAGTATAGAGAGCCACCACCAGAAGAACCATCCCGATCCTATTGGAGTATAAGACATATTGCAGAATAAAAGCAAATTAATATGTGCTCATAAAGTCATGACGAAGAACTAACCTCATTGAAAAACAGAGTCTCTCCCCATGTATATTGAATCAAAAAAAGGACCACTCCTTTTCTCATAAGGTCAGTTCTAGCGCTTAACAGGTCAGTGTTCCATATGTTTCTTTTCTGTGACTCGAACACTCCCCACGCTCGTAATCGATTTACCACGGCCAGGATAACGCTGTAGCGCTAAGGTACTGATACACCTATACACCAAAGAACACATGTTCCGTTTTAAAGAAGTCTCGCAATCTATTTATTATATATATGGCCATAAATAAGGCCCATACACTACTAATTAAAAAGATAATGATAGTTTGAGAGGTCCCAAATATAAAACAATTTGGGAGTGGGAAACCCACTCCCTTGTACATATCAAGCGATTAATCAAACCGCTCTATACAGTGGACAAATAACACTGAATGGTATCTAGTCAAAGGTAAAACATCCTAATTAGTGCAGGCGTAGCCAAACGTTCTTACCAATTTGCGTGGGTCCCTTTTCTATGTCTCAAAGAGGACCCCTGTCCCAACCAGTAATGGTGGTAAACACTTATATTTTTATAGTCGTCCCATCATTAGTCTTGTTAGACGTATCCCCCAGTTAGGGTTGACTTCAAAGCAAAGGTTTGTCAGGCAGGTCGTGATACACCTACAATAAATTGAAAGACATGTATGTGACCCATAGGTCTAAAGTATTGTGGACAACGCGTAAACAATCTTTACCATACATTGGTTATCATTATATTGATCTGGTGGGACACACCATGGAATTAGTTATAAGGTATAGCTCATGAATAAAACCAGTCCATGTCATGGATATTGGTGATGATAGGCACTCAGAAAAAACTAGCCCAAACTAGCAGCGATTTGCTGGAGAGAACCGAGTAAATATTATCGTCCCCCATCCAGAAATATCTCGATTGCCCTCATTAATAAAACCTTATTACTTTTTATCTTTCATTTTTGGCACAATCGACGTTGCATTTGAATCTTGTGTGAATACGATAACCAAACTGCGTGTTAGTCTGATTACTAAAAATCGGAACCTCCCGTCCTAGCTGTCCGCAGAAATATAACAAACTTACTATATTAAAAGTTAGAGACTCTACTTCCTAAATTCAAACATTCACAACATACCTGTCGACGGCACCCGTAACCGCGTCTCGACTTCCGCAAGAATACCGACCACTAATTTGACTTTAGTCCTTTTGCCTTTATCTAGGAAAGTGCCCGGCGTGTTTACGTAGACAGAATGAACAAAAAGCGGACTGGGACCAAACTTTTCATAGAATTCTTGATCGCGCCATTTTGGAACAGTCTCAAAGTATTTATCGTAATAAGGCAATGGCAGTGAATAATTATTTCACTCGTTCCAATTTCATCCTATATCGTTTGAAAGACACATATCACGGAGAGCAGTTGAGAAGGTACACGCCTCATAGAACACCAATCCGCTATTAGAACAAACCAAGAAAATGCCCCACTCACAGAACATTTCCTTAGTCTGAGCCACAAATGCGATGAGTTTAATTGGTTTATTCTTGAGAAAATTACTATAAACAGAAGAGGAGGTGATGTGGATGCAAAAAGAAAAGAGCAATGGTACATTTGCCATCTTAATACAATAGAAGTGGGACTTGACTCGAGAGGACTGGATGAGAATCATAGTAACATAATTGAAGGATACTATAGAGTGGATATTATTTGCTGTTTATAATGAATACAGCAATGTATGAATTCCATCTACTTCAATTTATATTGACTATTAAGAGTTAAGTCTACTAAAAATATTAGATCTTTCTTTTATAGAACAATCCAGATGGGCAGTATGCCCTTTACTGTCCATGAGAAGGGCAGAGTCAGCACAAGTTTAATTTAGAAAATGATTAGGGCGAGAGCAATCGTTAATCTACTGGTAAAGCGATAGAAATTGGTTATGATGAAGAGTTACTTTCTAGCGAATCGGATGATTTCTACAGCTGACCATGGTAACCGAATTTAATTATCAGGTTTGACAACTCTGCCACCTATGAGATGGTAGAGTCAGCACTAGTTTGCCTTTCAAAGTGACAGTCACGTGATGTGAGGCTATTGCGTTTCTCATTACTATAGTTGAAGCGCAATACAATATAGGCTGGCATAACTGGGTTTGAGTAATCATGAGTATTATTAGGCCGACTGATATCCTGGAATAAGATGTATTTACATGCCGTTACATACACCAGTATGTGGCGCTGCGGTGAGAAGCACAATCATGTGAGTGCAATGACCAATCGGGAAGAAAGATAGACGTAATAAACATCAATATCACGTGAGCCGCAGTAACCTATTCGGTACGGGCTTACACCAGTTAAATAGAGCTACAGGTACGAGTGATCTATATGCACGAAAAGAAGACACTCTATCTCCCGGCTGAACGCTGTACGATTTAAGGTAAGGGTCTGAAGACTAGTCGAATATTTGAAAAGGTAGAGGGCGAGGCTTTCCGTTTCTTACCGCACGCTTTTTTCATGTTTAGCATTAGACGGCAAACGAAAGAGGGAGATTTAATACCTCAACAGCCCACCAGAGTTCTAAAAAGCATCGAAATAGAACACGGGGGCCAGTCGGAGTTGAGATAACCTTGGAAGTAGAACACGTGGGAGATTAATACCACGGGACAGAGCTAATCCATTTCAGTGAGCAGCATTTTATAGCGGATTTACTAGTGTAATATCCCTATAGGTGATGGTGTGCCATACTATTTGTTTTCAGATTTGAGGAGAGAGCATTGGTCACACAATATATGTTGGAGTCTTGGACCACATTAAAAATTGCCTTTTAAATAATGAACAAAGGAAAGGCAAGAGGACAATTATAATCCAGTTCGAAAATCTAAGGTGAGACAGGAAGCTCATTGTGGGATCTGGGGGAAGTCCCTATTACATCCAAAAAGAGGGATGGAGGAATTACACTTGTATCAAAGCGAATTGGGAATTCGAAAAGGCCCTTTTTAAAATAAAATAATTGGAGTTAACAGTGCATTAAGAATTTGCTGATAAACACGTGCAGAAAATCTTATGTTATTATTCAAGCAACGACAATGTAGAAACCTTACAGGTTGAAGAGAAAGTGTGTTTTTTTTTTTTCTTTTTTTTTTTTTAATCTATTCTATACAGGGGAGTGATACCAGAATTAACACTCTGAGAGAACACATCCATTATTGTCTTGATAAAGATGGGAGTATAAGTGTAACCATCGAAACGTGTCAACGCTTCTGCAAGCATAATCTAAGGATCAACATAGAATTGTAGATACAAAGGAAATTAATGCATCACTGGCTATGTTCTAGCAATCACAATTCCATATGATATGCAATAGGAAATGACAAGGTGTTTTGTCTAATGTGTTGTTGTCTCTTATGCTGGTCATAACGGTGTGTTGTAATCAAAATTGAACAATTTTCCTCTGTACTGTATTAACTATTTTTATTGTTTTGAGTCAGATTGGAGACTCTACTTTGAGATTTTAAAATTAGGTGTGTTAAAAAAAATTTTTTAAAAAAATTACAATCCATGTGTAAGAATCATATTTGGCGTGATTGAGGCTTCCCCTGTGGTCCCCAGTGAGCTAGTCATGCTCCCCATTCTCCTCAAACGATGATGGCAGTTTGCCATTCAAGAGACCCTCTTCTGGAGAGGTAAAGCCAAACCCAGTAAAAGCACTTTAAAACATTTGTATTTTTTATTGTAACGATCACTCTGACAATTTGGATGCCCTCGCATCTGCTCTAGCTTCAGACGGGCTAAAGGATTCTGACCTAGTTGATTTGGTACCAATTAAACACACAGGTCTCAATTTCCTGCTAAACCCAGTGCTAAATGTTTGACATAGTTAAACTGTCATTTGAGCCATCATTGCTGTTTTATCCCCATCAACAAAATGGCACATCTGCTCACATAGAAGAATTTAGTGGAGCACAAATAAGAACCCTATTAGACAAAACTATTCCAAATAAATTTCAAATCGGAAAGCCCTCGCCGTGTCATTGCAGACCAGGTGTTTATAACACTTTTCATAAAGTCCAGCAAAGACTCCAAACTAGGTATTTACCTTGTCTGGTTGGCCTGACAAGATAAATGATTAGACTTTATGGGCCCTATAATAAAAATGTTTCATTTGACTGAACAAGTCAGACTTCTACTCCATATAATCCATTCGTCATCAAACTGGATATATTCAGTGATTTTCTTAGTTGGTAATGCAAATTAAACGCTAGGTCTTCTAAAGTTATATCCCAGGTTAACATAACTAGCCTCTTCTGAGGACGATCTGACAGAAAAATGCCTCTTGTGTGCAGAAAATTAAATTAAAGAAGTTTCTAATTATATTATTATGTTCCGCTCCAAAGTCAAAACTCTAGTATCAGTCAGGTCTTTGGCCAAAATGTGTTTTTTGAGGGCCCCTTAGGAAAGGAGACTGTTCTGTAGGTCTCCTCCACTTTCCTTCCGGTTCCCACATAAGAGGACAGTTTGAGTGCCAGTACAGCAGAAGTGCCTTTTATCCACAAAGGCATAGGAACCAGTTAAGAGGCCAACTTTGTAAGGGGGCAGATATTGTTTCTGGACATTTATATTGAATAGCAACAGATTCTTGAGTGTTAAAGGATTCCAAATAAAATTTTATAGCATTTCAGTGCAATAATTTCCAAACTTCCCTATTTCTCGGCTACATTCCCCTTTAATATCTCAAGGGATACAGGAACTATTAAAGAAGAGGTCAATAGAGGCCAAAATCTTTGATCCTGCAGGCTTTTTAGGCAATATCATTCATTTATTTATTTATTTTTGTTAAATCGAAGCAAGAAGTTGAGACCTGATTGATAGATGAAACTTCAGCCGTTTTATCTTCTACAGACAAAATGGACAATTTTCCACCCCCCTGTCTACACACTTCAGATTGGATGGTTTGATTGGTAGGATGCTTGCCTATCAGTTCTCATCTTTCCTCTATCAGAAATTCCTCTCATTCCAATGGTAAATACTTTTTACTAGTTCACGAAGCTTTTTTTATTTGAATAATCTGTTCCTTATTGTTTCACAAAACTTCATTGCATACAAGACCCCAAGGCATTCGACTGATCATTTACCTAGATGACATTTTAATGTCTTAAGACAAGAATATTCTAATGGTTTCATTGCAAGTGTCCTGAGAAATTTGTTTCATTACAAGTCAATAGAAACTCAACGGTCTTGGACAGCAGGCAACAAAGGTTTCTGAGATTGGTTGAGTTCCACATCTGGCATTCTATAACTACTGCTATTAAAGCTTCTTACCATCAGAAAAGATTTCTCCTTTGTTAACCTGTTCTCGCATATTTCTTTGCTACTTTTTTAGCATGGTAGGTTTCCTAACTCCTTAAATAAATCCATTATTGAGCCCTTCAGAGACAAAAAATGTAAAACCTGAGACAAGTATTACATTTCTCAGATCGGACTCCTTTATATATTGAAACAAAGGAAGCGGCAAATTGGTGGCTGGACTCTGTTCCAAGACTGGAAGCAAGTTTGTCTGGATTGCGTGCTCTATGTAGCAGTTCTTGCCTTGGAGGTGCATGATCATTAAGGGAGTCTTCCATTCACATAACTTTTGAGGTTCTTGCAGGATCTTTTTCCATCTAGGCTTTCACAAAACATCTGTTCAGCCCTTTTCAGAATAGACAATACAACAGCAGTTAAATGCATCTGCCCTTTAGGAGGTACTCCGTCCAAGGTTCTGGACAATTTAGCAGGACCATTTTAGGAATGTTGTCTCCAAAATGAAGTTTTGTTAATGACCGAATATCTTCTGGCTGACCTCAATTCAGCAACATGTTGGTATTTTCATTGTCACAGAGGCTTCTGCGACTGGCAACTTTATATCCTAGTCTTTCAGCACCATCAAAGAATATGGGGTCTGTTTTCAGTGGATCTTTTTTCTTCCACATTGAACACCTCACTTCCCAGTTATACAGTTGGAAACCAGACCCACTGGATATATCAACAGATGCCTTCCTACATCCATGGAATTGGGTCCTTGTTATGCCATTCCTCCATTTGTCATGATGTTATAGAAATAATTTTAATGAGTTTGTTGACTTCATTAGTATTTCATCTTGAGCATTTAACCAAAGGCTACAGCATCCAGGACAAGAGCCATGCCTTTCTTGGTTGCCTCCAGCATTCTGCTTCCAGGCAGCTGATGGGTCAATGTTGTGATAGCACTTGGCTCATGCATGGGATGTACATTGAGGGTTCTGAACAAGCCGGTGGCATCTGTTGTGATTAGGGTTTTTGGTAGTGAAGTAGGTATTGGTATTCAGTGAAAATGGCATGTTAAGCATGTGACCTTCTCCACTGGTTTCTGTACAAACATTAGGAAGAAAAGCTTTACACAGCTTTCACCTTTGTAAATATTTGCCTGCCCCTTGCTGATCATATATTGATGCATGGCAACTATGTCAGCTTAAATACCTTTGAAACCAAGATCACTGGGTAGGTAACATCTGCGTTTTATAAAAAGAGAAATATAAATAGAACTTTTTTTATCTTCATTTATTGTATATCGAAACAAAACAAAATGCATCCTTTGTTTCCATCCCTTTGTATCAAGCTTTAGTTTCTGTAATCGAGTAATTGGCCTTCCCAAACAAAAAATATAATATGAAGCTGCATGAAAATTGGAGGCCTTTGGGCACCATATTAAGTCTTGCTCTCAACAAACTCAAAATTGCCATTTTATTAGTATCCAGTTCTTGGAGCAACCTGATGTCACTCAAGAGCCGGTTATCCTTAACTGCATCTTTGTTTACCCTGCAGTTTCCTTTCAAGGCCTGGTTTACTTTCAGTCCTTTATTTGACTCTACTCCTAGAGCTATCTGATCCATTATTCAAGTTACCACGATCAGTCTTTTGGCAAAAGCTTCTTGTAGACCTTAACAAAAAGTTACATTGGGCTTGGAGCGTATTGCTGGTTGCTTTGTCTCTTACTTGTTGCTTATTGCATGACTTGTCTTTCTCTTGTGTTTTGTCCCTCACCTGAAGCGTAGTTTCTTTACCACGCTAGTAATTTTTTTTTTTTTTTTAGTGGGAGGGGGGGGCTTGTATCTTTCCACTGCTCACAATTGGAGAACTTTTTCCTTTTTCATTCAGCGCTTCTTCAGTGCATGTTTTTCTTGCTCTCTCCCTTGTGTGATCTCCCTCTCAAACATCCAAGACCCACTTCATCGCTCTGTGTTGCTCCCCACACCTCCCAGATTGTATGTAAAAGCCTAGCACCGGTATATTTCTGCAGAGTATGACTAAAGAGCAGACTTTAAAGATTGTTTTTACTATTTCCTGCATTCCGCATACTTCACAAAAGCTCTGGCACACCAAGGCTTTTAAAAAACCCTTGAAGGGATGGCTGCTCCTCGGGTTGGGAGAGGGGCCGGTTATCCAGTAAGTATTCTTAGAGGAGCCTGATCTAGTTCAACATTACTGTTCCTTTCGGTCTTTCACTAAGGATTCCCACCTATCCTTAAACAAATCCAATGACCAAACTGTACCTATCAGCCGTTCAACTTGGCAACTGATATAACCCCTGACTTAACATTTCTAGTGCGTGCCTTTCAAATAGTAGTAGGTTGGAAGTAATGGGGGGGTGAATTTAGGGAAATCTGCAATTTATTACAGCAAGTTTTTTTTTATGGGGGGTGAGGGGGTGGGGTCTACTTAGCAAGTGGCTGAATCCAAATGTTTGAGAGACGTGCTCCAAGAACTTCATTTACTTATCCTTTTTCATCGTGTTTTCTTTTTGGAATTTAGGGTGGGACTTTCCGGATACTGTGCTCCTGTGGGTGCCAATGCATTAAACGGCCTTGTAGTTATTGCAGCACAACTTTGAAAACCAGATACCCTAGCCCTCCTGCTGTAGATGTCCCCTTTAAAACATATTAGTTGCTACTTTATTTGGTTTCATTTATTGCATTGCAGACTCAACGCTTTTGGTTTTTAATAAGCTGTGTTTGGTGTACCACCAAAAAGGTGGAAATACTCCGATTAGATTTCCCTAGCTACCAGAACTACAGGTACAGCCAGATCACTGCAGATAAAGGGAAAATATATAGTTATCTCGCACCCTTCCCTGTGGGCTACATCAATGTGAGAGGTGTTTGGAGGACAACAAGCCTGGCAGATGAATCCTGGGGGAATAAGAAGCTCATTGCTATTCCGACCAGCCAAATGATTACAGACACAAAAGGCAATTGGGGAATTAATACCCTGGGCAGTTAAAGGAAATATGGATCGGAATCGTCATTGTAGGAGAGTAGGGTCTGCTATCCTATGGTCACCCCAAATTTTTGCTTTTTGCTTCACTGGTTTTTGACATATTGAGGCTGTGGGCCTGCTGATCAGACCCCCCAGCCTGCTGTTCTCTCTACTAAATGGACACTATGCACTATAGGTGCATAACCAATTGGAATTGGATCACCCTGTGAGCCCCTGTACCAGTGTACACTAGGTACCCAGGGCATTGGTGTATCTAAGGCCTGCCAGGGGCTGAAGCATGTATTGTGCCACCCCTGGCCTGGCCTAGCAATTTGACACAACTGGCTGATCACTCAGCTGGGGTAAGTTGGTGTAACCACCTCTTACTTAGGTGTAGTATACCTATACCTAACCTTAAATGGGACACATGTTAACCTATAAGTCACTCCTATGGCAGGCCTTGACAATCCTGAAGGCAGAGTGCTTGGTTCCATGTGAGATGGTGCTCTGGCATGAGCTGAGCCTGTCTGCAGTGGTCGGAACATCTTCCTTCTACCGTTTCCAGATATCGTCATACCATATACTCTTAAGTGCATTATGAACCTCGCGGTTAAATGCTATCTTTGGTTTGGCTTTATCAAAACATGTCGAGTAAGGTGTCATACGAATTGGAATACTAACCCCTCGCCAATTCTGGCGACGGGGTTCGCATTCCACCCTTCTAGACGGACACGACATGTACAGTACCTGAAACCCGGGTAAAATCCGACGTAGCCTCAGCTCCACAAAATGGATGCTGCCACCACAGACACAAGTCTGCCCTCCTGCTGCTGGGAGTCCTTCCAGCTTGGGAGACGTGGACAAAGGGTTTCCTGCCAGGGGAGGTGTGTGCACCACCCCAGACAGGATTTTGTGTATTGGTCAGGTAGGGCTTGAAAGGAAACTTACATGCCTGAGGCTCACAAGGAGCCTCGGTGCATATGCCAGTTCAAACCGGTCCTGGGGCACACCAGCCCCGGACCTGGGGCGAGCTGGACAAAGGATTGGGGGTGTAACCACCCCACTTCCTGGTCCCACCCTTAGGGAGGGACCTAGCAGGTAGTCCGGCCCCTAGAATCCGCTTAAAGGTAGGAGCTGTGTCCTAAGACTTCAGACATCCTGGAATCAACTTAACTACAAGAAGAAGACGGGAACTTCGACGCTCTGCTGCACAGAGGACAGAAGGAAATCTCCCCTATGGTCAGGGAGTGACCATCTTGCTAACGCAAGCACCAACCAGCTACTCGACGTCTGCTTTGCCGGAGCCCGAGCCCAGAGCCCGACAAGACCTGGACCTCTCACCGCCCGATCCACAGTCCCTGCAAAGAAGGAACCCGTGGAGGCACCGAGACATGTGGAGCCAGCCATCTTGAAAGACCCACGACAAGCTGCAAGCGCGACAACAGAGGCTCCCTCCAAGTTGTGCTTTGGGTCCTGAGAAGCCCAACACCCGAGCAGCATCTGCACCAAAGGTGAGCCCTCCAGCATCTCCACGATCTGCGTGGGGCCCCTCTGCACTTTGCATCTCGACGCGCCTGCCCGGTCCCTGGCCCGTTGGCTAGTGGCCATTTTGGCGACCTTGTTTGAAAACTACGACGCTGGCTTGGTTGCTCCAGACTGGCCCCTGCTTCCCTCCAAAGGAGCAGCCCCTCTGACCTTGCTGGTCAGAGTAATCAGCTTTCTTCATTCTTCACGACTTCTGCCTTTGCCAAGGCTTGTTTGCTTCCTTCGAGTCGCCGACAGTGAGAACCTGTGTGGGACAGCTCGTGACCCGACTCCTGGACGTCGTCGACCTTCAGGGACCACGTGGCTGCGGAGACCAGCTACACCTCATCACCTGTTTGCACCCGACATCGCCTGGTACCTACCTGGTGCCACGCCGGTCACTGGCTAGTGACTGAACACTGTCCCCTCTGCTTTCAGGTCTTCTACAACTCCGATCCACCCTTGGATCCACCGCATCTCTTCTGGACGACCGCCTGCAACATCTTTGTCATCAGGCTCCATTGAATCGATAGACGAAACCTGACGCACTTCGAGACCTATGCACCCACTTCCTGTGGGTGAGGGAAAGCTGGCACTCCGGTGCCCAAGTGTAGAGAAACATCTCTAGTGTCTGTGTTTTAAGTCTTAAGTTCGTAGTCCATCCAGAAGACCCTTCTAGCAGTAACTTTTGAACTTTTACGCACCCATTGAAAACCTATGGGAGCCCGCGTGTAACTTTCCTCACTGCACACGCGACCCGTGGACCTCCGGGTCACTAACTGAAGTTAGCTCCTTGTAGGCCCAGCGATTCTAGAGGCCCTAGGCCTTTTCCCTTCCCTGTTCGTGGTACTTATACCACTATTTTAATATATGGTTTGATCGGCCACCAGGGCCTATCCATATAAAGTGCAACTTCTGTATATTGTAATACTTTCTTGTTTAGCGATTTGTGCTCCTATGCTCAAAGAGTCTAGGGGATACTTTTGAGTAATAAATACATATATATTTTGAATATATATCTGTGTGGTGTCCTTTCATTGGTATAAAGGGGGGTTACATATGGTAAAACAGCTTGCTTAACACGCTTTAACGAGTTTAGCCTCAAAGACTGCTTAGCCTACGCTACCACTAGGGCAGCTAGTCCGAAAAGGTTGACTTACAACCACACCATAAGGGTTGCATGGCACAAGGTGGTCACTTTAACTAGTGAACAGCATATACAAGGCCAACTTCTCCCAGTCATGATAACAATGCATACTTTAGTAAAGGCAAAACGCATCTAAGAAAGTACCACCAAATATTGCTTATTGCTGAGAATCCTAAGCTACATGTATCCTGGTATCTACTTAGCTATTTAAAATGTGTTCTGCATATCTTCGTGCAGCTTTCTTGACTGTCTAGCTGTTTTATGAATGAAATGGCACTTGGGATGGGTGCAGCTTCCAGTTGTGCATATGGTCCTTCCCTAATCCCACCCAGAGGAGAGACCGGATTGCATTGTTTTGTACCTTTGTGCCGTAGTTTCCTGGGTAGAATGCCATTGTTTTCCATTGTTAGCTGTGAGCATCTAGTAATTTGTTGGGTAAAAGCATCGGTAATCCGGTCTGCTTGATAATTTAGTGTCCTGTTACTGAGCATGGCTGCATGGCAACCAGCCCTCATCAGGGGATCTTGAGCTTTCTCGAGTGAAATCGGTTAGTGCATTACACTTTATTGGCTGTTATTATGGATGTGAGTTTCTGCATAGGCACTTTTCTGAGAAAGCATTGTATTAATTATATCATATCATTATGACAATATGTACACAGCAAACTTTGACGCTGACACAATTGCCATATTGTTTGTGGTCCAGGACAACAATTTACATATTTATTTTGTTCCCTGAACTAATAGACCCACACCCATGTGGTACAAACCGTTGGTTGCCCTTTTACTGTATGGAGATTTTTTAGGCCCTTTTTTGCCAGTAAGGCAGGACTTGTATCTATATGCATAAATTGCTCAACATTGTATAAGATTCAGTAATGCAGAGGTTTTGCTGTTTGAGCGAACCCTTTAAGGAAACCTGGTCAATCAGATTTGTAGAGTGCTTCTTGTCACCCATGAGGGTATCCATGTGCTGGGAGGATCCCGTTCATTAGCCGAATAGCCAGGTGTTCAGGAACTTTCGGACTCTAGAAGAGTTTGGGAGGTCTGTAGATGAAAGGGTAGCTCGTTCCATGTCTTTGCTGCTAGGTAGGAGAAGGAGCGACCTCCACATCTGTTAGGACGGAGGTGAGGGTTAAAGAAATGGATGCAGAGCGGAGGTGTCTGGTGGGCTGATGGAAGTTCAGGCTGTGGTTCAAGTAGGCGGGTTACAGTTGTGTAGGACCTTGTATGCATGGATCAGGAGTTGAGTTTGGCATCTTTTTCTGTACATGGTGCCAGTGATAATTCCCTGAGGCAGGGGGTGATGTGGGTTCATTTAAAAAGCTCCAGGATGAGTCTAGCTGCAGCGTGCTGTAGTTGTCAGAGGAGGTGAGGTACAATCCCTGCGTAGAGAGCGTTACCGTAGTCCAGGCAGCTCCAGATGAGGGCCTAGGTGATGGTGCGTCTTGAGCTTTGAGGTAGCCATTTGAATATCCTAAGAAGCTTGCTGAGGAGATAAAGCAGGAGGAGAAGATTTAGTTGACGTCGGTCATGGTTCGCCTGTTGTCCAGAATGATGCCTAGGTTCCAAGCTGTGGGGGTAGGAGTGAGGGGGTAGGGGTAGGTTGAAGTTCTGAAGACTGCTAGGATGCATCCCATGGGGAGATTTTACTTTAAAAAATCAGTAGATCTATCTTGTCCATGTTGATCTTCAGGCAGTTGTCCATCATCCAGTTGGGGCCGTCTGCCATGCAGTTGTGGAAGTTGGTCTTGGTGGTGTCTTCGGAGAGTATACGTTGTGTGTTGTCTGAGTAGGAGATGAGTCGCAGGTTTTGGTGATGCTGCCCAGAGGTATCCTATTAGTGTTGAAGAGTGTGAGGCTGAGCGAGGATCCTGGAGGTACTCCACAAATTTCCTTGGTTTGGAGGTGAAGGGGTTAGGGGAAGGCAGACCTAATGCCTTGGCCCCCCTTCACTAGGACCTTTGAGCTCAGCTCTCATTTCTGATGGTGGTTCCTAGTATGAAAACTTGTGTGCTTTTCCAAAGTGTAAAAATGTGATGCTTCTTGTAACTCTCCCTGGTTATATCCTAATGTATGCACAAGTCTAAAAGCATGATGGTAAGTGTTCAATTTCAAAATAAAATGTGCAAAAAAAAATATATTGCAACATGGAAAAACCATTTTTGAAACACGTCAATATTTATTAAAAAAAAAAAATACATAAACCTTTATGGGCAACCTGAAAATAATTTGGACCCTTAGTTCTAAATTATTCTTTTTTTTTTTTTTTTTTTTTTTTTTTAATCACAAAAATGCGCATCGCAGCAGTTTATTTTTTCATACGTGCCTTGTTTAGATCTTCTTGGCCCTTCACTTTACCTAATCACGGCGCTTCATTTTGGGTGTGTAGCTTCTTAAATCTTCATAGCGCTTTCGCTTTAACAGCATTAGGCATGGTTTCATGTCGCCTCATGGTACAGTTCTGACTGCTGTTTTCTCACCTACCTATATAAAGCACTCTCAAAACCTGCAGTCATAGTAGCACTATCGCATATATAAATACAATGCCTCCCATACGCACGGATAAACGGACCGAGGCGACATCTACTCTAGACAGTACACACTACTGCTACCTACTCTCGCTACCACCAGTTATTCTTACATACCAGTTGTAAATCCACATACTTAGTACACTACAAAGTGCTGCAGCTATTTCTATTTACATACATTCACAACACTACAAACAGATTAGGAAGATATTGTAATTTCAATGCCAATAGCTCAAAATCTAACACATGCGAGACCTGTTGCATTGCAAATGCTTGTTTTTAAGAATGGTTGCTATTTTTAGCAATGTACATATTGCAATTGTATAATACATATTACTATTTTTCGTTTATTTGTTTCATTCTGACACCTTTTAATGTACTCCTGATTCTCTAGTTTTCTAGGAGTATATACACCTCTTTTGCACATTTAAATGGCCGCTTCACTGTTAAAATGCCTATCTAGTGAGTAAACGACACTCTTCTGCCACAGCATACTGTGAAAATGCCATCCTATTCACTCTGGTTACATGTCACTGATCTGGCGAGAGTCTGTCTTTAGGAGCACACGGTCGCCGCTTCACCATGAGAGCTCTTGTATACATTTGTGATTACTCACTCTTTGTTTATTGTAGCTTTTATTAATGTACTACTTCATTCACTTTTGCTAGAATGTGTTTGTATGGTCAAGAATTCTCCTACGATACGTAAAATAAAAAAACATTAAACCCAGTGAAAGAGGAGTGGTTCCCTCCATAGTTAACTGTCTGAGTAATTTCTACTATAACCCTGTTTTGACATCCTTTTTGAGTTCTCTTTTTTGTAGGGTGGGAGGGGGTTATTGGGACTGGACTTTTTAGTTTACTTACGTTTTGATAATGGTAGAGATACAACTTTTTTTATTTTTTTATTTTTTTTTATGCCACCTATTTACACAATAAGCTGAGGTAATACTTACGTGCTGCCACATCGCCCGCAATGCATGAAGATGGTGGTCTCTCCACATGATGTGCAGTTATTTCCGTATAGGTAAACCTTCTTAATTTACCTTTTAGAGGTTGTAAGACGTGTTCCCTGATGAAGGACTGGAGGTCTGAAATGCATTAGAAATCCTAAATTAACAAATTTATTTTGATTCGTGTTGATAGAAATATCAATAAGCATCATGTTAAATACATTAAAAGCAATTGACTGGGATGAAGCATTTTAATCCTTCAGAGTTTCTCACCAATTCAAATGTGTGACTTGGGACTATGAGTGTTCACAATTGTAGCTATTCCTCTTATTTTCTACATCCCCCCAGCTAGTGCTGGTCTTAATTTAGACAAACCAAGTTATGCGTTGCTACTCTGAAGTCCAGCTGACTCTTGTCCTGTAAATCATTCTGACCCTATTCAACCAGTCCTTTTTGTTTTGTACCCATTTGCTTCAAAAGGCATCGTCTGCAGTGCTAAGAAAAATCTATTGAACTCTTCCCGCTTTTCCTAACACCCCCCCCCCCCGTACCCCACCTTACCATTCTAGTCCTTCATGGGCCTGGACCTCAACACTAAAGGTTTCTGCAACCATTATCTACAATGGTGGGTGAACAGTGCATACCTAGAGCGTTGTCTCCAGTGAATGCCCAATTGTTGCATGTATAGCGCAGTCCTCACCATTACCAGTTCTATAGGTTTCAAACAATTTAACATTTATGCAAAGAAACAAGTTTCTCCTTGCACGTGCATCTTGTGAGGTAGGTATATAGAGTGTTGTCCTAGGTTTCTTTTGAACAAAAATCATTTTCTGGCTTAATTTTTCCATTGACGAAAAACTGGTTGTTGGTGTTCATTTTATTTTGAAGATTTTATATAGCGTGAATGTGACCCAGGCGGGTAACTGAGTGCTTTACAATTAGGATAGGTATTACATGAATATACATAAACCGACAAGATAGGAGTGCGTCACAATTAAGGTAGGGAGGATGCAGACCCTGGAGAATGTTTGATACATAAATGAGCATGGCAGGCGAATGCTGGGGTTCAATCAGGGGGCATTCAATAAGCAGTGGGGCCAGGGCCGTGTTATGGCAAAACCGTAGACATTAGGACTTTTTTTTTTTTTCTTTTTACTTCCTTTTTGAACATAGTGGTGGAAGAAATTAATTAGACTTCTGGTGGAAGAGTTCCAAATCTTTGGGGAAGCGCATGAGAAGGCTGACTGGTTCTCATTTAGTGGAAGATCTGTGGTTTTAAGAGCAATGAACTTGCACTTCTTGACTGTCTGCATCCTCCAGATAATTCCAATTTCTTTAGCCAGATAAGTGGAAGTCTTGATGTAGGGCTTTGTGGGTCATGCAGGCTATCTTTAACTGTGTTCTAGCTTCATATGGCAGTCAGTTTAGGGATTTGAGGACTGGGGAGATAGACGTATTTCTTTTTGTACCAGTGATCAGTCTAGCTGCTGCATTAATGGAGACTCTTAGTGGGACCAAGTTATATTTGGGAAGTCCACAGAGCGTGGAGCTACCATAGTCTAGCCTAGGCAGTACCAGAGCTTGAACCGCCATCTTGAAGTCCTCCAGTGGAATGAATGGTTTTAGGTTCCTTCGTGTGTTCATCTGGTAATTAGCCCCCTTGCTTAGATTGCTAATGTGATTCTGCATGTTGAAGTGCTTATCAAGTGTGAGTCTGAGGGATTTCCAGAATTGATAATGTGGGGAGTGCAGTGCAAGACCATAAGATGTTTCAGCCAGTGGTCTATCTTGGGAGTGTGATTAGGTGGAGTGATGAGAAGGAATTCCGTTTTGGAGTTGTTTAGCATGAGGTGGTTGTCAGTTAGCCGGTTCGGAGTATCCATACGGGTAGAGTTTAGTGAGATAAAGTCTTCAGGGGAGGTGATTTTCAGATCGTGGAGTATCATCCGTATACATATGGAAAAAAATGTTTGCAGAATTCAGAGCATTTGCCAAACATTCTAGTAATAAATTGAAGAGTATTGGTGATGGTGCAGACCCCTGTGGAACCCCCCTAGAAACTGAGGAGGGCTGGGATAGGGATTGATTTACCTTTACTTTTTGTGATCTATTATGGAGGAAGGAAGTAAACCAATGGAATACCGGACCTGTGTTCAAGGATGGATAAGGGATTGTCGTGGTTAAGTTTCAAAAGCTGAAGAAAGGTCAAGGCGAATCGGGAGACATGCTTAGTTTTCGTCTAGCATTGTCATCCATAATGTGAGTGATCGCAGATTCCATGCTGTGACCTCTTTGAAATCTGGACCAACATCAATCCGGAAGTTGGAAATACTCCCATGTATGCACAAAGTTGCTTCTGCACTCCTTTTTCCAGCTGTTTAGCCAGCATGTGGATGGTGTAGATAGGCCAGAGTTTGAGATCAGATCTGTCTGCATTAGGGGTTTTTTTTAGAATGGGGGAGACCTGCGCTACTTTTAGGCACCGTCGGACGGTGCCTTGCGACAGCAAGGCGTTGACCATCTTTGTCTGTAGGGGGGAGGATGGTATCCTTGATGTCTTTGAAGATGTGTGGTGGTAGCGGGTCAATGAAATTATTTGATCAGTTGATCACCCGCAGAGTGTTGTAAATATCTTTCACTGAGGGGAGAAAAGGAGATCCAAGAGGTGTCGTTCTTGGTGGAAATACTGGAGGGAATGAGCCACTCATGGTGAGCAGGAGGAGCAGCCCTTCCGGATGTTGGGAGAATAACCCTCTTTGCTGCTAGGTCTTTACTGATGCTGTTTGTTTTCTCAGTGAAGAAGGCTGCCAAATATCGCATGATGGAAGGCCGTCGCCAAGGTCAGAGCAGTTTGGTGTCTTGCCCTATTCTTTGATTTAACTTAACAGGCTGAATTTTACATTTTATGTTGGGCAGTAGTAATTGATAGATATCTGCAGGGCTATGAAGTGGCTTACAAATCGGAAATACAAATTCATACTACAACTAGCTCATAAGTGAGTTGGTTAGATGTTTTGACCCCTTGGTAGTTCAGGGGTAGGTACATTGAGGTGCAACCTGGAGAAAAACTTGATTTAAACTGCTTTGCAATGTTAACCAGTCATAAATACCCACAAGTTTTTTCAGTAGCTTACAAATAGATTGACTTACCTATGCATATAGGTGCATATAACAATAGTACTTTGGTTCACTGAAAAGCTGATAAAAGGTGTTAGTTTTTACTCATGTCAGTAGCGCCTGTTTAAGCTATTTTGGAAATCTGAGCAGGTGAGTGCACCCAAAAAACTAAATTTTTAGGTTCGCAATGGATACATTCGTTATCTAAACTATCTTGCAGAAAGTCTATGGAGCAAAGCTAGCTGTGGAGAACAGAGTGCTTTGCAATAGGCAAGTATGTTTGACGTTTGTTTATTTCTGCAATACATCCTGATCTCCAGATTTTCCCATTACCTCATTCCATCTCTTGGTGACTTCAGATTGATTGACTGGTAGATGTTACAGGAATTTTATCTAGCAGTCTGGCTTTTATTCAGGGTGTTTTTCGCTCCAGTGACTTTCTATGGAATAGGTTTCCTCTGGTATAATTATTAGTTTTTTGATTGGAGTGGAATCCCCACTCCAATAATGAACACAGTCTTTGTTGGGATGAACCACTAAAATAACCTGTGCTTAACCCTCTGGTAGCTTGGCACAAACCCATTCATACTAAACTTAAATCCCAGCTCGATTAGGAAAAATAAAGTAAAGTTTAATAGAGTGACACCAAAACTAGAGGGTGGGAGGATCTGGTGTGGGGGTGAGAATCTCCAGTTAAGGGTTGCTGCAATGGAGCATGGGGTCGGCTACAGGCAACACCTTTGCCTTTCTTGAAGGTTTCGCGGGAAGGTAGTTTCTTCAGCGGGGCAATACAGCAGGTCTTAACAGAGGGGGTCCATGTGGAGCCTCTGGATGAAGTTGCAGTGAAGATTTCTACCTTCATACTTGGGAGATTTTTTGGGAGGTCAGATTCCTTCAGTGGCTGTAGCCAAAGAGGGCTCAAAGGAGGCCAGGTTTCTTCATGAGATGCAGCAGATGCTGCTTTGGATAAGAACGTAGAGGCAGCAGTGGCAAAGTCAGTCCCACTGGTAAGTCCCACTCGCCTGTCCTTCTCAGAGCAGAAATTCTTGAAGTTTTTTTAAGTCCTAGCTTTTAGGGCAGTAGCAGTACTACCAACACCACTTCGAAGAGTCCAGCACCTGGTGTGTGGGGGTGCCCCTCCAGGGTTGGGGAGGGGTTAGGACTCACTCCAGCAGATGTCAGCAGCAGTCTTCAAGGCTTTGGAAGAGTGTTTCCCAGTAGATCACTTAGGAACTAGTCTTTGGAGTCACTCTGGTGGCCTAGGGCCTGTGTTTGCTTTGTTTGCCCTAAGTTGGCAGGGTATGGCCAGAAGTGGGTCCCTTGCTCACTTTGCCACTGGATTCAACCCAGATCTCTTGACTGGGGGAGAATGTATGCATTGTCAGCATTCCGTCTATCATTTGTTTGTTGTAACACTGGATTCAAGCCAGCCTGGCTGATGAAGGGTGTTACCCAGAATCCGGTCCCAGGATGCTTGTTTCTGGTTCAGGGAAGACCTGGCTTGGTAGTTCGGGCTGGACTGTTCCCATGAGGCACAGGGTCAAGACTGATTTGCATATATCTGGGAGGTGGCGAAGTGAGCCAAAGAATGATGATGGATTCACCCCAGATCTGTGACTGGGGGAGAGTCTTAAAAGTTTCACTGCTCTGTCCATCTCCTTGTGTTTGCTAGGGCTCAAGGGGGAGTGTCCAGTCTTCCTTCCTCAGGCGGCAGGGCAGTCCTAGCCTAGCAGCAGGGCAGTCCTTGAAGCAGGGCAGTCCTCCTGAGTCTTCCACAGGTCCTGAAGTGATCTGATTAGGAGACTGACACTTTTTATTCCCAGTGCCAGCCTATGGGTGGGGGTGCCCCCTTTGTCTCCCCCCTTCTTCCATCATGAGCCTGGCCCCAAAATATCTAGTGTGACAGTAGCAACTACAGGCCTACGCCTGGTTCCTCACAGCATGTTAGAGCGAAAGCCCTTTGAAGTGCATGTGGGGCTTGTGGTAAATATTTCATTACCAGTACTATTTTTTATGCGGTAAAGTCTAGTAAGAATAACTCAGTAAATATAAGAGGCAGAATCCGTGGTATTAGAGGTTCTGAAAGGCTTTATTCCTCTACAAAGGAATTACAGTTCGAACTGTGGGCTTCAAATTCCATCACCACGAAGGTTCAGGAAGGGAAGGCAATACATTATTGACAAGTAATGGTATTTATATGGAAAGCATTACATTAAGACAGATGCAAGAGGCGTAACAGCTGATAATACAGATATAATACACATACGTAATGAAAAAAAAGAGTAAACATAGGCGTAACTAGAAACGTCATTAAACATGATGTCACAAGTGGGTGGATCCATGAGAGAATCCTGCAATGTCAGCAGAAATACTTGGCAGAGATGCGCGCGCAGCTGCATGACGTGTGATTGACGTGTAACTAGAGGGTGAAGGGGACTTGACATTTAGCTCTACATGTGGAGACAGAAGTCTGAGGGGTCATGTCAACCTAATCCCAAATCCTATCTAATATCTTATGTTTAAAGAACTGTATTATCCAAAAGGAAAGGTCTCTCGGACGTAATCTATTCTATACTGACTGTTAGTGCGTGTACAAGCGTCTAAGTGTCTACGTGAGATGCGAGGGGGGGCAGGAATCTTCCATGGTAACAGGAGCTATGAATTACTTGCATGAGGACAGTGAGGCCTGGCCCTTTGCACGGTAGCTGGAAGAATGTTTACCTAAACTACTAGACAGGAATGCATCGGATGAGGAGCGGAGCAGATAATCTTGAAGGTGAAATACAGTTTTTGGCAGGCAACAGGCTGGATCAGGCACCGTTAGCCGCGCAGGGAGTAGGACAAAGTTCAGGGATACAGATGCATGTTCGGACTGGAGCTGTCAGAGGCAGAAGGCAGGAAAAGGCTTGACAGAATTCAGGGCCTACTCGCCTGAGTCTGTAAAATGTGGAAAGTGAACCACATAAAGTCGGTGGCCTTTCGTACTTAGGAATGGAATATCTGACCCATTCATGGCGTATCTGAAAGCGGACATGTTGACGGTGGACGCACATGTATTTGCGTCTTCATAACTGGAACTGGAGGGAACATACATGTTCTTATAGCATGCACATGGAGCCGTTGGGGTCTACGATAGGGGACATAACTGATCACAAAATTCATATTTCCTCATTCCCTCCTTGTCCCCTACGGACCCTCAGGAGATATCGATCTTCATCAATCCATCGATCTGTTCATATAGCATCATTTGTTCTTCTTTCTTCTTCCGGGATCTTGAATGAAAACTTGGATGCGGGATACACGATGTGGCACACAGACCACAAATCGCTGGCCCACATTGTAGACATAGGCAGCAACTGAATAGTATGAGAAAGCCAATACCTAGGAAGGATAGGATCCTCCATCCCCAGGCTGACAACACGCTCCAGAACCAACCGGACCAAGTCCAGGTGCCTGGACTCTGGTGTATCTGGCTTATAATCTTATGAAGGCGAGTTATGGCTTTATATACTGACGGCGAGTTTTCTGGTATGAAAACACAGCAACTTGATCCGATGACCCTACAAGCTCCGCCCCTATCGGCCAGGATGACGTCAAGGACAAGACGATTTTGAAGCACAACAATCCGCATAGCAGACTGCTCTTCTGTTAAATTGCCTAAGGCGGAAGTAGTCTCGTTCACTACTGCTTCAAGGGTTCTAGTTAATCTACGTATCAGCTTACTATTAGTGACTGTACCTATATAGGGAAAGAAACCTTTATTGAAATCTGTGTATTGTTCCCATGCCGTTTCAGTGTAATCGACAATCGGGAGATCTCTCTGCTGTCTATTGTGTACTAAATGGGTATTTCTGTGATAATCAGGAGGGGCTAGGAAAACAGGTGGCAGAAGGAATGCTATGTAACAGGTACCATCCCAATCTAGAGGTAGACGTATATATGCGGTCTGGCCACATATGAAGTAGGAATGACGGGAAGCTCTAAATGTAGACTTGCCTTGATCACTGAATTTTATTACAGTGGTGCATTTACTATGGCCCATGTGTATGGAACCATTCTTTCTTACACATAATTCCCCTTTAACTGGGAATACTGACATAGCGGGCAAGATTGGTGTAGCTTCGGATTCGACATTCAGAATCAGGAGATTAAGTGTAAAATTACCTAATCCATATACCTCATTTTCTAGATCAGTTCCTGTTCTTTTGGGAAGTCCCTCCTTGTTAGGGTAGCAGACTTAACTAGGTTCAGGTTTCCCCATACCCAGTTGTCTTGATAAACTACGGGATTTGAATCTAGGGAATTAATCAAACTAAACCATGCACCACAGGAGCCATTGTGTGTGAACGGATACGGAAAGAGGGGCAAAACTCCCTTATAGTTCTGATAGGGAGGGAGTCGGACACATATCCAACAATTTGTAGCATTGTTGGTCTGATGGGAATGATGTAACATACTAATGAATGTGTTGTTGCGCAGCGCAAATCTATAAGACAACTCATGCGGAGGTAATTCGCTAAAAGAATGTTCTGCGGTAACATTGTAAGCACGTTTAGAAATAGGGTAATACATATGCAGCAATATACTAGAAATGATGATCAGAAGACTTAGAAAAAACAAAATTAATAATGTTACTGTGCAGTGACTACGAAGTGATTTACAATACGCATGCTTTTTAAGCTGCATCTGTCGATTTTTCTCTCTATTTCGGTCTAGAGGATACATGTCAGAGACAAATTCAACCGATTCACCTTGGAGAGGCCTTAAACAATCAAATTGTCTGACTTGCTAGACCTTAATTTCAGTTTGTAAAGTTCCGTTTCCGTGGGTTCAACCAAGGGGAGCTTTGAGTCTATCTGTGAGGGAATGCAGGGCTGAATGTTCACATCGGACGGTAGTCCATAAAATTTCTTGATATGACTCGAATGTAACCACCCTTTACGTCCCTCGATATCTTCACGGCTGTCCTTGTTGTTAGTAGAACGAGTTTAGGCGATTTCCACCTAGGCTCCAGTTGGGTCTTCCGGTCGAAATTCCGCACCAGAACCAGGTCACCTGGAACCACGTCATGGGGCTTCACCTCAGTGTTATCGGGAAAAGCTGCAGCTACCTGTGAACGACAAGATTGTAGTGCAGACATCAAGGAATCCAGGTAATCTGTCAGCATATTACAGTCAACATCAGTGATTTTACGAGGTATAGGCGTCCCCCACATATTTGGTGGTCTACCGAAGATCACCTCGTACGGGGATAGCCCTGTTCGAGAATGTGCTACCATTCTCATGTAAAAGAGCGCAACTGGTAAGGCTATTATCCAATCGACACCTTTTTCTCTACATATTTTGGACAATCTGATTTTCAGAGTTTGATTATGACGTTCCACAAGACCTGCTGCCTCGGGATGTCGAACACAGTGGAATTTCCATTGGTAACCTAACAGAAGTGAAACGTGTTTCATTAATTCGGATGAGAATGGCTGGCCGTTATCTGAGTATACAACACGTGGTAAGCTGAATCGTGGGAAGAATTCTCGAACTAGCTGTTTGGCAGTAGTCGGGGCAGTGTAATCTGAAACCGGGTAGGCTTCTGTCCAACGGGAAAGAGCACAGACAACTACGAGAACATATTTGAATCCTCGACATCGTTCCATCTGGATATAATCCATCTGGAGGACTTCAAAAGCATGATCGGGAGGTTGAAATCCACCCTGCTCTACGGGGATGCTTTTACCTGGATTATACTGACAACATATCATACAGGTACGTACTTTCTGTTTGGCTGCTGCTCGCAAGTGTTTGTTGAACCAAATGTGTTGAATACTATCTAGCATAGCTTTTTCTCCTAGGTGCGCTGGACTATGTATTGTGTTAATGATGACTTGAACCATGGAGTCGGGAAGAAACCATATAGATTTTTCCTTCGTCATCCATCCTTGATCCGTTTGGATCCCTCCTAATTCAGTCCATTTCTTTATTTCTTCTGGTGTAGCATGTGTCTGTATGTCAATTATATCAAGGGCGGGATCCTTAACTGTCATGCAATGTGTTGGTGTCGGAACTATTGTCTTTGTCGTGTCAGTTGTATGAGTCTGGTTCTGAGCAGTCTGTTTAGCTGTTCTGTCAGCTAGGTCATTACCCTGAGAAATGATATCGGTAACTTTTGTATGAGCTTTGCATTTCATAATCGATATTGCAGTAGGTAGATGAATCGCGTCTAATAGAGCTTGAATGAGGGGTCCGTGTTGGATGTGGGCACCGTGAGAAGTTAAATAACCTCTCTCTCGCCATAGTACGCCGAAGTCATGGACGACTCCGAATGCATAACGTGAATCTGTGTATATGTTGACTTTCTTATTTTTGGCTTGAATACAGGCTTGTGTCAGAGCGATAAGCTCTGCTGCTTGAGCTGACAAAGTGTTGATACAATTTGTTTCAATGACTTCAGTGTCTGTTGTGACTGCGTAAGCGGCCACTAACTCTCCTGTACTTGTTCTCATACATGAACCATCTACATACAATGTCAGGTCTGGATCTGATAAAGGGATGTCTGTCAAGTCTTGTCTGGGTTTCGTCGTGATAGTAATGACTTCAATACAATCATGTGCTAATGGATCTGTTCCATTTACGGGCAAAAGTGTGGCAGGATTTAACGTATTACAACGTCTGATTTCTATATGTGGCTGAAACAATGTTAATTCATAACCGGTGAGTCTCGCTATAGTCAAATGTTGTGTTTGTGTGCGGTTCAAGAGAACCTCTACTGTGTGTGGTACTTGTACTGTCAATTGATGTCCTAACACTATGGCATCGCTTTGTCTGATTGCTAAAGCTGTTGCTGCCACCGATTTCAGGCACGCAGGAAGAGCCTGAGCTACTGGATCTAATGTACTAGAGAAATAAGCACATGGTTTGTGTGATCCTGCTTGTTCCTGAGTGAGTACTGACAAGGCAGTACCTTCGCGTTCTGTAACAGAGTGTAAACTGTTTACTGTAACATGGTGTTGCTAAAACAGGTGCTTGGCATAAAGCTTTCTTTAAGCTTTCAAAGGCATGTGTATGTTCTTGAGTCCAAGGGAGAACGGTCGATGTGGCTGCCTCCTGTGTTGTCAACTGGATGAGTGGTTTTGCTAGAAATGCATATTGAGGGATCCACTGCCTACAGTATGAAGTGAGACCTATAAAAGCCCGCACCTCCTTTTGTGTCTTGGGTGGTGGCATGTTAGCGATTAACTGGATGCGATCAGGTGTAAGCTGTCTTCCCTCCTTGGACAGCGAGTGCCCAAGGTAAACAACTTGCTGGACACAGAATTGCAGCTTAGAAGGGGACACCTTGTGCCCCTTGTCGGCCAGAAATCTTAAAACCGTCAGTGACGCTTTTTCACATTCCGATTCGCTTCGGGCGGTGATCAGCAGATCATCGACATATTGAAGCAAGGCAGTGTTAATTGGCATGTGGATACTGTCAAGTTCTCGTTTCAGTGCTTGGCTATAGATGCTGGGGCTTTCTGTAAATCCTTGAGGTGCGCGTGTGAATTTAAAACTTCGTCCGTTTAAACTGAATCCGAACAGATATTGACTTTCCGGATCTATTGGGACGCTAAAGAAAGCATTCTTGAGATCAATTACAGTGAAGAACGTTGCTGCTGAGTCAATAGCTGTTAGTAATGAAGAGATATCTGGGACCACAGGATATTGTGGTACAATGCATTTATTTAATTCGCGCAGATCAATAACTAATCGATATACTGGTGGTGCTTTTGGATCTGTTCTTTTAAGAATCGGAATTATCGGGGAATTACATACATTGGAGTCGGTTTCTACAACCACTCCTTGTGCAATGAGCTCGTCAATGATTTGCAGCAAAGCCACAACAGCATCTGGTGGTAACTTGTATTGTCGCATTCGTGGTAGTACTACTCCTGTTTTTAGTGTGACTCGATATGGTGTAATGTTCATACAACCAACATCAGTCGGGCCTTGTGCCCATAAATGTGTAGGTAAATTCTGCAGCCGGTGATCCATGTCTCTAGACACGTAGTGACCTTTGAAATCACGTAAAAATAATCGTACTCCTTCCGGAGAACAACATATTATAGCTCCTAGAGCTTTCAATGTTTTTATACCTAACAAGTTTTCTGGACATGATTTAGTAAGCAATAAATCTGTAGTACGTGTTAATGGCCCCAACCGTAAGTGGAAGGGGTTGCATTACTTCATTAATGATAGGCTTTCCTGAGAATCCAAGGGAAATATTCTGTGAGCCTGAGAGGGGTGCCCCTGGAACTTCACTGCGTCGTATAGTTGTTCTGCTTGCCCCTGTATCAAGTAAAAACTTTCTGTCTTCCCCTAATAGTTCACTATGTACATAAGGTCCCTCTTGATCTACAGGAACCTCTATGAGGGGTAAGCCAACTTCCCTCTCTAGGCTATTTCATGTGTATCGCTGATAATCGGGATAGTCATTTTGTGCATACTGGTACATCTGTTGCGTTGTTGCTTGTGTGGCAGCAATAGGCTGCGCTTGTGGTGGTGCTACGGTCTGTTGTGGAGCTGCCTGTTGCGGAGCTAGTTGTTGCGGAGCCGGCCTAGATTGTGCATGCTGAGGGATTTGTTGTTGATTCTGATCCTGTCTAGGTGGACGTGGTCTTTCCTGGGTTCTACCAGTGGCAATATTATGTTTCAAGACTGGACAATCGTGTATATAATGACCTTGTTGTTTACAATAGTTGCATGTCCCTTTCGTCGGACCTGCGGAATCACCTTTTTTATGACCATCAGCTGGAACTGACTGAGCAACAAGCATTTTCATTTTCGTATCTTTCATACGTCTTTGTTCATGTTCTTGTTCTTCTCTAATTCTATTGTGGTGATATTGTAACATCTGTAACATCTGTGACGGGGTATTACCTTGCCAGGTACTCTCAAATTTCAATACTCTATTCTTAACTTGCGGCAGGGAATTTTCAACTAATTTTGTCACAAATAGATGTGGATATGACTCGCTACTTGCTTTTATGCCACTATTGATACCAAAACATTTTTCAAATCGGGAATAGAAATCACTAGTGTCTTCATCTTGCTTTTGTTTACAGGCTGAGATTGCACCCCAGTCCTCCTTTTTCGTAGTTAATAAACGTGGCAGTACCTGTACTAGTAGTCCTGGTAGTGCTGTAGTCTTTTCCCCAAGCCCTGATCCTGCAGCTCGGGCCTTTTCTTCGTTTTCTAATGCTGTCCAGTCTATCTTTTGGTCTCCCACCTCCCATTCCTTTTCTTTGAGTTTCTCGTAAACACCGGCAGGCATTAACACTTTCAATATTTTCATGATGTCGGGGTAGGTATACTCTCCCATGAGTAACATGTCTTTTATCTCACAGTGGAAACCTGCTGGATCCTTGTCATGGCTGGGTACTACTTTCTTCATTTCTAATAATTCAATTTTAGTTATAGGCGTGTACACAAACACGCGTGTAAAGTTATTATCTTCACCTCTGATTGGGTGTACTTCGCGTAACGGATTCTGTCTGTCTATGTGATATATTTTTCTCCCCATAGTGGGAATTGGAACGTGTTCTGGGTATGCGAAAACTATATACTGGTTTCGAAATTCTAGAATTTCTTTAATTAGATCCGTACCTGAACCTCTCCATTTATTCGTGAGTAATTCGGTCAATATGTCCGGTAAGGGTCCAGGATCGGAGTGTTGACTTTTATATAATATAAGGAGGTGTTGAATCATGTATATACTAGCTAAACGCTGTTCGTATGGGGTAAGATTCAGAAATGTGTGTGCTAATGCATCTTCACTGTATTTGTCGGGACAGTCGGCCCATTGTACTGCTGACCTGGCTAATTCTTGTTCATCCATGGAATCGAGCATATGGTACCCCCTTCGGTCTCGGAGTAATTTATCAGCGGCTTGGAATAGGTGTTCAGGGGACCTTGTATTTAACATAGGGGTTTGAAAATGTCTGTTACATTCTGAACGTATCGGACGTATCGGATCATTAAAGCCTCTAGTATTATTATGGGGTCTTTCTCTACCTACGTAAGCTATCGTATCTAATTGTTCTGATTCTTGCTCCTCCTCTCCCTCTAATTCAATTCTGTCTGCTTCTCGTCTTTCTTTATGTATTCGTTCTACTTCCTTGCGGATTTTTCGATACATGGCGATTATACACGCCTGTCTATCATGTTTCTCGTCTGATATGTTCTGACCCCGTTTGGCAAGTTTTTGCATGGTATCATGGTCTGCCTCAGGCCTGTCTTGGTTCCTGATCACGCAGTTTATGAAAAAACGTAGTAGTTGTCTTTGTACATCCACTTTCTGGTATTCCATAGCTTCGTTAATACTTTCTGGGCTTCGCCCTGTTTGGACAAAGTGATATATATTGTCTAGATGTTCAACCATTCCTGGTATCGTCATTAAATACAATGTAGCTCGTCGTATACGTAGTGATGATAGTAGCAATCTGTCCTGTTTACCTGGCACTGGATCGTATCTACAATCCACAAGATGTTCTTTAAACATGTCGGATGTCGCTAGTTGGGGTGTACGTTGGAGTGCTAAATCTCTAAGGGTCTGTTTATTTCGCGGCGGGGTGGCAAACATGTCTGTCGTACCTCCTGTAGCACCATCTGGGGTGCTGGGCAAGAAAGGATTCGTTGGACGTAAGATGGAAATTGTAGATGCGGGAAAAACAGTAGAAACGGATGGACCTGTGGGAATGGGCGTAGGAGTTTGTTGTTGCGGGGATACAGACGGATGATCTTGACGTTGAACACCATCGTCATGCGATGTGTGTGGTGTGGCATTAGTATATTCGGGAGCTACGTCATCTAAATAGGAGGAAAGGAAAACATCTTTTGCTGTTTTAGGATGTGCTTTTATCGGAAGTAATGGGGGTGTCAAGTTTTTCGGTATTTCCGGGGTGGCCTGAGGTAACCCTTCGGCCAAAAGAGGATACATACCATTCATAAGAGTGTTTCGTTGTCTGTCTACTTGTTCTGCTTTTACTCGGGTACCTTCCTCAATTAATAAATTTTCTCGGGTTTTATTCGAATTCTCCCTACCTTTCTCTTCTTGTCTGAGCGCTTTTTCTGTACGTCTATATGATTCTTTACGCCATAATTCAATGGCATCTTTCTGTGACTGTCTGGCTTTCTTTTTCCATAATTCTTCTTCTACTCTCATGATGCAATCTGCATCCCAGGTCCCCGCTGCGGGCCACCTCTGACTTTCTGGCAACTCTTTGGTGTAGTCCACCCATAAATCAAGAAATAACACGGCATCTAGGCCATGTTTATGATACATAAAGTACCCTGGAGTGTCCCTAGGTGGGATGGGAACAGCTTCTTCGAGTACTCCTTTTCTGGTTTTGATCTGTCTTAATTTCGAAAAGAGCGGCATTTTTAGACCTTATTACTTGAACACACTTTATACAATAAACACAATAATGAACAATCATTCACACCACAATATGTAGAACGTATTAAAACATTTAATATTTAACAGTTTAACGAACGATGATAATTAATAGAAAACTAGTTAATGACATAATACTAACACTAAATAATACTTAATTATATGCAAGACATACTAGATATACTGCTAAACAGTACAGATACACTGCTGAAACAGTGCAGACCGGATTTGTGTACCCAAACCCGTCTTGACCGGCACAGACTATGTGCACGTTTAAATGCCTCCCCGGCAATGGTACTCACCGGGTAGCACGGAACGGAAGGCCTCGGAACTGAACTGAAACTGGACCGGACTGGACTCGGAACTTCGGAATCTGGTGGGCCTCTGTATACCTCGGATCTTGCTCTCTCAGCTAGGCTCTGGTCAGGATACTTCGCTCTTCTCACCGCCTCGTCTGGGTGTTGATCGCAGCCTCAGTCGCCCCCGCTTGGCCGGAGGGAGATACAGGAAATCCTGCAGGTACGCGTTTTTGTCCGTTCAGCTGTGGCAGGAGACCGGGCCTGCAACGCACCTCCGGCGCGTGAGATGAGAAAGTGTCCCTGTTCGGGCGCCAATTTATGTGGTAAATATTTCATTACCGGTACTATTTTTTATGCGGTAAAGTCTAGTAAGAATAACTCAGTAAATATAAGAGGCAGAATCCGTGGTATTAGAGGTTCTGAAAGGCTTTATTCCTCTACAAAGGAATTACAGTTCGAACTGTGGGCTTCAAATTCCATCACCACGAAGGTTCAGGAAGGGAAGGCAATACATTATTGACAAGTAATGGTATTTATATGGAAAGCATTACATTAAGACAGATGCAAGAGGCGTAACAGCTGATAATACAGATATAATACACATACGTAATGAAAAAAAAGAGTAAACCTAGGCGTAACTAGAAACGTCATTAAACATGATGTCACAAGTGGGTGGATCCATGAGAGAATCCTGCAATGTCAGCAGAAATACTTGGCAGAGATGCGCGCGCAGCTGCATGACGTGTGATTGACGTGTAACTAGAGGGTGAAGGGGACTTGACATTTAGCTCTACATGTGGAGACAGAAGTCTGAGGGGTCATGTCAACCTAATCCCAAATCATATCTAATATCTTATGTTTAAAGAACTGTATTATCCAAAAGGAAAGGTCTCTAGGACGTAATCTATTCTATACTGACTGTTAGTGCGTGTACAAGCGTCTAAGTGTCTACGTGAGATGCGAGGGGGGGCAGGAATCTTCCATGGTAACAGGAGCTATGAATTACTTGCATGAGGACAGTGAGGCCTGGCCCTTTGCACGGTAGCTGGAAGAATGTTTACCTAAACTACTAGACAGGAATGCATCGGATGAGGAGCGGAGCAGATAATCTTGAAGGTGAAATACAGTTTTTGGCAGGCAACCGGCTGGATCAGGCACCGTTAGCCGCGCAGGGAGTAGGACAAAGTTCAGGGATACAGATGCATGGTCGGACTGGAGCTGTCAGAGGCAGAAGGCAGGAAAAGGCTTGATGACAGAATTCAGGGCCTACTCGCCTGAGTCTGTAAAATGTGGAAAGTGAACCACATAAAGTCGGTGGCCTTTCATACTTAGGAATGGAATATCTGACCCATTCATGGCGTATCTGAAAGCGGACATGTTGACGGTGGACGCACATGTATTTGCGTCTTCATAACTGGAACTGGAGGGAACATACATGTTCTTATAGCATGCACATGGAGCCGTTGGGGTCTACGATAGGGGACATAACTGATCACAAAATTCATATTTCCTCAGGCTGGGTGTAGCCCCTTCCTAGCCATCCTGGCAGGATGGCCATCCTGTCCACTTCTAAGCTTTCTTTGTCTCACTGTCTGGCAGCAATACAAAACAGCATTCATGTGACCCAGCCTTCTGGCAGAAATGCACAGTGGATTTGGGCACAAAAATGACAACTTTTGAAGTGCCATTGTTATAATTGTAAATTAAAATCCGACTTTACCACTAAAGTTTTTAAATTGCAATTAAAGTGACCAAGAAGTATTTCTCTATCTGCTCCCAATATAAAATGTGCATTTATTTAACTTAAGGCAACCCAGTGTTGAACTTGGGGAGAGATGGGCCTTACCACAGAGAGAAAAAAAAAAAGTTGAATGTTTCACTTCCAAGACATGTAAAACTTGAACTCGCATGTCCTGCGTTTTAAATACAGTGCACCCTGCTCTAAGAGCTTATAGAGCCTACCATGGGGGTGTGACTTGTATGTATTAAAAATGAAGGTATAGGCCTGGCAAAATGGTTATTTCGCTAGTCCGAAATGGCAGTTTAAAACATGCCTCAGGCCTGCCTCTACAGCCTATAGTGCAGTTTGCTTCTTTAGTGAGTGGCCCTTGTGATCTACAGGCTGACTAGTGCTGCGTCAACTTGCTTATTGTGCCATGTGATCTACAGGCTGACTAGTGCTGCGTCAACTTGCTTATTGTGCCACTGGATTCAAGCTAGCCTGGCTGATGAGTGGTACCCCGAAACCAGTCCTAGGATGCTCGTTTCTGGTCCAGGGAGGTCCCGGCTTGGCAGTTCGGGCTGAACTGTTCCCATGAGGAGCAGGGTTAAGACTGATTTGCATATGTCGGGATTCAAAACAGGGGTGATGTAGTGAGCAAAAGAACAATGTATTTAACACAGATCTCTTGACTAGAGGTAAATGTTTGATTAATTCAGCCTTCCGTCCATCATTTGGTGCCAAAGGCTGACTAGTAGCATATAATTACAGCCCTGGGTGCATGTAGTATCATATATTAGGGCCTTGCAGTCAAACTAAGTGTGTCAATCGGGTCCAAGATATTTGTGTTTTTAGGAAGAGAGCACAAGCACATGAACCTGGTTAGCAGTGGTAAAGTGCACAGAATCTTAAAGCCAACAAAAATGAATTCAGAAAAACTGAAGGGGTGAAGGCAAAAGGTTTGTAGTGACTACCACTCAAGGGTGTTGGGTCTTATAGCTATGTTAATTTTATAGTATTATAAAGTGGTTGGATACAGTGTGTGCTCTTGCTAGTAGTCTGACTATGCTGGTGATGTGTGTAAAACCAAGAGATGCTTAAAATGCGTAAAGCAGTTGAATAGTCTGATTGTTGACCATCGGCTGATACTGCGTTTTGCCTCCCTCATTTTGATGACTGTCGCTTGCGTGCTGGAACAGGCGGTGCACTGTAAATAGGCTATTGTACCCAGAGACATGAAGGGTGACTAAAGAATGCTTGCATTCAGTTTACTTTGCTTGCAGCGAGGAAGAAAGGAGCGCTTCGTTTGGGTATCGCTTCAGTATAGCGATTCTCCAGTAGGGTTTTTAGGCGTTAGTTGGTGAGCATCATTTGCATAACGAAAGTAAAATGTGTACACTGAAAGAACTGGTTAAACTAGGAACTTTGAGTTAATTTCTCTTGAATGGTCACTCAAGTCTGCAGAATATAGTAATCTAACAAATATACCTGATTGTTGATGACCACATTTACTAACCATGCACAAAATGAACTGCTTTCGTTGGTTTAACTATTGGGCATAGTTGTGATTTACTAAATTCAGTACTACTTTGTCATAACAATTTACCAATAAAAGCTCAATGCAAAAGACACAAAATTGATGGATGGAACACAGAACAAATCAAAACATTCACCCAGAGTCAAGAAATCTGGGTTAAATCCATCTTTCTTTTGCTCACCATGCCACCCCAGTTTAGCCCTGGCTATATGCAAATTAGTCTTGATCCAGTGCCTCATGGGAACAGTCCAGCCCCAATTGCCAAGCCAGGATCTCCCTGGACTGGAAACAAGCATCCTAGGACCGGATTCGGGGTTTCACCCCTCTTCAGCCAGGATAGCTTGATTCCAGTGGCACAGTGAGCCCAGGACTCCCGACTTAGGGTGAGAAAGCAAAAGACACAAAATGGTTTTGACAAATGGATGCAGTGCACTGTAGTCATGGAATGGCATTGTCCATATTATAAAAACATTTTTACTTTTCCAAAATGGCTGCAATGTTTCAAAGCAGTACGTCTGCCATCTTTTATGGTTATAACAAAGCTACACTAAGCATAATATGAATGATACATGGGTTTCTGCAATCCCTATATAAATGCTAAATTCTAATTTTTTTAATAGCTGCCTAGTGACTCACTCAATTGCTGATTATGAAGAAAAGATGTCAGAACTCGACTGTTATTGCAGTCTAGTTATTACGTCTCGCATTACGTAGCCATGTAAAATATGTAGAAATAACAGTACAATAGTGCCAAATGCACTGACTGAATGGGGCCAGACAACACAAGACAAAGCAAAAGTTATCTACCAACAGGAATCTGGCTCCGGGCATATGGTAATGGAACTCCATGGTGGCTTGCAAAATCCTTAATGTACGACCGACGGCACCTTATGCCTTAAATATTTCCCAGATGACATTGTAGTGTTTCATGGATTACCGCTCCAAGATCGCCAACATGTTTTCTCTATATGTGGCGGCCATGTTAGGCCTTGAAATGATGGTACATTTTGCACAATACCACTGCAAGACTGCTACCGCCTTGGAGGTTTAATTTTATTTTTTATTGCAGTCATGCCTGCTGTGTTTTGGCAGCAACGTTTTGATAGTTTCTATAGACTTATTAGGTTTGGAAGTGGTAACTCTATTTCCCACCCCTCCCGATTTTTCATGTGCCCCTACCTGCGCTCCTACCATAATGTGTATTTGTAAAGCTCACTTTATCCAAGTCTTGGGTGCTCAAATAACATATGTGGCAAGTAGACTATACTGAGCAGTGGAGTTCCAGATACCCATGTGGCAATAATTGCTCAGATTCACAGAACCATCTTCTGGCTTACACCAGCTGTCAGTCTTGTGTTCTTATGGGATCTTGTGATATCTGTCCTAGGAGTCTCAATCCAAAAAAGCCATTCTCTCCAATAAAAACCTTTAAAATAAACCCTCCATTCGGCCAGAACTATGGGCCTGGTAAATTTTGACTGTTTTGATACACTACATTAATCTCCCATTTGCTTTCTTCTTTCTTGTTAGATGGGCATTTCACCATGTGGCATTTTGAGTTGTACACAAGTGTAGTCTTTCGAGGACAAATTATCACCCATAGCTAAATTCCATATAAAGCCTCCTTTTCAATAAGCATTGGCAAAGCCAATAGGTTTCAGCAATTCGAGACCTATTGGTGTTGTCAATGGCAATATCTTTAGGAAGTGTGTTATGGAGTGGATGTATGTGGAGTGGAATTATTTGGGTTAGATTGGAATGGTGTGTTGTGGAATTGTGTGGCATAGATTTGTGTGGTGTTGACTGGAGTTATATGTAGCGGAATTACGTGGCATGGTGTGCAGTACAAATATGTGGCTAGTAATTATGTGGTATTGAGTGTACTGGAATTATGTGGCATGGTATTGTCATTTGTGCGTGATGTAGCAAGCAAATGGAAAGTATGTGTGGCCTGAAGCCTACAGATTGAACACTACACGTCTCTTTGAGACAGCGCATGTGCTTTCTAGCTGAGACCTAAAAAGGCAAATTGAGGTACTCTGCTTTCAATTTCGACCTGAACTGCACTCCAAATTCTTGTATAAATTTGTGACCAGTGTCAGTGATGCTTCATTGATTGTGCAACTGTTCAATTCTACAGCATCACATAGATTAAAATGTTAACACCACTAGCGCCAGAACATTTAAAAAAAGGTTTTGCTTATTCTATTTTCCATGCCTGTAAAAGATTCTGTAGCCAGCCTAGTATGTATGTATGTATGTACCTATATTTGGGTGAGATTTCTCTTTTTGAAATTCAACCTGGTGGCTGCAATCTTAAGGATCCTAGCCTTGCCCAGTCCCAAAAGTTAGGAATCTAGATGTCTATTTTGATGCCAACCTCCTGTTTAGGGACCAGACAAACCATCTTGTATCCTCCTCCTTTCTGATCCTAAAAATTCTCAAAGCCCTCCCTTTCCTACCGCCTGACCTGAGCTCCAAAGATCGGTGGTCGTGGCACTGGACCACCAACTCCACATGCTCCACCTCCTTCATAATATCTTCAAGTGGATCCCCCAACGGGTACAGGAAAACTGTCCCCCATGCGCTTGTCTGCAACACTCTACTGCGACAACGCACTCAACGTTGGCACCACCTAGAAACTCACAAACTTCAGACCATCCAGCACGCCTCTTCCAGACTCATCCTTAAAATCCCACGCCGCAACCACATAACGGGCCACCTAAGACCTTCACTGGCTACCTTTAAGCTTCTCATGCACACCTACAAAGCCCTTGACAACACTGGACCCGCATACCTCAACCACTTCCTCCCCTTCTACACCCCGGTCCTGGCCACCATCCCATGGATCCGTAAGACCATGGCTGAAGGAAGATCCTTCTCCAACCTCACTGCGAAGACCTAGAACTCCCTGCTTCTGCACCTCAGGCTATCCTCGCTGCTGCAATTCAGGGAGGACCTCAAGACCTGGCTCTTTGACTGTCCGCAGACTCAGCCCCCCCCCCCCCTCACATTGAAGCCCTCACGAGTGAGTAGTCGTGCTTTATCCCAGAATTGATTAAACTCCATCGAGTTCAATAAAACGTTTTAAACATAAACTCCATCGAGTACCAAATCTGCCATTTCCTTTAGCGAGTGTATCTTGGAATCTACCTGTCATTATAAAGGTGGGATAGGGTGGCATCCATGGGACAGGGTGGCACCGGGAACTGGTCAGTTTAGAGCTAGGCTTTACGGAGACTTTAGCATATGGTATCTTTGGTACCACATGCTTAAAGATATTTGACTGTTTAGGAATTGGAACAACCTTCTCAAGACTGCCCATCACAGGCGTGAAGGCAGACTGTCCTGGTCCAGCAGTAGCTATAAAAAAAAAAACGCGGATTAAAAACTCTTATGGCATGGTAGTGTGTCAGAAACAATACAGACTCACCCTTTCAATAGCAGGCTATATAGCAGCTGCAAGATCTTCTTGCTTCTTCTGGGCTGCGGTAACTTTATGGTTCTTGGGCAGACTCGGTCTGTGGAGTTTTTCTTGCACAAACAAGTTCTTCAGTCAGGTTGTCCTTATCAGGGGTGTGGTATTCTTCCTCATTGTAGGCAAGGACAACGAGTCTTCTTGCTTATTGTATCCACTGTACAAGTAGACTCTTTAATTCTATCCGCATAACCAACTCTCTGCCAACGTGCGGGTGCAGGGGAGTCCTGCTGCAGAAGCGGTAAGCACATTGAATCAAATGGGCAAGTTATACTGAACTGTAGAGTGTGTTCATTAATACAAAAGCTGAAATGTTTGGGTGAATTTTGTAAAAGTAAGTGTGCTCCAAGCTCAGCATACATTAATGACGCAGTGATACCAATGTAAAGGTGAGTACACACTTGGGAATGTTGATAAACATGTTGGCTACTACTACTCCTCCCAGAATGCTCCTTTAATTAGAGGCAGTTGCAGGCTATCTCGCGCTGCCCGACTTCGGCTTGAAAATACAATACCTTTTGCCTTCATGTCTAATTGAAAATTAGGACAGCTGGTGCTTTTTATTTATTTTATTGTTTAGGTCTACTCAGACCAATACTGATTCCTGTTATCTGTTGACTGTTTACTTGCCATATTGTTCCTAAATTGACTTGTTGCTTGAGTTGTGGATTGATTGCTTTGAACAGGCCTTCCTGAAAAGGCAACGTTTTAGAAAGTTCAGAGAGAAGCGACTTCTCCTCTTGGTGAGCTGGAATCCCACCCTAGGAGTTGCCCCGTTCTCAAACTGCGAACATCCATTTGTAAAGAATCACTCTGCCTACAAGAATTATTACGACCGGGGTATATGCAAGATCGCCCAGAGGTTGCTTTCAAAATGAAATCTATCCAAAAGTGTTGCCGACCTGGAGAAAGACTGACCCCCAGGTCGTCAGTCAGTTTTGCTAACCTGTTATGCACTTTTAGACACCGCCTTGAATTCCGTTTTTTTTTAAAAAGACTTTCGAGCTTATTTACAAGGCCCTTGCGCCACTTTTGCGTCATTTTTTAACATGGGGGAAAAGTGACGCAAAAGTGGCACAAGGTGCTTGTAAATCTGCCCCTTAATTCACAAAAATGTGTTTGATGCATGCGAGTGTTTTTCAAGGTTCATTACAAATTGTAAAACCCGGTAGGAATAAAGTCATCTACTTGTAAAAATCAATTTCTCAGTTATTAATTTAGATCTGGGAAATCCATTTTAGCAAGTAACGGAACTGTGTTCTAGTGAGATGACTGGTTTGTCCAAAAATACAATCTGAGAAATTAACTTTTTTTAATCTGTTCTGTATTTTACAGTAATTGTGTTGCAGAGCAGTTCATAAGATATTGACCGTAAGGTAACTAGTCTTGTGGCAGCTAGACGTGTGGCATTTCCAGAACTCTGGTTTAATGAGACTGTGCTTGCACTCGGTTCTTAAAGATGACATTTACATAAACCAAATATAAAGGGGGGCTATACGGAGCCCTCACCTAAATGGAGCCCTTTCATATACTGTGTGGTATAATCAGACAGGCTGCATAATCGCATTCTTTCTACAGTTCAAAATCTCTTCCCCCCCCCCCCCCCCCCCCCCATATTATCAGAGCTACGGTGGGGTTCAATTTTCATATAGTTTACCTCGTTCAGTGATACGAATTGAGACCGTTAAATTGTTTTACAGGACACGTACTTTTTTGTAGTTTATTATGCAACGGAGGAGTAGATTTTTATTGTTTTATTTTCTTATTACTGCCCCCCCCCCCCCCATCTCGGCTTGTGCTGGTTTTAGGGAGTATGTCCCTGCTACCAGGCAAGATTCTGCTCTTCCAGTAGCCAGGTTAGGCCTTCTCTTCGCAGGTTATAGCCAGAATGTAACTCTTACCCCCCCCCCCCACCCCCTCCCCATATCATAAACCGAAACATACACGCTAATCGGTTTTGAAAGCCATAAAATATTGATGACTTGACAAAATATTGTATTTCTCCCGGTTGGTACTCCTACCAGTCCGCATTCCTCTCCATGTCCACTGCCTCTTAAGCCCCTCGTGCGTCCTGCTTGACCTAAAATGTTTTTTAACATTAGATGCCAGCGTGACTGTCCATTAAAATCTGAAGCTCGCCCCCCCACACACACACACACTTTACCAATCTTACTGCCCTGCCCACGATATGCCCAGGTTACCCGGAAAATGCATTTTAAATGCCTCTGAAAATAAGGGCCTGAAACGCGCATACCTTGTGACGCTTTGGGTTGTTCAGCTGCCCTAACGTCTACCATCACAACTGCGGGTAGCGGTGTGACCTTTAGCCTTTTGCAGCGAAGTGCTGTCAGATAAATGCTCTTTGTCAGTGGAAGGAGGGGCGTGCTGACTGGCATTGGCTCGGGTTTTTCCCAGGTTGAAGGTCGCCTGCTGCTCCGGTTTGTGTCAGTGCATTCTTTGGTTGGTTCAGGGGGTTCTATTCGCCGTCGGGCAGGCGCGCTGAGTGCTGTGTGCTGCTGCACTTGAATCAGACGCCCGCCCAGCATTTAGCTTTAAACTACTCTTCATTGCCGTTTTGCCTTTATAAATTAACTTCATGTAGGATTAAAATGGAATTTCCAGGGATCTCTCACTGCGAGGTCCTTATCCGTTACTGTATAATGCAACATTGCAAAAGAGCGTTCTGTATTTGCTTTTCTTGAAGCGAGTGGAAATCGTGGCAGTGTGTGAGCTTAATGGAGCCTGTGACGTGTAGCAAACAATCGCCGCTGTGAGACACGAGCGGCCTGTTCCACCGCAGTGATTTATGGTGGTGAAGCACAGCTGTAAATGCCCTGTTCCATCGAGCCCGGTTGGGGGCTGGCTGTCGCATTCTTACACACGTCGTTGGAGGATACACGTGAAATGTTCTGTGGACGTTATTAGGCGAGGAAGCTCGTATTCTGTTTTAAGCCTGTGCTCTGCCTTCACCGGTTTAAGAATAACCGTGTGAAATAATACACGCTGTCCGAATCCAAATGTTTACCGAAGGCTAGAACAAACATGTTATTAATGTTACTTATAGCGCTTTCATTTCTTGTGTCGGACAAGTGCTGGTGCGTGAATCAACACAATTGTTTCGTCTTTGTTCTATGGATCATGGGACACTTGATGAATAAAGAAGCAATGAACTGAACATAATGTAAATCTCAAGGGAGAAGCAAAATATACCTTAAATATGTATTTAATCTTCTGTGCACTGCATGTGATGGCAGTCTATGAACAACCGTGGGAGAAAGCACCTGCCGCACATCTGGTTGCATCCCTCGTTCTTCTCTCGCGCCCCAAGGCCTTCAAGTGTGCCCCACAAGCCAGTGCTTGTGTATATAGATGTGTAAAGCGTGAAACAGTAGGGGGAGAGCAACGGAGCCTGGAGTTACAATTCGGGATCATTTACAGTAAAGTAGGATGTATGAAAATGGTCAGACCAAAAAAGGTAATTCTTAAGCTCCTTTATGTTTCGCATAAGGGTTGTGGAAGTTCAGATGTTGATGGAAATGTATATTGTCGTGGAAACCTAGATGGAGAAGGCTTCCGTCTTCAGTGGTTTTTTTTTTTTTCTTTTCACTTTAGCGATGTCCTGGCTTGTAACGTGGTGGTGTCCACCTGGGATAATTCATCTCTGACCGCTATGTAGGGTTGCTGTTTCTGATATCCTTGTAGATGACTCTGCTTAGCAAGCACAAGGAGATGATGGATGGAGCACTGAAACTTTTCAGACGCTCACCCCGAGTCACAGATCTGGGTGGAATCCATCATTGTTCTTTAGGTCACTTCGCCACCCCAGTATACTGCAGATGATGCAGCCTTGGAGAGGGAGCCAATGTAATTCCATCCAGGGTTGGAGCATTTGCTCAGTGTTTTTTAGGACTTAGTTCTGTGCTGCTGCATGAAGGATGTTTTTCACTGTAGACTGGAGACTGCAGAGAGGCTGTTGCCTCTCTCTAGGTGCAAGAGTGAAGGCTTGGATTGTTCAGAAGTAAGGTTCCTGGAAATTTGTTTCCCAAAATGGTGAGGTAGTTGGTACCATGATGTCTTGTTTAACTTGTCAATATTGTTTTTGAGAGGTCGGTATCCAGGATGAGACCAGATTTTGCATTTGCTGTTAGACGGGCGTTAAAGTTAATTTCTGAGAGCCACCCTTTCAGTTTAATTGTTATTGTTGGGGAAAGGAAGCAATAGTGTATTTTGGTCTGAGTTTTAAGGAAGCAATGGGCATCCAGTTCTGAATGATATTGTGGCAGTCGAGTTTCCTGAATGGTGGAAGTTTCCAGATCGGATTGTGTTCCCTGTGTTTATTGTTCTTGATGCTGCTTTTTGAGTAGGATTTCATGTAGAGGATGATGATGATGATGATGGAGGAATTGGGGGCGGGGGAGGGGGGGTGCATGAAGTATCCCGAGCCACTCTGCAGAAGGCAGGTAGGTTCCCGTGTGGATGAGTTTGTGGTGATTGTGGAGTTGGGGAATGAAGCTTTGCAGGATTCTGTCAGAGAAAACCAGTCCTGTTTGAAACGTGGATTAGTGCTTGAGAGTCCACGGTGTCAAAGGCATGCACAGAGGTCCCGTGCATTTGCAGCCAGCCAGTGAAGTTTCTCGCCAATGTGAACATATTAAAGAAAGCCATAAACCGTGCCCAATTCCCTTGTCTTGCACATTAAACCAACCCAATTACAGAGGTCACATGATCAGCTGTTACTGCACATACTGCCCAACTTTAAGTAACCAATAACTGGTTCAAGAAGCTCTTCCAGTACGACCATGGCTTTAGCCTTGCCTGACTAGGCAACCGCTTACTCACATTTGCCACCTCATATTTTCACATGACCCACACTCCTAAAAACATGTCAGTGAGTAAAGAAGCATTTTAGTTTATAAAAAGCCAGATGTGTTATTTTTTCCCTCTGCAGTTCCGGGGGACAGTTTGGATGCTCCGTTAAATTTTGCTGTCTGTGCTCTTATTCAGACCAATTTAATATTTGACCATAGGCCACCGTCCTTGTTCCTAAATACTATTCCTATTGGTTTCATTTGCATTTTCTAACGGGTGAAAATAGTATAACATTAAATACAGGAAGGAGTACAATGCCTCGTTATTGGATCTGCTTGTCAGAGTTCCACGCTACTAATGGCCCAATCTATAGCAAGCATTGGTTGTGTGTTAACCTCACTCCCTCTATTGATGTAGGACAGTTTCTGGACCTCCTGGTATAAATCTCTCACATCGGAGCCACTCTACCGCAAAGTGCAGGGCACAGTGGCCCCATTTTTTTTATCTTTTATCGCCTACCGTTGTATACCACCCCTTGCGTTGCCATACACCAATTAATGTTTGAACACGAAGACTCTAAATATGGAACCACAAGGTTGCCCCTTTCTTGCAGTATGTCTCTATGCACAACAGCTGTGCAATGTTACTGTTTCTAGACCATTCTTGCCTCGCGTCTAGACCCAGCATTGCATCAGTAACCAAATGTCTTCCCCCAGCACATTAGACAGTGTTGCTCAAACATCGTCTCAAAATACTTGTAATTTGGGACACGTCCAGGGAGTCTGCAGACAAGTAAAGTCTTATCCGCAACCTTTGACAGATGAGGCAACAATGCTGAACTTTGTAATTTACTCCCTCACATATGTCCTATACAATATCTTAAATTGAACTACATAGGAACCACCTTTTTAATTGCCATGTTTCTGTGGTACATCAAAGAATCCTTCCAATACTGGCCCTTACTTGAGAAAGATCTCAAATTTGGAGTAGGGGACAGATTTATAAACTTGGTGATAGACTGATACCATACCCGAGGAAACCTGGTATTAAATATATACTATTCTCGGAAAGTCTACTTATTTTGTTGTTGTTAAGAATGAGACGGATGCTCAGTGTTGTATCGTGCTTACAATATAGTCAAAGGACAAGCATTCAACATCGATTCCATTTGGTGGGATGAAACGCAAACGGAACTGATTTGCTCTTGACATTTTGGCATATTTGAAAATCCTAAAACCTCCATCCAAACTAAAATAAGTTAAATGGTTAGAATAGTGTTGGGCATAAAAGTTCATACAGGGAAGTTCTAATTGCTAGAAGTGAAGGTTGAAGAGTCCCAGGGCAAAGAGTCAAAGCAAGGTCAGATCTTTGCTGTTCATGGTGATGAGTGACAAACCTTGTTGATTAGTTGTAATTTCAGATAATCGGCAGCCCTATGAGCGTTTTGTTTCTCATGTTCCAAACAGATGTTTGGTTCTGAGCAATTAAAATGTGTAATTCATCCGTTACTGTATATATTCCAACATGACCAAGATCTGGGAGAAGTCTGAAACGTCCTTCATTGGAAACTAATTGAATTAATATGGAAGGGTAGAAGGGAAATGCTACTTTTTCACATTCCAATTCCCCTCCCCCCCCCCACACACACAATGCATTAATCGATCGGCCAAGGATCAGAAAAATAGACAGGTGGGCTGCCCTGCTGCAGGTTGTGTCTGTGAAAATATGGAATATTCTACCACCAAACATTAGATCACAACCCAACCTGTTTCAATGTAGGAAACCTATTAAAACGTTCCTGTTTTGATATAGATTGTAGCATATTGTTTTTACTAATTTTTTTGGGATGGGCATTTTGGGAGTCACTAAAAGGGTCCGTCTGCCCGGTTATCTAGCCCAGGGACTCTTCTTAGGAAGTAGCTGTTCACACTTTCATAAATGGCATTATCGAAGTGTTCTGGAGAGGGCTTACCTTTCTGTATATTGCAAGTAAACTACCTTGGAGTGGCTCAAACTAGTTTTTTGCGGGGTGGACCCAAAGAGTCAAACTCTGGTCCCATATGGCTCACGCTCTGGTACAAAGGGCCTTTTGGTACATAATGTGGATCCGGGAAAGACTCCCGTGTGACCTTTGTCAGCCCAATAACTAACACTTTGCTAAACATCTGGGGCAAAATAGTAACTGGGGAAATGATTGACCTGTTCCTAACCACAAGTGACAATTACTACAACCGAAGGTTCACTCCGTTGGTAACGGGAACAGTTTTTGCCATGTGGAAATATTGAGTATGTAGGTGGACCAGCCCCCTCAAACTGGATACTTCACAGCTTGGGTGAAAGCTACTTCTCATGGCCTAAGTGGTCTATAAATCCAATATAGGCTGACTTCCGGTCAGTCCTACCTTCACAACACGAAGCACACCTGGCAGGTCCTGCCCCAACTGCTTGACTGACTGCTTCTCATTAACTGTGCTCCTGAAGTGCTTGGAAACTGTTACAAAGTGGTACTTCTACAGAAAGTGCGGATAAGAAATACTTTAGTAGTTATCTGGCGTACGGTATGTGATGCGATAGTCTCCTGTCCACCATCCAGCTTAAATTAGAAATCCTGTCCTTTTCTATAACTGCTAGTAGAGTGGTCCCTAGATATTCAATTGAGTGTCTTGGAATTTCTCCTATTCCCAAAAGTCTCTCTGCAGTTTTCTGCAGAGTTTTGCTGTTTTATAAAAACTTAGTTATGGCAGGTTGGTAGGCCGTTTTGTTCAAGAAAATATTTTCCAAATGCAGGTTAGAATCATTTTTAAGACCGAATTGCAATTTATTTTCTTGTATTCTCCGTCTACTATAGAACATACAAATCCCAGTTTGTGACAATCTGTTTCCGCTCCCTCCCTATTTGAAAGTATCATCTATAATGTCCAAAGTCTGCACCTCCTGCTTCGACATCTGTCTCTTTCATAAAAGATTGAAAGATCAATCTACCAACAAAGCAACATCATTCCTATTCAATGGTTTAAAGAGCCTTTAATTACAGGTTTCTTTGTCACGGAAACAAATGGATAAGATTACCCATGTTTTACAATACAATGACTTCTCATGGAAACAAGATAAATTTGCAATGCTTAGATCAAAGTCTTGCACAGGGCCACTCCTCGACCTGATTATTAATCTCAAATTTGTGAGGCCAGTGATTACTGTGCAGACTTCAGTCTGTTTTTCTTGAACCTCAAGACACGTACACGTTACGCTTGTTCAGAATTTGAAATTAACTCCTCCATGATCTGCATTCCAGCAATTCTCTCACAAAAATAACTTTTCTTAAACTCCCTTTTTTTTGTTTTGTTTGTTTGTCGTTTGTTTAAACGACCTTTTCAACACAGTTCTATCTAGTCAGTTTTGTGATCACAGCCATATATTCTCTTGATTTTTCGTATGGGTTAGGGTTAGTTCCATTTTTGCCTTTTTCAATTTTTTCCGTCATACATTTCATATGCGTTTTTTTTCCCGGTTTCTTGAACTTCTAGTCCTTCTCTGAGTGATTCCTCCCTCTTTTCTTTACATTCCTGGTGTGCAATATGTCCTTACTAATTAAATAATCCATGTGCCAGGAACCGATGTGTCTGCAGTTGCTTCTATTCATAAGTATATCCGTGTCTCCTTCCCTTAGTCGAATAGCTTCGTGTCGCAGCTGTGGGTTGCAGTGCGGCTCTCGGACCTTGATCGCATTATCTAAAGGTGTCATAATAAACGCATGGGAAGTATTCCTTTGGAAGTACTGGTTTCAGATCCGCTGCTAGCGCATTTTAGAGATGCAGCCGAACGGATACATTTGCCAACGAATATTCGGAGTTGTAGTAAGGACAGAAACCAGGCCATAGTGAGACTCCACCCATGCCGTAGTAAGGACAGAAACCAGGCCATAGTGAGACTCCACCCATGCCTCGTTTGCCTCGAATGACCTTGACCAACTGAGATTAGGCCACGGATTAGTGTGGTGTGGGGAAACATTTTTCTGTTTTTTCTGCTCTGGCACCCGCTTTTACCTATATTAATTTAATGCATTCAAAGATCAGCTCCTTGGATTGGAATAATGGTTAACCGAGTGACTGGGACCCTTCACGACCGGCCACGACCCTGCTTGGAGAAATCCTAATGTGGGCGCGTGGATTTCCTGGCCTGTGTGCAGACATGAGCCAGCGGCAGGCCGAGAGCACGCTGGAGAATGTCACACTGTCACTTGTGTAGTGTTTTCTGAAACAAACCCTGCATTCTTGGCCGCTCGCCTTACCCTGGGGTGGTGGAGTGACCGGGCGCTCGCCGGCCATTGGCCTGCCACCCTTCACCCCTCCGGTGCGCCGTGTGATGTGTCTGCGAGTTACCTTTAGCCTAGTGGGCAGTAGTGATTTGTTTCCGCACGTGACTTCTGTCCTTGTAGACCTTGGCTGCAGAGGAGGCGCGGGCTGACGGGACTGTTGCCCACTCCCCCTCGGTGGTTGGTTCTCGGCTTACTGCTTGCGCTTCATTCAGCCGGGAGGAGCAGGTGGCGAGTGCTTCAAACTAGCTCAGACGGTTGTTCCTTTCAGCCTGCCTTGCCTCGCTCCAGACCTCGGATCGCTGACAGTGGTCTGCATTTTACTTAAGGACATACAGCGCGGCTGTCATTCCAGAGTATCGGTGTGCTGTGCCGAATTCCCGTGGTCGGTTTGTCGTGTAAGATTTGGTGTAAAGTGAAATGTAATTTAGTAGTTTCAGATTCCCTGCTTCTGCGCGGATGCCATGTCTGCGTTAATGAGGCCAAACATACACTCGAGACATACTTTTTTTATTACCTCCCCAGCGACCTAACTTGCTTGTGTGCATTACTGTCTTATAGTCTCGCGGCAGCGTGCAGTAGCAAAGTGACTCTTCCTTGCATAGACCTTTGTTAGCTTCACGCACCTGAAGTTTGACAGGTGGTGCTATCCTTAGGCGTTCTCCAAACTTGTTAGCCACGCCTACATGAAACTGCAAACCTGCCTGCGGTAGTACAGCAGGTTTATGCAGTGATATTCTATAACCCGTTCCTGTTGCATGCAGTAAAACGTCTTCTGTTGAGGATGCAAGTCTGTGAGTGGCCGCCGGAGACCTCCCCAAAGAACAGGCGCAGGTGTTTGTAGCGGGAGCCCTCACCTGCTTTCAACTTCGCGCAGCAGATAGTGTTTTGAAAGGTGTTGCAGTGAAAGTAGCTCTTATACACGTACCTTTTGTGTGCAGCAACTAATCTTAGGCTGGTTAACCTAGTAAATGTTTTCTCCCCCCCCCCCCCCATCCCTGATGTAATGTTATCTATCCTGCATGGTCCTTTTCTGTACATACAAGTTACGCCAAAGGGACCTTTTGTAATCGTATAAGTAGTTGCTGAGCCGTCTCGGATAGCACACACCTTTCCAGTTTGACAAGGTGATTTACACCTGGTGTGTGTTTTCTTCCAGCGATGGAACCGAGTGACTGCGGTCGCAGGGCTGTTGGTGCGCAGGAGCCTTTATAATGTGTATATTTTCTTTTGCAGATCGGCCATAAGGGTTATCGGGCGCAATGCAGGCACATGAACTGTTCAGGCACATGCGGCTGCCGGAGCTTGGCGATTTCCGAGAGTATGTCCGTACCCTTCCTGCAAACACCACACTCATGGGCTTCGGTGCCTTTGCAGCCATCACGACCTACTGGTACGCCACGCGCCCCAAAGCTTTGAAACCCCCCTGTGATTTGGCGATGCAGTCGGTGGAGGTGCCGGTAAGTACACCTGCCTTTATACGTCCCATATAGAACCTCCATGTTTGTAAAGCTTAACGTTCAAGTAGTCTTACTTATTTGACCCTACCACTAAAAATATTTTTTAAAAAGCCTATAGTAGAACTGTAGATTTGACCTTCTTTTTGTTTTAGCAATCCCTAAATAGCAATTCTTTGCTCCCAAACCACATAACCTGGTGTTAGGAATTTTCATCGAGGAGCTTTGTTTGTTTTTTAAAGTCTTACTTCAGTACCTTTTGTCTATTAGAGGTAATAACAAGGATTCAAATCTAAGGTTTAGAACTTTCTCCTGGAACCCGTAAACTGCAGATATATTGTGCCTAGCGTACACACCAAGGCCGTAACCATACCGGATTTGAAACCTGGTTATTCATGGGTCTGTCATTTTAAAACTACATCCTTGGTTTTATTTCGCATTGCTCTGATGTCCCAGCACGGAGTCCCTTGGTTCTGAAGCAGGGCTTTATAAGGTGCGGATTCGGTTCCTCCCCGGGGTTTCCAAAGACTTGAAGGCTGTGGGGTGGGGAATGACTATCTGCGGTCTCCCCTGCCTCATTTGGGTCGCCGCGGACCCATGGTAATGCAGGCAACAATGTGGTGTTGCCAATCTCCGATTCTGTGGTGATTTTCCGATTTCTTTTTGTGCCCACTGTCTGTTACACAGCTGCTGCCGGCCCAGTATCCGCTCTTTAAAAGTGAATGCAACTCTCCGGCTTGGGGATGGCGGCAGGCACACCCCAAGGGACTTGGGTGGGTGTGTGGGACAAGCCATCGGGTAGTCATTAAAAAAAATATTTGGGGTTGGGATTGGAGGTGAGGGTGGCCATGTTGTACTTTACCCACCTATGACTCCTTAATGATTGGTCGTGCTTTGGGGGAAACTTTTTAGAGTGATGGGGTTTTCCACTTTGGGGTTCGAAAGGATTACACTTTTCTCTCTATCGCTCGCAGTGTCTGTGGAAACAATACCTATTGTTGACAGGCACTGCTCAAACTTGAGCAATATCACACTGCTGGGATGAAGTTCAGTGGTCCTCTCCTCGGTCTATTTCTCCATATACTTGGACCCGAGGGAATTGGTGAAGGGGCGTATGCTTCTTTGCCAACTCCCCTGGACCTCTACATGGTGGTATGGTGGATAAGAGAGTAGGGCTATGGCATGGCTACCCTTCATTTTCCCTGCCTCCTGCTTGTCAGTGCAGCCCTGCAAGAGACCTGTTCTCAGCCATGTTTGGTGATAGCCTCTGATTACTGCTTCTGAGGGAAGGGACTGGAGGAGAGGGATGCATATGAGGATGGAGTGAGCAGAAGGCCAGAGCTAGCTGTAGAAGGGGGCCAAGCGCTGTTTTTTCGGGAGGGTGGGGGAGTGGGCATGGAACACTAGGTTTGTGGGAGGGTAGCTGGACAGATCTCTGAAGAAGTGGCGGTGTATTGGTAAACCAAGACCAACATATGGATCATCCTTCACTTCTGACCTAGAGTCTTTGAGTGTCGATACAGAACATAAAAATTGTCTGGCAGGTATCCAAAAGCATCTCTTCACCATCTCGGGGTTTCGGGTAACTCCGCAGATCGCATAATTGTCTATTACTTTGAACCCCTCGGTGGAAGACCACTCTGATACCTAACCATTTTAGTTTAGTTCTTTTATTAACTGTTCGCACTTGGCACGTTTGAAGCTGGTGCCAGTATTATGCAATACATTATCTTCTGTATTGCTCTCGATCACTGAACCTTTTACGCACTAACTTTTACTAATTGCAGTCTCTGGTGTCCTTCATTTACTGATTTTAAAATGACGTGCCTACCCGCCTGTGATAAGAGTCCGTGACTCTCAGGTGAAGAATAGTGGTCAACTAGAGGTGCATTCATTCAACAGTCTGTTTGCCACGGTCGTCATCTGCATCTACAGTGGCATCAGTTACATTGTGCAGTAATGTAGCTCGGTTAGGCACTTGCTGCTGAAATCTGTGTGGTACCTGCATTTCACTAGTTCAAATGTTGGTAGGAGCAACTAAGTCTTCCAGTTTTTCAAGGCCAGTAAACGTCACCCTGCTGAGATGGGTAATAGTAATACCTGATGTTTACAGCTTCAAAATGCAAATTGATAATGGAATACAATACCATACATTGACCAGAAGACTAAATGAAACCATGAGTATATTCAAAGATGTCCTTGCAGGACCGATGCTAGACCATAAAGGAGGAGAGGCCTGTTGCAGAGGTTTTTATAAGCAATGCACAGCTGTTTAACAGATATTGGTATAGGTGTGTTTCCATTACTAGATGAAGGGGCACTTCATGGTACAATTCTGCATACAGTTGGATTATTTAGGCTGGGAAACTACAGGCCGCAGGGAATAATCAAAACCCTTGTCTGGCTGAATCCTCAAAGTCACTAAATTAACCAGACCTCAACCCCAGGTATCCATGGCACACAACAGACAGAATTGACTTGGGGCAATGTGTAAAGTATTTAACAGTAGCGATGTGTCCATTGGGGCGGTGGGGCGACGCCCCTCTAGCCAGCACAGAATCACACACAAGTCAAAGACTCGCGAGTCCGCGCGCTCGCAGGCAGCAGCAGTCTGCATTATGCGTTCACGGCGCTGAAGGGGGTGTGTGGGGCGGGGCTGACTGACAGTAGAGGTTGCTGCTCTTAAGCGCTGCTGCAATAGTGCTGGTAAGTGCGCATGCTCGATTTTGGGATATGACCATCCCGAACATGCGCATTACCCAAGTTATCATAGCATTGGCCAATAGGTAGCCACTCAAGCCAGGAAAGCGAGGGGGGGTGGGGAGTCGGAGCAGAGGGATGCTTCATGCAGCAGCCCCCGGTCTCTTAATGGGCGAGCCGTCGCCCGTGCTCTAGCCAATCCTGGCGCTGCTGATGCAGCGTCTGGATTGGCAGAGACACCGCGCAGCCGGAGGACAGGCATTTGCCGCATTGGGTGCCGTGCGTGGGTGGCCCTGCCGCTGTGCCGCACTGTGATTGGCTATAGATTCGTGACGTGACCTCGCTTGCGCAGGCTCCGTCACGGTCACCGCGTCACTCAGTGCCACGAGGAGTCTACACACGACACAAGACGACTGACTGAGACCACGAGACCTCGTCGTGCAGTGCTACTCGCCGAAAGTGCTTAGACGCCTCGTCAAGGGTAGGGTAGTAAGCACTATATAAATGCAATTGCAATACAATAATTACTTACCACTTCCAAGAGTAAGTGATTTTGTAGGATTGCCGATTAGTTTTATCAGGCTATGGCACTGGCCTATATGCGAGCAGGCTCACACTATCCTCTTGAAAATTATATACTACTGCTTATCGCTTTCTGTTTCCTTGCATCGTTGTATTTTTTTAAGCTAATTAAAGCGCTTTGATTAAAAGCGCTTTCAAATGTACCAGACCTATACATAAAAGGCGGAGTCATTCTTGTGCACCCCCTGGTCATAGCCCAATGATATCTGCTGGGAGTACTAAGGGGCTTCAAAAAACAGGCTGGCATTTCGCGTCTCCGCTGTCACCGCCCTTTCAGCTCCCATTTATTTAAATAAAGAAGAAAGGCGAGCACCCACAGCCCACCCTCTACTCCACCACGAGCCAGCCTGAGAGGCAGTGAAGCCCTTCGCCGGACTTCCAAGGCAGAGGAAATCAAATAAAAGGCAAAGGCAGCAGCAGAGGGTCAGCCTTGGATTAATATTTATGCTGGGGGAAGACTCGGTGCCTCAGTAATGACCTTGCGGCTGGTGTTAATAGAGATAAAGTGGGTCTTGGAGACAGGTAGCTGAGAGAGACAGTCTGCACGTTTATAAATCTCCTGGCAGCCTCAGCTGCCATCCGAGCTGACCTGTGCAGTGCTGTGCTTTCATGTTTGCCTTTGATTGTGCGCTGTCGTGAATGGTGGGTAGTTTCTTACACAAACTCAGCAGGTTTAGAAACGGGGCATATTTCAGCGCTTTTCACATTCTGTGAGGTTTGCTATTTAATATCCTCATTTGCATCAAGGCCTACCGTAGGATGTTTGTTCACACCACAAGGGTAGAAAGCTGATGTAAATAATAAACTATTCCAAACACCCCAGCCTATTGGCGCGTGCCTGCACATCAGAGAGCCAGGTAGCGCCTTTATCGCTAAACTGCTATGCCTAGCACTACAGCCGAATGTGACAGAGGGACAAGGCTTCTCTTACCAACAATCCAATAACAAAGAAAGTAGCCGAATGAGGCATCTTCTACACACAGCAGAAGCTTCTCTTATTAACAAGGCACCTACCGCGCCAGACCACAATGCACACTTTGAGTGCCTCAGAGGCAGGGAGCCTAACAAAATATTCTCAGCAATAGAGCCTGGTGAAGTGAGTCTGTGCACTGCAGAGAAAGGAAGCTGCTGCCACTTAAAATCAATTTTCATTGGTAAGGAGCCTAAAGTAACACAAAGTGGCGCTATGTGCTTTGTTGGGTCCAGGGGGCATTGAATGGATGGAATAGGAGTATTCCCATCAGCCTCCTATGGAATTAGATGCAAATCCCTGTCTACTAGATTGGTAGAGTTTGTGTTAAAATGTTGCCGCTCCTCGAGGCCGGCGCAAACTTTGAGTTTTCTTTTCTCAAAAGGTGCAGCCAGGTGCTACTACTCTGGCGATTCATTCTGAAGTCCGCAAAATTGTGTGTAAAAACAAAGGGTTTTTACGGTAAGGGCCTCCAGTTGCCTGGCCGAAAATGCTACGCTATTAGTAATAGCGTAGCATTTTCGGCTGGGTCTTGCATCAAGAAAAGAAAACACACCTGTCCGGTATTAGTTCTAGTAGTGTGAAATTATGGCAGTTATTCAGGATAAATAGGTCATTGGGGGCTCCCACTTGCATCCTTAACTCCTGTGCTTCGCAGCGCGTGTGCCTACTCTAGTCTCGGCGAAGGTAGCCAGCCACCACCCACCAAGAGGATCACATGTGCCTGAAATAAATACACCGAGGGGCCTGGACTGGACCAGAGGTATGAGGCTCCGTTCCAGTTAAATAAACATCTGTGAGTGAGGTACTCAGAATTGCATTGTATCACGAAGTATGTTATGAAGCTCTGTGGATATACTGAATAAACAGCTACCTATATTATGACATCTGTTTATTAATGAAATAACTGCACTTTCACAATTGCTTTATTAACCTTTATGCTTTCTCAAATTTGCTTGAAAATGCACCATTTTTCCTCTTTTTTTTCAAAATTTTCTTGGGGGGAGGACCCCCCCGAACACCCCTTATGGTGTTTCAGGCTCGCTCGCAACGGTGCAGTATGCGAATCATTTTACGGCCACCACTTTCAAATGTCACCAGCTTCCCCTGGTATTTAAGCATGTACCAAAATAGTACTAAAGTCGAAATGTAAAACAATAAAATTCCCAAACAGAATTCGAAATATGGAGTAAAATGTATTAAACAAAATTGCAACAAAACGACAAATCTAATAAAGGCAACTGGAGGTATGACTTTCTAAAATATTTAGTAGGAATAGCACCAATAAGCATGAAGTGGCAATGATAATCAAGGGTCGCAATAGACCAGGACCTGGAACCAATTTGATGTTGACTGCAATGGAGTGCGGGTCGGTTACACTAACTAGGTTCAACCTGATCGTATATTTCACCTTCTGAATGTAGTCCCAATCCACCACAGCAGTACACTTCTAAAGCACCCAGGCCCTCAGGGTGGGCACTTCTAGACTCACAGGGTGTTCAGCAGAGGTCAAGAAGCAGGGTCCAGCTCATGTCAGTTGCCACTGGTCATCTGGGCAGTTGCAGGAAAAGACCCTAATGATGCTAGTTGTGTGCCTGTAACTTTAACTTGAGTTTAGCCTTATTACAGTGGCTTTAACTGGCGGTTTACCCTATGCCCTTTGGAGTGCACACATTGTTGTCCTGGGCACAAGAGATTGTATTGACAGACAGCAAGTTCAGTCCTCTTTTGATCTCATTGGGTCCAGGAGTGTTCCGAAGAGGGTGCCTGGAAGTGCCACATTAAATTTCTGCCTAGCTTCATGTAGTGGGTAGGAATGAATGCTTGACTTGCCCTAAAGAATGGGGTAATTGTTCCTGGGGCAAACCCTCCCCACTTTGGACAGCTTCAAGATTCCAAAAGCCATCAGCCACATTAAACCGGAGCTCGTAGGTGGGGGTGTGAATGGAATGTACTGTGGTAATCCTAGTGTCCTCCAACATCTAACACCGAAATTCATTTTGGCGGAGTCACTGTACCACCCATAAACCCAGACACAAGTCTGGTAGAACAAAAGTTGGGCTTTCCAGCAACAAGACAATGGGTATACAATTGTTTTGTCATCCGGTTTCCCTTCTTTTTCAAGTGTGCCCCAATTATTATATGTAAATCCAGCAGACCTGTCCAGCTTGATTTGGCACTCACAGGTTTTGTCACTGTAATGTCAGAGGGTCTCGCAATCCCATTTGTGCCAATTCTGGGAGGTTCAGAGAAGTTCTCTGTCCATTCAGGTCAGCCTTTTGTTTGTTCCTGTGATGCACTTAGCTTATTTATACAAAAAAGAGAGAGGGGGGGACCAGGAGCTTGTTGTGGTCCAGTGTCTGCTCCGTATGTCATCTATAATACTCAAAAGGAGACACTGTTCCTTCAAAGGAGAAAGAAAACGAGAAAAACTCTAGAAGAATAGAAGGGATTAGAGTCCTAGGCTACTATTAGGCCCAAAGATAGATCGAGGGGGAGGCACACCTTGATTTCTCTTGTTGCCCTCACACACCCCGACCGATGTCATGCTTCATCATTGGGCGTTTTGCTCCTCGTCGGGCCGGCGCTGCAATGCCCTACGGGCCCCCCGAAGGGTCACTTTAGCGGAGATCTTTTAGAGAAAACGCCGTTGGGTGCATGCGGGGGTGTGGTTTGGGTCCTAATAAAATAAAGACACGTGGTGATGTGGGTGTGTCGGTGACGTGATAGACTAAAAATGTCTAAGGGTTGCTCATGAAATAAGATTTAATATAAGTAGGCACCCTTGACATACTAAAAAACCCGTAGGTTAGGTGTTACCTTACTGGAAATAATGTACCATCAGGTGACTAATAAGTGGTCGACATGTTTCGCGCCCCACTGGTCCGAAATGGATCCTTGGCGCTTCCTCAGGACCAAAATAAAGGTAGTGAATGGTGAGAATGGACTGAGGGATACTACCCACAGTCAATATCCGGGCGTACAGGTAAAGATAGCCCTGCTCTCTGTGTAAGAGTAAGGTCGCTCCAGGATAAAGCCTAGGTAAACATAAAAGAAAGAGAGAGGAGAACATCCTACATGTTAACGTATGTTCACCTGTTCAAAGAATTCCAAAGGAGTACTACATTAAAATTAAAAGAGAAACAGGGATATCGCCTCCACTCACGGGTGGTGGCGTTATGGGGTCTCAACGATGAGTCAGCGGGCGCTTAGACCAGGGTGAGCTGCCTGGGATAAAGACCTCCCGTCGCCGATCGGAGTCACCCATAGGTCCAGACACTAACCGTGGAAGAGGTCGTGGCAGATACATGGGTCATCCTACGGTATGCATGCCCCTTACGTTTGGGCCAGTACAACAGAACAACAGGACACTGCACATCACACAACTGCACATACCACCACTCACCTAACAATGGGGAGAATAATGCTTCATAGATTAGAGGACGAGCGTACACACCTTCAAGTGCTATGAAAAAGAATAAATCACTAATGAGTCCTAGCTGGTAATGAGACACAACCTGATCTGAGATATCGTATAATATACAACCAGTCTCCTCAGTACCTCTTCACTCAATTACTTACAGTTTTGCTCCGGCGTGGCCTCTTAACCACCTACCCCAGTCGTCCTCCTATCTGGAAAGGAACCGAGGACTTCTCCGGGTCTCATTTGTAGTCCCGGCGTGGGCTAATCGGGGCGATTCCCGTATCCGGTCGTCTATGAGGAACAGGTGTGTGTGCAGCGTAATGTGGAATGGTGCGCATGTGCGGGAGACAGACAGGCGGTCTCCGCGCTTGCGTGTATTGAATGCGGGCTGCGGCTAGCGTTCTAGTGATGTCATTGTAGTGTGCATGCGCAGTCGTTTGTTCTTTCGTTTACTACGGGGAGTTACGTAGTCAGAGTAACTGACATGTATGGTGCCGATGAATAACTCTCTACCCAAAATGAGTCAGGCATTTTATTTCATCTACACAATTCCACTAAAAACCCCGTGTGTGCAAAACCATTTTCTGCAAAGAATGGAGCCAGATCGCATGGAAGTGCACCCGCGACTGGCTCATCCTCATAATTGGGACTGCCAAACGTCTCTCCGAGGCATTAATCATCAAGATCAACATCGCAGAGAATGGACTGAAAACTGGGATCAGTATTTCAGCCTACAAAACCCGTTTAGCAGAAATAAACGCGGAGATGACAGACCATCGAGATTACTTATTACAGCAGAAAGTGTCGAAATTACAAAAAGACATTAAGAGATTCGACAGAGAAAAGATATACCCCTATACCAAAGAGGACTACAGACCGTCAGACAGTGATGCAGCTTCAGATGAAGGCTCCACGTCATCCACGAACTCAGGACGATCCATGTACAGCAACTCCAGCAACAGTAGCTGGGGCAGGAACATCAACAAACCAGGCCTACTCCCTCCACCCCCGATGCCACCTATGTACGGTTATGCGCACCAACCATTTCCTCAACAAGGCCCGATGTGGTTTCCAGCCTTTCCGGGGTCAACAGCCAGGTTTCCAACAACCTTTCTTCCCCAATGCACCTCCTCCTTTTCAGAACAGAGGCAGGGGACGAGGCAGAGGCAGAAGAAGAGGTCAAAAACGGGTTCATTGGCAGGATCCAGAGACACAACAGAGAACAACGAGGAGCTCGACCCTTCCAAGACCCTGATAGTGAACCTCACAGACAGACTCCTGAACGCAGATGAAACGACCGTCCTGGAACTGGGCTTAGGATTTGTACCCACCCCCAAGGAGGATAACTTCCGCTTGAACGAGGAGCTACAACAACTATTCCGAAAGATCCGCATCAAATCCTTCTTCAACAACAACCCTACCCCTGACCGCCAGGATACCGGACTCAGACCACCTTCCAAATTTACTCCATCAGCTGGCATGGTCCCAAGTGAAGTGCTGACATTTGAGAAAGCAGTCCTCAAGGAGGCAAACAACCTGAAAAGTCAGCATGTCTATGATAACTTACCTAAGAAACTCCGTCAGGCAGTACTGTCACTTACTAATGATGAAACAATCATTATAAAACCGGCGGATAAGGGTGGAGCCACCGTCATTTTGTCAGTGGATGACTATGACAGAGAATGCGTGAAACAACTCGGAAAAACTGAGTATTACAAGAAGTTGGAGATTGATCCCACCGATAGACTTCTATCACGGATACGCATCTTAGTCAATGAAGCAATCAACGAGGGCTGGATCACATCTCATGAGGCGGCGTTCCTTATCAATGAGAACCCCAGAATGCCGTACTTTTACCTATTACCTAAAATTCACAAGGGCATCATTCCACCTCCAGGACGACCAATCGTCTCTGGCATAGGCTCGTTACTGGAACCCCTGAGCAAGTTCAGTGACTTCTTCCTCCGCCCCTTGGTCCAAGCTACTCCAGCTTACTTAAAAGACACCAGGGACGTTTTGAATTTGATACAAGAGATCAACGACAACAATACCGAGACCATCAACCTCCTCTTAACTTTAGATGTAGAGGCATTGTATACGAATATCCCCCAAGATGCCACGATTGAAGTAGTAGAACAACTTCTACTCGAGACAGACCTCCCCACCAATACACCTGCAATCTTCATCACGGAACTTATCATGCTGGCCCTTAAGAACAACTTTTTTATGTATAAGACCACCATCTACCATCAAATACAAGGGATCAGCATGGGGAGTACATTCGCGCCGAGTCTGGCAGGGTTGTACATGGGGCACTTTGAGGCCAACAACATCTTTACAGAAAATAACCCCTACAAAAAGAATATGGTGACTTGGAAACGATACATCGACGATGTACTCATCCTATCTAAGGGTAGTGTGGAGATGTGCCAGGAGTTCTACCAATGGATAAACAACTTGAACCCTCATCTACGCTTTACCAAAACAGAGAGTGAAAAAGAAATTCCCTTCCTGGACTTATTGATCACTCTAGAGGATGGAAGACTCAACACTACCATCTACAGAAAGACGACGGATCGCAACAGTCTACTGGATTTTCACAGCCATCATCCTAAAGCACTGAGGGAAAACTTGCCCTTCGGACAATTCCTGCGGATACGCCGGAATTGTAGTGACACTCATGAATACGACATTCAGGCGAACACCCTCACGGTAAATTTGAAACAAAGACACTACCCAGAGAGGATTGTGCAACGGGCATGCAAACGAGCCAGGAACAACAACCGCCAGGCATTACTGGAAGACAGAACTAAGGAAACCGACAACATCATCACATGTGTCACAACCTTCACCCCCCTGTCTAACCAAATCAAAAACATTGTGAACCGGAACTGGAATATCCTGAATACGGGGAATCTCACTATGGAGCGCCCCAGATTTGCATTCAAGAGGACCTCCAACTTACGGGACCAACTGATCAACACGAGACCCCGCGCTAAGACCAGCCGTCAGGAGTCCACACTCTGGTCCCTCCCTGCTGTGAAAGGTCATTACCCTTGTGGTAGTTGCAGCGCATGTCCCTTTACCAAACACACTACACACTTGGAGTTGGACAAGATCACGTGGGATCAACGGAACCACACAAACTGCAACACAAGAAACTGTGTGTACCTCATTCCCTGCCCCTGTGCACTTCGGTACATAGGGATGACCACAAGACAGGTTAAATTGAGGATCAGTGAACACAGGAGTACGATCAGACGAGGCAGAACAGCAACTAGACTAACGAATCATTACATTGAGAAAGGGCACACATGTGGTGATATCAGGTGGACAGTACTGGAAAACAACCAACTCTGGAATAATAACACCCTACTACGCAGAGAACAACGTTGGGTACACCGCCTTCGGACCAATGAAGTTGGTCTCAACGATGAGATACCATGGACTGAATTATAACTCAGCCTGCTGCTATTAGAGTTAAACTATCAGCCCACTCCTACCATCATTATAGTAAGCACATACTAAGCCTCCGCATGGCCCCTTTGTCTGTGTAGTTTACCTACTTCAGTAATCCCTACTCAACTACGTACTTTGCTAAAGTAACTGCTTCCCTGAGTCCCACTTCGGACTGACACATTGATATTTAGGCACCCTCCATCCATCTCCGTGGGTGTCATACACAGCTAGGAGCATTTATCATACGTAACTCCCCTGTTGTATTCAGCATTTTATTCAGCTTTTGGGTCAAATGGGCTTTCAATGACCTCTGGAAATCAATAGGTATTTGGGTAATATTTGTTGCCCCCCCCGTTGCCCCCTAGGTTCGTTCATTAACAACCACGTGTATCGATATGAGTTTGTTACTGACGGAACACTTACAGGCACTAACCACGTTAATTCTGTACATATAACCTCCCTGGTTTTGCACACACGGGGTTTTTAGTGGAATTGTGTAGATGAAATAAAATGCCTGACTCATTTTGGGTAGAGAGTTATTCATTTTGGGTAGAGAGTTATTCATCGGCACCATACATGTCAGTTACTCTGACTACGTAACTCCCCGTAGTAAACAAAAGAACAAACGACTGCGCATGCACACTACAATGACATCACTAGAACGCTAGCCGCAGCCCGCATTCAATACACGCAAGCGTGGAGACCGCCTGTCTGTCTCCTGCACATGCGCACCATTCCACATTACGCTGCACACACACCTGTTCCTCATAGACGACCGGATACGGGAATTGCCCCGATTAGCCCACGCCGGGACTACAAATGAGACCCGGAGAAGTCCTCGGTTCCTTTCCAGATAGGAGGACGACTGGGGTAGGTGGTTAAGAGGCCACGCCGGAGCAAAACTGTAAGTAATTGAGTGAAGAGGTACTGAGGAGACTGGTTGTATATTATACGATATCTCAGATCAGGTTGTGTCTCATTACCAGCTAGGACTCATTAGTGATTTATTCTTTTTCATAGCACTTGAAGGTGTGTACGCTCGTCCCCTAATCTATGGAGCATTATTCTCCCCATTTTTAGGTGAGTGGTGGTATGTGCAGTTGTGTGATGTGCAGTGTCCTGTTGTTCTGTTGTACTGGCCCAAACGTAAGGGGCATGCATACCGTATAGGATGACCCATGTATCTGCCACGACCTCTTCCACGGTTAGTGTCTGGACCTATGGGTGACTCCGATCGGCGACGGGAGGTCTTTATCCCAGGCAGCTCACCCTGGTCTAAGCGCCCGCTGACTCATCGTTGAGACCCCATAACGCCACCACCCGTGAGTGGAGGTGATATCGCTGTTTCTCTTTTAATTTTAATTATGTACTCCTTTGGAATTCTTTGAACAGGTGAACATACGTTAACATGTAGGATGTTCTCCTCTCTTTCTTTTATGTTTACCTAGGCTTTATCCTGGAGCGACCTTACTCTTACACAGAGAGCAGGGCTATCTTTACCTGTACGCCCGGATATTGACTGTGGGTAGTATCCCTCAGTCCATTCTCACCATTCACTACCTTTATTTTGGTCCTGAGGAAGCGCCAAGGATCCATTTCGGACCAGTGGGGCGCGAAACATGTCGACCACTTATTAGTCACCTGATGGTACATTATTTCCAGTAAGGTAACACCTAACCTACGGGTTTTTTAGTATGTCAAGGGTGCCTACTTATATTAAATCTTATTTAATGAGCAACCCTTAGACATTTTTAGTCTATCACGTCACCGACACACCCACATCACCACGTGTCTTTATTTTATTAGGACCCAAACCACACACCCGCATGCACCCAACGGCGTTTTCTCTAAAAGATCTCCGCTAAAGTGACCCTTTGGGGGGCCCGTAGGGCATTGCAGCGCCGGCCCGACGAGGAGCAAAACGCCCAATGATGAAGCATGACATCCTTCGGGGTGTGTGAGGGCAACAAGAGAAATCAAGGTGTGCCTCCCCCTCGATCTATCTTTGGGCCTAATAGTAGCCTAGGACTCTAATCCCTTCTATTCTTCTCGAGTTTTTCTCGTTTTCTTTCTCCTTTGAAGGAACAGTGTCTCCTTTTGAGTATTATAGCACTTGGCTTATTCACACCCATTTAAATGCTAAATACTGTCTGGCAAAAGTGGGATAGCAAATGCGAATTGAACCTCCAGGAGCGTCAAGAAGGCAAAATGCAACTTTCTAAAAACTACTTTCCCTTAATATTAAGCATCAGACTCCAATTGAATTGTTTTTTGTGTTTTTTAAAGAACCTTAAATAGTTCAATTTTATATTTCTAGCTAGTCCCCTACCCGAGAGGCAGAATTGGGATTTTAAGTCTGTACTCTGGTCTCCTACTTAAGACCGGTTTGCCACAGTGAAAAATAGCTTTTGGGTGCTAGGCACTGTAACGACAAGTCAACATTATATTTCTGTTTCATACTTTTAAATACCATTCACCATGCATTTTGGGTCACAAGGCGTACTGCATTGGGGTGACTTATTAATATTTAAAATTGAGGTTTTGAACTTTCAAAAGGGTTTGTTTTGACGTGTCGAATTGCAGTGGCCAAACTGCCGGTCAGGCTAGACTGGCAGACCTTGAGCCATGTTTTACACTGTCACTTTAGTGGATGGAACAATGGGTGCTGTTTGTACCCAAGGCTGGTAAGTTAAATTTCACAAGTGAACACTTTGTACACTATAGAAGGGACCAAGCCAATTAGGGTTAGGTCAATTCAACCATGTTTAAAGGGGAAGCACGGGCATTTACTAATACTGCTACTATTGTAGAACCATCAAAAATACAGGGTCCAGCGAAAGGCAAAAAATGGCCTCTGACAGACACAAGGCAGATTTCCAATCATTTCTCTTTTTAAAAAGATGGAATGGCTTCAAGTTAAAGCTTTATTACATTGGCTTATAGGTAGGAAAGTCACCTATCAATGTTCTGGCTTTCCTAAAGGAGAGGTGTGAATTTTTTTAGATCAGTGGTGAGGGAGTTCTAATGTGTTTTGGCAAACTCATTGAACTCATGTTCCATAGTAAAGTTTTGTATTGTCCTTGATAGAAAAAAACAATCTGCTCTCTGTACCTCCAGGCTAATATCTGTTACAACTGGGAACCTTTAGCGAGTAACCCTACAATTTAAGCTCTGAAATCTTTCAAGTTCACATTTACCTTTGTGTTAATATATATATTTTGTTCTAGGAGTCTTTCTGTATTTGCCCAACATGACTATAATTCTTTGTAACTTTTAATGTGGCTCAAGGTGAATTTACATTATAGATTGTTAATATTTTCACAAATTTAAATGGTTCCCGTGTGTTGAAGGTAAGAGAATTATTGGTAGTTATCCTCTCTGGACTTTGTACCTCTTGCTTAATGTGAATATTTAGGTACATATTTGGATTTCAACTAATGTGGTTTCCTCAGTGTTTACTATTTGGTGCTGTAAAGGGGTGAAAGTCCACATGTTGCAGAGGTAGACACAAGCTTTGTCTCTTGAATTTTTTTTTTTTTGAGTACTCTTAACTAAATTCATAAGGATCATTTGCCTCATGGCTGTCACTTACTACACCATGATAACTCCACAGCGTAGCTGCAGATCATTAGATACTACAAAAAACCCATCTGAAGTTGTCCTATGTGTGTAGCAACCTGTGCAATTAATTGAATTGATCCTTGAAATGCCTTTTTCTTCCAAAAGCTTTACATCCTTATCCTAAGAGATAATCATCCAACTGGTAACGAAGTGTAAATATCTATCTCCTGAATATTGAAACTGAGCTTAATTTAAACTCCTTTTTTTTCTTGCAAAATACTTCCTGTATTTGTATACATAGTTGAGTCATTGTATGCACCTTCTCTGACAGTTGACTTGAAATAGAGTAAAAGTGATAACGGGAATCATCTCGACCAAGCTCTGAAATCGGTGGCATTCTACAGGACTCCATCGTGGGCCCTCTTTTCTGCAGGTCTAGGACTTGTGGCTCTTTGAGCGGGATCCTACAGCATGGAGAGTAGCACTTTGAAGTATCCTGGAGTTAAAGAATGATGGGTTTTGTGACTACCTCGATCAATTAAGGCCCTGTATGCATTACATAAGCTTTGACATGAAATCCTAAAATTTATCATGTTCTCTTGTCTGTTTCTTTTTCTGTGCTGGTTGGAGTATCAGTCACACAAACAAACTGGTACCCTTGCTTCTGACCACGAAGGTATTCAGAAGAGCTGCTTAATTGGTAGGTCTAAATTCCAGGAGCACCATATCCATTCAGTGGCAGGACAGTAGGAGCGTGGGGCTTAAAGAGCCCAAATGTTATGAAACTAGAATTTCCCTCTACTGCTGATGTCAAGTGGGTTTGAGCTTTATACATCATAAAAACACACTTCTCTTGTAAGGGATTTCTGTGTACAGTCGTAAGCATTTGAATAGTCCCAGCACGTGGGCGAAATACCCCTACAAGAGAACTGGAGGTACAGGTAAACTATTCCTGCAACCCTCTCACGCTCGTTGCCATTAGACCGCCAGCTCTGACTATCAACCAACTTGCTATCCCTGATAGACCGGTCTTAGTTCTTTATGACCCCACTTTTTTAATTGTACATGATCTGGGCAGACAAGCCATTTAAGATTTTTTTTTTTTTTTTTTTTTTTTTTTTTTTGGAGGAGAGGGTGTGCGGGGGTCATCCCAAAGGCTGAGGTATTAAACGTTTTTGTTTTTCTTCATACTGGTTCTGTGCTTTTTTTTCCCTTCTGATTGCAGCTTCCTAAGTCTTTTGTTACTTATATTCTTCTTTGAGTGAATCTTTTGTTGCTTTCAGGACAACTATGATGCTCTAATGAGTATGTGGCAATGTCTAGAATGTCATGATGCAAGTATGATGTAAAAGAACTGCATCATGACTGAGTTCTAAATGAGACCAGTATTAGTCTGTATGCTGGAGGTTGTTGCAGCTGCATATGTAACTTCAATAAAGTTACTTCAAACCTATCTGGATTCATTTGTGGATTACTACAAATTTTGGCGACGAGGATGGGATAGGTGCGCAGAGGGCATCATTCCTTTGTGGATTACTACAGGGTTCTTTTGTGGCCTCTTGATCATTTTTGCCCTGTCCTAGCCCTCATATTGGTGTTTGTATGAATGGCTTCCCAGATCTCCTGACCGATTTGTAAATACATCTTGCAGTAGAAGGCAATAAGTGGCCCATAAATCATAGGTGGAATTCTTTTTTTATTTCCCTGTATACATTTCTGCTTCTGTGGGACAATGACTCCAAGGAAGGTCCAGGAGTGCCTGATCCGTGCCAGATTTTCAGGATTTCCCCATAAAAATAAAATTAAAAAAACTACATATGATGAGCCTTAAAAACATTGTTTACAAAGTTAGTGGCTATGTAAATCCGGCATGATTTCACTCCTTCTGGCTCTATATTGGATCCGTTTACATTAGAAAATGTATATCCAAGCAGTACAAGAACTGTGGTAATTGGAAGGGTAGAACACAAACTCCCCCCCTCCCCCCTTATGCCTGTAGCACTGACCTTAATAATGCTGCAGTCATTGACAGATCCCAGAAAGCTTATTCTCGTCTTACATTGCCACCCTCAACATTGCAGCTTGTAACACAACTTCACTGCTATCGACGAATGCTATTAAACCGTATTTAAGGCCTACCTCAAGCACATCCACTCAGGTTCAAGATTTATGAACAAAATGTTTTCCTTAACAGTTAATCTCCTTGTCACTGTATCCTTGTATTGATTCCCAGTGACGCCACTGAAGATTTGCCTTCTACTGCATAATGTGCATTGACACTTCCTTTGAGCTGACAACATGGCTACCACTGCTGGTCCTGTATCGGTTTCTAATGAGTTGTCAGTGGTTGGCTGGACTTCACTTTGACATCTTTTCAAAGTCTTGAATACCCATTCGATGACTGTTAACCCAGCCAGAGTACCACTTGCCGTATTTGTTGCTCAGTTCAGTGATGGTTAGCTTGTGGAGCTTTGTGATAGTTAAAACTCATCTGTTCTTACCCTTGTCTGTGAGATGGAGTCCACTATCTTTATTTGGACTCTGCACACCAAAATGAAGAGCTAGAAAGATGGCCTTTCCTGTATTTTTCATTCATGCTAGGCCTGTAATTTTTGTCTTTTAATCTGCTTGTCCTCACTTTAGTTTGTTTTTAACTGCTCTGTCTCAGATGCCTACAAGAGGGGATTGTTTGTTGGGTGACTGCTGTCCCACCAGCCAGATCCCTTCCTTTTCAATGGAGTTGCTGATCAAAATGCCTCCAGAGATAAAGCACTGTCACTGAAATGTGGTCCTAGCGGAGTCTATCCGCAAAACGTTTTTTTTTTTTTTTTTTTGTAGATAGACTTCTATGAAGTAAGAGTGCCATGATTTTCTAGCCCATTTGATGCCTGGTGGAAGCTATCTGTTCACCTTGCAGTTTGTTTTTAAATGGAAATTCATCCATATTCATTGTTCGTACCTATAGATTATTCCTCAAGTATGCTGTTTGTCGGTGTGTAATGGGGGTGGTAGAACAACAAGTAATGTTTGCTCTTCCTAAAAACCTTCAGTTTCCTCTTAGCCCAACAGGCAATAAAAAAAGTGCCTCCTTATTCTCACCATCCTTCTAAAGGAACTTGTCATTTTTGCATGGACGAGCTACATTTTTGTCTACCATCCTCGTACAAGGTTTTATAGGTATTAGAAGTCAGCGGAACCTGTACTTAAATGATTTCCTCTAAAATGAATGATTGCAATGCCTTTAGGGCTGTAACCTCTTAACTGCTGCTGTGCACCAATTGAACAGTTGCATTGAGCATCCTGGATCAACTTGTGCATGAATAGTAAGGTTACAAAACTATTTTTCCACACTACTCAAAGCCCTAATGCACCCATGTTTAATGTCTTGTGTACATGTTTGGGAGCCATTTGTAGCAAAAGGTACATGTGAATTAGAAAGTATCAGCAGTGTGGACGACCTGGTTATGATTATTCTCATCTAGACATTATTAGTGCAGGAGATTTGCAGGGACATTGCATTATTTAGTATAAATACTACAATGTGCCTGTTTTGCTGATGTGCAGTAGAGAATATGGCCATACACTAAGGCTAGAAGGATTCGACGCTTAAGGTCCAAGGAAAGGATTTGTTTGTCTCCGAATGTGTTTTTTTTTTTTTTTTTTTTTTTTGAGGTGCAGAGTTGCAACAATCTCTCAAAGCTTTGGTACAACAAATCATTTGTCTCCTATTACAGCAGTCGCAGCTGGCACAGATGCAGCATTGTGATTAGTTTGAGCGCCGTGGTTCGTCTATCACATGTGGACTGGGAGCCTGGGTATGTTCTCCACCCAGGCTGCAATGCAGTCTGGTTGGAGAACAGGCTAAGTGTGCATGAACGTTTGGCCGGCCGAAGACTGCCTACCAAACATTCATGCGCACTCTGGGAGTGAAAACCACTCTTCACCTCCCCTGCCAGCAGAGCAACCCCGCCCCGCCTGGCTAAGTTACTGCGCCCACGATAGGAAACAAAATGATAACATTGAGTTAGCATTTTATTTTTCCCTGCACTGCTGAAAAGCAGTGGGGAGACGCTCCTCCACCTTGGCGCAGGAGCCGCCACTGTATTTCAGACGTATAGTGACGAGGGTTTAGAATGGGATGGAGCAGCAAGGATGTGCATTGTTCCAAGATTTTCGTTGAGGCATTGGCAAACCTCCCATAACACCCTTGCAGATCTCCGAAGCAAACCTAAAACTCACTCAATTATCAATCTGCTGTATGTTTGTAGCCTGGTTAGTTCTCAAGGTTTTACTAGAGTGTGGTGTATGTGGTAAGGGAAGAAGCAATCACTTAAGAGTTAAGCTAGGGGAAGCATTATAAGGTCTAATCCAAATTCAGGAGTTAAAAGCCAACTATTTCTAAAACACCAATCAAACCAAATTGCAAAGAAAGGAATGCATTTAAGCATTTCAGAGTTATTCAATAATGGCTAATGCTAACAGGAAGTCTTTGGACACCGGTAGAGTCTTACAGGAAAATGGTTGTTGGATTATAGGCTAAGATTAGTCTCACTAGTGAGTGCAGTCCATTTCCTAGCGCTTGCATCTTGTCATGGGAACAACGTTTCCTTCTCTATCACATTAAGGCGGGGTTCCAGATGGGGCTGTAGAGTCAGCCCTATGTTAGTGCGGCTCTTGTGGTGTTTTTTAGACAAACTGATTTTTCTTAGTGTAGGAACGGTCTAAGGCTGGCTGTAAAAGTATTTTCCTGAACTGGATCATGGAGCGTTGTGACTGGGCACAATAAACAATAACATCTACTTTAAAAGAGAACATTCATTGTATGATATTAAAATGTTTGTTTATCCACTGCATTTTTTCCCTCCAGAACTGCCCTGCACAGTACACATGGATCTGTATTATTCAGGCAAACAAACTAATCCCCCACATTAATGAATTTCCAGCCTCACACAGCTCTTTCAACCAAAATCGCCTTTCTTGAATTGTTGTAAAACACTGAATAAACATTCATAAGTTTAAGAACAAATTCTGCATTACCCTAACTTATTTGAAAAGGCTTTCAATTTTGTTTTAGAATTGTTCAAGCAATAATAATAATGAAAAACACTTACGGATGATTTTTTGCTTTGCAGTGATTTATTGTGCCATGTTTACATCGTGTTTGTGCCATCCTGGTTGGAATGCGTTACAAACCTTGCTACACTTTTCTGCTAAGTTTGCATAATTTAAGTGAAACAATTTAGCAGATCTCCCTTGCCCCCTTTTTGAAGTATGATTGGATGCACTAATCTTCAACATGGTATGCATACGTACCCTGAGAACTTAAGGCAACAGTTGACAACCACGCAGGGAGTTGTAGATACACAATTACAGTTCACACACTAAAACTTTGAGTGTCCTTTGTTTCTTTGGGACCGTGTTGTCATGAGTCCTAGATATTTCTGCATATTGGACTTTTATAGGAGGGCCTCCGGTCTCCTGGCCTAAGTTTCTCCTGGTTCCCCTTAAAGGTGATTGAGAAGCAGTCGACTGGTAGACCAGACTCCCAGTCAACGTCTTCGTTTTCTCTACCTTGGGATCCATCTGTCCCTGCTCCCATGCCTTTCGTGGATTTGCAACCTCACCCTTCTTTTAACCACAAAGAAATATCTTTAAGCGTGGCACTGTGCAACTCAATATTTGGAGCAGAGTGGCACTGTTCTAGATGATGATCCTGCCATGATTCCTCTAGGTTCTCCAGTACTTCATACTGATGATCCCACTGAATTGTTTCTGGTAGCAACAGGGTAGAATACACTAACTCCTATGGGCTCACCAAATGCTTTGGATGTCATTCGGAAAAATCGTACAATTAATTATCGAATGGGAGTAGGTGATTTGCCCCTGTAACATTGGGTTTCTCAATCCATTGTGCTAAATGACTGGCCTAATAGGGGGGAAATTACCATGCATTTGCAACTGAGCTAACCCTAATGGGTTACGACTGAATAATGGGAATGATGTATTTGTCCCCCATTCCACCCTCACTTCCTGAAATCTCTAGGGTGGTGCTCTTGGCATGGAGATGAACATTGAGATTGATTTGGTGGGACCGTAGGATCACTTTGGAGTCCCTTTTTGTGGTGGAGACAGTGACTTGAACATACTGCGCTGCTGGAGGACCTCAGCAAATGGGACCTTATTGGTATTTATAAGCTGGGGGACGTTTGGCAGGTTTCTCAAATGAAGTAGTTTCAGGAGCTCAGTGTAGAATATTATAACTCCAAATTCAATAAATGCCTACAGCTCATTCATGTTTCACTACTCCACTGCACCTCCCTTTCAGAGACCCCAAAATAGAATCCGATGGAGACCAAAATCCTTATGGGCTCACTGGAGAAGGCTGTATCTTCTGCACTTACAAATCCCTATTCCTTAATTCTTTGTCATTCAGGGTGAGGTGGGAGATTTGGATAGACCAAGGTGGGAGACTTGGGTAGACACCCTCAACGATAGAAGGATACAAGAATGGCCCCACAACAACAGTCCGTATCCTCGTAACTCTGGTTCATGCAATTAAAATTCTTGCACATTACCTACCTAATGCTGTTGAGGCTGTGGTGAGCACACATGTTTGGCACCCACATGCTTCTGATGTCTAGCAGAGGCCAGTGACTAATTTCATGTGGTATAGAAATGCTCCTTAATCATGAAATCCTGAAATACTTGCCTATTTTCAGCACCTCATCACTCGTACTAGGGAGACGATTGTTCCATGGTTGGTCTGGGCACCATGATTGAAAAATACATGTGTCTTAGTTTCTATTGGCAAGAGGTTGTCCCCACAAAGTGTTGGGGAGAAGGTGAAGCTAATATGAGTTGGAATAACTGAGGTAATGAACTGTATTACCTACGACTATTAATTTGAGAAATGAGCTAGCGCTGTTTCCGTGGAATGACATTGTTAAAACGAAGTTCAAAAGCTTTTAATTTTTTAAACCAATTTTATTAAGTTCAGCAGACCTAGCCCTATATGGTGCCTTAAACAGGTCATCTTGTATTAATTGAGTGCTTCAGCGGACCAAACCAGTCCAATTGTATTGGACTTGAGACATGCCATGGCAAAGAGGCATTGCATCAAACACCCAAGGCGATGGGAGGGTGATTTCAGGAAGTCTAACCACTGGCCTTTGTGCAGGGTAGCATTCCAGCCCACTATTTTGCTCAACATGCACACCAGTTTGGACCCAGGCAGGCATCATGGCAGTTCGGGCTGTACTGGTATTAGTCCAGGATCAAGATGGATTTGTACATGACTGGCTTAAACCTGAGGTGACCTGGTATGCACGGTAACGATGGACTGGGATGCCACCAGTGGCTGAGATTAATTCACCCATTCCAACCATTACATGTTTTTGGTATACTTCAGTGTGAGGCACTAAGTGGGATGGGTATATCCTGACTTGGGTCCTGTGAACACTGTGCCAGTGGAGCCATGCTATACCCGACGGAGCCCTAAAAAGAGCAAAACCAGTCTTGGGTTACTTATGTTCTAGTTCAGGAGGACCTGGCCTGGCAGTTTGGAGTGGACTGTTACCACTGGAGCAGGGTCAAGACTGATTTGCATATGGCTGGGTCCAAACTGAGGTTGGCATGGTCTGCAGAATACCAGTGACTAAGGTTAATTCAGGCATTCCAGCCATTTCTTTTTGTATGCTTCAGAAATCAAAGGGCATTTTTTAAATTCATTAATGGGTAAGTCCTGCACATAGGTGTCTTAAGACAAATATTAGTAATATAACATGTATTTGTAAACAGTACGTTCACCACGAATGGTATATTAGCGCTAAATAACAGATGTTTCATTGTTACCTAATCATTTAAAATCATTTACATTCAAGGAGCATCTATATTGTGGCATCATTACTTTTTAAGTTTTAGGTTCTATGCATAGTATGACTAACTTCCTCCTTAATAAACAATGAACATGTTACATCACAGTGTCCCTCTTATAACCTGCAATATGTCTGCCAGGCCCTCCAAATTCTCTCCCCTTTCTTAGAGCACCCGCTGCTCTTGTATATCGTATGTTCCGCTTGCCTGCACCAGTCTAAATCATTTTCCCATTCCTCCGCTTTTGCAGTGGCAACTGCCCCCAATTTCTTTGCTGCATTTCGCTTTGCCACTACTGCAGCCAGTATCAGCCGTTGCTACCTAATCATTTTATCGACTTCGGAAGGATTCAAGGCTGAGTGGACCCGCTGGCATTAAAACCTGTGACAGGCCCGTACAGTAAACAGAAGTTCACTAAGCCACCAGACTCTGCCTTCGTGACAAAGCTTTAACTTTAATGTTGAGCAGATGTAACTTGTGACTATGCCAGTCATTCAAATTTAAGCCGTAAGTGGGTGCCCTCTTTCCTCGAATCCTACCAACCACTTAGCTGTGCTAGCCTCTTACTAACATCAGAATCTTGGTCTTTCACATATTCAAGATTGATTTATTTGCTGCTTTATTTAACTCCAGCTCCTGTACCTCTCTGAAATACCCAGATGAGTAGTTGCATATGGTAATACCTGCTAATGCACACCTCTGCTTTAGTCCCTGATTAATGTGTATTTGCTCTGACACTATTGCAAATCTTGTCTTTGACCGACATTTAAGAGTAGAATGCTTGAATTGTCCGCAGTAAAATGGAGTCAGTCCCCCATCATGTACACTTACTCTAGAACACACTTATAATCAAAGGCACAGATAACCTCCTTTCAGGACCCTGCTTTTGTAGTCTGTATCTTTACGCCTATGCAGTATGCTGAGACCACAGATCCTGAACGGACCATTACCTTTTATTGAAAGGAAGAGCATTAAATCTATTGTATCATATATTGGTTTTCTACATGACTGACCTGCCAAAGCATGGATGGAGTAAGTCTGAGGTCCATCTGAAGTTTTATTAATCCTGATGAAACATGAACTGTGGCCTTTTTTTTTTTTTTGCATTAAGTTCCTTATTTGCTTTAGCCAGGGTCAGGGTTTTTATTGCAGTGTAATATATATGCATTTAATATCTAATAAACTGTGCCGTTTGATTTCACCCTGTAATGAAAGAAAAATCCTGTTTAAGACCTATTTTGGAAGTGCACCTACTGTTGTGTCGCTAGGATTTTCTTCTCGCGATTGAATAAAATGGTTGACTACAGTTCTCTTGAAAAGGCTGCATTGGTCTTAGAACCACCTAGATATGGGCCTTAAACTTAATATCTTAAGCAAATCCTTGGGAACCACTTTTCTTGATGTTTCTCCTTGTCCAGGTTCCTGTTTATGAGGGCCAGCCCTATTCGTTTCATTTCATTAAGGTTAAGATCAGAATGTTCTCATCTGTTAAGAAGTTTGACCGTAGCCCTCCTTAATGCTGATCGGCAAACTTACATTGGTCTTAGCCTTAATATCAAAGTGGTCAATTAATATGCAGATATCATGAATTTACCCATGAGGGGGTTGGTTCTTTTGGCTCTCTCCACCCCCCTTGGGAGAGTGGTACATTCTTGGCTACTGTATCATTTGAAAGAGGTTTGGCTTAAAGGGATTGTACTCAACAATTTGCCTTTTTATTTTGTTTTTTTTGACTGTGCTCAATTGGTCAGCTAGTTGACTATTCATCACGATACCCAGCATCAGTGGTAATCCCTCGTGTACATGTCCTCGCTTGACAATCTGGTTGTTCGGCTGCAAAGTGCTTTCCTAAGAGAATGACACGTTATTTTCCAACTAGAAAGGCCAAAGGTTCTGGAGCTAATATCGGCAACTGCCCTGCGGCTGTTGTGCAGTGGATGATGCATAACAGTCTTAAGCCAAATACCAGCAACCAGATATGTGAATTTTGCAAAGGATAAGACGCTGGGAGGTTTCACTTTGTCCTGAAACTAGGTGAAATAATGTTGCTCTGCTCATAGAAGCATGATTTCTGAGAGTAGTTATTAACCAAGATCCCATGCATGAGGGGAAAAGCTTAATTCTTAGGACTTTTTTTTTTTTATTGGGGGGGGGGGGGGGGATTGTACTGCATTTTTCAAAGTGGATAATCTTTTTTTTTTTTTTTCCCCTGGGGGCCAGCGTATGTTAATTGTGGGTGCATTTGTTTTGTCCAGGATGGAATGGTGCAATGGATTACTTCAATGGGCTGTTTGCAGGTATCCCTCCTTACACAGCTATAACATTACAGTAGGTTCAGAAGGCAGACTTCTTCGTCAAGATTGTCCATATTCACTTGCACATGATAATCCGTGGTTGGCAGTTAAGCTGAGAATTCCGTATAAGTGCCTGTGCTTAGTGCATATCTTTTTATAAACCTAGCTATCAGGCAGTTGGTCCCAAATTTGAGGAGTAATTTACAGCTGAAATGAACAATTTCTTCTCACAAGTTCTTTGGAAGAGTTTTGAAAACTATTTTGTTCATTTTCTATTTTTTTATCTTATTTTAGTGGCAAGTCTTTTGGATAAATGTAGGCTTCACAACTTCCAAAATGCATCAAACCAATGTCCTAAACAGTGAATGTAATAATTTGTAAGGAACTCCTAGGTCCAGTATCGGAGAGCTTCTCGAATTGGTGAGCAATTGGATTCACATTCAAAATATGATGCTTAAAGTAGATGGAACTTAAATGTTCCCTGCTTTATCAAGCAAAGTATCAAAATTATTTATAAAGGGCTTAGATTTTGTTCAATCTTTCCTGCATATTTGAGTGTTTCGACCACTGGTGGTCCTTCAACCAAATGACACTGTGTCCACTTTGGCTCACTTAATTTGGGTGTCACTTAGCACGGAACCATACATGGTGGAGCCATCTACAGGAAATTATAACTTTGCTAGTTTTAATTTGATAAACCCTGCAATACTTAAATGAGTGTAATCTAACTGTGATTCCTTATTGGGTGGACTTGGATAATTTATGGCTATGTTGGACACACCAATCAAGTATTCTCATCTTTAAAGAATGTAAGATTTTAGAAAAGAATTACCCAAATGGGACCCTCTGTGAGCCACCCTTGGACTCTGAGAGAAGGCCCCAACCACCCTACATGATATTCCATTAACTCTGACGTGGTCCGATTGAGTTAGTATCATTGTCATGTTGATGCATGGTTTTGGTGAGTGGTTGACATTTTTTTCCTTTATTGCGAGGCAAGTTAAGATAATTATTGATTACATTTTTGTTATCCCAGTGATCTTTATCGATCTAACGATTAAAACTCCTCTTTTACACAGGGAGTGCTCTAGCTCACTGAGGTAACTTTAAACATGGACCAAAATGATCCCTAGAGGAAATCCTTTGAGTGGTTGAACAAATGTTTAGAACTCACTGTCTGGATAAAACTCTTGCTGATGGGATCCTTTTTTGAGATGTTGCCTGAATCCGCAATGAGGAAAAGCTTTTAACTTGAGTGTCTCCTAATGAATTAGTGAAATCCGTCTCTACTGGTGCCCAACTTTTATCAGTAATAACACAAGCCAAAACGTATAAGCTAAAAATACTTCACCTTATTGTGTGTCAGTGTTGTGACTAGCCACCTCCAATAGCCCACTTACAATTTGTTTGGTATTACAACAGAACATTACCTTCTACCCTCTCATTTAGGGATATGCCCGTCATTTCCCTTGGTGTTCTAATTTAACTTGCAGCCCCTACTCACCTTGCTGTACCAATTGCACGTCAGTTTAATGTGTTCTTGGGGTTCTGCACTTGAGCAGGTTACTACAATTTGTGCCTTCACTGGATTCCCAACAGCGAGGCATACTCCACTGAATGTTGTCTTTGAGGATAAAAGGGAAAGTTGATGTGACTGCAAAAGCAAGTCTAGTAGCTACTGACATTTAAAGTGTTTTGCTGCCCATGTAAAATATAATCTGGTGAAAATTCAGTTTGCCTTCGTTATTACTCCACATCAGAAAGACCTAACCTGGCCCCCTACCCAGTAGGAGCAAATGTTGGGGTTGATATTTCCTAAAATATAGTTAATAGAACGTGTAACAAGATAAATAAGCATTACATTGCCTAACACCGTGGTTCAACATATTTTAGCAATGTATTGGGTGTGTCTGAGTTGAAGCTAACTGGCCTGCCAGGGTTGACCGCCATATATTTAGGTGCGCAAGCATTTAAAGGGTGTAGAGCCGGTTTGTAAGGTCCTTGGGTATAATCTGTCAAAAGATATTGCACACATTTTGGGCATTTGCCTACATTTATTTGGGATGTGTTGGGATGATTGTACCTGTTTAGCTATGTTCCTTATTGACTGTTGAGCAGTTCACACTTCTTGGGGTGAGCATTTGCCGTGCAATTATTTTTTTCATCTAATCGAATAATTGTGGTGCTATTAGTTGATGGTGTTTCAGTTTGGAATTGGGTTTTCAACAAAGGTTGCACTAAACAGTGATTTTACTTGCCTTGTTTAATTTATTTGGCTTTGTCGTAGATGGATTTGTTGTTGTTGAGTGGCTGAATAACTGTGGCATCCACTGATCAGCCTCCTCTCTGAGCAGGCTTGCCTCTGAATCTTGTGACTTCATCTTAAAATACGTTCATATTTGCCACAAACCGGGTCACTTATCTCTAAAGTTGTAACATTTGGTAAGATTATCCACCTTAGTAATGGGCCTGATAAACATAACTGTCTGGTTTTCACTGAAGTAACTTGTGAGATTTCGGAAGTAACGTGCATTGTCTCGGACACTCACGTTGTTCACCAATGATTGTAATACATCTTGTAAGGTGTTAAGCTTGTCAAGGATGGCGGAACAGTTGCGTCTTTGTAAAGCCTGTGTACTAACATCCCCTCAGAACTGATCATCAGAGGCTGTGGCCACCTAACCTTGCATCAGCCACAGCGGCATAAATAGCAGAAGTATGGAAAAGCCAGTCTGTAGTTTTAACTTGGCTGACTGCCCGCTCATGGTCTCCATAGTGGCTGTTAAATGATAATTGTACGCTTTATAGTGTTATCCTTGGATGACTCTGTGCTAGTACTGGGAGACAAAGAATTGACTGAAGCGACTTTCCCAGTGTGAGTTAATAGATTATGCATTAACACATAAAAGGTGATGGGAGGAATGCTTGTAGTTTGACAGTAAGGGCTAGACTGTCCCTGCAAGTTAAAGAATGATTTGCATATGGCTTAGCCAAATTGACTGGGCATGGTGGGCAGAAGAACAATGGGTTAGGGTTCTACCCTGAGTGATTGCCCGTGGTTGGACAAATTGCAAGTATTCCTTTACAAACTATGTGCAAATTACTGAATTTCAGAAAGTTAAATGCCTTTTGCTTCACGTAGGGTGCACGACAAGATAGATTAACGCATGTTAATGAATCCAAAGGTTTAACAGCTGCCAGGCCGGTAGCCATCCATGTGTAATAACCCATTTCCCTCCTGATGCCTTTACAAGTGGCCCAGTGCTCTGCAAAGCCTTTTGGGCCACAAACCCAGAATTTGTGTTTTTTTTAATGGTTCGACCTTTCACCAATGGCACCTGTATGTTTACTTTGACACATTAGACAAAGGCCGTTACGTTTTAAGTTTTGTCCAATGTATAGAAACCGAGGGGGCTGGTGTAAAAATGCAAGCTTAAGTCCTCCGTTTAGGTAACACACGAGGCAGAAGGTTTGGGGGAAATTATGCGGGAGTCAAACTAAATCCTCATGGCGTCTGCAACTTTTTAGCACCAGCTCTGTAAAATGTTACATTTAGTTTTCTTGACCGAGCAAAACATTGTTTCCAATTCTTTCAAATATACAGTCTCTGCTTTGGCACGACCCAGTGAAGTATTGCTGTTGAGCCTGGTCGCAGTTTCCATCGCTCTTATGGAGTGCTTGCATTGCAATGCATGAGGGATTCATTTTCATCTCCACAGTACACTGATTATTCACACATTAAAGTATTTGTTTCCTATATGCATCGCATGCAGAAAATTGTTTTGTCACTGCAGAAAGCTTTTCTTTAAGCTGAGTCCAGATTCGGAATGCAAGCCAGGACCAGTGACTCTTCCAATGCGTGCTTGATATCGAAGTTTCTTTCAGCTTTGTTATCAAAGCTGAGACAAACAATCCGCTGTTCAGACACTCCGCAGGATCATCATGTTGCTTGAACATTGTTACCTAAATATTATTCTTTTGTTCATAACGCAGCCTAGATTAAACTAGCGACTTTGACAATTTGAATACTGGACTGAAGCAGGACAAGTGCGTTATCGGGTCAAGGACTGCTTCTCAGCAGTTTGAGACTCGCGTTTAAAGGACTTCTCCTGGGCAATTCTTGAGGCTAAAATTCCTTGTCTTGTAAGTTTCATAGGTACCTAATTGGCAGTAATAACTGGCTCTTTTATGGGAGACTATTTCTTCAGTGACTTATCCCAAATTAGGTAAGTATGTAGATGACTTCATCAATCTAGAATGAAGTTAAATCTTCTACTTATCTTGATCATTGATTGAGCATGCAAGAGGCCTTTCAAAAGTTCTACTGGTGTGTACATTTTTAAAGTGCTGGTTTCTTAACCGTCCCTCTTTCATAAGTATTTATATATCAGATTTGTTTTTAAATCTTCCCTTTTTATTTTCAGAATATATGCTGCTTACTAGCAATACAAATGAGAGGCAGTCTGACCTCGGGAATTCAGAAAACCTTCAATCCATCCCTTTTTAGTTTCTATATCACCCCAATGCACTTCGCTGCCATGCCAGATTCGTAAAATTAGTTAAATGGTGGTGTGATTGAGACAATTGTCCTGCATAATTTCCTGCGAGTTTATTTCCCTGCCACCATGCATCGTAAGGCACTCCTTATTAAATCTTGCAGGTCAGATGATTGTGTCCAGAGATGGTGGCAACAAAAGGGGCGCAGTAGGCAAACCCCACAAGGCTAGCTCCCCTATTTGCCTACCTAACCTCCTCCATTGACCGTGCCCAATCGATATTTACACCAACAGAATAAAGAGAAATGTAGGTCCCTTGCCTGTCTCAAGGAGATTCGATTTTTCTCCGATTTAGGAATCCCTTAAGTCTCAAACATGCATCAGTAGTTTCATTGCATAAGATATAAGACGGAGTTGGCCTTAATGGTAATCAAACTTGCTATCTGCAGATTACCATTTTGTTTTAATGGCGACTAATCTGAGGTATCCTCTCTGCTTAACGCTCAGTAATGTGGTATTAGCATATTTGGTTTCAGGTATCTTACTATTTTGCTCTCCAACAACTCTGTTACAAATAATACAGCTCTACTGTGACACCTCCTCTAAATCTTCATTCGCTACTGTGAAATTCATAATTAAGCAGGATACGCTATGCCTCAAAAAATAATTCTTTAATCTCTGTATAATGCGGCTGCTTTCATTTTTCTTTGTGAGTGGACGATTCGCTGATTCACAGAACGTGAGATTCCTTAGTTCTGCTTTTGAAGTCAGACCCTGAACAAGAATGCAGCGTCTACAGAATGTCTAAAACGACAACAATTTGTTAAGTTTCCTTTAATTTTCCTTTACTCCGTGTGTTGGCATAATTTCAGTCTTTAACGAGTCATTACCAGAGTTAGCATTGAAATGCAGAAATATAACCATTACTCCTTGCACAATAGGCAACAAGAAGTTATTCGACTTTCTCTGAGATTTGTATTTTAAATGCTACCTGAGTAGAATACTGTACCTCACAGTGAAGTTAGCCTCAAATGGGCTGACCCATTCACCTAACATGTCCTGTAGTAGACAGAAAGAAATGAGTGACACAACAGACTAATGGATGAAGAGGGCTGGCTGAATGCGTCTATTATGAAGTATACTTTTCAATCCAAAATAGTCCAAAACCATCCATTTTAATCAACCCACAACAATCCAAAAGGTTTTTAAAGTGCTCCACTTACTGCCACAAAAATTATACACCGCTCACATGATATTAGTAACAATATTAGTAATATCTTTCTCAAAAGCTCAAATTCCAAAATATCTTTCTACTATTCCACAAAAGCAAAGACCTTTTGGCATTGCCAGTACTTTATTTTCGACCATATAAATAACAATAGTTGGGTTGGACCCAGGCCTCCATGATACTGTTAATCAGTCTTTCCATGGTGCATGGCTAGTATTTTATTTATTTAAACCCATCCAAAATCCAGCTCATCCTATCCTCTGCCAATGATGGAATCTCTTGACACCCTGTAATGGGTTCTAGGGCCTTCGGTTTGAAACCCATTTATCCATGTTGAAGCCATATTATGCCTGAAAACTCACGAAGTGTCTAAAATCTGCTACTTTCTGATATCAGTAATATCGATAATCGGCAACATGTACATGTCGGCAACACCCTTTTTTAAGATGGGACTTTGTAATTCTATATACTAATCTGCCCTAGAGGTGCTTCTACACCAACTGTAGGTGGTGCGAAACACCACTATCTTAATCATCTCTACCCAAATCCTCAGGTCTGTCCTTTGCTGCAGTAGCTACTGGCTTTCGGTCAAGTAGTCTCCAGTTTACAGCTATGGTTCCAGTTCACCGAGCCATGTGTTAAAGATGCCCCACCCAGGTTTTCCATCATAACTCCCTCGAAACTCTCCTGGTACACTCCCAGTTGTGATCACCTCTCATCGCTTCTGTTTATGGTCCCTAGATCGCGTAATGTCACACTTAAGGACAGACTCGGAGCCTCCTCAGTAGCAGTTGGTACAACCATTGAATTCCCTTCCTCTCTGCCTTTGTTCATACCAATCCTACTTCTATTTAGAAAACGTATGAAATACTTTTGATTCAATCATTAGCTATTTTATGAGAGAACTGCTCATTTTTCTCTGGTTGAAAGCCAAAAAATAACGCTGGCAAACGTGATTTTAAATCACTCTCCCATAGGCTATTCAATCTGAAGAAAACTAGTTTTGCATCTCTGATTTGACGCTGCGGGATTTCTTTTTGCTCTTAATGACCTGCCTAGAACTAGTTCCCTGAAGCAGATGAAAAACGTACACTGAAGCACCTTTTGAACATTCACAAATGAACATTAACGGGCGTCATGTGTATTTCTTTGGGTTTGCTTAGTGTATTCCTTTTAGAGTTCCTTTTTGTGAGTGTTACGCTTTCAGGAGCCATGCTATCACTCTTGATAATTTCAACATGACCTGAAACTGCGGTGTTACTAATTTGGGACTGTGTGTCAATGACCTTACTGACAAACCCATTACCGCTCCATTTAAGGATCAAACTGTCTAATGTAGTTCTTCTGAAAGTTTTTCATAGTAAGTTGCAGATCTGTAATTGCATGACTTTTATTTTTTTTTTTTTTGCGACATTAACTGAAATATATAAAGTTGCAAACTACCATTGCAAGGGTGTTCAGTGCCTTAGATAACAAGCATTGGCATAGCCAATAGGTCTCGCATTTGGGAACTTCAACAGAAATACTGTCTGCAGTCCAGAACACCTGTATTTTTACTGCGTGTAGGTAAATTAAATGCTTTGTCCAAAATCGCACCCTATTGAGCAAAATTTGAGAATGGAGCCTGGTTTCCGAGCTCGTACAGTTAGAAGTTGTGCCCTTGAAAGCATTCACTTCCCATTAACACCAGTATTGTGCTGCCTGTTAGGCAGGCTAAAAAAAAGTATGTTGTCTGAAGCTGCTGCCTAGTAAAAGCCCCGGCAGTTGCAAGGTTACAAATTAAGCATTGGGAGTGCGACTGGAGACAGAAGTTTTGTCCTTTAAAGCACATTCCCTTCATATTTACACGGATTGCAAAAAACAAGCCTTTGCAATGCAATAGGTCTCGCAGTTACAAGAGTTAAAACTATTGGCATTGTAAATGACCATGCCAATAGGCATTGTTATTTGCAATGTCAATAGCTCAAACTCGCGTAAATGCGAGACCTAATGCACTGTTAATGCTTGTTTTCTGGTGGTGATTTGGTCAGCCCAACCACATGCTTTGTTGGTAGTGTCTGGAGGGGGATAGGTTATGAAAAATGGATGTGTGCCACTGAAATTTGTCAGAGTGATTTATGTTCGAAAGACTGCCCCATCACTTGCTGAGTGGTTCCCAAGGAAGGGGACAAAGCGCAGCTAAAAGCTAAAACAAACCAGTGACTATCAGAGGTGAAGGTGCCCCGGGGTCCCACCACGGGCCCCCCCAGGGGACAGCAGAGACAGAACTGCAAACTGGCCAGATGCCTCGGTGTGCGGCCTCGTGCTGGCTGGGGTGGGAGGGAGGGGTGGGCGGAGGCACTAGGGAAGGCATATCACAAGGCACCTTAGAGTGAGGGGGGCCATGGGGGCGACATAAGCTGGGCAGCAGGATGAAAGAGAGCAGGAAAGAAATAGGAGTCCAGAAAGTGTGAAATACAGAGAAAATTGAGAAAAGGAGGGATGGAGGAGAGGGAAGCAGAGCGAGAGAGAGGATAGACGCGGGAAAGGGATAGACTGGAGAAGAGAGAAAGAAAAGGAGAAATATAGAGAAGATGCAACAGGGAAAACAGAGGGGGGAGAGAAAAAAGGAGGAAAAAAGAATGAAAATAGAGAAGATGTAAGAGAAAACGGAGACCGAAGTGAGGGGAGAGAGACCGAGTAAGGTGAGAGGGATAGCGCAAGTGTGAAAGAGGGAATGGTGGAGGGGGCAGGAACAGTCCGGAACGAAGCAGTATGCTGCTGTGGTCTTTGAAGTGACGGTTGTTTCCAAGCACATACGACCTCAGAGCACACAATCGGCAGCAGTTGCCGCCGCAGTCCCCGCGAGCTGCTGGGAGTGAATTGTGTAGAACTCCATGAGCCCGGGTATGTCCTGCTGCTCGCCCTCTGGGAGTCGGTTTGCACCATCACGACCGGTTCTGTGCACGCAGGCCCGGGGGGAGGGAGGGAAAGCGAAAGAACGCCGCCATGCGTGTGCGAGAACCACTTTTGAAACAGGAAAGTCGGGAGGGAAAGCGAAAGCACGCCACCATGTGTGAAATGTGCCGTAGCTCTGTTGAAATGAGTTGGGGGGGGGGGGGGGGGCAGCCAGGGGGACTCGCCTGCCCATGAAAGGGTACGGACACCTCTCGTGCCCTTCTGGCAAGTGACGCAACTCATGCAGCTGTGCTATCAGTGTCGCACTGACGCTCAGCCTTTTGTCATTTTAAATTGAGAACCCAGACTTTAGTTTTAATTCTGATCAGTTACCTAGTTCTTCTGAGATGTGCATTTAACATTTGAAGTCTGTTATTGCAAGGCGTCTGTCTGGACGTTGGAAAGTATATGAAATATGATTGAATTCGGCACATTCGTAGAGGCCCAGTTTTCCTGTAACGCCACTCGTAATGGGTAGGTAGGTAGTTCGCCACGCAATCTGGGATGCCGGCACCCTTCTGGAAGATGCATGCCGATCACTAGGAGTTAGATGTACTACTCGCTGCTCACAAAATTCTGATCACATTATATAACCGTTTTTTTCCCCGACAAGTAAATGCTTTTTAAGAACCAATATACGTACAATTAACCCCTTCGCTGCCAGGCCTTTTCCCCCTCCTGTGCCAAGCCTTTTTTTGGCTATTTGGGGGTAGTGCGCGCTTAGGCCCCTGTAACTTTTTGACCACATAAGGTATCCACGCCAAATTTGCGTCCTTTTCTTCCAACATCATGGGGATTCTAAAGGTACTCGGGGTTTGTGGATTCTCCTAGAGGGGTCACAGAAATGAGCCAAAATACAGCAAAATTTGGTGTTTTTTCGGAAAAATTGGAAAAACGGGCTGCAAATGAAAGCATCTGGGATTTTCCCTGTAAATGTTATCAAAAAAGGGGTTGTGGGGTTGAAATCATCATTTTCCCAGCTTTTCGGGTATACCTGACGTTTGTCAGAAACCCAACATTTTTTACACAGTTTTGGCATTTTTCTGGTACATAGCCGATTTTTGCTATTTTTTGTGCTTTTGACCTCCTTCCAGTTAATGGCAGAAATGGGTACAAAAGCAATAATGGATCCTGGAAAGCTATACATTTTCGAGAAGAAGACAAAATTCTGAATTCAGCAAGGGGTCATTTGTGTAGATCAATCACGGTTTTTTTATAGAAACTAACAGTTAAATATAGGATAAATTGAAAATTAGTTGAAAAAAACAGCCGTTTGTGTCAACGTTTTCACCTGTAACTTCTTCTAATTATGACAGCTCTTTGAAAGCAATATACCGTTGCATCCGCTGGACATTACTGGTTGTGGGGATATATAGGACTTGTAGGTTCACCAAGAACCCGACGAACCCAGAGCCAAAAACTGAGCAGCAACTTGCAATGGTTTTTTATTATGTACCGGGTATATAGTAATTATTCTGTAAAAATGTGTACATGGAAATATCGGTATGAAAGACACCTATGTATTTCTGAAATGGGAACAAAATATGGAGTTTAGAAACAGTAGATATTTGCACATTTCTGAAATTGGGAAGACTCATACTAGCATTTGAATTATCAGTCATTTTTTAGAATGACTTCTTTTTTACACTATCTTTCATTTGGAAGGCAGAAATGCATCGAAAGTCAATAGATAATAACAGTTCCTTTACAAATCTGAATTACCCTAAGTCTCCCGATAAAAATGGTACCTCACTTGTGTGGGTAGGCCTAGTGCCCACGACAGGAAACGGCGCAAAACGCAACGTGCTCACAACTCAATATCGCAGTGAAAATTTACCCTTTTTTTTGCAAAGTGCCTAGCTCTAGTTTTTGAACCCTAGCTCTGCGGGCACCTTGGGAAACCTAGCAAACCTATACATTTTTTGAAAACTAGACACCCAGGGGAATCCAGGATGGGGTGACTTGACTGCCTCCCACCAGGGTCTGTTACCCAGAATCCCTTGCAAACCTAAAGAATTGTCAAAAAAACCACATTTTCCCCACATTTCTGTCGTGGAAAGCAATTACACATAAGACTATGCAAAACACATCGCAAAGAATTTCATGCTCAAACCACTAACTAAATATGCCGCCATTATGACATCACTTACAAAAAAATTCATTCAGACCTTCTATTATTACTCATTTGGTATAAATACAACAAAAAAAAAATTCTTACCAAAACAATGGAACTGCAGAACAACCACTGTCGATAAGCTTTAGACTAGAATAAAAAGGAGAAAAAAATTTATTGTAACATGCATATAATGCTCTAGACCATCACGTACTGCGCAAAATGTATTAGTAGAATCTCCTACTTTCAAGAAGGAAAGATCGATGGTCCAATCCTTTACAAGCAACGCGGCGAGAATCTGGAACTGAGCCTCAGCTCCGGACCACCCCCTCCCTCTTCCCAGTCCTTCAAAACTGACCTCAAAGTTCTCCTCCTGCAAAGACACTTCCAAACTTAATTCACACCCTCTCTATTGTCTGAAGGAAGTCTTTACATTATAGGAAATTCTGTTCTCCATGCCCGTAGAAGTGCCTTCCCAGTGTGTTCCTGTGTTTTGCGTGTCTGCCATTTATTGCACTTTTATGCCTCTACTTGTACTTTGTACTCTTTTGTAAGTTGCACACATGTCACTTTTCCTCTTGTAACGTATTGTTTGCTACCTCTTGTGTTTTGTTTGCTTTTGATACATGCACAATTACCACCATTGCCTCATGTAACATAACGTTTGCTCTTGTTTTCAGAGTGTCTGCCATTTATTGCAGTATTTTACCTCATGTGACATCCATCAGAGAGCTGCATGAATAATTACCTGGTAATCCCCTCATCACAATGCAAATATCCACCCGAAATAGGTACCCCCTGTGGTCACACCGTTCGCATCGCCCTAACCTGCTCAAGGTTCATGTGACCTCCGTGACAGTCACAGCGACTGGATCACTGTTGCTCTAGGGTGTGCTGCTTCGTAGGCCTGTCAGCAACACTGGAGATGAACTTCAGTATGGATTGTGGTGGACAGGCCTTCAAGGATAACCCACAATTGACACCACTACAGTACACCTGCTTGTGCTAAGACATCAAGCCTTCTAAGGTCTAGTGGGGCCTTCTACGGTCTAGCATGGGAATGTGCTCCCTCAGTACAGTGGTGTGGTGGACTGGTCATAAATGCTGAACCCGGTTCCCCAGTTTCAAATTCAACATCTCCGGCCATAGTGCCACATCCCCACTGAACGCCATACTTGCCCACTGAGAGAAACTCGCACTGCCTTCAGCTATAACCTAATTGTGCCCGCTATAAACACTTGGATGTGGCTCAATTCAAATTATGCACTTGATAAGAGTAATACGCTGCCTAAAAAAAAAAAAACACTCATAGGGAATGCAAAGCATGTGAAATGTAAGCAGAAATAACATGGTTACCGAAACGATCTCTCACTAACTATTCACAAATCAGCGAGTGGTTTCACCTGAAAAGTTATGGACATGACTAGAGGGCCCTGAAGGGAACCGTTTCACTGTCCATTGCTTACATCCTTACAAAACATAAGCAGTATGGTAGACCACATCCATAAACACAGAGCCATGGTGCACATTGTGTTTTCCAATTCACCCATCAACCAGGTATTGCAGTACCTCCAGGAATGGTACACTCTGCCACCCTGGAAACAACAATGCTGTTCAAAGGAAGACGAGAAAACGAAAGTAGCACTTCACTGGCAAACTCTGTGATGCTGGTGTATTTGGATGTAAAAAAAAACAATCTAGCCACTTTGCAACCCCTATGTCTTACTTTATTTCGCCCCCCCCCCCCTGGGAACAACAATGCTGTTCAAAGGAAGACGAGAAAACGAAAGTAGCACTTCACTGGCAAACTCTGTGATGCTGGTGTATTTGGATGCAAATAAAATCCATCTGGCCACTTTGCAACCCCTCTGTCTTACTTTATTTCGCCCCCCCACGCCCCCCCACGCTAGCAGCACCCACCGATCGCTAAAATCCCCCCTCCCCAGCCCCAAAACTCACCTTTACTCTCCGACGCGCAGGAAGCAAATGGCTTCCTGCGCCTCGGAGATCAAAGGGGACACCTCCAATGACGTCAGCGCGCAAGGCGCGCTGACGTCATTGACGCGGGGGAGGGGGGAGGGGGAGGCAGGGGAAGGTCTTCCCCTGCCTTCCCAGTTAACAAAAAAAAAAAAATCGACCACTCACGGGGGGAGCGCCAGCGCTTCCCCCGTGGGTGGGTGTCATGACGAGATGGTCTCGTCATGGGCACAGCGCGACTGTGCTCCATGACGAGACCATCTCGTCATGGACACAGAAGGGGTTAAGTTGATTGTAAAAAAACACAAGACGAAGGTCGTTGATTGTAAAAAAAAAAAACACAAGACGAAGGTCCAAAGAGCAGGCAGACAGTGCTGCGAGTGCCATAATTGCGACGGTGCCAGCAAACCAGAAGGAAAGATCAAACAAGACAAGCCCGGCGGAGCGTGGCGCGCGCGCTTTGCGGGGGAGCGCATTCAAGGCGGGGCAGCGGACCCTTTGAAGTGCGATGCCAAACGGATTGCATGGCGGCACAATGCGCGTGATTGTGCGCGTGCTAGCCATGCAATCCGCTTTTGGGAGCACCTTTAAAACCCCCCCTACAATAGTCTCGCTTTGCGATCTCTTACGCGATAGCAAGGCGAGACCTATAAATAATTATTTTTATATATATATATATATATATATATATATATATATATATATATATATATATATATATATATATATATATAATATACCATCGGGAGTGCAGCTAGAGGCATGCCACTATTCTATTTCTGTTTTTGCCCAATAACATTAAAATATGTTCAGTGTACTTACAGCAATGTATGTGTTTTATAAAAACAAAAGCCATACAGGTAGAATAAATTTGGAGCTGGACTCCTATTTTAACTAAAAGTACTTCAGAAGGCGATCGCACAGAATGTAATAAAAACAGAAGTAAAAGAGAAAGTTATCTGTGTGTGTGTGTATATAAAAAACCGAAAAGCACAGAATAAAATGCGCTATAATACAGTTAAAAGGCACAGATTTAGAAAACACATTTGCGTGCACATTCGAGCCCTATTTAGCATATAAATGAAATACGAAAAACAGGAATTTAATAGATTTATAAATTAGTGAAACAAAAATAATCTAGGTTACTGTGTTTTAATAGTGAAACCAATCATGATTGTAGGTTACCGTGCTTTATATTATATAGTGGTGTTTTAAACATAGGGAGAGTAGTTCTAAATATGAGCTGTTGGTTTCTGGTGCTCAACAGCAGCACCTAATAATCAACAAATACTTTATCTGCAGTCCAGGGCACCTGTATTTTTACTGCATGTTGGGAAATTAACTGCTTTGTCCAAAATCACACCCTATTGAGCAACAGTTGAGAATGGAACCTGGTTTCCGAGCTCGTACAGTTAAAAGTTGAATGTATGACAATACAACGCATGGTGTTACCACGCGGTCGTTACGACCGCGTTGTTACCGCGTGTGGCTTTACATCGCAAGTCGTTTCTACGACTTGCGCTAGATGGTGCACTGGACTTTGGAATAGTATAAATTATTATTCTTACACCAGTTAGCGCAACAGCAGGGAATGTGTCGGATTTAAAATCCAACACTTTCCCTGGTATTGCACGCCACCTTTGCCCATGTCGTAGAAATGACCTGCTATGTAAAGCTACGCGTGGTAACAAAGCAGTCGTTGCAACGACCGCATTACCTACCTGCATGGTAACAGCGTTGTAACCGCTGTTTCCCTTAGAAGATTTGTCCTTGAAAGCACATTCACTTCCCATAAACACAAGTTGTGTGCTGCCTGTTAAGCAGGCTAAAAAAAGAAGTACGTTGTCTGAAGCTGTTGCCTATTAAAAGCCCCGGCAGTTGTAAGGTTACAAATTAAGCATTGGGAGTGCGATTGGAGCCAGAAGTTTTGTCCTTTAAAGCACATTCCCTTCATATTTACATTGGTTGTGTGCCGTGTTCAAATAGTGAAACCAATATTGAATGTAGGTTACCGTGCTTTATATTATGTAGTGGTGCTTTAAACATAGGGAAAGTGCAGTGCTAAATAGGAGCTAGTGGTTTCTGGTGCTCAACAGAAGCACTTGATAATCAACAGAAATACTTTCTTTACTGGAAAATGCAAGCTCTAAGCATGCGCGCTGAGGTCCTTATGGTAAACAATAACAAGCGAAAGAGAAAGCACGGTAACCTGACCCACGAGGAATTTAGCTGCACGGTAACCTGACCCGTGAGGAATACAGCTGCCAGCCTGTGTGCCTCGGCTCGCTCCCAAGAGCAAAACGCTGTGGGAGTGAACATTAAAAAAAGGTCGGACATGCACCCACCTTTTAGCCATTTGCGTGCTTTCATTACTGAAAGACACACGCAAAAGCCAATCAGTCGAAGCAGCCAGGAAGTCCATGCAGGATGTAAACGTTTTTAGGTCTCGCCTAGGCAGCGCATGCTCTGTCTACTGTATGGGCTTTCAGCACGCCCATCCGTTTTCATACATTCCCTCGTGTGCTTTTCGAAATTCCTTTGTTTTCGTTGGTCAATAGTTTACATTTGTCCCTACTTTTGCTGTTTTGGTCATGCCCTGAAAACTGACCTTTACATGGATCACGTCACTATCTGCCCGATGTTAGTTTTGGTGCACTACTTTTTTTTATTGACCTCTACTTTGTTTGGCCTTCTGAACGCGCTCAGCTGAAGACTGAATATCCTGTCCTTATATTGTTTTCCACTGTCTCTGGTTACATGAGCATTTTTTCTGCCAGAGGCTATGTTTTTCATCCTATAACATTTTTGGTTCCATTAGCTCAAATCGCCAAACCTTAATATACTTACTTGATGAAAGTGTAGTTTAAGAAGACGGCTGCAAGTAGGATCAGCCTATTTAAAGTGCGCTTTTGACAGCGTGATTATTTGGATATGGTTAAATAGATAAACCTGCTGTTGCTCCGTTTTACGAATATGGAAGCAGCTTTAAGTTGTGTGCTTTCAACTTTTGATGATTTCTTTTAGGTTTCAATTGTTGGTGAAATAAAACCTATATTAAGGGATGCCTCCTCGTAGTCTTCAAATGCAGCATGTAATGTGAGGTCACTTAACAATATATTCTGCAGATAGACAGTAGGACCCTCAGCAGCACTAGCACAGCACCACCTCTGCACCATCACAGGACTATCTCTGAACCAGTCTAACACTACAGCGTAGCACTACCTCAGATTCACTCTGCGCCACCACAGCTTCACTCAGGACCAGCGCAAGATCTCAACAGCACCACCTTAGCATCAGCACAGTTCTACCTCTACCTCTGCATCCGTGTTCCACCACCAGCGCAGCCCAACCTCCGCCTCCGCACTGCACCAACTCAGCATTGCTCGGCACCACCTCAGCACCAGTGCAGCACCGCAACAGCATCCGCACAGCACCATGTCCACATCGGTGCGCCACAGCGCAGCCCCACCTCCGCACCAATGCAGCACCACTTCAGCATGAGCGCAGTATCACCACAGCAGCATGACGCTGCACCACAGCAGCATTAGTGCACCATTTAAAACCACCTCTGCATCATTGCACCACCACCAGTGCAGCACCACTTGAGCATTACACTGCGCCACCTGTACAGAATCACGCTGCACCACCACCTCATCCCAATCACCTCTGCATTGGAGCACCACCACCTTATCCCAATCCCCTCTGCATCGGAGCAGCACCACCACCTCATCCCAATCACCTTTGCATCAAAGCAGCAGCACCACCACCACCACCTCATCCTAATCACCTCTGGGATGAGGTGGTGGTGGTGCTGCTGCTGCTGCTCCAATGCAGAGGTGATTAGGATGAGGTGGTGGTGGTGGTGGTGCTGCTGCTGCTGCTTTGATGCAGAGGTGATTGGGATGAGGTGGTGGTGCTGCTGCTGCTGCTCAATGCAATCACCTCGGCATTGGAGCAGCACTACCTCATCCTCCCAACCAGTGCATCATCACCGCACCACCAGTGCATCACCACCAGTGCACCACCACCTCCGTGCAGCACCATAACGCCAGCCTTCAGCATGAGCGCAGTATCACCCAAGCACCAGTGCAGTACCACCCCAACATGAGCACCACACCAGCGCAGCCCCCCCTCTGCACCACCCGAGCATTACTCGCCACCCGAGCATTACTCACCACACAAGCACAGCTCCACCTCAACAGCGCATCATGACCTAAACATCAGCACAGCTCCACCACAGCATCAGCACCAACTCTGCATCAGTCCACCACCAGTACAGCCTCACCTCAACACCACCTCCGCATTCACCTCGGCGCTAGCACAGCACCACCTCGGCGCTAGCACAGCACCACCTCGGCGCTAGCACAGCACCACCTCGGCGCTAGCACAGCACCACCTCTGCGCTAGCACAGCACCACCTCTGCGCTAGCACAGCACCACCTCTGCGCTAGCACAGCACCACCTCTGCGCTAGCACAGCACCACCTCTGCGCTAGCACAGCACCACCTCTGCGCTAGCACAGCACCACCTCTGCGCTAGCACAGCACCACCTCTGCGCTAGCACAGCACCACCTCGGCGCTAGCACAGCACCACCTCTGCATCAGCACACCATCAGCACCACCTCTGCATCAGCACACCATCAGCACCACCTCTGCATCAGCACACCATCAGCACCTCGGCATGAGCGCACCAGTACCACCTCTGCACCAATGACACCTCTTCAGCATTAGCACAGCACCACCTCAACATCACTCAGCACCCCCTTAGCACCAGGACAGCATCAGCACCAGCCCAGCCCCACCTCTGCATCAGCGCATCCCTACTTCGACCCCAGCCCCACCTTGGCATCAGCTCTTCCCCACTTTGACACGAGCACAGTCCTACCTCTGCAGCAATTCAGCACTAATGCCGCACCTCTTCAGCATCAGCGCAGCCCCACTTTGGCACCAATTCCGCGCCGCCTCACCTTGGCACCTGAGCATTACCTCTGCGGCAACATAGCATCACTTAGCACCACCTCATTCTGTCCTCAATCTGGCATCTGATTCTCCTCTAGCGTCCATCCACTGCATGTGTTGTAATTCAGGTACTATTTCTGAATCTCACCATTCAGTTGTTTGTTCCCCGCCCCCCATTACAAAAAAGCTATAACAAACCAACATTAGAACAAGCAGCAAGAAGTTGCAAACATTGCAAGTACTCAAAACTCAAAGGCAATTTTTTTTTTAAAGAAGTTGTTCAATTTTACATAATGTCTTAATGATATATAAGGTAACAAAACTGCTTCACGCTTTTTTATTATAACTTTTTAACATGCTGCACAGCAGCCATACTGCTCTACAACATAGCTCTTAAAGACATTGGCAGAGCTATAAAGCCAATAGTTCTGGCTAAAAACTTGAGGTCCCAAAGGCGCTACCCTTTTAGCAATGCCAATGCTTGTTTCTAAACTAAGCAGCACAGCATCTCAGTTCCTGCTTTTCCATTTCCCTATATGGACTGCTGCGTAAAAATGCATTTTAGTTACGCTTTTTCCTTTGCTCAGTTTTCAGCTCTGTCACTACCAAATTAAGAAGGCACTTGCATTTTGTCCAAACCACTAAACTTGGCTTCGAAGTTTTCTTATATGGCTAAGTTCACCCACTTTATTAACAGCCACACAATACTTTGATGGCTCCTTAAGATGGACTTGTTCCGCAGTTCCTTCAGAGTATTCTTCGCCTGATGGGCTAACGAAACAAAAGCCTCATACTACAAGGGACCGATGGCAAAGGTGCAGAAGCAGATTTAGATTCAATGATGGTATGGAAGGAAGTTGAATTTTCATTTTAAGGCCCTTCTCGAACAAGATGCTGCCTTCATGTTTGCAAGCATTTATTACGGAGTATTAATCTGTGAATAGTTCTTGCTGTAAGGCACCTCTGGGGGTGTCCGTTCCCTATCAAGGAGAGTTGCTGATGCCTTCACCTCATTAGGAGACTCCTACTCTGTCCAGCTCATTATACAATTCATGTAATATTTTACTTGTAAGGATGATGGCTATGAAAGTTTGCAGAGCCATTATCTGCTGCCTGCATATACAGCACATTTATGGTTACTACTTTGTAGTTTGTGAAGTGTTTTATCCTGAACGATCAAGGGTCGTGATGAGATCTCCAACAGCTTTGTACATCTGCCTAGAGTAAACCTACAAGTACCAAATGGCAAAATGATGAACAATAAAATTTCCAGGTTTGTCTATGCTTATCACTTAGCGTCACTTAAGTCCTCTGTTAAGTAAACCATTCTATAGCTGGGCACGGTCAGCTTGAAGGATTGTCCTAATTCCCCAGTGGTCAATTTGTAAATAAATAAAATATGTCGGACTCTCGTCAGGAGGCAGCTTGCACCAGCCTATTTCTCCTATTAGTTCCGCCTAAAATAGAACCAACTACTAGCTATGAAATTGGGTAGAGCATTTGACGTAATGGACAGAGCTGCCAACTTTGGAGCTTGGGCACCAGGTTCGAGTCTCTGTATGGGCTCAACATCCTGTGATTCTGGGCAAATCACTTCATCCCTCTCTGCCTAACATAAATAAATGTGTCCTTAACTGGTGCTCGTGAAAAGTGCCAGTGTTGATTAAGCGCCAGTGCTGAGTACAAGAAACCAGCGGCTCAAATTAAGCGCTTTACTTCCCTTAAGTTGCATTGTATTCTGAATTTGTGAACGTTCTTTATAACATGGTGCATTTGATCATTCTTATTCTGAGGTATTTTGTGCATACAATCCAGTTAATGTTGACCCTGGAAATCCTTCTGTTGACTTCAGATCATCTATTCATCCCTCACTATTTCCCTCTTACTCTCTGACACTCTTCCTTCCTCTACATCCATTCCTTTAGTCTTCACCAGGCGCGGTGCGTCCATTGGGGCGTGGGGGCGTAGCCCCCCCGCCCCCGGAACCCAGAACGCTGCTCACTGAGCCAGCTCCTCACGAGCCAGGAACACTGCTCACTGAAATTGCTCCTCTCAGAACTGGAACACTGCTCTCTGGATTTTGCTTCTAAGACCCAGAGCCACTAGCGAATTACTGCTTCTGCCCGCAGCTCCCTCCTCGTAAATGTCAGTCAGCATGACGTCGGACCGTGGGCGGTCCGGCGTCATGTTGGCTGACATGCATTGTCAGACCCCAGGGAAAGGCAGCACAAGTGCGCTTGAGTGGGCATGGAGCTTAATTTTTACTCCGTGCCCAGTCATGCGTACTTGTGTTTTTACTGCCTTGCGCATGCCCATTAGGAACCCCTCGGTCTCCTAATGGGCAGGCGGCGGGCGAGGAGTAGGCTGTGCCGTCAGCCAATCCTGGCGCTGCAGCAGCGTCAGGATTGGCTGAGGGGTTGCCACGCAGTGCTGACATCGTGCTGTTCCAGTTCGAAGAGGGAAGAGGCGCCAGCGCGGACCATGAGAAGAGGCGGTCAGGTAAGTGTCTTTTAATTTTAGTTATAGGGTGGTTTGGCGGGGTTGGGAAGGTTTGGCTGGATTTTATTTTGATTTGTTTGGGTTGGGGTTGGGAAGGTTTTCCAGTGGTTTGGCAAAATTCGATCGAGTTTTGGCTGATTTTGGGGTGTTTTTGTGGGTTTGCGGGGGTCGCGTGTTTGATCGAAAAGTCGTACCCCTTCCACTGGATGGATTTTTGTAATTCTTTGTGAGATTCTTCGTAATCGCTGGAACTACTGTCCCAGTGAGTTTCAAGAGGATCAAAGTAGGGGAAGTGCGAAAAAAACGCTTTTTTTATTTTTTTTGAAGGCTCGAAATGCAATGTTATCCAATGGGCGTTTTTGAGGTGGTGGAGAAGTGGTTTTTAGGGTGTTCCAGTTGCTCGAGAGGAACGGGGCTGCTGTGAGTGGTAGGGAGGGGGAATTCATGGGTGTGCAGGAAGTTTGGGAGGAATCCATCAATGGGAAGTGCTATGTAACGTCACATTTTGTGCAGGCAACTGGTGCAAGTGTCATGCAAGCGCTCCAGAGATACAATAGATTTGTATAGCACAGGATGTTGATTTTGTTAACTTTTCTACAAAAAAAAACAATTTCTGAAACCCTAAAAAGGCCATCAATGTGAGGTGTGTGCTGCAACCTGTTTCTGGCACTCATGTGCTGCATTATAATTGTAAAAAAATCTTCCAATTTAAGTGGAAGGCCAATGTAAAACAGTTGTATAGTTTCTGCCATGTGTAGGGCCTCAGAACCCTCCAGTTCCTTTCTGGTTGTCTCTTATGAAGGGCTAAGAGCAATCGCGTACGCCCACTCAAACACTACACACCCCATGACACACCCTAGTTCAGTTCACCCCCAGTTCCCCTCTCTGGCAATGCTCTGCTACAACACAGACCACATCCTCACTGAACAAGATATTGATGTACTCCCTATGTTGATGGAGGACTACTCTAATACCTATGTACCACAACTCTCTCTGCGACACACGCTGTATGTACGTTTAAACCTCAAAATGCCAATAAAAAGAATTTTCAAAAAAAAAAATGAAGGGCTAAGAGCAAAGAAGTCATCAGGCAGTACAGGTGGCTTGGGGATGTGTTTTCTACCTGCAGAGAGAGGAGAGCAAGCAGTCCTAAAGTGACAGGAGGGGATTTGTTTGTATGTGTAAAGGACATGTGTGCACTACAGTATGCATTCTCTTGCCCGGAATGTAGGACAGCAGGGCCTAGGGAAAGAGACTGAGGGAGAGCGGGAGCTTGGAGGTGGCAGAGACAGAGGCTGAGAAGAAACTTGAAGGGAGAGACTGGCAGAGGCCATGGGACAGCTGAAACTTGAAAGCGGAGGAGAGAGTGCAGAGACTTGGAAGTGGAGGAGAGAGAAGCTGAGGGGAAGCTGAGGCTTTGAGAAGGATAAGAGAAAGGTTGAGGGAGAGTGGAAGCTCAGAGGTACATTATTAACCTTCTTGCTTTCTCAAATTTGCTTGAAAGTGGCCCCCCTTATGCCAGTAGGGCTCGCTCGTTATGCTCCCTCATCACAGGCTACTCATCTACAACTTTTACGCCTCACCACTTTCAAATGTCACCAGCCGCCCCTGGTCTCCACCCCCTACAAAATAATAGTTCATTCTTATCAACTGCACAAAACCTAAACTTAAGGACCAAACCTGGATCAACCTCTATTCTTCAAATTTTGTTTAAAACCCAACTTCAAGACACTGTTCCCTGCAGAGAAGTTTTCCAGGTAATTGTTTGGAGATTCTGCTCCGCCGATTTATGAGGTGTGAAACCTCCCCAGGCTATAGGTGGCAGCCTCAAAAGCTTTTTTTGAGGGCAGAGGGGACGGGGCTCTGTGTTGGGTCTTTGTGAAAGGTACCTTGGACTGTTCTCTGCTGTTGTAGTGTTAGACTGGGCCCTAAAGGAAAAATTATGCTTTTAATTACTTCTTGGTTAATATTATTCTCTAACCTCTTGCTACCTAACACTCTGTTGGTCCTCCGATGGATCTTGTTCTATGCTGAAAGGGACTGTATGTTCGGAGGACTGGCAACTATCCGATGAGGAATAGGATAATGGCTAACTTCTAATGCCACCTGTTATTGAGTATTTCTTATAAGAAGCATAAGGATATTAAACCAATGGTTTACCCAGAAGAAATGAGTCAAAATCAGCAAAATGTACTTTAAATGTTTAGTTATTTGTAAGTAAAGAACGTTGTATTCAACTGATAAAATGCAGCCCTATTATTCAATTGGAGAAAGATTTAATGAAGTAGTAATTAAGCCTCACAGATTCAGAAATAATGGAGAAGATCTTCTCTGCCAAGACACATTGGACTTGTACAGCGTATGTGTTTAAGAAAGTTAGTTGAGCCTCATACAAACCCTCAGCAAAGTTCAGTGAGTTCCAAGTGATCAGCAACCTGTCTCAGTCTGTTGCACCAGCACACCGGTCAGGTAGCCGCATCCTGTCCTATGTAGCCAAAACCCTTGGATGTCCAAAATTGATCCTTCTCCAATTCAAGAATGTGTACCGCTGCCAACTCCTCAGTTCCCAAAGTTGATCAATTATACTCCAAATGTTTCCGGGGTGACACCCCCTGGCATCACCAGAAATGTCAGACCACTTTAGTCCCATTGATCAGTTTTTGTGGAATGAGAATAATGCAGCAAGGAAAAGGATTGTCCGTTTCCTTAAATCGTGTAAATCTAGTCATATGAGCAATGAGATTTCGGGGAGAGAGGAAAAAACTGACTTGTAGATTCTCTTCACCCAAGCATCAGTTCTAATCTGCAACTGAAAGTGTTGCAATTGTATTTAAGCCGTGCTGAGGATGTCAAAAGAAACATTCAAGAGTTGAAACATAAATGGTAACATTGCTGAATATTCCCACATGTTTCCAAACTGTTTAGTTCGCGAGTTCACGTTCAGAAAGAAGAAATGAGCAAATGTAGGGTTTACATGAAACGCAACTAATACACGATGAATTATGACTTTCAAAATCTTGCATCAATAACTGACATTAATTTCATGAATGTATTAATAAACACTCCAATCAAATCATGATGAGCTTGTGTTAGTATAAGGTACTCGTACATTTTTTTTAAAGTGTCTGTTACGCACATACACTTACGTCTGCTATTCAAGCACACTTGTGAAATACCCATTAGAGAAGTTTTGCGAAAACAACTTTAACTAATCTTGTGCAACACCTATTTTTCCTTTGTCATTTTCGCGGCACACATTGCACATGATTTTCTTTCTTTTCACATGGCATTTTTATAATCCTCAGGTCCTAATTACTTCTATTGAAATTTGAACATAAAATGTAGCACAACTATTCTACCATGTGCATGCTTTTACGATGCATTATCTGAATTTGATTAGTAAGTCATTTCCAAAAATGTGAAATTTGGCACACGTTTGTCATCCGTTATGTAAAGTGTTGTCATAATAGTTGTTTTTGTCATAAATTTCTTAGACAAAATGTCTGCTCTATCACTGCATTAAGCCCCTCAACCCTCCTCACAAATGGTGAAAAGGTTCACAAGTTGCCAGACCTGAGTTTACGCTTAACCATTTGGGTGTTTGCACTTTTTCGATAATGAAAGATCAGAAATTGTACTTTTAGAGTGACTCCGATCCTCTGGCCACAGTCCAACTACTGGCACCTGGATTGAAAAGTGATGTAAACAACAAAGCCAGGACTGGCTAAACATCCCATAACGTACACAAACTGTGATAAAATTAGTGACTAAGTTGGATCTAGAGGAAATGTTTAAACTTAGCTCATCCTGATAACCGTGTAGCAAGATTCAATAAGCAGAGCATTTGATCATAGCTGGTCCTTGAGGGGCCATTGGTGGGTCAGTGGTGAATGCATTTAGCTTGGCAAAGCTATTGTAATCCGTTTTTAAACACTACTAACTTTTCTATGTATTTGGCCTTGGTGTGTACCAATATTTATTTTCCCATTTTCCAGGGTGGCGAGCTTGCACGAAGATGTACCCTCATGGATACTGATGAACCATTGACATACTATTATGATGATGTAAGAACTTTATATGAAGTTTTCCAAAGAGGATTACAGTTATCTAGTAAGTAAAACATTTTTGTTTTTTAAGAAATCTTCTGACACTCCTAGGGTTTACTATTCTGTTTGAGTAGTATCAGCGGTGTGACGTTTTTAGCTTAGTGTAAAATGACTAACAACAAGGTTTTTAGTGTTGCTTTCCCTTTCTTAAATAGGTTTTATTTTTTAAATTTCAGATAACGGCCCCTGTTTAGGCCATAGAAAACCAAACCAGCCTTATGAATGGATCTCCTACCAAGAGGTAAATGCAGCTTGCTTCTAAAAATAGTCGATTAAGCAATTTGTCTTGATTTCAGTTAAAGTTTCAAACACAAAGGTCTGAAATGTCACATTTACTGGACATGCAAACTGAAATATGAAGCACTGTTGAAGTGAAAACACAAAACCTTTTATTGGAAGTGATTTACCCGCCCCCTTTCTCTATGACTTGGTTGGCACTGTAGCATCACCTGGGTTAAATGTATTTCTATTTTTACCGAAGATGGCTGGAAGAGCAATTTGGCTAAGATACCACCTTCTGCTTGAGCCACGGCAACACTTGTGTCTGTAGCAGTGCATCTAACCTGAATACACACACCTTAATTGAAAGCATGATCCCTCCGATACAAGTGAGTGCATTGCGAGGTTGTGATGCACAACATTGCCTCCCCACACAGCCTTTAGTTGCAATTACTCTTCAAAGGAATACTATGTCACTGACCTGTCTTAAAGAATTCGAACAAACCTCACAGTGAACCAGTACCAAGTGCCTTGCCAGAGGTTAATGCTGGACTCCACAGACCTAGCAATATCTGGGATGCAGCACAGCTCTTTACTATGCTGCTTATTTCTTCTCTCTGGTTCTATCTGACCGATGGCTTTCTGTACACGGTCCCAACTTCCTTCATCCTTTCAACACTGCTGCCCATCAGCTGAGCACGATAGTGAAACTTGATATGGATTATTATTTCTTTAATCACTTGCTATTAGAGATGCAAAACTACGCAATACTAGTGTACAATATGAAGTAAACCAAATGTTCATGATTGGGCTAGCATCTATTGATTGAACTGGATCCACCTGGGCTTTCCGTCTTGCTGTCTTATAGTTCTTTATTTTTGCAAAAGCAACTGAGGCGAGCCCCTTGTTTAATGTATTTTTTACAGTCCAACCCTGTAGTGTTCTCTCCTATCTGCCCAGCTCCTCCTGGGGCTGAGGGTGGAAACAAGTTAGAGTAGAATAATGCCTTTCTTTTAAATAGTGTTCAGCACCCTTGCTTTTGTATTTATCTAAAAGAAACTTAGTTGCTTATTCAGTATGTAATTTAACAGGATATCAGTTTCGAGCGTTCTGCTGCTGACGGCCTAATCGGTAGCGATGCAGTTCCCCTTGCACTGCCACATATTGTATAATGCACCTCTTACCTCACCCTCCCCTTTTTGACGGTCATTTCTGAAGGCCCACCTGCTCATCCCCACTTTGTCATGGTACATTTTCTGTTCCCTCATCCTTTCCTTCTCTGTACCCTTTTGCCACCTCCCAATACATCTTCCACTTAGCTTGAACTAACCTCTGAACCCCCGTGTTTCATAACTAGTTTTGTAATCCAGTTGCTCCAGACCTACATGCTCTAGCAAACGGATTGGGTCGTGGATGATGGTAATGACCAGAGGTGGGTCTTGGATGGTGACTTATTTAATAAATAAATAAAAATAGGAGTTAACCGCCCACAAATGACCAGGTATGGCAAATGTCTGCAGGACATTAATGGAAAAGGCAAAGCAATAACTTGTTTGTTTCGTTTGCTCTTTAGCTGTCTGCTGAGGAGTCATAGTCTTAATTGCTGGAATCTTCGCATTTCATTAACATCCTATTTAAGAGCTGAGAGGTAAGTATTATCACTGGCACTGCACAGCAAGCCTACCCAATCCAAAGCTGTAAAACATGCAAACTACCGGTCGATGCTGATCTAACCCTGCACTGTGTGCGTTGATCTGATTTCGTACAGAACCCTTTATAAGTGAGAATAACCATGGCCCTGGCTTATTGTTGAGAGAAGGGGGGGCTAGTTTCCTGCTTTGTCTTAACCTTTTAAATAACACTTCAGACAAAGCATGCAGTAGTGAAATGCAAAACTCGGTTATATATCCTCACCTCCCTGTGCAGAGTTCAAAGCACACAACCAAATTGAGCAGGGCTATGACTCTATAACTGTGTAATCTTCATCAGAGGAGAATGACCTGCTAGGGCACTCCATACCTCAAGTCAAACTAAAGCATCAAGAGAGGTGGAAGATGGCCTGCTTATTTGCATCCTGGGGGAGGGATTGTGGTGAGGAAGGCCTTTTTGCTAGGCATTTCACGGGCATGAGAAGGTGTAAATAGGATAGGCTGCTTAGCAGGGATTACTTAACGGTTGACCACTAAAGGGATTAAATGAAATATTATATAGATCTCCCCAGCGAGTGGAATTGTAGTGGCAAGGTTTAAATGGTTGAAAGGTGATCGTTGCACTTAACAATTTAGAACACGAATTACTACCACGGTTCTCAGGGCTGTAAATAACAGGCGTTACTCTTCTCTCAAAGCAAAGGTGCTCTATTTTTCAGTATCCTAAGGAGGAGGACTGGTTTAATCTGCCAGGATTCCAGCTTGTGACCTGCAGGATACATGGATCTTAGCAGCCAGCCCTTCATCCATTTGCCTTTTCTTGCATTCTAAATTCCCATTGTCGGTTGTTTATTTATTTTAGAGGTTTAATATAGCGCTGGCTAGACCCAGAGGTATCGGAGCGCTTTACATGGGAAGAAGGTGGTCACGGTATACAACAAACAGTCAATAGCATATAGAACCAACATGTCAACAACTTCGGAACAGCTAGATTTAACATAAATCAAATACACAGCAAAGGTAAAACGAGGACGTGGGAGATCAGATTTCGTAAAGTGTTATGGGAAGGGGAAAGGCATGAAGGGCAACAAGGTGTAGGCCGTTATACTTGAGACAGGAAGCAAAGGGGGGGAATTTGGTAGGAAAAGTGGTAGTGGGCGAGGAAGAGAGAAGTGGGTAAGGGGAGGGGAAAGCTGAGCCAGTAGAGTGTAATGGGAGGAGAGGAAGGAGAAAGGTAGGAGAGACGGGGGGCCAGAGAGGGGTAAGGGGCACTGGTAAGGATCCCCAATTGTTATTGAGGAGGTGCATTTTGAGGTCTTTTTTGAAGCTGGGGTAGGAAGGGTTGCATCCCAGGTCTTTTGGGAGGGTGTTCCAGATGTTTGGGGCATTTCCAGAGAAGTAGCAGGACGGAGTAGATTTCTTTTTTAGCAGGGGTGGGACTAGGAGGAGAGCGTTCGTGCTTCTCATGGGTCGTGTGCTGCCTGCTTTGCAGAGTTTATTGGCCAGGTATGGCGGAGTATTTTGCTGGAGGACTTTGTGTGTAATGCAAGCAGTTTGGTAGGCGGACCTGCCTTCAATGGGGAGCCATTTAGGGGTTTGGAGGGCAGGGGAGATGTGGCCGAAGCGCTTGCAGTCGGTGATGAGCCTGGCTGCAAGGTTGAGCACAGATTTGAGCGGGGTAAGGTGGACCTTGGGGATTCCGGTGAGGATAGCATTTCCGCAGTCAATACGCGAAAGCACAAGAGCTTGGACAACTGATTTGAAGTCATCAGTAGGGATGAAGGGCTTAATTTTCTATAGATGACGGAGCGTGAAGAGGGCTCCTTTAGCCGAGTTTTTGATGTGAACTTTGAGAGAGAGGCTAGTATCGCTGGAGATACCCAGGGATTTTACAGAGTTGGATAAGGATAGGGAGCAGTTGAGGGCATTGAGGTCTGAGATCCAGGTTTAAATGGGGAAATGGTTATTTTAGGGGAGAAGAGAATGATTTCAGTTTTTTGGGGGTTAAGTTTGAGATGATTTAATTGGAACCAGGATTGGATCTTAGTGAGGGTGTTAAGGTGTAAGATGTCAGCATGGGTTTTGATCTTGTGGCAGAGTTTGGTATCCTCGGCAGATGTGGTAGTTAATACTAGCTTGTTTTAGAATGAGAGAGAGAGCGGTTCCTTGGAGAGAGAGAGAATAGAACCTTGGGACTCTTAGGGAGACCGGAGTGGGGGTCAGATAAGTAGTTGTGAATTTTGATTTGCTGTGATCGGTGTTGGAGGTATGAGACGAACCATTTGTGTCGTACCATTGAGGCCAAAGCGATCTCGAAGAACATTAAGTAGGGCAGAGTGGTTGACTGTATCGAACGCAGCAGAGAGATCAAGGAGGATCAGTAGGCAGGTCTCTCCATTGTCGAGGGAGTGGTGGTTGTCCTCGACAATGTTAAGCATGGCAGTTTCGGTGCTGCAACCTTTCCTGAAACCTGATTATAGAGGATCTAGTAAGTTGAAATTTTCAATGTGTTTATCTAATTGGAGCAGGACACATTTTTCGAGGGCTTTGGAGAGAAGGGGGAGGTTAGAGATGGGGGCAGAGATTGTTAAGGTCATTGGGGTTGGCCATGGGGTTTTTGAGAATGGCAGTGATTTGTCCAAGTTGAAGGGAGGTAGGGATGCAACCTGTGGCAAGGGAGGTGTTGATGATAGAGGTCCAGGATGGAGTGATGTTGGAAGGTTGGAAGGGAGGGGGTCTTTTGTGTGGGAGGACTGTTTGGCAATGAGGTTAAAAACTTCATGCTTCGTTACAGGGTGGAAAATGTGCTAGGAGGCATTGTTTTTTAGTGGCAGGATAGGTAGATTGACTTTAGGAGGTGTGGTTATGGGTATGTGCGGGGAGAGGTTAAGGGGAGGTGATGCAGAGAGAATGTGCGCAGCAAGGTAGGGGAAGAGGAAAAGTAGTATGTAGGTTCAAAGTGGGATCAGGGGGTTTGGTGGTTGTGGAGTGAGATTTTGAGGAGTTGTCAGGAGTGAGTTGGGGGAGTGGTTATGAGTGGTGTTGAAAGGAAGGATTGATCTATCTTCGCGATTTCTTTTTCAGAGAAGAAGTGGGCGATTTCTTCACATCTGGTCGTCGAGGCCATTGGAACTGGAGGTGTGGAGGAAGTTTGGTTACGAATAATGTTGAACAATTCTCTGGGTCTGTTCTTGGCCCGGTTGAGTTTGGAAAAAGGATGCCTTTTCGTTAAAAAAACTTTTTGGCATGTCGATCTAGCTAATCTGAGGAGAGTCAGATGTGAGGGAGAGGGATGCTGTCTCCATGTTCTTTCAGTCAGTCTGAGTGTCTTTTTGTTTAGCTCTGAGTTGAACCATGATTTGGAAGGGATATTTCTTAGATTTTATAGTTTCAGCTGGGCCAATTGGTCTAAGGTATCGGTGACTGCTTTATTAAAGTGTTCAGTAAGCTCATTTGTGTTTAGTGATGGAGGGATTAGGAGAAGTTGAGCATGCAGTTTGGACTCTAGGACATCAGGGGATATAAGATTTAGATTTCTGGTCTATTTCTTAGGTTTAATCATTTTAGTGGGGGGGTGATGTTGAGGTGGCTATGGTGAATAGTATGAGGTGGTGGTCAAACCAGTCGATGGGGACGATATTGGATAAGAAGGCCAGATCTTTATTGGTACTGATAGCGTCCAGGGTGGCTCCTTTGGTGTGGGTAGTTGATAGACAGTTGTTTGAGGTCATTGATCTCAAGAAGATTGGAGAGGAGGGTGATTGAGGGTTCATCGGTATAGTTCTAGTGGAGGTTAAGGTCACAAAGGAAGAGATTTTTAGAGTTGGATATTGAGGCTTAAGTCAGAAGGTTAGATAATTCATCCACAAAGGGATGAAGATCTCCAGGAGGGTGGTAGATATTATGTAGGTGAACAGGGTGTGAACCTTGTAGTTTAATTTATGCTTCAAGGTATTCGAAGGTAGTGTTCAAAATTGGTAACAAGGGAAAATTGAATTTCTTCTTTGAAGATGATGGCTAAACCACCACCTATTCTGTCATGTCTGTCTTTCCTAAGGATAGACTGTCCTGGAGGGGAGAGTAGGTCAAGTATGCTGGTAGAATGGTCATTAAGCCAGGTTTCCGTGAGGAACGCGATGTCAATGGATTCGGTAAGGATAGTTTCAGAAATTACGATGGCATAGCGGACCAACAATTTACAAGCATGCATACGAGTGGTTTAGGGTTGCATTTGGGGGGTAGGCAAGAGTGGGTGGTGGGGAGTTGAGGAGGGGGTCTGGGTGAGACAGGAGAGAGGGATTCTGTTCATCCCTAGAATAACAGGAATGTTAGTAGTGTGGTGGAGGATTGATTGATGAGCTAGAAAGGTAGGAGCTGCATAGGTCAGTAAGGTCGGACGGGGGAGATGGCTGGTGGTGCGGTGAGGTCTGTGCATACGGTTGTGGAGAGGAGTAGTTCTCCACGATTTGTAGTTGGTGGTGTTTTTTTGCCTGGTTGAGGGGAGTTAGCCTGACAAAGGAGGGTTCTGGAGTTGTGGGCATTAAAATCTATTCTGAGACGAGTGAGTTCTCTCGTCAATGTGGAGAGGTCCCGTTCTATGTTGCGTAGAGACTGGGTTATTAGAGTGACGGGGGAAATGGTTGGAGGGGCGGAGGCGGTTAGGGGGTGTTCAGTATTGACTGTAGCAGGAGGTCCGCCATTTGTAGGGAGTGGGAGGTCGGGGGTTAGGAGGAGTGCAACGGTCGTAGGGCATGAGGGGATATGTGAAGGGGGACTGGGGATTCAAGATCTCAGGGGAAGAAGTTTGAGGTGAAAGAAGGGTGAGATGATTGTCGAGAGTACCAGGGTTAGGGTGCAATGTGTATTTCTGATAGTGAGACGGTGGCTTCGGAGAGGGAGATGATGGGGTCGGACGTGGTATGATAGGGGATTCAGGGTGGAGATGAAGGGGTTCAGGTTGGGGGGGTAGGTAGGAAGGGAAGAGGTTTGAAATTTAAGTACTGGAGGAAGGAATATGCAGGAAGGTAGAATGCAAGTGGGTTTTGGAGAGGGTGTGTAGGGGCAGATCAGGAAGGGGGAGGGGCGTTGGAGGGAGCGTATATATGGACGTCGGGGATTGGGGGGTGGCGTTACCTGTAGCTGGGGCAGGGAAGGAGAGAGATTGATTGGGGGATGGTGTTGTCTGAAGGGAAGATATGGAGGGACAGGGGGGTAGGATGTAACGGAGAGAACGGAAGGGAGTTGTGTGGTTGGGAAGAGGGAAGGCTAGGAGTGGATTTGTAAAGTTGGAGGGATAAGGTTTTGAAGTGGTGTTCAAAGGTGGTGCGGTGGGATTCTGCAGCTTGAATGAGTATGTTGCCCGTTTTGTAAATGGAGATGTCAATTTCGGCAGGAAAAGCTGTGGAGGGCATGGTTGATTAAAGCCATAGAGGATTTTGATTGAGTTGGTTATTGGGAGATATTGTAGGAAGGTCCTTTTCCATTTGGAGGGGCGTTTAGAGTGAAAGATTTAGTTGGTTTTAATGGGGGGGAAGTGAGGCTGATGTAGTTATCGACAATAAGTCTTTCAGGGTTTTGGATGAGGGTTTTGTGTTTAAAGTTTTTCTTAGCGTTTGTAGATAGATTGGGGGGTAGAGAATAGGCCATGAGTTGGGGCCATGTTTGGAGAGTGTCATAACGGGGGGGGGGGGGTTTAGGGGATGGGTGGGGGTACAGTTGAGGGGGGCATGCTGGGTCAGTGTGATGATGGTGGGAGGTGCGGACAGTTAGGGGGTGGAGGACCAGGGCGAGGTCAGCGCTAGAATGGAGAGGGTGGTGAGGTCGGGTAGGGGCTAGGGCAAGAGGAGGCAGTAACAGTGGAACAGGAGGTGAGGGGGGTCAGTGCAGGAGAGGTGAGGGGGGACAGATTGATGAGGTTTGTTGTATTTGTATTATTGATTGTACTATCGAAGTGGTGATTATTTTCTTCAGTCTGCCTGACTTATGTAGATAAACTTTATTTGTTGGCTGTTTCATTGTAGGCCTGGGTGGTAAGTTCCGCTCGCGGAATTTGCGGAATTTGGGTAATTTCGCGTTCCGCGGAGAACGCAAAATTGCCCAAAATTCTGCTTTCTGCGACTTCGCGAAATTTTTGCTTGTTCGCGTTCTCAGAATGCGTGTTCGCGAGATTTTTCTCCCCGAGCACGCAAACAGCGATTGTGAACAGGAAAAAAGCATCGCGAACAAGCAATTCCGCGTGTTCGCGGAATTTCTGCGTGTTCGCGGAGATTTTTTACCATTTCGCGGAGATTTGCGTAACGCGATTCCGCAAATTCCGCCCACCCCTATTTCATTGGAACTCTATAACGAGGTCCTTTTTGCCACATTCTCAGCTGGTCCTTGCACCTCAAGTTGAAAAGGAGGAACTTGGGCATCCTCTCTTCATAGGTACTCCTCAAACCAATAGTGATGGAATGGCTAGGGGAGGGTGCTAAGCTGTATTTGTTGTCAAAGCTAGGGTTTTAGGAATAACTTGATGGGTAGCATTCAGGCTACCAAAATGCTCACAGGCATCTAAGAGAACAAATAAATGCTGTCATTGAGGTATCCCTTGAAAAATAGGAATGTTCACAATGTTGAGGCTTTCCTTGATTTCAGGGCAGGTCCTTTCTGTCGCAGCCCCTCGAAGCTTACTTGCAGATGCATATTAGCTGTGGAAAAACAGATTCATGAGTTTAATTCTGCGAGCTTAGCACTACTAGTTTAAGGTCCATGAGATGTTAGGCTGTGAAGTGAGAGTCTGCATGTTATATCTTCGTTCAATATCAAAGGCATTCATGAATGTCTGTGGGTCTTCTCCTGGTTGGGTAGTAGATGTATATTTTACTTGAAGTAGCCATGGGAATTGATGCTGCTGGTGGCTGCCTTAGCTCTGAGATTAATGTTATCCACTTCGGAGAGGAATACAGTTTTTAAAGCAGTTTGTTGTTTGTCAATGTATTACCAGACTTCAAGACCCTGACGGTCCTCTTGTCATCCTGCATCTTTCTGGTTCATTGTAAGGCCATGACCGGAGACACCTGTAGGAGAATATAGATGGCTAGCGAACACAGACTCATACCCACTAAAGATCGGGCCACACTTTCATCTTGGAGCGTAATCCGTGACATGGACAGGAAGAACGATCTTTGAGTACTTCTGTGATGGAGAATTCACTGAATACTGTAGTTGAATGCATCCCAGTGGCCTTGGTTCAAAGTCTGGGTATCTTCTGCTGCTTCACAAGTTTGAACTTTGGGCAATGATGATATATTTAGGGACCAGTTTAGTCCTTATCTACCTATTCTCCAATGCTTGTGGACAACAGGACCGACCAAATTCTACCCTTTCTCCAGGGCGTTGCCCTGGGATTTGTTATTTTTTTAATATTGGTGGTACAAAGGGTATGCAGTTCCTCCAGGGGAGTAGGAAGGGTGGTGAGGGAGCTCTAGGCTTTTACAGAAGGATGGGGGCGGGGGGGGGGGGGGGTTAGGCCGGGTGGCTCCTTTAGGAACAAGGGTCCTCACCAAAGTGGTGTCATGCTTCATCATCTGCCAGCTCCTCGTTTGACCAGCGCTGCAATGCCCAATGGGCCCCACAGGGGTGCTCTTTGCTGGAGGTCTTCTTTTTGCCGCTGTGAGTAGTATGGAGCGGTGGGCATGTGGTAACAAGGAGTCAGAGTAGAAGTGGAGAGTGTATGAAATAAACAACCTTTGGGATCCCTATAGTTATTTTTGTTTTCTGGGATCCTATGCTATGGTTAAAGAAACTAGAAGGTCCTAACTAGGGCCCGAGAGGTCAATCATAACTTGCTAGCACTTCGACTTTCTAGTTTATTTAACCATAGCTAAAGGAGCCACCTCCCAGCCTTCTGTACTCACCCAGAGCTCCCTCACCTCCCTTCCTCTCGCCCTGTTCTTTCCCCACAGGAACTGCATACCCTTTGTACCTTCAATCCAACTTGGGGGCCCATATGTTGGACTTGTCTAAAAGCACCGGTACCTATTTTTCCTATGTTTTTTGTTTTTCTTTTTTCTAAAATGTATTTATTTATTTTTATTGCCCTCTTTCTTCAACCCAGCAGATAATCTATTCCATACATTAACTTGACATTGTTGTCTGGGGCTCATTTTTCAAGTGGCAATGTGTTACCATGAAGGATTCTAACATGTTATTATGTGTTGGGTATCTCATTCTGCTGTCAACTAGCTAACTGCATTGTCCTCCATTGTTATAGGTTCACTCTGCCTGCAGTTGGGCTGAACCTGCAGCAGTGCTTGTGTTTGTGAGTCAGCCATGTGATCAGCTCTTTGCTCCTGTTATTGCTTGCCCTGGCGCAAGGCAAATTCCCCGGTTGTCAATCGAACCTGGCTGTTTATTTTAGGCTGAATTCACAGCCTGTCTGCATGAAGCGGCAGCTAACTTTACTAGTCGTATCCTTGAAACTCTACTTCTAAATAGGCTAACTTGGATTTAGGACATTATGGACCCAGTTTGAAGTCTTGAACTTCTCACCTGCAAGTCGTTGTTTTCAGGTATTTGTTTAATTAGTTCAATGTCAGTAATGACCTAGAGAGATGTAGTTACCCCACCTTTAACGATGAGTTTTGACTTGTCTTATGTGACCCTCCCTGTAATTGGAATTTTGGTGCAGTTGCTGTACTTTCTGTTCCTGCTACTGTGAAATGAGATTGCATTTGTCCTTAGGGAAGATGCCTGATGTAATTGAGTCATTCACTAGGTTACTACTTTCTAAGATAGGGGGTGGGGGGGCTGAAATATTGAAATGTCCTAGACATGATCTCCCAACCTTGCAAACTGGCATTATCATTGATTTTTATATTTGTAATGTCAATGCAGGAGGGTTTGGGTTAAAGGTTAATAACATTTTCTATTTTCAGCACCACAAATAAAATGAAAATATAGTAAAAAGGATGCTACCTTTGTATTGTCACACGGAGACCACGTGTCCAGCATGAACCCACTCACTTTTAAACACAAAATGTAGTTTTTTTCAGTTTTTGCTCACTTTCAATGTTTTACGGAATGTGGTATTGCAGTAATTGGAACCTTTTGTTCCTATTTTATTTCAGGTCGCTGACCGGGCAGAATATGTTGGTTCTGCATTACTTCACAAAGGTTGCAGACCGGCTCCAGATCAATTCATTGGAATCTTCGCCCAAAATAGACCAGAGGTATACAAGTGGATATTTTTATGTGCTGGGCTGGTGTTTATTTTTGTGTAAAGTATACTAGGTGGAGTGGGCATCGCAGTAACATATTAACAAAAAGGTATTTTGTTCTAGTGAAGCCTACACAATTTAGTTTCCACCATTGGTTAAAGAACAGATTTGGAGTTAGATCCTAATCCTTCAGTACATTATTTCAATTGTTTTCAAACCCCTTAATCTTTTTAAACTTTTCCAGTTCGCCAAATACTCAAATGATCGTAATGTAGTAGACATTTTATATAGTGAAATGGTATTGATAATCCTTTACATTAACATAATTAGTAAATTTAAATTTTGTTTCCAATGCAATTTGTTTTGCATCCTGCAAATTTCCTGTTACTTTCTTACAGTAACCCTTTTTGAATACGGTCTATAACTTTCCATGCAGTGTCGGACCTTTTATGCCACAGGAAGCAACAGCTACTTTCCAAGGTTGTTAATAAACTGAGGCATAATTCCTTTTACTTTCCCAAAGACTATATAGACCGTTTGTACGTCTTTTTTCAGCTCTTTTTCCATCAGGGAGTTTAGTACCTACTCTCTAGAGAAGTTGTGATATTTGATTTTTATACAATGCCAGATTGCCACATGTTGCCTAGTGGTGCTAATGTAGAGATGGGGCCAAACGGCACTGAGCTTACTTGCTCTGGAACACTGTCCAGTTATGATGAAGCGCCATGGCTTTTAAAGATTCGAAATCTTGGAATAAACCTAAAGAGTTGGATGATGGTTTGATCAACACATGCACTGCACACTTCTATTTTTGGTGACATATCTGGATTCATTTGGTTCGAGGCTTTGGCGCCTGTTAGGCTAAAGTTGTGGAGGGAAATTGGAGTGAGAATCTATAATATGTTTTGATTATTTTCAGTATGTTATGAAGAAGCAGAAAAGAGGCGTAGAAAGACCGTTGGGCCCTATGTGAAGTGTTTTTATTCCAGCTCAAGAGCACAGCACATGTTCATTCGAGAAAATGCTATGCTGTATGTTCTGCACTCGCAAATTGGTCATGCTGTCTGGTGTCGCCAGAGTAGGCAAGAGGAAAGTCTGCACTGAGTCTGATCTAGTTGTGCAAACAAATACCACCTACTGCTCCATAATGAGCACTAGAGGTTTTTCATTTTCAAACGAGCAAACCAACTGATTTTCTAAAACATGATCTGAGATTACTTGCCTGAACTTTGTTTCTCTTAAAGGTGATTTATTTGGTGGTGCTCAGTTCGAATCCTGTAAATCTATATCCTCCTGCCATTCTCCTAGATAATAAAGATGCCCTAATTTACCCATATATCAGTAAATACTAGGAGCCACCATGGGTTATGTGGGTAGAGGTAGGATTCTATTAAATGGTATTACATTTGAGACCCTCTGGATGTGTGAAGATTTGAGGAATGCTGGATGATTTGGCAGCTAGTGCATTAAAGCCTTTCTTCAGCCAAGAGATGGCGGAGTGTGCCCACTCTCTGACCTCAAGTTGTAACATAATCTAGCTGCTGTGATCTCCTTGGAATATGAGAATATTGGTGAGGTTCAAGCTCTAACAAGGTAAGACAGCAGCACCCTAATTAGGATGTGTAGGATGACCCAAAGATGGAGTGCGAGTCGATAAAGTCTGTCAGGACCCGCATCTTCTTTAAAGTCAAATCAATCCTTCTAAAAAGGTACAGGATATAAAGAGACATCCTTAAACAGATTTTGAAATCCTATGCATGCAAAAATCACCAGGGTTATGAATGTGTAAATGAGCTCTGCAAGTAAGATCATAAACCGAAATTAAAAAAATTGAACCAGCTCTTGGATTAAACACTAAAATGGAAAAGCCAACACATTTTAATGGAAAGAGAAAGCTTAAGTGACAGTTGAAAGTGCATCTGTCATTTCTATGACGTATTAGTGTAAGTATTCACAGCACGTGCAACAGTAATTCAGCCCCAATACGCATATTGAAACAAAGCTAGACCAATGAGTGAAACTGAGTCAAATCTACTGTGTAGTACAGTACCTCTGTCCTGCACCATATGCTTTACATTCACAACTGGAACTTTCTTTGGAGGGCTAGTTGAAAGCATGTCAAATGCACCATTTGCTAACTTTGGTTAAAAACTTCTTGCAAAAATCAGAAAACAATGTAAACCATTAACCGAAGAGGTGGGGATTGGGTAGATGGCCCACAGGTCTAGATGTCCATGGAAATGTATGAAGTACCTCTTGTGCAATATAAATGTGGGCGGGGGGAGCCGTAACTTTCAAAGTGGTTTAATTTCGGTTTTGCAGAAACGGAAATTAAACTAGGAGAGGATACACTCTACAGTGCAGATCTATGGCATTAAAAATATGAAACGCCGGTAATGCAACCAGCACATGTGTATGCATGAGAAAATGCCCTTTTTTGAGTGGTAACTCTTTTTCTGCTGAATATTATTGCTGATTTTTGTTTTGATTGCACATTGGGGTTGCTTCTGTCCATTGTATGTGTTCTGACCCCTAAAACATGTAGAACTCAGCTAATCCCTGATCTGGATATTGAATGCTTCTATAAAACCATAGTATATGATGTAAAAACTACACGAACAGTTAAATGTCACCTGTGGACTGCAACCATTATTGTGCCGTCCAATAGTGTGACGAGGAAAACATGTCTTCAAGTCTACCCATATAGCCTGACTGCTGCAATTTAAACCTTTGACCAGACCTGTCAAAATAACCCTTTTGATATGGAAAGCCTTCCTTTCAAATATTAAGACACCCCTATGAAGGCATAGTAGCCCACAAGGGGAGGTGAATGGTATTTAAGTGGGACATGTAGAAATGTAATGCTACTATATGCCTGTAGTGAACGGCCCCCAAAAGCAATTTTCACTATGGAATGCTCCGGCTCCCCTATGAGGTAACAAAAATATTAATTATGCTTTCTCTGGGTTGACAGCAGCTACAAATGTTTCAACCACTGAATTATTATGTATTAAAAATCCAATCGACTGGTAAAATTTAGATTTCTTTTTTTTTAAAAATTTTTGTTAGGGAAATTTGTTTAGTGAGTGATGCATATCGGTCCAAAAATAATAGCTGGGGGTTTCAGGAACTTCATTAACTTAAAAGAAAAGAGAAGCTTGCCCATTCAGAATGTAGTGCAAGGGAAACCTAAATAGGGGGGGGGAAGTCTTTGCTGTAGAGGCCCAGGGTAGCCAGTTGGGCACCAGCCTGCAGGAGGGGGGGCACTAGTTTCAGCTGTAGTTTCATGCAGCTTAAAAGGAGGGTACTGCTCATTTCCCGAAAAGCAGCGTCACATTGACTAACACTAGCTGCCTCCAAGGGCATAAGGCCTGTGCCGTTTTGGATTTCAATAGAATAGTGCACTCTGGGATATTTTACATTAAGACACAGTATGTGCTGTAAACGTGGGTAGGGTTGCCTTTGGAAACTTTCCCCATTTGTTAGGTGCATCCAGGAGTCTCCTCCTCACACTAGCTACTGAACTGTACAAAAATGGAACTGACTACCAGCTCCTCAGAAAGCTTTCTGGACTTGTGGAAAAACAGAAGGACTGCACCTGGTATTTGAGACCTGTGAAGAGAGCAATACGAAGTCCTGTCATAGGTCAGTTGGCTGACTTCCTGTGTGGCTACAGGGACACAACAAGCTGCAAGAGGCCTTTTTCCTTGAAGTGCTTACCTAACCAGCTACAACTGGACCTTGCTGGTGGCCTCGGCCTGATTTAATTCTACCCCCCTGCTGTCTCGGAGGTATTGGGACCCTTGGCTGTGACTAACTGGACTGCTCCCACAATCTCTGAAAAGCTGTGAGAAATTCTGACTTTAAGCCAACGGAAGGCCAGGTCCCAACCAACCACCTGAGCTGATCTGGCGAAGGCTGAAACAAGTGTTTGAGGCATGTGTGGCATTAGGTACACATGCTGTGTATACTCCTGCCATCTAGTGTTGGGCTCAGATGTGTGGCAGTTGTTTTTCTTCGAAGAATTCTTCTAGAGTCTCAAGGTACTGTGACTCAACCATGCGCACTGCAAGCAAGAGGTGATCTGCTCCATTGTTACGTAATTACATAATTTTTTATTTTTTTTTCTTCGCCTTCAGGATTGGACATATGCTTCCTTGCTCCGGATTGACTATGTTGCAGTGATCTTTTTGGTTCTCACAGTCCGTATTTCTCCATCTGTATTATATTCAATCACGTTTTTCCTTTTTCTCTTGTATTGAGTCCACACTTCCAGTTAGTCAGGGACTGTTTGCTTGTCTTAACCAGTCCCCAGTGGGGCCTCGCCTGCCGGGGCCTCTTTCCTTCCATTCAGTCCGCTCACATGCCTTGCCTGTGATGGAACGGGTGCCCTTTCGATGCTGTCCGCTGTGTCGTGCGAAGTACCCCTGGGCCAGTCTCCACCAGGTCTTTAATCTCTGCCTCTTACCAGAGCGTGATGAGACCTCTTGTGACGCATGTCAGTCTTTTCAGTTGAGGACCCTTCAAGGCTGCAGGGTCCGCCCACCCAAGATGTCACACAAGAGCCGGGAAGTTACTCCAGAGCTCTTCGGCACCTAGGACCTTGAAGGGGAACATTTCTAACCTTTGACCTCTGAGGATGTTATTTTTGCCCAAAGAGTTCCGACTCTGACTTGGAGATTGAGGACCTCCCGCCAGCTCAACAGGTCATGTACTGCTTTCTCGACACTACTCCAAGCTTCTACTCCACAAGGGGTATTCAGCTGCTCTGGACCCACAGAAGCAGGCCATGGTCGGCACCGATTGTCACCTTTGGACACCATGCCCAGCATTAGCTCTGCGCTGAAGAAGAAATATGTATAAAATTGACCTATTCTGCGCCACCCACTCCAGGCTCTGCACTGATCCTACCGTCTGTTCTGAAACAATCAGCCAGTAAGCACAATCTAACAGTTGGCATTAAAATATTCAGTACCAACCGGAAGACCAGCCCACGAACCAGTTGAAACGGTCCACCAGAAGCTGCAGGAGCAACTCCACGCCCACCAGAAACCTTGCCATTCACTCCCAGCTTGGCCGGATATGGACACAGCCTATAAACACAATCCTTGGCCTCGTAAGAGGCAGCTCAGCTTTGAAGAAGCTCTGGAGCCCCCTCATCCAATGCACTGTGGGAGTGGAGGGACACTTATGATACACCCGGACGGTGGGGGGGGGGACGCTTATTATGTATCCTAGCAGGGAGCCTCTTGGGACTCGTACAATGTCAATCCGCTTGGCGATACTGATCATGACCTCTATCCTGCCCGACCTTCCCCCACCAGATGACAACTCTTCTTACCATGAGGTTCTAAGTAGGGCTGCTGCATACCAGAATGTGCCGGTGCATAGAGAGCCTGTAGAGGAGGACTTCCTCAGAATTTCATCGGCCCATCGCTCCAAGCAGTATCTTCCCGTGCTGAAGGATGCTCAAGCCCGCTACTGATATCTTCCAGGAGCTGATCAAGGCCCAGGTTATTACCCCATGGGTGGACTAAGTACAAAGCCTCCCTTTCAGACTCCATCTGTGTTAGGTGCCAACTCCCACCAGATTCCCTATTGGTTCATACATCGATTTGATCCTTGAGCTGATGAGATGCTGGAGAAATCCATAAAGACACGGAAACGGCAAAAGCCATAGGCGCCTTCCCCACTGGAGTCCTTTTCCCCACTCCGCCTGCCTAACCATCTTCCACAAAGGGCTATTTCAGTAGCCCCTAGAGTGGAAATCGCACCAAAGGTCGAGGCAAAGATAGCTCCCCTAAGAGCTGCCCCAGCCAAACAATAACTTGCCACTCCCGCCCCCAACCCCCTGATTACACAATACATGACCGGGAAGGTGGGGGGGGGGGGGCAACTTCAGCTGATTTTCACTGCTTGGTGACATGTTACCTCAGACCAGTGGATGTTGGACATTTACCATGGTTGCTTCCTGAAGCTCACTTCCACACCACGCAACATACCCCCTCCTTCCCCCCCAGACATGTCCTCTCCCCAGAACACCGTCTGTTTCAGAAAGGGGTCCAAGCATTCCTCAAGGGTTTCATAAAACCTGTACCACAGCACCTACATGGCTCAGGGCTATATTCCCTCTACTTTCTCATACCCAAGAAGGACTGGACCCTCAGGCTCATTCTGGACCTTAGATCTCTGAGCAAGTATATCCTATCGGAACCCTTCCACATGGCCACTCTTCAGGGTGTCATTCCTCTGCTACAGCAAGGCGACCTCATGGCTGCACTGTACCTCCAAGATGTCATGGGGGGGGGGGATATAAACGACGTCTATTGTTCCTAGGACTCACACTAGCCAAACGTGACATTGCTCAACACTGGAAAGCAACATTCCCGCCCAGTATAGGTACCAGGAAAAAAGCAATGGATAGATGTATGTCGGCCGAAGTTGCAGTCTTTCAGGCATGTGGCTGCCCGCACAAGCACAAGTAGATTTGGGCACGCTGGGCCACATACCGAGGCATCGACTTGTCACTACTGGGGCCCACAATATCCTGAGACCCAATAGATAGGCTGGTTGTGAGCAGCTCACCGGTTTAGGGAAAAGGTGTTGTGCAGGGTTGAGATGGCAAATGTGCATTATGTTCGTGTGCTGAGATATATAGATATAGATATAGATATATATAATGGTGTTCGGGGGAGGGGGGCTTGGGTCTGATGTTCTGCAGACCTGCCAGGGGGATAAGTGGTGCCTTGCACTTGTACAATATGATTATCACATGTCTGATGCTCACCGGACTCCGCCCAATTGGCACCTTGAAAATTCAATAAAATTTGTTGTAAAAAGAAAATGCCTACTTCCACATCCCGATTCATCCAGTGCATTGTCGTTGCTTCTGGTTTGTGGTAAGTGGTCAGCATTACCAGTTCAAAGTGCTGCCCTTCGGGGTCACCACCACACCACACGTCTTTACCAAATGACTTGCAGTAGTCGCTGTGCACCTGTGATGAAGGGGCATCCATGTATTCCCCTACCTGGATGATTGACTAATTCAGAGTGCGACGTAACAGTGCTGTACACACACCCAAGTCACGTTGGACCCCCCACACAAGCTGGGCTTTACCATCAAAGTTGTAAAGTCCTTTTTATAAACCCTTCAAATTCAACCCTATTTGAGAGCCGTCCTCAATGCAGAGGTTGGCATGGCCTATCCAGTCCTGCAAGAGTCTAGTCCCTCCAAATGTTGCTGCCTCTTTTTCAGCCAAATCAACAGGTCACAGTATAGACAGTCGTGCCTCCTGGGCATTGTGGGATACATCGCCATAGTACCCCATGTAGGAGAATTTCCTCACGCTGCAGTAATGTTTATTGCAACCATGGTCTTAAAAGCAGGGTCATTGGGAAAAACTAGTGCTGATCAGCTGCTGTGCTCCTCTGAAGTGTTGTAATGCCAACAACTTGTAATGTGTCAAAGTCCCACCCCGCAACATCAAATCACCGTCACACCTAACTCATTCCTCAGTGGGTGGAGGGGTGGTCGGAGGTGGGGTGCACCTACAAATCTTGACTGGTCCTGGACCAGTGGGGTCTCATGCACTGGTATCTCCACATCAACTATCTGGAACTGCTAGCTGTCCAAGCGCTCATGGCCTTCCTTCACCACATACGGGGCAAGGTAGTCCTCATACAGACAACGTGACAGCCATGTATTACATTAAGAAGCAGTGGGGCACTCACTCTCCTCAGCTTTCTCTGTTAGCTCAGTCCATCTGGTGCTGGGCCCTCCACCACAGGATCCACCTATTGGTGCAGCACCTCCTGGGAATTTACAGCGACTTTGCCGACCTCAGCAGGCTAGGGTTTCAAGTCCACGGGAGGTAACGTCCTCTTTTGCTTCTCCCAGTGATGGTTGTTTCCAGACCTTTTTGTCTAAAGCAGAAAACGCAAGTTGCTCAAGCTTTGCCTCCAAATTCCCTCTTTCACAGTCAGTGGGCAGTGCACTATGGATAAACTAATCCTGGATATTTGCCTATGCATTTCCAACTCACTCCCACCCTTTGCCCTCCCCCACCCCCTTCATTGCATTCGTGGCTCGGAAGCTATGGCAGACCCCTCGTCCTCGTCGCCCCGACGTGGGCCAGACCACTCTGGTTCACTACTCTTCTTGAACCTCTAACTTTTCTGGAAGTTTCGCATGAGACTTCCCCCAACAAGCCAGACCTTCTCGCATAGAACCATTTCGGGCACCCTGACCCCAAGAGTCTCCTCAACCTTGCGATCTGGCTCCTAAAGTGTTCGAAGTTGGTTATCTCAATCTTCCTCAAGAATGCATGAACATTCTTAAGGAAGCATGCAGACCCAACTACTCATGCCTGCTATGTTGCCAAATGGAAAAGGGTTGCTTTCTACTGCCTTCCAAACCACATTGACACCCTCGTAGCCACAGTTGAGAACTTTGTTAGTTACTGAACCTCCAAATGTTTGATCTGCCTTTCACTTCCATTTGGCTACACCTGGCGGCTGTAGCTGCATATCTCCAAAATAGCCGACATGTGATGCTCTTCAGGATTCCAGTCATTAAAACGTTAATGGAGGAGTTCAAAAGAGTCATACCTCCCCGGGTTCCTCCAGTTCTGGTGTGAAGTCTTAACATTGTCCTCATGAGACTTATGAGTCCCCCGTATGAGCCGCTGCATTCATACACCCTTATAAATTCTTTCTTGAATTGTAGCTTTTCTAGTTGCCTTAGATTTCTTCATAAGGTGGTTTCTCCCTTCCACCTTAACCAGTCTATAGAACTTGCAGTCTTCTTTCATAGCCTGACTCAGTTGCAGAAAGGGCTGTTCATTCCTTAGAAACTGAGCAAACCTTAATGTCCTATATACACAGAACAAAGCAACTTTGAAAAACCCAGCAGCTTTTTGTTGCTTTTTCTGAACCACATAAAAGGGAGGCCTCCCCAAAATCTGCATAGCAAGATGGATAGTTAAATGTATCCAAACCTGTTAAGCAAAAGCTAAGTTTTGCCTGTTCTTCCTAGAGACCATACCACCAGAAAGAAAGGGGCCTCTGTGGCCTTCCTCGGAAACATCACAATAGTGGACATTTGTGTAAAGCAATTACTTGGTCTACACCACACACTTTCACTAAGCACTATTGTGTAGATTAGAACGTTTAGCCCGCCAACAAGCAAATGTTCAACATGGGCATGAAGGCCATCGCCGACTGGAAGAGGAGCAGCCGTCTGAAACTGAACTCTGACAAGACGGAGGTCCTTTTCCTCGGACCCACCCCTCAGCATGGGACAACTCCTGGTGGCCGACCGCTCTAGGGACAGCACCGCCACCGACCACGCACACAAACTAGGATTCATCCTTGACTCCTCCCTCTCCATGTCCAAGCAAGTCAACGCCGTCTCCTCCTCCTGCTACAACACCCTACGCTTGCTCCGCCAGATCTACAAATAGATCCCGACCGAAACAAGAACAGTGTCACAGGCCCTCGTCAGCAGCAGACTGGACTACGGCAACGCACTCTACGCAGGAATCCCAGCCAAACACCAACGGCGGCTACAACGCATCCAAAACGCCTACGCCCGACTGATCGTCCATGCCCCCCGCCGCAGCCACATCACCCCCCTCCTGAGAGACCTGCACTGGCTCCCCATCAACAAGAGGATCACCTTCAAGCTCCTCACCCACACACACAAAGCACTCCACCGCCAGACCAGCCTACCTGAACAGCAGACTCTGCTTCCACACCCCCACCCGCCAGCTCCGCTCCGCCAGCCTCGCCCTCGCAGATGTCCCCCGCATCCAACGCATGACCGGCGGCGGCAGATCCTTCTCTTACCTCACCGCCAAAACCTGGAACACCCTCCCAACCCACCTACGACAGACCCAAGACCTACTCTCCTTCAGAAGACTCCTCAAGACCTGGCTCTTTGAGCAGTAGCGGCACCCCCCCACCACCACCACCCCTTACGTCTTGAGACCCTCACGGGTAAGTAGCACGCTTTACAAGTACCTTGATTGATTGATGTTGGTTAGGTGGTACTACATACCCTCCTTCGGTCTTCTGCAACATCCAGACTAGCACCTGCTTAGGGGCGCACTGCGTTACAGTCCGTGCACAGCATGTGTATCTACAGCCACTCATGCCTCTAGCACAAAATGTTGCCCTGTAATGTGTTTGTGGCATTTGGTGCTGTAGATTCACATGCACCCACCCTGTTCCCCGGATGCCATTTGGCTGTTGTAGTTAGCATTATTTTGTGCCTCTCTTGCATGGCCATATTAATCTTTCCTGTGTCGCTCTGCTCCAGTCTTACCCTCAACCGTCGTGGAAAAACAATCTCACAGTGGAGCCGAAGACCATGTGCATTGCAAGCAAGGGATGGAGCCACACTACCTTGTGACTCAAGAATTCTTTGAAGGAAAAACATTCCCACCTCTGAGCCGCACACTAAATGGCAGGAGTAGGCACTGACTGCATGTGAATCTACAGCTCTACATGCCACAAACAGATGCTTACCGGGTAAGTAACTATTTCCTTCTCCTGCATGAAGCTTCCCTGCAGCAGCTAATCCATTTCAGAGGGCCTTCGGTGAGAAGGTATTCAACTTCCTGTAACTCTTAGTCTGGTACAGCCTCCAGCATCCCACTGGTATATATATTTTTTAAACATTTTATTTCAATTTTTAGAGAAGACCATACTTTCATTACACAGCAGAGTATTCAAGATAGGCACGCACAGATGCTGTGCTTAGATATGACATTAAGTAGATTACCCCTCGTAATCGGTGAGGCCAGGTATGCTGAAATGTTTTCCAAATGTCTTGTGGGCGAGCCTGAGGATGCAGTTAGGCATAGTTCCCTGCATGTTCCCTTGAGAGAGTGACATCTTTCAGCCACTGTACAGTTTTTGGTAGGGGAGGTGGGGATCTCTTATCCAGCAACAAGCCAATTGGCTCTTGGCCAGCCGTAACCGTGCTCCCACTAATCTTTTTTTGGGCTCAGAACTTGTTTGGTGTAGGACAGCGAAGTAATCAGTGGATGTTGGTTCCTATTATGTCGGTTACTATTCTAAATACCACTGCCCAATATTGTTTGGGGCGTGGTGGGGGAGGGTGACAGGCACAGGCATACTGTAGTTTGTCTATAATTAACTGATACCAATTTAATTTGAGTACAACAATTTCCAGACCTCTGGGCTAATATCACAAGATATGTCTACGTTTGATTTCTCCAGGGCTCTGGTGTCGGTGTTTGTGCTAATCTTTGTGTACATCTTATATAACCAACCCAGTCTATCCGATCTATAGCGTATTTGAGTAATTGATTGGGGGTAGGGGCAAGAATCCAGGGGCTTCTTGGGGAAGGCAGGCCATACAGAGGATGTACCATTCTCTATGTGCATGTAGTCTAAAGTGTCAAAAGGTGAGGTGGCCCGGTCTCTCCAGAACTGATCTAAGGTGAAAAACGTGCCATCTACGAACATCTCCCCCTACCTTTAGCAGTGTAGTATTATGCATCCTATCCCTTATCCTTTCATCCTGGGTCGGAGGGAGAGGTTGTCTATTGTGAGGAGGAAAGGTGCCCAAGACCGGCCCTTTTCATCATACACTAGATGGACTACACAATGAATGTCATGAATCTGTCTCGGGGTTTTAACTGTCATGCAAGTGTACAGGTTGCCCAGTATGACAGCAGATCGCTTGATCATGACCTGATGGATCTTGTATGGCAGTCGTTACCATTATGGCTCTTTACTTTGATTGAGCAGCATGGTAAAATATCTCAAGGTCTGGTATAGCACATACTTCCGATTGACCCCCCCCCCCCCCCCAAATCACCCCATGTCATACAGCAGGTTCGAAGTCTCCCATCGAAGTCTTGGATTTCACCCCACCCACACAAGCCACGTAAGGGCCGTCTGTAGTTTAGCAAAAATGCCAGATTGAGTGCTGTAGGATATTTGGAAAAGTATAGCAACTGTCCCACTGACCGATTGTAAGCTCTTAAAAGAGACTTAGTCGGAGCATAGAAATCTTGCCCGGGCAAAGGCACAAAGTATCAAACTGGGAGAACTTCCATGGACCGCCAAATTTGAACTTTCTTTCCTGCTCTGAGCTTTTCCCCTAAAACCAACTGCTTCATCGGGACTTTGTCGGTTATGTGGTTTTGAGAGGGCTTGCTCAAGTAGCCTTGCCCAGCTGAAAGATTTTGACTTCCATTTCCGAGACTAAGTCCTAAGGTAAAATGTATAAATGGGATGAACTGGATTGATGTATATGAACAGTGCTCCATTGTGGTCTGCCTGAAATCATGCCTAGGTCTGGGTCACTTACGAACAGTGATCGTGGATTGCCATTTTACTTTTTCTTGGAGCCTTTTCTCTTTAAATAGTTTTAAAAAACATATTTCCGGTTCTCCTTATTGGAGTTTTGCTTTGCTGTCATTTTGCTTATTACATTTTTGGGGATTTATATAGCGTTGACTTTTTAACAGTTTAATGCGCCTTACACATTTTCTCTAAGTTAACCCTGTTTGCTCTGTGTCATAGCTACCAGAGGTTGAGCTCTGGCTTAAATTACTGGAACCTTTGCCCTGTTTTAAGAAGTCCTGATGAACCAAACAGAAGCCCACATGAGGTTTATCAGAGTCAATCAGGTTAGGACATACTCCTAGAAAAGCTATGTCAAGCTCAAGAAACGGAAGCCAAAATATCGTGTTTACAGATAATAAAATAAGAAATGAAATGGGAAGATGGCTTCTTAGCAGTACTTTATGTTCTGTAGTAGACACAGTTGTTTTAAAGAAACTGTGGTTATGTTGGATCTCTTTAGCAGAATTTTCTAATGTTTAAAGTCAATCTGTCAGTGCATGGGGCAAACGCTCAAGGTCAAAATTATATTGAAAAACCTAGTATAAAAACCGTGATAAATCGAAGGTGCTACATTAGTTGGACAAATGGAGGTTGAAATGTCTAGAGTGAATCACACTTGATTTACAAAATAAACAAACAAAAAAATGATACTCTATGTGAAGTTAAAAACAACCTGCCTGCTCATAATAGAAGGGGGCTGTAAAAATCAAGAATTCTATTCCAAAACATTCCTAGAGAAGCAGCCTGGCATTCCACACCGAAGATTCGTCAATTTTGTGACCTAGTAATGTATTCACTTCTGGGGCCTTCATCAGAATAATAAAGGGCACTTGAATTGGCTCTGAGGGCTCCCAAATGTAACCATATTTCAACTAGTTTTGCTGACTGTAGGACTGGGAATGTAGTTTATTTGTAGAAGTATACATTTTGAGGCGATGTTCTCATATGGCTGACCAAAGGAGGGCACGGTCTCCTTGGCCTGCTGTCACTGGAACTAATACTTCAGAATGTGGCACTAGTCATTCTTTTTCAGATCAGATCACTGAAATGCAATATGGATTTGAAAACGGTGCAAGTGCTTCTTTCCCTTTCAACTAAATCAACAATTGGGTGAAAAATCATGCCAATGACCTTGGGACTGGGTCTTTTAAGGATATGTATTAACAGCACAAACTGCTTTCCAGTTAACTGGTTAAGGAAAATTCCTAAAGAGGCAGGTTTTGGCACATTTAAAATTGTGCTGTGAATAGAACAGTAGGATCAATAGAAATAAGCCAAATTGAAATTGTCAAACTTTATATGGAATTAGCAAGTTGAAACCATGACAATCGCAAACCCCATAAAGCGGCGAGTAACCCTAGGTGATGAATATAGTACACAATAAACCAGTCTTAATTCAACCCAATGATCTTTAAAGATTTTCTGAAGGGCAACAAACCAGATAGCCTGCTCACAACAAGATTTAATTGAACCCAAACCAAATATTTTATGCCAGGAACGAAGATAACATCGGCTAATTACTTCAGATGTAAGAGAAGGGCATTGCAATTGTTCTATCAAAAGCTATTAGGTTAAGATAGTGGAACTCAGGTTTACAGGAGGCCTACCCCTCCTTATCGAACATAATAACAACGGCTGACCTCGGGGAAAGGCAAAAATTGTGCTTTTGGCAATGTTAAAATAGACTATCAAACCAAACACATTTTCAGACTGGTGGGGGATCATTGTAATAGTTACTATTCCCTTTCCATCTGCTATTTCAATGATGAGCCACATGTTGCATGAATCCTAAGTCCAGGTACGGACTCTAAGCACAGACTATCTAACAGAATGGAAATGGTTTTGACAAAGATTTGGCCTTGAGGTTGATTGGAGTGGGGAAGGCGTTCTTAACAAAACCAAATATTTTGTATCTCCTTATTAGAGTATAGCTGATGAGCAAAGAGTACTGGCTTCATGTGGGTTTGGCAGTTTTAGGTAGGCCAATATAGAATGTATGAAGGTCAAATAATATCACAAGACTGGTTTACTATTTTATGTACTGATACATAATTCTGCAGTGCTCCTTTCACTTTTTTTTTTTTTTTTTTTTTACCAAAACCCAACTTTTTCACTGAAATGTTGTTTTGTTATCTTACAGTGGGTGATAACTGAACTTGGTTGCTGCACGTATTCAATGGTGACTGTGCCTCTTTACGACACTCTGGGACCTGAAGCCATTAGTTATATCATTAACAAAGGTACCTTTTTTACATCATTTGTATTTCCATTTTAAAGGTAGCTTGAGGAGCTAAACTACTATTTCACTAGAACACAAGGGCCTCTGCTCTTGCTAACTACATTGATTAAAAGGCAAGTTGATCTAATCCCTTCCTACACCCCTTTTTCTTGTTTTTTCTGTTTCATGATTTTGGCCTATGTTATAACTGACTTTCTATTTCCAAAATTGTTATTGATTTTGAGGGTTTGCAGGAAAGGAACATACAAAATTCCATACAATGCTGTATGTAAATGAAACCTAGTATGGCACATTAGATACTTACGGATTAGCCATTGAGAATATTAATTATCGTATAGCATTGTTGGTTGAAACCTCATTTATAAAGGCAATTACATCAGAAGATAAAAGATGGGAAAAGGAAAGTGGGTAAGGAAGAAATAAACCCCATAATTTACAAAGAAGGTAGAAGGGAATATGAGAATAGGCTGAGCGGCAAGAGTATAGATGGTGCTGATAGTGAGTACACAAGTTTCCTCGGTTGTTGGCTGTGGTGCATCTGGGAAATATGTACAATATAGATCAAGGTGGTTATGCTGGGTTATCCGTTGAGGGGATGTTCTAGGGTGGTTTGATTCATCTGGATATAAAGATCCAGTTTGTTCAGTAATTGGAGCGGGCCCTGGAAGTTAAGTAATTATCTGCACTCCTTGCGAAGCAGACCCATGCCCACCAAGAATGGTGGGTTTGGTTTTTGAATGATTTCCATTCACACTGAATATTTGTAATTCCTATAGTTGGAAGGTCTAGTAGGCTCCTATCTTGAGCCTTTAGTTTTATAACTGGGGAGTGAGACGAAGAGCCTAGTGACACTGTTGTAAGTTTATTGGAATCTTCGTGTAATTTAGTACGTTTTCGATTTCCTTCCAAAATGGTCTTCGCATCTTACAGTTGAAAAGCATGTGGTTAAGAGGCAGGACATTTGTTGCAGTTCCACCATAGATCGGATTCTCAGAGGCCTAGTTTGAAGAGTTTCTCTGCTGTTCAGTGGGCTTTATGTATCGTCCAGTATTTACATTGTGATAGGAAGGGAGATACTTTATTTTTTTGAGCGAGGGACCAGATTTTCTTCCCAGTGTGTTCAGTAATTGTTGTATAGTAGAATGAGGACAGGGGGTTAGTCCAAATCTTTTTGGGATTTCATTTGTCAGCTTATTACCAGAGTAGGGTGAGTTTAAGAATGTATAGCTTACTACAGCAGCATGTGGCAGTTTGTCAACTTTCTCACAAAGCTGACTAAAGTCTGATTTGTGAGGTTTAATATATTTCCTTGTAGCATCCCGGAGTTTAAGGAATTTATAGAAGTTTATACTCTAAATTGTGGATGGCTTGCAGGTCTGCAAATGTTTTGGGGGTTACCTGCAGAGCCAAGATCTTTTTTTTGTTACCCAAGAAGACCCAATGTTTGATTTTCCTTCAATTTTGATGTTGTTCCATAGAGAAATGAAATCTGAGAATGGACTCTTTTTTGGAAATGTTTTATCTAATATTTTGAGCGCAACCATTGTGTCCCTGATTCTGCACTTCGAAAGTTGTAAATTAAGCGATTTCATAGTCCATGTTGATGTTAATGAAGGGTTTTGTAAAGTGTTCTTCGATGTGTAGCCATAAAGGTTTGCCAAAGGTGGAAGGGCTGAGCCACCAAGAGGCTTGCTTGATAAGGAGGGCAAGTTGGTATTTGTAGAAATAAAGGATGTTTAATCCTCCATTACATTTGTCCAATTTTATTTTTTTAGGGAGATTCTGCCTTTTTTCCCTTTCCATAGCAAATCAGATAGTGAGGAGTCAACACTTTTGAAAAAAAGTTGGAGGATAGCTGCTGGAGTAGCATGGGGGAAAAAAAGATTATTTGTGAGCTATCATAATTTTGATGCAGTCTGCATGTCCTCACCACTTCATGAATTTAGGGATCCAAGATCTTGGGAGGAAAGTAGTTCAACTTTTTTTTGTTGTCAAAATCTGTTTATTTGGTTTTAACATGACCATAGACGAGCTGCATATACAATACATAGAAACAAAGCAAATGGAGGGGGAGAGTCAGGTGTTACAGAGAGCTAGTAGGAGTGTCATCTTCGTCTCAAGCTCTATGGCTAGAAACGGTCCCCATTCCAAGCATATGCTGTTAAAGACTTGCACATAACAATGCTTGTTGTATATCAATCGCCCCCCCCCCCCCTTATGGGGGGCGTTGCAGGGAATTTTGACAGATATAACAAAACAGTAGAACAACAAACAAGGGTGCCGTGGTGCAATAAACAAAATGTGTATTGTGGGGGTTAGGTGTCTGTGTTCTTGTTGATTTTGGGCGTCGCGCACAAGCGGCGGAGAATCTAGGCCCCTAGATAAGGAACCAGTTGAGGGCTCTAAGCCTTGGCGAGCAGGCCGTAAGTGGAAGGCCTTCAGAAAGGTAGCCCACCAGTGGGGACCAGGTATATTAAAATTCCTTCCTGGTGCCATCTATAATGTCAGCCATTCGCTCGAGGGCCAATGCCCTCCACAATCTTGCGTGCCACTGAGTCAGTGAGGGTGCCTCTGGTCGCTTCCATGCAGCTGCTAGGGCCATTTTAGCGGCCCCCAGGCACAGCCACATAACTGAACGATCACTTTGTGTTTAACGCTTTAAAAGGAGGTCTCGTAACCCTAACAGGGTGTGTTCTAGGGTCTGCGGGATTGGGTATCCTAAAATAAGCTTCATTTGAGAGAGGATCTCTTTCCAGAAAGGCTGGAAATGTGGGCAGTCCCACCAGATACGTTTAAAGTCACCCAGAAGGCCACAACCCCCTCAACATCTGTCTGAGGTATTGGGGAAAATCCTATGTAGTTTCTGAGGGTATTGATAAGAGTCGTACACAACCTTGTAGTGCGCTTCCCGCAAGTACATTGATCGGTTACATTTTGTAATGTCGTTGTGTAGGCGTTCCCATTGTTTTCCCTCAGGTGGAGTGTCTATAAGGGTATTCCAGAAGCCTCTGTATCTTGGGGTGGTGCGGGGGCCTAAGGACTGAATAAGTGCGTAAAGGAAGGAGATGCTCCTCTTAGAGCCATTTCCTGATTGGGCAAATTTTTCAATGGGTAGCAGATCCCTGGTGGCAGCTTGCTGCACCGAGGGCTGCATCACCCAGTGTTTGAGCTGTAAGTAGCGGAAGTGTTCCCTACTTGTTAATGCGAACTGCTGCTGGCATTCACCAAACGTGAGGAGCTCTCCTTTGTGAAATCGTGGGGCACCCACCCTCCTTCCAAGCCTCAAAAGGACCCTCGTGCAATGTTGGGGGGAAGGCCGCATTGAAATGGATGGGCGTGAATGGGAAAGTGGTCAGCCGTAGCCGTGTAGTAAGCGTGTCCCAGACCAGGAGTGTGGTGGAGGTGGGTGTGCTGATATACGCATTGGCCGGCCTGTCAACTTTGGGCTTCCAGAGCAAGTCCCAGATATTACGGCCTGTGAGTTGGGGATCTATGCGAAGCCAATGCTTCTCGGACTCTCGGAGCAACCACTCCGTGATCACCCGAAGCTGAGCTGCTCTATAGTACCCCTGGAAGTCTGGGAGGGCCAACCCTCCCTCCCTCCCCCTCCCCCCCCCCCCTCCCTCCCGACAGGGGCACGTCAACAGGCGGTAGGACAGGCGAAGTTCAACTTTTTTAAAGTAGAGTTTCTGCAGATAGTTTCCATGTGCCATCTAGATTATTTTAAAAGTGGATCCCTAAGTATTTGATTTGGGATGGTTGACAGCATAATTTTTAATTTGCTATGGAGGGCAAGCATAGGTTTTTTAAAATAAAGACTTCTGTTTTTTCAATATTTAGCGAGTAACCTGAAACTGCAGCATAAGATACTTCATCCAATATTGCAGGAATAGCATGATTCGCATCTTGGGAGGAAATTAAGAAGTCCTCTGTATAAACTGCAATTTTGTCTGTCCTTCCGTATCCCTTGTTTGTATCGGCTTAACTGACTTTCAATCCGTGTTTTGCACTTTGTGCACAGATTGCCTTGAGCTCGCACTGAGAATGCACCAATATTAACATGTACTGCATATTCTATACTAATAGTTGGATACTTTGCCAGCTCTGTGGAATTTTTATGCTGGTGTACATTTTGCGATTAATCTAGTCCTGAAGCATAACACTCTAATCCATTGAAGGATCGTCTCGAGTTTAAAACCTTAGAATAATTGTTTTTGTAAAATGTCCTTCATCTCTAAAAAGAGGTATTAACTAGGCACAGTGACTCCTAGTTGGCAAAGCATTACCATCTCAATAATTTAGCTGTCATTGGTTTGCATCGTGGAACAACTCATAATGTGTTAGTTTAAACACACAGGCACAACGTTGTCTTTAACTATTATGATCCCTAGAGTCCATTTTTGTGGATAGTATTATCTGGTTTAACTTAGGACAACCTTTCACCCTTATGGCTCTCAGACAATTTTTTGGCATATACAAACATTTTTGAATGTAATGTTATCCAGGTGTGCAACTTTACATACTCATAGATTCAATTCACTAATCTGTGCCTGGAGATCTCCACCTTTTCTTGCCTTATCTTGGTAGGTTTTTTTGGCTTGAATGTAGATGACTCCACATAAGCGGGTATAGTTTTTAGGTGTAAATGTGGTAGAGGTTATGGGAAGTGGTAGGAATCGTTTCGAGTTGAATGGAAAAAAAGGACCGGTTTATCGAATATATGCAGGTACTGAAATACATTTAAGCCTAAAGCAATGGCTATTCAAAAGTCAACTCTGTAGTAGTACTATTGACAAAGCAGGCTTAAATTTCACTCCATCCAAGCCTTGGAGTAAGTTAAGCACCACGTATGGTGTATTAACGGTACTGCAAGACACACCTAAAAATAGATAAATTTCTTTATTTGCATTTTCGATATACACAAGCACATTGTATACCTTATACATATTACATCATATGCCGCAATCTCAGATTTGTGATTTCTGGTTTACATATGACTGGGTTTATAAAACCACTAACCACTCATAGGGTAAATTAGAAAATAAAGGGAAGTGTGTGTAAGTGTGTGTGCAGGGACCATAACTTACAAGAGGTGAAACCCTCCTGAGCTGTTGCATGTTAAAGAATCATCTGGTTTATTGGCCCAAGAAACGAAGAAAACAATGTTATAATTAGTAACTTTCACATTCCAAATTGTGTAGTAGTAAAACTGACATTACAAATATTTGTGATCAGTAGATCACATGTCCTCATATAGAAATGGTACATTACATTATTGCAGGTTAGTGGTTAAATGGGTTTAAATAAAATTAACAGCAGGTAAGATTCTACTATCACAGATGCTTCCTTTGTTGACAAACCCTTAGCTGTCAGCTGCTAAACCTTGGTCCTGTAAGAAGGCGAATGACATGGTATATGTCCCTAGATCCAGCAGCAAATGTGAAAATAAAAATATAGTATTATATATGTGACTAATAGTCATTTGTGTACTTTATTACATTTTCTATTCGGATAAACTGGCCATTGGAAAAACATTTGGTTTAAAATAAAAAAAAAATATATTTCTTTTTAAAATGAGGGAAATTTGTCAAGTCGTATATGTATTGATGTGGCTGAACAGTGGGTTTTAGCCTCCTGAATTGCTGTTTCTGAGCTATTCCCTGATGTGTGATATGTGGGACAGAGTGAGCAAACCAGTGGCTGTTGTATCAAAGAAGCTGGAAAAATAAGAGTTCAAAGAAATTGAAATATGCACCGTGATGTATTAACATTTCTCTCCTACACACATGATGAAGAAAAAAAATCTCCTGGATCAAATTGAGTGAGTACATGTTATTTGTAGGCATATACTGACATGACGCAAAGATCTGTAAGGTGATGTGTTTTAGACACTAATATCCTTTCCCAAATGTATGCAGTGAGCACAAAGTTTATCTGGGTTTGAAAAATAGGAGTAAAATATGTGACCTTAGTTCATACATTACTTTTTACAGTTCATGCGTGCAGAACAAGATATTTAATTTATAAAAAAATTACATATCCAGACACTTAATGATATATTGTTACACATGTTGTAAGTGGCTGTCCACCTCACTGCACTGTATGAAGCAGAATAGTATGTGTTGGCAGATGGGCATATAACATAGGACCTGAAAACAATCAACATGATCTATACAAGCGCATTAAATGCATATAGAATTGCATTATAAGTATATAGTGAGTACTTTTTGTATAGACCTAATAAACATCTATTCATATTGGTGAGGTTTGAAAAGCCAACACATAAAAATCTAAGAAAGCAGTGTGAAATATCGGTATGTATGGTTGGGGTGCCTTTTGACCCGTGCCCTGGCTGTTGCCCGACCATAGTAGATTCCTGCTTTTAATACGAATACACTTGAAATGAGGACTATATTAAAAATGAGTACATTAACATAGCTCTAATCATTATAATCTGCAGAGGAGGGAAAGGTTTAGCTGTGTTTGAGTGAAAAGTGAACTTTGCGGCTGTGGAAGGGGGAACCTAACATGAGCGTGGAGTGGAAATGTGGTAAAACAGAGTGGTTTAGTTTCTTACCTGGCCTAATGTTCGGGTTCCCCGATCAGGCAAGCTGTGTAATCTGGTCAAGGTCCAGAATGGAGAGAATGAGTGATTCAAGGAGGGGGTGAGATGAACATGGTCTCCAGGTCAACCTTCGGGAAGGGACTTTGATCCTGAATCCTCGCCCGCCTACTCACTTTGAGGTCCCTGTGGTGTTTAAAGTCACTGTCAGTGCCCTACAGGAGAATGACTGAGTTGGCATTAACTTGTTCAGTGAATTTCCTACACATTTAAAACATGACACGGTACACAGCAGCATGGGACAATACATTAGCGATCTGTTCTCTCCTGCCATATGGTCCCGTCTCTGCTTCACTGAGAATATATGGAGGCAGACTGTCATTCCCTGAAATGACAAACCACAAAGGCAAGTACAATGTCAATTAGCCCCCTCCTCTGTTCACTTCCTATTCAGTGTGGCAGATTGTATTCTGGAACCCGGAGCTGTTGTAAAGTGTCCTGAAAGTTGCACAATCCAAGGGGAAGAGGATAGATCCCTATGTCCAGCCTCTATTTGTTTGCTTGTTGGAATAATGTGAGTCATTGCTATGTGATTGGGGTTAGGGGAGTGGAGTTTCCTCTATAGCTTTACATTGGATTTTCTATAGCAGAGGGGCTGATCGCTGCCTCGTAAGTGAAGATCTGAAATTGGTCGTAACATTAGTACTAGTAACTTTATGGCTTTAATTTCTGTTATGGGGACTTGTAAATCTACTCCTGGATTCACATTACTACAAGGAATAGGTGAATACCAGCTGGGTGGAGATCTGCCCATTTGTAGGTGGAAATGCAGAATTTGTTATGATGAATAGAGTTCATAGTTCAGAACCCCCACTTAAGTTTATTTTCACATTAACCCGTCCAAACAATTAAGTAATACTCTGGGCAAACTAATCTCCATTTTCAGTAAGATGGTCACTGTAGACTCTCGGAATGGTATAGAAAATACACCCAAGCTTAGAGTTAAAATACCATACATATGGTAGAACTACACCATACAAATGCTGATAATGTAACCTAGAATTACTGTGATACTTGTCTAACTTTGCTGAAGGTGTAAACTGTTTTTCCAGATGGGAGGGTGTGTTGCGAATGTATATGGGGAGCTAAATGTTTTTTGGGGGGGTTTTTTGGGACGGTACTACCATGGGGTTCAGTTTGTCACATGCGAACTTACGTGGTAGTATAACAGAGGGAAAAAACTGTGGGAATTGGGTGCTGCAAGAACATGGTTGGCCAGCAGTGGTGGCTTGGCTGCCTGGTGAGACCATCAGACCTTTATGTTAAACTATCATGCTGGTTCAGAGTATGTGGAACCGAACACCTAGTTCGAATAAGGGGAAAAAACTCACACAGCTTGTTATCACTTCACAATTGCATAAGAAAAAATGATTTTTGGAGACCGTTTTTTGACTGTGTAACCCCTGTACTCACTGTAGGAATGTCAGATGTATCTGAGTAATTACACAAATGATAGAAGTGCACTTAACTATTTATTTTTATAGTTCCACTCATCCCAGTATAGGGTTATAAAGCACTTTACATCACTTGCACATTGTATACAGAGACAAAAAATCATACAAGTATAAATCTATGTACAAAAAATGTTACAAAAAACAATGAGGGTTACAAGGTGTGGGCATCACATCTTCACTTATAGGCCTTATGTTTTGAAAGTGCATGGTCAGGATTTAAAATACAATGTACTGGTCGGGATGGTATGAAGTAATACAACTTAATTACTACCCAAAGAACAATTTTTAGCAACCTTAGAATAACGGAGAAAAAAAATAAGGTTCTAAACCCCTGCCTGTCAGTTTGCAATCGGCGCCTAGATGTGCGTTCATATACGGTAATCCTAATATAACTGAGTGAGCTTTAAACTGCAAGTAGCAAAAGTATTTTTTGTCAAAAGGAGAAACCCACATACTTGCGTAGAATATAAGTGCCTGATCTGTATGTTAGATAATGTACTTTACAGCAGGCACATTAACCCTCTGGGCTACTCTAAGCCAAAACTGACTTGACAAAACTCTTATCTCTTCAGCAATTGCATTAACCACCAGAATTATCTTAATTGTTGATGCTTTAACCCCATAAAATATTTTAAGATGTAGCCTCTTTGTGACCAATTAAGTAAGCCTGGACAGATTTACTCACGTTTGTCCTTGTTCTAAAAATGCATATCTTGACTGTCAGAGCTTGCTTTTCATTACTTTGGCCCCCCCCCCCTTTTCGCTGTCTCCAATTTATGGGTTCCTGGAGTACATTTCTTTCCAGTTTCAGCACTGTTGGCCTGTTGGTAGGTAAGCAGTCTTTCAAGATTGTTAGTAGTGCAGTAAGCCCTGTTACCTCTGCTGTTGAGCTCTTGGAGCCAAGGTAAGCTAGTCTAATTCTCTCGGTGTTGCAGTTTTTAAGCTGTTTATTTTATCTTCAACTTCACTTTCAAAGCCAAAAGGTCTGCCCTGTCCAAGAGCTATTGGCCATGCTGTTTTAGCCATGTTGTGGATTGGCAGACGTACAGTTTTACTGATAAAATTATACAACGCACAATCAATGTGGGGAAACTGCATCACGTAGTGTATTGATTTGTTTTGATCACTTTATTTTGTTTGTAGCCCCCTTAAGAACTACAAAAATTCTTCATTTGTGCTTTCTTAATTTTGATACATTCTAAAATAGTTGCACCTTTCATTTATAGACCTATTTAGGTTTTTGTTGTGTGGTACAAAAAAGCCTTTCCTTTGACACCCCCAGATTGTCAGATAAATCCTCTCACTTTGAAGTTGGAGAAAGAAAAGTAAACACCAAGCTCCCTCAAGACGGCTTCTGACATTTGGCCTCTGTCTTTGAATGCACAGCAAATATGACCAAATGAGAATGAACAAAATGTAAAGGCCTGTTTACTGTATTCTTCCATGTGTGCTTGCTTTCTGTTAACAGGCCATCCTCCATGGTGGGGACAAAGATATGTTGGACAGCATAAAAGAAAAAAAAGCCAACAGTAGAAAGGCAAGCAAATGTGAGTTACAAAGCCAATGGTAAACAATGGACTGAATGCATTCTTAGGTCAGCTTTCAGGATGTCCCAAAGAAGTCTTTAGTAACCAGGCAGCGCTGTGGGAAAGGATTCGACCTAGAATTACCTTTTAGATGAGGAATAAACTTTTTCCATTCATACAGTTTATATGAAACTACAAAATTGCTCTAGCTATACCTGAGGGCTATCGTATTCTCAGGTGGGATAGAATAGGTAAAGCGGGTGGGGGGGATAGCCCTAATCTATAAAGAGGAACTGACTGTCACTATCCTTGATCAGATGGGGACAGAAGCATTTGAATATATTGTTTTTAGATTGGACCTCTCTGCGTGTTGCATTTGGAAAGGCGCTCTAGTTTATAGACCACCTGGGTCTATATCTAATTTCACCAGCCAACTGCTTGAGTTTATTTCTCCTTATTTAATCACCACACGTAAATTTCTCTTGATTGGGGATTTCAACATCCACAGTGAAGATGCCTCCAATCAAGATGCCAGACTGTGCTTGCAAGATCTAGCTGTTGGAGGTTTAGAGATCATTAACTCCGCTCCCACCCACATTGCTGGCCACACTTTGGATCTTATTCTTGCCAATTCTTTGGATATTAAATGTGGGGAAACTGTCCCGCTTACATGGTCCGATCATTTTATGATAAATTTCCAATTGCTAGGTCCTATTGACCATCCTCTTGTGATAAGTAACAAACTTGTTACCCGTCAGTACAGACCCTGGCACAAATTAACGGCCAACCATCTTGACCAATTGTTTGCTGAGTGGGATTGGAACAGTATGCAAGGGGATATAGATCTGAAGCTTGAATTTTTCGATTTGAGAAGTAATTCCTCTCAGATATTCACCTAAAAGGTCTGCTACTGGCTGGTATACGCCAGGCTTACGCGAGGAGAAAAGTGCTTGTAAAAAATTGGAGCGGATTTGGAGACGCTCACATAACGAGCAAGCTAAAATTACTTATAAAGCTGCTATGGCAAGCTATCATAAAAATGTTAAACTGGCCCGTAAAAATCACATTGCAGAGACTTTGGAACAGGCAGGAAATAATGCCAGGATGCTTTTTCAAATTGTACGGGATTTTACTAACCCCACATCCTGCCAGACCAGGGTTAGTTTTTCTCAGACATTATGTGATGATATTTCCTCCTTTTTTGTACAAAAAATTGAGAGAATCTATCAAAATATCATCCTCTCTAATACTTTCACTCCTATTCCTGCGGAGATCACATTATACCCTAATAGTGAAGGACCTTGTCTGACTTAATTTCCAGCTATTACCATCACAGAAGTGCAAACTCTCCTGGAATGCACCAGGTCTGGATCCCCTCTAGACATTATCCCGGCTAAAATCTCCTCTAGATTTGCGGTTCAGCTGGCGCCCCCACTTTGTTCTATAATCAATACTTCTTTGAAATTGGCTTGTCTTCCTCAAAGATGGAAACACGCACAAATTCTTCCCATCTGAAAAAAACTCTAACATTTCTCATGAGGAACTGTCAAACTATCGACCAATTTCGTTGCTTCCGCTACAGAGCAAGATTACGGAGAAGCATATTAACAAGCACTTATCTGCATTTCTTGAGTCTACTGGTGCTTTGGATGTCTCTCAGTCAGGTTTTCGTGCCAAGCATAGTACCGAGACTGCCTTGGCGGAGGTGATGGATAACATCAAAATGGCTTTAGATCAAGGTCAGGCGGCACTTTTGGTGCTGCTTGACCTTTCAGCAGCATTTGATACCATTTCCCACCAAGTTCTCTTGCACAGATTATTAGACCTTGGCATAAACTGACCTGCTTTGAGCTGGTTGGCAGATTTCTTGTCCAACCGTACCCTGGCAGTGTCTATGGGTCCTTTTACATCTGCTCGCACACAGGTTACCAGAGGCGTCCCGCAGGCCTCATGTTTGAGCCCTACTTTATTTAACATCTATGTGACGCCCCTAACTAAACTGATGAGGGGTTTGGGGTTTAACCCTATCTCTTACGCAGACAATACTCGGCTCCTCCTCACCTTCGACAAAAGGAGATCAGATATTCAAACTATCTTTTCTCAGGGCATGTTGGCTATTGCCTCCTGGATGAAAACAACTATCTCCAGTTAAACTCTGAAATCTGAGATTCTGCTGTTGGGAGGTGCTGACATCTGTTGGTCACCCAGCTGGTGGCCGGAGGAGCTGGGTAATGCCCCTGCACCTAAAGAGGTAGTGAAAAATCTGGGCATTAAGCTTGATAATAAACTTACCTTGCAGACCCATGTTAATACTATTGCTGGGTCTTGCTATTTCATTCTAAGTTTACTTAGAAGAGTTTTCCTGTTGCTTCCTTTTTTCTACCAGGTAGACTCTAATTCAGGCCTTGCTCATGAGCAAGATTGATTATTGTAATGCTCTTATCTCTGCTCACGCTGCCTCATTGAACAAATTGCAGGTTATTCAGAATATAGCTGCTCGTCTGGTTACGGATTCTCCGGCTAGAACCCCCTCCCTGCCTTTACTGCATGAATTACTTTGGTTGCCTATTAGAAAAACAGTGCAATTTAAAACAGGTTGCATGATTTTCAAGGCTCTTAATGAGCTTAGCCCCTGCTATATAACCAGGAAACTGAAGGTATATAATCCTATATCTTCACTCCGATCAGGATCTAAAAAACTTCTTCATGTTCCTAGAATAAATAAAGCCCGTTCTGGTGGCAGGGCCTTTTCTTACTTGGCTCCTTTGTTTTCGGAACAGTCTTCCCCTATATCTTCGCATGGAAATGTCTCTCCTTTGTTTCAGAAAATTGATGAAAACACACCTTTTCTAGCTCAAGACAGTCCCTGTTGCAAGCGCAGAGATACCCTTAGGGGTGATTCAGCGCTATATAAAATTATCAAATCAAAATGAACTCTTATCAGTGTCTCCATCTTGCATTACATATCTAAAATGGAAATTCCCTGCTTTGAGGAGTTTTTTACGCAGTTTTATCTAGAGATCACTGCTGTAAGGATTCTCTAGAACTCAAGCAGTGACTTGCCCCTCTTTCCTCACCCCTGATCACATGACACCTGTCGGGGTAGACTCCAAGTGTTCTTCCCCACATTGCAGCAGATCACCTCAGACCAGTGTATGCTAGTCATCACATGCCATGGTTACTGGCTGAAGGTCACTTTCACACCTCCCAACATCCCACTCTGCCCAGACATCCTCTCCCCACAACACCAATCCCTGCTTCAGGAAGAGGAAGACACCCTGCTACTCAAGGGCGCCATAGAGCCTATGTCACCTCCCCTACAAGGCCCACGGGTGTACTCCCTGTACTTTCTCATTCCCAAGAAGGACTGGTCTCTCAGGCGTATCCTAGAACACAAGCACCTGAATGAGTACATCCTGTCAGAACATTTTCACAAGGGTACTAATTACACTTCTAGATGTAATTTCTCTTCTACAACAAGGTAATTTCATGACTACCTTCGACCTCCAAGATGCCTGCTTCTGCATCCCAATTCACCGAGCACACCGGTGCTACCTCTGGTTTGTGGTAAGTGGCAAACATCAATTCAAGGTTTTGCCTTTCGGAGTGCCCTCCGTCCCCTGGGTGTTTACAAAATGTTTAGCAGTGGTAGCCGCTCATCTGCCGCGCAAGGGCATGCACCTGCTCCCTTACCTGGATGGCTGGCAGATCAAGAGCACGACTCTCATTCAGTGTCTTGCACACACGAAGGCCACGTTAAAGCTCTTGCACAAACTTGGGTTCACCATCAATGCCGTCAAGTCCCACCTTCAGACCCTCCAAAATCAGCCCGATCTAGTGGTGGTCCTGAACTCTGTGGTGGGAAGGATGTATCCCAATCCCACAAGGATACAGGCCTTCCAGGCATTGGAACCTCTTTCAGCTAAATCACCAGGTTACAGTCCGAACAGGGATGAGCCTTCTGGTAATGATAGGTTCCTGCAGTTTCATAGTACCCCACCCCAGGTTACACATGCACCTGTTGCAAGAGTGCTTAGAGCAATAAAGGTGTCAAGCGGAGGGTCACTAGGAAGATCTACTGTTGATTGGGAACCATACTTATCGCTTTCTGTAGAGGCGGAATACCAGCAACCTGTTTCAGTGGCGACCCTTTCTCTACACTATTCAACAGATCACCATGACAATGGAATATTCCCTTAAGGGATATGGGGCGCATTTAAGACCTCCTTGCCCAAGGTCAGTGGTCACCCCAGCACCAGGGTCGCCACATCAATTGCCTAGAGCGGTTGGCTGATCAGGTGGCACTCAAAGCCATTCAGTGTTGTATTGTGGGCAAGGTGGTCATCATTCGCAAAGACATGACTGCTGTGTAAAATCTACAGAAGCAAGGCAGCATTTGCTCTCTAAACCTCTCCGCATTAGTCCAGAGCATTTGGCAGTGGGCTATCTGCTACAGTCCATCTGCTGGCAGAGAACCTCCAAGGAGTAGACCACTTTGCGGACTACCTCTGCAGGATTCAGCAACAAGTCCACAAGTAGGAACCCCACCCTCAAGTCCGCCTTCAGTACTTTCGGCGCATTACCAACCTAGATCTTTTCGTCACCGCTAAATACGCAAAATGCCCTAACTTTACCTCCAGCTACCCACATCCCATGGGCAAGGCACTATGGATGAACTGGTCAGGAATATTTGCCTATGATTTTCCACCTCTCCCGTTAGTAGTTTGGAGACTTCGGCAAACGTCTCTTACCCTGATCCTGGTGGCTCCCACTTGGGTCAGACAACCCTGGTTCACTACTCTCCTCGACCTCTTGGTGGTGCTGCACCAGAGGCTTTCCAGCAGGCCAGACTTTCACATGCAGAACCATGGAGCAATCGGACACCCGAAGGCCAAAGATTCTCAACCATGCAATTTGGCTCTGGTGGGCTTAGAGTTTGCATATCTGAATCATCCTCTGGAATGCATGGGCATTCTTAAGGAAGCACGCTGGCCTGCTACTGGCACTTGCTATGAAGCTACATTGAAACGATTCATCCGCTACTGCCTATCACAACACTTTGGCAGCAACTGTCCAGGACATTGTCTGTGAACTTTTAAACATGCAGGCCTCCGGCTTGGCCTACAATTCCTTTCGGCTGCACTTATCTGCAGTGGTTGCCTACCTTCAGAATAAAGAACACATCCCTTTTCAGGATCCCTGTTGTCAAAGCTTTTATGGAAGGTCTGAAAAGGGTCCGTGCACCTCGGATTCCACCCCCAGCCCCTCTATGATATTTAAACATTGTCCTCATAGATTCATGGGTCCTCCCTTTGAGCCTCTCAATTCCTGCCCCTTTCTATTACTCTCCTGGAAGGTGGCCTTCCTGGTCGCACTCTCCTATCAGACATGTCGGTGAGCTCCAGGCTTTAACCTTGGAATAACTTTTCTTTCAGGTTCATAGAAATAGGGTTGCTCTCCATACGAATCCCAAGTTCTTTCTCCAACCTGATTTGGTTGCAGAACGGGCTCTCCATACTCTAGATGTTAAGCGAGCCTCTATGTACTATGTAGATATCACAAAACCCTTTTCACAAGCCTTAACAGCTTTGTTGCCTTCTCAAGGCCATACAAGGACTGACTCTTTCCAAATCTGGTGTAGCCAGATGGATTGTTAAATGCATTATAACATGCTACTCAAACGCCAAGAGACCTGTGCCTATCCTCCCAGAACCCATATACCCCAAAATGAGCTTTTATGTCCTTCCTAGGGAACATTCCTATTGCGGATATCTGCAAATTAGCTACCTAGTCTACACCACACACGTTCACTAAACACTATGGTGTGGGTGTACTGGCACGCCAACAAGCTAATGTTGGTCAGGCTCTACTTGCACTTTTTCAGTCCTCTGCAACATCTTTAGACTAGCCACCGCTTTGGGGATGACTGCTTTACAGTCTGTGCACAGTATATTCATCTAAAGCCACACATGCTTCGAATGGGAAACGTTACTTAACCTGTAAGCATCTGTTTGTGGCATGTAGTGCTGTAGATTCACATGTACTTTATCTTTTACTTCTTTCTGTATGGCCATCTTTTTTCTGTATCAGTGCTCCATTTTTATCCCCACCTGCCATGCAGAAAACACTTTAACAATGGAGCCGATGCCCTTGTGCATTACCAGCAATAGGTGGAGTCACTATACCTCATGACTTGGAGACTTCTAAGCAGAAAATCAAACTGCAAACATCCTGGCTCAACACTAGATGGCAGGAGTATGCACAGTGTGTGAATCAACATTTTCCTTTGCAAAAGAATCTACAGGGTTGGTGTAAGTTTCTTCTGGTGCACAGTGTTTGAGTCTGAATCTCTTATCTTATCTAATGGTTAATCACCCCATGAATCAGGCTGGTCTTCTGGTCCAGTTGATATCTCACTATAGATTTTTGGGTACCCTGTCTTTCACAACTCCAGTGTTGAGGGGCTGCTCTTGGGAGCAGAGTTAGCTTGCTTCTGAGGATTACACCTTAGATCCATCTTATATTTGGGCAAGTAAAGTGTGAAGAGACTTTTTTTGGGTAACTGAATCGAAGCCTGGCACTCCAATCTCCAGACACCAGTATCCTCTGGTGTTAATTCTGCAGCTCAACCAAAATAACGGAGCTATACAATTAGTCACTTTAAAATGTCCTTCATTAGAGTCCATTAAACCCCACTAGTCAGTTATGTCACACTTTCCTTAGACAAGTGTACTACAACACAGTCCTTGCTACCTAGGCGTTTAACCTAAGTTGAGTTTGAGTGCTATACATTCCTTCTGTCCAAATAAGGTCAAGGCTAGGGCACGTTTATCATAGTTGCTCCATGAGGTGTCATGCTTTGCTGAAGCTTTCGGATTTAAAGTAAATAGCTTGTTTCTCCTGGAAGAGTCCCTTAGCACCACCTATAGATAAAGTGCTGTAGCACTGTACAGTTCACAGCCAAATTAATTAAATCCACTTACTCATTACGAGCCATTAACTTAGTCAGAGAAGGCTTTCCAATCAAATTAAAGCTTATTCTGTGCTATGTCCTTTGGATGTTATTTATTATTATTCTTGTTCCTTTTTATACTTCAAAGATGAGACTGACTGCTCAGCTAAGAAGCCAGTAACTTGCTAATCACCTATAATATCAGATGTTCCAACTCCGGGGAAGCATGACCATCCAATTTAGTGGGGAAGAAGGTTCTTTCCCCTCAGAGGACAGACCACTTGGGTGAACTTTGTCTATAGCATGCTCTGCATCTTTTACTGCCACGGACTCAAAGACCCTATTTGTCCCAAACCTCTTCTATGCAATTCTGGCAGTTTTTGTGGGTCGCTCCATTTTTCAACCATGGAGCACTCCCTTCCACTTGGAAAAAAGGGCAGGTCTACTAAAATCACCAATGTCTGGTTTAAGTAGAGGAGAGAGCGTATTTGACTCTGTAGTCAATATGACTTTAACCATCCTCGTAAGCCTTCACTACAAGAACTTCCCCAGGCAAAATGCTGAGATGGATGAATGTTTTTCAGCTCTGCACTCTGACTGGTTATATCCAATGAATGCTCAACCATTGGCAAACCTGCATGTCCCAGTAGTCTCCCCACATGCTGGTCCTCTAGCCACCCTGGAGGACTGCCTAACTGTTTCCTTTGGTTGTCATTTGTACTGTCTTAGAATCTAGTTCACAGAAGCTGTTCTAGACCTCTACAAAGAGGCTGCACATTTATGCTGCAATAACGACTTTTGATTCGATCTAGTCACTATTGACAAAGCTTTTTCTCTGGATGTTTGTGCCATTCTCCGGATGTAGGTGTGACTTAATACATTTCGAAGAGTAAAACACATTGTCGGTGGAAGTAACCCTTTGAGGAAAGGAATAAGGTGCTGTGCATTTTGGCCATTACATGTTAAATCTAGTGGGATCATGGATTAGTTGTTCAATGCAGGCTATTTTCCTCCTTTTATTTTTGTAATAGATCTCACCTTCAGACATCTTTACCTGTGTTTTATTGTTGCCCTACTTTGAAGTCTTTTTGTTATCCGAACCATACAGCAACAACATAATGAACATTGGTAATTTAGACATCCTTGGCTGCTCAAAGCTCCCTAGTGGGGAAAAAAAGAATGCTGTTGCTGATAGAGACACAATGCGTGGGGCCTGGTTTCCACCCTCCCTCTCAGTATACCTTTGTGAAAGAGTGCTAGAGTAGTTACCGCCTTTCAGTGATTTGCTTGTCACATGGCTAGAGTATTTCTGTGACTATGTTCAACTTTTCAAATAACTAGAGGTAAAGTGCTCATAGAGCTCACAATCGCACCATGAAAGACCTTGTCCTGCTTTTTAGTTTATTGGCGTTACCAGGGGTGCTCGTGTGCTGGTAGGTGATGGGTCATCAGCATGTATTCACATGATTTTCCAGCCTGCCCTTGCCTCTATGGTGGGGTGGTTTTAGGGGACAGGTTGTAATCTGTGCTGAATTCCTCTTGGCTATGTGCTTAAGGAGAATATATTCCATTGTAAAAATACCCCTCTGTGAAAGCAACCCTGGTAAAAGATAGGCTTTTTTGGTTAGAGAATTTTGGTTCGACTGTTTTTCCATTGCGGGGAGTTCACAAAATACAAAGAAATTTGTTAACAAAGTAGCTCCGGAATAGAAAAATCACTTACAAGACACCCCTGATCCCTTGTTACCCCAGCATTTCTTTGAGCAATCCTGAGCAATCAAGGGCATTTCCATGCCATAAAAGGTACATCAGGGATCAATTTACTCCTATGGAAGTGGTAAAAAGCTTGGTTTGAGTAGATCTCTAAAAGGCACTACCATCTCACCACTTCTAACTTCAGTCCCGGACCTTGGCACATTCACTTTTTAAGGTGATCCTCACCAGAAAGATAATAAATTTGGTGAACCCTCCAGAAAGTGCAGTGAGGCATTTTATGCCATTAACAGGCTCTTTGCAGCTCTTTAATACCTCTCATACTTTAGATGACTCAGTGGCCAGATGTTTAGTTGAAAAGCCTGACAATCTAGTGCAGGACGATATATTATCAAGGGACTATTTGTTACTAAAGTATGCTTTGGGGGCATGTCCAAGATGGTGCCAGAGTAGCTGTGCTTCGTGTTCTGCTGCCAGCTTTTCCAAAAGTAGTGGGTTTGGTATGATCTGTGATGAATTGCCTCCTGTCCCCCATATCACACGGACTACTCTGCACACAACAGTGGTGAGACCCATGATGGTGCTTGTGCTGTGGTACGCGCCCAACGCCCTTTGAGTGCAGTGCAGAGGCCAGTGCGGGGCTCTGAATGTGACTGCTGCCACGGGAGGCTGGATCTTGCCCCCTTCGATAAAAGCCATTTTCTGTATGCATTGAGAAACCAAGAGGTAACTAAACTTCACAACGGGCAGCCTTAGGATGGCAGCGAGGCGCTGAATGGGGCATATTGATGGTGAAGATGAGGCGCTGCTACTTAAGGCACCACGAGAGAAATTGCAGCGGTTCCAATTTCCTAACATAGCGAAAGGTTCAGGCACCTTGCAGAGAAACACTGGGCCACTGCAGGGAGAAACACAAGTCCACTTGGTGACCGCAGCACAGGTTAGTGTTGACCCTACTGGAGCAGGGGGGGGGATAGCACCACAGTGGTGAAGCTCTGATACCCCAATCGCACACCCTGAAAAGGTGGCCTCATCAGAAAGCACTCAACCTCTGCCCACTGAGGTGGTGTCCCCCGCTTTAGCAAACTTCGAGCCCTACAGATTTAGCAGCAGTCTGGCCTGGGCCTTATTGTTTTAGTGGACACACCTGGTGAGACTTGCGATGTGGACAGAGGTCCTGGGGGCATAACTACTGGAGATGACATCCAGAAAGACATTTGTGTTTTGGCTGCACGGGGTTGCCCCTACCCTCCCTCCCAACTACGTCATCCTGTTGTAAAAGGCTGTATCTACTTCTCAGCAGCTCACCAAACCAATGCCAGAAATAGATTACTTTCTGACCGCGTCACGCTTTACAGCCACTAACCCATTGGTAGACGTTGGCGTGGCTGCTCTCTAACCATTTACCCATCTCAAACTGCACGTCCCTGACTCCAAATTAGTATCACACTTGGCGCCTTAATTTTAAACTACTGACGTATTCCTCAACTATATCTGAAATCAGTGACATAATTTGTACCTTTCTAAGCACCAATGATGCATCCAATACCCGATCGCCTTACTATACGAGCAGTGTTATGAGGCAGCTTTTTAGCAATCCCTGCCGGACTTAATAGAGACAGAAAAGACAAACGACTCAGACTGGAAGGGCAGGTGAAGGAATTAAAGTTGACCCATAAGATGTTTGGCTCCTAAAAAGTACAGTGCTGACCTACAATTGCCCGAAAGCAGCTTAAGGTTCTAGACATGAATAAGGCTGAATACGCACTCCTTCGTACTGAACAAAAATACTATGCAGGGGGCATTACAATAGGGCGTCCTTTAGCACATCTGCTGTGCACTAAGGTACTTTGAGACTGAGGGGTTGCAGGGCTGGCAAGTGCATCAGGATGCGCAAATAGCACAAGAATTTGAGCACTTCTACTCTACACACGGAGGCACTTCATCTGGGGGACACTGCAATCTACTTAGCCCAGATCCATACAGACCATATCCCTGTAGAGTATGTCTTGCAACTAGACAGTGATATTCACCCCAAAGAGGTATTCATGGACATAGCTCGCCTGCAGTCCAGTAAAGCACATGGCCAAGACTTCTGATTTTTATAAAACATTTGTTCCCCCCCCCCCAGAAAGGACCCAAAGCTCTTCTATTGCCCCATCTCATTGTTAAATGCTGATGTTTAGATCCTCACCAGTATATTGGCGGCCCACCTCGCACCCTATATGCAGAGCCTGGTAGATCCTGACCAGGCCGGGTTTATTCCCAAGAGGAGCTGCAGCGATAACACCAAACTCCTTTTCCATCGCATATACCAAATTCGTCTGTCCCATACATCAGTCCACATACTCTGTCGATGCCGAAAAGACATTTGACCGGGTGCACTGGCGGGATCTCCAGTTGGTGCTTGCCATAGCTGGTCTCAGAGCCAGATTCCAGCGCTGGATATGGTGCAGGTATACTAACCCTACGCCTGTGGTCAGTCAAATGGCACTAGATGGGTTGGGGCAGGGGGGCACTTATTTGGAATAACCTTTCTTGGTCGATTCATGTCAAGGGGCAAATTGCTAAAGCCTCCGGAATTAGGTTTGGTCTGAAGAAATGTTTTAATTCTGTAGGGGGCTGGTAGAGAGAAACAATTTTTGTTACAGAAGAAGTCTAAAAAATTCCTCCAATATTCTTTGCAGCAGAAGTCCACCCAATAGTTACCTTGAAGCATCACGCCAGTCTAAACTTTAGCAATTTTATTCAGGTTCGGGACAGTCATCCAGAATAAAAATGATTCATTTAGAGTTGGCATTTGAGTATTAATTTAATGGCTTTTTGGTCAAATCTTTCACTATGCTTACAAGATTGTTTTCTAGTCATAAAGATGTTTTTGTTTTTTTTACCAATTTTATTGATTTTCAAAGAGATTATAAAACACAAACTGAGTACACAGTCTATTCAATAAGCGGTGCACCTGAGAACGGATTCAGCCAGCATTGTGCAATGTCTCTTTGCCACCCCTAAAGCTGTGTTTAGGAAGGGCTTATCGGCGCGAGAGCCATCCAGTCCCTCGGTAATGCCTAGGAGTATGTTGTTGGGATTAAAAAGTACCTCCCATCCCAGGACCTCATTGAGCTCCCCCAGCACCGATTCCCAAAAATGTGTGATGGGTGAGCATGACCATACCTTGTGGAAGAAGTCCTCTTGAGGATGCGAACAACGCGGACATGATGCCTCTGAACGAAGACCTGCTCGGTGGAGGCGCAGCGGCGTGAGATAGACAGCATGTAAGTAGTAGAGCTGTACCAATCGGAGCCGCGCTGAGACGGTGATTAACTTGGGGGCCATTAGGGAGTTGCGCCAGTCAGTCGTCTAAGGATTCGACCTAGCCCTCCCACCGGACCCTGAGCGAGCGAGTGTTTGGGGTATGGTTGGTGAGAGAGAGGTAGATACGGGAGATCCACCCCCCCCCCCCCTTCCCCAAATTGCAGTCCCGCCTGGTCCTCTGGTGGGCTGTAGTCAGGCAGAACCATGCCCTCAGGGATGCGTAATTGGATGGCATGTCGCAGCTGTAGATAGCGAGGGATGTAAAGAGTAGGTATTTATTGTTAAATATTCTGTTATTTAGAAGTTCAACTATATCTTTCAAAAGAAACTTTTTTCAAATAATTTGATTAAAGTTCTCATCAAAATTGAAAAAACAGAAGCGTAAAGTCTCAAATTGCTTTAGAGCATTTCCTGCGGATGTCAAGACTACAATTGAACTGTTAATTTATTACTCCTGCTGTAATGCTATTTTATTTAGCAAATTTAAAATCTGGTTTAGTAGTATTTTTTATGGAGTTTAAACTTCAATTGAGATTTAACCGATTGGCAAAAGTCTGGCGTTCAAGGGCCACAGAGCTGTCAATTTTTTGACACCGTGATACAAAGTTTACTTAATGTGCTGGTCTTTTGCCCAGGCTTAGAAGCTGTGACACTTAAATATATTGCTCCAGTATGTAAAACCATTCTCCTGCGAAACATGAGGGGGTATTATTTTTAATGTTGAATCCACCCTCTGTAAATATGTTCAATCGTTTGAAAAGATTTGTCATTTTTAAAAGTATAAGCAGTCTGTAATAGTCTAAAAATGTTGTGAGAAACCACTTTGCACGGTGGGAAACAATTGTTATCTGCTGTATGGGGAGAGCTCTGTTTTTACTGTGTAGTTTTTACTTAACTGTTATTGACCATTTTAGATCAGAATTGGTACCACAAAAATCACCTCATTTATTTTTTTAATAGTTTGATCAGTGTTGTGTGGAGGGTTTTATATTTTTGTTTTTATATGCGTGGTCTTACTGTTTTTATTGGGACAGTCTCTGCAGATTCACTATTGATTATGTTGAATTAACTTTAGGTAATATAGTGCAACATTGATCACATTAAATATAAATTTCAGTGAATATATTGATCTCTGCCAAGTGACCGTTAGATTTAATGGTGTCTCCCAAGTATAGTTTACAGCAGTAAGCTCATTTTCCTATATGCATACCATGGGATGATTAAATACAATTGACAGAATTTGCTCCCAGGTTCCTAGAACAGCTGTTTAATTAGTAACTATGTATCCACACAATAAGCCACTCCGTACAATTGTAAGCATGTACAGCAAGCGTATTCTCCTGTCCCCAAGAAACACACAAGCTTTTCTGACACTCCACAGCAACACCTTTGAAGCACAGGAAAGTGAGGGAGAGTAGATACACCTAAAGGAAAGCACTGTGGAGAAGCCGGAAGCACAGAAGAGTCTTGCATGGTTCTGTCTATAGATGGTCAATTCATCCTACATGGGCTTCTTCCAAGTCTAAATGGGTAAAACATTTGTGGTAGGTACAAGAGCAAATGCACTCCTAATGCTCATGAAAGTGCTTCAAATATCAAAAGCATTCAAGCTTCCCTTTCTGACATTCTACAGCCTGCACAAGAAGGCTCAGGTGAAGGAGTTTGTTTGGTTTATGGATATTGATACAGACTGTATTTGGATTTTGCAGACTCTTATTGCCTACTAATGCAAGTACAAGTAAATAAATGGTTTACAAATGCATTTAGATAGTGATTAACTTTTTTAATGTGACCTAAATGTCTGCTTATCAAACTGCTGGTTGATGTATGTTAAACACATACTTTTGGTTCCTCGGTTATGTAATGCTTTTATCTCCTCGTTTCAGCTGAAATAGCATTAGTTTTCTGTGACAACACAGATAAAGCTAAATGTTTGCTAGAGAACGTGGAAAAGAAGCAAACTCCAGTCCTTCGCACCATTATTATCATGGATGCTTTTGAGAGTGACCTTGTGGAGCGGGGGAAGAAATGTGGGGTTGAAATTCTCAGCATGAAGGCACTGGAGGTAAGCTTTTCAATACATTTCAAAGCAATTAATTTGTTCAGTTTTCCTTCACATGGCAACTTTATCTTAGTGCAAGAAGCCCTGGAGTTAAATTTATCTCCTGGTTCTCTAGATGTTGGCAGGCATTTAAAAAAAATGTAATTCTAACATTAATTACACTAAGTTAATCTTTATTCTTTTCAAAGGCAAACCTGGAGAAAAAAGTGTTATAAATAAATCAATGTCAACATTGTTCCATGATCAGTTGTTCACTTTAGTACAGTTATGGCTTCTATAATATATTGACGCGAACAACTTTATCTTTTTCCATCTGTCAGCTATTGTCTTTTGGAACTTCCTTTGTCGCTCAGGTAGTTTTGCATTCTCTTTGATTGGAGAGGGCATGAGCGGGCAAGATGGGCTGAAGGCTGTGATGTGTTTGCTCTGTAAAGCAAGATCAGCAAATTGTTCTCCAAAATCAATCTACGTAGTAATCATAAGGGCAGTAGCAGTGCTGCAACACTGAACCTAGATTGCTACAGTAAAATTGTCATGACAGTGAAAGGTTTTCTGTATACTCTGTCCATTTATTTTGCATACGCAAAGTATAATCAAATAAGTTTTTTTCATTTGTTTTTCATAGCTACTTAGCCTCTGGCAAAAGAGCGCTAGTATCCATTATAGGTAAAAGGTAGAAAAAAATGTAAAGTGCTCTTCCCTTCGTTGTTTGATGCGATATCCAGGACTCCAGTCTCTGGCTTTCTGTTGTGATGGAAATCGTGGCTCTACGAATAAGTCATTAAATGTGGGGTTCTTAATGACCAGTAGAATATTGTGTGGCTGTAAATTGTGTATGGGTAAAATGTTATTTTGCTGCAGGGTGTAACTACCTAATGCTAGTAGTCTGCATGGGTTTAGTCTTTCATGAATAGGGAAGAGCTTGCACAGATGGCTGTCTACTACTCATCAATTCAGATTGATATGAAGTCTTAAACGTAATGCAAACTATATGGCGTGGTCTAAGATGCACCCCATAGATTTGGGACATGGTTCTTTCTGTTATAAATTGTATTTATTGCAGGCACTTAACCAAATTTTCTTGGGTGTAGTCAACTTTTACTTGAACACTACAATCTTCTTGTCATTCACTGATTTATTAGACCTTGCAGCTATGTTCATGCTCTCATAGGGCCAGATGTACATAGAGATGTTTGCAATTACCTAATAGCAAATGTTTGCGGTTCGCTATTAGGAAATTGCAAACTGCGATGTACTACAGTGTTTATCACTGTTTGAGATTCCGAGTGGGTTGAAAATAGACCTACCTCATTAATATTCATGAGGTAGGTCGCAATTTGCGACCCATTGGGAATCACGAAAATCGATTTCTGCCTTCTAAAGTCAGTAGGCCACCATGTCTGTCATTGCATTTAAGTATAACCACAACTTTTTTGTCTTTTGAAATGCAGCCCATTTTCCTTGAAGGAAAAAGGAATGCGTTTCAAAAACAAAAATGAATAGTTTTTTCGTTCTTAATTGGCAGTGGTCCGTGGGACCACTGCCTGCTCTTACAAAAAGGTTTTTACAACCATACACTTAAGAGGAAGGGCTCCCTTGGATACCCCTTCCCGTTTGGGAATGTGTTCCCAACAACGCGTAGCTAGTGGTAAAATGCGAATGTTTTGCAATTGTAATTGGGTTGCAAAACATTCACACATACCACTGCGAGGAAGGGACACTCTTAACATTCCCCTTCCTAATTCCGAATCACTAATACATTTTGCGATTCAGTACTAGGTTACCAAATCGCAAAATAAGATTCTGTACATACAAAGGCTTTTTTGCAGTTGCAAACTGCTCGATTCTGCAAATCTGGCCAATTGCAACATAAAAAAAAACTACGTACATCTGGCCCATAGTTTTATTCCATGTAAACACATAGCACATAGCTCCACCATACATTTCATTTCTGAATATCCTTCTCTTTCCTATATTTGTAAGACACTTTAGTGGCATTTTTGTTGTCATATCTTGCTTGTAATCTTACTTGAGCGCAGTTAACTCTGCTTTCGTTATGTACAGGGCGTATAGAGATTAGCAAACTTAAGTTGACAAGACCAAATCAATAAACTAAATAGAACTTCCCTCCCCTTCAGTTCCCTTGCCCCTGGAGAATATCGATTTATGTAGCACATCAGTGTCATGTAATCGTATAGGTATAAATTACTATTTGTCGCAAGCTAAGTTTAGTAGACCGTGCTCCTACTCATTCTAGGGCGTTACAGGCATAGTATGTTCTAAATTATTTCTTGCCATAGTTATGCAGTTGAACAGTACTTCATTATAGTTGTCGGGGGTAGGTCCCTTTCATAGTTGTTAATCTCAATGTGTTGATGTAATGGATTGGCAACACTTTCCGACTGACTGTTGCGTTGGTGCTTCACAGTGGTCTGTTATTGCTCCCTATCCTCTTTGTACCTCTGAATTAGCTTGTTGCAGAGGTCTGTTATGAGCTTTTTATGCAGACCAATTCTTCTTTTCCAAGAGCTATGCCTTATTTCCACTCAGTATAACACCTCCTATTTCTTGTGTCACATGTGGAGGAGGCAGTTGCTTTCCATTTCAATGCAGTAGCCCATTTAGCTAATACTAGCACGAAGTAAACCCATTTCACAGTTACCTTATGTTTTTGGGGTCTCGTGTATGTCCCAGGCCTTCTACCCAGTGTGTATTCCGTTGTGTCTACTATTGTCTGTCTGTATTCGGTCAATACCGGGAAAGACCAAAACATATGCTAGAAATTATTTTTCACTCCTACTCCTGGGGCGGGCCTTGGAAGCCCCAGGGTACATCCAACCTATCTTGCATGGGGTGAGGTATGCTTTATGGAAAATATTAATTCCACTTTCTAATAGTATAATTCAGGATTGTATCCAGAATCGAGACGTTCAGTGCTAACTGCAGTCATTTTGGTTCTGAAATCTATCAAATAAGATTTTCTCTGAACCTCCGAACTATTTTTGCTTTTCAGATGGTACAAAACAAATGTTTCTACGTAAAACATTCCAAAATTTACAGAAGCTGATCATTGCTTCTCAGAATTAAAAAAAAAAGTGCAATAATGGAACAGTCACAAGATATTCCATTCATGCATAGTTATGCTATAAACCACCCATAAAGATTAATGGGGCTTTGCCAAATGGGAAAAAAATCCCAGTGTACATCTTTCCGGTGGCTGATTGGTCACATGTAACTGTACTGTGTGTGACTTCCTTCTACAACAGTGTGAGGTTAATGTAAGCCATATGTGTTCTTTTTGCCGATTGAATCATCAATGTATGAAAAGTAATGAGTTTTAAAAAAAATCACCTAGAAGAGTTCCAATCTCCCTCTCCAAAAAGTCGAGCTGGTAAGCTTGCTCTTCTGAGAGGGTTCAAGTTCTGGATATTTGCCAGGCAGCAACTGTCTTTCTACACAAATTATTATACCCTGGTCTTTGCCAACAGTGATCTTTGCTTTGGGCAGCCTTGCTTGTAAAACTTTCTTTCTGTTGTCAGTTTTCAGACACTCCTTTTACTCATAACGTAGCATTGCTGTGGGGAGTCTTTCTATCAGACGAATCTGCAGAACGAATTTGTCATTATAATGAAAAAAAGGGGCCATCTTTGGTAACTTTGTTTGGTTCTCCATCTTCCTGCAGGCTCCTCATCACTCTCCTACTTCTCACTTACTGAGGTAGATAAATACTTTTATAAGTGCTTTGACATGACTTGTGTTGAAGAGTTTTGTTCTGCTCTCATGCACAGTGAAATTAGCTGGAACAAAAGTAACCTGCATACCATCATTCAACTACTCCTTCCTTCATATTACAAAAAACGTAGTCTGTATCCTAAAACACTTGCCACAAGCCTCATATCTCTTCAAATTTCTGTGCGCATCCTCTCGCTCTGTACACTAACTTACCCTGCATGCAGTAGTCCATGTTTAATGTCTACTGTGAGAAAGTGCCCTCTTTCTTGCATAGTATACCCGCCACGTTTTGCTGATGTGCTTTGAGTGTGCCCTGGGCTCCTGCCAATCAGGTACCCAGGGCCTGTGTTCCTTCCCTAAACCTGCATTGAAGCCTAAACCCAATTTGCATCTCTGGCCACATGTCAGCCCCTGGTAAATGGTACCACAGGTACCCAGGGCACTGTGACCAGAGAAGGCCTCTAAGGGTTGCAGAACTTATTGTGCCACCCTTAGAGGTCCTGTACCCTGATAGTCACACACTGCCTTTGCAGGCTGCGTGTCTTGGTGCAGAACAAAACAGAGTCGACATGGCACCCATCCCTGTGTGATGACAAGATCCATTTTTTGGACATTGAAATCCTCAAATCTACTCAAGGTCTCATTACCACCATTTACAGAAAGCCCACAGATGTTAACAACGCACTGCACTTCAGCAGTGCCCACCCATACTCCTTGAAGAAACATCTACCGGTGTCTCAACTCACGAGAATAAAAAGGATTACTTCAAACGATCGACAATGCGAATTGAACATCAATGAGCAACTGGTGAAATACAAAAACAGAGGCTACCCTGATAACATTCTTGCAGAGGCTGAACATAAGGTAGCACAAAAAAAACGAGAAGATTTGCTTCTGACCAGCACAAAGGTTTCCCCGAAACGTGAAGTTTTTGTATTAAGACACTCGATGCAATCCAAAACCATCAAAACCATCATTCATAAACGATGGGATATAATCTCTCAAGAAGCTGATTTTCAGGAGTTGTTTACGGACCCCCCTCTGTTTGCGCATACCAGATCAAAGAACTTGAGGGAACTCCTCAAAAATAAAATCCAACCGCAAGCAGTGAAATACAGTGGGATGAAAAAATGTTACAATTGTGGCCAATGTGGCAATGTCATTGTAGGCAAAGTTTTCACCCACCCACACACAGGCAAAAACATAACATTACAACACACATCTGACTGCAATACTGAATGGGTTATTTATGCCATTAAATGCCCTTGTGGCTTGGTATATGTTGGGAGAACTAGTCGCAAAATCAAGACTAGAATCATCGAACACAAAAGTAGAATTCGAAATAAGAACATGACCTCTTCCCTTGTAACACACTGGATCAATACACCACACACCATTCCTCAACTTCGTTTTACAATTCTGGAACATCTCCCCACAATGCCAGACAGAGACATGAACACAGTCTTAGCACGTAGGGAAACACATTGGATCAAATTCTTAGGAACAGTGATCCCAGGTGGCCTCAATGACCACTACGAAATGTTATGTTTTATTTGAAACTGTCAGATCATATATTCTATTGTAAAGGATTTTGCACTCGCACTCACCTTTAATTCTCATTCTTATATCTTTTTTTACGGTACACACACACGGTGACCTATTTTTAATTTTCAAACGTAGGGCACTATGGTTAACTGAGTCCATTTTTAGACAGTCCTCTTTCCATTCTTTTAGTTCTTGTTTTAGATGTGGTCCTTTCTCTATGTCTTTCACCCTCCCGTTATAACTGACACAGCGTTCACACACACGCATGCGCTAGTAGCGGACTTGTTCGAAGTGGAAACTTCGCGGGAACACTAGAACACATTCTCTAGCACGGTAAGCCTGGTTTATGCCCGTTAATAACACAGATCGTATTACAACCCTTGGGCTGTTTTGTTAAATCCCAACCTTCGTTCTTTACAGATTTTCTTGACCGGCAGACATTCCCACTCTGTTACGCACACTCCTGGCGTTACAGCTAGGTGAGTCCAGGCTAGACAGTCTTCTCCGTCTGAATACTGGTGGCGGTTTAGCTCTAATACGCATGTCTTTCACGTCTCTCGCAACGCACGATTTCACTTCATTCGGCTGGTTATATATCTTATGATTACAGCACAGTTTCTTTTAAACATCACAATGAGACTTTACGTTTTTCACTTCCCTCGTTCTTTTTAAACACAGTCACTCTCTGACTTCTAGGTTACGGTCTCTCACCTTTTTGACCTATTGTCGAGTGCAAATCCTATTGTACCCATGTACATATAATTTCCTTAATTGGATTTATGTGGCTTTTGTTGCAGCTCCGGTGTGAGACTGAAAAGAAGTTTAAAAGAACCACAACATTTGCTAAGATGATTTTGTAAACAAATGTATCCCCTGACGAAGGGTTAGAGTTTAACCCGAAATGCATTGGGATCTATTCTTTGTAACTGTTGAATGTTATTATTTTCCTATTGCGAATTGAAACACAGAATCTTTATTGAATGTATTGTGGCGATAACAATACCCATTAAGCTTGTTTTTCAATATACAAAACGGCTAAATCGAAAGCGTTTGTTGTCTATCATATTTTATTATCAGCATTCAGCTTCATTGTAAATTTTTCGTAAAGCTTGTATATGTTTTGGATTTACTTTGTTGAGACCTGAGGGTCCGAGCTGTGATTCACGTAGGCTCTGATCACTCCAGAACCTCTCCTACCCATCCCTGTGTGCCATGCCCACAAACCACTGCCCTGGCATGTATCAGTCACCCCTCTAGCTGGGTACCCTATGCCAGTGGTGAGGGTACAGGTGCTTGAGCCCTGTACCCCTACAGTGCCCAAGTCCATTCCTGGGTCCTGTAAGTGCAGTGTTGCCATTAAGAGTATATGGTGCTGGGAGATTGTCATCACGAACTCCACAACACCATAATGGCTACACTGAAGACTGAAGTTTGGTATCAAACTTCTCAGCACATTAAACCCACACTGATGCCAGTGTGGGATTTAATGTAAAATGCACGACAGAGGGCATCTTAGAGATGCCCCCTGAAATCCGACCAACTGCTAGTGACCTGACTGAGCGGCTGCGTAGGCTGCCACCACCAGAAAGGTTTCTGGACCCCAGGGTCGAGGGCCTGCTGCTCTGGGGGGGGGGGGGGCCTGAAACAATGCACATCCTGGGACGAGCTGCCAAGCCTCCTCCCCCAGGATGGGCAGGGTTCACGAAGGGGAGGCTTCAAAGGCATATGTCACCTTTTGTGAGCCTCTCCAGACCATTTGCTGCTTTCAGCAACTGGTCCCCACTGGTTCTACCCCCCACTTTGGGCAGGAGAACAGGTGGGAAAAACGAGAGAAAGGGAGGTGTGCCCACCTCTGCCAGCTCCACCCCTCAGGTGGGGAAGGCGAGGTGAAGCACAACCTAGAGTCCCCGCCATCTTCAGGATGGGGGGGACCCAGCCAACTAGGGATAGGCTCCTGCCCGCCTCCTACAGGAGAGTGGCAGAATAGGGGGTGTACCCACCCCAGGGAAGAGACCCATTGGTCCCTGCCCTTTACCTACCTGTATCGCCCCTAAATTTAGTATTTAGGGGGCACCCTGAACCTTACTTCCTCCGATTAGAAACCACAAGAAAAGATGAGACGGACCGAAGAGCCGTGCAGAGCTAACCAGAGGATGACGCCCACTAACTTTGCCCCAGCCCTACAGGCCTGTCTCCCCTCGAACCTGCACTTGCAAAATCCCAGCGTGTCCTGCAGCCAGCAACCTCACAAACCCCGAAGGACCTGCCTGCTTTCACTTCAAGGACTCTATCTCCAGAGAACAGCAGACGTGTTTAAACTGCAGCTTCTGGTGCCAGCCAGGAACCGCGAAGCCAGCACAGTCTGCACCCGCCGACTCCGGCCCAAGCTCGAGTGAACCAACACCACGAGGAGGTCCCCCTGGCGATCCTAACCTGAGATCTGACGACCCCTGACCTGCCTCCAGACGACACCTGCACCCTCAAACCGTAAGACTCCAACCCCCCCCCCCCCACCCCGTGACCAGAGCAGGTAAAAAAAATCCGATGCGATAAGGCACCCCTACACCCATGCCTGGCCTTGGGTGCCCAAACCAGGGGTGCCTAGCCAACCCACGACAGCCCAACTTACCCCTCAAAGTGGTGGTCGCACCCAAAAGTCTTCATCCCGGAGCCTGCAGCCTTTCTTCAAACCGGAGGATCTCCATAGATAACCACAGGGGACCCGATACCGAAACAGCACTCTGCACCCGGGCACCCCAGTGCCGCTGAGGGTGCACTTTTGGTGCCTACTTGTTTCCCACCTTTGCCCTGACCTAAATCCTAGGAGCTTTGCTCCCACACAGCAGTGTGGCTTGCTAGCCAGCAGCCACCAACCGGAGACCCCCTATCCTCCATAGGATAACATTGCCCTCAACACTCTGCACCCAGCTGCCCTAGTGCCGCTGAGGGTGCAATTACAGTGCATCAAGGACCCTTGGGGACCCCTGAGTCTAACCCCAGAACTTTAACTCACACAGTCGTTTACTTACCTGCAAACCGATAACCTGTTTTTCTTCCATATAACAACATAGTCGTTTTTTCGAAGAAAATTGTCAAAGTGTGGAGTTTTGAATACTTGAAATATTCCTTAAAAATCAAAATAATAACAAACACATTTTCTCAACTGTTTTCAGGAAATGTCCCAGTGCTGAATCTAGGCATCCAGCACTGAGTTAGAAAAAGTTACGAAAAAGTAACTTGCCTGCAATTTTTTGTAAAATTCCATTCATTCCAATGTACTTTACCTGCTAAGTGTTGCAATCTGCTACATTATCTGTAAACCAAAATCAGTATAATTTCTACTGCAATTTTGAACTGTGTTCAGACAAGTAATTTATTACTGCAAAGTATTTTTATGCTTACCTGTACCAGGCTTGCTTGGTTCTAGAAATAACATTTTATTTTTTTATACAAAAACAATTGGCCTAGAGTTCAGTTCTTGAGTGTGTGAATTCATTTGCTGACTGAGTACATCAAATGCTGAACACTGTCCTTTGATACTGCCTTACTGCTCGACAAAGCTACCACTTTAGAGAGTAAGGTTCTATCTAACTTTAACCTCTGCCTACCTCTGGGGACTCTTGGACTCTATACACACTGTACCTTACTTTGGTGCAGTATGTATAGAGACAGTTTCTTGCATCTACCTTTCCAGTTTCAGCACTTCTGGGCTTCCCCACATTGTTAGTGTTTCTTCTGGCCACCATTAAAGCCACGTTGCACAGCAATAATGTGTATTTGGGGAAATTTGTTTTTCCCAGGTGCCCAATGGGGCCAGCTGCTGTCCGCCAAGAATCTGCAGTGCATCTAGGACCAAAATGGTTGTTTGTGTGGAACATCACAAAGTCTGCAGTAGGGTACCAGTGTGGCCATAACCCCTCAAGCTTTGACAGTCCACTGCTGGATTTAGAAGAAACAGCCTGGTCCACATGAAATGGGCATTGTAAAGTATTATGTAGGAGTTGTACCAAGTGAAAATCTACCCTAATGGCCACCTCTCTGGGATGTCAGAATGCCTTCCCCCAAATCTTTGTCTTCTAGGAGGGTCAAATCCTGTAGTTACAGTGGAGGGTTGACATCAATTTTTCAGTGTTCTATAGACCTGAAATGTTGCATGTTTGTGCAGGGGGGCTGGAAAGAGTATACGTGCCAGGGGAGTCTCCTCGGCAGAACATACTTATCTATCCCTATAACCCACAAGGGTGTGCTTTATCTGTACACATTGGAAATACTGGTTTTATTCTAAGCCATATTAGTATGGCATGGTGTAGTGAAGTATAGTGCAGTAAATAGTAGAAGACTTGGATACTTCAGGAAGTATATTTATTAGCCACAGCTGCAGTCCCAGAGGGCAGACGAGAAGAGTAGTGCCGGCTCCCGTGGCAGCACGCGAGGGTGCTGGCTGGGTGGGGAGACGGCAGGGGCAGCCGGGGGTGGGCTCCCCAGGCTGCCCCCTATCTAGGAGGCATGCGGGGGTCCCGGGTGGGACCGGGACCCCCAGCATGACGACTGGAGGCGCAAGGGGCCGGGTGGGACCGGGCCCCAGAAACCAGAAGGAGCGGCCGGGGGTGGGCTCCCCGAGCCGCCTTTCAGCACCTGGGAGTCCGGGTGGGACTGGGCCCCCCACCGGAGGGAGAAGAAGCGGCGAAGCCACCAGCACCACCAGTGCGGCTCTCCCCGGCACAGCGGGAGAGCCGCTCATCTATTATGCGAAAGAAGGAGCTCAAAGCGCCCCATAATTCCTTGCAAGGCATGAGGACAACCTCGTTTTTGGTGCCTGGTGGCCCCCAGAGGAGGGGGTCACCCTCATGGGTGAAAGGAAGTGCATGGGGGCTGCAGAAGCACAGCAGCCTCCCCCAGCAGAAAGGAGAACAGTCGCCCCATAAGTTTCCCTGGGCATTGGAAATAATAACCCCTCCAGGGCTCAGCCAGCTTTTAACACCTTCTAGGCTGGAACTTATGTTCTACAGCTGAGGGTGTACTACAAAGTGAATCATGGAGTGAAGGGCTGAGTTAGGGATGTCCGGAATAGAGCATCCCCTGGAGGTGAAGTGGTGTAACTGCACTGAAATGCATTTACTAATAGTTATTTCTTTCAGAGGGACTGAAGTTCGTTTGTGTAATGTGATGTGCTGGTGTAAGGTGATGTCATAAGCCAAGTGGGGTTATGTTGTCAGACAGTCCTGCTAGGGTGTCTGGCTGTATATGCGTAATCCTGTGATTTCATCTGTGATGCCTTTAGGGGCTGTAATTGCAATGCATTCAAATGATCAACCAAGGTGATGAGTACTGTCATTCTAAATTGTGCGTAAACATGGATTCTTGCTGCTGCGCTTGGGTGAAGTCCCCAGACTGCTAGCCCTTAAGATATAGAGGTGCATACTTTATGGTCAGTAGGAGAGGCTCAGTCAGGGTCATGTGTCACCAAGGCAGGTTTACCCCTTTTTAATGCTTGTTGAGGTAATGGGGTGGGTCGCCACTGGGATGGTGCCAGTGCGCAGGGCCCTCGCTCCAGGTTATGTTCAACTATCTGCATTGGGGGCAAGTTGATGTGCATACATGGGAGTGGTGGTACTAGTCCCCACCCCACCCCCCCCCCCCCCTTTGCGGGAGGGGTGGAGATGTTATGCAATGTCACAAAGTAATTCCAACAGCTTATGTATATTTGTAAATTGGTGCATAGTATTTAGTGTGTGTGTTTAATAAATGTACTCTTACTTTTAGTACAGACTGGACAATCAATTGAGTGTTATTTTTGTGCACCTGCAAATGGCGATTACTAGCCCACACCACCACCCTTGAGTAAGCATCAGACTGCTCTGCAACACTACCCTCTGAGAGTCAGGCGCTACAATTGGGTGTTTGGTTCCCAGTGAAGGACAAATGTAGTCATGTTATTTGTGCAGGCCTCACAGATGCTGCCTCGTTTTCCAACATGCACCTTCACCACTCTTCCCCTATTCCACCACTAGTTTTCACTGCATTCCTGGTCACAACCTCAATTCTGACAGGAGGTTTAAATTTTGACATTTCCTTGTAATTCGTCACCAAATTGTAGTGAAGTATAGTGCAGTAAATAGTAGAAGACTTGGATACTTCAGGAAGTATATTTATTAGCCACAGCTTCTGCAGTGTCAGAGTAACTGTGTAAACTGGAATCTTTCCACTGCAGCCTCACACAGTACATTCTACATTCCAATGACATAGTACTATGATGGAATGGATGCCAGATCACCACACATGGCCTCTCGTAGAATGAGAGAAGTTCCTTGGAGTCCCACAAGTCACCCAGTTCAGACATCCAGGTAGTCTCCGCCACTCTAGCTCTATAAGGACTGCCCCCCCCCCCCAATAGAGTTCCCACTTTTACTCTTCCTGTCCATCCCAATAGTCTTGTAGCTTTTTTCCTTATTATAACTACCAGTTCAGTTATCAATTTTTCTATCAGTTGGAAAAGGCAACCGGCCATAACCTTTGCCAAGATTTTAACCTCAATATTGAGTAAGGTAATTGGCCTCTAGGAAGCGCTGTTCTTCTGTCTTACCCTCTTTATGGAGGAGTGCTCGGTGGCTATTCAGATCTCTGTAGATAAGGTTCCTTTCTCCTTTGCTTCATAGAGCATATTCAGAAGGGGTTCTCCCAGCTCCCTAGTGGGAGTCATGGCAGACAACGAGAAGGCCAGCCAGGATAACCGGACGGCAATGCTAGATTATATGCTACTAAAGCCAAACATAGTAGCGAAGTCGAAACAGTAGCGGAAACTCACTTGGGTTCGATGGAAAGATAAATTATCTGGAATGGAGGAATCGGTAAATGGACTAAGTTCCAGATTTGTGCAAGTGGATAACCATGTTAACAATGTGGAGGAGGAGAGAAGGAAGACTGGTCTTTAGAAACAGTGCAACCAAGGCAGTGTTGCTCAATGAGAGTTGAAACACTGGAGAATCTAAGGCATAGGAAACACAGGTTTTAGGCTTTGTAGCTATCTGCGCTGTCACATCAGTAATGGAGGCGATAAAGTTCCTTGACTAGCAACTTGCCCCTTTTACCCATGATTGCGGTTCCTTGGTTAGAAGAGCCTATTGGCTGCCCTTTAAGACCACTAATTCCACAACCGCAAGGAAAGGAGGTAGTGTCTTTGTAGGTTCCCGTGACTCGGATCTTCGTGACCCAGTCCTAAAGAAGGCTTCCTGCCTGAAGCACGATCTGCTGGTGGAAGGGCGATAGATGTTTCTTTTCCTGGCAAACATGGCTATGCAGACTGGTAGGAAAGAGCTGCTACTGATTTTTAAAGAACTAGAAAAATTAGGAGTCTCTGAATCTCAAATCCTCAAACCAGCATTGGGACACAGGAAAGGCTTTTGTCACCCAGGAGAAAGATGGCTTCATAGCAGATGAAAGACTTGTTCACAGCTGTGCTCTCCTTTAAAACCTGCAGGGACAGAGGCATTCCCTCTGGGGGTCGGGAGTAAGCACTAGGACTATTCCCTGCATCTGTGAGCAAAGCCCTAGAACGGTCTCTACCAAATCCACCCAGTTAGAGGTTTTAGCCATTTTCCAAACTCTTAAATTTATGTTGCTAATTCTAAAGGTAATCTCAGTTCCGATACGAATGCACACACCAACCTCCATTTATTTTATTAGAAACCAGAAGGATAGGCACTCGGGTGCCAAATAGTGCCTAACAAATAACTATATAAGCAGATCACCGTTGGAGTAAAACATTTGAGCAGCTCTCCGAGGTAAGAGACATGTCGAGGAGCACCTGACATGGATAACCTGCTGAGATTGTGTCTAGGGAAAAATTGCTATGCAGTGAGTTTCTGATTAGTGGTACAGTATTTTCTCTGTTGTCCATCAACAGGCCACACCGGTCTCCCCAAGCCATTCACAGTGATCCCTGTTAACTATAATAGTTGATCTTTTGTGAACCAGGCAGGTTAGTTTTCACCACCTCATGCTGCCTTTGAGAACTTCACCAGGAGACAATTCAAGAATCAACTAACAGAACTATGCATTGCTCAGCTTTTCAGCATCTGTTCCAGTTTTCTACTGATACTGACAGAATGAATGCATGAGAATTTCAGAGGCGAGCCAGGATGCCTTCTGTATGAACTTGCAGCTCTTTTTGATAGGAGGTTTAGTAATTATTGGGTAAGTGAAATTTTAACCACTGTAATGACAGGAGGTAAAGGTAGCATTGGTTTGCCTGCTCTTTGCTAAATTAAAATTCCTTCTACTACCAGTCCAATTTTTAAGACTTTGCCTTGTGTTTGCAATTTGTAGGTGTGTGTTCAGGCTACAAAATGAAGCGAGATACATGTTGATGTTGGCAATAGAAGAACTGTTATAGCATTTATGTTGGTACAATAAAAAATGAAATGGTTTAAAAATAAATGTGAGCTAGCGTACACTTTCTAGGATGAGAGATTTTCGTAATCATATGAATCCTTCGAATCTGGAAGGCTAACCTCGCTGGCAACTATTATTCTAGAAAGTATTCGTTTGTTCTACTGCATGCATATCCTTCTAAAACAGTCTTGATTGTTGCTTTCATTATTAGATTGAGGGGTGTGTGGTGTGTGGTTGTTTTTTGTTTTGTTTTTGAGGGTCATGGTTGTGGAACAATGCAGGAGGGATGTCTAGCGCAATCTTATTTTGGATTTGATTGTTTTTTTTTCTTCTCTCTTAACCGGCTAAAGGGAACTTATCTTTCTGAGATTGTGTCAAAACTTAGATGAGCAGCCCTTTACCAATTCCAGTGTAATTTCCAGTATGTTTCCACTGGTCCAGACCACAAATCTTTCTTTGAGGAATGTGGTTGGGGAACTTTCCTGTACAGCAACATTCTATTCAGCTCTCATTTAGATTTCCAGTTTTTGTGATTTACTATAATTGCCTTCAAAAAGATGAAGTGTCCAGGGCAAGGACTTGGCAGTTCAATATTTACATATGTTGTACTGTATTTACTACAGGATTTGACTATTCAAGCAGTGCCAAGACGGATTGTTCTGGCTTGCCTTTAACAAACCGCACCTTACTGCACTATTGAACCCATCGGAGCTGTTACAGGTGCATAAAACCATAGTAAACCTACCAGTGCAGGAGATCTTGTCAATGTAAACAAAGCAACGCACAACCCACGAATTTTATAAAGACTCATCCAAGTTCAAACAATAACGCGCTTCCCTGTTCTCTTGCATCTCACAAAAGAGTTTGCCATTTGTGCCCTGGTGTAAAAGGATATGTATACGCATTCAGGTTGTTTTCTGCCCCACCTTGTGTGAAAAGATGCAGCTATTGGCGATCCCTCGTCTGGTGCATTGTCTGGTACAGGTGAACAAGCAGGGAGGGGTGTCCAATTCAGGTTCTTTGAGCCAATCCACTAGGTGGCCCCAAGCCGGGCCCTGTTTATTGAGCCACGACCCCTTCTCACCTCCCAGAGTAATAGTGCACTCTTATCCCGTTCACTGGATGAATTCCTCTCCCCGTTTAGCTAAACTAGAGCCCCTAGTGGCCCTCCAGTGCATAGTAATCTCACGCTTTGGTAAGACCAGAGAAGTCTATACACCTAGTGGCAATCTTAGTCTAGCAGGTCTTGGGAATCCCCCCCCAGAAAGGGGGATGGAGGGTGTGTGAGATTGATCTCTTGGTTACATCATTAATATAGTCCACCATTTCTCTCCAGTAAACAGGGGGCAAGACCACTCCATATGAAACATCTCTGCCCCGTGTTCACCACACCTTGGGCAGGCCGCCTCAGCATCTCAGAAGAGTCGGATGAGTTTACTGGGGAAGGTCATCTAAATATTTACCTTTTACTTCACTAACTGCAAGAAAATGGTACTTCCTTTGAAAAAACAGATCTGAAAGAGACAGTTATGGATTCCTCACCTTAGAATTACCCCCAGGCGTCAGACTGGATCCGGAGAATTTTTTCCTCCATATTATCACTGCGCGTCAATAGGTGGCGGTGGTCAGCTCAGTGTTCATCAGTGGCGGCGTGGTCGCCGGAATGACATTGCAGCATCTACTTAGACCGCCCTCGCATCCTGACGTCCGTTCCTTCTTTTTCCGCTCAAGCCAGCCCAGATCCGGTGAGAGCGGTGTCTCGACTCATTTCTTTTGCGACTTTTGTCGACCCATTTTTTGAGTCGATCGACTCCTAGTGCACGGAGGGATGTCCTGTTGGACAGGCTTCAAGGCTTGTGACGCCTGTCACAAATTGATGTTGATCACGAACCCACACCTCATGTGCCTTTGGTGCCTAGAGCACGACCACGACCCGAAGTCTTGCTCCGACTGCCAGGCCATGAACCTGAAGCTCTGCGCCATTCGAGGTCCCGAGCGAGAGGTAGGTCGCGGAGCAACCACCAGCAATAGTCCTCAAAGTCTTCGTCTTCGGGTAAGTCAAGCACAAGAAGGTGACGAAACATCGTTGCTCTTCGGGTTCTCCACCGTCTGTCGGCTGAAGCAATGCAGGGCACAGCAGGTAGTCGGCCAGCTCTGCCCACTGAGCCTGTTGGGGTTGACTCCGGCCTTCCCTTCCTTTCTGGGACCCGGAGCGACCCCTGCTCTGCTTCAAAGCTCTCAAGAAACCTTACATTCCATCTTCGGGCAGCCTGACTCCGCCGGTGCGCCTCTGGCCCCGCAGACTTTGTTGGGGGCTCTAGACCTTTGATGCCGGCGGCTTCGCCGCGCGCAGGGACCCCAAGGATCCGGATCCGGATTGGCGCTGGTCGATCTCGTAACACCTTCTCTGGCGCCGAATCCAGTGATGAAACCCCCGCCGTCTCCGACACCACTTATGTCCCCAGCCGGTGTCGACCCCGGCCTACCCCTCGAGGAGGACAATGAGCTTTTGTGCCTCTGTTCTCCCCTAAATGTTTCCTGCCACCCTGAGTGGCTCACAAGAGGGTGAGGAGGACTGGGAGGGGTCCGTGGACTGGAGAGGAGTTTGGTGAGGCCTGTGGTTTGGATACCTCCCCCAGACCTTGGCATGCTATCTTCCCCCCCCCCCCCCCCCCAAACCCCCACCGTGGCTGCGGAGGAGGCTGCATCGTCTGCAGTGGTGTTGGGTAGGGCAGCCGAGGCCCTAAACCTCGAGCTTCCTATGGTGGCGGTCAGGACTAACCACCTGACCGAAGTGTCTCAACTGGCAGCAGACTCCTTGGAGCCCTTGCTGCCGTTCATTGAGACGCTTACGGACATACTTTAGGGCCTTTGGTCCAAGCCCAACACAGCGGCTCCTGTGAACAGGATGATTGCCTGCCCCCACCGCCCAGCCCCGGGTGACCCCATTTTCCTGTTCCCATCCTACCCCTGAGAGCTTGGTAGTCCAAGCCTCAACATCCAAGGGCGCATTCCCTAGCGCACCACCTGATGGGGAATCCAAGAAGCCGGACCACCTTGGTAAGATGTTTTCTTCCTCCAGCTTGGTACTACGGCCGGTGAACACCGCATGTCTATTGGGCCGTTGCTCCCAATCGGTGTGGGACACGGTTACGCAGGTGCTGCCACAGTGCCTGGTGGAGGCCCAGGCAGTGCTCTCGCCAAAGGGAGAGACGCAGCGAAGTTCACCATCCTGTGTGGGCTGGACACGCCAACTCACTGGGCAGGGCGATTTCCACGTCCGTAGCATTGAGACGCTACGCCTAATTGAGGTCCACTGACTTTTCAGGGGATGGTCAAGCAACACTTTTGGACATGCCCTTTGATGGCCGTTGCCTGTTTGGCGACAAGGCAGACAACACGCTAGAGTGCTTTAAGGCTTCTAGGGCTACGGCCTGATCCTTGGGCCCCGCTTCCACCTCCTGCCCAGCGCTGTCTGCTTTTGGTGGCTACAGAAGGGCTACCCCGCCACGTTCCGCCCAGAGCGACACGCCTGCGCAAGCTGTCCAGCTTCTGCGCGGCTGGGGATGTGGATCCCACTGATGTGGGTCGGGGAGGCGGCGGGCTAGTCCACCAGCCCCCTCTGCAGCAGCCAAACACTCCTAGTCCGACCTTTTAGGCCCATCAATTGCTAGTGGACGGCAGCATTCGCCATCATCTCCCCCACTTGCACACCATCACGTCGGACAGGTGGGTTTTGCAGATAGTCCGAAGGGGCTACTCCCTCCCCTTCGAGACTAGCCCTCCATCCATGCCACCAATTCCATTGCATGTCGGAGGATCACCAGGCCCTCCAGTTGTGTTGCATTCCCATTGCACCAGGGCGGTGGCTGCCACTACTGCTTTGAGATGTGGCGTCCCCCTTCTTGACATCTGCCAGGCAGCTACGTGGGCTTCACTGCACACGTTTACCAAACACTTCTGCCTAGTCAGCCAAGTCTAGAGACTGCTTCTTCGGACGTTCAGTGCTCCAGGACTTACTGGTGTGGCAATACCAACCACCGGGGTTGGTATTGCTGGGGTATCTATTCTAAGGTGAGGAATCCAGAACTGTCTCTTTCAGATTAACAAGTTACTTACCTTCAGTAACGATATATCTGTAAGACATGGGTTAGTTGTGTATTCCTCACCGCCCCACCCATCCTCTCCGTTCTGCAAACTGATTTCCAGGGTAAGGGACTCACCTTTCAGGGCCCTAGTTTTTGTGCACCAGCGGTCAGTGTTTTGCACGGCTCTGTGCTTCTGTCGTGGAATGTCGTGTAAAGAACTGACAGTGCACGAGGGCGGCGTCTAAGTAGATACTGCAACGTCATTTAGATGACCACGACGCCAACGACTAATGTGGAGTTGACAGACTCCGCCTATCGACGCGCAGAGGTACTGCTGAGGAAAAAATTCTCCGGATCCAGTCAGACGCTTGGGGGTAATTCTAAGGTGAGGAATTCATAACTAACCTATGTCTCTTACAGATGTATCATTACCAAAGTTAAGTAACTTGTTCATCAACACTCTGTTCTTCTTTCTTGTTATAGTAGGCTAGTTTAGAACCAGTTACTTTATAATATTGCTGTCTGTGTTATCTGGACCTTGCCATACAGGATCAATTTCATTAGTTAAAGTAAATTGATCCTCCCAGATATTCCTGTGTTCTTTGGAATGTTATACATATTGTTTTTGATTCTGCCTTCTCACTTGCTACTTCTAATGTCAGGAAGCACCTCTCCTTTTTCAGAAATGAAGCCCTTTGTTCCTGTGTAGCCTGGACACAACTACTCCAGACCAGGATCCTAAGTCCCATGCCTTCAATATCAGCATGCCCTTTGCCTGTCTCCTAACAAATATATATATATGCAAAGGGGTAGGTGGTTCCAAGGGTGTAGGTGCTAGTCAAAATTTGTAAGGGCCATCAATTTAAGATTTCTGGAAATTAAGAAGTTGAATGAATAAAACCAACTTTTATGTATCGCAAAAAACGCAGTTCCACTCCTTTTTAGGTCTCGCTGAGCCCAGCGCTTGCGCTGGCTCAGAGACATTATGTATGTGGGATTTTTTAAGTGCTGCCTGTGACCTAAAGCTTGAGTTCACGTGAGCGTGCACGCGCGCAGCCGGCAATCACAGCTGCGCGCACACCGCTCGCGTGCTTTCCACACAGCATGTCCCGTCCTCGCGATCGCGATCACTTTCGCTTTGATCGCGATCGCTATTACTTTCTCTTTCAAGGCCGCGCGGCCGTTACTTTTACGGCCGCGCGGCCAATGCTTGTTACTTTTGTAGCAATCTCTGGTAAATCGCGGCACCCGCGCTTTATTTTAATCATGTTAAAGGTCAAGTGCGGGTGCCGCGATTGCTACAAAAGTAAAGAAATAGGAAAAAAATATATATTTCTTTACTTTTGCAGCAATAACGGCACCCGCGCTTTACTTAGCGCGGGTGCCGTGATTGAAATAAGTAATGGTGCACACTTAACTACAAACTCGTTTGGGTTTATTTCAAATGCTAAGCAAGATTTGCACGTCAACATGGTCGCTTTCAAATGTTATAAATGAAGTCAAATGTAACTAGTTTGTTAGTCCGTCTTTCATCTAGTTCAGTGCAGCTAAGATGTACATGTCTGTAGTCTCTAAGGTGTTTTCTAGACAGCCGTCTGGGTGGAAAACTTTATTGATTACGTTGAACATTATTTTTTGACTTCCATTTAAAATATTAGAGCTTTGATGTAAGTATTAAGAACGTTACCGAAATAAGATATATTTTTTTTAATGATCAGAGGTATGTCTTCAAAGAAACACAAACCATTTGTAGTTTTTAAAACAGGAGATTGTGATTTTTTTCTGATACATAATTATTTATAAATGTGCGTCTTCACTGCAGTTTGCAGGCAAATGGGTCTTCCAGTTAGCAGACTCGCTCACCATTTCAAGATGGCCGTGGTAGAGCCACTCTCTTTCCTTTCCGGTGTTCTTCTATGAGAGCCGCTTCTGTGTTTGAGCCCCTTCCTAGCCCCATAGCAGAGTCACAAACCGGTTGCTGTAGTCGGCTTCGCCTCTTTTCTTCCCACACGGACAGCAGCAGAGCAACTTGGCATGGATTGGCAGAGGCTGAGAAGGCGCGTTCGGATGTACATAGATCAGGTGAAGAGAGCACAGCAGCAGTGCAGGCGTTACATGCAGTGACCGCTCCTGCAATGGTATTACCCACTACACATTCTGCACATATTTCTTGTCATTATTGCTGTTCGCGATTTTGTCACACTCGCCACCTTGCAATATCAAACAAAACACAATATCCCAAACACTGCATACTGCTACCTTACAACGAGTATTGTGCACAGTTGGGATTAGATATGCAACTAGAAATAGCTGGAGATGCTTGGTGCTCGTGGGGAGAGCCCAAGTCCAAAACAAGCATTGGCATAACCAATAGGTCTCGCCTTTGGAGCTTACAAGTGTTTAGTCATGCAACAGGTTATGTTGTTGCACCAAGGATATTGTGCTGGATAATTAAACACTTATAAGGTCCCAAAGGCGAGACCTATTGGCTATGCCAATGCTTGTTTAATTTCTGCATTATTCTAAAACAAGATCACATATCATTGCCTTTGCTCTTGGAAGCCGTTACTCCATCTTGTTACAGATCAACTCACTCCCTTCCTATTTTAGCCTGAAACAAGACACTTAACGTTTAACACTCATTTTATAAATTTAAAGTTAGGGAGGGGAAAAAGAAATTTACAAAATGAAAGCTTCTAATAATCAAATACCATTAATATGAAATATGGGTGGGATAATCCTCACCTCTGTGTTCACAAAAGCTATGACATTTTCTATTCTCTCGAGTTCTGTAGGTCTCAGGTAATGCAAGTTTAAAGCTTATTTGAATCTAAGGAAATGGCTTACTTACTGGTTTGTAATAGAATTCCCTAAACAGTATGAAGACCAGTAAGCCACCATTTGAATGAAATCCTCTATACTTGCCCCTTCATTAAAGGTTTTAGAAGCTATTGCGCCTCCTATGGAATGAGCTCCGAAAATGTAGGTATTAATACCAGCTTCTGATGGGATCCATTTTATCCATTTAGCAGTGTGGGAGATGAAACTGGAGCTTAAAGACCTACACGAGATTAATAATTGACCCGCAGAAGAATTTCTGAACTCTTCAGTGAAAGATTAATGTATGTAAATAATGGACCAAACATTATTTTTGTCTCCTTGTAAAGCAAGGTAGGTTATTTGTTTTCTAGCACATTTAGTTCTTTTTTTAAAATGTAAAAGGTAGCTCCCTCAGGAGTTCAAAAAAACAAACCCTACCTCCAAGGTCTAAAACATATATCAAACTCTTTTATAAGAAGATAAACAAAGTAATAGAGTTTTGCAGATAACTTTTTCCTGGATAAGTATTGGTCTTCCGGCCACAACTGGAGGAATTTCATACCCAGAGAACTTTCCCATATATAGGAATATTTAGGTCAAGGTGGGGTAGAAATACCTCTTAAAAGTTTTTAAATACGCAGATGTTCACCAACAGGATGATTAGCTAGTAGTACATATCCTGCAAGTATAGCTGAAACATTGTCCATTTCCTGAAGGATGCAGCAGTGGGACTTTTGAGAAGCTAAAGAACATGTAGCAAAGGAGCCTGCTGAAATTTCAGAACAATTTATGACGAGGGAGGATTCTTGACTAGACATCTTCCTCCTGTTATAACTTCTCATCTTGCTACCCCAATCAGAATGACTGGCATCGTATTCAATCAGTCTGGAATGAGGTCGAAAATGGCCCTTCATTCCAAGCTTCCATGTGATTGAGTCACCATTGTAACTCTTGACTAACTTCTAAAGGTAGTTTAATTTGATCTGAGAAAGTATTTTCCCAGATGAATGCTTGTTAGTCTTTAAAGGGCAGAATCCTGCAAAGGTCCCAGGAAAATAGCTTGAATAGACAATGCTAAAAGACCCACTCACTATTCGAGCAAGACACAAAGTTATTAAATTCCATGAACCTTTCGAATTTCATTTTTTATGATAGCTCGAGTCTTCTGAATTGGTAAAGATAATGTCACTGAAACAGTCTATGGCAAATCCTAAAAATGTCATCTGCTTTGAAGGAGAAAGATCTGACTACTTTTTGTTGATGAAACCTAAATTCTGAAGGAAAGAAATGTTCAAGTTTAGATGTTGAAGAATGGAGAGGTCTTGTGACATACGCAAAACATCATACAGTTATACCAAAATGAGCTCCTTCTGAATTCTACCACAGGTTTTAATAACTTGAAGCACCAAGGAGCTGAAGAAAGACTGTATGGGAGTCCAAGAAATTTGTATTTTTTATTTATGCATTGGAATTAAAGTAGGTGACTATGTGGAGCTTAAATAGAAATCATTAACTAAGCATTTTTTAGATCCAAGCAAGCCATGAAGTCTCCTTTCCTTAATTTAGATCGCTGAGAAGATTGATCCCCTCCATCTTGAAATGCCTTTAAAGTATCTAAGAAATGAAGTTTTTGAGATTTATTGCTAGACATTTTTTGTCTACATATGTTGCAGAGAAAAGCTTTGGTATGTAAAGCAGTCTGACCAATTGCCCATTTCTGAATGAGGGATAATATTTCTTGTTCTATGAATTGTTCTTTTTGTTCTGTGAAAATCTTTTTCGGTAACTGGTTGGATTGGAGTGGAATAACATCCTAGATTTATCCTGAAACAGATTGTAAAACCTATGCATCATTTGTTAACATTCTCTAACTTTTTAGAAAAAATTGAATCCCCCCTCCCAAACTTAGTGGGGAATATGATTAACTCACCTGGAAAGGAAGATTGTGAAGAGTTTCCATTTAAGGTTCCACATGGATTATAACCTCTTTGACCTCTATCTCTTGATGGAAAAAAGGTGTTTCCATAACATTCAAACCGGGAACATCTACTTCGAGGGACACCTCTGTATGAGGCCTGATTGTGGAAGGGACTGGCAAAATGGCCTCTACCAACCCTGGTGAAAAGGTTGGGCTGAAATATCTTCAAAGCAGACTGTTCTTTATATAAAGAGGTGAAAATATTTTCAGATTGCAAAACCTCTTTAACAAAAGGACATCCAAAGAGTAAACCTCTAACAGAAGGACCAGCTTAATTTGTAACTAGATCACATATTTTTGGATTTATACATGGCAGAATTGGGCACCTACGTTCAATAAAAAAGCAGTTTGTATTGCCAAATAAACATAGTTATTTGTGCCTATTCTGCAAGAACCTCTGGGTCTACTACTTCCCCTCATTCTTTTGCCAAAAAAGCTAAATCTAAAATTGTTGCTAGTGGGCCTTATCTATCTAATAGTTTGTCTTGACAGGCCTTCCATGATCTAGCCATTCCTTTTTTTTTTTATGGATCTTTAATGTATTTTCCTAAAGATACAGTTTAGGTCAATGTCTCTGGTATTGGTGACATGACTCTGCATTCGGTATGGCATGGACTAGTACATAGTACTAAGAGAATTGGAGGAACCTTCTCCTGTTTCCTCCATAATAATCTTTCTCTTTTTTAAAAAAATGGTCTCCACGGTTTATCACCACTGTCATCATTTGAGACCTCTATGAATCCAAATTATCAGAAACTGAATCTACAGTATCAATATTGTCGTTGTATGAAATCTCTATATAAGCCCTTTTAAAAATAATTCCAGGGCCTCCTATTTTAAAGTTAGTTTAGTTTTGTTACATGAAGCCTTCCTTTTCTTTTCCTTTAGATGATGGTGAAATGTATAGTAAGGCTTTTAGCTGGGTCATTGGGCCCAAAGTGTTAATCATAGGTTTTTTGCATATAATTCTCAACCGTCTGTTCCAAAGCAGATTTGTAAGGACCAATTATAAAATCTGCAACTTTTTCAGGAGTAATATTGTCCAATATAGGAGTTTATTTTGGTGACATCGCTAGTTTGATATACTAATATCTGGCATGAGCGCCTTAGAAAAGGTGTTAAATCATCTTGAATTTTATAGTGTTAACTCTCATCTGACACATACAAAGTCTTTATTGAAAATTGTGAGTGAAAAGAAGCAACAGTTAAAAATGTTGGTTATTATTATTACAACATGGTTATTTATAAACACTACTGTCAACAGTGGAATAGAAAAGAAAAGGTTAACATCCTGATCCGAGGGAACTGGGTGTGATGGAAGGTGACGATAGAGGGAGGGGATTAGGTGGAGCTGCAACAGCTCCCATACGGCAGAAGGAACGGTTCAATCAGTCGCCATCTCATAAGTGATCAACATAAAGGTAAGGGATATTCACTCCCTTTAGGAAAAATATAGAACTAGAGTTCACTCCCTGCCTAAGTTCCAAAGGATTGTTGCCCGCGCATGGACACCTGAAGAAACTATATTTCAAAATGGTGCCAGCTCTAGGAAACGTTAGAAAAACTAACTGGAGCAACCAATAAATGGTCAACAATGATATTACTATATATTTGCTGATGTAAATCTGCATGAAAGGAACACTCAACACCTGAAATAAAAACAATATGAAGCAAACTGCAATACCAAATAATGTACAACTTATTTATAAAGTACAAATATGCACTGCTCATGGCTGCCGAGCAACAGGAAGATGTTTGGTCTTGTGGATATATATGGATTTATAAATGCTGATTGGTTATACTATAGTGCATTGTTGGGATTTGTAGTTTTTGTACTCATGGGTACTGAAGTTTTATTTATTTTCCATTATTACATTTGTTATAGATGTTGGTTCTTGCTGCTGAGAATAAACAGTGAAGGGAAGAATTCAAAATCTGAACCCTTCGCTCTTTTCAGAATCTGCAAACATCAGACTGGCTTACAATTGTAACTAGAGATTTCAATAATATTCCCTTCCTCTGAAGGAGAAATAACGTTGGGTAAAGCCTGCTTAAACATCGGACTCTCCCTGACATCCGTTGACTGAATATGCCCATCCAACCTTCGCTGTCTGCAACATTGCATAATATTAAATAATTGGGCTTTATTTCTGGAAAAGGCTTCTTAAGCGTCTTTTTTTTTTTCACTAAGCAAGCATTAATAAACAGCATAAACACACAGAAACCAGTATCGTAACAGAACTTTGCTAGATACGTCTAAGCAATAAATGGGATTGGCAGTAACAAATTCAGATGGATACTTCAGTCTGCAGATTCCTCACCTTTTGAATTTCCAAGGTGCCTAACTGGATCCAGAACTGTTTGCCAGCAGGTGGCACCACTTGACTCTGACTTCCTCGTTGTGGCTCCTGAAGTGCCTTATATGGGTGCTACCTCATGTCAGTTCCTTTTTTTCCGACTCCTGTGCTGATTCTGAGCTCTGTTTCCAGCAATGCTAGTTTTCACCGATGCTAAATTCTCAGAAAGAAATAGTGTGTTAAGGAAATATCCTTCCAAAAACCACAGGCTTTAAGCAGGGTGGTTATGGATCCACACTGTCTGCCTTTGGTGTCTAGGGATTGGACACTACTCAGTCACACAGCTAATGCTCTCTGAAGCAACCAGAGATTATCAGGGAGCAGGAGGCAAAGCTATATTGCCGAACACAAAAGTCGAAGGTAAGTCTAGGGACAAGCTGTGCCACTTGTGCAAGAAGTCCAAACCAGACTCGTGCCCATCTCACAACAGCCACTTTGGAAAAAAGTTTAGCAGTCAGTAGTCCAAGGACACAACCCCAATGCATCTCCTACCATTGTCCTACTCCAAGCCTGTTCTGAGGCAGGTCCTTGGGTGATCTGAATTTTCTGGGCCATCATCGATCCTGCAGCAAATAGAGGGCTTCAAGGAGGCCATGCTGATATTTTAGGGCGCTGCAAGTTCCCTCAGGAGCCCCTTCGAGCTCCAGAGATGTGTGAGGGTGTCTGGTAGACTATGGCATGAACTGGCCTTCTTTGCCTCCACACAGCTCAATGCTGGGACCACTCAATGCATCAACTCCAGTTCATCCGTTCTGGCCAGCTCCAGCAGTGCCGGTACCAAATCAAACTCCTACGCATATTTACAGTCTACAGCCTCTGTTATCCCATGCCAGGCCTTTGTCTGGCTATAAGATTACCAATGCCCACATTTCAGTATTGTATAAACCCTCGTATCCTACCCCCCCCCCCCCCCCCCCCTCCCCACCACCTCCACTAGTACAGTTATGGGGTGGATCGGATTCTGACACTCTTTAAGAGCTCAAATGTTCCACATGATGATGCAAACCATCTGCTACAGCTCATTACACTGATGTTGGCCTATATTTCAAGCTACAGAATGCTAGTGGCTTGGATCCCTCTATCCTGAGACTAAATTGACTCCAACAGGGTCCTCTGTGCCTCTTTTGTTGCGGTATCATGCAGAGCAACAGAAGTGTTGGACATAGTCATCTAACATGGAGTTGAAGACAAACTTGCTGATGGAAATCCTACAGCCTAGACCTTCTCCTTCTAGGCCCTTACTGCTTTTTTAACGAGGCCCTGATGGAGGCCTTGATATCTGCATGTCAAAACCACGGTCAACTTGCTCAGTAAGCCTACCAGTGGCTAGAGATTATAGGCTCCCCTCTGGAAACCTAACCTTTTTTGGCTCCGCACCAGACTCTAGAGCTTGGTGACTCAGACTTCCACCCAAAAAGTTCATCCCTACTGTGCCTCTGGATAGAGTTGATGTGCATTAATGCATTCAGCAAAAGTCTCTACCTCTGCCTGTTTTGTAAGAGATGACAATTTCATCTGCATTCTAAGGTACTTCTACATGCATGCCTTATGGGACAAGGCCTGTGAGAAATTATCAGCCATTCTAGATAAATACAGGGCCTCCTTTGCTCAGAAAATCAAGACTGACAGCAGTCCCAAAGCACTGCCCACAGTCCGTCGGACAGGTCAGTCATCAAAACATTTTGCTGAGTACTATTTGTAGTCTGACCTATTCACCAGCAATACCTAAAATTCTGAGGATACTCCTGAAGTCTTGTCTGTCATCAAAGGCAGTCCTTGCAACCCTTTCAGCAGCCTACAGCCTTTTTTCATTACTCAAGAGCATGTGGTGGTGACAGAGCACATGGCACAATAGTCTTCCTCCTCCTTCCCTTCTGCAGCTGTAGCCAAACACCTTTGATTTTCCCTCCATGTTTGACTGGTAGGGGGTGGCAGGACTCATTTCTTCTAGCACGCAAACTGGGCAGGAACTTCGGATCAGTGGGTGTTGCAGTTTGTTCAACAAGGCTATACCCTCCCCTTTATATCCACCTGTGTGTCCCATATTTCCCATGCATTTTTGTACAGACTTCAGCAGATCATGCCTCTGTTCTTGTGCAAGAAGTGCAGTCACTTCTAGGCAAAGGGACCACAGAGTTACAAAAGTGGAGGTGGGTTCAAATCGAACTTTTTTGTGGAACAATCTATTCCATTTTTTCACCTGGAGACCTATTAATATTAGCGTCGCCCTTCACTCAGATTAGGTCCTGAAGAAAGCCCATTTGACCCTTAGGGGCTTTAGAGAGGGCTGAAACATGTCGACCTTTTTTATGGACACATTTTTATAGTGCACCAGACCGTAACTTGTCTGACTTGTGCACGCAAAGAGTTTTTAACCAACTCGAACCCAGCTTTATTAAAATTACATACTGGTTTTACGAGTTTCTTAATCTTGATTCACTATAAATCACTTCACCACACACTAACACCTTTCCACGATCACTACTGAAAAAACCAGAGGAAAAACCTCCGGGTGGAGGAAGCATTCATTAACCCGATAATGATGCTGTCACGTTGTCAAGCACAGAGCGGACAATCGAAATATACCGCTTTAATCCACCTGCAAAAACGTGATTGAGGGTTTCTTAACAGTACGTTGTACTGTTTTTGCTTACCCTGGTTCTTTCAGGACCAGTGATCCACTCTCTACCTGATATTTTGACATTTGAGAAAAAGAAGCTGAGTGGGTCACAACCCCTTCTTTCTCCCCCCAATTGATTGTTATAATGCAATTAACCAATGTCAATACGGAAGCGGGGATGACCCAGCATACGGAATGGACCGGTGGCTATTGCCTGGAGGCGACTTCACAAGAGCACTTTACTCTAGACCAACAAGGTTCATGCTCACTGGCCCCACAAAACACGCGGTACAAATATGGCACGTGGCCAACCGCGCTCTGGGGTGGGCCAATAGGCTCACGATGGCTACCCCCTATGGGATTCAGAGCGGTTAGGAAATATGGGGCGAACGAAGGAGTTCGATAAATGGGACCTCATAGGTATCTCACACATCAGGGATCTTTGGGGGCGGACTTGAGTGGAGACATTCATCACACTACAACAGACATATGAGCTGGCTGAATCAGAACACTTCAGGTACGCCCAGATTAAACACGCATTACAGGCCAATATCCCGACTGGGACGGTGTTGCCTGAGGCCTCCCCACTCGAAGACAGATTGCTTGATGGGCATTTACCAGACAAATGTATATCCCTAACATACAAAAAACTCATACATCACACCCCCGATCCCCTTACTGCACTTAGAGAGAAATGGGTAAGGGATGGTCTGGTAATCGACGATGAAGAATGGCAGGAAGCACTTTCCTCGCCAAAAGAAGTTGCCATTTCGGCAAAGCTGAAGCTGGTACAGCTGAAGATTCTGCACAGGGTATATCTTTCAGGGAAGCAACTAATGGTTATGGGTAGAAGTGGGGACGGACTGTGCAGGAGGAGATGTGGGATGGAGGGTGCGTTCTTGCATGTTCTCTGGGAATGCCCACTAATCCAAGACTTCTGGCAGAAAATCCTGAAATGTATGAGTACGGTTTGGGGGGGTTACTTTGCTGCCCGAAGCCAAGAGATGCCTGTTAAACATTTGGGAGCCCACGGACTTAAATGTGAAAGGGAGGCTCTGGGTCACACTAGGGCAGATGATTGCCAAGTGCAACATAGCGCAGTTATGGGGGGCCGCTGCACCACCGACAATGAAGAAATGGACAGAGGACATGGATTGGTGTATGGCGAGAGAGAAAACAGTCTATGTAGCTCTGGGGTGCCCTAAGAAATGGATAGCAATTTGGACTAAATGGAATGTATATCGGGGAGGACTGTGTGAACCCCCTATTATCCCATCCCTTGGTGACCACTGTACGAGGTGAAACCCACTGCATGTACTGTAGTTGTTCATTTTATAGCGCAAGCAGCATACCGACGCATGTAAAGAGTCTTTCATGGAACTATACGAACTGCATATATGTATCGCATGACCATTGTTTCCTGTTTAATAAACAGAATTAATTAAAAAAAAGAAAGGAATACATTTTTTAGTACTTGAAAGATTTACCATTTTAGGTTGGATTTTGGACAAGCTTAAAATGTACTATTCAATGTGATTGACATTTGTATATGACAAATGAATAATTCAAAATGTGAAAGTACACAATGCTAGAAGAGAAACGAAAAGTTGGGTAAGCCTGTGCGGTTCATTGAACTGCTTTTCTTTTCTTAAGGAAAACGTTGTCTTTTATCGTATATTACCATGACAGTAGACATCAAATATATAATTGGAACTAAAATGTAATATTGCGTGTCTTATGTATTCGATGGTGCCTAGTTCCCATGATCTTTTGCCTATTTGTCAATGCATCTAATGTAACTAGATTAATCATATATGCTGCCCCTGTATATTTGGCCTGCCCTCTGATGCATCTGTCATATTCTATTTTGCCTCTATGAACCGTTCTCTCGAAGGATATTTTAAACTAAAAACTAAAAAAAAAGGATGCATGACGTCTGAAATTTCTCAGTTAAAGTTTACAAAATGTTCATCTCAAGGTTTGCTAGTCTTTGTGGTCAGTTACATAATTTGAGGAGACACTTGCCATCACTGTCGCATCTTAGCGCACAGCCTTCAAATTGGTGAAGTTGAGGTGCTGTCGGAGGAGGGCATAATTTCTCAAGCCTCCTACATTTGCAGGGTCCGGACTTGTGTGCTGGAGATTCCATTTATATAGATTCTTCAGCAAGCCTGCCATGTTTGTTTATGGCAACTAACATGGCTTAAACCACTATATTGCGCCCAAAATGGAAATGTGGTCCCGGCATGTTTTCTGTTGCGTTATTTTTGGAGGTTTTTTTTTGTTCCAGGCCCCACAAATCTTGACATACCTGATCATTCTATGATACCAGGGAACACAAATAGATATTGAATTCTGCATAGAGAACCTTCCTTTTAAATGCAGGTGATTAAGCCTCTCCGGTGTGTAATTTATCTACAAGCAAAAAATTCCATGTCTAAGCTTTAGACTAGATGGGTTGAATGTTTTGTAGCGGTCATGTGGGCCAATGTCACATGCAACACCTTCAATTATTCCTAGCTTTTTAGTCCACAACACGCTAAATGCTGGCATGTACATACAAGGGGAACCAATTGCTAGTGGCTGAAAAGCTAGTACATGCTGAAGGTGTCACACATTGAACTTAGCAGATGTGACGTATCAAAATTTCAACCTACGTCATGTTTTGAATCCTTTTTGTCCACTCTTGCATACCCTTCATTATATTCCAGCACTCCGTTATTGCCTTTTAATTCCTCTTCCCAATAATTTTCATTTGCAGGCCTTTTCAGATGCCAAAGGCCTGCTACGTTCACTTCTCTCTGCCCAGTGCGATATTATTTTAGCAAAGACAACTGTTGGAAAGGCTTCATTATTACATTATCTGGTCACCTTAGAGTCCCTTCTCCTGATCACTCTTCAGTTTTTGCAGTTGAACTAATGGCCTGGCCAAAACTGTTTGGTATCGACAATAGATTTATTTTCTTTAATGATATCAAGGTAGTTTTTAAAATACATCTTGCCCAATGTAGCCTCCAAACTGAGTGTGTCCAGTCATAAACAACCATAAGGTGCCCTGGAGCTCAATTTTAATTTTACTTCACTCGCATGTTTACAAAAATCCCATGGTGACTGGATGACCAAGAATACTTTCTTTCCCCTTTCCCTCCAAACATATGTAACCCAGAGGAACTCCTTTATTACACATATTTCTGCTGAACCAACCAGAGAATGTAAGATTTGGGTTCAACGCATTGAGCAGGATAGAACATCTTTTCGTACACAAATAGGATGCACTATTTCTAGTCCATCAATTGAAGCAATAGGTAATATGTAAAGCAGAGATTAAGATTGCTAGTTAACTATTTTCCATGTCCCCATTCATTTTTGTCTTTACTTCCTTATTATAGGATTTAGGAAAAGCCAACCGCCAAAAACCAAAGGTAAGTAATAAATTTATGAATCTGTTGTATCCTGTGTTATGGTTTTGTCGATGTAGGAATAGCAAACTAAAAATCTACTAATACTTTTTTTTCTCTTTCATTAAGCCTCCAAAGCCTGAAGATTTGGCAGTTGTTTGTTTTACCAGTGGAACCACAGGTTAATAGTTGCATTATGTTTTTTTTGTTTTCGTTGCTGAAATTCCATTTACTACTTGAATGTGTTTTATACTCCAGCAACAGTCCATTTCCCTGGTACCTGGAAGAACAGTCTCTGCTGCAAACATCTGAATGTCTTTGGCAACTGTGTTGTGTACCTTTGTTGGTTCCTCCTGTTAAGGTAATCTATGTTCAAACACCTAAAATGCCAGAAAAACTATTTTTATCGGTGCATGTCTAACGAGACTATGACAGTTGAGTACCTCACACATGAAGTGCAAGGACCAATGTACCCTTCTTTAAGGGTAAATGCAAAAGCAACAATTGATGGACAGAATGCAGAACAATGTCATACATTCACCCCAGTACAGAGATCTGGGCCTAAATCCATCGTTTTTTTGCTCACCATACCATTCCAGTTTGAACCCAGCCATATGCAAATCAGTCTTGACCCTGTGCCTCATGGGAACAGTCCAGTCCGAACTGCCAAGCCAGGTCCTCCCTGGACTGGAACCAAGCATCCAAGGACCGGTTTCGGGGTTTCACCCCTCTTCAGCCAAGGATAGCTTGATTCCAGTGGCATGGAGAGCACAGGACTCACGTCTGAGCATACCCGTCCCACTCGGGGTGACCAATGCAAAAACAACAGTTGATGGACAGAATGCATGATTTGCTCAAACGCTCTGTCCATCATCCCCTTTGGTATCGCTTTGTTCGCCCTAAGTTGGCAGGGTATGCCCAGACGTGGGTCCCTTGCTCACTTTGCCACTGGATTCAAGCTAGCCTGGTTGATGACTGCTGATTAGCCAGAAACCAGTCGCATGATGTTTGTTTCCGGTCCAGGGAAGACATGGCTTGGAAGTTCGGGCTGGACTGTTCCCATGAGGCACAGGGTCAGACAGATTTGCATATGGCCATGTCTGAACTGGGGTGGTGGAGTGAGCTAACGAATGATGATGGATTAAACTCAGATCAGTTGACTGGGGGTGAGTGTTTGATTTGCTCAAATGCTCCGTCCATCATCCACTTTGGTATCGCTTCTTTAAGGCTAGGCTTGTCATCAGAGCATGCTTTAAGGAAATGCACATGAAACAGATATGTTTGAGGCATGTGTGGCTGTCAATACACATGCTAAGCATACTTCTGCCTTCTAGTGTTGGCCCCGGATGTGCTCAAGTTGTTTTCTTCAAAGTCTTGAGTCGTGAGGTTGTGCGGCGACTCCTCTTGCTGATAATGGGCATGGAACTCTGTGTAGTTCAGATGTGTTTTTGTGTTCCTGTTCAAGACCATCATCTGTACTCTTTCGGTCACCACAGTACATCTGACTCGTCTGTATTGTTGTTCGAACACCTATCCCTTTCTCATTTTCTGTATCTTGTCAAAGAATCCATCACTGCTGTGTGGTTCCCGGTTGGGTCTCGCCCCATGTGGGCCTTTCCCTTTGTAGGCCTTTTGTTTCTCTGGCCTTCCAACGAGCTTGGCGCAACGTTTGTCGCTCCTTAGAGGTATTTTTTACCAGAGGACAGCAACCTAGAGATCAAGGACGTACCAGCTGCACAGAAAGGTTAAGTACAGCTCCCAAACTGAGCAAGCCAAAGGCCCAAGAATGCAAAAAGCCCTCCAGTGGGACACCACTGCCTTCGGGCCATGGTAGGCACAGACCATCAACTTCTGTGCCGAAAAACCCTACCCAGTCAGTCAGTTGGCCTGGCCCTGACCGCAACCGGCTCGTCTTCGAACAAACTGTCTGCACTAACAATGCTGGCATTGAAACAGGCATCTGGACAGGCCCCATCTGCACCAAAACCTCAGTTGGTACCGAAGACATCCACTAATACACTCTACTCTGAAATTGTCGTGGCACTCCTCCATCGGCTCCAAGAAGAAATCTGTCAGACGTTTAGCAATTCATATCCAGATAGGACAGATCATCACTCAACTGCTTAAAACAGCCACACATCCACCAAAAAGGCAACTTTCTTTTCAAGAAGCATTGGATGAAGCTCCAGTTCCTAAAGCAAGGAAGAAAGCAGATCAGGCCACCAGCCCCTTACTTGCATTTCCATCACCAGTCCAGCCTATACAGGAACCACCTTCTCCACACTTCTTACATGAAGATCCCCTGGCATACACCCCACAGGCGTCACCACTTCCCATTGCACAAGAAAATAGAAGGCCAACCCCCCATATCACCACAACTAGACCCCTTTGGTCACTTAAGATGCAGAGCCCCCAGCAGATACTGACCCTAATCTGTACCCCGCTCATCCATCTCCTTCAGGCCCGGACTGGCCGCAGCAGGCATCCGGTGTTTCCCAGGTGGGCTGGAAGGAGGGGAAGAGGGTAGGTTTTGGTCCTTTGGTGGGCGTTTTTGTTACTGGCAGCCGGTTTTGCAGCAGTGCAGCAAAATTGTACCCTTGTAACAAAAGCGGGAACACTGCTGCTGCGTCTGCAAGCGCACTCCAGACCCCCCCTGGCGATCCCAGTCTGGCCCTAATCTCCTTCAGATGATTCCTCAACTCAAGAGCTACTTGCCAGGTCAACAGCTTCTCACCAGGTTTCTCTCCATTCGGAGCCTATAGATGAGGAACTTTTATTTGAGGCACTCTACTCCACACAGCACGCTACACAACACCTCCCTATGCTAAAAGGTATGTTTCCACACACTGGGGATATTTTCCAGGACTTTGCTTTACCTCCGGTTTGTGGTCCATGGCAAACACGATCAGTTCAAAGTACTCACTTTCGGAGTCTCTAAAGCTCCAAGTATTCACAAAGTGCCTCGCAATAGTAGCCGCTCACCTAAGAAGGCCAGGCATGCCAGCCTTCCCTTACCTGGACAACTGGCTCATCGAGTTCCACTTGTCAGTTTTCAGCGAATACACCCGGATCACTTTACATCTTTTACACATTTTATTCACGATCAATATCTTAAAATCACACTTCTAACCAAAGCAAATTCCATCATACTTCGGAGCAATGCTCAATTTGGAAAAAGGTTGGTTTCTCTAAATGCTGCAAGAATACAGTCTTTTCAGACACTTCTTCCGCAATTTCAAACAAATCGCCAGGTTACAGCCAGAACAGTTACACGCCTTCTGGTCATGATGGCCTCCTGCATTATAATAGTACCATATGCATGACTAAACCTGTGTCCAGTGGAAGGTCATTGGGAAGATCTAGTGTTGGTCAGCCGCCAAGCATGCCACTCTCTCCTGTGGTGAATCAACAAAAGCTTGCTACAGGAGCAGCCTTTTCTCAACCAGATTCCACAGGAGACCATCGCAACAGACGCATCCCTCATCGGATGTGGGGGCACAGTTGCAAAATTACGTCAATTACTTGGAGCTCTGCACAATTAAACTAGTGTTAAAAGCTTTTCTTCCACACATAGTGGGAAAGGCTGTCCTTGTTCGCACAGACTGCTTCTGTAGATAAGACATGGCTGTAGTGTAGAGTGGTTGAGGGTAGCTCTGTTTCCACAACTCTTTGCTCACCCAGCAAATTTAGAGGTGCGCTTTCCATTACAAAATGCACCTTCTAGTGGAACTCCTCCGGGACTGGACAACGACTGTGTCGACCTCCGCAGGACGCGGAAACAAGTCCTCAAGTGGGAACTCCACCCTCAAGTCCTCCGCCAATACTTTCAATGGTGGAGCTTTCCCCAAATAGACCTATTAGCAAATGCAGAAAACGCAAAATGTCAATTTCACATCGAGAGACCCACACCCTTATTTGAGAGGCAATGCACCATGGATGAACTGATCAGGGATATTTGCCTGCACTTTTCCTCCTTTTCCCTGGCTTCCATTTGTGGTTCAGATGTTAGGGCAAATACCCCTCCACCTCATCCTGGTAACAACCAGCTGGGCTAGCCAACTCTGGTTCACAACACTTCTGGAACTATCAGTAGATCCTCATGAGAAGCTCCCACTCAGGCCAGACCTTCTCATACAGAACCATGACGAAATATGCCACCCAGATACCGAGTCACTTAACCTTGCGAACTGGTTCTTGAAGTCTTAGAATTGGATATCTTCACCTACCACCAGAATGTATGCCCATTCTCAGGGAAGCACATAGGCCCACTACACCTGCATGCAATATGGATAATTAGAAATGTTTTGTCAACCATTGTCACTCTAAACAAATTAACTCACCCACACCAGCGGTACAGGGCATGGTTTGAAGCAGTAGCAGGCAACAGGCTTGTGAACAGGCATTTACCTCAGTCAGACTCCACCTTGCTGCTGTGCCTGCTTACCTTCAAAATAGACAACCGATGTCTCTTCTTACGGTTCCAGTTATCAAAGGCTTTATGGAAGGCCTCAACTGTAATCCCTTCCAGAAACCCCCAGCACCATCATGGAACCTCAGTATCATTGTCACTAGGCTTATGGGGGTCCCATAGGGGAAAGTGGCTTTTCTAATCGCTACTACGTCCTTACGACAGTTTGGCGAACTCCAGGTATTCACCTTAGAAGAACCCTTCTTTCAGGTGCATAATGACAGTTGTCCTCTGAACCAATATTGCAATTCCACCTCAACTAATTGATAGAACTCCCACTGTTTTTTCCCTCACCCAAACTCCGTTTTAGAAAGAGCTCTCCACACCCTAAATGTAAAACAAGCTAGAACAAGACCATTTGAAATACTCAAATTTATTTCCCCCCCCCCCCCCTCAAAAAACTCACGAAGGGAAGGCCATTTCCAAATCTGATATTGCCAGGTTGATAGTTAAGTGTATACAAACATATTAGGCTAAAAGGGGGCTTTTATGGCCTTCTGAGGAAACTTTACAATAACTTGCACAACTTCACAAAACTGTACTGTGTAGATGTGTTGGCTCAACAGGCCAAAGTTGGCCAAGCAGTACTTCATAGACTTTCAATCCACTTCAGTACCCACAGATTTGCCACTGCTTTAGGGAGGACTACTTTACATTATATGCACTGCATGTGTAATGACAGGCAAATATGCCTCGAATGGAAAATGTTACTTACCCAGTAGACATCTGTGACATGTGCTGAAGATTCACGTGCACCTACCCTCCTCCACGGAAACCTGTGGCTGCTGCAGTATTTGTTCTATTTCTATCACTTTCACACAGACATATTTCACTACATATCACTCCATCCTCACCCACCTAATGGCAGAAAATAATCTAACAATGGAGTTGATGCCCATGTGCATTACTAGCAAGAGGAGTCTCACACCCTTGTGACTCAAAAGACTTCTTCGAAGAACCACTTGCACACATCTGGGCCCGACACTAGAAGGCATAAGTATGCACAGCATGTAAATATACAGCACTACATGCCAGGTGCAAATGTCTACTGCACAAGTAACATTTTCCTTGCTGTTGCAGCAATTAAGAGATTCATTGAAGCGGCTAAGACTTTTCCCTTCACGTTTCATCCCTTCACTGCAAGGGAACTTAAATTTGGTGCTAGCAAGGCTTATAACGTCTCCATTTGAGCCCATACACAATGTTTTGCTATGGTACAATACATTGAAGGCCACATTTCCAGAGGCAATCTGATCTCTGAGACCACGCATGTTGCAGGCACTCTGTGTTAGCAAACATATCTAACCATATGCAAGATAACTTTCTCATACAAACCCATCGTCCCAGCTTTCAAGATAGGCCAGATACACCAACTCCTAAAGAAACCTACACTAGATCCTGATGGGCGGGTAATAGTCAACATCATCACTCAGCTACCATTCATCAGCATGATTATTGAAAAGGCAGTCTAAGTTCAACTCCATAGCACATTAATGCTTCCTGCCCAACTAGTATTTTGGATTCAGGTCCTGTTGCAGCACAGATACTACTACCTTAGACATTTTAGTTGATGTCCTCCTGATGATACCTTCAGATATTGCTGGACTTCTTGGCTGACTTCAACACAGTTGACTATCCCACCCTAATACCCAAAACATCCCATTCAACTGCGGTGTCCCCAAAGGTTCCGTACTGTCCAGTCCTCTTCATCCTCTACATGGAGTCCGTTGGTGCTCTAATCAAAGAACATTCAAGGATGCATAACTCTACCTGAAGGTCTCCTCTGCATAAATCATCCAGTGCCTCAAGCACTGCCTCCACATCTAGAACTGGATGTCCATTTTTCCCTGAAGTTCCACCCAGCTAGATCAGAATTCATGTAATTTGCCAAGAACAAACAAAAAACATACAAAACTGGTTAAGTTACATTAACTTTGACAGCCTCTGACCCTAACTTTCACTGACTGCCAAGCCACTTTGATGCTCTTACCAACCTCACCCTCGACATTGCCAAAAAACGTACTGCTTAATACAAATTTTTTTATAAAGTGAATCTGTCTCTTCCACAAAACAACTTCAGCTCTACTGCTCAAGCCCTTGTACTCTCGCATCTAGATGGTGGTAACACTTTGCTATGACCTACCACACTCCACACTGGCATCTACCACTCCACAGTGGATCTAATCTAGGGCCTAAGGAAATATGATCACGATATCTGGATGGAGCTCTTGCCATCTTCACCAGCTGCATATTTACAAAGCCATCAGTACCACCACCCACCTTATCTTGTAGACTGGACAATCTCTGGTATTTCTCAGCACAGCCGCAGCCAGTACATCATTAGACTGTAGGCTAAGAAGTGTAAAAAAAAGAAAACCGACGACATACCATTTCTATCTCTACACCCAGGATAGGGAACAACATCCTCCTATCCATTAGTGTCGCCCAAACACTACTCCAATTTAGGAAAGAATTGAAGAGACAAAAGACACCTCTTAAAGGAACACTACATTACAATGCATTAAGAGTCACAAAACCTCTATCTTTCCTATCAGATGTTTTTATGCTTAACTTTGATGTTGTAAAGTGCCCAGTTGCCATTTGCTTAGGTTCACACTATAGAAATAACCGACCAATCTTTCTTTTTAAGGAGAACAGCGCCTAGAGACCTGCAGGTGATTGGGCGCGATATAAATCAAAAATAACAATAACAATAACGATATACTTCATACAGGAAACTTGTTACATCGTAAAGACCATGCAGTTTTTTATGGGACATTCTCAACCAGCACTGGGAACAGTAATGACAAAACACCTTTGCCCGATGCCTTGACAGTCTTTAGTTTTTCACCCTTATTGGTGCAGCCAGTGTTGTGTATTCCTAGACACAAGTTTCAGGATAGTTTTCCTTCAGTAGAGCAACACATTCTCTTGGGGGTTGTGGCAATGCTGCCGAAACACATTCACTACTTCATAGGCAAAAAAGTGCAAGGAGGTGACAGTTGGGCATCTGTATTGAAACATTTGTTTTCATTCACACAGCCTTCAAACTCCCCTTAGGGGAGGTAATACCGGTGTATGATCGATGTCCAGCATGCAAATCTAGGAGGTTTCAAACTGCAAAGGAAATCAGTTACCTTGTATAGCTATTTTGCAGCTTGAGGCTATTCTAGATCCACACGTGACACCCTCCACCTTTCCAATGGAAGGTAGTGGCGGAAACAAAAGTCTGGGACAAAGGTCACATAAGGGAGCATTGTGGACTTATTGTTGTCATATACAGGCTTTGCCTATATTGATGCCCATGACGAGTAGGGAAAAACAATTTGAATTCAGTCACTTCTGGATCCAACCAGTAGGCTGAATTATGCACAGCATGTACATTTTGAAGAGCTTTAAGCTGCAGAATATATTACTGATAACTGGCCTCATTCATGCCTGTGCAGAGCACAGCAGGTTTTTTTTGTTGTTGACCACGCTGCCCTTGTCTAGTCCAGGAACACTCAAATAAGGTTGTGAACCGGGACAGCTCCAAATTTGGTATCGAGGCCAAAAGATTTAATTATTTCTTTAACAGAGAATGTGTTGAACCCTGGCCCTATCTGGTATCTGGTAATAACCCTCTGCTCCCCCATCCCCTCACCAACCCCTCCGCACCAATAGCTCAAACAGTCTTTCTTTCTGTAATAGACTGCCTGCATCGTATTCTACATTTCCTGCCTCCCAATGTTCAGTGAGCTGTCAAGGGTGGAATTATTGCTCTGGCTTTCGATATGGTCATTTGGCGCTGGGGGTCCCTGTAGAAGTTTCTTCCCAAGAAAGACTTTAGAACTGTTAATTGTGGTGTTTTCGACCCATTACACAACTGCCCCCCTTTCTCTGAGCCTGAGGCATGCATATTTCCATCCTCATGGCAAGTAAGAGGACATTTGCATTCCTTTGGTTGTAGCTTTGATATCAGGGTGGCAGGAGTTAATTCACTACTGACTGCCTCCCTTTGGGTGTATCTGGTACCCAGGTGTAGGACCTGATGCAAAGAGGCCATCACCCCACACATACTTTTTTTGGACATGAGTTCCTGGTGTTGATTTAACTTTCTGCCCTCCATGTTGTCCCCTAAAGGGGCAGAAAGACACTCCTGCCAGCCATCCGATGCCAGAAATGGCAAGCCCCACATTCATTTTCTCAGTTTTTTTAGGTCGAGGCTAGCTGTATTGGAGTACGCCCTGGAAGCCCCGCCCCCTCTCCACCCATATTTATCATTAGCTTGTCATTGTCCTTCATAAATGCTGGCTTCTGATTCGTAAGTAGGCTTGTTAGTCCCTCCTTGGTATCACCTTGCCTGAATTTGTTGCCTCCCATAACGACTTGACCTTTTACTTTGCTTGTTACACGGTCTGCATTATAAGTCGATGAGCACTATTTTGTTTATTGACACTGATGGAGATAATGGCGGCTGCTTTTTTGTATTTGCAGTGCGCCCACACAGGACAATGGCAGGCGCTTTTCTTATGGAGCGCTATGCCGCTCTAACTTGCATACTGAGCTATGTCTTTTTTTTTTTTTTTCTTTTTTACTTTAATACTAAGCGTGGCAGCGCCCGATTCAGGAACACTGTGCTTTAAAAATTATTTTTTTTTACTTTAATAATGAGCACGGCACCTGTTTAACAGACACTGCGCTCTGCAATTAAAATAGGTATCTCTTTTGCAAAAGTTTTAACTATTGGTATTGTAAATGACAATGCCTTTAATATTATAGAAGGCCTTGCCATTTACAATGCCAATAGCTCAATCTTGCAATTGCGAGACTTATTGCTTTGTAAATGTTGTTTCCCCTAGTGGTTTATTGTGCTCCCACCTCCCCATCTGCAGGATGGGCCGGTAGTGGGGTGTAAACGCTGCGATCTATACCAGTGAGGATCGAAAGCCTACAAGTCCACCAGGCAAAACATTGAAAACTGGCTGGTGGGGGGCAGTCTCATCCTGGCATTAGGTAGTCCCAGATTCTGCAGTCCTGGGACAGTTAACCGCAGAATTTGTTTACTTCCCAGAGGGGCAGAAAGCCCACAAGGCTAACAGAACAAACCGGCATTGGCAATGCCAATAGGTCTCACATTTGCGAGTGTTAGAACAATTGGTGTTGTAAATGGTAGTGTCTTACACCCATGTGGTGTGGAGTGGATATATGTGTTGTGGAGTGGAATTATTTTAATTTTTTGTTATTTGCAACCACCTTCCAATCATCCTCTTCACAATAGGTACATACAGTACAGAATAAGACTTTGCTCTCTTTAGGTCGCATACGATATTATCATGTAATATATCCAGAAGATTGAGCGTTATTGTCCAAGTTCCTATTTCCCTTCTCTCATGGACTGCTAGCAGCCTCCCCTCTCCGGTACTCAATGACCCACAACTTTCCCACCAACAAAACTACTACCCCCTTCCCCCCCCCCCCTTTCCCTCCCCCAGTGTGCTCCCCCATCAGGTCCAGTCTCAATGTGTCGTAACTTCTAGGTACATGCCTACTTTGCGCAATTATTATTACCCGGCCTCCATCCCCACGGCTCCCCGCGCTCTCCCTCTGTACCATGTTCTCAGTTTTGTGGAGTGGAATTATGTGGGTTGGATTGGAATGGTTAGCTATAGATTTGTGTGGTGTGGGATGGAATGGTGGTTAGATGGGGGCAAGAGCTGCACAGAATAGATAGCCCATATCAGGATGTGTAGACACCATATATACTGATGTCAAGATGGGCCATCGCCCCGATATGCCCACTTCATCATATAGCAACATCGGAATATGCTGATGGAAAATCCTGAAAAGGTTGTAGCAACTGGATGTTTGTATGTACCTGCTTATGTATGAGTGTGTTTAGTTATATTGTTGATACATTGTTAATACGTGTATTTAAATGTTTATTATCTAGCAAATATAGTGCAAATATAGAGCATGCATGTCACCTATCTTTAATACCCATTAGGTACATATGTATGTTTGCATAATATACACCTATATGGGAAATGGATGGATGGAGGTGGGTGTTGGAAAGACAGTGGGTGGGTAAATGGGTGGACGGATGTAGATGGTTGTTGGAAGGACAAGATAATGTCCTTAACATCCCCATACACAGGCACCCTCACAGGACATGCTAATATGTCCCAGTCTACTACTGTGGTCTTGTAGCATGAGGTTTTATGGTCTATAAGCTGTTTCTGCTCACATACAAAACATAAGTGAATATTGATTCTCCAGTATTGGGGTGTCTTTCATAGATTCACATGCTTGAATATTCCCCGTCGTCGAAGTGGGAGTCCCACGGTACATAGAAAGCAATAAGTCTCATGTATCTAGATAGATACATACATAAACCATATAAGAATAAAATACATATCTAAATAAACTTTATATAGTTCAAAATAACATATCAAGTCAAAAGTACCATAGGATAACATTGACACATAGGAAAGCATTGAGAACAAAGAATCACTTTACTGACATATCCATGTCGTTTTTATAGTCCAATCTCTAGCCAATCAGGCACAAGCACCCTCTAGTACCTTCTCAGAGGCTCAGGCCCTCAGATTTTCTACCGCACGTCGTGTGAAGGGAGTCTCCCTGAGCTCTGCTCAGTTTATTTCTCTGGTTTGGTTTTTTCCTCAACTTATCCTCATGTCTTCAAGTAAGAAGTCTCTTTTTCGTCCCTGTGGGAAGTTAAGACTTTTTTCGGAGGACTCTCATGAAAAATGTATTTACTGCCTTTACCCCGACCATAAGGTGGGCAACTGTAAAATCTGTAGAACTTTCTCACAGAAGACTCTGAAGGACAAGGAGGGTCGCCTCCTGTTGTGGCTCCACAAACTGAAGGACGCAGATAATCCTCTCTCTGAGGTAGAAAGTGTGGCTTCTGCTCGCACCGGCGTCTCCTCCAAGCATAGTAGTGTACAGGACTTGCCCTCTCCCTTCCTAAAAAAGAGAAAGCTTCACCTTTTGGGAGTTTCTAAAGTGCCGGTACATTCTGCTACTACGTCAACGCCCCTGAGATCTCTCTCTCTCAGGCGTCTGACTCCTTCAGCGCATGTTTCTGCTCAAAAACGTGCCAAACCGTCGACGGGCTTGTCGACGGTCCCTCCGTCGACGAAATCTGCTGCTTCTTCAACTTCGTCGACCGTTTCAAGCAGATTCGCTATGTTGTCGACAGTGGTATGTGTTTCATTGAAGGCTGTCTCGTCCAAATCTTCATCGACGATGAAAAAAAGTCGTTGTCGATTAAATCTTCGTCGACGGCGGACTCGTCGACGGTGGCCTCGCCGACTGTGTTGACCACTTTTGCATCTCTGTCTCTGGTGCCATTGTCTACGCCAACATCTGCTCCTGTTGACGAATCCTTGCTTCAGCGTCACGCTGTTTTGGACACCATTCCTATGCCACCGGCCACTCAGCCACCGCAACAGTTGTTTTCCTCTGGCAACGAGGATGACTCTGCTTCTGATGAGGACATTCATTCCACTTTCCAGGCTGCTCGCAGTTCATCTGAACTTTTCATCAAATGTCAGGATTTCGAAGAGGACGATCATTACTATTAGGAAGAGGAACAGGATCCTCCTGCACAAGTTCCTATGGCACAGCTTCCTTTGTCCCTCCTCTCCAACCTCCAATTTATGTTGGAGGATTACAACCGCCGTTTTCCACCTTCATCTCAGTTCTCCACGTGACGCACCATCGAACTTCCCGACTCCTCCTCCAGTGCCGTCGGAGCCAACGCCATCCGCCCCTTCACTAGTGCCCCCTGCAGAGGGTGACGGTGACGTTCGTCAGGATACGGAAGACAGAGCTCCAGGGCGATGACGACGATACCATGGCCGACTGGGATGATTCTCAAATTCGCCTTTGTCGCCTCCGAAGTCGCCAGTGAACTCTCCACCTGTTGATAATTACAGGTTTCCATCCGCTGATGGAAAGAGCGGCGCAGCGATTTAATCTCCCCATGATCGTGAGAGAGGAGGATTGCTTTCTGTATGACTTCAAATCACAACCACCGAAACAAGTTCGGGCCGTGCCCATAATTGACTTTATTTGGAATGAAGGGCTTAAGCCAATAAACACCAAATTCAATCCCGGCGGTTCTTCCGCGGTTGGAGAAAAAGTACAAGGCCCCGGACTCTTCTCCTGCTTGCTTGGTGTCCCAGCCTAAGCCGGATTCAGTCATCACCCAGGCGGCACAACGTCGCTCGAAGAATCCCTCGTCTCCACTTTCCTCTCCACCTGACCTTGACGGCCGTCGCCTGGAGGCCATTGGGAAGAAGTTCTCTACCATGGCTTCCACAACAGTAAGGGCAGCGAATTCTTTGGCCATCTTGGGCCGTTGCGATCGCCAAATGTGGTCGGACATGGAGACTTTCGTTCAGCTCATTCCAGAGCCCTGTAGAGCGGACGCCCTCAAGATCTTACAAGAAGGGGAAAGAGCTTCTTCAGAAATTATTGATTGCTCTGTAGACATTGCCTCCACTGGTTTTCGACAGCTGGCTGGAGCAGCTGTTTTAAGGAGGCAAGGCTGGCTTAGTTCCTCTTCTTTTTGGCAAGAAGTCCAGGCAAAGATTCTCTATGCCCTTTGATGGGGCGTCCTTGTTTGGACAAACATGTGGATGAGGCCCTCCAAACAATCAAGAAGGACACGCAGCCTTTTCGGGGTGCTCGCGGACGCAGCACCACCTCTTCCTTTCGTGGTAATTCCACTCAGTACCGCTCCTACAGCCAAGAACACCAACGTTTTTCATCCCAAAACCCAGTCTTACAGACAACAGACTGGTAAATCCTACAGAGGCAAGTCCAACTATAGGGGGAACTCCTCCAAAAACAAGAACTCTCTTTGTTTGTCCCCCTCCCCTCAGTCCCCCCTCATCCCGAGTTGGAGGACGGATCTCCCAATTCTTTTCAAATTGGTCATTGATCACTTCAGACCGTTGGGTGTTGGATATCGTTTCAAAGGGCCATGCCCTCGAATTCGTCAAGTTCCTTCGCAACACCCCTCCATCCGGTCCTCCTCCCGCTCATCTCAAAGAGCTTTTCCATCAGATCAGCATTTATGCTCAAGAAAGGGGCTATCGAAGTGGTTCCGAAAACACAAAAGGGGCTAGGCTTCTATTCCCGTTTTTTCCTCGTATTAAAGAAATCTGGAGAGTGGCGCCCTATCCTCGACCTGAGGTCCCTCAAGTTTCTGAAAGACCAATCATTCCGCATGCTCACGCTGAGGGCCATTCTTCAGTTCCTTTCTCAGGACGACTTCATGACAACAATCGATCTTCAGGACGCCTATTTCCACGTGCCAATTTTACCACGCCACAGGAAATACCTACGCTTCCGTGTAGGCCACAGGGACTTTCAATTCAAAGTTCTGCCCTTCGGGCTTCGCTCCGCTCCTCGAGTCTTCACGAAAGTCCTTGCCCCGGTGGTGGCCCATTTGTGGTTGCGAGGCATCCAAATATTCCCATATTTGGACGATTGTCTCATCAAGTCTCAGTCCTCCCACCAAGCATCCCTAGATACTCAGTATTGTCGGACTCTGTTCCACTCTCTGGGCCTGTCGGTCAACATACAGATATCTCGGCTCACGCCAGCTCTGCACAGAACGTTCCTCGGCGCTACCATCAATCCCTCCATGGCCATGGCTTTCGCCTCCGCCGATCGTCAAACACGGATCCTGCAGCTCGCAGCTTCCATCAGATCAAAGCGGTCCGTTTCAGTCCGCATATTGAAGTCCTTTCTGGGGATGGCGTCCTCCTGCATTTCTTTGATCCCACATTGCAGACTGAAGAGTCTTCCCATTCAAGAGGAACTAGACAAGCAATGGCGTCAGGTCTCCGGTTCTTTCAACGACCGGATCTTCGTGACCGCTCGCATGGCTCAAGCTCTGCACTGGTGGACACATCCTCGCAACATCGCAGCTGGAACTTCTTTTCTTGCGACAGCCCCGGAACTCGTTCTTACCACGGATGCCTCCCTGGAAGGGTGGGGCGGGCACCTTCAAGATCTGTCCATCAAGGGCAAATGGACTCTGTCTCAACGTTCTTGGCACATCAACAGACTGGAACTGATGGCAATTTTCCTTGCGCTCAAATCCTTCCGGCTCCAGCTTCAAGGGGAGTCAGTGCTCATTCAGACGGACACCACCACCAGCATGCACTATCTGAACAAGCAAGGTGGGACAAGATCTCCACTGCTTTCCCAGCTGGCTCAGAAGATCTGGGATTGGGCCATACTCCATCGGATCACGCTCGCTGCAGTCCACCTGCCCGGCATTTCCAACATTCTCAGACGCACTCAGTCGGTCTACGTCATCGACCCACGAGTGGGAGTTGCACCAGCCGACTCTCTAGACTTTGTCTTCAGCCTTTGGGGTCGCCCGAACCGCGATCTCTTTGCAACTCCACAGAACAGCAAATGCCAGTCTTAGGCAAGTTGGCTTCCCCACAGAGGATCGCGCGGAAATGCCCTTTCGATGGACTGGTGCAAGATATTTGCCTACGCTTTTCCGCCGATCCCTCTGATTCCTCGAGTGTTGTGAAAAATGCGGAGACAACCGTGCCACATTCTCCTGATTGCTCCACAGGAGCCTCGGCAGGCATGGTTTTCGGAGCTGCTGCTCCTCTCTCAGTGCGAGCCCATCCTTCTTCGCCCTCGGCCGGACCTTCTGACAATGAACAACGGTCGGATCTGCCATCCGAATCCCAGTTCACTCAAATTTTCTGCTTGGAACCTGAGCACCTTGAATTTGCTCACTTGAACATTCCACCTGCCTGCAGGGAAGTTCTGGCCAGGGCGCGGGCGCCTTCCACGGTGAAGACCTACAAGCTCAAGTGGAAGCGCTTCTGTCACTGGTGTTCATCTGTTCACATCCACCCAGTGCACGCCTCCCCGGCACAGATTCTGCCTTTCTTTCTGCAGTTGGCACAGTCAGGACTGTCTCACTCCACCTTAAAAGTCTTTCTAGCGGCAATTTCTCGCTTTCGTCAGGACGGCTCTTCCTCTCTCTATTCTTCTAGAGTAATTCAGCAATTCTTTAAAGGTCTGTTCCGGATGTTCCCGCCCATTCGGCGTCCTCCGCCCACGTGGCGTCTTAACATCGTATTGGCGCAGCTTATGAAGGTGCCCTTTGAGCCAATCCATTCAGCGGATTTCAAATTTTTAACATGGAAGGTCGCTCTCCTGCTTGCACTGACTTCCTCTCGCAGAGTAAGTGACATTCACACCTTTACAATCCAACCTCCTTTTCTTCAATTTAAATCGGACTGTGTTATCCTCCACACTAACCCAGCTTTCATGCCAAAGGTGCCGTCCGATTTTCATCCTAATGAACACGTCATTTTAAAGACATTTTTTCCTCATCCGCAATCTCCAGCGGAACAGAGTCTACACTCCTTGGACTTAAAGAGGTGTCTCAAGTTTTACATCAGCAGGACGGCACCCTTTCGCAAGTCTGATCAACTGTTCGTTGCCTACGGGCGAACCTGTAAGGGACATTCTGTTACCAAACCAACAATTGCACATTGGATTTCTTCAGCGATATCTTTCTGCCATCAGAAGGCTGGCAAGCCTCTTTCTTCTGGAGTGAGGGCGCATTCTACGAGAGCAATGTCCTCCTCCACTGCTTTATTCGCTGGTGTGCCCATCCATCAGATTTGCCGGGCAGCTACATGGTCCAGCAAGCACACTTTCACGAGGCACTACTGCCTGGATGCAATCAATGAGGCGGATACGGCCGTGGGCCAAGCAGTTCTTCGGAATCTCTTCAAATAAGGTGAGCCTCTGTTACTTCCCTCCTCCTTGGGTTGTTATCAGTTGCGTATTTTTATCATGCAATGTCATTGTATTTCATGCAATGTTGATACGGCCTCTTCAGGCTGCAGAGTACTGCTCACTATCCTATTCAAGCATGTGAATCTGTGAAAGACACACCAATACTGGAGAAGAACAAATGTTACTTGCCTGTAAACTGTGGTTCTCCAGTATTGGTGTCTTTCATAGATTCACATGCGACCCACCCTCCTCCCCTCAGAGGCTCTCTTCTCCTCATTAGACTCTTTTGTCACTCTTGTGCTTCGAAAATCTGAGGGTTGAGCCTCTGAGGAGAAGGTTCTAGAGGGTGCTTGCGCCTGATTGGCTAGAGTTTGGACTATAAAAACGACATGGATATGTCAGTATAGTGATTCTTTGTTCTCAATGCTTTCCTATGTGTCAATGTTATCCTATGGTACTTTTGACTTGATATGTTATTTTGAACTATATAAAGTTTATTTAGATATGTATTTTATTCTTATATGGTTTATGTATGTATCTAGATACATGAGACTTATTGCTTTTTATGTACCGTGGGACTCCCACTTCGACGGGGAATATTCAAGTATGTGAATCTATGAAAGACACCAATACTGGAGAACCCCAGTTTACAGGTAAGTAACATTTGTTCTTTGTACCTAATGAGCTCGCCTAATAGCGGCAAAATTCTCCTTTTTAACCTGGTAACTTAAATTGCTTGTTTGTTCGTTTATTTGACATGGTTTAATCCTAAAGCCTATCTTTTGCAACTTTTAGTGAAAAGGCGTGAAATGCATGAGAGTATAACATGCTGGCTCTTTAAAGAGCAGAGATTTTATGTGCTATTAAACTTTCTGAAGACCATGAATCGCCCATTAACACTGTAAAGCAAATCACCATATGTTACTCTACCGGCAAGACTAGAGCTGAACATAAATAACTGAAAGGTGGAGGAACGGAGACAACATCTGCCGGGTTGCATTGTTTGAAGGCTGCCGCTAGTACAACAAGCATTTTGCAATGCAATAGGTCTCGCATTTACGCGAGTATAAGCTATTGGCATTGTAAATGACAATCCCGTTTATTTATGTTTTAAAAACTAAAACCAAAAAAAGGCATTGTTATTTGCAATGTCAATAGCTGAAACTCTCCTAAATGCGAGACCTATTGCATTGCAAATGCTTGTTTTCTAAATCAGTGTAAACGTGGCAGTTGCACTTAGCTTTCTCATGCTCCTCTTCCTTGTAAGTGACACAACAACCTGGCGGCCCGCGCGTCAAATTAATTAAACAAGTGCGGCCTCTAAAGTGAAAGCAGACCAACTTAAAACATTTTTTTTAAAAGTGCTTATCGACTTAAGGAGACTGTGTAACACCACAAGTAAAAGATCCAGTCCTCATGGGAGGTAACAAATGGCGAAAGGGCAGTTACAAGGAGGGAGTAACAAGCCTCATTCTCAATCGGAAACCAGCATTTACCAAGCACAATGACAACTGCCAATCAAAAATATAGGCGGAGAGAAGGCGAGGCTTCCACAGCATACTCTACTACTGCATGCCTGGCAGAGCGAGCAGCTTATGCACGCTGCCGCTAGGCTCGACCTTAAAACTAGCATTGCCTCTCAATGCAGTGAAAATCTGATGTATTAAATTGAAACGTATTTGCATATTAAATGCACTTTTTTGAATTTTAAAGAGACTACCTATATCAAAGTTTTAAATAAGGGTTACTGTATGATTTACATGGCAAATCAGGGCTCCGCTCGTTAATCCGCCAAGTCAGACTCTTTGCTCAGCTCTGGCTCGGCTCTTTCTGTTCATTTCTTGGCTCGCCAGCCTCTATAAATCCGCCAAATCCTGTAGGAAAAAAATTCGAAATATCTCCTTGACATTTGAATGGTGGATGGTTGTTCTCTAGGAGGAAACTGGTAAAAGTAGATAACTATTAACATTTTGGGCTAAGAAATGGAGTCTGTTTTCAATTACCATTTAAAAAGCTTTGTGCATCCAGTGCCTCTGCTCTTCACTAAGCCCATAACAGCTTCTTCCCCACACTGCAAGGTCCATTTGTTTGCTTTACTTTACTCCTTTAGTACTTTAGTCCTTTTTTGGTGTCACCAGTAAGCATCATCGTTGTGCCGCTTCCCCAGCTGTTCGACAGCTGTCAAAAGAAAAAGGTGTTCGCGGTGTGCAAAAACATATACAAGGAGCAGTCATCGTTTACTGTTTACCAATTAATGTGCCATTGGACATTTAATTTCTAAAATAGAAGCCAGTGATCAGTTGGAGGCACATGACTGTCAATGTGCTGCGAGTGTTTACTATTCTAAGATGGCGCCTACAATTCGGAAAATGGAATGAGGTTTCGTAGTTCAGTATTCACATTCAACCTCCTACGCCGTTGGCGATTATGAAGGCAAATTATTCTGACATATTGAAAGGCAGCAGCTTGATAGATTTTGGTCCGAAGTGTACAACAATACACTGAGCGAGGAAAGGAAAAAGTTGTTGTGTTCCTTACAAAGAAAGGGCGCTTGAGGAAGCTAAGTGCACTGCCACCTTTATACTGATTTAGAAAAGCAGATAGTTGACAACAAAAATGGGCATCTGTTTTCATAACAGCCCAGTGAGTGAGAACATAATTTTAGTCCTACATCTGTGTCTACGCGTGTCCAGGACCGCCTGGAACCATGAACAAGATGTTGCCATTCTGGAAAAAATTGTGCTTCCCGACTAATGAAGGAGACCATGTAACGCTGCAAGTAAAAGATCCAGTCCTGATGGGCAGTCACAAGATGACAGGGCAGTAACAAGGCGGGACTAAGAAGCTTCATTATCAATTGGAAGCCAGCATTTACCCTGGACGATGGCACCAGCCAATGAAAAATATGGGCGGAGCTTCCAAGGCACTTCCACATCTGTTCCTACTACAATATGCCTTGCAAATCGTGCAGCGCATGCGCTGTAACGCGAGGCTCGACCTAAAAAAGGGGGCGAGTGGGAACATCCAGGGTCTGTTGCATCTAAAAGGTGTACTTTTATGCAAAATGTACACACAATTCGCAGCTGATAAACAATATTTTTCTCTACATAGTCTTGTTTGAAGGTTTAGCAACTGGCAGCTAAACGCGTTTGCCTATATCATTTAAATGAAAACTGTAATTGGAAAGATGTCAAAAGCAAAGTGAATGTCTCTTTTTTTTTTTTGTGGGTGTAAACTGCGATTTGAACAGTTTAACATTTATACATTTTAACTGGCATTAGCTGTGGGCAGAAGTCTTTATGGTGCACATAGGTCCTCTAGCAGAGGGGCATGATCCATATACCATTAATTACAACAAGAAAAAATACAACAAAAAATATATGTTCGAGGCATATGAGCTGCAGATTACACACTTTTGCATGGATCACCATCTGGTGTTGGGCCCGGATGTTTGCAGTTTGTTTTTCCTCTTGGAAAGTCTTTGGAATTCACGAGGTCGGTGGCTCCTCCTTTGGATGGTAATGCGCATGGGCTTCGGCTCCATCCTCAGATTGTTTTTTTCCGCCATCGGGCTCGGATGTAATCTTCGCGCTCCGGTTCCGAACAGCTTCCAGTTCGACGATCCACGCGCAATCCTCACCCCAATTCGCTGTATTGTTTCGATCGCGATCTCTTCAATCAACGCTCCTTCTCATCGACACAAACCTTCAGTTCCAGTCGACGGCGGCCTTCGGGCCTACCCAGGCTCCGGTCCCGGCTCATGGAAAGAACTCCATTTAAAAAGTGCCCTCGATGTGGGTCCAAATTTTCCCACACAGATCTTCATGAGGTATGCAACCTCTGCCACTCCCCTGAACTCGAGACTGTCCGGCCTGCAAGTCTTTCCGATCCAAAAAGACTATTCGGGACCGAAGAGCCAGAAGGAACATGGCACGCTCTTCGACGTCCATTCCAGTCGACATCTTAGGAGATGACATCGGCGATTCGGAACATCTTCGCACCGAAGAGGATCTCGTCGGCGCTTCCGAGGCCGACGAGTCAGATGTGAAATCTACCCCCACACACCCGCACCGACACCCAAAAAGGCTTTGGTCTTGCCTAGGCCCGGAAGCGAAGGCGTGACCAGAGACACTGCTTCACACACCCCACCTTCGGGCCCGGTGAAGAAGCCAAGTAAGCCTTCCGGCGGCTCGGGCTCGAGCCAGCCTACCAGTGGTGCCGAGAAACACACTTCAGCACCGAGAAAGAAACCTGCCTCCACCTTGACACCGAGCTCCACACCGAAGCCCTCTGGGTTGAAACCCAGCTCTTCGGTACCGACGCCATCTTCGGTACCGACCAAACCACACAAGGGCACCGACACTTCCAAGCCGAAGCCCATCTCGGCGCTGACCAAGAGACCGGAGGGTCCCAAGCCGGGTTCTAAGCAACAAACCGGCACAGAAAAACCTAAAAAGACATCGGCCCCGACGCCTTTGGCGCCGACGGACCAAATTACCTCACCAGAGCTATTTACACCGGATCCCTTGCAAAAATCTCTCACCAAGGATCCAAAAACTGGACATTTGACACTCTCTTCCAAAAAGAGACATTTGGAGAAGCCTGCTCCACCTCCAAAGAGGAAGGACTCTGCTACCTCTCCATTCAGAATACCTTCCCCTCCACCTCCTCCTCCTTCCCCACCTCCACCCCTCCGTCCTCTCCACCCCCACCTCACCGTTCTCCTACCCCGTCTCCAGACGATGATGATCAGGGGGACCCATATCCTGATACAGGGGATGTGCCACAGGACCCCACCCCTACAGGATCCCCAGATCCATGGGACGATTGCAATATTCCAGATATCCCCAACGTCCCACAAGACTATCTTTTTACCCTTCTAGACCATCTCCACCAGAAGATTCATTAGGGTTCAACCATCTTCTGCAAAGGGCGGCACATTATCACGGGGTGGACTTGCATACCGACCCCGTGGAGGAAGATTTCCTCCTAGACACATTTGATACCTCACATAGGTCCACCTCCATACTGCCCATGCCCAAAGGGGTGGTAAAGCATGCGGCAGAAGTTTTTAAGGACCCAGTTAGAGCCAGGGTCATTAACCCACGTATTGAAGAAAAAATACAAACCTGCTCCTTCAGACCCCTCTTACATCAGAGGACCAGCGCCACTAGATTCTTTAGTAGTATCTACGGCACGTAAAAGGGCAAATTGACAAGCTTCAGGTGATGCACCACCACCTGACAAGTAATCAAAAATACTAGATGCATCAGGCAAACGCACAGCATCCCAGGCGGCCAACATATGGCGTATAGCAAACACTCAGGCACTGCTGGCCAGATATGACGGGGCTCATTAGGACGAATTGGAAAGCATAATGCACCATCTCCCTGAAAAATATAAAGCTAGGGCCAACGAGTTAATTCAAGAGGGTAAAACAATCACGAATACCTCCATACGTTGTGCCCTAGATGCAGCAGACACAGCCTCTAGGGCCATCAACACCAGCGTCCTTCTCCGTTGCCATGCTTGGTTAAGAGTATCTGGTTTTAAACCAGAAGTACAAGCCTCCATCCTTAACCATCCCTTTGACCAGGAACATCTATTTGGGCCAAAGGTGGATGAGGCCTTAGAAAAAATGAAAAAAGACATGGATTACCCCCCTCCCCCCAGACCATTCCATTCCGGTCGGGGTCCAGACTCCAAAATTTCCTTCATGTCTGGGAGACCATCACCTCATACAAATGGGTGACCCAAATAATTCGGTCAGGCTACTGCCTAGAACTAACATCTCCCCCCCCCCCCCCCCCAAACATTCCACCCAGGCAACGCCCAATGTCACAAGAACATTCAAAATTACTAAAGCAGGAGGTAATCTCCCTCCTACAAAAACAGGCAATAGAACAGTTCCTGTCAATCAACAAAATATGGGGGTCTACTCCCTATATTTTCTCATACCAAAAAAGGAAGAGACTCTACTACCTATTCTAGATATCCGGCCCCTAAACACATACATACACTCAGACCATTTTCATATGGTAACGCTTCAGCAGGTACTTTCGCTCCTCTCCCAAAACTACTTACTCACCACTCTGGACTTGAAAGACGCATACTTCCACATTCCAGTGCACCAGGCTCACAGAAAGTACCTCAGATTTGTAGTGGACGGACAACACTACCAATTCAAAGTGCTCCCTTTCGGAGTCACAACAGCACCACGGGTATTCACTAAGTGCCTGGCAGTAGTGGCGGCACACTTGAGAAGACAGCACATTCACGTCTTCCCATACCTAGATGATTCGCTGATAAAAGCCACTTCATACAATCGGTGTGTACAACACACCTCCACCACAATCAAACTACTGCACCAACTAGGCTTCACGGTGAACCACCAAAAGTCACAGCTACAACCATCCCACATAAAACAATACCTCGGTGCCACCATAGACTCCTCAAAAGCGATAGCCTACCCCAATCCGGCCAGAATCGCAAGCATTCAGGCTTTGCGACAAAAATTCATACTTCAACACTCCCTTCCAGCACGAGTGTTCATGCAACTAATAGGGATGATGGCCTCTTGCATTTTCATAGTGCCCCACGCAAGACTCCAGATGCGTCCCCTTCAAGAGTGCTTAGCGCACCAGTGGAACCAGGCCCAAGGTCAACTGACAGATCTGGTGTTGGTAGACGGTCGCACCCATCACTCTCTGCAGTGGTAGAACATCAAAAACCTTTCCAAAGGTCGACCGTTCCTGTACCCGGTTCCCCAGATAATATTAACGGACGCATCACTCTCCGGCTGGGGAGCTCACCTATTACATCTCACCGTGCAGGGCACTTGGACGCCTCAACAAAAGTTACTCCATATCAACCATCTGGAGTTACTAGCAATCTTTCTAGCCCTAAAATCTTTTCAAATACAGATTTCAGGCAAGGCAGTCCTCATTCGCACAGACAACATGACGGCCATGTATTATATACAAAAACAAGGCGGCACACACTCTCCACAGCTCTCTCAATTAGCACAGAGCATATGGAGATGGGCAATTCCCCACAAAATATTTCTTCTAACTCAACATGTCCCAGGAGTCCAAAACACCGTGGCAGATCTGCTCAGCAGACAGATGCAACAGATCCACGAGTGGGAACTTCACCCACAGGTTCTTCATCCGTTCTTTCAAATGTGGGGGCATCCACAGATAGACCTCTTCGCCACCCACGAAAACACAAAATGCCCAAGCTTCGCCGCCAGATACCCACACCCATTGTCCAAAGGAAATGCGATATGGATGAACTGGTCAGGCAAATTTGCGTACACTTTTCCGCCTCTCCCACTCATTCCATTAGTGGTGCGCAAACTACAACACTCCCTCACACTAATCCTAGTAGCTCCAACGTGGGCCAGACAACCGTGGTACACCACCCTGCTGCAACTCTCTAGTACCACACCAAAAACTACACCTCTCACCATGCCTCCTAACCCAGAACCATGGAGAGATCAGACACCCGGACCCAGCTCAGCTCAACCTTGCGATCTGGCTCCTGAAATCCTAGAATTTGGGTACCTAAATCTTCCCCCGGACTGTATGAACGTCATCAGAGAAGCTAGACGACCTACCACTAGAGCGTGTTACGCGGCCAAGTGGAAACGATTTGTTTATTGCCATAACACCATCAATCCCCTGGACGTGTCTATTCAACACATCATAGGCTACTTACTCCACCTACAAAGGTGTAATCTAGCCTATACGTCCATTCGACTACACCTCGTAGCAATTGCAGCTTACAAAACAGGCAACCTCTTTCACTCTTTAGAGTACCTGCCATTAAAGCCTTCATGGAAGGCCTAAAAAGAATAATTCCCCCCAGAGTACCACCTTCACCTGTGTGGAACTTAAATATTGTTCTCACAAGACTAATGGGGCCTCCCTTCGAACCTTTACACAAATGCGAACTACAATTCCTAACATGGAAAACAGCTTTCCTTGTAGCCATCACTTCCCTCAGAAGGGTCAGTGAGATACAAGCACTTACCATACAAGAACCTTTTCTTCAGATGCACCATAACAAGGTTGTTCTCCGTACCAACCCAAAATTCCTACCTAAAGTCATTTCCCCTTTTCACCTAAACCAATCTGTAGAACTACCAGTATTTTTCTCGCAACCACAGACCGTTGCAGAAAGGGCTCTGCGCACACTAGATGTCAAACGAGCCTTACTCTACTACATCGAGAGAACACAACCTTTCCGCAAGACCAAACAACTGTTTGTCTCTTGCTCTCCACCACACAAGGGCAACCCCATCTCAAAATCAGGGATAGCTAGGTGGATTGTAAAATGCATTCAGATTTGCTACCACAAAGCAAAACGAACGCTATCTGTTCCCCCTAAAGCCCATTCTACACGAAAGATAGGGGCTTCCATGGCATTTTTAGGGAACATCCCATTAGATGATATCTGCAAAGCAGCTACATGGTCAACACCGCAAACTTTCACTAAACACTATTGTGTAGATGTGCAAACTAAGCAACAAGCTAGTGTGGGCCAGGCTGTACTCAAAACATTATTTCAAACCACTGCAACAGATACCGGTGGTCGCCGCTAAGGTTGGGAACTGCTATATAGTCTATGCAAAAGTGTGTAATCTGCAGCTCATATACCTCGAACGGAATATGCTACTTACCAGTATGCATCTGTTCTTGGCATGTAGAGCTGCAGATCTACACACGCCCACCCACCTCCCCGGCTACCTGTATCTGTTCCAGTTTATCTTATTTAGATTCCCACATGGGTTTCTTCACTGTTACTATGCTCCATCTTTCCCTGCTGGCGAAAAACCATCTAAGGATGGAGCCGAAGCCCATGCGCAATACCATCCAAAGGAGGAGTCCCCGACCTCGTGACTTCCAAAGACTTTCCAAGAGGAAAAACAAACTGCAAACATCCGGGCCCAACACCAGATGACGATCTATGCAAAAGTGTGTAGATCTGCAGCTCTACATGCCAAGAACAGATGCATACTGGTAAGTAGCATATTCCTTACGAACATATTCCTATGTCTTCAATGCACCTCAAAAGCTGTTGATGATGCAAAGGTTTGGATGGCATTCAGGAATGTAATCCGTAGTAAAGAAAAGACCGCACATCCTAAGGAGGTCAGATGAACTTGTGACTGTCTAAATACTCCGATCCTGTTCAGCATTCCCACGCAATAATTTTTTTTTATAAACCCCCTGAACTGCTCCCGAGTGCCTGCTTTGTCACAGCTTGAAATAGCTTGCCATTTTAAGTGTTTCTGTGCCTTCTGTCTCTGAACAGAGCAAGGCAATGTTTGCATCCTTTTTAGATCAGACAATTTGGGACACCGGTTGGATTAACGAGATGATAAAACTCCTTTGTTAAGGCGCACATAACAGCCTTCCGTGGAAAAAAGCAAATGTGACTGGACAGGGATGACAGCCAACATAATGTGCTTAACATTGATTATTGTCCCACGAATGAAAACATTTAATGCACATGACACCGCGTTAGCATATGCAACGGCGCAATGCAATTAAAACCTCATGATAAATTTGTAAGAAGCTACATCAAAAGGATCCTCTTGCAAATGTCGCCCACTGTGCATGAATAATGAGGCTGAAGGCTATCATAGCTATTATACAGTGCATACATCTCAACGTGCAGCATAAAAAGATAACTGGCAAAAATTTGCTTTCGCTCAACTCCACAACTTTTGAGAAAGCCGCAGGCTCAATCAAAGTTAAAACTAGTTTCTCCCGTCCCAGCATGCACCTTACAGTAGAAGCTGAGGCTGTAGGGTTTTATACCACAGAAACCTAGGAAGAATAGAGCGTCATACAGCAGCCAATCTGTTCTGAACGTTTTTTCGGCATAAGCAGCGGTCACCCACCGAAGAAACGTAGTTTTTACATATCAGTGCATTACGAAGCAAGCGTGTCTGTTTTGGGTTATAAATAAAGTAGCATCTCTCAACATCATGATAGCTTTTATTAGCAAAAATAAAAAAGGTTAATACACTTTTGTAAGGGTTCAATTTAAGCAAGTGTGGGCCAACCATGCCTTCAGGGCCATGGGGGGTGGAGAGGGGTGGGAGGGGAGTCGTTTTCGGGACAGTACTCTTGCTGTAGGGTTAGAAAACCGTGCGCAGGACCTGCAACACCTATAGCAAGCTGGGCGAGCCGAAGAAAAAACTAAGGCACTCTGCAGGAAACACCATAAAGCAAACACTGCATCGGGAAAAGAACAAGCCACGGGGAGGGTATTGCTCGGGGACGGAGGAGGAACAATGGCGCATACAGAGAACGTGGGGGGAGGTGGGTTCCGGAGCATATTTAAGTTCTAGTGTGACGTCCATAAAGCGGGCTCCGTGCTGAGTTTGAAAGACCAGATTGGAGGGAGCAGCAGAGAGTTTGACATACCTGTGCGGCCTAAAGGAAAGAAAACAAATTAAAAAAAATAATAATTTGTTCACGAGCCGTTAAAAGGAAAAGAAAGTGGAGGGATGGGCTCCATGCTAAAGCACTGCTTTAAAGAGGCAGTGCTGTGTCTAGCTGGATAATGAAAAAGCCATGAACAGCATATTGTGCAACATGTTAAGTAAATAGTTCTCCGGAAGTGCTAATGAAAGCTACAGAGTAAGGACACATGTAAGATGGGCTGTCCTTATGAGAGGTAACAGGAGAGAGGGTGGTACTAAGGAGGGATTTCTAAGCCGATTGATAAATCAAGTCATCCTTTACAAAGGACACCAAGAAGAGCCAATTGTAAAGGTGGGCGGGACATGGACATGGGTGGAGCTTAATGCCCATAATCATTAATACAGCACTGTCTGGGCGAGACCTAAAAAGTGAGAAAAGAAAGGGGATAAAGCTCTGCACAGTCTTGCTATAGGCCCCATCCCCAAGCACCTGATAGTGTTTCTGCCCACAAGTTTTGATTGGTGGTGGTTGGGCAGGGGGGTGGTACAGAATGAAAATAGCTGCAGTATTTAGGTTCTGGGCCAGTTGACATTTTATATACTTGATACATAGTTTTATATCTCTGCAGCCAAATGATTGTGATGAGCCTCACTGTATATTACTATAGTAGATCGTCCTTCAGTGCAAAAAAACGAAGATGAAAAATATTGTCATCTATTCTAGCCTACTCCCTTTCGTTGTTTTTTTAATGTAATAGTTTCTTTGGGAAATCCATAACTAATCTATACAAATGCCCCTTTGATAAATTCAGAATTGTCTAGTTTTCATAAATCTATTGTTTTCTGGATTCAGCCATAAGTTTCACTGTTTCCCTCATAAATTGCAAGTACTTAGAAACTGCAAAAAATAGGACATGTTGTCCACCACAAAGAAAACTGAAACAACTGGGATTTTATTCAGAAAGCTGGAAAGTGGGTAATGGAGCACTGTTTCCTGTTAAACAAAAAAGCCTTTTGTCACATTTTGGTCATTTTCTTGGTTGAATAAAGTTATGAAGGCTCAAGCGTGAACTACCCTAAATATCAAAAATAGGGCTTGGAGAGCCGCATCATTTATAGAGTTAAAGGGCCACGGTGAAACTAGACTTAATTATTTAAAGTCATTATCTAAAAGCACTCACTTGCACAGGTAAAGGGGACAAAATGAAGTGGCGACCTGCCATTGAATGAAATTCATAAATCACAGGCGCATTTGCGCTTTTGTATAGTGATTCCCATGAGGATATCAAAGTACTGATGATGGATTTGATTAAGATATGGGATGTTTAAGTTGGCCTTTAGTGGGTATTAGTGGATAGTCCTAAATATGCTCTATATAGCACTGTATAATACTAACCTGCTGGCGATCAATGGAGTGCTGTCACTGTGGAGATTATCCATAAAACAGTATGTGGAGATCTTCCTTCTGCAAGCCTTGTATCCTAGAAGAAAGATTCTATCCACAAATACCAGGCAGTCTCTAACCATTACGCAGGAATACAGCATGAATCGCATACATGCCACTTTCGATTGCATTTAAGGGGGTGAGAGGGATGCTAGTTCTCATGTTAAGGGAGCTCAAAGGCCTTTTCTGATGGGGCAACACTTTCCTGCCAGAGGTACAGGGGAAATAAGCGTGTGGCTTTACATTCTCTGCTATCACCAGCAGCCTTTCCACCTTACTCCTGATGAATAGCTCAGTAGCAACTTTCCACTGTGGATGCAGGCATACTTTGGCTGCACAAATTGTCAAGCCAAACTTTGTGCCCACTGATGACTTACAAAAACTGTGCATAGTAGCGATATCGGCTAGCCTCCCCCAGCTACATTGGTAAATGATTACTTGAAATGACTCCTGCTTCACATTGTTTGGACAGATATTTCTGCCGCTGCAAGTTTATTTCAGAAAATGAAATATGCCACATGGTGGGTTAACTCACAGGCGATCCAAAGGCAGGCAGCGTTGAGTAACCTAGGCTGCCCACCTGCCTGATGAGCCAAATGGCACTGTGGTCCAACCTATTCAGTGCTTCATTTCCAGTTGGGGAGTTTTCTTCCCTTACGGACTGTGGACCACCAGTCCAGGAGAAGAACTCTCACCTTTCGAGGGCAGAGCGCCACCAGGTAAGCCCCCAGTTACTCAGGCTTGCAGCCGCCCATGGGACTAACAGAGTGCCGTTGGTTACATCCCAGGGTCCTGCCATAAAGACTCCAGTTTTGGCATAGAGCCCCTGGATGTGCTCCCTGAGATGGTTACCTTACTTGTCAAAATTACCTCTAGATCGCCCTGCCTGCAGCACAAAGAGTTCAACATGTTCAACACAGGGGGGGGGGGGAAACATCGCCTACACTCCGGGTACGGGATGTGGTGGGTAACAGCGTGTCTAGTGGTGAAACAAAGGTCTTCACCTGGACAGGGGCAGGTAGAAGTACCTTGGCCCCTGCCCACCCCCACGCCTGAAGTGACGCAGGAGTGCACCAGATGCGAAGGACTCTGGGTGTGGGGGTCCCAACGAGTGGACTACCGGGGAAGTGTGCCTGAATGCGGCACTAGAGGGCTGCTTTTTGGAAGGTGCCCTGCATGCACCGCAGACAACTGCACAGTTCCTCTCTCCATGTGAGAGAAATCCAAACCTAGCCAGAATGTAGAACAAACTGCAAATAGCCTATCTTTCTAAACAGTACTAGGTCTCTTGTCCTACCAGTAGTTAAATAAAATCTTTAAATGACTTTTAAGAAACTGAAATTACACCTCGTGACCAGGGAATAATAGCTTGGTATTTGCCTGCCTGAAATGTTGAAATATATCCACTCCTGCAGGTGACCACTGCTATTGACTGGATGACAACTGGACTTTGGAAGTAGATTACACTTTTCTTAATTGGCGGTATAGGGTGTGCCTGGCTTATAGCACAGATGTGGTATTGCAGTTCTTTAAAGACCCAGTGAATGTTTGCTACTGAAGAGAGCCCTCTAAAAAAAAAGACTGCTTCTGTATGACTGTGGGGGTATAATTTTAAGTAAATTCATCAAAATCCAGGTGGATTACTTAATTTTTTGTGTTATTGACACAATGAAAAAGAAAACAGTTGTTACCCTGTCACTCTTCATGTCCATGGTTTTCTCAAAGGTTGCAGGGAGGAGGGGGAATATTTATTCTGTATCCCTGAACAATGCAGAATTCTGCATCCCATATCTATAAGTCGCAGTTCTCGGATTACTCTTACGTTTGTGATTGATTGACATACCTGTCCCTGATCTAAGAAAGGGTGGTAATATACTCTTGAAATGTTTGGGGGGTGAAACCACATCTACTTCAAGCTAGTTAACTGGCTATTGTGGGCAGTCTCTTACCAGTATAACATGTGAACCTTAATATCCTTCCCATTTGACTAGGCCTGTCACAGAATGAGCCCAAAGGTTGACTGAGGAGAACATCTTTACAAGGTGTCATTTCATTACCTTCTTCAGCAGAGTTTTGTGGCTCCAGAGGAGTCTGTTTCTCCAGGCTTTAAGCGTGCACCAAACTTAACTGCTGTCGTGCCCACATTAACTTCCTGTAACAGACCCTCAATACGAGCTGATTCCCATTCTGGAGATCCGGTAGGAACTGAAATGTTATCGTTCCAGGACTGGAGATCCTGTTGCTGGAAAATTCCATAACATTTGCTTCTGTATAGTTTGGGTTGGGAGCCACTTTGAGAGTTCTGTAGTTTCAGAACTGGGCTTTCATGTCTGTTTTGCAATTGAAGGCAGTATTTCTGTCTTGAAGGCTTCTTGCTGCTGTTACTGAGCAGAAAGGTGGAAATCTAAACTGATAACAGCACATCTGTGGTCCCTATCAACCAAGGCCTGTTTACTCGTCTCATTTGTACATTCGCATAGTTTTGGACTTAAGTTATGTCCAGGGTCATTTAGCTATCTTGCACATTTCTCGTCATTTTCAGAACAGCCAAATTAACTTTCTCAACAACGGGACCCATAGCCCTCAGGAGTAAGTGTAGACTCTTCTTTTTAGTATGTAGGGAAGTATGGCGGAGAGGTTATTTGGCGCCTGGTAGAAACAATATTCTGTTTGTTAGATTTTGGTGGACAGGGCTTGGGTTTCAATCAGGGACAGAATGATACTTTATGCCTATACATTTCTCCTGTCCCTTCATTTTCATCATGGTGCACCATTCTGAATGGCCACCTTACATAACTTTTACCTGTAGAAGAGCATCTTTTGTCTTTGTAAAATTCCTACCACTGTCCGCTCTGAATATTTTGCCAAGTTTGGTCACTTGATTCCTCAAGTTAACTTAGGCACACATTGCTTCCCTAAACACATTGAAATTCTTTAGGTGGCCAGGAGAGCTGTCTCTAGATGATCGTATTAGAACAAGTGGCCCGAGTTTTGTAATTTTTCTTTGCATACGGTTGCGAACCGTCTTTACAGTATATTACATTTTTACCCATCTGATATTCTTCTAAAATAACACCTAGTACTCCTCTTCGCTACAGAAGCTTAAAAGGTAGTTATAGATGTTCTTTTCAGAACTGCTAGTGTTATTTTGACTGGTTCCGTCTCTCTAATCTCACAATCCTAGTTATATGTAGGAAAATGTTATATGCTGTGATTTGACACGTAATACTTGTAAGTCTGGTTTCCATTAATCTAGTTGTCATGCAAGAGCACTTCATATTGATACAACCTCAGGTGTAAATTGTGCTCCTCTTTCGAACTATGTCCAGTCATAATGGTTACAGGAACTCCTCCCTCATGTTTGCTGAATATCCTATCGGATTCAACATGGGAAATATTTAATCTGCTTTTTCCTATGTCCCGGTATGGATACAAGACCAGCTTGAAGATGCTATCTAGATTTTACGAAGTCCATTTCACCCTTGAGCAGGCTTATCGATCCATACAGTGATCATACCTCCGGCACAGGAGACTCCAAAGATCCTCTTTTGCCCCACATGGTCTTCTGTGTTGAGGAACGATCCACTGTTGTGGGACGTTTGCCTTGTGACACCATTACATGCTCGTGCAGTTAGTTGAAGCCAAGGCAAAAATCTGTGTGGGGTTTTTTTTTGCCACACCATCTACTGTAACGTTGCTATGTAGGCTGTTCTTTAGCCTATTTTTGTAAAGAGTCACGTTTTGATGTTGACTCTAGATAAAATGCATTATTTTACTAGGCAGCTGCTCTCCTGAACATTTTTGTTCTTTTGTGCAACTCCCAAAAATGTCCTTACCAATTGAATGCCATGACATTAGTCATGCTGTGAACCTGTCCACCTTTAACCCTCGTCTGACATATCTTTTAGTAGTTAATAATACACATGTCATCAAACATTGCTTTATGCCGATCTATACCATACCATTTCCAGCAACATTTTGGCAGCTTATCTGCCACACAGTCACGTTTACAGCAATTCTGCCTTTTGGTTTGATTCAGTATCTGTCATGAACTGCCCAACACCATTACAGCCATTTTCACATTGTCATCAGTTGCTTTACTGTATTGTATTTCACTGTCCACTACGTCAAACATGTATGTACAGTTGTCAAATGTGACTAATTTTTAATGCTCATCTTCTATCTTGTATGGTTTTATCAATTTAGGAAACCCTAAAGGAGCAATGCTAACACACAAAAACATTTTGAGCGATTTTTCTGCTTTCATGAAAATGACTGAGGTAAATATGAAGCTGAAATCCTCATTGTTTTTTCATAATATTTTGATGCATTAGTGTGTGATAGCCTAAGTGGGTGTAGAATGAACATGAAAGGTGGTGATTTACAGTGACGCTGTGCCTTTGCGGCATAGTGCTATTTTATTTGCGGGTTCTAAGAGTTCCTTTTGCCAAGATGGAGCCAAGTACTTTATTTTACAAGGTTGTTCGTTTTGGAAGAAAAAAAACTATCTGAATTGATGCTGTGAACGTCCGCAGTCCCACTACTTGTATTTTGAACTCCGATTGTGAGCATCTGAACTGTATCTCACTTGTGATGGAATATACACTTGCACTAAAACTGCAATTACCAACGTAATCTTCAATTATACAACCATCATCTGCATCCAGCTACTAAGATCATGATCACCCCTTTGCTGAAACAATCATTTTCTGATCCATAAAGATGGGCTACTCAGGTTGGCCATTGCTCAATTAAAAAGCAACCTCTAACACCTGGGCAGCTACAAAACCTTGAAGGTGCCACTGGCAAACGTGCCCAGCTTTATTGGTAGAAATACATCTCCCCTCCTTTGCCTACTTGATCTAATTGGAGAATTCAGGATAAAAGATCCACACTGCCAATTACGAGGCTTCAGATTGTTCCATGTCCTTCCCAGGACAAAAGTCAGTGGCAACATTTCTCTATAGCTGGTTGCACCATACTACCTGCAAAGACTTTACTCTCTGAACTCAGCTGTTGCAGTGCCACACTGTATTGAGGCTAGAAAATATTCGGAATATGACTAGGCTTTTCATTGCTGAGATGAAGGCACCCAATTTCATTGAGCATCTCTGACACACCCATCACCCATTATTGGCACGGGCAATTTTCACAATGGCAGGATGACCTCAGACATGATCTATGGAAGCTTCCAAACTCCACAGTCACGGTTTGCATTAGATAGTAATTATCTCTTCAGCACACTACAAACACTTGAGCTAAACTCGTCGTGCTAAACAGTCTGTCCACCTGTTCACAAAGACTCGACCCAAGTTAGATCAGCAGAATGCATTCCTTTCAGGCCTGCCAAAGAAACTAGCCATCTTATTGTATGTAAAAACCTCTTTAAAACAGCATTTATAAAAATGAGAGCCCAGTTGATTCTTTTTCTGAAACGGGCTTCTCATCAATGACCAGATCCCGTCCTAAAAAGCGACCTCACGCATATTGGCAGCTTAGCTAAAATAAATAAAAAACAATCTTCCACTGTTTACCAAACTTCTAGATTTTATAAACCCTCAGTCGTTAATTTACTTGGCTAAAATGCTTACAATAAACTTAAAACTACAAAACCAGAAAACACATATTGGCTTAAGAGACTCAAACTGATTACTTATCTAGTGGGTAGAATGTAAACTGTAAAAAAAAAAAAAAAGGCTTGTTGGACCTAGTTGCATTTCAGCATTATAGAAATGCTGGAATATGTTTGCAAGCACACCTTCTGTTCCTTTCGACGACTCTAGATGTGAATGGATAAAGAAACGTGTTAAAATACAACATTGGTTTCTATTGTGATTGTCCCTTGCCAAAAATGAAGCAGTTGGGTGACATTACTTTAATGGGGCTTAATAAATAAAGAATGAAAGTAACAGTTTTTACTTAATAAAAAAATTCCTGAAGCCGATGAATATTACGTTTTGTTACTTTCGTAGGAGGAATTTACATTAACAGTAAAAGTTGGAAAGTGTTTAGTGTTTCCCTTTAAACGCTAATTCTGAAAGGAGTTGTATTTTTTGATTTAGGGATGGGAAGACTGAATTGGAGCAGGTAACAATACTTTCTTTTAAAGGCTGCTGAATTGGTAAATAGGCTACCCTATGCCTCCAAAAAGCTGTCTTCCAAATGCAAAAGTTTTATAAAAAACACAGACCCCTCACTACCTGCTCTACACCCATTTGTGAACATAGGTTGGAGAATGCTCCTCACCTGGCAATCTATGATATCCGCTCGCGGTAGAAAGTCCGTTTTGATAACTGCTGACCTGTTAGTAGAAATTGGTGTACTGTGGTGGGGAATACTTGCTTATATTATGTGACCTCTCCTGTGGTCTGACCACATCCCCATCTTTCAGTTCTGTTCCCTGAAAACAACCCATTTTAATCCGCATGCTACCTTGTGCATGGGGGCTTCTGGCATTTCTAATACCAGGTCTAATCCTCTGAAGATGCTACTTGTGAACTTTGACTAGCATACCAATAGTGATATTTATCTAAAGCAGCAGAAAAGGGAACTATTAGTGATAATTGCGGCTGAGCTAATTTTCCTCTCCCAGTCATGGTTTGCGATTAGTTTCGGTCGAAATTGAATCTGATGAATCTAGCTGTTCAGGAGAGTCGATTTATAACAAAGTTGCATGTGCCCATTGTTTTCCAGAGGGATATAGATATTTCTCCTCCCCACTGCTCCCAATGTTTGACCTTTCATTCTGACTTCAGGGCAGTTGTCAATGACAAGTGTTTTGATGTGTGTTTTTAAAGGATTCTGAGATTCCAGAAATTGAAACGGCCTCTTTAGTGAGTTTATAGTTTGTGTCTCTTTTATAAAGAACTATCTTGAGGAGCAAACATTCAGATGAACACTTTGAGAACTAAAACCCTTTCTTCCCGCAAGTGACTTGAAACTGGCAGTTCAAGCTCTAGTTATCCCAAGACTAGACTATGGGAGTGCAATGCTTTGCTGTCTTCCCAAATCATCAACGGCCCCTCTAAGATCCTCACTCAGTTCAGCTGCCAGGCTCATCATGGGCTCAAAAAGAAATTGCCACATCTTCCCCGACCTCAGAGCTCTTAACTGGCTATTATTTGAAGCAAGAATTCAACAAAAAAATTGCTTGCATGACGCTCAAAGCCCTACATCACAATACTCTGAGTTACTTGGCCCAGAAATTGGTGCTCTCATGTGGCAACAGATCCTCCAGAAGTTTCAGCAATCTTCTTCTGAAAACCACATGTTTTGACAAAAAGAAAACGTACAACCGTGCCTTCTCTGGAATTGCTCCTAGGGTATATGGAACGCATTTCCCCCGGGAGCCAGACGTAATCCCTCTTCTACCTCTTTTTTAAGAAAGAAGTAAAATCTCTACTCTTGGAAATTCACATGAAACATGTTCACGCTATACAAAACCTTCAAAATAAATAACCTGGTGAAATTTTAATAAATGTAGTATGTCAAGTTATAAATTGCTATAAGAGACCTTATTGTCACCGTACCTCAGTGGATTCCTAGTGATTGTGATCGGATGATTTCTAAAAGTTCTTTTGATATTTCTGAACCGATGTTATCAAAGAACCACCCCTAAAGTATAGACTGTGCCCTTGGATAGGCAGTTCCAGGGATTTAAAGGTAAACCGTCTGTTAAGTCACCCTTTGGTTTGAAAGTCTGTACATAACTTCAAGGGATGTTTGATTGCCTTTTTTGGAATGCAAGAGTCCCAAACAGTGGCTTACAAAACATGCATTGGGTACACAGTTTAAGTAGGAGGGAGTCTGCCAAATTTAGCAAGATCGGGTTAAAATGTTCAGCCTACTCCATAAATAGGAAATTCAGACTTTTCCTGCATTTATCTGCATGGTCATTAAAGTAGGTTTATTAAAGAGACTGGCTGATGGAGCTTTTCTCAATGTTTTGGGTCTTTTGAGGAGAAAACGGTGGAAGAATGTAGTGGCTGAATCGAGGCTTTACTTTAAATTATAAACCTTTTCACGTTCTGAACTTTATTTGGAAAAAAGGCAAAATACAGCTCAGAATGTATCTCCTTTTATTTAAACTTTAAAACAAAATTGATCTTGTAAGTACTAGGCCTGCTGACTTGCCATGTTTCTCTAAGTTGTTGCTGCTGATAAGGAGAGGTGGATCCATTGACAAATTGTTTCCTAGTTGGTACTTTGCAATGACTGCCATGGAATGTTGTCTTCTTGATCTGTATCATCCCTAGGAATTGGGGAGAGATACCTCTTCTACATTGTTCCTACTTTTTCTGAATTAAACCATCCGTCTGAAAATGCATTACTGTTAACTGAAATCTTGCTCTCAAACGTTACCTGCCATTAATTATTTCAGTTGATTATGCATTGGCTCACTGGAATGCTTGATACGTGATTATTAGTCCAGGAAGCAATTTGTGAGGGACAAGAAAGTAAGATATAAGAGCCTCTAGCCATGTATTCTTTTTTGCTGTCATAGAAACCAGAGAGATTATACTAACCGGCAATTAACACTGCCTTGTTAACGATCACTTTTGAATACAGAGCAAGTTCAGCTCCAGTCATTTAATCATTGTGTGTGTGGATCTATATGTATATAGATCTATATACCCTGTTTCACATTGACCCATCATGTGCTTACTCTTTAAATCAGGAGATTGTATTTTGAAGTCTTTTTGGTCCTTGTACATCGAATTTTTGGAGGAACAGTTCACTGTGGCCTACCTGTAAAAGTAAACGTTACTCAATGCCGTGATAGTCGTTTCAGAAAAGTAAGTGGTAAAAACCACATCTGTTACTTGACTGTTTTAGTCCCAGACCTACAAAGGTGCACGCCATTCATAAAATCAGTTGCCATCTGCAGAAGGATGAATCGTCCTTGCCTAGATTAAAACTGTGCCCTGTAATTTACACCAGTATCTCTGTATTAATCCGACGTTAATGCAGCTTAATTTGCTGTCTTTGAGCAACATTCACAGATGTGCAGTAGTACTTTAATCATCAGAACTTCCAATCATCCTGATTTCTCACACCTTTTTCTTAATTGAAATAGCCTTTCTTTGAAGTTACGCTTTTTTTTTTTTTTTTTTTTTTTTTTAACTTCTCCCTGCCCTGGAACCTGGACCTCCTGTAGATGTATTAATCGTGCAGTAGATTCGGGCAATAAAGGTGTGTAAAAAATGTCAATACTCATGGTCCATTTAGATTTTCAGATTGCTGTGAACCCATTATTACACAGTCAGCTTGGCCAGCACTCTGATGTCAAGTATTATAATTTTATTTTCATGATGGTAACAGTGGTGTCCATGTCATCAGATATTTGTGCAGGGAGTTCTAATAGGACATCATTGCATGCTCGCTTTTTGTTATCCTCCGGTCTTTTGTATGGTTTTTTTTCCCCCTCCTTGTCCCATTATGTTAAGTCTCTGCTTGTTCATTAACTGCTGAACAGGCGGACCAGGAAAAGACTTTAACAAAACCACCCTACTTCAGGTTTGGGCAAATCGATGCACAAGCCACACAGAAAAAAAACTGCCACATTCTCCTACATGCAGCAGAGTTATCCACTGAATCAGCAAATGAATATTGCTTGTGTATAGAATAAAATATTGGTGTTATTGTTTAACAATTTACACATGAGACTATCCTCTTTCTATCAAGGATGGTACATATTAAAGTTTAGTTTTGGTTTAACGGTTACAGATGTCCGCTTCCCAGTTGTTTTTGTTTATGTGCAGTTAATTGACAGAGTGTATTTTTCAAGTTATGTACAGTGTTCCTCTAACTTTGATTCACCTACTTTGTTTCCTTTCGTACAATTTTCGGGTGTTTTGTGAGTGTCTTTGGCATTAGGAAATGTATGCAAGAACAGAGTCCAGTTCTACAAGTACTTGGCATTTTACAGTCCTGTCAAATTTTACTGTTACATTTTCAAGCAAAGCCTTAGAAATTGATTCCCATCTCCACCTACTGACTAACTTTCTCCGTTGCTGCCCGTGACTCTGGTTCTCCCGCCTTTACCTCTGAAATTGTCTGTCCATGAAATGTGTAGATTTTCTCATTTCTGTGACAAATACCTCCGCTTTGGTAGTTTGTTGGCTTTGGGTTATTTCTGCCTGTCCTCTCCACCAGTTTTCTGTCTAGCTCTTTTATACCAAGGAGATGAAGGGCCTTCTAGTGGGTTGTAGTAGTTTGCCTTCTATGCTTGCTTAAATATATGTGGTGGGCTTGTCAACTAACTCCTGGATGATAATTCAGACTTCAATTTAGTGTGTGCCTATTAATTTTAATAATTATTTCAATATTTGTAAGGTGTTAAACTGCCTATGACGTGTAGTGCCTTACATGATTGAATACTTTTTTTTAATCTGTATTATGATATTGTCTGATCAAATTACATGCTCTCTGCTTTATTAATTTATTGTCCACTTTCCTACCTCTCCAGTCGGCCTTTCAGATTGATATTTTCATTCTAGTGACCGTATAAACCTAGAAGCTCTAAAAGAGGTTACACACCTCCCAATTTGCCTTTTGTTTACGTTTTATGTTTTATTTGCCAAATGTTGGAGAGGTATGAAGGTAGACTTCTAAATTTGAGTTTTGAATAAACTGTAGCAATCATAATCTTTAGTTCTTTGACCTTGTTTTCTTTCTCCCCCTGCATCCCCCCCCCCCTCCTTCCATTTCCTTCTCTGCAGGATGTAGTTTTCCCAGGAGTAGAGGATGTACTGATCTCTTTTCTGCCTCTGGCCCATATGTTTGAGAGAGTTGTAGAGGTAGGCGCTTGCTCTGTATTACCTAAGTTTCATGTTCTGAGTTTTTCTTGTTTCTTACAGAAGTCATATCTAATGAGCCACAGCGATACACACATTTCCTATTTGCCTCTTGCACACATGTTTGAACGGCTTGTACAGGTAAGATGTTTCAGAGAACTGAACAGACTTGTTCCTCAAAGTACATGAGTGTGTGCCACCCACTTCTAAAGGTTATTTTTATTGTTTTGTCCTGTGGCATTTCCAAGTAATAAGAGCTGCAGCTTCCCCGTGCAGAGAAGTGATGTTGAGGGGAACCTGTTTTAAGAGTTGCAGACACCTGAACAGGAGACAATGATTGCCACCCCTCTGGCTTTTCAGCTTTCGCTTGCTTGCTTTGTCTAACGTCCTCCAGCCTTTCTATGCTACAACCTCCTGTACTATAGAAAATAAACTGTTTCCTGTGTCCTTGCCTGGTGTGTATTCTGTTACTTGCTTGCCACTTTACTCAAATACTTGTGTTAATGTGTTCTGTTGTGTTTAATACAATCTCCTTTCTGTACTGTTTAAATCATCTGTGCTCTCTAAAGAATGGACACAAATGAACAACCTTCCTATATAGTGTAATTAAAATCTAGCAAAAGCAAAATTTTCAAGTAGTAACATGAAGGTAGAAGAAAAGGGTGTAATGCACCTTTTTGCCGCAAGGAGGCCAATACTAGGATAGTAGAATAGCTTGAAATTGCCCCATTGAAACTTTTAATTATGCTGGTGGCATCTTCATTGTCAACGGCAAACACGAGAAGTATTGTATCTGAGTATGCAGTGAAAGTTAAGTTACGGTGAGCAGATTTCTGATCTGAAAAAATTAGGATATATAGGTGTAATGTACTTTTATTCTTTATTAATTAATATGAAATATTTTTTTCTGTATTTGCCTCACTTGTAACTGACTTTTGTGTATACGAAGGTAGATATTTTTCAGAACTTTATCGTTTTCTGGATCAAGAAACTGGTGTTGTCCAAACAAACATTGAAAAAGCACTGGTAGTTTACATTTGAAAAGGATGTGGACGGAACAGGGAGAAATTACCTTTTGTTCCGTTGCTTGCACAAAACAGATCGCTCTCTTATTTAGCTGCACCTTTGTTACAGGTCTAGAATTATATTTGTTTACACTTTTTACTACTTTTGTTATACAAAAGGCATTTATTTCAAAACCAATCATTGATATAAATGATCTTATCCAACAGTATTTCCTTCACAACATTTCTGTTGCACAGGAGGCCTTGTCCAACTCAAATTTCCAATCCACCTATATCTAATGACCGCGACAAACTTCTCTGCTTATCTTCACCATTGCTCTTTTGATAATTGGCATTATCTATGCAAAGTAAACCAATCACAAGCCTTCTAATGCTGCTCAGGCCCATTGTTTGCTGAACCTTGCAGACCGCTTCAAATCTATAATTCTATAGGCCAACTATAGTATTTAACAAAGCAAAGCCGGTTTTACTGAAAACCTTACCATCTGAAATGTATAATTAATCATTGTTGTCTTTTTACTGGAGACAGCCAAATAATATAGTGCAGCATTTCATTTACTATTTTAATAAAGATTTATCGGGTTTTTCCATACTAACTGTGCTAAATTTAAACCTGCATATAACATAAAGGATGTATGATGGAACCCTGCGTGCATTTCCCACGCATGCCTTTACTCCGCAGTCACTACCTCTACTGGGATGTTACCACACAAGTCGTTACAATGACTTGCCATTGGTGAACGCTGGACTTTGGAATAGTATAAATGACTATTCCAGCTCCAGTCAGTGTACCAGTAGGGAAGGTGTTGGACTTAAAAGTCCAACAGCTCGTCCCCTAAAGCAAGTCGTAACGACTTGCGTGGTAAAGGAACGCATGGTAACGTCGGAGTAGTGACTGTAGAGTAAAGGCAGGTTGTGGTTCTGTCTGCGGGGATAGTGTTTCCCAACATGAAAAATGCTTAGCTGGTAATATATCATGGCTTATTAAGTCACCAGAACCCCCCAATATCATAATTGAACCATAATGAGCAGTTGGCTATTATTTACACCACATGCATCAGATTTAACAGCATATAGGTTTTCCTATGGCATAGTTGTAATGATTGTGGAATCCCCCTCGATAAATGTAGGTATGCATGTTTTCCAGTGACTTTTAAACTTGTATGTTGAAGTTTTCAAAAGCAAATTTTTATTGTCATTAAGCACTGCTGTTTTTTGCTCTTATATAGGCAATAATTCTGGGCCATGGTGCTCGGATAGGATTTTTCCAAGGTGATATCCGCTTGCTAATGGATGATCTGAAGACTTTACAACCCACGATATTTCCAGTGGTACCAAGATTGTTAAACAGGATGTTTGACAAAGTAAGCTGCAAAAAAGTGTAGGACTGCGTTATTTGTAGATGGTATAATATTTTAAGGTAGAAAACAGCATATGAATATAGATCTTGTTTTGACAGTGCATATTAGCAGTGCATGTTATGGCAGGCATAAAAGACGTAGTGGCAGTGCATAGACTAAATGTATGAGGACATTGGAATCAGTAGCTGATACATTTTTGAGGTAGAAACGGCACAGATGTATAAATGTTTAGCAGCGCATAGTTACATTTGCACAGGGTTACACAGGGAATAAGTAGACCTACATAGAGCCAAAATCCATGGGGTGCGGTTGAATGGATAGATACATTCTTGAGGTAGAACTAGCCTATAGATGTAAATATTGTTTTACCAATGCATTGTAGCAGAACATATTGGGGTAGGCATACAGACACAATATCAGTGATGATGGCATTAGGATCAACAGTGGATACATTCTTGGGGTAGAGATGTGTGTATATATATATATGTGTATATATATATATATATATATGTGCGTTTTAGCAGTGGCATAGCAATGGGGGGGTGGTCTGTGTTTTGGGCCCCCCACCCCCCCCTCGCTCTTGCATGACTTTGCCATAAGGGCAGCAAATGCAGGAATCCTCTCCAGCAAACAGCCCCCTCCACCCCCCATATTCTTCAGGGCGGCAAAGGCAGGTCCTAGCTGTGCCACTGTTTTAGCAGCGCATAGTTAAAATTGCACAGGGTTACATGGGGAGTGAGTGAAAGTACGTAGAGCCAAAAAAATAAGTGGACTGCTGCGTGCAGTCAAGTGGATGGACAGTGTCTTCAGACCCAGAAAAGGTAGCCATTCAGTTCAGTGCCTAAATGATATTCCTCAACTGATTAAAACAGAATATTTTTAAAAGTCAACTCAGACAAAATGCTTATTTGGCAGCAAAAACACCCTCTGGAACAATGCCTGGTGGCCGCAAAGCCTAGGATCCCTGTCAACTCTGGTTAAAATAGCGAGAAATTAGGGTGTTCTGTTCGACATCAAACTTACCTTTTGTTGACCGTTCTAATCAGGTAACATCCTCTTGCCTTCTTATGCTAGAGAACCTACATTTTTTTTAATCGTACCTCCCACTTGAACTTAGGAAATCAGTTATCTCAGCACTTATCATCTTGAAGATGGGCTATTGTAATGCCTTACTGGTAGGAGCCCAATCTTGAAAAAACATCCGACTCTCCAAAGTGCAGCTGCCAAAGTTTTGTTGATTTTCCCCAAATTTTGTTCAGTACCCAAATTAATCAGAGAACTTCACTGGCTCACTAGTGGGGTACGTGTGCAATTCAAAGCTCTGTTGGGTCAACAAGGGACTACACCGCAAGGGTTCTTCAAGATACTCTTAAACTGTTCTTTCATGAGAACTTTACAGTCAAGTACAACCAAAAGAGTACAAGTGCAGAGAATAAGTAAAGCACATTGGGGTGGTCGAAAATTTTCCTACTCCGCTTCTAAGTGGTGGAATGAACTTCCTCACCATCTGAGATCCCATACTCATCAAATTCTGAAAGAATTTCAACACCCGGCTCTTCAAAATATAGCTCACATTTTAGGGCCTTTTAGACTTGCTGTACCTTTTTGTGTGTAAAGGATTTTCTGGATACAAGCGCCAAGACGCCATTTGGTATTGGCACGCTTTACAAAATCCTTGTAACATAAAACCTGGGCGAGGATAGCTGGGGGGGGGGGGGGCATTTTGGTGGCGGGGGGAGAGTGGGGCATAAGTGTTTTCCCTGGGATAATGTTGCCGAAGCTTAGTTCATGGACTTGTGGGTGGCAGCACAGGCAAGCTTTAGGTGGGTGGGTTTAGATATTTGTTGAGGAAGAGGAGTTCTATTTCACCTTGAAGTGGGGGAAAGTATTGATTGCTGCATAAATCTTGCGGCTGTGCGTTTCAGATTCTGGGGGCATATCCAGAGAGAGAGTGGGCTCTGGATTTTTTTTTTCCTGAATTTTGGCGGGATCGGGAGAAGCGTGTTAACTTCGAAGCAGTTTCTTTTGTCGAGCTTTTTATAGTTTATTTGAGCGGTACATTGGTTTATCTGTGTGTAGAGCCTTGGGAGTTAAGCAAGCAGTTTTGAATATTCTCTTGCCTCTATTGGAAGCCATGTTTTGAATATAGCTCTTGCCTCTATTGGAAGCCGGTTGAGCATTTTGAGAGTGGGAGTGATGTGGTTCTGACGCCTCTCTCCCAATAGGCTGGCCGCCTCTTGGAGTATTGCTTTAAGAGGGGCTAGGAATGCTTTTGGGGTGCATGTAGATGTAGCATTGCCATAGTCCTGCTTGGGGAGGACGAGGTAGGGGAGGACGAGGTAAGGTTATTACTGGGTATGCAGGTTTGACTTAAGTTTTTCACTGAGTAGCTGGCACTTATTGCAGAGGTGTTAATATGTTCTTTTAAGCTTGGGTGATGTGTGTGATTCTCAGGGATGTAACAGAGCCAGAGCTGGCCAGTTTGCAGTTTAGTGAAGTTGTTGAGCCAGCTAGTTATGTTAAATTTATTTTTCTTTGGCTTGGATGAGGAGGAGTTTTGTTGGGGTTGAGTTTGAGGTGGTTTCTGGCTAGCCAGGATTGAACTGTGTGTAGTGCTGTTTAGGTACTGGATGTCACTGACTGAGATTTTCATGTAGAGTTGAATGTCATCCGCATAGAGGTGATGGGCAAGTCTAGCTTGCTTAAGGATCACTGCAAGAGGTCCCATATAAAGGTCAAAAAGTGCAGAAGACCGGGTTGATCCTTGCCGGATACCTAGTGAGACTGGCGATGCCTCAGAGGTTTAATTGTTGAATTTCATTAACTGCATGCGCTTTCTTAGGATGAGTCGAACCATTGGAGGACAGTTCGTTTGATGCCTACTTCCCTGAGAGGGTGCTTAGGAGGATGTCATGATTGATAGTGCCGAAGGCGGTTGATAAATCCAGGAGGACGAGGAGGCATGTCTGTCCTTGGTCCAGACCTCGGAGATCATCCACGATGTTTAGTATTGCATTCTGTACTGCAGCCTTACATGAAACCTGACTGGAAGTTGTATTTATCTATGTGGGTGTTGAATTTATGGGTCTGTAGTTATTACGGTCATTTGGGTATGTAATGCATGAACTGCTAGCTATATTGCACTAGGATCTATTAAAGAGGGCATGACGCATTGCTGGTTAGATGCCAATTATACATTTTTCACAACCTTTGTACCTTGAGGAATCTATTTGGGATGTTAATGTAACTATTTGTTACATTGTTCAAGACAGTCTTTTTGCTTTGGTTATCCTTGCGGTTGAACTATGTATTTTATTTTTAACTGTAAATGCTCTTGTCCATTACGTTGAGGCTTTGGGACAGGAGAGGCGAGTTCATTAGCCTCATGGACAACTAAGGAGAATGTGCTTAAAGAAACTAGTGGCAACTGCAAATATTGTTCACTCCTTATGAAATGAGCATTGTCTTGGAGTTGACAAGTGATATACTGTTGCGGGTTTCGAGTTACAGTAGCATAGGTTTCTTACAGTGGTATTTTTCTGTTCTATAGTCCCTCAATTGAGGCTGACCATACTTGATGATAGTTATATGGGGGGTGCAGGCTTCAGTGTAATCCATGTTTAGGGATGCAACCCTACAGTCTCTGGGTTTGAATTAGTCCACCAAAGTCTGTCCAGATCAGCCAAGCACTCGCGCCAGTCAATTGCTGGAGCGCCACTAAATGAGTAGGGTCAAAGGTGAACAGAACAAAAGGTGCTGCAGGGGAGGTTATGGACTCACCAGGCATCTGGTAAGTGGAACACTATCAACAGATGCATTGAAAGTGTTTGCAATCAATATTGCAAACACATATACATATATTCACAAATCTTTTCAAGACGCATAAAGAAATGTATTGGAAGGAGCCTCTATCTGCTCTAAGCCAGTAGACTTAATTTGACATTGTTAGACCAGCACAAGTCATTTCCAAATGCAGAAATGACAGGGCTGCTGCCACCTGGCCAAAAATGTACAACCTTCTTTCTTGACTTTCAGACGAGCTGAATACCATAATGGGGCAAAACCACCACCTCTGCCAGTTACTGCCTCACAAGCAGCCTTCTTTTTTTCTTCCTGCCTTTCGTCAAACTGGTGTCTGGGAAAATAATTCTTTATACTGCCCCCACCAATTTGCTTGCCTATGCCATCGCTCAAAATAAGCTACAGGAGTCGGTGGGGGGGGTGGAGTTGAACGAATCCTACATCACTTCTGTAAGAGACCTGGGTAGTGTCAGTCTGGTAACATAACTTCCTGTCTAAGCAGAGTTCCAGTTTCCTTGCTCTCAAAATCACTTCTTTCCTAGCTTCTCCCCCACTGGCTCACCTGAACCTCAGTCTGCTGGAGCTTAACTCCTAAGTGGAAGCCTCAATATAATTTACTTTCTATGCCACCATCCCTAGGAAATACTCCATTGCTGCAATCACTTTTTCAACTCCATCAAAATTAAGCAGCATCTTTTCTAGACCCACCATGGCATCTTTCTGTATTCTCTAGTCTCATCATTATCTTCTCCTTCCATCTTTTCTTTCTCTGCGATAGAAAGGAGCGATACTTAAAACCTTAGAAGCCTTATTTAAAACTTCAAAGTATTTTTCTCCACCATGGTGGGGTTAGGTCTACCTGCTGCCTATTCCTCAATGCAAGGGCCAGCAGTCCATGGCACAAACCCCCCATGAGGGTACCTCCTCGCATTCCCTTGTGCTCCAGAGCCAGATCTTCCGGAGCTGTTCGCACTGGCTCTGCTATAGCCACCAGGCACTGCAGATCACTGCGGGTGGCCTACAGTTCCACTAAGATGTAGAGATGAAGTCTCTCATGATTTCTTCTCTGAAGTCTTACCTCCAGGCCAATGCAGCCCCCTCCCTGCATCGGCCCTTTAGTCTCTGCCCTCTTGAACCGCATCCCATATATGGGTTAATACCACTGCATTGTCTTCTTCTCGATATGAGCCTTTGTTGTGTTGCCTCAGCTGCCACTTCAGTGTTCGACTGCACTAAAAGCATCTTATGTGGTGAATCTATTTTTCCGAATCCCATTCGCCATGCTCTGAGCTCAGTGTGTGCCCATTTGGTTTCTTCAGGCTGTCTTTTTAAATCTGTTCCCCCCCCCCCCACACACACACTAAACCATCCACCTGCCCCCCCCCCCCCCCACCCAATACCTTCACCTCCTGTATCATAAAGGAGCACTGCTTGTCTCCTACAAATAGCTCAACTTTCGGGCAAATCTACCAACTGCTCACCTAGGCCAATGAATAAATAGCTTGACCTAGTAACTGCCTGTTGAACTGCAGCTAGTCAGGTTTCCTACCAGAACATGGCTTTAAGCTTTGATAGAAGGGAAAAGCTTCTGTGGGTTAATGAGGGGAACCTAGTGGCCTTGATTCTTTTGGACTGGTCAGGCATACTTGACAGACCACGAGATCCTCTTGAATAGGTGAATTGAACCTACAAGAATGTCAAATCATGGCTGGGATCCTTTCTTAAAGGTTAAAGAAAATAAGATGGAGTGGTTGAGGGAGACCACTTTTTTTTTTAATCCAACTTCAGCCTCTTCTATGTGGGTTACCTCTGGGCTTCAGGTAGTCCCTTCTGTTCTTCAGTGAGCACATACTTCTATTGGCTTAGGTTGTGAAATTGTACATTTGTATTTCCATAAATTGGTTTAGTTGGGGAATGAAAGTCCATAACTCTCTGCTGAATTTGGAGTTAGAGCAAGCTAGTGCTTAATGGGGCTTAGGTAGAGTCTGCACTTGGGAGTACCAATGCATGTCACCAATGCCTGGCCCGATAGTCTGGGACAGAATCTTTACATTTTCCCAAGTATTGAATAGCCATGTAGGTGCATGCTTTGATCTCCCTGGAGACATCTCACATCTGTTTAACAGTTGTTACTGGCAGTTCAAACTAGCTAGGAATATTTTGACATTTGGATTCCACATAGACAGGAGCCCTCATAAGTCATCTTGTTCCATTTGGAGTGTGGCACAATTAATTTACTAAAGGATTTAGGGTACGTGCTGGTGTTCAGCCACTACTTGTCGAATTCAGAGATGACTTCAAGGTGCCCTGCCTGGTCTCTTGTGTTGCAGGGTTATGCACACCAATATTTGCCAGCTGCTGTTTAGAATACGAGTCCTAGTAAGACGGAGGCTATATCAATCAATCACATTCTTCTATAGTCCGGAATTGAGAGTGCATGGAACAATGTTGACCTTTGAGGGATTAAGCTATGGAATACCTGCCTAATCAGTTAATCATACTGTACTTGTAAAGCGCAGTGTGGGAAGATAGCTCTTTTTGTGATATACCAATATATTGTTTAGAGAACCCAGAGATTCCCTTGGAAGTGTACAAGGCTCAGTGTAAACCCAAAGTGCTGTATTTGTGGTAGTGTGATCAAGAAGTCTTAGGCCTCACCCAGAGGAGTGTAAGACGTTTGTTATATACATAGGGGGGTCAATCTCTGGTTGTTAGTCAAGCACAGGGTGGAGGGGGGGGGGGGCCACAAGGCAGCATCAGACTCGCATCCTCAGCGGCACAGGGGCGGCCAGGTGCAGAATGCCAACACCATGTTGGGTGCCCAATGCAAAACACTGGGGGAAATCTGTTTAGGAGAAAGGCTGCAGGCTCAGTCCAGGAGGCTGAACGAAGAAAACCCACAGCTGCCCAGATAAGGCATAGTCCTTGTCCTGATTGGATAAGTCCCACCATCTCCAAGATGGCACTGAAAAATGTTCTTCACATCACCTCCAGCACCTGATGGGTGGAGTTGGCAAAGGGAGGCACACCTCCTATTCTCACCTAGTTTTCCTGACTCTTCTGCCAGAAGCGGGGCTAGCAGCAAAGCACTGTGCCTCCCCCCAGGTTGAGCTTTATATCTGGCCTCAGATAGCAAGGGCTCTCGACCTAGGGGTCCAGAAACCTGTCTAGTGGTGGCAGGCTGTCTAAAGTCAGTAAGACCACATCAGAGTTGGTAGGTTTTCAGGGGGCTCTTCTGAGGTGCCCTCTGGGTACATGATTTAATAAATCCAACACTGGCATCAGACACTCTTGTGTTCAGTGAAGCTATCCTGGTGCTGGGGAGTTGTCGAGTTTACAGCCCATGTATGCTCTATGGCTTCCCTCGCACTTACAATATCAAGAAGATACTTAATTATTGTAGGGGCATATCTGATCATGCAGATATGCCAAATCTGGATCTTTAGCACACCCTGCCTTAGGGCTTGTAAGGCCTGCTAGAGTTGTGACTTAGCCACACCTTAGGCAGTGCTGCTTTAACATGGCACACAGGCAGTGTGCCATGTCAACTGTCGTTTGTCTACACCAAGGCATACAGGCTGTAGTGACAATTTGCATGGCCTTGGTTAGGGGACCCTCTTCAGTCCCAATACCCTAGGTAACGGGTACCATTTACTAGGGACTTATGGGGGGCGGGGGGCTAGAAATCTGAAGTTGTGCCAATCGTGGTAGAAACTGGTTAGCAGGGACCCAGTACTCTACAGTCAAAGTTTCATCAAAAGTCAGGCACAAACGGTGTGTGTGTTGGGGGGGCTGGAACATAAACCCACTTTCCCCACACGCTGCTCATCACCCGAGGGGTTTCAGTCGAAGAACCAGGTCTGGAGTCCCTCCCTGAAGTGGCTCAACACGGGTGAAGTGCATTGATGGAGGGGAAGAGTGTTCTAGGACTTGACTTCGAGGAAGGTGAAGGAGCATCCTATGGTGCGGCAGCAGCGGATGTGTGGTACTTGGGAGAAGTGACAGTAGGTTCCTGGGAGGTGGATGGAAATACAGGCGGTGGTTCATGTAGTCAGGTACTTGGTCATGGAGGGCTTTGTAGGCGTGGTCAGGAGCTTGAATTTTCATCTTTTCTGGATAGCGAGCCAGTGTAGGTCTTTCAGGTGCTGGGTGATGTGGGTACTCTGTGGCAGGTTGAGTATCAGTCTGGCTGCTGCGTTCTGGATGGTCTGGAGTCTCCTCATGAGTTTACTGGTGTCTGTATAGAGAGAGCGTTGCCGTAGACCAGCTAGCTAGTGATGAGGGCCTGCTTCACGTTTCCTGGTGCTGATGGGGACACTTGAAGACTTTGCAGAGTGTGGAAGCAGGCAGAGGAATCCGCGTCGACCTGATGTTTCATGGAGAGTTCTCTGTCCAGGATGATGTGGAGGTTGCAGGTGTGGACTTTCGGAGTGGGGGTGGGGGTGGGTCCGAATTCCAGTGGCCACCAGGCATCATTCCAGAGCAAGGTGTATCTGCCAAAGATCAGTACTTCGGTTTTGTCCGTGTTAAGCTTCAGGCAGATATTTATCCAGGCTGAGACATTCTCCATACAGTTGTGGAAATTGGTCTTCGTTATGGTGGAGTCCCTCTGAGAGCGAGAAGACGAGCTGGATGTCATCAGCATAGGAGACAATATTGATGTTATGGTTTGTGACTGTCAGCAAGTGGTGTTATGTAGATGTTGAAGAGAGTTGGACTGAGGGATGAGCCTAGAGGGACACTGCAGATGGTACTCTTGGTTTGAGAGGTGAAGAGAAGGAGAGTGATTCACTGGGTGCGCCCTGTGAGAAAGAAAGCTATCCATTTGAGCACATTGTCTGTGATTCCGATCTGGCGCAGTCTATCTGTGTGTGTGGGGGGGGGGGGGATGGTGTTGAAGGCTGCAGAGATGACCAGTAGGATCAGGGCGGCGGATTCTCCTATGTCAAGTAGGGTGCGGATGTCATCTGTTGCGGTGATCAGGGCTGTCTCAGTGCTGTGATTGGCTTTGAGTCCTGATTGGGAAGGGTCCAGCAGGTTGTTTATCTCCAGACCTTTTGCGGGAGATTGGAGCAGCGAGATAGGATGGTAGTTCTGAAGCTCGCTGGGGTCTGCAGAGGGTTTCTTGAGGAGCAGTTTGACCTCTGCATGTTTACAGGCACCTTGAAAGGTGTTTGTTACAATGGTGGTGAGCTGATGGCTGATCTAGTCTCTTCCGAGGGTGAATGGTCGGTGGGGGCATGGGTTGGTGGGTGCTCCTGAATGGATGGAGTTCATTAAAGTGTTTGTGTTCGGTGTGCTGAGCAGTTCCCATCTGGTGAGTGGGTGATCAGCGGCAGTGGTCGATGGGATGTTGCAGGAGGTTGGTGGGTTGGGGATCTACGTTTCTGTAGATGGTAGCTATCTTGTTGTGGAAGTTGTCTGCGATGGCACTGTGGAGTTCCTGTGAGGAAGGAATTGAGTTTTCAGTGGCTGACGGGCAGGTAAACTCTGACGATGGTGAAGAGTTCCTTAGTTTGGTTGGTGCTGGTCTTGATCTGGTGTCAGAGCCTATTTTCTTTTACAGCTTTGTGCTGGCTGTGGTAGTTAAAGGCCACCTTGGCGGTGGCTGTCAGTGTTTCTTTCCAATTGTTTGTATCTGTGTTTCGCAGTGCTATGTTCTAGGGTATACCACCTGGCTTGTTTGGTGGATCTGGGCGTTCTGGCCGGTTTGGTGGGAGTGATTTGGTCAGCGGTGCTTAAGTTCTCCATTGCCTGTTTCAGGTCTGGTAATGAAGTGCTGGGTGAATTTGAGGGCGTTGGTCAATTGGTGCTGAGTAACCTTGGTCCAGTGGCAGAAGGGGGGGGGGGTGCTATGGTGGTTAAGGGTGGTGTGGGGGAGGTCTGGCGATGGTGAAGTGTACGAAGGAATGATCCGGCCAAGTGCGTTCCGTGGTATGGCTGTACCCGATTCTGTTGCTGGACGTGAAGACTGAGACCAGCAGGTGTCCTGTTTTGTGCGTGCATCTGACCAGCTGGTTGAGGCCGATGTTGCCCAATTGTTCCAGAAGGTCGGTGGAGTTGGTGTCAGTGGGGGTCATCCAGGTGGAAGTCTAGGTCTCCCAGGAATACGAAGTGTTGGGATTCGATAGCGAGCGGAGTGATGAATTCCACTATGACGTTGCTGAGGCCGGTTCGTGTTCCTGGGGGGGGGGGGGGGTGTGTAAGTAGGTGCGGGTACTTTTGATTGTAGTTTTGTCATAGGTGCGGAGCTGGAAGTTCATGTGTTCCATGATCGGCGTGGTTTCTTCATCGGTGGTGGTGCAGATGATTTATGTACAATGGCAATGCTGCCCCTGTGTCTGTTGGCGTGGTTGCGAAGTTTCATCTTGTAGCTGATTGGTGGCGAAGTCTGGAGCGGATGCAGAGGTGAGCTAGGTCTCTGATGAAGGTCACGTCGGGGATGGTGTCACAGACTTCAGTAGTGCATTGTTGTGACAGTGGTTGGTGCTGGGGTAGTGGTGAACCAGCTGCAGGTGATTGGCGGTCACCTGACAGCTGGACTGGCGTCTTCGGGGCTACAAGCGATGCAGCAGTCTAATGGAGCTAGGCAGCGGGGGCAGCCATGCAAGGGCTATGCGATCTGACGCATATGTACAAAAGAGTTTGTGCGATCAGTAAATACCAGATTTGCAGAATCTGGCCGTTTCCGACCACAAATGCTTTTTAATATGTACAATATACAAATTGCCATTTGGTAACCTGTTACAGAATCGCAAATTGTGTTTAGCAATTTGGTATTTGGAATGTGCGTGTTTAGGTCATCCCGCTCCAAATACCGAATTGCAGTGGTATGTATGAATGTTTTGTAACCGGATTTTTTACTGACACATCAACAGTAGTAGTAATCATTCGCAAAAGGGAAAGGATCCCCATGGGATACCCACCAAGATCCCCCTCACCCCCATTTTTTAAATTAATTTTTGTTAGAGCAGGCATTGATCCCACAAACCACTGCCTACTCTTAAAAAATTAAACCTCAGTTTCATTTTTTCTTTTTAAACCCATCTGGTTTTCCTTTTAAGAAAACTGGCTGCATTTAAAAAAGAAAATTAAAAAAACATTGCTTTATTAAAAAGCAGTCACAGACCTGGTCTGCTGACCTCGGGAGGCCACCATCCTTGTGATGGCAGTGATTCCTACTGGGTTGCAAATTGCGACCTACCTCATTAATCTTATTGAGGTACGTCAATTGTGACCCCATTAAGAATCGCAAAATGAAACCCAATGGGTTTCATACGTTAGGACTTGCGATTCCCTAATTGCAGTTCGCAAAGAATCGCAATTAAGAAATGTAAATCCCTAAAATGTATACATATGACCCTTAACACTCGTGGATCATGTCTCCTATGCAAAGAAGATGGAAATTGGCCTGTCCAGTAGGCATGTCATTGATGAGAATGCTCCGAGTCTACACCCTTCTAACCTGACAAGTCAGCACAGGATGTAGGATGTATAGTCAACAATACGTAAATCCAGCTTGACTATTGACACAAACACAAATATCTAATAGTCCTTCCTCCTTTGCCCTTCCAAGCTGATTTCTTGCAGCTTGACGTTGTGTTTTATAGCATCATTCACTGCAAAGATGTGCAAGAAAGGAATTGGGAATAGTTAAATGATATTTTGTTAGTGATGCTTGGCACAAATGTAATGCATTGCCTGTTTGGTTGTGTGGGATTTTCTCATGTCGCTCATGCACTCTGTTAAGTATATGGCTGTCTTGAGTAAACTTGGAGATGTCCATTGCTTTTACACATTTCACAGCATGCCTGGCAGAAGGATCTTAGTACAGCGCATGTTTTCTGTCTGTTTTCACTCTTGGAAATGAGGTCATGGCAAGTCGGACAGATCGACATGTCTCGTTTGCCTCAGTAGATGTAGCATATTCAGTCTGTCTAAACAGTGCTATTCATGTTCCTTTGTGAATAGAGGATTAGTAAGGACTAAAAGATGCAATTATGTCTGATTAACATTTCAATTTGCTGCATCTTTTCTCCATTATACAGATCTTTAGCCAGGCAAACACTCCCATGAAACGATGGATGTTGGATTTTGCTACTAAAAGGAAGGAAGCGGAACTTCGAAGTGGCATAATACGTAATAATAGTCTCTGGGATAAAGTTATCTTCAGAAAAGTGCAGGTATGTTTATGTTTAATGATTTGTAGTTAATTTGTTTTATAGACCACCCCCAGAGGAGAGCCGAAAATGAGGTGGTACTGTAGCATGTAAATAAGACAGACTTGCATGTATGCTTACAATTACATTGTTTCTCTATCAAAACATCTTATGTAGGCTTAAATGTCTAGTGGCTCCCATCATTACTCTCTAGGTTACTATGTCATTTTCTTAAACAATTCACCTCTCCCTAAGCCCATTAATGTTTTAACCTTTCTACAGTCGCTGCCAATACCTTATTTTTCATTATTGTGAGCAGAGTCTCCATAAATCTTATTAGTTAATAGCTTTGTAGCTTACCAGGAGACTGTTTTGATTTCCTTGTGTTTTGGGAGGTGCCTTGCTCCCAGCCTTACAATTCTGCCCTAATCGGAAGGGTGATTCCCTTTTGCTTTTACTGGTTTTATGCTTTTAACTTCCTCATTATTTTAATTCTGTTTGAGTTACCAGTAGTTGTTAGCTGCAGGGGAGCCTGCAACTGATTTCAGGGGATTCTGGACCCCGGTTTTCTTCCTTAATTTGTCCAATCTGTTATGTTCTTATCTGCTGGTCTGTCCTGAAGTGCTGCTCGAGCGCTTTGGCCACACCACAGCCACACCCTTCAACATAACTGGCTAAATCAGTGCCACAAAAGCGTGACTGCGCTGCTGGTGTGCCAAAGGTAAGCCCGTCTGCACCCGGAGCATGCCTAGCGCCGCTCCCCCTGGTTCTCCGGTGGGATCTTTACTTATATAAAGATACTCTTGTGACGACCTGCTCAGTTACCATCCAGGTAAGAACACAAACTGTCCTAAACTTGACTGTCTAACAACCCCATTAAACACCAGGTACTGTTTCAGCTGTAGTAAACAATCATACATAAAACAGCAATAGCTATGCGGACCCGCTCCTCTAACTGGCACGCTAACCAAACCGCTCCCCAGAGCAATCTGCTCTATGTCCTGCTTAATGCCAGCTCTTTAAGCACAGTATGGATTTCATGTAATTATTGACACTTACAGGCCTGCCTTGGTGTTTGTCACTGAAACGTGGGCCGATCCCACATGCATTCCAGATCTGCTAGTGACCTTACCTCTGGGCTATTCCATCTCCAGACTGGATAGACCGCATAAGAGGGGGTGGCTTAGCAATTCTTTACAAGGACACATTAAAAATCAGCTGTAATCCAGCACCTTCACAATATTTTGAAGCGCTTTCTTTTAAAATTGCTTTTACCAATACCAACATTTTCAAAGACCTGCTCCTATATCGACCTCCTAGACACAAGCCCGTTTTTTCAGTCCTAGGTGATCTTAATTTTAATCTAGACTTATTTCACGAACCGGACACATCATCCCTCCTCCAGACTGTGTCCAGTCTTGGCTTTCCCCAAATTGTTGAAGATCCCACACACCAGGTGGGGCACACCATAGATGGAATTTTTACTAATAATACTTCTATACCACCACTAACATTCTCCATCTAGTGTGGTCTGACCACAGTGCTATCCTTTTTTCATTTCACACACAACCCCCCTTTTCAAAGGTCTAAAACCAGATCGAGTATGTTCACCTCTCAAGCCTGGCATAACATTCAGCCGGATCTGTTTGTGAATAAACGAAATTCTTCGCTTTCTACCCTCTCAAACACCAATGCAGCAGCTTCTCAATACATTACTTGGGTTGACCGCGTGGCCTGTGCATTGCCGCCACCCAAATAGAAGAAACCTAAACGGAACCCCTTATCAGCCCCATGGTTCAAAGCTGAGCTAAGGGCTCAAAAACAAACCTCTGTAGACCGGAGAAAATATGGAGGCGAAACTGTAACGCGACATAGAAGGCTAACTACAAGCTCTGTCTAGCCACTTACAAAACCCTTATTAGAGAAAAGACTCTTACTTCATCAAAAAGGTAGACGTAGCAAAACATTCCTCAAAAGAACTTTATCAAACAGTGACCAAGTTAACCAGTGATTCCTCTAACAAAACAAGCCCCAGTAGTCAATCTTTTGTGATGTTTTGGCCGTTTTTTTTATTTTATTTTTTTTATTATTTTTTCCTGCACAGAATGAAAGCAATCTACAATTTATGCTCCTTCTCGATCCCTCGATCAGACCATATCGTTGCCCCCACTACTGCAAGTGAAAATATGCCCATATTTAGAGACTTTACACTGCCCACTTTAGAACAGCTTACTAACTTATTGAAATCCATCTCTTCCGGTTTCCCCCTCAGCCCCTGCTCACCAATTGTGGCCAAGCTAATTGCTGGGACTATTACCCCTCAGCTCACAGCTATTTTCCAGTTCATGTTCTCGACTGGTAGGTTTCCTTGCATCTGGAAGAAAGGTTTCAACAATCCGTTAGACTGGTTGAATTTGCCTCTCATCCTTTCTTTCCCATTCAGGGTCCCTCAGGGGTCCTCACTCAGGCCAACTTTAATATATACATCACACCCTTAGCTGGTGTAATCAAAGGTTTCACTTTTGACCTCTTACGCAGCACCCAAATCGTCATCTCATGGAACAAGGATGACTTGGGTATACTTTCCAGATTCAGCGATTGCATGCAGGCAGTCATTACGTGGATGAGTAGACACGGTCTTGAATTGAACGCAGGGAAAACAGAAGTGATGTTTTGTGGGAACACACTTCCTTTTGGACCCTGCCCTGCTGGCCAGCAGAGATTTATCGTCTTTCTAGTCCTGTCACCAAGACTCGGAACTTGGGAATTTTGATAGATAAATTGTTATACTAACCATGTCAGTGCCCTATCCTCCTCCTCTTTTTTCACTTTGAAAATGCTAAAAGATTCTTCAGTTTATACCAGTTCACCTTCAGAAAACCCTCATAGCATCTCTGATTATGACTAAATTGTATTATTACAATGGATTATTCTCTTCCAGGGGATCCTCATCAATAGTCATAAGCACGTGAATATTCCCAGAGAGAGAGCGAGAGAGATCTTTGACATCTTTGAGTCTTGCCCTTCCTGTGGCAAACAGGATAGATCAGACTCCCATTCTGTCTGTATCCTTTGCCTTCCTGAGGATCATGATCCTAAGACCTGCCAGCATTGTCAGTCCCTGTCCAGGCGTACTTTGAAAGACAGAGGATTCACCTTTATGGGCTGGCTGAGAAGGGAAAAGCTCCTTCTAGAGGCAGGTCTTGGGTGAAGAAGAGGAAGGAGAGAGCCAGATCTTCATCCAAAAGTAAAGTACCAGACTGATCTCCTTCAGCGTCTGGATCGGCGTTGAAAATACCCTCACCGGCAGCGAAAACGTCGACGAGAAGACCATCGACTACGGGCTTGCCGTTGAGAACATCGGTTGTCAACTAAGACTGCAGGTACGTCACGTCCTCTGCCGGCGACGATAGGCGTCGGAGTCATTCTCCGTTGATGCGGGCTCGCACAACATCGAGAGTTGGATCTCCGTCGTCAGTCAGTACGGCGTTCGACATCCAGACATGCTCCGCCATCGCCATTAGAGCGGCGATCTGCGTCGAAGTGGGCGTCTCCATTGCCGTCAACCAGGCGGCGGTTAATGTCGAGACATGCCTCTTCGCCAGTTGCGAGACATATGACGTCCAAGCGGACTCCTCCATTATCGTCGACCAGAACGCATTCAACGTCGTCGAAGGGGTTCTGTCTGTTCACACTCCTTTGGGGAGCGTCTAGGACGAGGTCGGTGAGGTCAATGGCTTCAACGTTAGGACATTCGATGTCGAAACAGAGGTCAATGTCGAGGAGATGATCCCTCTCGAAAGACTCACCGGTACTGGTCACATATAGTCGTTCGACGTCGAGGCACTTGCCATCGACGTCGCATCGCTCCTCCAGACGCCTTTCAACCTCCAGAAACCGCATGGAATCATCGGTTTCAGTTGCAAGCTCTCCTCGTGATTTAAACAAGAAGCTCTTCTCCGTCTCCGGAGGCACGACAATCCTCTAGACCAGCGTCTCCACGAAGGCAGAGGTCGCCTTCCTGTCAGTCATTGGCAGAAAGATCCTTGTGGCCAAGTTCGACGGCCTATGGACTATTCCAGTCCACTGCACAGATCCCTGTTGGAACGGCTAGTGCAAGAGGTGGACAGTTCTCCTGTTCCTCGGTCCAGGGATCGCTAGGACAAATCTCCGGAGCATTGACCAGCTCATGCTCATTCGGAAGAGAACAAGAACAGCTTGGTCTTCTTCAACTCACTCTTCAAAAAGGGACTATTCACCTACCCTTACGGATAGCCCGCACCTATCGATGACATCAATACATTTCATGATGTCCTCACTAGAGGAGTACAGAAGCTAAACCTAGATATGTCCGCGCCGCAAGCTTCCACCTCTATCATCTTCGAGACCCTCCATCAAAGGTCTATGTCTAGGCCTTTGCTCCCACTGGTTCCTGGTCTCCTTCAGCCACTGATGGACGTTTTTCTCACCCCATCCTCAAAGCAGTCCCAGCGAGGGTTCAGAAAAAATACAAGCCGGCGGCATCCGATACTTTATTTTTAAAATCTGATCCTCCACCGGGCTCGGTGATAATCGCGGCAGCAAAGAAAACTCATTTATTTATTTTATTTGTGGGTTTATATAGCGCTAGAATCGACTCCTAATGGAGTATCTCTGCGCTTTGGGCCAGGTAATTCGACTGTTCATTACAGAGCAAAGGAGGGCTGAACTAGATAAAAATTTTGAACAACAAAGTTTTAAGTTGTTTCCTAAATTTCAGATGTTCGGGACAGTCGTAAAGTTAGCGGGAGACTGTTCCACAATGTTGGTCCCACCACTGATAAGGCTTTACCACCATGTCTGGCCTTCTTGGCACGTGGCACTGCCAACAGATGACTATTGCTAGATCTAAGGGTCCTAGTAGGGTTGTAAGGAATGAATTTCTTTTCCAGATAGAGGGGGCCTTGCCCGTTTATGCTTTTGTGAATCAAACAGCATGTTTTAAATTTTGTCCGTTGACGGATTGACAGCCAATGCAATTTTTCTAGAAGTGGCTTTGATGCTGTTCTTGGCGGGGCATTAAGGACCAGTCGAGCCGCTGTGTTTTGAATTACCTGTAATTTGGCCAACACTCCCTCATTGGCTGAGAGGAGCAGGCCATTACAGTAGTCGAGCCGACTCAGAACAAGAGCCTGCACTAAGGTTTTTCTAAAAGAGTCCGGCAACAAAGGGAAAACCTTACGTAGCAGGCTAATGGTATGAAAACATACACCTGCAACATGGTGAGTGTGCTGTTTTAACACTAGATCCTGATCGAGGCGGATCCCTAGATTTTTAACGACCCGTTTAGGTTCTGGGACCGTGCCAAGATCAGAAGGCCACCAGTCAGGGGACCACAGCATCTTGGCTTCCCCGAACAGCATAATCTCGGTTTTACTGACATTGCATTGTAGGTAGTTAGTGGACATCCATTGTCCTACAGCCTTCATGCCTGCAGAGAAGGAGTTCTTTATTTCCGTAGTAAGGGTTTTGAAAGGAAAGAGGAGCTGTGTGTCATCCGCATATGACACGGGAATGAAACCCAATTTGCGCATCACTCTTGCCAGGGGTGCCACATAGATGTTAAAGAGCGTAGGGCTCAGACAAGAGCCCTGTGGCACCCCTTTCGTAATTTCTACCTCCCTAGAACGGTACGTGCCCATGGTGATAGTCTGGGTACGATCAGTAAAAAAGCTCCTCAACCAGGCAAGGGCTTTGTTCTTAACTCCTACGTTCGACAACCGGTTAATAAGAATGTTATGTGACACGGTGTCGAACGCTGCTGACAAGTCAAGTAATACAAAGATTACCGAATAGCCTTTGTCTTGGAACATGTGTAGGTCGTCTACCACAGACAAAAGGGTAGACTCAGTGCTATGTTTCGGCCTAAACCCCGATTGAGAATAGTCTAGGCCGCCCACAAATTCAATGTAGCCGGATAAGTCTATTGACATATTTTTCTGTCAATTTCCCCAGAAAAGGTAGCAGTGAAATGGGCCTTAAATTGGCTAGTTCAGTCCATGGAATGGTGGTATTTTTCCTGATGGGCCTTACCAGCGCACGCTTCCATTCTCTGGGGACGGAACCCGCATAAAGAGAGAGTTTAACAAGTTTCCCCATCATAGGACATAGTTGTTCAGAAAGAATAGGCATAAGTCTGGCAGGTATAATGTCATCTGGACTACCGCTTTTAATCTGTGTAATTAATGCTAGTAGGTCCTTAGAAGTAATGGGAGGAAAAGTGTCTAAAAAGTGTACATTGTACATATGTTCCGTATCTTGAAAGACATGGGTAGAGTCAGTAGTATTAGCATTATTAGAATCGACTATTTTCTCATAAATCGGGTCTATTTTATTTTAAAAAAAAGAAGATATTTGGTCACAAAGCTGTTGGGACGCCAACTCAGAGCTTTCACAGGTAGCTGGTTTAACAAGACTGTAATACCTGATAGAGGACCCTCGGGGAGTTCTCTGCAGCAGCAATTTGAGATGCTATATGGGTTTTTCGTGCCCCACGAATGGCTTTATGATAGTTAGACCGAGAATCCCAATATTGCTTCCTATCATTCTCCTGATGGGAGGTTCTCCATTTTTTCTCCAACTTCCTTGCGGCCTGTTTTAATGCCCTGAGATCATCCGAAACCAAATTTCTTGTTTGTTGGCAGGCCGAGGTTTAAATTGTTTCAAAGGAGCTATAGTGTCTATAGTCAGCCTAGTTGCTAGTTCGTATTTCCTTAGGGCACAATCAATATTCTCTAAAGCAATATAAGGAGGTTCAATAAAGTTGTCTTTGAAAGTCACTTCATTGACTTTATGCCAAGGACGCCGTTTGCAGGGAAGGGAAATGGGCCCATGGCCAGTATGTTTGTACTGGGAGGTGTAAAATTCAATGATAAAATGATCAGTCCAGCGGATTTGAATAGGGGGTAAACCTGAGACTGTAGGAAAGTTAGCTAATATTAAGTCTAAGGTATGTCCTGCCTGGTGTGTTGGCCCTAAATTAAATTGTGTAAACCCAAGTAGGGAAAGGTCATGTAGTACAGACTGTGCTTCTTTGCAATCTTTTAGTTCACTGTGTATATTAAAATCTCCTAGTAAAAGAAAATCTCTATCATTGCTGATAAATGGGGCAAGAGTCTCAAGTAAAATGTTAGAGAAATTCGTACATGGACCCGGGGGGCGATATACTAAGGCACCCATCTGTATATTCTTTAAGGAAGAAGAGGTTTTAAAAACTAATAATTCGATATCCGGTGTAGTTAGCTCAGTTACCATGGTACAATGAATTTCTTGTTTGTAGATAATAGCAATCCCCCCTCCTGTTTTCGAGGGACGGTCTAGTCGAATTATTTTAAAACCGGTGGGAATTGCTAGTGCAATGGCTGGAGTAGAGTGAGGTTTAAGCCACGTTTCCGTAAGGAAACATAAATCCGGGTTGCTAGAGGAAATTAGGTCCCATACCTCTGAAGTGTGTTTAGGTAGCAACCTTATATTGCACAGTATGTTTTTCCTTCCTGTAGGAATTTTAATAGTATTCTTACTAATATTAGCGGCGGGTGTATGAACAGTTATACCCTCATGAGTATAAGCCACATGACTAAGTGTAGTGAACTGGGCTCGACAATAGCGGCAGGAAAACGGACCTTCTACTTCAACATTACCTCCCAATCCACATCTTCGCGTTAGATTCCCATACAGTTCTCGTAGTACCGGACCTGAGTAGGTTATCCTTGTTTTAGGGGACGTTAGTGAGTTGATCATGTTAGGTCCCATTACCCCTTGCCCCGTCCTGTCGCGGACGGGCGCAGACGGGCTGGTCTTAGGCTAGTCTTTGGCGCCGTGGCTTTTTCATCCTCTGTTCCTCCCAGACAAGGAGAGTCGAGCTCAGGATTCTTTGGGGAGTAATGTATGCGGACTTTACACCGCCCACTTTAGAACAGCTTACTAACGTATTGAAATCCATCTCTTCCGGTTTCCCCCTCAGCCCCTGCCCACCAATTGTGGCCAAGCTAATTGCTGGGACTATTACCCCTCAGCTCACAGCTATTTTCCAGTTCATGTTCTCGACTGGTAGGTTTCCTTGCATCTGGAAGAAAGGTTTCAACAATCCGTTAGACTGGTTGAATTTGCCTCTCATCCTTTCTTTCCCATTCAGGGTCCCTCAGGAATCTCTCGATCAGTGTTTTTTTTTTCTTTAACCAATTGTTTGTGGTTGCTATAGCCTCCGCACCTTTCCCTTCCCCCAAGTTTTAGCTTGCTGCTTTGCTCATGTTAAATATTTGACATTTTAACTTCATGATTGTGAGATAGCACATGCAGTTCTGGACAGCAGTAAAAATCTATTTGGGGGCTGGGGAGATATCAGCATGAAATGTCTAGACAAATGATCTAAAGCCAAAAGTAAACCTTTAACCAGAGGGTAGCAGACAGTGCTTTGCCTCTTGCTTTTTGTCTTATCCGCTGTTGGCACTTGGGGGGGGGGGGGGGGGGGGGTGGGAGATGTCCAGGAGATGTCCAGGTTAAATAAAGCACATGCAGTGTCTCCTAGGTGTGGGTCCACTTGGTTTGGTATGGAATGTAAATTGCAAGGAGTCAGATTATTATTTAGGTAAACAAAGCAAGCAGCAGTGCACCATCTCTACAAGTATAATTCAGATTCCAAATATATCTACAATATTCCAGTTATAGTTGAAGGTCTTCTCTTTGTTGCTGCATCATCATTGTGTATCAAAAAAGTCAGCCAACATGTTTCGTCCGCATACATGTGGACTTCTTCAAGGCCCAAGGAGAATATGAAGTATATGTCTTCATGTGAAAGACGAAATATTTAGGACCATTCATCAAAGGTCGGCGAGAATAGTGTCAATTAACAAATTTTGTTCTTGGTAGGTATAAGTCGTATGTTCGGCATTAGTCTGGTCCACTGCCTGTTGCGGTTTCCTAATCTCAGATTATTATTTAGACGGACTCTTCATATGCAGCTTTTTTCTGCTCAACAGGCTCTTGCCATCTCCAGTTTAGGCTTGTCTTTTCATTGGACCGTTCAACTGAAATGAAGGTAGTGGGCATGTTCATTTGGCTATGATTGTTTTTTGGCGCACAAAAAATATTGAGGGGTGGGGGGGGGCACACAAGATTAAGACAGCAGTCCAGTGTTGCAGACTGATCTGAAACTGATGTGATTTTCTGTTACAAAATCTTTTTCTTCTTTCCTTTAGGCCAGTCTTGGAGGTAAAGTGAGGCTTATGATAACTGGAGCTGCACCAGTCTCTCCAACTGTACTGACCTTCTTAAGAGCTGCTCTTGGATGTCAGGTGGGTTTTTCATTTAGTATTTTTCATCCTCTACACTTTAGCTGTACAAATTATCTGGTAATGCAATGGCACAATTATTTTTGGTAGTAATGACAAACTCCTAGGCAATGTCAATAAAGTAAACAAATTACACAATATATATGACAATAAGAAGACCAAGGAAAACGGGAAAAATATGTTCAAAGTTGTTACTATTTTAATAATTTCTTCTCATATTATTTAAACAAATGATATTTATACAAAACATTTGAAAAATGAAACACAATATTTAACACATTACAATATCTCTGAATTATTAAAGATATTGCCACTTTACCGTTTATTTATACATATTGATTAAATATAATGTGTTAAATATGGTTTCATTTTTCAAATGTTTTGTATAAATATCATTTGTTTAAATAATATGAGAAGAAATTATTAAAAGAATACCAACTTTGAACATATTTTTTCCGTTTTCCTTGGTCGTCTTATTGTCATAGATATTGTGTAATTTGTTTACTTTATTGACATTGCCTAGGAGTTTTTGTCATTACTATTCAAGTCCCTGTCCTAGGAATTGAACTATCCATTGTTCAGGGGGTCCTTGTTTTTCTCATTTACAATTATTTTTGGTCCCATACTATCGAAGACCCTTAGATTTTACTAAAGTTATATGTACAATATACTCGCGTGTAGGGGCTTTCAGCAGCCATCTTCATCCATAGATCTGTTAATGTGCCATTCACATTTCTCTTCAAACCTCTAATGTGTACACATGGGTCATTCCACATCAACCATTGGTTAACTTCACTGTGAGTGACCACATTCTGCTCCTTCACAAGGTCCTCGTCTGCACACAATAATCCCCCTCAGTGTAATGTGTACTTTTTGAGACCAAAAATGATGTTGGCCACTTTTTCTTTTTTTTGGCTTACGAGGTCCAGCAGCTTGCCCCAATTAAGTTTGCAAAACCCCTTGCTAAACAAAATAAGCATTAACCAAGGCAAAAGACAACTCCAGACCTATTGGTTTGCCAATGCTTGTTTATTAGTTTGAAGTCAGTTGCTTCTGCAGAAGTCGCCGTAGCACTGCACAATTTTACATTAGACAATTGCAAACCTAAAAATGTATACAAATGAAAAACCGAACGGGAACGGTCTCGTGCAATAATGTTTACATTAGACATCCTCTGCATTTCATAAAGTTAAGAGGGTTGTTGAGCTGTTTTTCTGTGAAGACCATTTTTTGCGAAGTAGGAAAGTGAAAATTGGCCAGATGAATGTCTTTGGTAGCTGTCAAAGTATGTTGGAAGAACCAAATATGTGAGAAACTAAGGGTGGTGACATTCCAGGTGTATTGTGTTCACTACACTCTATTCTGTGCAGCAGCAAATGGTTTCCGCTTCATTTATGAGAGCTTATGCTGGATAGTTGCCACAAAGTTCAGTAAGAGGGAGCGAGCAGCTGTAGGGTCATTCAGGGGACACATGTTTCTTGGATTCCTCAGGGAAGTATGTTGGCTGTAAACCAGCTGACTACAGGAATGAGTGCCAAAAGTGCTGACATAAAACCTCTTGCATTTTAAGAAGGCTGGTCTGTAGTGTCCATTAGTTGAGACCTCGAAGCCTGGTCCAAACTGCAACTTAGTTAAATGCCTAATTCCGTTCAAGAGTAACTAGCATTTTCCTTTTCTTTCAAGCTGCAGTGTCTTTAAACATGAATTGTTGCAAGTATGCGCCTTCTGTGGTGTAAACTGCTTCCTGAATATCTCTTCCTTCCACCTCATTACAACAAAGCTACTCATTTTGTATGTTCTTAGCACATTCATTCCAGAATGTGCTATCTGCAATGTTTAGTTTTCTGTAGCAAGAACCAGACCCATTGGTGCAGTAGAGTGCTTGACACAGGAATAAGAGGTACAGTGAAATCACAGTATAGGAGCAACAAGACAAAAATATCTTGTTCCTTCTGTAGAGTTCTTGTATGGTAGCACTCTAGTGTAGGTGGGGTGCAATGCTCATGCCGCATGGACTTCTAGGTGCAAACTTCTACCTAGGTGTTCATTGTGTTGATTCATCCATCACAGCTACTGTAAGTGAGCAGACTAAAAGCCATTCTGGTTTTTGTGTGTAACACATATCCTATATCCATATGTAAGGCTTGATGGAGAGTTTAGTTCAAGGTTCAATGACTGAATTAGTGTTAGTGAGAATCAATTGATGTTGTTCAGTTTTTGTTAGTTATGGTAAGATAAGAGTGCATTGAGGAACATAATTTCATGTATATGTTAAAAGTATCACTGTTATTGTCAGTCCTCTGTTTAAGGGAGGGCTCCGCAAAGCACTGGGAGGACGACTGTGCAACCAGATTTGGTGTCTGCTTGACGGCCAGCTTCCCAGAGGTGAGGAAACCTCTCTGACCTCTTGCTTGAAAAGCTGCATATCTGTCTTGGAGCACCTAAAGGCCTGCCTGCTGAAAGAGGGAAAGATTGTGCATACCTGCAGGAGGAGGGACTTTTCAGGGGACATAAGGTGCAGTTTAACCCCAGTCTGAGGGACATCAAGAAGAACACGGAGGAGAGTGATCGGTGTGGGTGTGGGTGCTCTCTCTGTAGTGGGTCTGGGTGGGAACCATGGATACTGCTGAGCATGGTCTGTCTGGCCATGCACATCCTTAACTACCTGTGATGAATCATGACTGCCAACTGTCTGTCGGGTGGACGGCCAGCATCCTTTACAGAGCCCACAGTCTGAGGGGCTGGCAAGCCCCCTGTCAGCACATTGAGGGAGTAGCCCGGCAGCTACCTCTAAGACCGATCCATCACACGTTGTAAAATTTACTACTGTGCCATAAGACACTGAGCACAAACCTGTCAAGTAGAGAGAGAAGTTCCTGAGCTCTAATCATGCTAATCTTAATTACCCTGAGAAAAGGAACCACCCAGGGGTGGGGCGGGGGGGGGAGCTGGGAGAGATAGCGGGTAGATGCCCTGCCTGATTGCGCCAAGGGACTCTAAATTGTATTTGGTCGTTTGTCTCATACCTTTTTTCTAGTATACATTACATTTTTGCTTTTTTGATAGATCAACACTGATTTGGTCTTTAGTTTATGCTCTTTTGTGATTGTTGAGCCTGAGCTGTATCACCCCTATCAGCCTGTGACAGCTCGCCATCAGGGGGTTGTACTTGGCCCAATTTGCAAAGCCATAGTAGCACGAACCCTGGAATATCCGAGGCAAATTACCTCCACCTGCACTGTAGAAGCCCAGTAATATCTGCCACCCACCCTTCTTCCAAATTGGGGTGTGACATTCCATAACCCCTCAGGGGCGGGTGCAGAAATTACATAGCCCCTCAGTCGTGGGTCCAGAAATAAGTAGCCCACAAAAACCCAACTAGTAGGGCTACCTATAAGGGTCAAAGTCAACATACTAGTGTGTGTGTGTGTGTGTGTATGTAAATAAACCGGTGCATTGTGAATCCCCTGCTTTAGTAGCTACAGCTGAGTTGTTTTTTTTTTTATAGGCCACTGTCTGCAAAGCTGCAGACAAGCTCCTAATTATCTCTATAAGGCAATAGCAGCCTCCGTAAAATGGACAAGAGATGCATATTTTTTGTTTATGGGGAAAAGTGGAAGCAGGGAAGAAAGTAAGATGAGGAAATAGAAAAGTGAAGTACATAAGGTTGGGAGGGAGGGAGGGTGAAAGAAAGGTAGGATTGGTAGTAAGACAAAGGATAAGTGGATGGATGGTGAAAGAATAGATGGATAGGTGGACAAACAATTGAAACATGAATTGATGGCCAAGTGAATGGAAAGGTAAGTGTGTGAAAAGGTTCAATTATGTATTTATCGATGGATGGCTACAATGGATGGGCAATTGGATGTTTGCATTTATGGATGCATGCATAGATAATTGATGTGTGATCGGATGATTGGATGGAATGGCCCAGTTATTGATGGAATGGTAAATGATTGAATGTGTGACAGAACCCTGCATTGCCTTTAACACACAAGTCTTTACCATGCATATCTTTACAATGAAAATGTAAGTATAGGTCAGTTAAGTGAAAACCCTTTTTTGTGTATACGTGTGTATGTATGTATGTATGTATATATATATATATATATATATATATATATATATATATTCAATTAAAAAACCATAGGTTTCACACATGTTAGTTAGGTGGACATTTCACTCGTAAAAAACCAATGAAATTCCCCCGTTATAGTTAGTTTAGATAACTATAACTCGCGCGCCCGCAATCCACTGCTCATGACGTCACATATTACATCACTCATGACCTGGTCAGTGGCATCACTCATGACATCATCCTTGTGATAGAGTGGCGGTCGCGAGTTATAGTTATCTGAACTAACTATAACGGGGGAATTTAATTGTTTTTTTACGAGTGAAATGTCCACCTAACTATAACATGTGTGAAACCGATGGTTTTTTTAATTGAATTTGCAAGGTTTTTTAAATGCTAATTCCTAACTATAACGTGTGTGAAACCTATGGTTTTTTTCAGTGAATTTGTATGGTTTTTTAAATGCTAAGTTATGTATGTATTATATTTTTAATATATTTATTTGACAATAAACTACGTATTAAATTTTTTTTAATGGTTTTTCACCGTGCGCGCACGGTGCGCGCACCCCGCGATTTTTAAAAAAAAATAAATAAAAAAAAAAAAATTCTGCCTTCGGGGTCCTTCAGGGACCCCCTGACCAAGGCTAGGGGGTCAGGAACTCTCTACCCTGCCCCCTTTTCACGTTCGCCACCTTCCTTTTTCACTCTCGCACTCAAAACAAACACTTCCTGATTTCGACCGATTCGAACGTTGACTGACATGTAACCACCAATCAGAATTACGCTCGCGCACGTTAAGGTGCGCGCACGGTGCGCGGCTATAGATATTTATGTACTTTTAACTGCAATTTTCTCAGGAACTACTGAACAGATTGACTCCATATATGCAAAAGGCACATCCCTGACCTGAGGACTACCTCTTTGCCAAATTTCAAGTAGTTCTGTTCAGCCGTTCAGGCTGTACCTTCGACTAAATGTCCTATGGGAAAATGCATGGGGAAAACACGTTTTGGGACCCCCCCTTTTTTCTCGGCCCCCGCTTGACGAATCCCCCCGAGACTTTCAGGGTAGGAGCTGAGCGGAGCGCCCCATTAGTTTTGAAAACTTCACGAGGATTCGTCAACCGGTGCCAAAGTTATTCAAAATAGAATTTTGAGATTTCCTATGGAAACACGGTCCTAACTATCTACTGGCGACCGCCAGTAGATTATTTATTTATTTATATATATATATATATATATATATATATATATATATATATATATATATATATATATATATATATATATATATATATATAACCTACTGGCAGTCGCCAGTAGGTAGTTATAGTTAGGACCCCTTTTCCATAGGAAATCCGCAACATTCTATTTTGAATAACTTTGGCGCCGGTCGATGAATCCTCGCGAATTTCTCAAAATAGGTGGGGCGCTACGCTCCGCTCCTACCCTGAAAGTCTCGGGGGGATTCGTCAAGCGGGGGCTGAGATAAAAGGGGGGTCCCAAAACGCGTTTTTCCCATGCATTTTTCCATAGGACCTTTAGAACGAGCTACAGCCCGAACGGCTGAACAGAATTACTAGAAATTTGGCAGAGAGGTAGTCCGTAGGTCAAGGAAGTGCCTTTTGTAGGTTTGGTGTAAATCTGTTCAGTAGATTCTGAGAAAATAGCCTTTAAATCAATATATATATCTGAGCCCGCTTACGGTACGCTTACCGTACGCGTACGGTGGCGTGCGCGAGCGAGATTCTGATTGGCTGTTAGATCTTAGTAAACATTCGAATCGGCCGAAACCAGGAAGCGGCGGCCGCCATTTTGTGTGTTTCACTCAGAAAAAAAAGAGTGAAAACAAGAAAAGGGGGCAATGAGGAGAGTTACAGACCCCCTTACATTTGTGAGGGGGTCAAAGGACTGTAAAGTACAAAGAAAACATTTATTGATTTTTAAAAAAATCACGGGGTACGCGTACGGTAAGCTTACGGTAAGCGTACGGAAGAAAAAATAAATTAAAAAAGAAATGAAATGCAGATTTAAGAGTTTAGATATTAGGGAGCTCTAAAAAGAGCTGTTGTGTTTATGAAGTCATTTTGTTAGTGGTACCTACAAGTAAGTACCGATGCAGAGTCTAAGGTTCAAGAGGAAGACTCTGTTCCCTTCATCATTGAAGTGCACACCATCTCCTCTATAAATGTCTTGCATGTCATAACGCAAGTTGTTGTGGTAAATGGCACCCATACCATAGTCACGGAGGAAAGCAGAAACAGATTTGTTGACGTGCTTTCTTGCTTTGTCAATCTGCGGACAGAAATGATTGGACCAGTTCCATTTTTGCCTTTGGCATATGTTGGAAAACACAAAGGCAGTTTTAGGGAAAAGTGAAAACAGTTGTGCAAAGGTGTCCTTCATAAGCATTTCCAGACCTACCCCAGTCAAAGTGCCTAGGTCATTGCCACCACAGTGCACTATTATGAGGTCAGGGTGTTGGATTTGCATGAAGGATTTCACCAATGGCATCAATTGGTGCCACTTTAACCCTCTCTGACCAATCCATTTAATGTCTACATTTGGCAAAGCAAGGTCTCTCACCATATCTGTTTTCTCTGCAAACTTTTCACTCCAGAAGACATAGCTGTGCCCTACAATCCACACTGTGAACATCTTCAAAGGAGAACTGGATGCACTCAGGAGGTGTCTTTCAGTAGAATGGCAATATGAAAAGAAAGACAGTTTGGAAATGGAGGCATACATATTTTTTTCAAAACAAAAAACTGATTGGCTGTTTCATACCATTCTAGAATAAAAACTAGGCTGTATGTGTAAATTAATAGAAGCATGTTTTGTATTGGTAAAAAAAATGTGTTACCAAAGAACAGTACTATGGATTTGCTGTTAGGTTTGAAAAGTCAAGCACTCTTGCTCTGTGGAATTGAAACATTGTGTGGCGAACTTCTGACCTAACTCCACACAGCAGTGTTCCATGAGCTGTTGCTATGGTAGCAGGCAGAAGTCAAGTTGGGGGAAGGGTACTAGGCAGAAGTCAAGTTGGGGGAAGGGTACTTTTGGAAAAGGGTTGGTTTTCAACCAATAGAAATGTGTGATTACATTTGAAAAAAAGGGGGAAGCACTGAGATTTGAAACTTACATGTATATGTGTGGAAAAATAGAGGGAAAGTTTGCCATTATCTGGTTCTGCTGAGAGGTGAACAGAACAGAGATCCTGGCTCTGATAATCTGCTGTTTGAGTGCCACATTTCTTTCACAACTAACTAATTTTAAAGGTGAGGTTAGAGTTTGAGAGGAGATGTATATGGTAAATTAAGAAATGAATAATAGAAATGGAAATTCTTTTTGTTGAAGTTGCGTTTATCATTTTCTGTTTTGGGAGAAATTTAAATGTGAGGAACATGTAAAATAATATGGACTATGTTTTCACGATAAATTAAGGTGTACTGGAAAAAAAAAGAATAGTTTAAGGGTTTGAGGTTGGACTCAGTAATGCAAATACATTCAGCATCACTAAGGCTGGTTGCCCTTGCTGGAATGTAGGCAGCCACCCAGGTTACACATGGTGGTGGTCTGAAAAAGCAGTTTGGACATGTGCATTTAAAAAAATCAAAAAAGTGGTTTCATAATGTGTCAGTCTGTAAAAGTGATTTTCACTTGCCAAAAAAAAAGAGCAGTAAGTGTGCTTTCAAATTGGCAAAGAAATTTTGTTTTGGGACTAATGTGAAAACATGACTCTGTGTGGAAATAGGAATTACAGGCAGAGATTTATTGCGTTTTTTTCTGGTGATTTCACAGTTGCATTAGTAGGAAAAAGGGGGAGCGATTTTTTGGGGGAAGAAGCAGACTCTTAGCACACACCCATCTGCTTGCCATGTATAATCATGCACAGTATTTACAAGCGAGTGGGGTTTTCAGGTTTCAGTCTGTAATGCAAATACATTCAGCATCACTAAGGCAATATATTCTGAAAACAGCAAAAATAAGGCAAAAATATTTTTTGAAAAATATGTAAATATGTGTACTGTATTATAAAATGTTTTAAAAATATTAATACTTTTTTTTCTTTTTTTTCAGATTGATATAGAAAAATTTCGAAAACTAGAACCATTTTTAAAGCTATTTTTTTTAAAAACAAATGAATAAATATTTTTTTGAGTGGGTATGGTAAGTCAATAATAATAATTGTAGTCTCTGAAGGACCTTGTAATGTGATAATTGATTTTTAGTGTTTTTAAAAAAAAAAAAAAAAAAGTACGCGCACCGTACGCGTACGGTAAAAAAAAAAAAAAAAAAGTTTTTAAAAACATATGTAAAAAAAAGATGAAAGATAAGGTTGGCTCTTAAAAGAACCGTTGTGTTAATGCAGGGACAGAGGAAAGAAAGAATGGGAAAATTATTCAAAGCGACAAATGTGCTGATCTATTTTGTTGTTCACTAGGGAAACACTGGTCTCCCTATGGCAAATTAGATCTTGACAAAAGGCGCATCGAATATCAACCCTTCGAAATCGAGGGTTCATTTCCAGAGGGCCAGCAAAAGGAGATGCTCCCCCCACAGATGAAGGGCTCACCTGACCTGAAGAAGGAGTCAGCTCTGCAGATGATGGTGCAGGCTGAGCTGCTGTGGATGTACTTGCTTGTCTTTCTGAAGAGTTACCTCCAAAAAGATGACCATGTGTCCTTCTGTGTACATCCTTGAGGTGTCTCTTCATGGTATGATTCCCAAAGGAATACTTCCTGTCAGGATTACCTCTTGAAAGTACACGCTGACACAGCTTGCAAGTTACTAAGGGTGCATTCACCTTTTGCTGGCCTTCAGGAAAAGTAAAATAATCCCATACATAAGAGGGCTTTTGTTTCCTCGCTCTCTGCCTCAAAACAGTGCTGCTAGTGCTAGCCTCACTCTCAGAAGAGCTCTGCTGTTCTGCCATCGTATCACAAAGACAACCCAGCTCCTTCTCCTAAGGGATCACAAGCAGAAATGAGAGGAATGGGTGTGGTGTAGGAGAGTTCTAGAACTGAAAGTAGTTTCAACCAATCAAAAGTTGTGTTTCATGATCACATGACCTACCGTACGCTTACGGTACGCTTACGGTACGCTTACGGCAAAAGTGCGCATGCGCGTAAAAAAGACACGCGCTTGCGCGCATGCGCATAACAGTCACTACCCGACACTTCCGCGTAACGTGCGCGTGTAGCGTACGCGCGCACGCGTCCCACGCGGAGTACGCGCGGCTACGCAAATTGCGTAACTATACGCAAGCAGCGTAGATAAATTACGGACGTTGCGTAAACCGTACGCTTACCGTAAGCTTACGGTACGCGTACTAAAAAAATAATAAAAATAGAAAAAATGTACTGCAAATAAATTTTACATGTTTATTTTAAAAAATATATTTAAAAAAACATATTAAAGAATTTTAAAAATTTAACCATAGTCTTTATAAAAGGTAAGAAAATTAAAATAAAAATATGTTTAAAAAAATAGAACAAAAAAAAAAAATTAGCATTTAAAAAACCTTGCAAATTCACTGAAAAAACCATGGGTTTCACACACGTTATAGTTAGGAATTAGCATTTAAAAAACCTTAGAAATTCAGTGAAAAAACCATAGGTTTCACACATGTTATAGTTAGCTGGACATTTTACTCGTAAAAAACCAATGAAATTCCCCCGTTATAGTTAGTTCAGCTAACTATAACTCGCGCGCCCGCAATGCACTGCTGATGACGTCACATATTACATCACTCATGACATGGTCAGTGACATCACTCATGACATCACTGACATCTCAAATGACATCACTGATGACATCATCCAGTGAATGTGTGTTTTTCTGAAAATTAAATATGTTTTATATATGTATATCTCAAGGTCGATGGAAGAATAAATGGGTATATTACTGTCTAAATGGATGATTTCTTTTTGAAAAATTGATTGTGTAACTGACTGATAAGTGTATCATAGTGAATACATGGCTTAGTGAGTAATGTTTAAATATATAAATATCTGTATCAGTCTCTCACTTTGTGTATAAGTGGCTGCATGGGTTGGAGAGTAGCTACATGGGTGTCTATATAGGTTATTAGTTGGTTTTTTGAGTATCAGTATGAGTGTCTGCATGGTTCGGTGGGGGGTATGACGTAGTGCATAGGTGCATGAATGAGTGACTCACTGTTTGTATGTGTTGAACAGAGCATGTGTGCAGGACTGCATGGGTGGATGAGTGTGTGTATGGGTGTGTTAGTGAGTGAATGACTGTCTCAATAGTGTCTTTATGAGTAACTACATATGTTTAAAACTAGTATATGTGACTATTGGTTTATATATGTGAGTATATGTGAGAGTGAGAGATTGAAAGAGTTCCTGTATGAATAAGTATGTATTTCTATAAGTAATTGTTTAAAAGACTAAGTATGTGTAAGTTTCCGTAGAAGTAAGTGTGGTGGTGTGTGTATAACTGTATATGCAAGTAAATGTATGTTTGATTCTTTATTAGCATGAGTGACTATGTGTGTGAGTAGCTCTATGGATGAGTGGCATTGTGTAACAGGATGTATAGGTGTATGAGTACATATGATAAGTGAGTACATGTATGAGTGACTGTATTGGACTGTTGGTGAATGAGTGGATGTGTATGTGGATCTTAGAATTACTGAAGAGGTTGTTGTAACTGTTATTGGTATGTCCATTGTTTTGTAAATTTTAGTCTCTATTTTTGAATGTGTGTATCAAAGGTTATATTAGGGGAAGAGGAGGTCTGCCACTCTATCACAAGGATGATGTCATCAGTGATGTCATCAGTGATGTCATTTGAGATGTCATCAGTGATGTCATGAGTGATGTCACTGACCATGTCATGAGTGATGTAATATGTGACGTCATCAGCAGTGCATTGCGGGCGCGTGCGAGTTATAGTTAGCTGAACTAACTATAACGGGGCAATTTCATTGGTTTTTTACGAGTAAAATGTCCAGCTAACTATAACATGTGTGAAACCTATGGTTTTTTCACTGAATATATATATATTCACTGAAAAATTTATAGATTTCACACACGTTATAGTTAGGAATTAGCATTTAAAAAACCTTGCAAATTCACTTAAAAAACCATAGGTTTCACACATGTTATAGTTAGGTGGATATTTCACTCGCAAAAAAACAATGAAATTCCCCCGTTATAGTTAGTTCAGATAACTATAACTCGCGCGACCGCCACTCTATCACAAGGATGATGTCATCAGTGATGTCATGAGTGATGCCACTGACCATGTCATGAGTGATGTAATATGGGACGTCATGAGCAGAGGATTGCGGGCGCGCGAGTTATAGTTATCTCAACTAACTATAACGGGGGAATCTCATTGGTTTTTTACGAGTGAAATATCCACCTAACTATAACATGTGTGAAACCTATGGTTTTTTAAGTGAATATATATATATATATATATATATATATATATATATATATATATATATTCCTCAGCAGGGCGCAAGTCAGCCGAACTATAACATCCCTGTAACCTTTGTTTTGTTTTCTATTTCTAAGGTTTTTTGAAAATCTATTTCTTCATTGTAATTAGTGTCCATTTTTTTTGTCCATTTTTTTTGTAAGTGAACCTGTAAGATTTTCGTAACTTCCTATAATTGGATTTTGTGTATTATATTTATTTAATACACTGATTTTGTTTTTTATTTCAATGTTTATATATACATATTCTACAGTATATTTACCAGTAGAGCTTTATTAGTGTACTTTTCAAACTCATATTTTTACTAGTGAGTTGCCAGATTAATGGCCTCCAAACACTTTTTCGCAGGAAGACAGCGATAGTCGCAATGACGTCGCTAATCATGAACCCTGTGGTTACTTCGCCAAAGCAGGAATTTCATGCCCACCACCACATTAAAAAATAACTATATAATTAATTCTAACATTACAGTAGATAACTCGCTATATAAATCTAAAAAAACATTTATCAGAATCTTAAGATCGCTATAAGAATGTGTGTTAATGATTCACCAATCTTCGTAACGACGTCTCCAACGGTACAAGGGGGGGCGCGTTTGCGGTCGCACTGTCGCAAATATAAGGCGATTAAAATAAATAAATTCGGACACATCACTTGTCACAAACATCTCAATTTCTCAACCATGGGGTCAGTGGATCTCCACTCTGACCCCTTATTTGGGCTTTCACATACATTTTCAGGTTGCGACCAGCCGATGTGAGCGTTCCCGTTGGTGTGTGTATTTGCGATTCATTGCGAAACCACCAAAAAATATCCGCGGCCAGAGAACACTCTGATTTTAAACTTACTTTTATCAAAAATGTTTGGATTTACACGAAATAAGCAAAAGGCACTTCCTTGAACCAACATCTACCTCCCTGCCAAATTTGGTGTAAGTCTGTTCAGCAGTTTAGGTTGTAGCGGTAGCTAAAGGTTCCTAGGGGAATTAACATTATAAACGTAACTTTATTTCATGCCCCAAATTCTCGGTCCCCACTGCAAAGATCACTCCCAAACTTTCCCAATCAATAGTACCCACTACGACACTTTTGGCTAAGTTTTATGCAGATTGGTCAAACGAAACCAAAGTTATAGTCAAGTCAAGTTATTTTCCTAAGGAAATTAGGTCCGAATTAGAACTACCTACTGGTGACCGCCAGTAGGTAATTTGTGTGTGTATGTGTGTATATGTATGTATATATGTATGTGTGTATGAATATATACGCTCCAAGTTGCCCACAGTTGAACAGCACTCGAACACGGTTTAGAGATGGCAAACCTTTTATTCACAGGCTATAAGCAGGCTCTGGTGGCAGTTTCAATCAGACAGTCACTGGTGCGAGAGCCTGACGCGTTTCGAAAAATTTCCTTCCTCAGAGGCAATCGCTACGTGAATGCGTGCACCTGGTCTCTTTTCATAGCGCTGTATTCACGCCCCCTGATGGGCCTGTCCAATGACAGCACTGCACTATGGGAAACGTAGTCCAGGTAATACATACTTTGAATAGTAGCACTAATTTCTGTCCCAAATTTATAAGCCCTGGATGGGCCACCGCCAGCAGAGTCTGCTTTAAATCCCATAACCGTAACCGTGTTCCACATAACGGCTCAGCACATTCCAAGCCGCGCGCCCCCATAGCTCCGGGGTGGTGCAGGTTCGGCGGCTGGGCGGCCGCCACAATATACGCTCCAAGTTGCCCACAGTTGAACAGCACTCGAACACGGTGTGTGTATATATATATATATATATTTGATGAACTTGCCTTTTTAATAAACTTGCCGAAAGAAGACTGGGACTTGCGTGGTTTTTCCTCGTTGCTGCCTGCCTGGCGGTTCTATGGTGAAAGACTTCTGTTTGTGCATATATATATATATATATATATATATATATATATATATATATATATATATATATATATATATATATATATATATATACACACTGAAAAAACCATAGGTTTCAGGGGCGTTCTAGTTAGCTGGCATTTTCACTCGTACAAAACCATTGAAATTCCCCCGTTATAGTTAGTTCAGCTAACTATAACTCGCGCGCCCGCAATGCATTGCTGATGTCACATTACATCACTCATGACCTGGTCAGTGACATCACTCATGGCATCACTAACATCTCAAATTACATCACTGATGACGTCACTGATGACATCATCCAGTGAATGTATGTTTTTCTGAAAATTAGATATGTTTTATATATGTATATCTCAAGGTCGATGGAAGAATAAATGGGTATATAAGGGTCTAAATGGATGATTTGTTTTTGAAAAATTGATTTTATAACTGACTAAGTGTATCTTAGTGAATACATGGCTTAGTGAGTAATGTTTAAATATCTGTATCAGTCTCTCACTTTGTGTATAAGTGGTTGCATGGGTTGGTGAGTAGCTACATGAGTGTCTATATAGGTTATTAGCTAGTTTTTTGAGTATCAGTATGAGTGTCTGATTGTCTGTATGGATCGGTGGGGGGGTATTACGTAGTGCATAGGTGCATGAATGAGTGACTTGCTGTGTGTGTTGAAGACAGCATGTGTGCAGGACTGTATGGGTGGATGAGTGTGTGCATGCATGGGTGTGTTGGTGAGTGAATGACTGTCTCAATAGTGTCTCTGAGTAACTACATATGTTTTAAACTAGTATATGTGACTATTGGTGTATATAAGTTAGTATATGTGAGCGTGAGAGATTGGAAGAGTTCCTGTATGAATAAGTGATTGTTTAAAAGACTAAGTATGTGTAAGTGTGGTGGTGTGTGTATAACTGTATATGCAAGTAAATGGATGTTTGATTCTTTATTAGCATGAGTGACTATGTGTGTGAGTAACTATGGATGAGTGGTGTTGTGTAACAGGATGTATGGGTATATTTTTGTACATATGATGAGTGAGTACATATATGAGTGACTGTATAGGACTGTTGGTGAATGGGTGGATGTGGATCTTAGAATTACTGAATAGGTTGTTGTAACTGGTATTGGTATGTCCATTGTTTTGAAATTTTTTGTTTCTATTTTTGAATGTGTATCAAAGGTTATATTAGGGGGAGAGGAGGTCTGCCACTCTATCACAAGGATGATGTCATGCGTGATGTCAGGAGTGATGTCATGGACCATGTCAGGAGTGATGTCATGGACCATGTCATCAGCAGTGCATTGCGGGCGCGCGAGTTATAGTTAGCTGAACTAACTATAACGGGGGAATTTCAATGGTTTTGTACGACTGAAAAGTCCAGATAACTAGAACGCCCCTGAAACCTATGGTTTTTTCAGTGAATTTCAAAGGTTTTTTAAATGCTAATTTCTAACTATGCCTACAGAGATAGGACATGTGAAGAAAGAAGAAAAAACGCACAAAGAAAAAAAAAATGCAGAAAGAAGCAACAGAAGTCCTCAAAGACTAAGAAAAGTGCAGGAAGAAGGATAACGTGCAGAAAGAACAAACAGAAGAGCAGAAAGAAGCCTTGTTGCAAAATCATCCTGTACCCTCAACTTTTTCAGACGGATACTGGTGGTAACTGAGTCTGACTAACCAGTCCTAGAGCCAGTGCTATGTTAAGACACACAGAATGCAGTGAAAACACCTACATACCATAGGGAACACTATGCGTTGGGGTCCCCCTGTGATTAGCATGACCTCCTCTGTAAGCCCCTAATATATAATAGGGCAGGGGATTAAAACTACCTCTTAAAACGCGCCACAGGGCGCGTTTGCACACGTCACCTCAGGCCCCGTCCCGTCCTTTCCCCACTGTGTAAACACGCCCTGTGGCCGTTTTAATTTGGGAGATTAAGTCCCCTTGAATCCCTAGGGTCCAACTAGCCCACTAGGTACCTCCAGTAAGCACCACAGAGCTGCGTTGCAGAGGTGTAAAAAGTGGCACGGCCTGGACCACCTCTCTGCAACGCAGCTCCCTGGCGCATACTGGAGATACCTGTTGGGCTAGTTAGCCCCCAGGGGCCCTCAGTATTGAAGGGGAATTCATTCCCCAACTTACAACTGGCCAGGGGGCGCATTTGCAGAGTGCTGCAAGGAGGGGGCGTGGCCTCCGGCACGATGTGTCTTTTATTTATTTAATTTTTGTTAAGGAGGAGGGCTGTGTGGCCCCCTTTTTCTAATTTATTGGCCCTGGGGACCCCATCCCCCAGGGCCTGCACCCTAATTTTTTTTGTTAAAAAAATAAACTTGAAAGGGGGCCGCGTGGCCCCCCTCCCAAGGCCTTAATCTGCCCCGGGGACCCCAAACCCCGCGTCATGGCTTTTTTTTTTTTTTTTTTTAATTCTTTAGACGGGGGCTGCGTTGCTCCCCTCCTCCGGCCACTTACGGCCCCGGAGACCCCATCCCCCGGGGCCGGCCTTTGTTTTTTATCGCTTTTTTTTTTTTTTTTTTTTTTAATATATTTATAGAAACACCTAGGACATGCTGGACAACCCGTATGTACCTATCACCATGACAATTTGCGTGATATTCATTAAAAGGCGACTATGCATACAATGAATCCACGTAGAATGTATTTACACCGCTAGTAAAGCTCTGACGTGTCTGACGCCCTACCGTGCCTAATCCCGGCACCCCCGCCGGTGGGTACTCTCCAAGTAGACACCCTTGTCGTTTATTTATACAAACATGGGTAGCTATTGACGGGCACATTTAATACACACGCACACCAAGTCATTCAAAGAGGATTTGACAAAAATTCGACCAAACTATGCAAGAAACCCCCCTCACGGTTAATAAAAAACACATCCACCGCCTGATGTGTAATACTTTTTATTGTACTCTCCGGAAAGGAGACGAACCTCACTGGAGAGTCACAGCGTGCTCCTGGCTGAGCCCAATGCTGTGATACACCCACCAGTGCCCGCCGAGTGCCACACACCTCTGTGTTGTATTCCACCAGCTAGTGCTATGACCCTCTCTAGCCCATGTGCACTGTAACACCACCCTGTGAATGTCATGCCACACTTGCCTTCGCACGGGTTATATTGCCCCATCTAACGTGCCTTCCTTGATGCCTATGTTATAACGCACAGCGCTATGCCATACATATTACAATCTGGGATCCATATCTTTGTAACAGTGCATATGCAACGTTACACTCCCCAGCATATATTTTATATTACAACTTTAGAGACTAGTTGGGTTACACAACACTGCCCTGTGCATATTACACTCCAAGGCGCATATCGCATAGCACGCGCTAGTGCCTGCGCTATCTCGCGCTCTCCAATGAATCTGTCATTGCGCACAATGTATTGCATATTATATTTCACGCCCCGGTTCATCTTATATCACACTTTTTGGTGCATAGTTTATACCATATACTATATCTAGTTTTCATTTTCAATCGTGCTCTCAAGACTGTTCTATATAACACTGCGTCCACCTACCCTTTTCACAGGCATTACATTTTGCGATGGGGGGTGGAGGGTCAGGGGTTGTTTCTGCCAAGTGAGCCCGGAGTCACAGTCACAAATGACCACTTCTTCCTGAATAAAAGAGAGATTATGCTTCATACTTGTTCATATTTTAAGTAATTCGCACAGACACACATTTTAAAAACAATAAAGTTCCTAATACCCACCTTCTCTGAACAGTTAGCTTGCTGCCCCATCCACCTCCTCCCTATCCTCTGTTGTCTGAATCCATGGATTAGCCTCCTCCCTCCGGCCATGCATGGTCTGATGTGCTGCCACTGCCCTCCATTTAGCATGATGTACCAGTCCACTCCTCCTGCCCTCCATTGCCCAATTCTATGGCCCATCATTGACCTCCTGCTTAGCCTCTGTGCTTAGCTTGCTGCCCCTATTCTCCTTCCCCCTGCTCTCCGATGTCTTTGTGCATGCCCCTGTGACATCCTTTTTGCCCACCATGTTCCATGGACCTGCCACTCCGATCTACTCTGAGTGTTCTGTTGAGCTGCCACTCCCATCCCATCTGCCTAGCATTGTCAAATGACTGTAACCTGTGCCTGCCACTTCCACCCTGCCTGTCCACATGCCGTGCCCCTATCGCCTTCCTCCTTTCCTCCATGGTCCATTTTACTGCCACACTCTTCTGCCCTCCCTGGTCTGTTGTGTTGCAACTGCTCCTCCTGCCTGCCCCGCGCGGTCTGTTGTGAGGCCCCTGAACTCTCTTGTCTGTGCCCAGGTCCTGACCCTCCCTTCTATCCTCCATGGTCCTTTGTGCATGCCCCTGCACTCTCCTTCTTGCCCATCCTAGCCATTGTGCTGCCATTAACCCTCCCGCTTGCCATGCATGGTCTTCTGTGCTGCCATGGCCCCTCCCACCTTCCCTGTGTGGTCAGCTAGCTGCCCCTGACACCCTCCCACCTTCCCTCCATGGTCTGTGTGTATGCCATCATAGCCTCACTGTTGCTCTCCATGGTGTGTCTTGATTCTAGTGCCCATCCTGCCTGACCACCATGGTCATCTTGCTGCTCCTGCCCTGCCCCCTTGCCCCCAGCCCTCTGTTTCCATGTGCAGACCCCTATTCCCTCCCCCTGGCTTGTCTGTTCCATTGTAATGCCCCTGATCCGTCCCTCCTGCCCTTTATGGTCTGTTATGCTGCAGCTTTCTCTCCGGTCTGTCCATTATGGTCAGCTAGCTACCATTGCCTCTTTCCCCTCTGTTCTCTGTTGTCCATGTGCATGGTCCTGTCCCCTCCCTATTGCTTTCTATGGATTGTTGTGCTGCACTCCCGTCCCGCATGCGCTGTGTGGTATATTGTGCTGCTGCAAACCCTGATGCCTGCCCTGTAGGGTCAGTTTGGTGCGCCTCTCCATGTCCCTCCGGTCCTCTGTTATCCGAGTCCATGTCCCTCCCCCAATTCCTCCTGCCTACCATGATCCAATGTACCATACTTTTGAACATTTTGATCTTGGTAAGAGGGAGATTTTGAAAAAAAACTGGGGTATTAATTTTCCCCTTTGAGTTACATTGAAAGAGGAGATTGTAGACGGGAGACAGATCAAATAAAGCCCATTTGAGCTTAAAAACATTGGACGTTTCCTGGCAGAAACGGGTCTGTTGGCATGTATGGTTGTACTACCACTGCCTCTTCCTTCTGCCCACAATGGTCTATTATATTGCCACAGCCTCTCTTGCCAGTCCTGTATTGTTGGTTTGTTGCCCCTGCCCCCCTTTCCACTGCCCTCCATAGTCTGTTGTGCTGCCACTGCCCTTCCTGCCTGCCCAGTGTGGTCAAATTGTTGCCTCTGCACTCTCCTACCTGCCTTCAATTTTCAGAGTCTGTGCCCCTGGCCTCTTCCTCTCAACAGTATCCCAATGAACAACTAGATTGCTAACATTCTATATTTATTACAAAAGTGTGGATCGCCTGACGTCATCTTGATGTAATTAAAACTGTAATACCTAGAGTATTTCCTTTAGAAATTACATATATGAGAGGGTCCTATTTGCATCAAGATTATGGTTAGTGCTCTAAAAAACTAAAATGAGGACATATTTTCTGAGTTTTCAAATAGCGACAAAGACCTTTTAAATTATTTGTAATCTTTGTTTTTTTATCCAGTTGACCACTTGATTAAATGTTGGACTTAGGGGAGAGGATGTGGTGTTACTTCCAGTTCTGCAGACTTTGCAACTGGGGAACCAGGTTGGAGTTTCTGCTTCAGCTCAACATTCTGTGATTCTGGTCAAATCACTTAATCTCCCCATGTCTACAACCAAAATGAATTTGATCTTGTGTGATGTAACAAATGCTCATGTAAAGCACTCCAATACCTGACAAGTCTGTTCTATATACAACTGCAAATACACAAAAAATAAGTGTTTTGCACACTTCTGTCATTGTGCTGCATTTGGGCTCTTTTGTCTCTGGTGGCCATCTTGGGAGATTTATTTATTATGAAGTTTCCTAATTTCCTCATTTACTGCAGTCTCCTCAGTAGGAAATACTTTCAGTTTTTTACTTTGGTTCCATTAAGAAGGCATTCAGATGTCACACATTTGCCATAAATTCTGAATGTTAGCACTCTAGTTGCTCATTAGATCACTGTAGTAAAGCTACTACTCGCAAGGGAAGTCTGCTGCTGGTATTCAAAGTGCATTTTTCAGTCTGCATGTCAGAATTTCTTTATGAAATAGAAGAGGATTTGAGAAGTCAAAATGTGCCCTAATTTTTCTTTCTGCAGCACTAATCATAATTTCTATGGCAAAATGAACCCCCTCATTTTGTTCCTTTGTAAATTAAGTGTTACCACTTTATTCCAATCAAGATGGCTTCAGGTGTGCCCTACTTTTGTCATAAGTAAGACTGTTAGCGCTCTAGTTGTTCTTTAGAACACTCAGGGAAGCTGCAGTAGAACACAAAGGAATCAACTGGCAGTCTCTGCCCTTGTTGGATGTACATGTTTTACTGAGAATGTCAGACTTCATTCTCACATGACTGAGAAAGATAATGTGAATTTACAGAAAATATGCTCAGTTTAGCTTATAGATCACCTTCCAAACCTCTGTGGGGAAAAGCATGAGAAAATAGTTTTCTCTCAAACATGATTTATGATATCACAGCAGAAGGCTTTTTCACATGGTAAAATCACCTTAGAACACACCGCAATTCCTAAAATGAGTATGGTACCATCAACAAATGATTTATAATGTAACTAAAGTCTTAAAACCTTATATTAACTGCAATGCTTTTTAATGAGGTGCTATCATGTATATTGGTCCCAAGATGGCTGCCAACACTTCTTGGATCAAGTACTGACAGCCAATCAGATCTCACGATGAGATGTGTGGTTAGGCTCTGCCCAGATATATGTATCTATTTAACTCTAGTTTTCTCAGGAAATACTGAACGGATTTACACCATTTAAGCAAAAGGCACGAGTCTGAACCGAGGACTACCTCTTTGCCAAATTTGGTGTAATTCCGTTCAGCAGTTCGGGCTGTCGCAGCGTCAACAGGTCCTATGGGAAAATGCATGGGGAAACTCGTTTTGGGGCCCTCCTTTTTTCTCGGGCCCCGCTTGACGAATCACCGTGAAATTTTCAGGATAGGAGCGGACCTGGGCTGGCCAAAAGTTTGGTATATGTATATATATATATATATGTGTGTGTGTGTGTGTGTGTGTGTGTGTGTGTGTGTGTGTGTGTGTGTGTGTGTATATATAAATAAATAATCTACTGGCGGTCGCCAGTAGATAGTTAGGACCGTGTTTCCATAGGAAATCTCAAAATTCTATTTTGAATAACTTTGGCACCGGTTGACGAATCCTCGTGAAGTTTTCAAAACTAATGGGGCGCTCCGCTCCTACCCTGAAAGTCTCGGGGGGGGGGGGGGATTCGTCAAGCGGGGGCCGAGAAAAAAGGGGGGGGTCCCAAAACGTGTTTTCCCCATGCATTTTCCCATAGGACATTTAGTCGAAGGTACAGCCTGAACGGCTGAACAGAACTACTTGAAATTTGGCAAAGAGGTAGATGAGGGAAGTATTTGCCTCCCTTTGGAGATTCTGGACTGTCGTGTAAGATAGGCCAATGAGGAGCAGCACCATGGATTGTGAATGTGCTAAAAATTTTATATGCAAAGCATGTGGCTTTCCGTGCGCTAAGAATATGAAGAAATGCACTTTGAAAATGAACTCGTGCAAGGTGCAGTGACACTATTGAGTTTTATTTAAATGCGCACCTTACAACAGAAGTGCAAGAACAATGATGGTGCATGCTGGTATATGCAGGAAAATGCTGAGCCACGTGATATAATGATGCCAATACTGCTAGCAATCCTACTCACCTGTGAACAAGGCAATCTGCTGAAACGCGTAAGGGCTTTAAATTGCTGCTTTCTCCCAGAGGAATAAATGCATTGATGGAATCCAGCATCGGGCTTCTGTGTCTCTTTGGATATGTGCACGTCGTGCTTTAACGGGTCCCTCCATTCCCGTAAACAGAGGCTGCCCTGCAGGGTTGGGGGCCCCCTTCATGGAGTTCTTGTGTGTGTGTGTGTGTGTGTGTATATATATATATATATATATATATATATCTACTGGCGGTCCCTGTTTCCATAGGAAATCCGCAACATTCTATTTGGAATAACTTTGGCGCCGGTCGACGAATCCTCGTGAAATTTTCAAAATAGGTGGGGCGCTACGCTCCGCTCCTACCCTGAAAGTCTCGGGGGGGATTCGTCAAGCGGGGGCTGAGAAAAAAGGGGGGTCCCAAAACGCGTTTTTCCCATGCATTTTTCCATAGGACCTTTAGAAACAGCTACAGCCCGAACGGCTGAACAGAGTTACTTGAAATTTGGCAGAGAGGTAGTCCTCAGGTCAAGGAAGTGCCTTTTGTAGGTTTGGTGTAAATCTGTTCAGTAGATCCTGAGAAAATAGCATTTAAATCAATATATATATATCTGTGGCAGCTTACGGTGCGCTTACCGAGCGCTTACGGTAAGCTTACCGTACGGTGCCGTGCGCGAGCGCGAATCTGATTGGCTGTTAGATCTAAGTAAACATTCGAATCGGTCGAAACCAGGAAGCGGCGGCCGCCATTTTCTCTCTCGCAATCTGAGTGAGGCAGCAAAAACAAAGGCTAAAAACATCTAAAGGGGCCATGTATTCAGTTCCTAACCACCTAGCATTGATGATGGTGTCCCCAAAGATCCCCCAAGGCAAAAAATTTAATTTTATTTTTTCCTTAAATTCGCCGATTACGCTTACCGTACGCGTACGGTAAAAATTAATAAAAAAAAAAAAACTATCCACACTCTCCCCACCCCGTGTGCAAATTGTGCTCGTAGGGCACCATTTGGGCATGGACTATGTAATACAGTTGAAAAAATAAAAGATTACATTTCACAACGAAGCGCATAATATGTCCTCCATGTGCGCACGGTGCGCGAAGCGCATCGTGCGTACATGGCCCATCCCGCGTAACGTGGGCACGCGGTGCGCGCAGCGCACCGCGTGACCACCGTGCGTGCACGGCACTAACTGCGTAAAGTGGGCGCGCGAAGAACACCGTGCGCGCACGGAACGAACTGCGTTAACTGGGCGCGCACGCCACGAATGGCGTAAAGTAACTTAGCATTTAAAAAACCGTACAAATTCACTGAAAAAACCATAGGTTTCACACACGTTATAGTTAGGAATTAGCTTTTAAAAAACCTTGCAAACTCACTGAAAAAACCATAGGTTTCACACATGTTATAGTTAGCTGGACATTTTACTGATAAAAAAACCAATGAAATTCCCCCGTTATAGTTAGTGCAGGCAACTATAACTCACGCAACCGCAATCCTCTGCTGATGACATATGTGTCTTTATGAAAAAAAAATATTTGTAATATATGTATAGCTAAAATTTAATGGAAGAAGACATGGGCAAATAAGTGTCTAAATACAGTATTAGCATCAGCAGAGGATTGCGGTTGCGTGAGTTATAGTTGCCTGCACTAACTATAACGGGGGAATTTCATTGGTTTTTTTATCAGTAAAATGTCCAGCTAACTATAACATGTGTGAAACCTATGGTTTTTTTCAGTGAACATATATAATATTTCACGATCCTGACATGCTTCTTCCAGCATCAAACAGGTAGGGACCACAACGTGCGTATAATGTTTTAAAGTGCAGGTTTATTGCATCCACAATCAGCTACATTTCGTATAGCAAGTGCCCAGCAGGACGCTGTCTTGATCACATGACGCCCCAGGGGCCAATCCGCAATAAATACTCATCTAAGTGAAAAAAACTGGTAAAACATATTCGTTTTTTTCTAAATGCATAGAGATAGAAAAAATACTATAGTTATACAAATACATTCGAAATCAAAAATTATTGAATAGAACAAAAGAATATGTGCAAATGGTCAGAGAAAAATGTTAATACATTAATTCATGATTAATTAATCATTTCCTCATTTGCAACCAGTTATTAAAATCATAGCTGATAAATCAGTCTGAGAAGTACCGTATAGATGCTATTATCATAAATATACAAGTGCAAGTGCTTAGCTAAGTTTTACATCTCGAGCATAAAATGCATAAAGTATATTTAAGTGCAAATAGCTGCTAATAGTCACCAATCAATTATTATTAAAGTTGATTACAGTTATTAGTGTGATGATCACAAAAAATGTCAATATAAAGTGCAAGTGCATACACATGACATTAAAATAATGCAATCAATAACCAAATGGTATGGAAAACGAAGAGCAATTGGAAGGATCAAGGTGGCTTTAAAAGAAGAAACTCTAAAATTGCTCATAAAACTACTCCTAACCAAGCCCAGTAAAAGCCAAGTAAAACCACAGGAAAAAGCCGGGGAACCCAGATAAAACCAGTAGTAAAACCCAGCTAAAGCAAGACTATAAAATCAGGAATAAATATGAGACCACAATTCAGAGTTAATTCAATTCTGAAAACAAATCCTTAAAAGCCAGATGAAAGAATAAGAGGAAAACAAACCGTACAGTCATATTAAATCTTTCAGTTATAAGAAATTGTGCAGGTCCTCCCCTGTATTTAGACGGTTCGGCATTTTCGTATCTAGTGTTGGTATATAGTGGGACTCAAACTGCCTTAGCCTTTTCTATCTATTGCCACCCCTAAGTGATTTTGGCACAGAATCGATTACATAGTAACTCAAATCCTTGATCTTTACAATGGACATATTTAAAATATCTGGCCACTGGGTAGCTAGGGTCTGAATTCCTGATGGCTCGTAAATGTTGTAATATGCGATTGAATACTTGTAGTTTGGTGCTGCCTACGTATTTACATTTACAGGAGCATTCCAACACGTAGACAGCGTACTCTGTCTGGCAGGTTAGCAGTTTTAATTTTTAGAGGTTTAGACTCAAATGCTGTCACTATTTCATGAGTATTTTTCCCAAACTTACAAGCTCGATACGAGCTGCACTTGAAAAAGCCTGTTCTTTTACTTAACCAATTGGAAGAAACAATGACCTCAGGGCATGGTCTCACTAATGCGTCCCTCATAGAGGGTGCGCGTCTAAAAGTAAGTGCAGGTAAATCTGGCACCAGTTGGGACATTGTCAAATCAGTTTTGATAATGGGCCAATTTGTATATATTATTTTCCTGAACTGTTTCTCCTGGCAGCTAAATGTAGTAATAAGTCTCACCATATTATCACATCTAGGTTGGTCAGTATTGTTATTGGGGATGATGGAATTCAAAGTGCCAAGTGCTCCCTCCTCATTCATCTGACCATTTGCTTTGTTCATGGCCAATTTTAAATCTTTCACCTTGTATCCACGAATCTTAAATCTTTGAAGTGCTTCATTTTGACAGAGTGTACGAACATACTCTGAATTACAGATACTTTTTATTCTTAAACTCCCCATAAGGGATACTTTTTATCAAATGGTTAGGATGGAAACTGCTGACATGAAGTACTGCATTTCCTGTAGTACTTTTTCTGTGCAATTTTGTGTGAATTATGTCTTGTTTAATGTAAATCTCCACATCAAGAAACTGCAAAGTTTCATTGCTGACTGTAGCAGAAAAATTCAAATTTAAGTAATTGATATTGATTTCATTGACAAATTCATATGCCAATTCCATTGATCCTTCCCATATAACACAAACCTCGTCAATAAAACGCCACCAGTGTTTAACGTGTGTGTCATACAGTACCTTATGGGTGGTTCTGAGGACGTGCTCCTCCCACCATCCAACATAAAGACACGCATAGCTGGGAGAAAAGCACGCCCCCTTCGCACTCCACGTAACTGTTGATACACTTCTTTTTTAACCCCTTCAGTGCCCCGCCCTTTCCCGTGCCGGGCGTTACATTAGCGGGCGGGGTCCATGACGAGATAGTCTCGTCATGGGCACAGCGCAACCGCGCTCCATGACGAGACTATCTCGTCATGGGCATAGAGGTTAAACAGGAAGTAATTATTGTTTAAACAGAGTTTGATCATATTCAACAGCATTTCATTATGATGATAAAATTACATGTTACGTTTAGATAAAAAATATTTAACCGCTGTTATTCCATCTGTGTGATGTATGCTTGTGTATAATGAACATATGTCCATAACAATCAGAACATAATCCTGTTTCCACCGGATTCCCTGAATTTTTGATTAAAAAATGACCAGTGTCGCGTATATATGATGGTAATGTTTCTACAAATTCATGTAGAAAAAAATCCACATATTTAGACATGGGTTCTAGTAATCCTTTCTGGGCAGATATAATGGGCCTTTCAGGTACTGGTGTTGTGTTCTTGTGTTATTGTGTACCTTTGGAATAAAATATAACACAGGAGTGATAGGATAGTCATTTTTAAGGAAACCAAATTCGTTTTTACTCAGGAGTCCTGTTCTTTTCCATTGAGAAAGTTCTTTATAGGTGGATTCTTTTATGTTTTTTAAATCATTAAATATTGCTTTTCTGTAACAGGTTTTATCATTAAGGTGCTTGTCTGCTTCTTGCATATACTTTTCTCGGGGCCAGAGAACTATATTTCCCCCTTTGTCTGATTTGTTTATGATGATATTACCATTGTTTTGTAATTTACGCATAAGGGCAGAATATTGAATTTCTTTATATCTTCTTTGCTTGTCTTTGCGTAGAACACTTTAGTTCAGTTGTTTCAGATCTTCTACTACACAGTCACTAAAGATGTCGATGGCATCTTTGGGCATCAATGGTATAAATACTGATGGTGGACGAAAAGGGGTTAAACTAGTTGCATTGCTCTGTATACTCCATTCTGAAAGGTCATCCTGGGTCAAATTGGTAGTACTGTCATCTTCTTGAGCAAGTGTATGCATAGATCTGAGCAATTGGATGTCTGATACTTGCAAATTACTTCCAGATATGCTGGTGGGTTTGTTGATATTGGTCGTATCTTTTTATTCAGCTTGAAATGTTTTCAAAGTTTGAGTTTCCGGATGAATTTAAAGATATCCACTCGTGACTGTGCATATTTGAAATTATTACCCGGACAATATGAGAGACCTAATGAAAGTAATTGAAGTTCAGCAATTGACAATTCGATATCTGATAAATTTATCACAGTTTTATCGGAGATGAGTTTCTTTTATTTTTGGGGCCACTTCCTGCCTCTGCCCCCGCCACTGGATTTTCCGCCTTAGCTTTCTACGAATGTTTTTACATTGCCGTTTTTCTTCTCTGGATCGTAAGAACGTAGTGTTTGACGGCGGTCCTCTATGAGAAAACCCAACTTTAAATCATGATTTGTGGTTGCATTTGATTAATTAGTCATGACTTTATCTGGTACATTTAAAAATAAAGCATCTGCTATGGCATCTCGAGCCCGTAGCGCATCTGCCAATGTTGACATACTGCTGCTGGATGCCCGTTGTACTATATATATATATATATATATATATATATATTCAGTGAACAAACCATAGGTTTCACACATGTTATAGTTAGCTGGACATTTTACTCGTAAAAAACCAATGAAATTGCCCCGTTATAGTTAGTTCAGCTAACTATAACTCGCACGCGCCCGCAATGCACTGCTGATGACGTCACATATTACATCACTCATGACATGGTCAGTGACATCACTCATGACATCACTGATGACATCTCAAATGACATCACTGATGACATCATCCAGTGAATGTGTGTTTTTCTGAAAATTAAATATGTTTTATATATGTATATCTCAAGGTCGATGGAAGAATAAATGGGTATATAAGTGTCTAAATGGATGATTTGTTTTTGAAAAATTGATTGTGTAACTGACTGATTAAGTGTATCATAGTGAATACATGGCTTAGTGAGTAATGTTTAAATATGTAAATATCTGTATCAGTCTCTCACTTTGTGTATAAGTGGCTGCATGGGTTGGTGAGTAGCTACATGGGTGTCTATATAGGTTATTAGTTGCTTTTTTGAGTGTCAGTCTGAGTGTCTGCATGGTTCGGTGGGGGGTATTATGTAGTGCATAGGTGCATGAATGAGTCACTCACTGTTTGTATGTGTTGAAGACAGCATGTGTGCAGGACTGTATGGGTGGATGAGTGTGTGTATGGGTGTGTTAGTGAGTGAATGACTGTCTCAATAGTGTCTTTATGAGTAACTACATATGTTTTAAACTAGTATATGTGACTATTGGTGTATATAAGTGAGTATATGTGAGAGTGAGAGATTGAAAGAGTTCCTGTATGAATAAGTATGTGTTTCTATAAGTGATTGTTTAAAAGACTAAGTATGTGTAAGTTTCCGTAGAAGTAAGTGTGGTGGTGTGTGTATAACTGTATATGCAAGTAAAAGTATGTTTGATTCTTTATTAGTATGAGTGACTATGTGTGTGAGTAACTCTATGGATGAGTGGCATTGTGTAACTGGATGTATAGGTGTATGAGTACATATGATGAGTGAGTACATGTATGAGTGACTGTATAGGACTGTTGGTGAATGTGTATGTGAATCTTAGAATTACTGAAGAGGTTGTTGTAACTGGTATTGGTATGTCCATTGTTTTAAAAATTTTAGTCTCTATTATTGAATGTGTGTATCAAAGGTTATATTAGGGTGAGAGGAGGTCTGCCACTCTATCACAAGGATGATGTCATCAGTGATGTCATTTGAGATGTCATCAGTGATGTCATGAGTGATGTCACTGACCATGTCATGAGTGATGTAATATGTGACGTCATCAGCAGTGCATTGCGGGCGCGTGCGAGTTATAGTTAGCTGAACTAACTATAACGGGGCAATTTCATTGGTTTTTTACGAGTAAAATGTCCAGCTAACTATAACATGTGTGAAACCTATGGTTTTTTCACTGAATTTCTAAGGTTTTTTAAATGCTAATTCCTAACTATAACGTGTGTGAAACCTATGGTTTTTTCAGTGAATTTGCAAGGTTTTTTAAATGCTAATCCCTAAATATTTCGTTTTTGAAACCTATGTTTTTTTCTGAGAATTTGTATGGTTTTTTATATGCTAAGTTATGTATTTTTAATTAAAGATATTTTTTTTTATTTAAATAAAATTACTTTATATTCATTTATATATTATCTGTATTTTTTTTTAAATTATTTTTTTAAATAATTCAATTTGTTTTTTTTTTTTAATTTTTTTAATTATATGTCCTTTTTTTTTTTTTTTTTATTTATAAATTCTTGGGGTGCGCGCTCTGAGCGCGCACCTAGTACTATTTCGTATGTTTTTTATGAATTCCGGCGTACGTTATTTACGTATGCAAATATACTTATTGGTGCGCGCTGGGAGCGCGCACCCAGTACGTATGCGTACGTACGTACGCATGCGTCCTACGCCCTCGACGCGGTTTACTTCCGCATACGCTAAAATTACACGCAATAACGGTCGCGTATACGCGTGTTAAACGTATGCGCGCTAGGTGCGCGTATATGACGTATGCACCTGCGCGTTTACGTGTTCGTGCATACGTCATCACGGGGTGCGCGCACGGAGCTTGCGCAGTGCGCGCACCTCGGGTTTATACATAATAAAACAACATTTCTTATTGGTTATCATTACTTTCAGTTTCTAATTGTTTCAATACCACACCCAATCCCCTCATGGCAAGTCATGTGATCAAGAATCATCACTTATGATTGGTTTGAAGTACTTTCTGTTCCAGATTCTTCCCAAACCACACCTACTCCCCTCATTATTAGTTCTGATTCCTTTGGAGAAGGAGCTATTCTGTTGTTGAGAGACAATGGCTGAACAGCAACCTACTTCAGACAGTGACCAGGACACTCTTGAGAGGCAGAGGAACAGGAAGCAGAAAGACAGCTTTGTATGGCAGTTTTTTACTTTTCCTGAGAATGAGAAAAAGGTAAATGCACCAAAAGTTACATGTGTACTTTGTAAAAAAGTCTTATCTCGTGGGAATCCTAACAAGAAATATTCTTTTAGCATTCACACTATGTTGAGACATGTTTACAAAATGCACCCAGCATCTTATCGTCGAGCTTCTGGAGAAAACCCTCCACCTGCTCAGCCGACGACATCAGCAGCAGCTCAGCCGAGCACATCTTCGGCAGCTCAGGGGAGCACTTCAGCTGCGATGGTGCCTTCACCTGTTTCTTTACCTCTTGTTGGTCCACCTTGTTTGGCGAGGTTGTCTACACGGTGCACTGATTGCGGTTCTCTTATTTCTGTGGGGGAGACCAGTCTTGATCTCCTTCAGAGAAAATTTGATGCGCATTCATGCACTAGGCCATAGATGTTTTTTCTTTTTTTGCGTTTTTCTCTTCCTGTTTCCCTCCATTAACTCAAGGGCTCTTTTAAGAGCCACTTATAAACTTAACCAAACAAATTTTTTTTTTTTTAATTTTTTTTAAAATTTTTTTTGAGGTGCGCGCACCCAAGGTTTTTTTTTTTTTTTGAGAGACTCCCCCTTTTTCCTACTAATGCAACTGTGAAATCACCAGAGCAAAACGCAACAAATCTCTTCCTGTAATTCCTATTTGCACACAGTCATGTTTTCACATTAGTCACAAAACGAAAAATCTTTGCCAATTTGAATGCACACTTACTGCTCTTTTTTGTTGGCAAGTGAAAATCACTTTTACAGACTGACACATTATGAATCCACTTTTCAGATTTTTTTAAATGCACATGTCCAGACTGCTTTTTCAGACCACAAACCATGTGTATGCTGGGTGACTGCCTACACTCCAGCAAGGGCAACCAGCCTTAGTGATGCTGAATGTATTTGCATTACAGACTGAAACCTCAAAACCCCACAGCACATTATCAGAGCCAGGACCTCTGTTCTCTACACCTCTCTCCACTCCGCAGAACCAGATAATGGCAATCTTTCCCTCTATTTTTCCACACATATACATGTTAATTTCAAATCTCACTGCTTCCCCCTTTTTTTCAAATGTAATCACACATTTCTATTGCTTGAAAACCAACCCTTTTCCAAAAGTACCCTTCCCCCTACTTCACTTCTGCCTAGTTCCCTTCCCCCAACTTGACTTCTGCCTGCTACCATAGCAACAGCTCATGGAACACTGCTGTGTGGAGTTAGGTCAGAAGTTCGCCACACAATGTTTCAATTCCACAGAGCAAGAGTGCTTGACTTTTCAAACCTTACAGCAAATCCATAGTACTGTTCTTTGGTAACACATTTTTCTGAACCAATACAAAACATGCTTCTATTATTTTACACATACAGCTTAGTTTTTAGTGTAGAATGGTATGAAACAGCCAATCAGTTCTTTTTTTTTTTTATAAAAAATATGTATGCCTCCATTTCCAAACTGTCTTTCATTTCTTTTTACCATTCTACTGAATTACACCTCCTGAGTGCATCCAGATCTCCTTTGAAGATGTTCACAGTGTGGATTGTAGGACACAGCTATGTCTTCTGGAGTGAAAAATTTGCAGAGAAAAGAGGTATGGTGAGAGACCTTGCTTTGCCAAATGTAGACATCAAGTGGATTGGTCAGAGAGGGTTAAAGTGGCACCAATTAATGCCTTTGGTGAAAACCTTTCAACATCTCCCACAGCCTAACCTTATTATTGTGCACTGTGGTGGTAATGATCTAGGCACTTTAACTGGGGTAGGTTTGGAAATGCTTATTAAGGACACCTTTGTGCAATTGATGTCGCTTTTTCCACAAACTGCCTTTGTATATTCTAACATATGCCAAAGGCAAAAGTGGAACTGGTCCAACCAATTTTGTCCGCAGATTGACAAAGCAAGGAAGCACGTCAACAAATCTATTTCTGCTTTCCTCAGAGACTATGGTATGGGTTCCATTTACCACAACAACTTGCGTTACGACATGCAAGACATTTATAGAGGAGATGGTGTGCACTTCAATGATGAAGGGAACAGAGTCTTCCTCTTGAACCTTAGACTCTGCGTCGGTACTTACTTGTAGGTACCGAAAAACAAACAATAAACACAAGGGCTCTTTTTAGAGCCACCTTATATCTAAACACTTAAATGCAATTTTTTTTAAATTTCTTTTTTTTTTTTTTTTTTTTCCGGGTGCGCGCAGGGTGCGCGCACTCGGCGATATTTTTTTACAAAATATTATTCTTTTTTTTTTGCCCTACAAGGTCCTACTTTGACCCCCTTACAATGCCTACTGGGTCTATTTCTACCCACTCTGCCCCCTTTTCAAGTGCTCCCCCTTTGTTTATCACCCCCTCTTTATGCGATAGCCAAAATGGCGGCCGCCGCTTCCTGACTTCCACCGATTCGAATGTTTACTAAGATCTAACAACCAATCAGAATTGCGCTCGCGCACGGCAAGGTGCGCGCACCCAGCGCGCACTCTGCGCGCTTACAGATATATATATTGATTCAAAGGCTATTTTCTCAGAATCTACTGAACAGATTTACACCAAACCTACAAAAGGCACTTCCTTGACCTAGGGACTACCTCTCTGCCAAATTTTGAGTAATTCTGTTCAGTCGTTCGGGCTGTAGCTCGTTCTAAAGGTCCTATGGAAAAATGCATGGGAAAAACGCGTTTTGGGACCCCCCTTTTATCTCAGCCCCCGCTTGACAGATCCCCCCGAGACTTTCAGGGTAGGAGCGGAGCGTAGCGCCCCACCTATTTTGAGAAATTCGCGAGGATTCGTCGACCGGCGCCAAAGTTATTCAAAATAGAATGTTGAGGTTTTCCTATGGAAACGTGGTCCTAACTATAACTACCTACTGGCGACCGCCAGTAGGTAATATATATATATATATATATATATATATCTCTATATCTCGACCCAGCGCCTAAACTCAACCCCCTAAACCCTAAAAATACCCTTACAACCCCATACCCCTACCTTCCCTTAATGCTACATACTCTTACCACCCAATAGCCTTACCCTCCCAATACCCCTATCCACCATAAAACAACCTTAACACCCAATACCCTTACCCAACTCTAAACCTGAAAAACTCCCTAACCTCCCAATAGCCTTACTTCCCCATATACCCTATAAACACCCTTACCCCATACCCTTACCACCACTAAACCTTAATCACCTTTGCCACCATAACCCTTACCCACCTAATACCCTTAGCAAACAATAAACCTTAAACAGGTGTCCCCAACCTTTTTTGTAGTGAGAGCTACTTCTGATCAGTGAAAATCATCATGAGCTACTAAAGGGCAAGCAACTAATACATTGTTCCTAGAGACTCCTATACCCAGCTTCATTTACTTTAAGCCTAATTATCCATGGAGCCAGATACTATGTTTGATCCACATACTTAGACTTCTCAATCTAAAAACTGTGATGGTTTTCGCCAGATTTGTTGTCACCGTGCTTCAAGAACTTTCAATTGTAAATGGTCACAAAATAATGAAAATGCAGCTCAAACAAATAGGAAAATCAATCTTAACTTCAATATGGCACTGCATGAGAGACACTAATGCTGTGTAATCTGGTAGTTTCCGGTAGCAATTCTGAAGAAGTCGCCTACATGTTATCAGTTTACAGAGATGTTTACCATTTTCCATCTGCACCTACGATCCCAGGCTTCCCATCTGAAGTGACACATTACAGAATTTAATGAGAATAAAGGGCCTAGCAGAGGTTCTAGTCTGGAATAGACAGTCTAGATTTCTTTCCCACCTTAACATGGTTTTAAAACGGTTTTAAATCATGAAAATGTCTTGGAAATCTTTTAAGTACCTGAGTATTATAATTGTGACTCCCTGTTCTAATAAGGTAAAATAAGAAGTGTTTTCCATATAGGTAACAAAAACCTACCAGGTATTACATTAACACAAATTCACACTACAAATGGTTATCATTGAAACGACGTCGGACAATTTATCAACAATATAGTAATACGATGATGGGAATTATGCCTGCATTTGATCTTAAAGCCTGAAATAGAAAAGTATAATGTTGTTCCGTGTCATTACAGTTAGTGCATGTCTTAAGAAAAGAGGAGCATTTTTTTGTTTTGTTTGATTCATAGGATAATAGCTGAAAGCCTAAAATAGAAAAGTGTAATGTTTGGCGTTATTCTAATAAGTTAGTGCCCATGCTAAGAAATGATAAATTGGGATTCTGTTTTTTGCTGTAATTCACAGGGGGAAAGTGCGCATTCTCTTTTCCTAGCAAGTGCACTGTGTTTAGAGTAACACAGAACGACATTCTACTTTTTTTATTTTAAGCTTTCAGCTGCTATTCTATGAAGCACACCAAAATAAATAATGCTAATCTTTTCCTTGCAAGTGCACTAACTGTAATAACACAGAACATTACTCTTTTCTTTTTTCAAGACGAGTCGTGTTTGTAAGTAAGGCATAACGATTAGAGACCAATACAAAATTCAGCTTTCTTTGCTATGCCGAGCCCACTCATAAATAAAGGTTAAGTGAAATGCAGCTTTTTAAATAACATTTTCTGAAAAAGTGACAGCTGTCCCAATAAGGTACCTTGGAATTGCACAAGGGAAAGCCTGTCCTGCTCTCTGGATTCTGATGGCAGGACTCTGGCAGGAGTCTGGCTGTGTCATTGGCGCTGCTATGAGACACCTCCCAAGCCCCATAGTTGCGTCCCAGCCCCAGGCTATGACTCCGGCTCTCGGGTGCTGCGAAAGAAGGCCTGTGCTTGATTCGCTCAGGTCCTAATAAACCGCATGCCAGAGTCTGTGCAAGTTGTTGCTGCACAGAAGCACCGTGCCTCCAAGCCCGGTTCTGTGCAGCGTAAAACAGATGGCACTTCTGGGCTAAAATAATGAAGAGGCCTGCGCACAAAACAAAATTATCTTTACAATAGAAAGAAAAGCGCTACATGTTTTAATTTTTAAATATAAACATTTAACTACATTTCTCCCCAAAATAAGGCTGTGAGCTACTAAAAGGGGGTCGGCAAGCTACTAGTAGCTCGCGATCGACTGGTTGGAGACACCTGGTGTAAAACATGTTGGCTTTTCAGTGTAAAATTTCCATTACCCAATGATTGAACAAACTAACTCCACTGCCAGCCCACTCCACCAGGAGTACTATTCCATGTGCAGTACATTTCCATGTAGATGTAATTGCTTTAGCTGACGCTCCCTCGATCTGAGGTATGCTTACCCAACGCACCCACCACTTAATATGCCTGTGGTGGCCATATCCACTTATTTTAGGATATTGGGGCTCATTTTTTCAAGGAGAAAGAGGGATAGGAAAACAATGATGAAGACAGAAAAGTGGATGGAAAAATATTTTGCAAGAATAAAAAAAATTCAAAGCAAGTGTATGGTAGTGAAAGAAAAAGGTAATGGCAACCCTGGCATTCACCTAAGAAAACATTTGTGGCTCTGCATTGTTTTTACAAATTACGCATTCCCCCCCCTCAAAAGGTTGTCACCTCTGCATTTAGGAGCAGACATCTCCTGTTCTTATTGTCTCCATTACTATAGCTGAATCACTTTGCATTCACCAGTGCAACCAAGGGACAGCTCAGCCTGTAATCAGAACCACCAGAATACCCACACAAGAAATGCCCACACAGTAAGAGGAATCTCTTCACATCGAAATGAGTGTAGGCTGCCCAGTATCCAAGGATGAGAAGTAAATGTCGATAAACTTCACTCACAAGAAAGGGGCACTTTTAATTCCAGTCCCAACTAGCACGTTCAAGAAAATATTTGCCTCAGCAAGGAAACATTGCTATGTGGCGTAGGCAAACTGCCCAAGTGTGGAAATGTAAGATCAGTGAGAGACACCACAAACCATGACCAGTAGTCCGAATCTAAATTGAACTATGCTTGCTAATATGAGCTTTGCACATCCTAGACATGTTACAGTGCCAACATAGTGAAGTGGAGATGGCCTACTTGTTTATTGTAATGCTGAGCTGTGGGCACGACTGTTCGCTGTAACCTCGTACTGAAGGACCCAGCCCTATGTAAGCACGCATGATCTTTTGTCGTCCCCCCCCCCCCCCCCCCCCCCCCCATATAGCTTAACCTTAAATTGCATCAGCCTGCCAGACCTAAGACCTTTGTAACAGCAAAGCTCCCCTATGGTATTGTGTAATAATTTGGTACATTACAAACTGGGCAACATTGCTGCAGCAGGTAGGGGTGAAAATGCCAAAGATCAAGACCAGCCATAGCCAGGCAGGGTAACAACTTGGCAACTACACAGCCGTATCCAACGGTGTCATATGTCCAGAGCTTTAGAAAAACAACTTATTTTTCGTTCAAGTAAAACAGCTCTTCAACTTTTAGTGACTGAAATGTGTAAATAAAGTACATAGTTTCAAATGTTTGGATATCATTTTTGTTGTGGTGTGACAGATTTAGGTACTTCTGCACAAACTTTAAATATGTGGGTAATGGGCAAGCAAGCAGTATTATGCGAGACAGCACTTATTTGAAGGGTTAAATGCACAGTTGCAGGGTGGATGAATGAAGAAACGAACACGCAATATCTACAAGTTGGCACATAGGTTTGCATCAATCTGCGGTACTGACCTAAAGTGAGACTATTGGTTCAAGTTGACGAGTGTAACGTACATTGGTCTCTGCACTTTCACAAACATACAGCAATAAGTGGATATTGAGCTGTGGCTTGGCTGCAAGTGGTAGGCAAATAACTCGGTGATTAGTGACCATAATATTCCATTCATACTAGGACGCAAGGCCATATTTGGGTGCACATGACAATTGACTTGCATGTTGTTTGTACCTGCAACCTACAAATTTAAGACAAAGCATACAAATTTGATGTAGAACAGGAGAAAGAAAGTTGTTCGAGGCATGTGTGCTGTAGATACACATGCTTTGCATACTCCTGCCATCTAGTGTTGGGTCCGGATGTTTGCAAGTTATTTTTCTTCAAAGAGTTCCATATGTGATATACATCTTATGCAAATTGGACACAGTAAGGCTAGTGCTAGAATGACCATCCATCCGAACTGTTAAACTGCACACCAGTCTTGAATTGGAACGAGTGGTACCTACTTTTATCTACAGATCACATTTGTTGCAGTGACTGTTAATGGAGCACAGCAGAGCGACCTCGAGTGTGAGAGATCTCCAACTCTACCATTTCCCCCAATGGTTGGAAAACTGCTGCCCAGAAGGTCTTTATTTTACCACAATTCCAGGAGAGGTGGACGAAGTCTGCATGCTGGGCCCCGCATTTCAATCAACAGTGAGGTCTGTCTGAATCGATCCTATGTGTAGTCTCGGGGGTAATGTAAACTCTCAGCAGAAATTTAAAATGCATCAGTTTATGACGGCTGTTCAGGGAGATCTCCCCGGTCTGACCTCAGCACACTGCCCATTGGTTATCCAAAATAGGATGCCCGAAATCGGCCTCCCAGGAAGCTCTTATCTTAGAGTCGTCAATTGGGAATCTGACCACTCATGCGCTATACAGCCTGGAGGTTCAGTGCTCTCCCCCTGTACTCAATTGTGGTGAGTGGGGTGAACTGTTATGGTTCTAATGGAAGTCTCCGTATAATCGCCCTTAGCGACGAACGCACACGGTTCAAATAAATTTGCCTATAAGCGACTCCTCGCTAAACGGGTCCTCTTCTGAGATCGAAAAAACCTGTCCCCCCTTGTATGCATCCCCTATTTTATTCATGTCATATTTGGAAAGGGTTCGCTGAACTATCAGTTCGCCTGTAATTGGTTGATGATCTGTAGACTTGGAGAATAGAACATCGGCGGAACCCGTAATTCTAATCCGCTTCTGCCAGGCCCAGCTAGTGGTCGAGACTGTTTGTATGTCCTTCGGGTCACGGGGAATACCCGTGGGCAGTACAGTGCTGAGTGCGCCAGGCTGGACCAAATCCGCCTCTGGGCAGAAGTACGGGATCCTGGCATCTGGATGCAACCAAGAGTGTGCATATCTACATTGTGCCACTAAATAGTATAGTTGAAGATTAGGAACTCCGAAACACTCTCTGGCGTAGGGAAGTGTCATAATATCCCCAACTAACTCGACTTCCTGCCCCCCCCCCCCCGCCCCCCCGTCAGTCGAAAGAGGTGGGTGCTTAGTGTCATGAAACAAACGGTTTGTAAATGGGATGGGAATATTGTTTAACAAATACACAAATTTGGGGAGAACTACCATCTTGATCAACGCAACACGGCCTGCAGTCGAAAGAGGGAGACACTGTCATCATCCCACTAGTAATTTCAGCTTGTGTGCAGCTTGGCCATAGTTCAGTTGGATTATTTGGGCAGTGTCTAAGTGGATATGGATCCCTAGATACTTAACAGAGTCCGTGTACCAATCAAGTGGAAACTCGCATTCCCATCTCTTGGTGCTAGTGGTAAGGGGAAATATCACCGACTTGTGCCAGTTAATCCGAGGAACGATTGAACAATCTCACTGATCAGAGATTCCATGTTGGCCTGCGGTTCCCAGACATAAAGTATAGTGTCGTCCGCGCATAAAGAAACCAGAAGGGGTCCTGTGTTAAACTGGAGCCCTCTATGTAGGTGGCATTCCTGGAACTGTCTAACAAGGGGGTCCATTGCCAGAATAAATAATGGTGATAAGGGGCAGCCTTGCCTGGTGCCACAGTTGACAAAGTAAATGACCTGGACAGCATGCCGTTTAAACGCAGCCTGGCAGTCGGACCACAAGAGCTGAGATGTCGAACCCCCTGGGCATACCCGTCCTGTGCATAACTGTTAGGAAAAAGGGCCATTCCTGAGAAGCAAATGCTCTTTCCGTGTCCAGCAGTACTGCTGCTGCCAGAACCACAGAACTAATTCTATGCAAAAAAGCTAACAAAGTTCGTAAATTTAAGGAGGTGGATCTGTGGGGCACGAATCCCGACTGGACAGAGGAAATTATTCTATCCAATAATAGTGAGAGCCTCAAGGCTATCATTTTTGCTAAGATCTTATAATCCAGCTTTAACAAGGAAAGTGTTTTGTAAGATCCACACAGCAAAGGGTCTTTTCCAGGCTTGGGCAGCAGTACTGGAACTGCCTCTCTGAGGGAGGGGGGCATCGACTCCATTCGTTTTTTTTTCCGCCATCGGGTTCAGGCGTGTATTGTTGCGCTCCGATTCGAAAAAGTCAATTGGAGTCCCTTCGGTTCACAATTCACTCTACCCTCGTCGGTATTGTTTTCGATCGTGTTACAATCTTCTACGTGTTGAACTTCGGAAAACTTTCTTAATCCGTAAAAAACTCTGACCGCGGCCTTCAGGCCGTGATCTTCTCCAGTTTCCATTAGAAGATCCTGCATCCAGTCTTCCGCCGATGGAACGGACCCCATTCCAATTATGTCCTAGGTGGCATTCTAACTAGCCGCGCACCGATCTTCAGAAGGTCTGTAACCTTTGTCTCTCCCCAGAGCATAGAGGAAGACTGCGACGTGTGTAGGTTGTTCCGTTCGAAAAAGACTCTGAGACCGTCATGCTCAACGCTGAGACATGCAGCGACAGTTTATCGAAGAAACTCCCAATATCTTCGGCAAAGAGACCGAACAAGAAGAAATGTAGGCGGCGGAAGAGGAAGAAGCCTTTTCCGTTTAGGACTATAGTTCGATCTCCAACTCCGAATCAGAGTCCCACAACATTCTGTCTGGATAGGGTGCTGAGAGTAAGAAAGCCCCTTTGCCCACGAAACCCACTCCAATCAAGCCAAAGGCTTCTGGGCCACCCCTGCCATCAGACCATGGTAGGCACCGAGAATCTCTTCCAATGCCCCACCTTCCGCTTCCGGCTCGGCACCGAAATAAAGTCAAGCCTCCCGGTTCGGGCTCAAATTGAGATGATACCCTTGATGCCGAAACATTCAGCATCAAAAGATAAAGACCAATCCAGCTCCGCACCAACAATTTCAGCACCGAAAGATAAAGATGCTCCTTTGAAGCCACCAGAAGTGATTCAGGACAAAATGCAGCACAAACTCAATCCCAAACAGAAGATAATCCACACTAACCCTAACACTGGACACATTACCACTACACCAGTGATGCCACCTCCAAAAAGAGAGTATAGAATACCTCTGAGAGAGAATATAGTGACTAGTCTTATTAATATTCCTCCAACCACTCCACAGTACCGGTCATAACGTCATCAGACCCATTACACCTCCTGGGTCTCCAGACATGGTTCCAGATATAGCCGATAATGAAGACCATGATTATCCGCTACCTGACCCATGGGATAACTATAACATTGATCCACAGGGAGACACAGATCCTGATCTGTAGCCAGCCAATCCTTCCCCTCCTGATAACACATCATCAAAAGTTAATTGCCAGAGCATCCACTTATCATGGGAGTCACTTTACATAAAGAAGATCTAGAAGAGTATTTCCTTTTTGAAACTTTAGGAAATACACACAGAACAGCTCCGTCTTTGCCCATGTTAAAAGGCATGAGGCATGCAGCCAAAATCTTTAAAGATCCTGATAGGACATGTATCCTCACACCTAGAGTGATGAAAACAAAGCTCCTCCATCTGACCCTGTATTTATTAAGGGTCAGTTGCCTTTGGATTTCTTGGTATTTTCAAATGCATTTAAAAGAGCAAATTCGCAAAGCTCAGGAGAAGCACCTCCTCCTGATAGTCAAAGTTAATATATGCATCTGGAACGAGAGTAGCTGCTCAATCAGCCAATCATTGGAGAATAGCCAACACTCCAGGGCTGTTAGCTAGGTATCTTAGGGCACATTGGGATGAAATTGAAGAATTATTACAATATCTTCCAGAAGAACACCAGAAAAAAGGCCAAGAAATAGTGCAAGAAGGCAAGCTTATTTCTAATTTATCCATTAGATGTGCTTTAGATGCCGCATGTACTGCAGCTAGAGGACTTAATACTAGCATTTTACTAAGGAGGCCTGCATGGCTCCGAATTTCTGGTTTTAAACCAGAGTTTCAACAGACTATTCTTAATGCACCATTTGGACCTCGGATAGACCAATCACTAGAAAAGGTGAAATAGAACACAAGTAGCGAAATCAATGGGTGTCCTTCAGTCTCCATCAAATAGAGGTTCCTTTCTGTGCTCTTTCTACAGAGGGGGCTCCAAAAATACCAGAGATGCCTCCACATCTTCATATAAAACACAGGCATAGTCTCCTTCCGTTAGAGGATTTTATAGAGGTGGATACAGAGGTAACCACTTCAAAAGGCAGAGGTAAAGGGGCACCATCACATACCCCACCCGCTAATAACTGTGACTTGATATCGGCTCCCCCCGAACATTCATCACCTGTAGGGAGAAGAATACATCAGTTTATTCCCATTTGGCAGTCAACCACAGACAAATGAGTGTTAGATATTATCCAACATGGTTACTGCCTGATACTTACAAGCAACTCTCCCAACATCCCCCTCGTGTTCACAAACTGTCTTTGGAACACAAACATTTGCTCAAACAGGAAGTACAAGCTCTTCTAACAAAAGGAGCTGTAGAACTTGTCCCATTACAACAAGAAACAGGAGTATATTCACTGTATTTCCTAATTCCCAAAAAAAGACTGTTCATTAAGACAAATTTTGGATCTCAGACCGCTAAACTTACACATATTGTCAGAACACTTCCACGTGGTCAATCTGCAACAAGTACTTCCACTTTTGCATCAAGGGACTTTGTCAACGTTCGACTCATACTTTCATATACCTCAGATTTGTGATGGTGAACACTCTGGGTGCAGTTGTTGCTCCAAACGGAAGCACTTTGAACTGATAATGATTTTTCCCCAAGTGCCTAGCAGTAGTAGCGGCACATCTGAGATGACGACAAATACATGTCCCAAACTAAGACGATTGGCTCCTAAAAGCCAACTCAAATCTCAAATGTGTGCTTTACACTCAATTACCTTGAATCTTCTATATTAGTTGAGATTCACAGTCAATATACAGAAATCCCATCTTCAACCCAATCCGACATAACCATATCTAGGAGCCGTTCTAAACACTCACATGGCTCTAGCATATCCCAATCCAGCCAGAATTTAGACACTGTTCCAGCAGTTTCAAGTCAACCAGTATCTCTCAGCTAGAACATTCATGCAGTTACTAGGGATGATGGCATCATGCATCATAATAGTGCATCATGCAAAACGAAAAATGCGCCTTCTAAAAGTATGTTTAGCACGTCACTGGAATCGAGCACAGGGTCAGCTGACAGATCTAGTGTTAGTACACAGCTGCACCCATCGCTCTCTGCAGTGGTGGAACACACAAGATTTGTCAAAAGGGTGGCCGTTCATCGACCCTATTCCACAAGTCGTGCTCACAACAGACTTATCTCACAGGGTGGGGGGCACACTTACAACTGTTGACAGTTCAGGGTCTTTGGAACTCCAAACAGAACTATCACATCCACTATCTAGATCTCCAAGCAGTTCAACTAGCGTTGAAAGCTTTTCTACCTCACTTGGTAAAGAAAGTTGTCTTAATCCAGACGGACAATATGACAACAATGTAATCTATACAAAAACAAGGGGGGGGGGATACACTCCAACTGCCACGCCTGTCTGACCATTTGGCGTTGGGCAATTCATCACAAATTCCTTCTACTAGCAGAGTACCTTCTAGGCACAGACAATATTTTTGCCGATCTCAGCAGAAAAACCAACAAATACACAAATGGGCACTTCACCCACATTAAAGTTTCTCACAGAGAAATCTGAAATCCAAAGACTTCAACCTTGTGATTTGGCACCTGAAGTCAGAATTTAGTTATCTAAACCTACCACAAGAGTGTATGACCATTCTTAACGAAGCAAGAAGACCTACCTCTAAAGCATGTTATGCTGCAAAGTAGAAAAGATTTATCATATATTGTAATAATTCAATTGATCCGCTAGATGCATCAATACAAAAAATTATTTGTTATCTTTTGAAACTACAACGCGCAGGTTTAGCTTACACATCTATTCGAGCTGCATATCTTCAGAACGGGCAACATGTATCTTTATTTAAAGACAAAGCTTTTATGGAAGGCCTTAATAGAATACCACCCAGAGTACCAACTGCACCTGTCTGGAACCTTAACATTGTTCTTACAAGACTTATGGGCCCACCGTTTGAACAATTACACAATTGTTCACTACAATTTCCTTCATGGAAAGTTGCCTTCTTAATAGCTATTACTTCACTAAGACAAGTTAGTGAGTTAGACATTAACCTTAAAAGAACCCTTCTTTCAACTGCATAAAGATAGGATTGTTCTTCGTACAACTCCAAAATGTCTTCCAAAAGTTGTCTCTGCTTTTCACATCAACCAATCAGCGGAGTTACTTGTAATCTTTCCTCAACCTGATTCGGTAGCGGAGAGGGCTCAACACACAGTTGATGTCAAAAGAGCATTATTGCACTACATTGATTGGACAAAAGACTTTCACAAACAAAACAACTTTGTTGCTTTTGCTCCACCTCATAAAGGGCACCCCATCTCAAAATCCGTTATTTCAAGATGGATTGTCAAATGTATTCAAACTTGCTATATTAAAGCTAAAAGATCTTTAGCAGTACCTCCTAGAGCACATTCTACTCTCGAAATAGGAGCATGTATGTCCTTTTTGGGTTACATTTCCATAGCTGACATATGTAAGGAAGCTACATGGTCTACGCCACACACTTGCAAAACATTATTGTGTAGATGTGTTGGCACGTCAACAGGTTAATGTCGGACAGGCAGTGCTAAAAACACATTCAAACAGCTGCAGTACCCACTGGTTTGCCACTGCTTTTGGAGGGTACTGCTATACAGTCTATGCAAAACATGTGTATCTACAGCACACATGCTTCGAACGGATTGTTACTTACCCTGTAAGCATCTGTTCTTTGCATGTAGAGCTGTAGATCCGCATGCACCCTCCCTATACCCGGACACCCATGGCTGTTGCAGTTCTTATTATTCACAAAATATACGCATGGACATCTCTATACTGCACTTACTATGTTCTCACCCTCTTGCGGGAAAACAATCTAACAATGAAGTCTATGCCTATGCACATTCTCACTAACAGGAGAAGTCACCTTACCTCATGACTGGTAAAGACCTCTTTGAAGAAAAATAACTTCCAAACATCCGGACCCAACACTAGATGGCAGGAGTATACAAAGCATGTGAATCTACAGCTCTACATGCCAAGAAATGATGCTTACAGGGTAAGTAACCTAATCCATCCTTCAAGTGGCTGAATTGAACAATGTGAAAGCAGAAAACCTGGGATCAATCCCAGCTTCCACACTTGACCATATAGTGTGATACTAGGCAAATCTCTTGTGTTTAATTAGGTGGACTATAGTGTTGCTTAATGTATAATAAGAGACTCCGCCACATATAAAGTGCTAATGATTGCATTTGGTTTCTGCCTGCCACCCAAGATCTAACATTATGCATCATGAATTAAAGATAAGGCATTAACTTTTGATGTAAAATAGGAGAAATAAAGCTATGACCATCTTGTGCAGAATTACATAACATGAAAGCAGAAAACCTGAGATCAGACTCCGCTTCCCCACTTAACCAAATTGTGTGATCCTAGGCAAATCTTTCTCTTGTGTTTTTGATCTGATAGACTAATATTGCTCCATGTACAGTAAGAGAGGTTCTAGAATCTAAGGTGCTCCTGACATTTGACTTGCCTCTTAGAAACGTTCATGCATACCCTGACAACAGTGCAATTGATGAACTAAGTTCACACTAAACTAAAGCTATCCATTTTAGTAAATGCCTGTCAATGTAGTGAAATACTATGGTGAAACGTTTCTGCATTTTAACAAAAAAACACTTTTTGGGATTGTGAAGTGGCCAGGCACATTTTGTTACTTGAATTACTTGCTAGTTTCATGGCTCAGCTCATGCTCTGGCTCACCCTGTTCATTTGCTAGTTGGCCAATTTCTTAACAAGCTAGTGTTTAGAAGCTAAACTGGGGCCAGGGTGATTGTAATGTTACTCTAGGGCCCTGCCTTTGGAGTTGGAAATATTTCTGTGAAATTGGACCATATGTCGAGCAGATGCTGCATCACATGGGCAACATTTTGTCAAAGACAAAACACAGTATTTCTTTGCAGTCGGAAATGAGGATTTCTGGCTGGGGCAGTAGTACTTTAAGAATTGGAGAGAAGTCATGGATACTGCTGACTCCTCCATCAGCAACCTCCATCTGGATTCTTTCTTCCTCTTTCTGTCCTTTGCAGTGTGTGCTCCAGCTCCAATGGAAGTCATGGGTCAGGGTGTCTAAGAGGTGTAGGGATGCAGAAGCAAAAAGACCAACCTTCTAGCTGCTCACCTTTTTAAATGGTGTGCAACTAGAGGTGGGCGAGCCACTGAAAGCTTGAGCCAGTCTCAAGCCAGGTTGCTGGCTCTGGTTCACAGGAGGTCTTCTTGGGCCCTCAAGCCCAACATGAGCCCAAGTTTCATGCGGCTTCTGCTTCCCCTCATGCTCTAACATCATGCACTAAAAAGACCAAGCTTTAATGGTTAATAGATAAAGATACACACCACTACGGAAATGTCACAATGGGAAGCTGAGATTCTAATCAACACATACAGCAACGCTCAGTCTTCCCTGTTATCACAAGATTACAATCGTCCTTGGCACTAATAGGATCCCCATCTCCAAGCCCCCCAGACCACCTGCCCAACTTATTCCTATCCAGCGTAACCAATCTGATCCAAAATCACTAACCATATTAAACTGAATGCTATTAAACTGTCGGTCAGCAGTGAAGCATGCCACTGAAATAGCGGAAACTATCTTGCTACATAAAATCGACATTTGTCTTCAGACCGAAACCTGTCTAAACTACCATTTATCCCCCATTATTGATCTCCTCATCCCTACAGGCCACTCAGTCCTGTGGCGTGATCTTAAAGATCATGTCAGAGGAGGATTTGCTATCATTCACAAACATTTGCTATGCCTAAAACCCTTCCACTCAGCCGAATAATCTACCTTTGAATATCTAGGAGTTGATCTCTCCTCAAAAGGCTCGAAGCCCATCAAATTCCACATCTGTCACCTGCCAATTGAAAAACCTAAATTCTTCGTAGATTTAACAAACCTAATACACAACTCCCTGAAGGACTCCACAGACATTATATTAGACCTTAATCTGCACCTGAATGACGGAAGATACTAAAGTACAAGGCATATCCACCCTTCTTGAATCGAACGATCTCACACAACACTGCAAATAGCAAACTCATAAGGGTGCTACCCTCAACACAATCTTCTCCAACCAGAATGCCATGTCCATCCTACCAACCGACTGGTCTGCCCACCACTCAATTCTAGTCGATCTCCATGTCAACCAACCTAAGCTCTATACCCAAACTAATTGTCCTAAGTACTGGATGAGAAATATGCACACAATTCCCCAACCAGAATTGGAATCCCTAATCAGTTCCCATATTCTACCTCCACCCAGCCTCACTTCTGCCGATGACCTCACCTCCCATTATAACACTAAAATTACAGAACTTCTTGACACTATTTCCCCTCTAAAAATCAAGAACTATCCCTTCCAGATCTTGGTTCCACAAAGACCTTAATATTGAGCGGCGACAACTTAGGCTGGCTGAAAGAACTCTGAGACAACCCTCACTGACCCATCCCTCTCTCCTCGGAGCTGAACGCCTGAAATACCAAAAGCATATTTACAGAGAGATCCTCTTTCTTCTGAGCCCAACTTGACCACTCGAGAAATAGACCGAACGTCAAACCGCCTCTCCCTCTACACTCATATGATGATTGTTAAGTGCAGTGAGGAATTTGCCAGTTGCCTCTCTGAAAACATAACAAACATCGAACTCTCATTTGACCCCCCCCACCTCCTCTCCCCCCTACAATTAATGTCCCTCCTACCAAAGACAACACCACCACTGCCACACCTCTAACGAATGACTGCTCACTCAAACCCACCTCCTCATTGAGCCAGAACATCAACTACATCACCATACAGCTGAAAAACAATGCAACATTGACCAAGTTCGAAAATATCGCTAAAGAAGTCATTAAAATTCTTGCATCCATGAAGCCACCATCACACCTATTTGACCATCTTCCCTCCGCGCTTGTCAGATCTCAGACACCTCTCCCAAACCTGGACCAAAAGCATTAACTCATCCCTGTCCAGTGGCTCTTTGCCGGCCTGCCTCAAATGCGCTCAAGTAACACCTCCCACCCCCCTCCCCCACATCAGAAAGCCAGACTCCAAACAGAATGACCTTAATCAATCAATCACTGAATTTGTAAAGCGCGCTACATACCCGTGGGGGTCTCAAGGCGCTGGGGGGGGCGTGCTACTGGTCGAAGAGCCAGGTCTTGAGGAGTCTTCTGAAGGCCAGCAGGTCCTGGGTCTGTCGTAGGATGGTGGGGAGAGTGTTCCAGGTCTTGGCGGCGAGGTAGAAGGATCTGCCGCCGCCGGTGGTTTTCCGGATGCGAGGGACTGTGGCGAGGGCGAGGTTGGCTGAGCGGAGGTTTCGGGTGGGGGTGTGGAGAAACAACTACAGACTTAGAACCATCCTCCCTCACCTTGCCAAAACTTTCGAGGAATGTGTGCTCTCAACTCAACAACCATATTGGACCTTCACAGCACATTCCAGTCGGGGGTTCAGGAAAGGCTGCAATATGGAGACTGCAATCGTGAACATCACTGACATACACAGATCTCTTGACGATGGTCAGACTGGCCTCCTAATTCTTCTTGACCTCTCGGCAGCCTTTAATACGGTCAACCACAACATTCTCCTAAACACCATCCCAGCGAGGAGGCATCAACGGTACCGTTCTCCAGTGGTTTGTCTCCTACTTGAACCAACAATCTCAACCAATCAAACTGAACACATCAACTTCTCCAGCAGTATCAATCACACAAGGAGTTCCCCCAACGATCAATCCTGTCCCTTGCCTGCCCTGTTCAACCTTTGTATGGGACCACTTAGTTATCCGGAAACAAGCCAGAATTGCCTACCATCTCTAGGCAGATGACTCCCAAATATACATTAAACTCTTGCTACCCAAAGACATCCACCAGCTTAGCAACACTCTCTCCTCAGTACAATCCTGGCTGACAATCAAGCACCTAATACCCAACCCTATCAAAACCAAACTCCTCCTCACCCAACCGAAAGGAAAGTCCTATCCTCTTCACAACTGTCTTCGTAACCTTTTTTTATCTACAACTGTCAAATCACTAGGTATTACACTTGACAGCTTGAGCATGGAAGGCCACATTAATACCTCAGCAAAAAGTATCTTCTACACACTAAAACATCTAAAAAAAGTTTTACAAATCAAACCATTCATCTCCCCTGAAGACCTAAAGACCATAGTACAATCCTTGGTTCTCTCTAAGCTAGACGATAGTAACACACCGATCACTGTCATTCCAAAAAAAACACCTTATTCCTATGAACTCCGCACTCAACGCAGCGGCCAGATTTCTCTCTGGAGAAAGCTGCTATGAACACATCACTCCCACACTTAAACTCAACTGGCTATCTATCGAAGTGAGAAGTATATTCAAAACATCCTCAACCCACAAAGCTCTCTATATGGAAAAAAAACTACCTTGCAAACAAACTATCAAAAGCTGGACAAAAGACCCCTGCAAAGCTCAAACTCTACTCTTAATTCCGCCCAAATTTAAGAAAGAACAAGCATTTACAATGCAACGGTCTCGGCATTGTTAAAGTTAGAGCTATTGGCATTGCTCATGACAATGCCGTTTCTTTAAATGTTTTAAAAACAAAAACCTAAACAAAAATGTCATGAGCAATGCCAATAGCTCTAATTGTACCATTGCAGAGACCATTGCATTGTAAATGCTTGTTTAGTGCTGAACTAGACTGAACTATTGACATCCAGGGTCACATGCCGGCAGCAACAGATGCGACCCAAAGAAAGTCGAAGTGAATCGCTGGCTCTGTCCGAGTTGAGTCTGGGATGTCCGACAACAATTTTGTGGGTGGGGGCAGTCTCGCTTGCTTTGCCGACCTCGGGCGTACAAAAATTGACTCTTCCCTCATGCGACTGAATTCGGCAAATAGCAAAGGAAGCCAGCGCCGGGCATTTTAACACTTTGTACTATCTTACCAGCTAGGAGGTGACTCGCTGGTCTCAGGCCCCCTCAATACATCGAGCCACATCTGTTTCAAAAGCGAAGAGTTACGATAACGTGAGGATATCACTGCCGCTGTCCCACCAGATCTGCAGAAAATCGGCCCCTTCTAGGCTCCTCCCTGCATTGTTTACAAGATGCGACGGGTGCAAGCGGCAGCCCCCTTTCGAGACCTAAAAAGGGGCTAGATAGAGAAAGGAAGCTGTAGATGGTCATAACTTCCACAAAAGCGAGTAGCACCAGCTGGGCTAATAGACTGTGGGAATAGGGCAATAGCCTGTAGACGACAGGTACACCAACAAAAGATTTCTAGGGCGTTTGTTACTTCTCAAGTGATACTAAATCCCTGTATTTTCCAACGTCGTAAGCAGTTCAAATCTTTACCTACCGGTCAGAAACCTCACATAAGTCCAAACTGGAGCCTAACATTGTAAACTTGATCGCTGGGAGCCGGATCACGGGCACCAGCAGACAGCTGGAAAGACACATAGTGAACGACTCGAACTCACCTTCCTCGCCGTCGTACATGTTGGCGCTGTGAGGGGCCCGGGGGCTGAGGGGTGGTGAAGATTTTTATTAAGGTAGAAAGCCAACTGCGCACTGCTTAGTAGGCAGTCCCCACTGCCGGCCGGGAAAAAGCGAGCAAAAACACTAACGCCGCACAGGAAATGACGTCCCGGCGCTTGTTCGTAACGTGTACACTTTCGTCCCGTGAACTTGCGCGCGCATCGCAACGCGTTGCCTGGCTTGGACCAGCGAGATTGGATGAGATTTTCTACTACGTTGAAGTTTGTTGTTTACTCATCACCTTTGGACCTAGAGGAGAGATACGCTAGAGACACCGTCTTCAATGTGAATCTGCAGAGATGTGAATGGCAATACTTAACTCGTGTTGCTTCAGAGTCCTAAAAAAAAAAGCCGAGGGCACCGGAAGACACCACCGCCTTTCTCCAAGGCAGAGCAGAAATGCCTCGGAGAAACGCAGCGTCCTTTTCGGATTCAGGGGCGTGTTTTGCTGTTGTCTCCTCCTTGAGACTTCTCGCAAAAAACACGCCCCCCGATCAGAAAAGGACGGGGCCTAATCAGAGTGACTGACCTCTTCTCCAGTGGCTGGCCAGCATTTACGAGGCCAGCCAATGGAGAACAGGGGAGAAGAGGGGCTGGGTCAAGCCCCTCTTCTCCAAGTCATTAAATCTCCGACTTCCGATTCCGGCCTCATTAGAAGTGAATGTGAGAAATACATTTTTTTTTTTTTTTTTTTTTTTTTTTAAATCTCCCACCCTTCTCTTAGGAAATATTGGCATGTATGCCACACAACACACACAACCATAATATTGGTTTTGGTGGTAAAATCATAAAACTGGGCATACTCATTAATACCACAAATGATGTTTTATTATTAGTCACGTTATTATTGGTCGGATTTCTTAGATCCAATCAAAGGCAGTATGAACTGATCTGATTCTAACATGGGCTTTGCGTAGACGAGTCATTACTCTAAGTAATGGGCGTCTCCTTCTTAAGTCCATTGGCTGTGTTAGGGGCGGGTGAACGAAATGATCGCTTGCGATTGGGAGTGAGGGTAGCGGCCATCTTCGAACGGGATGAAATGGCTTATTTTAAATACCGGATTAGTCACATTTTAAAATTGCAATCTTGTTAAAAAAATAATAACGATAAAACATTCTGATTGTGTAGCTACAGTCACCGGTGACTGTAGCTACTGGTATGACCTGTGACCCCGGAGCAAAGTTCAGAGTTATTTAATCTTCAGAAGATGGCGGCCCTGGCTGTGCCAGGGAATGACTGATGACGGCCGCCGCACAACCTGCCCTCCAGGTTCAGTCATGGGGGTGCACTATTGCCCGGTTTGCCGACAGACCTCCTTCACTGGCAAGGGACACTCCTACAGCAAGAAGCACCAGCAGAAGTTGAAACAGGCGCTAGGCGGCTTTCTGCTCAAGGTACAATGTATATGCTATGTTGGGCGTGAGTGTGCCGTTCTTGTACAGGTGTGTGGTGTCTTGCGTACCTATTTTACGTGATTCCTCTGCTGTACAGGTGTATCGTCGCTGTACGTTTGGCTCAGAAGGCTGTGTGTTTATACTTAGTTGGCATGGGGGTGCATGGTTAATTCATATCCGCCCTCTCAGGAATGGAATGTTGATATGTCATTATGGGTCTAGTGCGGGGATTCTATAACGGTTGTGACAAGCGGTTCCTGCTGGTTGCTGGACGTGTTGTTTCCTTACCTCTTCAGTACTTCAGTAAATTATATATCCCGGAGGAATTGCATAACAATTTTGGCAACGATTATACTCGCGCAGTGTTTTTGTTGTTCATCTCGTCATCCTGCTGTGTTCCCTTTCAAGCTTCAGCTTTGCTGCGTACCTTCAGCTTCGTTGATTTGCAGGTGGTCTGGTGAGTGGGAGACCAACACGCATTTCCAAATTACCTTACTTTCACCTGTGTTTCGGCTGGTGAATATTTAAGTGAAGACTTGTGCGCAGATCGCCTCACGATTTGTTTCGGCTGTACATCTGTTTCCGTAAGGGCCGCGCACTTTTACCGCCATCTTGGGAAGGCTGCGCCAGTGAGTTAAACGCTGTGCTGTTTCAGCTCTTCAGCAACCACATCGAGCACTTAACGTGGCCATCTTGGAAGTGACTTTAGATGCTTGCGTGCGTCATAGCGTGAATTAACTGCCGCAATTGGGTCACCGTTGCAGTTTCAGCTCTTCGATTGCGTCCTCATTCACGCAACGTTCGGCCGTCTTAGAGGTACATTTTGCTACTCGACGTGCCGCCAATTTGGGCATCAGGTTTGCAGCATAGGTGCTCTAAATTACACAGAAGGAGTCTGTTGGCAATGTTTTCTTCAACGTGCGAAACTTCGGGTGTTTCGTAGTTTCGTCAGCTGATCCAGGATTCTTCTTCCGACGGCTGCGCGTACTGCTATTCCTTACACCTGATTTTCTTTACTAACTGGCACAATTTATTACCGCAACTGCAAGCACGTGTCAGTTTCCTAAATTACTAAAAAAGCCGAGGGCACCGGAAGACACCACCGCCTTTCTCCAAGGCAGAGCAGAAATGCCTCGGAGAAACGCAGCGTCCTTTTCGGATTCGGGGGCGTGTTTTGCTGTTGTCTCCTCCTTGAGACTTCTCGCAAAAAACACGCCCCCCGATCCGAAAAGGACGGGGCCTAATCAGAGTGACTGACCTCTTCTCCAGTGGCTGGCCAGCATTTACGAGGCCAGCCAATGGAGAACAGGGGAGAAGAGGGGCTGGTTCAAGCCCCTCTTCTCCAAGTCATTAAATCTCTGACTTCCGGTTCTGCCTTTCGGCAGACCGGTAGTCCTCGACCTAAAAATCACTCACCCTTTCCTTCTCGGAGAATGCAGCTAGAATTTGGAATGCCCTTCCACAGACTCTACATGTCAATCAATCGTTCCTACACTTCAGAAAAAAACGTAACTACTTTTCTCCAAATACTTGCACCTACCCTCTTAAAATAATCGACTCCCTTGATGCTTTCCTAACCATCTTCAAAGAGTCTGAAAACTCTACTTTTTGAAAATAACTGTGCATCCTACGAACTTTTGAACTAACTACCATCACTACCGCTGAACTTAATCACCCATCTATTTTATTCCACCATCGTTTATATATTATCACCATGTATACTTTTTGCTCTCCATTTCCCTTGCGCACTGTTTGTAAATACTGATGTGCATACTCTATAAAGCACTGTGATACCCTCGGGTCAAGTTCACGCTATATAAAACTAACAAAATAAATAAAATCTAGGGGCTGAACTGCACAATGTGCAACAAGAAAACCAATGATCAATCGCTGCTGCCATGCTCCTTGATTATGTGATCATAGGCAAGTATTTTATTTCACCTATCACCTTTTTCATTATCACCACAAATGAAAGCACCTTCAGATAGGTGATTTCAGGGTATGCGCTATTGTAAAACCACTTGTTTGATTTAATGGGCTACAATGTTGCTCCATTTATATAAATATGGGCCATTTTTAGGGTATACATGGCAACTGACTTGCTTCTTACTTTACTAATGCCATTGGAGCGGAGCAGGGCAAGTTCATGTTAAAAAAAAAAAACAAAAAAATTAGAAATCCGTTTTAATCAATGCAGTGATGTGATCCGATGTACTAGGGTGAAACGCTTGCGTATGCATATGCACTTTAAATTTTGAAGATGCCTTACCAAATTCTAAGATTCCTATTGCATGATTTATTCCCAAACATTTCAGGGCTCGGCTCGTGCACAGGCTCATGGAGCCAAGCCAGACCCTTTGCATGGCTCTCCCTGTTAATTTGTTGTCTCGCCCATCTCTACTTGCAATACATTTTGATCTTCCAGCTTCCTGGTGTACTGCATTCTGGAAGAGTCACAAGGTGAACATTTTTCTACATTCCGATTTCTTCCAGGCTTCTGGCCCTGGGCATTGTGGATAAAAATCACAGGGCAGGCTTGAAACAGTTTTCCAGAAATGCAACTGCCCTGTGTGTCATACTTTTGGGTGCTGGAATTGGGAAAAAACTTAACTCTGGCAACCCATAAATGTGGGGTCAAGGTGTGGCAAAGTGGAAGTCGGGTCAGGCAAGGAAGAGTCATGGAAAGCTGACACTTAGCATTCTTATTTTTTCTTTTTTAAAACCTCACGCAAAGAAATCGGCAACAAGGAAAAACGTGACAGTCCATCCGTTCTGGCTTAACTGGATGCAAAGGCCGGATTTTATGGGGTTAAGGCACCTCCTGTAGAGATTTGTGTGAGATCAGTACATTTCGGGTAATAATAATAATGGTAAAATAACTATGGTGTGCTAAAGATATTGGTTTTGTCGAGTCAGTTTTGACTCCAATTAGTGTGGATGGTTAACGTGTCTCCTGCAAAGCACATCGTGTGACATGCCGATGACACATTTTTATTTTATGCGGATAGGTGAGGGGGGTACTGCTCTTTGCACCTAGATCCTTTTGTTACTTGCAGTTCAAAAACTACAATCCTTCTAATCTTGCACAGTGACCTACGAAGAACGAGATGTGTGTGATTCCTAAACCTTAACCCCTAGATCACTGGAATTATGCGATGTTGCATTCGCAGTATTTTCCGCATAATTATGGATTTCACAATTGGTACATAACGCATCTGCTGCATAATCGGCGGATTTCAACAGTGTTTCTATCTCAAACCGATCAAGTTAAAATTGCAGTGACAATTGTTGACGCACCACGGTAGGCCCTTTGGAACCCCTGACTGGTCCCCTCTCTGTTGCTTATTTTTTTTGTTTCGGTGTCAGTGGTACTAATGAGGTAAACCTTTGCTCAGATAGTTTTGACATATGTATGAATTCTTAAATAATGAGATAATAGTAATGAATGTCTTATTTGTCTTTTCTTGCTACATAATTTAGTCAGTCCTCCGCATGATTTTCTCTGCCCCTACTTTTTTTATTTTTGTGGAATAATTTCAGCGGCCCGGTCATCATTCTTATGTAACACACCCTTTACGTTGACAAATTATATAAGTGTGTAAAACTATGTATAATGTGTACATGTGACGTCAAGCTCTATCGCACCCTACATTGGATAGACTAGCACTATATAAAAAAAATTAACAATAATGGTGGCATCTATCTTATTAAAGTAAATATTCGTATAGACTGATGTAGCTGATATTCCAGTGTACTCCTGTCCCAACAGCCTGCTTACAAACCTTAGTTTTTAGGTCTCGGCTCGAAGGCTGCGCTTGCGCAGTCTCGATACGAGATTTAATGACTTGGAGAAGAGGGGCTTGAACCCGCCCCTCTTCTCCCCTGATCTCCATTGGCTGGCCTCTTGAATGCTGGCCAGCCATTGGAGAAGAGGTCCGTCATTCCGATTAGGCCCCGTCCTTTTCGGATCGGGGGCGTGTTTTTTTCAGAAAGTCGAATTATCTCCTCCAGCCAATGGCAAGAGGAGATAAAAGCAAAACACGCCCCCGAATCCGAAAACGCCACTGCGTTTCTCCGAGGCATTTCTGCTCTGCCTCGGAGAAAGGCAGTGGTGTGCTTGCCTTTTGCTCTGCCTTGTTTGTTTTTTGAGAATAATTTTCCATCCTCCCTGAAAAGCTCTTGCTGCTGCCTGGAACTGGAGGGGGTTGTCCACAGGGGGGTCAGAGCCACGCAGGGCCCTCCCTCCCTGGCCTGCTTTCAATTAAAATCAGGAATTCGGCCTCTTCTCTGCCTCGGCGGAGCCGGGAAAGAGCCGGCAGGGAGGGTACTCAAGCCGGCCTCTGCTTTCAATCATGTCTCACCCCTGCCCTCCCTCCCTTTTGTGACCCTGGCGTGGCAAATATACGTGAACTAATGTTGTGGTGGTGGGGGCTACGTAGAGACTCTTCCCCCTGGAACTTCGGGGGGGGGGGTGGAGGAAAGATCTCATGTTACCGATAAACACCTATATCCTGTTTCAACCTCTTTACTTTCCAAAGATAAAGAGAAAAAAAAATACCACAACGTGGCTGTCTGTGTGGCCGATGAGCGGTTATAATAATCTCCCCAAAAGTAGGTGTGCTGTGCGTGAAAGCGTGGTTAAAAATAAAAAATGCGGCGCCCCACTTGGAACAGTTTTCGTACGCGACCCCCGGGCCTTGGGCTCTTGTGTTTATTTAAAAAACGAGGTTTCCTATTGAGGTTAAGCGTCCATGCACGGTAAAAATGAATTATTTCCATTATACAGCCTCAGGGCGCTTTCTCATTTTTTGAGCCCCTGTCCAAGGATTGGTGACTGGGCGATAGTTGAGAGCTGTGACACCTCGCCTCAAGGCTCGGTGTGAGATTAGTGCACAGGGGCACGAGGCACCTTAAGTGGGTTGAAGGGGCGTAACTATGAAAGCTGCACGGTGGGGGTTCACAATACGGCCAAATGAAACCAACCTTTTTTATTTTTTAAGCGGGCCCCAAATACAGGCACAGTTCTGATTCTGTTACAAGAAACAGAAGTTTGATGCCTATTTCAATAGATTCGCTTAAGTCCTGGCCTTTCGAACGACTACCCCAGGTGACCAGCCTTCTTTGGCGCTATATGGAACGTTGGATGAATGCGTTTATAGTAGGTTAATGGGCGGGTATGGCAAAGCGCTTGAACCTTTTAGATACTTAAGAGCAGCGTCTGAAGTTATACATAGATATTTTTTATGTATTTAGTCTTGTACGCAAATAGTATCGCATTACAAAATTCTGAACTGTTTACTGCTGTTGTAAACACTATGAAGGAGCAGTATTGCCTTTTATTGTATATTCAGCTTTCGCACGCTGTATGTAATACCAATGTGCATTTACAGTGCAATGGTCTCGGCATTGGTAAAATTAGAGCTATTGGCATTGCTCATGACATTATTTTTGTTTAGGTTTTTGTTTTTAAAACATTTAAAGAAACGGCATTGTCATGAGCAATGCCAATAGCTCTAACTTTAACAATGCCGAGACCGTTGCATTGTAAATGCTTGTTTTCTTATCTACTTGTGAGGCATAACCAGTTGTGTGCCTTTGTTTCCCGTCTGTTGCCCTGGCATCAAGGTGATCAGCTCCAGATGCTCCTTGCACAAAAGAAGGGCAGATAGCGCTTTATATCGAGCCTTTGCCTTTAGCCCAGCTGGAGGTGAAAGCCCCGACACCGCCTACACCGTGCTGCTGGGAATGGAAAGCAGACGCCATGCAGGGGCTGCTGAATGTGTCCCGGGGTGAGATAATTACACCGGGACAAGTTCATTGGGACCAACATTTTGGCGGAGGGGACGGCGTCCACCTTGTAAAAATATTGGATGGACGCCGTCCACCCCCGTGTGCCCCTGACTAGTGCCCTGCAGTATATGGAATGAGCGGTTCCTGTGACTGTGGAATGGGTGAAACGGTGGTCTTTCTACAAAGCTGGACATGCTATGGTTAAAAGCAATTGCTTATAATCACATCTGTGCAGTATCGAAGATATTTGCCAGCTGCCACTAATTGCTTGTATGAACGAAAACGTATCAGTAATTCCTGACGTATTTATAAGAAATGAGTGCAGCTTGTTTAACTGTTCATTCTTTGCACACTCCTGCCATCTGGTGTTGGATTCAAAATGTTACAAGCTGCTTTTCTTATGAGTTTCGGTTTCGAAAACATAAAACCATCAAAGCACCAGGACACAGACCCCACAGATTGCCCCTCCCCCACCTATCCCAATGTAAAAGAGCGAAAAGTACAGAATTACAAATCATTGCTGGAGAAGGCCATTGATGGCTGAAGGGCAGAATTTCCAAGCATGTCTCATTGCTGACGGCTTCGGCCCGAATCGACGGGTTATGAGGATGACTAGTTTGAGGGAAGGGTGTGTAGAAGACTTGACATTCTGCCTACCCTGTAATCCTAAAACCCTGTGATAGGACCAGCTTCTGGTCTGTAACCTCGGTTAATAAAGGGACCACAACGAAAGTGTGTGTTCAGCCAGTAATGCTTTTCAGTCCAAAAAAGACCACCAGTCAATTCTGCGACCACGGTGGCGCTTTGCACCAAAGTGCATCAGTAAGGCTCTACCAAGTCCCATCAGCAAAGGCTACTGAAGTTGACTCGACTGGCAAGGGAGGCCCATCCAGTAGCCCGGCAGTCATGCAGCAGCAGAGTACTACTTCCATCTCCGCTTAAGAGTCCGACTTTGGAGAAGAAACTACGGGACCGACTCCCAAGGCAAAGCTTTGGATTTCCACTGCAGGCTTGGGCCGAAGCACACCAGCACCTTTAGGGAGAAACAGCACCTAAAACCAGCAAGTGTTCACCAACGAACTGCTTCTCTGCTCCGTACCAAGGAGTGGTAAAGAGTGTCCGGCCTTTTCCAAGGAACCACTGTCGCAAAAGCATGCAGTTAGCACTGCCCACAGTGGTTGAGACTGATCTGCACGTTTTTGTTGCTCCTGGAAACTCTTTGGATCCGACAGGCCAGGTCTGAAGGCTGAGAGAATGAAGCCTGTTTCAGCACGGGAGTCCAGACAGTCCATCACGGACACCAGCTACTGAATGCCGTTGATGCCCGGCAATACACAAAATAGATGGATCCCCAAAATGAACTCATCTGCATGACCGCCTTCCAATACCAAAGGACCCGCAAAGGAAAGGCAGCAGCCTATTGACGGCAATCTCATAAGTATTTATTTAGTTCTTGCATCATTCCTAAAAAAAGAAAATGCCACCCAGTGGTGCCATACAAAAGGGGGTGGTGATGGACGGTGCATCAGAACCAATCAAACACTCACACCCAGTCCACAAATCTGGGTTTGATCCATCACCGTTCTTTAGCCCACTCTGCCACCCCAGTTCAGACATGGCCATATGCAAATCAGTCTGACCCTGTGCCTCATGGGAACAGTCCAGCCCGAACTGCCAAGCCATGCCTTCCCTGGACCGGAAACCAGCTTCCTAGGACCGGTTTCTGGCATTTCAGCCGTCTTCAGCCAGGCTTGCTTGAATCCTGTGGCAAAGTGAGCAAGGGACTCACGTCTGAGCATACCCTGCCAACTTATGGCGAACAACCCTTCTAAATATTTGCCGCCAGACGCTTAGGCATTTCCAGACCAAATCCAGCACCTTACACCTTGCCAACCGATCTGCATTTTGATGACCTTGATACCCAAGAGGATACTTCCCTGAATTACAGGAAGGAGCCTTAGGGTGAAGCATCACTAGAGCCGTGACCTGTAAAGGCCTCCCCTTCAGATGGCACACTGCCATATCATATAGTCATTGCCAGAGCAGCGTCACGTCATAAGTAGCCATGTACGTGAAAAAGGGAGGATGACCCTTAATGGAATCACACATTAAGTTTAACTTGGCACTGAGCCAGAGGCAGTCAGATGACTGAACGAGAGCTGGGCCGGTGCTGGGCAACGGACCGATGGCTGGAGAGCGGTAACTGGCAAGATAAGGCCACGCAAGCCAGGGGGGCAAGGCTCACAGTAACCCGGCTGGCGTCATGGCTAGGCTGGGCTGCACTAACCAATCCTTCCAGTTCCGGGGAAGTCAACACAGTAGTCCAAAAGGAGAGGACCAAGGTGCCCAAATAAGAAGGGCACAGTGTAGGGTGGGACTCCGACGTCCGCTTTATTCTGTGACCATTCTATTGGCCATAAATACTGGAGTTCCCGTATGGCTTTATATATCCAGGTGATTAAGTGGCGTCCTGGGCCCATGTACAATATTGTATGGAGCACTGGGTGTGTCATGGGTTCCCCCTCAGATAAATCCCAGAGCCGGCCACAGTCTGAGAGGATTTGTGTGCAGCACCTATCCTTAACACTCATTTCAGTGGCTTGAATTTGCTAAAGGAAAAGTGGCTCGGTGAAATAAAATATTTGCATAGAATCCCACAGTAGGGTTCAGGGAAAGCCAGAATTGATCTCTGGTTTCCTGGTTTCCCATTGTGCAGCTCAAGCGAATGAGGGGTATCTTGTTACCTTCACATCAAAGGTAACTGGCACTGCCTTAGGCTTCCTTACCAGGAGCAAATGTCCACACTATTGAGGCAACTTAGCGCATGGTTGGGGCACCAGAGGAATGGACCAAGGAATGACCTCAAAGGTATTTATTTGGGAGGAGACGTGTGAGGGGCACTACTTGGTCATACACAGTAAAAAATATTAAAGGGGAGGTGGCCTAGGTGCTTTCAGTGCTTTATTTAAACATGATCATTTTAGCAATCAGTTGGCAACATCCAAGGAATACACTACTAGCAATTCGGGGCTCGAGTCGGTTCTGACTCTTAAATTCAAGACAAGTGTCCTAGTGCCGCACCGCTCTCAGCAGTGAGTTCCCGTGTGGCAGATAGGTCTGAAACAAGTCTTACCTGCTCCGGTTGGAGTGAAGTGTGCAGAGTCCTAGAGTGCATCCCTCTCCACAGGCGCTCGCTGCCGCTCAGGTCCTGATCAGGTGAGTTGGTTGTATGTGGACTTTACGGGTGCACTCAGCAGGTGCAAGCTCTCTCCCACACTATCACACTCTGGCAGCAGAGGTTTCCTGCACTCCTCCTGCAGGGTCTCGGTGCTTGTAGTTGGGGAGTGAGGCAAGGGGTGATTCTGACACTCGGGTCTTCAATCCCAAACTTGGGTGACCATGTTCTCGCTGCATCCTCACTTGCTCAAAGGGGTTGGACCTGATGCAGTCCTCGTTGCTCCTGGTGACTTATGGTCACTACCGCTGGCATTCTACGAATTCTGTCCCGATCAACACAGCACTAATATTCTCGGCAGCCATTCATTGCAAACAGGGTTGCAGCACAACTGCCACACAAGGCTTTTGCCCTTACCAAATGGCAGTTTTTACCATGGTGGCTCCTCCTGGCATACGGGGTTGCCATAATGTTACTGGTCAGGCTTCGGCCATTAGCGCACAACAGTCTTTACCACGGCAGCCACTTCTGGCATATGGAGTCACTGCAACGTTGCCATGGAAGGCTTCAGCCCCTACCTCACAGCAGTATGTTCCGCCGCTATCTTCCCGGCAGCCCTCTCCTGGCATACAGGGTTGCCAACTCAGACCTGCACATGGGTAACTACCTAGTCGGTGCAGCAGTGAGTTTTTGCACACCTTGCACAGGGAGTTCACTCAACCGGGCTCCCCACTGGACCAGTCTCCCCACTGGACCAGTCTCCCTCCAGCACTTTCCTCTTCCTCACAAGGCACACTGGTCTTGGCAAGCCTGCAGGAGCTGGTGCTCCAGGGCAGATTTTATTGGATTCTCTGGTTGGTGGCCCCTCACCAAGCAGCGAGACTAGCAGGCCTTGGCCCCCAGTCCTGATCACGGGCAGTAGTCTTGCAGAGCTTCTGCTCCTCACACAACCCATCCGGCTGCTTGAGGGTCCTTACTTCCCCTTCTTATAGTAATTTCCAAACACTAAATGTGATTTATGGTCTGAGTCTTTGAAGTTGTATATTGGGGTTCTGCTTTTTTGAAGTGTCTACTTCTCTGTTCTGTTTTCCTTTTGAAAAGCAGCCTGTCACAGCAGGAGTGTCTTCAAAGCTGATGGTCTCACAACACAGGCCATGGGAGCGACTGGAGTTCACACCTGGGTGTCAGCTAAAGTGATATGTGCATCAAATGGATAGCCCAGTGCTCCCAGTCCTACGTTTATGATTCTCTTATTAGCCCCCTCTCATTCCTGAGATGTGCCAGACCCCTTTCTTGTAACCTCTCACTGAATCAAAGAGCACTCTTTAAAGTGTCCTTGGAATGCCTGGTCCTCCACTCCCCAGTGAGTTCCACCCAGCTTGCAGGACTGCAGCAATCAACACATTTGTCTGGGGGAAGCATCTTTCGCCCACCACTCCACAATACACCTTCGAGGCCTTGGTCTCCCAAGATGTAACCCAGGGTTCTTTATGTATTGTACCATTTAAAGGTACACATACCAGAGTGCATGTATACAGCATACATGCACTGCACAGAACTGTATCCTCCATTTACTGTACCGCACACATGCAACTACCACATGCACTTATTCTTCACACACTGCACACCGCTACATCCTTCAGGTACTGTACCACTCATAGGCACGTCCACCTTCAGCACATGCATACACCACGCGCAGCAGACTCGGTACTGCATTATCACTGTGTAGCACCTTCCCCAGGCCCAGATACACCCAGCACAGATACACCACTCCTGCTGTGGGAAGCACTTCACGCCAACCTGATATAGGTCAAGGGTAAGTTAAGCACACAGCAGCACAACTATTAAAGCGAATGAGCCTAAAGGCCTCACTCCAGTGACAGATTTAAAAGGACCTGTGGAGTCCTATTGGTCACTACATAGTATGCTGCCACCACTGCGTTTGCGCTCCTTAACTCCTGGTTAAGTTAGTTACCTTCGTCCACAATGAGGGTAGTGATTTGGGTGCCCTTCCCGGTCCAACAAGACTGCCATCTGTGAGACAGGCCTATGCAATAGTGCACCCTCATGATCAGTGTTTACCTATGACAGCAAAAATCAGCATTGGAGATCTGGACATTGGTACTATTGGGCTCTCAAAGCAGGGGTGCATGTCCATTACCCTGAAGAGGACTTTTTCGTCCCAACAGTGGATGTTAAATCTGTTATATGGCAGGAACACACAAACTGGATCTTAAGATTAGATTTTAAGGAGAGAAAACGTGCCCAGTGGTTTGACAAGAAGTGCACCTGGGTAGGTATCGGAATCCTGTAGGAAAGAGGGTAGGCAACAGGCGAACTGTGTCAAGGTGGAAGTTTACTACTGCCCCAAATGATGAGCAGGAACTCCCACGGGACCACCAGAGTTGAAATACAGGGTGCCAAGGAGAGTTTAGTTCGCAGAAAAGGACGCATGTTCATAGGGGAAACTAAGTAGTGTAAACAAGAAGGGTTTACTTATCTGGCAGGTAGGCCCTCTGGCAGGGTCTGTGGGGTGGTTGATTAGTGGTAGGTATAGGTTAAAGGACTGTCTTTTGTCCTATTGTAGGGCAGCATAAAGTATGTGCCTAGACATAATGCAGATTATAATCATAATAGATGACTGAGCCCAGTCAGGCAGCAAAGTGGTGGTAGCCATCGATAGCAAAGGCGCAGACACTAATTTGCGGCTATGGTCCTCATAGGAGGCGGAAAGGGTCATGGGGCACGAACTCAAAGTAAATCTGAGGGGCCAGTGGAAGTAAGCAAAAGAGTTAAGACAAAAAAAAAATTGAACAGTGGCATGGCTTTTAATTAAAGTGTGGTCTGGTGGATCGTGGGGAGCCCAACCCCAATGTGAATGGTAATTTAAAGTACTTGGAGCATTAGCACTTCCCACCTTGGTAGCCATGTTTACTGGCTCTTGACTTTTCTCTGATTGCAGCTTTACATCACTTTGGTACTAGGTCAATTGTTTCACAGGTATTGCACCTCTAAGGTGCTATCTTTATGTGCAAGCTGCGTTGGAAAAGTATTGCATCTATTTGCTGCAGAACTTTTTAGAAGTTTGGTTTTAATCACTTACATTTCAAGTGCAAAATGTACCCTGCTTATAAGCAAAACAGATTGCTCTAATGCTGACTCAAACCCTACTGCTCTCCATTTTTTTCTTTCATCTCCTCCTGTCCCTTGTAGACACCTTTTCAGCCCTTCCTCTGTTTTTAGATTACATTTTCCAGCAGTATTCAATAAGAGGACAAAGACCTTCAGCAGCCAGCTAAAGAGGTATATACTTATTTTATCTTGTACTCCCTATCCCAAAGAAAAATACGATGTTGCTTCATTTCGTTTGGTTTGATACCACCAACTGTTGGTGCTCTAAGGCAGCAACCCTATCGTGCCATCGGGGCACACTAGCTCTGGGCCTATGTCAGGAATATGTAGCTCAGTGCTTGATGCTCTGTTGCCTTCAAGTAGCTAGACAACCACAGTTGCTCTTGGCCCCGTTTATAGGGCTGATTTGACAGCGCAAGTGTCAGCATGACCTATTACAAATTCTTTGAAATAGAACTAGAATGGCCTTTAGCTCCACCCAGCAGTTTTTGTCTGACCTCTTGCTATTGGCTGTTTGGTGAATCATTCCACCTCCTAAAGGGATTCTTGCATTGCAATGCCTGCAAGGCTATTTTACATCTCAGAACTACACTGAATCCTCGCACATTAAATAATGTTTCTTAAATGTGTTGAATGCAGAAAGCAGTATTTTCTTTTACTGCAGATAACTGATGTTTTATCTAAAACTCCAATTGTAAATGTAAATGTTGTATACTTGTAAAGCGCACAGCTGCCCCAGCAACGGGGCGTCCCGGCGCTGTATACCGCTGGGGAACCCATCCTGGATTTCCCTGTGAGATGGTCCCTACTGGGCATCTCCAAGGTGAAGACCAGCATCCCCGGCGCTGATGGGGCCGTAAGTGGAGATTAAGCAAGCTATTGCCCAGAGTTGCTGAGTGGGATCCATGGTTAGAGTAGGCACCGAGGCGAGTATTATCGAGTCCGCTGACCTTGGCCCAAGACCCTACCGCGTCTGGAATCGAACCCTGGTCCCGGGCCGACCTCTGCTTCCGGGTCTGCCGCCTCTAACCAGTGAGCCACACCACTCCAAGAAGCCAGACCTGTTGGCTTTGCCAGTGCTTGTTTGTCTAATCATCTTACCTTTCCTTATTAATCAAACTATTGGCTTACCTTCTTTCCTCCTACATCAGTCAGTAGCCGAAAGAGCAGTACATATGCTGTGTTGAAAGACTTAATGTATTATATTGATCGCACCAAGCTTAGTTGGAAAACCAAACCGTTTTTAGTTCATTTTCCGGATCCTCCCATAGGCAGCCAATTCAGAAGATGGGTATTACTAGTTGTCTTGCTAAATGCTATGTTGTACTTAGGACAAACCTGTATTGCTCTCTGACTAGACATTTTACCTCTCCCCTTTTCCAGGGCTTTCCTAGGTAATGTCACATTAATTTAATTATGTAAGGCTGCAGGTTGGGATAGCAGTCACACATTTGCAAAACTTTATTATGGCCGGCTATACATGAATGACAAGAGGCCCAAGTTGGCCAAACTGTCAAACATTTTACATATGTTCAGTTCCTGCTCACAAGTCACAGCTTTATGAGGTAGCCACGGCTTTTTAGTCTGTGCAAAGCACATGACCTACATCTACACAAACCCAAATCATTACTTACCTGCAACAATTACTTTGCAGCCTGTAGTGCTGTAGATTCACATGCACCATTCCATGTTATTTTAATAAATGTGATCAAGAACATATGGTCTTTGATAACATCTAAACACAGTTCAGACAGCTTACTGTTGTGTATCTGTAGTTTTTCACTTACCCATAGGAGAAAAACAAGTAGTCGTGTCCTGGTGTATTGAGTTTTGAGGGGAGGTATGAGTCACCTCCGAACTGAAACCCCTTCTTTGAAGAAAAACAAGTTGTGATATTCTGACCCCCATACTAGTTGGCAGGAGTGTGCAAATCCTGTGAATCAGACAACACTACAAGCCGCAAACCAATTATTATAATTAAGTCCTTATGAGTGACAGCGGAGTTAGTTCCCTGTGTAGTCACTGCAACATGCAATCTGTGAAGCTGTAAGTTTTTTTTTTTTTTCCCTCGGGCCAGCTTTACTTTATAAAAAAAAATGAAATTTGACTTTTACAGTGGTAAAATATCTGGGAATCCTAGTTTATTGTTGTAGTTGCTCCGAATATGATGTGTTATTGGGCTACATTAATTTTCACTGGCTTGCTGTTTGTGCATGTGTATACAAAACAATGGATTTTATTGCATTAAATGGTCAACAGATGGTAAAAATAATAATTTGTACACCTGCACTTATTTATTGCATTCTTTAAAGAACGCTCGAATTACACTGCATTAGGGATGGCAACCTATTGGTAGCTCTATCTCACTTCTCTTGACTGACGTTGCACTCTTTCTGTATTTATATAGTTCTATGAAGGTTACGGGCAAACTGAATGCACAGCTGGCTGCTCACTGACGTTGCCAGGAGACTGGACAGCTGGTAAGTATTTTACTTTATGGTCTGACATGAAATGCATACAAGGATTTATGACTAAGAATTAAATGAAGGTGTCTTGCAAACTACTCATCAGTTATGTTGTGCATGCAAGTAAATCAGCAATTTGATGTAAGTTAGCACATTTGGATTGTTAGATTGCATAACTAAACGGCTACATTTTAGTTGCATTTCGTACAATTAATAGCCATCTTTAGGAAGAGGTGTGGTGCAGTGGCCACGGCAGCTGGCTCCGGAACACAGAGGCTCACAGTTCGATCCATGGCGGCAGGTTTGCCCAGCACCTTGTGACTCTGGGCAAAAGCTTGCTTAATCTTCTCGACTGCTCCCAGCGCCGGGACACCTCTCCGGAGGTAGCTGTGCACTTTACAATTGCTGGTATTTCTATTTCTATTAAAACAACCATTTTAACTTTAAAACTGCTACTACCTCAGCAGTCCTAAGACGGTTGAGTTGATGTTTCAGAGCAATCTCCTCAGCTCGCTTATATGGGGGATATATGTTGGTTCCCAAAATACTGAGGATATTATGATGTGATGTACTACTCACTAAAGCTGCATTTAAGATCCTGAATCTTACAAGTTGTGTAAATTTCCATGAAGTAGTTTTTGTCTCTTCTGCCCATCCTCCAAGAGAATGGGGTACAGTCCCACTTGGAGAACACAACTGGTCTTTCAGTATTGACTTATCCCTGGAAATGGTGTGATTGTCAGAGGTTGTTACACAACAGGCACATTCTCACACAAAACCTGAGTATCTCAAACTTGGTTGCTCTGGCATGAGCTGTGCAACTGTTTGGCAGCTTTGACATTGGCTTTACCAAGCATAAACTACACCTTTTCTGAGGAAGGCCTTTTCTGATAACCTGACTCTGGATCTTCCTCCCCTCCAGTTGTGTGCTGGGCCAGACCTTCATGTGTCTGCAAGTGATGTACTGGCATGGTCTGTTTACTAAACTAGACAGACGTGTTGCTGCAATATCTATTGAACACCTGAGGCCTCCATAGAAAAGATGCCTTTGTTTGGCTATTCAATTCTTAAATACTTTAGTTGGACTTTGCTTCAAGCCATTTATTGACCCACCCCTTCTCTTAACCATTGAACATTGGTTTAACCTTTTGTAAACGTTTCAAACCAACTTTTATTTTTGTGACTTACACATGAGCTTTCAATGAATACATTTTTGCTGTCATCATATGGTTGCAGATGCCATCTTGGCAGTCAGGAAGTCTGCTATTAAATCCATCTTTTCAGTTCACTGGGTTAAGTTTGTATAGGTGCGAGTCTAAGGTATCAACCCCTTTAGAATCTCAGCTTTCCGACCTTCTACCTACTTGGCATGGTGGCAACTTAGTAAATGGCTATCCAGAGGCCCTTTCTGCTATCCTGTAGCTGCATGATAATCCTACCCTGTTTAGATCACTACTAGTAGTGTAGTTTCTGATAAGGTTTGCTTTATTTAATTACTCCCACTCAGTTTATTTTTCGTCAGCAAGATTTAAATCTTGTATTGACTGTCTTGATCGCATCCCCCATTGCAGCCAATGCACAGTTTGATTTTGTCCCTTAATCCGTTTTGGTAGTGGCAATTATTCAGTGGGAGATGAACCAACACACACTGCTGCTCTCCAAACACAAAGGCACAGGAATATTTAGAAGAAGTCACTGCTGCACAGAGGACCATTTTATTAACTTTATAATTGGCTTAACTGTAATTATGGCTCAATTATTTTTGGTAGTTGTTGCACAGCAGAATATAGCTTAAGACTTCTACACAGTGCTCAAGGATTCCAACTACTGAAGCAATAATTCTGCAGAAAAAGTTGTGTTAAGAGATGGTAGTACATTTTTCTGGCAATGGAAAAATATCTCCAGATTAAAATTCAAAACCGTTTCATAGGGCCAGAGTTCCAAATTCTGAACCCCAAGGGGACATGAGGAAAGAAGGGAGCACAAATTAACTTGGGATGTGGAAAAGGGAGCCCACTCAGAAATGTGGACACAGCAGCTCTCTCGTCAGCTGGGACACAGTCCTCCCCGCATAGTACAAACTACATAATTTCCTAGCGTTTTCCTAGAACAGAGGGGCAAGTCAACAGTCTGCTAAATCGAAGAAGAACGTTGTACTAGTCACTGTTCAGGATCCCCAGCAGCTCCCAAATCAGAACCATAGTGTCTTCAGGAGCATAGGAGAAGCCTCCACCTTGGTAAAAACATACCCCTTTCCCTCATGATTGACCCCGAACTTAGCAGTAAACCATTGTGCTTCAAAGCCTCTGGTAGGTAACATTTTTGTCTAAAGTTTCTCCACGAAAGGGCGGCTTGGCTCAAGTGTAGGAAGACGTAGACTCTAGATACACCCATCTGCAGAACTGATTTCTTTGCAACTGCTCTTGTCAAACCTCCCCTTTGTATGCGATCAGAAACTCCACAAGGACAGTTCTGCCTAGCACTGCTGCCCAAGAGACCCCTAGTTGGCACACTGACAGCTTTTAATGCCCCTGCACTTTCTCTTGTGCAAATGTCTTGACTCCTGCCATGTGCAGTATATCCAGGAATGAAAGGTGAGAACCTGTGACCTTTTTTTTCCTTTGTCAAGTGTTGACTACATGTGCAGCAGGAAGGAGTATCCTATTCAAAGCCTTCATAGGTGCATTAGATATCCTCACCTAAAATACCATAGCTTTCAGGCCGCTCAGTCGCTAATCAACTGCTACCCTGCATTGCGTTCTATCCATCCTCTTATCAAGCACCATAATCCTCTATTTCATACGCTGAGACTACTTATCTTTAATCGCTGCCAAAGTTTCTCCTCCTGTCGAGACAGCCTCCTCTATTTTCATGTTCTCTGGGCCTTGCCCATGTGCCGCTTTCCAGGCTGGCAGTCTCTGTGGAAAAAGTCACTTTTCATTTTGGCCTTTGTTTATTTTCCCTGCATTCCATCCCAGGTTTTCCTCTTCCAATAGCCACATTGAAATGGCAGATATCTGACTATCTTGTGTATTCTCACTCAGGAGCATTCTACAGCTAGACTTTACTCTGGGCTCCGACTAATAGGTTGGCTACCCCACTTGTGTCCTCTGGGTGACCAACTCGCCTGAACTCTTTTCTGTCACACTGTGCCTGACCCAGAGACAATCCTCACAGTGCCAGATGTCCAGAGATTTCAGATGCACCTCCTCCGGTATTTCTGCCAGCAGAAGCCGGTTCTTCCAGTAGGTGTCTTCCTTCTGATGGGGGTAGTCATCTCTGTAGAACTGGGCTGGACACAGACCACCCATACTTGCGTCGTCAGTAGGTCCCACCTACAACTACACTCAGGAACCACATAAAGCCTCTGGATCCTCTGCACAGTCCCAGAAACTGAGCCGCTTTGGAAATGTCAAGATTTGCTGTAATTTTGATTCCTGGCTAAACCTCAGCTCCTCTTCCCCCAAGCACCTGTAATTATATGTATAAAATCACAGCAGTTACATGGCAGCGTATTTTTTTCTAAACACATCCAACCTACTTTGTAAAATCTTGCTCAATGTGGAAGGCAGCTTTTTGTGGTCTCCTCTTAATAGCCTTATTGCAGCCCAGGATTTTTATCATCTTGACTTACGCACTTGAACCAATAATGCCCCTTATTCCCTGCAGGCTTAACATTCAAACATGTGATGTTGTAGTGAGAAGATAGCGTAGTTACGGTTTGTAAAATTTAAGCCCTAATCCAGCCTTTGAGAATTGCCACATGTATACGTAAATGTGGTCAAGAGAGATGAAATGCTGTGGTCCTTCCCTTCCCAAGGAGTTTAGTCACCCACCTTGGCTGCATTGAAATAGGGCATGTAGGTGCTGATGGTAGCAAAGCCGATACTAGGCACTTCAGCTTCTTGGTAGGAGAATGAAAGAAGAGGCATCTGCTATAGCTGTGGTGGGCAGGCTAAAGACACCCAATATCCAGCAGTCTAAGCAGAGTTGCAATGTATTTGGGATAGGACTAATGATTTGTGTACTGAATACAATTTTTACTGAGGACAAAACTGTTTGTGGATGTTCCTGTAATGATGGTCATGGTTTGTGATCTACCTGTAATGGGTGGGGAAAATTAAATTCCATGGAAAATAGTAAGAACATTGTAAAGCATCATCCAAATATTGACTGAGATTTATGAAATGGTTCTGTATCTAGATGCATGGCACTCCTAAAACGAAATGTATGAAATGTCAATGCTGAATTGTAGTTTAAAAAGTCTTGTTTTATTAATTTGTTAAAATATTTAAGACTTTCTCCACAAAATATATTTTCATAATCCACGTTTAATGCAGAGATGCAGATTGAGTGTAATCAAAGCATAAAAGTATACCTTTGCCCTTAAGCGTGTGCATCAGTTACATATTTCATATTTCTCATTTCTCTTGTGCAGTATTGTGATCTTGGTAATAAATGCTATTAAAACATTCCTTTCCTAGTTTGTTACTGAAAACACATTTTTGCATAGTATTTATTCACTGCTTATGTTTTTTAATTGGCTTCTCAGGACTGAAATCTGTATTATTTTCATAGGTCATGTTGGAGTACCGATGCCTTGTAATCATATTAAGCTTGTTGATGTGGATGAAATGAACTATTTTGCTGCTAAAGGAGAGGGTGAGGTGAGTTAAGGCTGATAACGTTGCTAATAGCCTTATATTTTGAACTTTGTTACTAAATTAAAAGATTGGCAGCATTCCTCTTGAATTCAGAATATTTTGAGGTGCAAGTCAGTGAAGTGATTACCACTGGGCTAGTAACAGCTAGCTTTGATCAAAACGTGCAATCCCAACAGCTTCTCAAGAACTCTGGTACACGTTGGTGGTCTGCTGGACAATTAAGGGTGGAGGGGTAATGCATCCTTATTTGATTCCATAGTCTGCAGGGTTAAAGCATGCTAAAAAAAAAAACCATCATAACAATAATGGGACTATCAATTTGTTTTGTTTTCTTTATTGCAATTTTACTTTATTGAAAATTTCAATGGAAAAACATTGGCGTGTACAATCAGGAAGCAGTAGCAGGTCAGCAAGGCTGGAGGACCATACAAGGACGCAGCCATCAAAGGCTAAAACATAGTGTCAACAGAAGGGGTGGAAACAGTACAACCGGTGGGGAGCAAGGATGGATTGCGGCGAATGGCACCGAAGTCAGTGGCATGAAGAGGGGTGGAGATGGGAGGAAGGAGGGACAAAAAAAAGGGGGTGGGGGATGCAGAAACATGTGAATATGGGAATGGAAGAACGCAAGGACTGCAGTGACCCAGGACCTGCTGGACATCAGGCCAAAAGGGAGAACAACGGATCTGCGAGGCTAACCCAGGGCAACCAGGACCACTCTGTATCTGTTCTCTCGTAGGAAGGGTGCCCATATGAGAAGGAACAGGTCCGCTTTTTCCATAAGGTTGTAGATCTCCTCTTAAGAGGTGGTTTCAAACATTGCAGCAAGCTGCTAGTCTGTCAGCAGCTGGTTGCAGATTTTGGTTGCCGTGAGGGCAGTTATGAGCAGTCGATGGGCGTAGTTGGGCAGTTGGAGGAGGCCCGCCATGTCGTGAACTATGATCAAGCGATCCAGCATAGGGGCATTTGCTGCTATGGATTCCCTCAATGTAGACCCCACTTCACTCCAGGAGGGGCCGATGGCTAGACATTCAGAGAGTAAGTGGACGATTTTGCAGGGAGCATGGGTGCAGCACCAACAGGTAGAATGGGTCAATAGACATGCAGAACAGAGCCTTGCCAGTGACCAATTCCATTCCTGTGGTATCCTAAAAAGGTTGAATTTAATCAGGGCCTCCTTTGCACCCCTCTCCCATGCAAGACTCTCCAGGAGATCCATCCATCAACTCGCCCCCCCCCCCTCCCACCCCCTCTATTCAACCTGCAGGCTAGCTTGCCAGACTGCCTTCAGTCGTGCCACCTGATGTGATTACAAATGGCAGATCAGGAGGTTGTACATCCTGGACATTATGCCCTTGAACTACCCCCCATGTGTTGAGGTAGGAGAGTACCAGGGGCGAGTGTAACAGTCCAGAGGACACCCTATATAAGAGGGTGGGATGGGGTGTGGATTCCTGCCCCATTGGCCCCAGTTAAGTGTGCCCCCATGCGGCTTACAGTGTTGCCCTAGATAGGTGCTTTATCATGGAGATGGGCATTACAGAGAGGAGCTTGTGAACCCATGCCCAGGAACAAAACATGGATTGCAACCATAGAATTCATCCGACCCATCTCATGGTAGCTGATGTATAGAGGGACTGCCAGCCCCCAGGGCTGTCCAACTTATCAATTTGTTTTAATGTTCCCAGTGGAAGCTTCCATATTTCAATGTAAAATTTAAAACCTAGGGATGAAGTCATAAGAGCCATTGTAAATCTGTACTAACGGCAGGGGCGACTCCTCCGCTAAGGCAGTGGAGCGTCACCCCACTGCTCTTTGAGCAGGAAAAATAAAATATTGTAGTTTTATTTTTTTGCAGGTTCGGGGCTGGATTAAGGTGGCGCGGGGCAGGAGGCACAGGGGGAGCAGTAGTTTGCACGCTCCAAGTGCACATGACTGCTTCGCCGGCTGTCTTTGCCCGGCTAAACAGTCATGCTCACTTTGCATGTTCCCCACCAGGCTGCATTACACAGACTGGTGGGGAGCATGCCTAGTTCCCCAGTCTCCATCTCTGGTCCGATCCACGGTGCTCAGACCAATCATAGCGCTGCATTGCAGCATTGTGATTGGCTTAGGGGAGCCAATCACAATGCTGTATTGCATCGTCGTGATTGGCTATAGGTAACCTAGGTGCTTCCTGGTTCTGGGACTTGCCAGAGATGTGGCGGTTGAAGAGGTAAGTGGTATTTTTTTTATTTTGTCTCTACCCACCCCCCACCATTCTCCTCACCCCTGCCTCGCCACCCTCATTAGCTGCTAGCTGCTACTGTTGATGGCACACAACCTAGAAGGGTAGGCTCATTTGAATGTTGTGAAAGTAATGTGTAAACCATGAAAAAAATGTGGGAATTATTTAATTGGCTAAAAGCTGTGTAACAGTTAAGCAAGTGGTGATAGTAAAAAACTTATTCTGTATATAGTGTTACAGGGTTTGTAGCTGTTAAGCAAGAGGTGTCTGGTATAATAATTTTTGATTAGGAATATGCATTCATCTTTCAGGTTTGTGTGAAAGGTCCTAATGTGTTTCAAGGCTACCTAAAGGACCCAGAGAAGACTGCAGAAGCTCTGGATAAGGATGGCTGGCTGCACACTGGAGATATTGGAAAATGGTTGCCCGTAAGTAATGTACAATCATGTATCTTCTATGAGGGTTTATCTTCCTTTAGCGGCCAGTGGCAAAACACTAAAGATGCTTTTAAGTAGTCTCTCATGTAAGACCAGGAACATATAGCTATCAAGAAGGGAGTACCCCTGCTCATATAGGTGTGTCTTACTCTCTCTTGAGGAGCCCACAATGTCCATCTCTTTTCGTTCTTCTTGCACCTACATTTTCTTTTCTGGATAAGGGACAGTTACCTGCCACTTAAATAGCTCCAAAGGTGGTTTAGACTTCTATCTTAGACCATGTTGCGTGAAGCCCATATTCACCATAGGCTTCACTTGAGAACTCCTGAACAAGGAAAGGAGACCAAACTGGACCTTGTTGGCTGTCAGTTAGGTGGCCCACCTGACATCACCAAAATAATAAACTTGGTCGGAATTTGACCTAGGAGCACATCATTCGCAGTGAGGATTGTGCCCAGTGGCAATCATCTTGGAGTAGTGCACAGAAACATTGTACAGGTTCTTAGGCTGTTCTTCTAGTTATTCATTTGGGGGGAACCTGTTACTATGAATATTTTCTTGAAGTAATATTTTCTTGTTCAATATATAAAACGCAATAAAACTTAAAATGTTTTCTTAAATCTTAGCAACTCTACATGTCGACAGTGGCTTGAACCACGAATGGCAAGCCAGAGTCTCCCTCTGACATCTGTGGAAGACTGCGACTGTAGTTCTTTCACCTAGGAAAGCCATAGTCCACCATTTGCTTAATCGAAAATCCAACCTACGTTCACCAGAGCATTTCTTAGGGGGTCACCTTTCATAACTGCTACCCTGATTTTGCTGTTCTGTATTTCAGCCTATTGCAGCAACCCAATCTGCACTCTTATTTTCTTTATTTATATATTTTTTTCTTGTCTTCCATCAATAAAGCAAACAAAACTCTATATTTGTAGACGGGAAGCAGCAGCCTCCTACATCTCACAAGTAAAGGAGAAGGAAAGCCCCAGGGATGTTTTTCCTCAGGCGAGCTCATACTCCTCATTAGCAATCTCGTTTGAAAGGCGTCAATAACAAGAGTCCACGCAAAGATCGCCAAAATTTCAAAGTTATTTCATTTCCACACCTCCAGTCGTTTACCTCACAATTTTGCAGAGTGTTGTGCCAATATTCCATATGTCACAAAATGTTTTTGTTTTCTTAGTTAGGTGGCCACTGTGATCTGTTATTTACCCTCTAAACTGATATTAACCATTCCACACAAGCTCTTGCTCTACTGACTGTTATAGTTACTGCTCTTTTTTTAAATTAAATACTTTACTGACTATTGCTGGTCAGTTGGAACGTTGTGTTGTGCTCTGTCGTTCGGATTTCTACACTATCTTTAGCCTAACCTTTTTGAAGTACTTGGGATGGCCACTTTTAAAAAGGAAATGGTCCCCCTTCATGGGCAAGTTTCTCGTCCTGACCTTAAAAAGCAGAGTGAAGAGAATATTGTCCAAAAGACGAGATCTAATGTTTTTCAGTTGGAATGCCCAACAGTACCGATCAGTCTGGGCTTGCAGTGCCCTGTGGTCTTTATTTCTACGTAGTTTCCTCCACGCTATTGTCACCCCTTTTGCGGATCATATAAAGCTGTTCAGCTCCCCCTGCAGTTTCTTAAAGCCCTCCAGCTTAAATTCTAGAAGTATTGCATGGAATATAAATGTGAATTTCGGGAGTATGGACATTTTTTGAGTTGGATCTTCCTAGGAAGGAGAGTGGTAGGCCTCCCCAGACTTTATTGAAATTTACTTGGGATGGTTTATCTAGATCTTGCATCACTTGGATTCCTAAGCATCTCATTTCCTGTTCTACCAATGGACTAGTCAAGTCAAAAATAAGTTTATTATGACCATTCGGTCTTTAAACTACATATTCCATTTTATCACACGTTAAAAACACAAGATAATATAACAATATATATATTTTTTTTAATCCATTTCATTTAAACAAACTTTTTCTAGTTTCACAATAAAAGAGGGCATACAATATAAAGTTTCTAGTACATAAATAGTTAAAACCATTATATTACCAACAATATTCACCTATGCCCACCTCATTCCGTTCCATTGTTATATAGGAATCTTTTTCCTTCTTGTAAAAATGTTGCCAAGGCGATTGCTCCATAACTGTAAGTAGCTCAATTGCTTGTGTTCTTGTACTTATTCCGTACTTCAGAAACAGGGGCCTTAAAATCATCCACCTTATTATCATCAGTTTTGTGCAATCAAATACAAAATGAACACTCGTACATTTTAGATCAAGCCCACATATGCATTTGCCATTATCATCCATCAACATATTTTTCACTCTCTCAGCACGGGCAGGATTAATTCCTATTCTTATTTTCAATAATTCTAATCGCAGACTGTAATTTGGTAAAATATCTAGGTATGGGTATGAATTATCATTATTCCAGACATGTAACATAAAGTGTACTGTCTTTTTTTGTTTCACATACTCCAAATCAATTTCTCTAGACTTTTAATTTCACAGATTTTTTTATTGCACTCTTCCCTTCAATATACAGTGTTTCTGGACCAATTTTTACTTTTAAATTTCCACAAATTAAACCCAATATTCTTCTAGTATCTTTTGCCCACTTCAGTTCGCTCCGCTGGATCTCCCTTCTACACCAACTAGCTACTTTCTCCTCCTCATCTTCTTCCATCCTTTTCCAGAATCTGCACGTATTTACCTGTACTTGCTGGTCCCAAGCTGGCCAGTTTAATTCTAGCCTAATACCTTGTACCATTGAAGAGCTAGGTAGGGAAAGGAGAGATTTTAAACATTTCCCTTCTTCCTTTCCCCAGGTACATTTGCCACCCAGGCACAAAATTTCCGCTCCATACTGCATTTGCGGAGGAATCATAGCCTTAAATGTTTTCAGCATCGGTCTGTGCGATTTATCCCCATAAATGTTGTTACATTTTTTCAATCCACAGATTCCAGCATGCTCCTTTATTTTTTGTGCCTGAAGATGCATTTTCCAACTTAGCCTTCGATCGAACCATACACCTAGATATTTATATTCACTTACTGATTCCAATTTAGTGTTGTTTAAAAACCAGTTATATTTCTGTTTTTCTTACCAAAACATAATATTTTTGTCTTGTCCATGTTTACTATTAGGTGTTTGGATCTACAGTAGATCTCGAAGGCATTTAGTTTCCTTTGTAACCCTACTGCTGTTTGATCTAAAATGACTAAATCGTCTGCATATAGAAGACATGATAAATGCTTTCCATCTATCTTGGGACTCGCTCCACGTTCAGTTCTAGTATTTTTGGTAAGTCAGCAAGAAAGATGGACAACAATAACGGAGCCAACACGCACCCCTGTCTTAGGCCATTATTGGTTCTTATCTCTTTAGTCAGGCCTCCTTCTGTATCTTTGATGACTTGTGCCCAATTTTCACTATGTAAGCTTTGGATTACTTCCAAGATGTCAGCAGGGATGTTGAATCTTTTTAACATTTCCCATAAACATTCTCTGTCTACCAGATCAAAGGCTGCTCGGAAGTCTACAAAACAGCAGTAAAGACTGCCCTGCTGTTCGAGTGTCTTCGTTGCCACGGCCCACAAGGCAAAACAATGGTCCAAGGTTGAGTGTCCTTCTTTGAACCCTCCTTGCTCCACCGGTACAATGGCATTTGTATGCACCCATTCCTTCAATTTTTTCAAAACTATCTTAGAAAAAACTTTCGCACCAATGTCCAATAGATTTATCAATCTATAATTCTTAGGCTCCTTTCTATCCCCTTTCTTGTGTATCGGTCTGATTACAGCACCCCTCCAAGATTTGGGTATTATACCTGTGGACAATACTGCTTCGAACATTTTTGAGAAAAAGTTGGCACACCATTCCGTCTCTGTTTTTATTATTACTGCCGGTAGGTTGTCGGGCCCTGCCGCGCAGGTTAGATTTAAATTCTTAATGATGTTTTTTACTTTTTCTACCGAGCACGAAGGGATGAGATTCATTACTACTTGTTGCCTCAGTTTATTTTTCCCACCAATTTCTTCCCCATTATTTCGCCTATACAATTCATTTAAGTATTCCTCCCAGGATGCTTCATCTACTTCACAGTTCAATGGTCCTTGGGGGTGGCCTGATGCTTCTTGGATTAGCCTCCAGAACCCTTTAGTATTTTTGGTTTCTAACAGGGAGATCCAGCATTTTTCTTTAAAATTTCTTTTTTTATTTCTCACTAACATTTTAAATTCCTTCCTTAGTTTTAGTAAAGTATTGTAGGCTTCCAGCTCGTATTTTTGTTTCACTTTTCTTTCCTCCCTTCTTAGTATTCTTTTCTTCTCTCTACACATCAGGTCGAACCAACCCATTTGCATAACCCCCCTCTCCTGTTGTCTTTCACCCCCTTTGTAGGTTTTCCTTATATTAACCGCTAGACATTGATCTGCCTGCTTTGTTTTCTCTTCAAACCAGTCAACCTTCTTACTCCATACAATATCTACAGGCAAGTTTTGTTGGACCCTGCCAATTTTGCAATATAATCCTCCGACATCTTTGTGGTTAATCTTTTCGGGTAATCCATTTGTTGTGGTAAGACCTTTTTGCAGATTCGTGGGGGATCTTAGTATTTCACAATACAATGGATAGGGATCACTTTCTTCCCTTTTTGATTATCTCAAACTTTTTAACAATAGCAAAATTCCAGAACTGTACATACATGTAATCTATAGGGCAACATTGGTTCCCTCTTCTAAATGTTTGTCCTGCTGGACTATCAGATTCCAATCTCCCATTTAGACTAACAAGCCCATATGACCCTAGGAATCTTCCTAACTCTTCCTCCTGTTTATTAATTTTACTATTAGGGAAATTAGCTGGCGCTATATCGTATGCATCCAGAATTTCATTCATCAAGGTATCTACCTTCGCCGGTCCTAGCTTATGGTTAAAATCTCCCATAATTACTAAATTACATTTCCCAAATTGTTCATTTAGATATTTCAGATCCGCATTTCTTTCACATATTCACCGGGGGAGCCCCATTGCATATATACATTCACCACTACCATATTTTCACTCAGCCTCCCATGCTCTTGTAGACCTATCTCATTTGCTAGTATCCATTTACAGGAGGCCTTAATAAGGTCTGCCTTAACTATTGCCGCAGTAGAGATTAGGGTCATTATTCCGCCTGAGGGGCGGCCTAATCTAGCTTTTGTTGCCTTTTTGGAGAACTGTTTATAGCCATCAGCTATCTGAGTATCGTCGCATAGCCAAGTCTCTTGCAGACAAATAATGTCTGCCTTCTGTGCAATATTCTTTACATACTCCACCTTTTTCCAATCTTTTAATCCATTAATATTCTAAGAAATTATTCTTAGGCTATGCGACGTCCCATTTTCCTAGTCTATTTCGCTCAAATTGCCCGGCTCATTTACTGTCCACCATGCCTCATTTAATTCTCTATCCTCCATGCTCCAGTCACTCCTATTGTTTCTAAATTCATAATTTGCAACACTAATTTCCAATCCCTCTCTGCCTCCAAAGGCACCTGTTATTATTCTTGCTTGTCTTTTCCCCAACCCTGCATGGAGGTTCAAGAAGGTGCTTGCGGGATAGCCTACCTTTTCTATTTCTACCTCTTGGATCAATCGTATTCCTTCTTTTAGCATCTCGTCTTCTGCTTTTATTATTGCGGATCTAATCATTTCTGAATATACCTCTACTTTTGTGACATCTTTCCCTATACTATTTATTAGGAATCCAACTTGTCTTAAATCTTTTGACTCAATTTTATATAGACTTGGGCATTTTGCAAATGAGGAGAGTAGTTGTGAGCGATTTAAGGGCGAGATTTTCATTTGTTTTTTCCTGCCCTTGGGTGCATCCTGGGGTTCCAAATATACCGACTTTCCTCCACTCGCTTCTCCAACTCCCCCAGTCTCTTATTTTTCCTCCCTTCTCTTCTTTTTCGCTTTTTTGGGCGATTTCATTTGCTCCCTCTTTCACTAAGCTTCTTGGGTTACATTTCGTTTTACATTTTCCCCAGGCCATATCCTTTTTCTCTCTTTCCTCCTCCCAACAGTTTTTTTGCAGGACCCTTCTTTCTCTTGTTTCGCTCATAGTTGTTCCGGGCCTGCTTCTTTGGGGGTTCACTTTCATCTGCTCCATATTCTCATCCTTACTGGCCTTTGGTGTCGCCCTTCTTTTAGATTTTATTTTCTGCTTTAGTGGTGTTGCCTCATTCCTTCTTACTTCCCCACACTCTACATTTTCATTTATCACCCGTTTCCCCTTACTCTTTCCCTTTCCTTTATACCTGTTAACTTTCCCTAGAGGGAATCTTTGCTTTTGCCATCTAGGGTCATTTCGTCTCCTTATCAGCATAGGTTGTTTCGATATATACACATCTTCAACTTCAACCTCAGCCCTGGATTCCCCTCTATCTCCTTCATTTGAATTATCAGTTACAATATCATACACCGGCTGTACCACTGACTGCCTTAAAGCCCTTATCCCCTGTAGCTCGCTGACAGCAAGTCTTAAGCTCATTTCTTGTGCTTATAGTATATTATTATTTGCAAGTGTGACTTCCAACAGGCCCTGTAAAGTCTTTTGTAACATTAGGATAACATCCAACATTGAGGCAGATGCATATAAGTCTAGAGTCTCTATACTGTTTCGCAATATCTCATCCGTGGACTTATAGCCACCCTGTGACAGTTGCCCACGATTTTTTTCTATGTCTGCTCTCTCCTCTCGGTTACTGTTATCACTCTGTTCGTTACCCCCTTCTGCGGGTTCCTCATGTACTCTTTCACCGAAGTCACAGTCAGAGCATTCTTGGTGAGGACGAAAGTCTTGGTTCTAAATTGATATTTATATTGCTTAGTTCACAGTGGTCAGAAAGTGAAAGTTCCATATCCTCAATGTTTTTCTCAGAAGATCCCTGCATTTGACTTGTATCAATCTCAATCTCTACATCTTGATTTTGTATAGCAACATGCTTCTTCATAAAGTGTCTACTCACAAAGTCTTTTATGGATCTAGTCCCGGAATTACTTCCCTTCGAGTTCGAACACAATATGGATGGTGTCCTTAGTGTTTTTTCATCATTACATTTCTCACTGTTTCTTTAATTTGACCTCTTTCTGCATTCTCTCCATCTTCTGGGGTCCCCATTTGGGCATTCTTCTGAACTGAGGGAGGAAGGGTTTTTTTCATTTTATTATTCTTTGCCTTTTTGAGGACCATTTTCTCGGCGTCCAATGTTGAATCTCTAAAATCACTTTTTTTTTTTTTTTCCACAGTCCCCTATCTGGGCTGGGCTGGAATGGGTCTCCTTAGGCTAAAGATCCAGGAGCTCTTAGTCAGGCGATTTTCCTTTAGCTGCTTTTATCCCTTCCTTTTTTCCCTTTCTCTTTTTCTTCCCTTCGCCTCCGCCTGCCTAAGTGAAAGAATGAGCTTTCTTTTCCAGTCTGTAACCTTCACCCTATCTCTTCCCCCCTCCCCCCACACACTCTGCACGCTCCTTACCGGCACTGCTGAGGAGCAGAGAGGAGAGTAGAGCTGCAGACCGGCAATCCCACAGCTCAAAGGGGCTATGGCGGGTCAACAAGAACCACTGGCGGACCGTGATAACACTGGTCCGCAGGAAAAGTAAATCACAACTGGCCGACGGCAAACCTGCTGTTTGGCGTTTTCCGGTATGCTCGGTATTTTTTCAGCTGTCTCTCCCACTGCTGCGGCTCTCTCTCTCTCCGTGGCACTCCAAAAACCAGGAAACTGTTCCCAGGAGGTGGCGGGGGCGCGTGGGGTAGTTGCCTCCCGGCACCTCTTGTCGCTGGAATCCGTAGTGGACAGCTGACCTTCAGAGTCTCCGCGTGCACCAATGCTCTGCTACTCCGGGTCTGCTCCGCCACTTCCGGGTCTGCTCCGCCTTCTCTTACTGCTCAATTGTAGCCAACGGCGCACTGCTTGTTCAGATTACGGCGAGAGCGGCCGACTTTGAAACTGGGAACCAGGTTCGAGTCTGGCAGGAGGCTCTGGGCAAATGACTTAATCTTGCCGTGTCTGTGTCTGTCTGCAAACCAATATACCAGAAAGAGCGTGGGCCAGGAAGAGTACCCGCGTGCGGTATGAGCAGGGGGGAAATATTATCTGACTGGAAATGTACCCGCTCTGGTATGTTTCTGCGGCTCGGTATGAGTCAATGTGGCATCACGCCCTTTTATGTGTGTCTGCGGGCAAGACGCAATGTACTATTGTGGAGAGTGTTCCACTCCATGATTTATTTTTTGCTGGTTGATCGACTGACCCAAAGTCTTCCAAAGTGCCCAGGATCGCAAATCACTTGTATACACCATTAAATCGTCGGCATGTAGGCCAACTTTTTTCTCCCAACCATTGCACTCAAAAGGGAGGCTGTTTTGGATCCCTGATTATGTCTGCCAGTGGCTCGATGTACAGATTAAAAAGCAAAAGTGATGGCGGACAGTCCTGGCGTGTCCCTCTTCTAATATTTATCTGCTTAGTGAGATTCCCGTTGGTCTGGATTTTAGCAGTTGGATTTTTATATATTAGAACATCAGTATGCAGTGTTTTGGAAGAAGTATGAAAAGGCTTGTTCCATCTCAGTCCTCTTTACATAATTTACCAGTTTCTGGGTCTTGAATGGCCTTAATCTTTTTAGTATATTCTTCTTTCGTTTTACAGGCCAGTAAGTTAACACACCCGTCCCTGTACTCATAATGGGACAATTTACTAGGCTCCCATTTCTTTTTAATTCTTGCCTCTAACAAATTAGCTAGGTTGAGCTTAGCACTCTATTCTTTCATTTATCAGTCTTAACTTGATAATGAGTGTAGTTTACCTCTCTCTCGAGCCTCCGTATTGTGGAGTCCAGAGTTCTCATATTATTCTTTGTCTCCTTAACCTGTGCTGCAGCAAACTGCTTAGCCTACCCTTTATAAAGGGCGTGTTTGTATCCCAGGCATCGTGCGGGGGCGAAGTTTTATTTAGCTGCAAGAGTTCACTTATTTGTTTTTTCAGTTTGTCAATTATCGGTTTCTAAAAACGAGAGCTCAATTCACATTCCATCTCCTGAGGGCTGGTATTTGATCTAGCCTAAGTTCTAGACTAACAGCTGAATAGTCGGCCATGTGTTCAGCTGGGTGCTCCACTTTCTTACTAGTTTTACATATTCTAGTGTCCATGCGAAAAATCGAATCTAGAGATGTCTGTATTTTTTATTATGGAAGGTAAAACTTTGTCCTTTGCTCCCCTTAGCCCTCAAAATATCAGCAAGATCTAAATTCTCCATTGTTTTACTAGGGCTCTCATTTTGGGTGAGTTTGCCTTATTCCTAGTAGTGGGTTTGTCTAGGATGGGATTTCTTAGTACATTAAAATCCCCTCCTAATATAGAATTGTCTGTTTGGCTCATAATACCTTGCAAAGGCATACCAGTTACAATATATTTTCACTTTTACTATAACCAGTCTCCCCCCTATATCCACAATGCATTCTCCCAGAGTGGCTCTGATGGACTTTTTAAAAAGGACTGCCACTCCATTCACACAGCATGACTGATTTGTACATGTGTAACGTTCTACCCATTGTCTTTTAAGTATATCCTCCCATTCCTCTTTTAATGTGCGAATCTTGTGTCTTATAACTTCACTCTCTGAAACTCTCCGGTATTCCAAAATGATTCTTCTACTTTTAACTCTGGCGCCATCAACATTCCATTTTTGGACCTTTAAAGTTCTATTCTTTGACATTCAGGAGTTGTTTTGGCAAAGAGGGAGTCTGTTATATCTGGCTGAGTGCCTGGTCTTCCAGCATACTAGGGGAGAGGAGTTGGCCTAACTGCTAGGGCGCCTCCTATCTGGGAAACAGGGTTCGAGTCTCTGCAAGAGCGCACAACATCTTGTGATTCTGGGCAAGTCACTTAATCTCCTCATGCCTAACAAAAAAATGAATCTGTCCTCATGTAAAGCAACTGGTGCTTGTGTAAAGCGCTCTGGTACCAGATACCTTTGGGTTAGGTTTGCGCTATATAAAACTCCCTAAAAAAATACTATGTTTGTCAATGAGGACTTTTTTTCTTTTCTCCCACACCCAATGATTAAAAAAATTAAGACAGACCTCCTGTTGTAACAGTACCCCTCCCACCACACCCTGGGGAACCCTCCATAAACCATTGGGTATTCTTCCAAAGACCTACCCATTTGAGCTCTCTTTAGTCTTCAGTGAGGTTAATTTTATTTCTGGTGTGCTTTAATTGGTTCCACTAGCATTCCCACTTCTTTAGGGTCCCTTATACTATGCTTTTATTGTTCCACATGATTTTCAGTGTGGCAGGGAAATGCATCTGAGCTGTGGCTTCTAGTGATCTAAGTTCCAAGCTATATTTTCCTAGCTCCCATTGTCTATCTTGCATAGTTCTGGAAATGTCCGACCTGATTCTTAGAGTTCACTCTTCCTTCATAGTTTCCTTCCTTGAGGGCTTTTGTCAGTATTTTCTCTTTGAGAGAATATGTTTTGAAGTTAATCAAAAGTTTCCTTGGAGTCTTCCTTGCCGTCCCTTTTGAAAAAGTATCTCGGTGAATCTCTTATTGATTCGTTTTGACCTCCCTATTGAGCTATTCTAGTGAGGTTTCCCTTACGTTCATTCATTAAGGAGTTCATTTTGGATTCTAGGCCCTCGCAAGCACCCTGGATTTTTACTTGATTCTTTGCTGAGCTTGCAAAATTATCTCGGACTTCGCCAATCTCGGAAAAAAAACAATGCAAGTATTTGTTTCATTGGCCAATTCCCTGCTGGCATGAAAATAGGCTCTAGATTTTGAATCCTTCCCTAAAGTCATCCAGTTGGCATATTCATAATTGTGTCGGTACACTAATGGTTGGCTTTACTATAAGAAGACAGTGGTGGCTGCGGTCTTTCCGTGCCTTTTGTGCAAGACCAGTAGATGTAGCCTTTCAAATAAATAGTACAGACTGAAGAGGCTACCAGTGTTGTATCAACTAAGACCCATTGGAGATAAGATATGAATGGATAAGAAGCTTTTAACATAGGTTCACCAACACTGGATCTTTCATACAATCACATTCTTAAATTATTCCCTATCCTCGAGCTGTGAGTTGCACTGTAACATTTATGTAGCAGTACAATGAATTGTCCTTTGGAAAAAATATGGAAGCCATGCACTTCAGCCCACATGTTAAAAAAAAAAAATAGAAAAAACTTTAGCCAATGAGGTGAAGGTGCACTAAAATCCACTCCTAGAGGAGGCTTCCATAGCACAACATTCAGCAAAAAACTGTACCGGTTAAGTCTTTCAAGGTGCAAAAAAAAAAATAATCGATGACTAACTCGGATATTTGTCTTGAGTCTGACAGCTTTTAAGGTGCTGTTCACTCTAAATCCCCTGTCAATAGTTTTACCATTGTCCACTTCTTCATCGGCCACAGTCCCAACAAAGTGCCTATTCACAATTCCATCGTCTATGACACTTCCTCTCTCGACAGCAAAATCCATGCAAGACGGCAAAACCTTAGTTAGGTGCGCACCCACTGTAATCCAAAGAGCCACCATCCGACTAAGCCACTGTTGAAAACCCCAGTGTCCCAACAGTTGCTAGTTTTAGCTCCTGAAGACCCCTCGCCCAGTAAGGTTTTGCAACATATGCCTACAAAATGTTTGGACACAGGGATAGTCAGAAGGATGACCTGTTCTGAGAATCTACCAGTCTGAAGCAGCTGCATGTAAAGTGTCAAAATTAAAGATGGTGCGGCAGAGGTACTAACCAGAGAAGGAGGAATCTCGCGGGGGAGGGGGGGTGCGATCACCCCTATTAAAGCACAATTACGATGTATACTATAAGGAATTTTCTCACCAGTAACCACAGATGCTTGGGGGATTGGTTGCCCTGCTGGGCGATAGCCATAGAACGATGCAAGATTAATATAATAGCTTTCCTCCAAGATATGCTTGCCAAGAAGGTCCATCACAACCTATTCCACATCGATTTCACCAGGAACCACCAGAGCCATCTGCACCACAGACTCCAAAGCCACTTTAACCGCCTCCTTCACCACCAAAATTTTTGGTGAACCTCCATCTCCCACCACAAACTTCTGATCTTGTGACGGACTGTTTCAACCACATCCATATCGGAAAGGGTGAGCTAGAATATCCACAACAAGCAGATGAATACATAGAATCCACATCAGCGAAATGCATTCCACCTCATGCAGAGTCCTCACCTGAGGACATTGCTTCCATGCTTGTCCTCCAGTGAATGAAAACAGGCAGTTTCAGTTACTTGATCATGTCATGGAATCGGCCTGTTTTCTCTACAGATTTAAGGAGGCACCTAGAAAGTCAGTTGAATAAATGTTTAGAACTAACCACATCTAGCAAGAAGGTAAATTTGGCAACCACTAGGCTCTGTTGGACCTAGGCCTTATAAAAAGGACAGAGCCCTTGACAACACACTTCTGCCGCACTGGACTCCCGAAAGCAGATTATGGTGGACCAAGCCGCACACCACTATTTGAGAAACCCATGTAGAGCCCTGCCAGATAGGGAAGGTAGGAGGATGAGTAAACTTTGGTTGGAGTTTTTCTACGCTTGCTGCAACCTCAATTAGAATTGCTGATTTTCTGGCTGTAGTCTCTCTGTGACCACAAAATGTGGGCATACCTGGCCCAATAGCTTGATGGTTCTTAAAGAATATAGAGAAAGCTCTGATGATCCTGCACAAAGGGGAGAAGACATCAGCTGCTATGATCGACACCATCATAGACCTGGCCAGCACCCTTGTTTGGCAAATGACAGGGGCATTGGTTTAGGACTTGGTTGACTGCACTTCTCTTCCTACTGGCTGGAGGTGCAGCATTGGATCTTAAATATGCTTTATCGCTGGTGACCACCTCATCACGAAGCATGTCGATGATTCCTTCAAGTTCAACACACTCTCTTCCTTGGAGTCCTGCAATACGGTTGGTATGTCCTCTTTCCTGGTGCAAGGGATAGAGGTTTTCCATACATCAGGGGCAGTTTCCAACCATACGGTCCACTGCAGCAATAACCTCTGTCAACTCCTTTTTATAGACCGCTATACTGTCCTTCTCCATCAAACGGACGTTTTACTCCTATTCCATACAGAAACCCAAGACGTTTTCCGGCCAGGGCATGCAACAGAACTCTTTGCCAACAGTGACATGCAGCTAGTCTCCTTGTCCTGACCCCAGTACATGCCCCGCTGATTCCCGTGGATGGCAGAATCTCTGCCTTAGTTGGTGCCGGACCTGGTAAGATATGGTCCTAACCTGGAATGTACCCAAATACTGCTGCTTTTTTCACTGTAGAAGACTACTCTACCAAGTACAGCCCTTACAGGCAGAGATGATGTCCATATTTCACCTGCAAGGTCCCAGCAGTGCAAGGGATTGTATTCCAGTTTCTTTCTGGTGAGGAACAAAATCGTGCAATAGTGGTGATCTATTTCATACCTTCACAATCTCCATGAATGTCTGAAAAAGCAGACCTTCATGATATTATTAGTCCTCCATGATGCTTCACTATACCCATCCAGCCCAAGCATCACTGGTAACAAGTTGTAGATGGCTGGGTACCACTATCAATTCAAAGTGCTACCCTTTAGCCTCAAGTTGGCATCAAGAATACTCTGTCTATGGTCCCAGCAGCAGCCTTCCTGTAATGCCTCAATTATTTGGCAAAGGGAAGATCCTTGGCAAGCTCTAACAGAGCCACAATGTATCACACAATTATTCTCTAAACCGGGACTTTTGCTCAATGTGGCGAAGTCTCATCAACAGCCCTTGAATACTTTCCAGTTACTTGGCGCAGTCTTGTACACTAGGGATGCCAAAAACTTCCCATCAGAAGAAAGGGTCTTTGGTCTTCAGTTAATTTCCCACCAGATAAGAAATGTAGCACACTTGTCTCCCTTTTCAAATTACTGCTAGGCATGTAATCCTGCATTTTGTCGATACTGCATTGTAGTGTGAAGCTACACCCTAGCAAGAGAAATTAGATTCTTAATGAATCCAGTTATTAATATCCTTAAACGGGATTCAAGTCAGACTGGATCAAAGAAGCTTTAAACTGGTGGCTGAATCCAGACCATATGGCTCAAGGCATACTCTTCCACTCTCAACCTGCTCGATTTGTAATAACAGATGTGTCCTTAGAAGGATGCGGCACCAAATTTCAAAAATTGCAGGCAAAACCCCACTGGTCAGCCCAGAAAGGGCCTCCTTGTAAACATGCTAGAATTCAGGGCAGTCAATAAGGACCCACTGTCCTGCTACCTAAGTCGGAGTTCCTCAGTGCTAGTCAGAATGTACAATGACTGCAATGTTTTTTATAAGCAGGTAGGGCGTCACAAAATCCCATGAACTTTCAGAAGAGACATCTTATTTGGCTCTATTCTTAGTCTTATGATCCCAATTGCAATAATGGTCACAGAATGATTTCACATAAGACACATTTCCTCAGATATCTGGGTCTAATTCTATGCCAGCATATCTGCAATTCAGAGTAACTATTGTAGGAAAAGGTTTTATTTGCATGTCCAAAACTGACATGAGTATTTTATGGCAGTAGCCTAAATCTCTTGTTCAGAATTACTGACATTTTTAAAGGGTGGCTTCTGGTTTTCTGTCTTGTCCTGAATAAGTACTTGTATACTGTAGAACTGCTGCTTTTGTTTTATGGAGAGCTTTTAAATTATTTTCTTTTGTCTCCCAGAATGGAACATTGAAGATTATTGATAGACGAAAACACATATTCAAGCTGGCTCAGGGAGAATACATTGCACCAGAGAAAATTGAAATCATATACCAACGAAGTGAGCCGGTGGCTCAGGTATTTGTTCATGGGGAAAGCCTACAGGTAGATATATATTTTTTTATTATATGGAATTCTATTTCTATTACAGATGTGGTGTTTTTTATGATCTATATCCATGTAAGACAAAATGCTGTCTCCATCAATTCTTTTTTTAGAAGAATTTCGACCTTCGCAAATTAGATGGTTTAAATAGTTAAGCTTATTCTTGAGTATATTCAATTTTGTTCCATCTATCCATCCCCTATATTCTGTGAGTGCTATACCTAGGTCACCATCGCTTAGCACTGTAAATTGCTTTTTCAAGGCTACTATAAATCAGACTTTTACAAAAGGTGTGCATATAATTACTTTCATGTGCAGCCACTCACCTTGCAGCACTCACCTGTGCCACAGTGCCTCTATTTCCACCCCTGTGTGTGCAGCCTATTGACAGTTTGGGTGTGCAAGAGAAAATGCACCCTGTTCTAGTTCTGTGATCAACTTTATTCCCTCGATTCTGAACTGAACACATGCATTTCATGGCTTTCTTTGGGGTTGCTAAGATGTGAATGTTTTTTAGGGTGTGGAGGGAGGCTTGATGTGGTGAACCATTTGAGGATGCATGCTGATCCTTAAAGTTGATTCAAGTTTACTCTGTTGGAGACCAGCAACACAGTGTGTGTGTGTGTGTGTGTGTGTAGATTAATTTTCACTGATAAAACCAAAAGTTACAGGGATGTTACGGTTGGGTTCAGATTTTACACCCACAAAACCACTGAAATTCACCAGTTAGTTATTTCAAGTAACTATAACTCGAGCCCTACAATAGCTAACTTGTGCCCCCGCCATTCAGTTTTCTCATCAATGATTTCACTGCAACATTTGCAGTGATATTATCAATGATGTCATCATAGAAGAGGTCATGATTGAGTAATATGTGGAGTAATTAGTAATGCATTGCGAGGGCGCGAGTTATAGTTCCCTTTGGGGCAAGAGTTATAGTTACTTGAACTATACCTGATGAATTCCAGTGGGTTTGTGAGTGTAAAATCTGAACCCAACTAGAACGTTCCTGCAACCTTTGGTTTATTCAGTGGATTTCTAAGTTTTTAATGATATTTCTGAACTATAACGTCCCTGTAACATTTGATTTCTTTTTTTGTGTGAATTTCAGTTTTTAAATATAAATTGTACTAAAATTCAACCCATAAGTTAAGTTTACTAATATACATTTTCACATGTTTATAAATGCATTTTATTCACATTTTTCCTATTATATATTTTAAAACTAAAAATTAAGGTATGGTTATGTATGTAGTGTTTCTATAAATGCAATGCACCAAGTATTACTTTTTTTTAGTCATTTCAATTGATGGTTCTACGGATCCATTTCCAACCAGAGGCACACATGAAATACTAAAACACATTTAATACAAACATTCTATTGCAATTTCTGTAAGTGTATCCCTGTGTGTGTGAGTGGCAGTATGGGTGTGTGAGTGGTTGTATGGGGGGGTCGGAGTGGTTTTGTGGGGGTATTATTAGTGGTTGTGTTGAGGAAATGTGAATTTTGTGATCAGTTATGTCCCCTATCGTAGACCCCAACGGCTCCATGTGCATGCTATAAGTACATGTATGTTCCCTCCTGCTCCAGTTTTGAAGACGCAAATATATGTGTGTCCACCGTCAACATGTCCTCTTTCAGATCCGCCATGAATGGGTCAGATATTCCATTCCTAAGTATGAAAGGCCACCGACTTTATATGGTTCACTTTCCACATTTTACAGATTCAGGCGAGTAGGCCCGAATTCTGTCATCAAGCCTTTTCCTGCCTTCTGCCTCTGAAAGCTCCAGTCTGAGCCCGCATCTGTGACCATGAACTTTGTCTTACTCCCTGCGCGGCTAACGGTGCCTGATCCAGCCTATCGCATGCCAAAAACTGTATTTCACCTTCGAGATTATCTCCTTCGCTCCTCATCCGATGCATTCCTGTCTAGTAGTTTAGGTAAACATTCTTCCAGCTCCCGTGCAAAGGGCCAGGCCTCGCTGCCCTCATGCAAATAACTCATAGCCCCGTTACCATGGAATATTCCTACCCCCTCGCATCTAGTGTAGACACTTGGACGCTTGTACACGCACTAACAGTCAGTATAGTCAGTATAGAATAAGATTCTATCCTAAAGAGACCTTTCCTTTTGGATAACAGTTCTTTAAACATAGGATATTAGATATGATTTGGAATTAGGTTGACATTACCCCAGACTTCTGTCTCCACATGTAGAGCTAAATGTCAAGTCCCCTTCACCCTCTAGTTACACGTCGATCACACGTCATGCGGCTGCGTGCGCATCCTTGCCAAGCATTTCTGCTGACATTGCAGGATTCTTTTATGGATCCACCCACTTGTGATATCATGTTTAGTGACGTTTATTAAATTACGCCCTCTATTAGCTACGTATGCACCTTTTATCAGCTGTTACGCCTCTTGCATCTGCTTTACTGTAATGTATTTTCTATAAAACTGCCTATTTGTCAATAATATACGCTCCCTTCCTTCCTGAACTTTCGTGGTGATGGAACAGAAGGCCCACAATTCGAATTGTCTTCCTTTGTATAGGAATAAAGCCTTTTAAAAACCTCTAATACCACGGATTCTGCCTCTTATATTTACTGAGTTATTCTTGATAGATTTTACCGCATAAAAAATAGTACCGGTAACGAAATATTTACCACATAAATTGGCGCCCGAATAGGGACACTTTCTCATCTCACGCGCCGGCGGTGCGTTGCAGGCCCGGTCTCCTGCCACAGCTGAACGGACAACAAAAACGCGTATCTACAGGATTTCCTGTGTCTCCTTCCGGCCAAGCGGGGACGACTGAGGCTGCGATCAACACCCAGACGAGGCGGTGAGAAGTGCGAAGTATCCCGACCAGAGCCTAGCTGAGAGAGCAAGATCCGAGGTATACAGAGACCCGCCAGGTTCCGAAGTTCCGAGTCCAGTCGAGTCGAATCCAGTCCGGTCCAGTTTCAAGTTCCGTTCCGAGGCCTTCTGTTCCGAGCTACCCGGTGAGTACCATTACCGGGGAGGCATTTAACGTGCACATAGTCTGTGCCGGTCAAGACGGGTTTGGGTACACAAATCCGGTCTGCACTGTTCTAGCAGTGTATCTGTACTGTTTAGCAGTATATATAGTATGTTTTGCATATAAATAAGTATCATCTAGTGTCAGTATTATGTCAGTAACCAGTTTTCTATTAGTTAGTATTGTTCGTAAAACTGTTAAACGTTAAATGTTTTAATTACGTTCTATATATTGTGGTGTGAATGACTGTTCATTATTGTGTTTTCTGTATAAAGTGTGTTCTAGTAATAAGGTCTGAAAATGCCGCTCTTTTCGAAACTAAGACAGATCAAAACTAGAAAAGGTGTACTCGAAGAAGCCGTTCCCATTCCACCTAGGGATACTCCAGGATATTTCATGTATCATAAGCATGGTCTAGATGCCGTATTATTTCTTGATTTATGGGTAGATTACACCAAAGAATTACCAGAGAGTCAGAGATGGCCCGCAGCGGGGACCTGGGATGCAGATTGCATCATGAGAGTAGAAGAAGAATTATGGAAAAAGAAAGCCAGACAGTCACAGAAAGATGCCATTGAATTATGGCGTAAAGAATCATATAGACGTACAGAAAAAGCACTTAGACAGGAAGATAAGAGTAAGGAGAATTCAAATAAAGTCCGAGAAAATCTATTACTTGAGGAAGGTACTCGAGTAAACTCAGAGCAAGTAGATAGACAAACGCCCTTATGAATGGTATGTATCCACTTCTGGCCGAAGGGTTACCTAAGGCTACTCCAGAAATACCAAAAGACTTGCCAACTCCATTGTTTCCGATAAAAGCACATCCCAAGGGGCATCCCAGAACCGCAGAAGATGTTTTCCTTTCCCGCTATTTAGATGACGCAGCTCCCGAGTATGCGAATACCGCACCACATCGACCGCTTGCCGATGATGCTCATCGCCAAGAACATTCGTCTGTACCTCCGCAACAACACGCTTCGACACACATTCAGACAAGCACATCTGTTTCTACAGCTTTTCCCGCAACGACGGTTGCTGTCTCACCCTCAACAAATCCTTTCACGTCCAGCACTCCAGACGGTGCTACAGGAGGTACGACAGACATTTTTTCTACGCCACCTAGAGGAAATAAATTTTCCCTTAGAGAATTAGCACACCAACGTACGCCCAAACTAGCCACTCCCGACATGCTTAAGGAACTTCTAGTAGATTGTAGATATGATCCTGTGCCCGGTAAACGGGACGAAATGCTGCTGTCATCATTACGTATTAGACGAGCTGCAATATATTTAACGAAGTTACCAGGAATGAATACACATTTAGAAAATATATATCACTTTGTCCAGTCAGGGCGAGGCCCTGAAAGTATTAGCAGAGCCATGGAGTACCAGAAAGCGGAGGTACAGGGACAACTGTTACGTTTCCTCAAACTGTGTAATCAGAAATCAAGACCGGCCTGGGGTAAATCCGGAAGAAATGCAAACACTGGTCACTTGGGGTCGGAATATATCAGAAGGAAGACATGATAAACAGTTATGTATAGTAGCTATGTACCGAAAGATCCGCAAAGAGGTAGAACGAATACACGAAGAAAGATTAGAGGTAGACGCCGCTGATCTAAACAGAGAGGAGGAGGAGCAAGAATCAGAGCAAGTAGACACGATAGCTTATGTAGGTAAAGGAAGACCCCATAATAATACCAGAGGTTTTAACGACCCAATACGTCCAGAATATAATAGACATTTTCCAAACCCTATGCTAAATACAAAATCCCCTGAACACCTATTCCAAACCGCTGATAAATTACTCCGAGATCGAAGAGGGTACCACGTGCTCGATTCCATGGACGAACAAGAATTAGTCAGGTCAGCAGTACAATGGGCTGACAGTCCCGGCGAATACAATGATGATTTACTTACACACACGTTTCTGAATCTAGACCCATATGAACAGCGTTTAGCTAGTATATACATGATTCAACACCTCCTTATATTATATAAAAGCCAACACTCTGATCCAGGACCCTTACCTGACATATTGACAGAACTACTCACCAACATATGGAGAGGGTCAGGTACTGATTTGATTAAGGAAATACTAGAATCCCGAAATCAATATTTAAATTTCGTATGCCCAGAACACGTTCCAGTTCCCATAATGGGAAGAAAAATGTATCACATAGATAGACAGAACCCGTTACGCGAAGTGCACCCGATCAGAGGTGCCGGCGATAATTTCACACGCGTGTTTGTGTACACGCCTATAACTAAACTGGAATTATTAGAAATGAAGAAAGTAGTACCCAGTCATGACAAAGATCCAGCAGGTTTCCACCGTGAGATAAAAGACATGTTACTCATGGGAGAGTATACCTACCCCGATATTATGAAAATATTAAAAGTCCTATTACCCGCAGGTGTTTATGAAAAACTCAAAGAAAAAGAATGGGAGGTAGGAGACCAAAAGATAGATTGGACAGCATTAGAAAACGAAGAAAAGGCCCGAGCTGCAGGAGCAGGGCTTGGGGAAAAGACTACAGCATTAGCAGGATTACTAATACAGGTACTGCCACGTTTATTAACTACGAAAAAGGAAGACTGGGGTGCAATCTCAGCCTGTAAACAAAAACCAGATGAAGACACTAGTGATTTCTATTCCCGATTTGAAAAATGTTTCAGTATAAATAGTGGTATAAAAGCTAGTAGTGAGTCATACCCACATCTGTTTGTGACAAAATTAGTTGAAAATTCTCTGCTACAAGTCAAGAATAGAGTATTGAAATTCGAAAGTACCTGGCAAGGTAATACCCCATCACAGATGTTACAGATGTTACAATATCATCACAATAGAATTAGAGAAGAACAAGAACACGAACAAAGACGTATGAAAGATACAAAAATGAAAATGCTTGTTGCACAGTCAGTTCCAGCCGATAGTCATCAAAAGGGAGATTCCGCAGGCCCTGCGAAAGGGACATGCAACTATTGTAAACAACCAGGTCATTATATACACGATTGTCCAGTACTGAAACATAATATTGCTACAGGTAGAACACATGAGAGACCACGTCCACCCAGACAGGATCAGAATCAACAACCGACGCCTCAGCAGGCACAATCTAGGTTAGCTCCGCAACAATTAGCTCCGCAACAGGCAGCTCCACAACAGATCGTAGTACCACCACAAGCGCAGCCTACTGCTGCTACTCAAGCAACAACACAACAAATGTATCAGTATGCACAAACAGATTATCCCGATTATCAGCGATACTCATGAGATAGCCTAGAGAGGGAAGTTGGCTTACCCCTTATTGAGGTTCCTGTAGACCAAGAGGGACCTTATGTCCATAGCGAATTATTAGGGGAAGACAGAAAGTTTTTACTTGATACAGGGGCAAGCAGAACAACTATAAGACGTAGTGAAGTTCCAGGGGCACCCCTCTCAGGCTCACAGAATATTTCCCTTGGATTCTCAGGAAAACCTATAATTAATGACGTAACACAACCTCTTGCACTCACAGTAGGTCCATTGACACGTACTACAGATTTATTGCTTACTAAATCATGTCCGGAAAACTTGTTAGGTATAAAAACATTGAAAGCTCTAGGAGCCATAATATGTTGTTCTCCGGAAGGAGTACGACTATTTTTACGTGACTTTAAAGGTCACTACGTGTCCAGAGACATGGATCACCGACTGCAGAATTTACCTACACATTTATGGGCACAAGGCCCCACTGATGTTGGTTGCATGAACATTACACCATATCGAGTTACATTGAAAACAGGAATAGTACTACCACGAATGCGACAATACAAGTTACCACCAGATGCTGTAGTGGCTTTACTGCAAATCATTGACGAGCTCATTGCACAAGGAGTGGTTGTCGAAACTGACTCCAATGTATGTAATTCTCCGATAATTCCGATTCTTAAAAGAACGGATCCAAAAGCTCCACCAGTATATCGATTAGTTATTGATCTGCGCGAATTAAATAAATGTATTGTGCCACAATACCCCGTGGTCCCAGATATCTCTTCGTTACTCACAGCTATTGACTCAGAAGCAACGTTCTTCACTGTAATTGATCTCAAGAATGCTTTCTTTAGTGTCCCAATTGATCCGGAAAGTCAATATTTATTCGGATTTAGTTTGAATGGACGAAGTTTTAAATTCACACGCGCACCTCAAGGATTTACAGAAAGCCCCAGCATCTATAGCCAAGCACTGAAACGAGAACTTGACAGTATCCACATGCCATTTAACACTGCCTTGCTTCAATATGTCGATGATCTGCTGATCACCGCCCGAAGCGAACCTGAATGTGAAAAAGCGTCACTGACGGTTTTAAAATTTTTGGCTGACAAGGGGCACAAGGTGTCCCCTTCTAAGCTGCAATTCTGTGTCCAGCGAGTTGTTTACCTTGGGCACTCGCTGTCCAAGGAGGGAAGGCAGCTTACATCCGACCGCATCCAGTTAATCGCTAACATGCCACCACCCAAGACACAAAAGGAGGTGCGGGCTTTTATAGGCCTCACTTCATACTGTAGGCAGTGGATCCCTCAATATGCATTTCTAGCAAAACCACTCATCCAGTTGACAACACAGGAGGCAGCCACATCGACTGTCCTCCCTTGGACTCCAGAACATACACACGCCTTTGAAAGCTTAAAGAAAGCTTTATGCCAAGCACCAGTCCTAGCAACACCATGTTACAGTAAACAGTTTACACTCTTCGTTACAGAACGCGAAGGTACTGCTTTGTCAGTACTTACTCAGGAACAAGCAGGATCACATAAACCATGTGCTTATTTCTCTAGTACATTAGATCCAGTAGCTCAGGCACTTCCAGCGTGCCTGAAATCAGTGGCAGCAACAGCTTTAGCAATCAGACAAAGCGATGCCATAGTGTTAGGACACCAACTGACAGTACAAGTACCACACGCAGTAGAGGTTCTCTTGAACCGCACACAAACACAACACTTGACTATAGCGAGACTCACCGGTTACGAATTAACACTGTTTCAGCCACATATAGAAATCAGACGTTGTAATACGTTAAATCCTGCCACACTGTTACCAGTGAGCGGAACAGATCCATTGGCACATGATTGTGTCGAAGTCATTACTATCACGACGAAACCCAGACAAGACTTGACAGACATCCCTTTGTCAGATCCGGACTTGACATTGTATGTAGATGGGTCATGTATGAGAACAAATACAGGAGAGCTAGTGGCCGCTTACGCAGTCACAACAGACACTGAAGTCATTGAAACAAATTGTATTAACACTTTGTCAGCTCAAGCAGCAGAGCTCACCGCTCTGACACAAGCCTGTATTCAAGCCACAAATAAAAAAGTCAACATATACACAGATTCACGTTATGCCTTTGGAGTTGTCCATGACTTCGGCGTACTGTGGCGAGAGAGAGGTTATTTAACTTCTCACGGTGCCCACATTCAACACGGACCCCTCATTCAAGCCCTATTAGACGCGATTCATCTACCTACTGCAATATCGATTATGAAATGCAAAGCCCACACAAAAGTTACCGATATCATTTCTCAGGGTAATGACCTAGCTGACAGAACAGCTAAACCGACTGCTCAGAATCAGACTCACACAACTGACATGACAAAGACAATAGTTCCGACACCAACACATTGCATGACAGTTAAGGATCCCGCCCTTGATGTAATTGATATACAGACACACGCTACACCAGAAGAAATAAAGAAATGGACTGAATTAGGAGGGATCCAAACAGATCAGGGATGGATGACGAAGGAAAAATCTATATGGTTTCTTCCCGACTCAATGGTCCAAGTCATCATTAACACTATACATAGTCCAGCGCACCTAGGAGAAAAAGCTATGCTAGACAGCATTCAACACATTTGGTTCAACAAACATTTACGAGCCGCAGCTAAACAAAAAGTTCGTACCTGTATGATATGTTGTCAGTTTAATCCAGGTAAAAGCATCCCCGTAGAACAGGGTGGATTCCAAACTCCCGATCATGCTTTTGAAGTCCTCCAGATGGATTATATCCAGATGGAACGATGTCGAGGATTCAAATATGTTCTCGTAGTTGTCTGTGCTCTTTCCCGTTGGACAGAAGCATACCCGGTTTCAGATTACACTGCCCCGACTACTGCCAAACAGTTAGTTCGAGAATTCTTCCCACGGTACGGTTTACCACGTGTTGTCTATTCAGATAACGGCCAGCCGTTCTCATCCGAACTAATGAAACATGTTTCCCTTTTGTTAGGGTATCAATGGAAATTTCACTGTGTCCGACATCCCGAGGCAGCAGGTCTCGTAGAACGCCATAATCAAACTCTGAAAATTAGATTGTCCAAAATATGTAGAGAAAAAGGAGTTGATTGGATAGTAGCCTTACCAGTTGCGCTCTTTTACATGAGAATGGTAGCACATTCTCGAACAGGGCTATCCCCGTATGAGGTGATCTTCGGTAGACCACCAAATATGTGGGGGACGCCTATACCTCGTAAAATCACTGACGTTGACTGTAATATGCTGACAGATTACCTGGCTTCCTTGATGTCTGCACTACAATCTTGTCGTTCACAGGTATCCGCAGCTTTTCCCGACAATACTGAGGTGAAGCCCCATGACGTGGTTCCTGGGGACTTGGTGCTGGTCAGGAACTTTGACCGGAAGACCCAACTGGATCCTAGGTGGAAGTCACCGAAGTTAGTTTTACTTACCACAAGGACAGCCGTGAAAATCGAGGGAAGAAAAGGATGGTTGCACTCGAGTCATATCAAGAAATTTTATGGACTACCATCCAATATAGAGACTAAACCCTGTATTTCCTCAAAGACAGACTCAAAGCTCCCCTTGGTTGAGCAATCGAACTCAGAAATCTATAAACTAAAATTGAGGTCTAATAAGTCAGACAATTTGATTGTTTAAGTCCTCTCCAAGGTGAATCGGTTGAATTTGTCTCTGACATGTATCCCCTGGACCGGAATAGAGAAAGAAATAGTCAAATGCTGCTCAAGAAGCAAGCGTATTGTAAATCATTTCGTAGTCATTGTACAGTAACATTATTAATTTTGTTTTTTCTAAGTCTTTTGATCATCATTGTCCGCATCCTATTGCACATGTATTACCCTATTCCTAAGCATGCTTATAATATAACTGCAGAACATTCTTTTAGTGAATTACCTCCACATGAATTGTCTTATAGATTTGCGCTGCGCAATAACACTTTCATTAGTATGTTACATCATTCCCATCAAACCAGCAATGCCACAAATTGTTGGATATGTGGCCAACTCCCTCCCTATCAGAACTATAAGGGAATTTTGCCCCTCTTTCCCTATCCGTTCACACACAATGGCTCCTGTGGAGCATGGTTTAGTTTGATTAATTCCCTGGATTCAAATTCCGCGGTTTATCAAGACAACTGGGTATGGGGCAACCTGAACTTAGTTTTGCTTAAAGTCTGCTACCCTAACAAGGAGGGACTTCCCAAAAGAACAGGAACTGATCTAGAAAATGAAGTATATGGATTAGGTAACTTTACACTTAACCTCATGATCCTGAACGTTGAATCTGAAGCTACACCAATCTTGCCCGCCATGTCAGTATTCCCAGTAAAGGGGGAATTATGTATAAAAAAGAATGGCTCCATACACATGGGCCATAGTAAATGCACCACTGTAATAAAATTCAGTGATCAAGGCAAGTCTACATTTAGAGCTTCTCGTCATTCCTACTTTATATGTGGCCAGACCGCATATATACGTCTACCTTTAGATTGGGATGGTACCTGTTACATAGCATTCCTTCTACCACCTGTTTTCTTAGCTCCTCCTGATTATCATAGAAATACCCATTTAGTACACAATAGACAGCAGAGAGATCTCCCAATTGTCGATTACACTGAAACAGCATGGGAGAAATACACAGATTTCAATAAAGGTTTCTTTCCCTATATAGGTACAGTCACTAATAGTAAGCTGATCCGTAGATTAACCAGAACCCTTGAAGCCGTAGTGAACGAAACTATTTCCGCCTTAGGCAATTTAACAGAAGAACAGTCTGCTATGAGGATTGTTGTGCTTCAAAACCGTCTTGTCCTTCACGTCATCCTGGCCGATAGGGGCGGAGCTTGTAAGGTCATCGGATCGAGTTGCTGCATTTTCATCCCAGAAAATTCGCCGTCAGTATATAAAGCCATAACTCGCCTTCATAAGATTGTAAGCCAGATACATCAGAATCCAGGCACCTGGACTTGGTCCGGTTGGTTCTGGAGCGTGTTGTCAGCCTGGGGATGGAGAATCCTATCCTTCCTAGGTATTGGCTTTCTCATACTATTCAGTTGCTGCTTATGTCTACAATGTGGGCCAGCGATTTGTGGTCTGTGTGCCACTTCGTGTATCCCACATCCAAGTATTCGTTCGAGATCCCGGAAGAAGAAAGAAGAACAAATGATACTATATGAACAGATCGATGGATTGATGAAGATCGATATCTCCTAAGGGTCCGAAGGGGACAAGGAGGGAATGAGGAAATGTGAATTTTGTGATCAGTTATGTCCCCTATCGTAGACCCCAACGGCTCCATGTGCATGCTATAAGTACATGTATGTTCCCTCCTGCTCCAGTTTTGAAGACGCAAATATATGTGTGTCCACCGTCAACATGTCCTCTTTCAGATCCGCCATGAATGGGTCAGATATTCCATTCCTAAGTATGAAAGGCCACCAACTTTATATGGTTCACTTTCCACATTTTACAGATTCAGGCGAGTAGGCCCGAATTCTGTCATCAAGCCTTTTCCTGCCTTCTGCCTCTGAAAGCTCCAGTCTGAGCCCGCATCTGTGACCATGAACTTTGTCTTACTCCCTGCGCGGCTAACGGTGCCTGATCCAGCCTATCGCATGCCAAAAACTGTATTTCACCTTCGAGATTATCTCCTTCGCTCCTCATCCGATGCATTCCTGTCTAGTAGTTTAGGTAAACATTCTTCCAGCTCCCGTGCAAAGGGCCAGGCCTCGCTGCCCTCATGCAAATAACTCATAGCCCCGTTACCATGGAATATTCCTACCCCCTCGCATCTAGTGTAGACACTTAGACGCTTGTACACGCACTAACAGTCAGTATAGTCAGTATAGAATAAGATTCTATCCTAAAGAGACCTTTCCTTTTGGATAACACAGTTCTTTAAACATAGGATATTAGATATGATTTGGAATTAGGTTGACATAACCCCAGACTTCTGTCTCCACATGTAGAGCTAAATGTCAAGTCCCCTTCACCCTCTAGTTACACGTCGATCACACGTCATGCGGCTGCGTGCGCATCCTTGCCAAGCATTTCTGCTGACATTGCAGGATTCTTTTATGGATCCACCCACTTGTGATATCATGTTTAGTGACGTTTATTAAATTACGCCCTCTATTAGCTACGTATGCACCTTTTATCAGCTGTTACGCCTCTTGCATCTGCTTTACTGTAATGTATTTTCTATAAAACTGCCTATTTGTCAATAATATACGCTCCCTTCCTTCCTGAACTTTCGTGGTGATGGAACAGAAGGCCCACAATTCGAATTGTCTTCCTTTGTATAGGAATAAAGCCTTTTAAAAACCTCTAATACCACGGATTCTGCCTCTTATATTTACTGAGTTATTCTTGATAGATTTTACCGCATAAAAAATAGTACCGGTAACGAAATATTTACCTGGTGTGTGAATGGCTCTGAGTGGGAGGCTGTGTGGGTCTGCTAGTATTTTCATGGATGCGTGAGTGGCTGGCTGGGGTCTGTGAATTGGTGTGAGTGGTTTTGTGGGTCTGCGAGTGGGTGTCTGTGTGAGAGTATGTGTTTGTAATTTGGGTCTGGATCTGCAGCGGAATACACAGGAGGTTGCGCTGAGGGCCGCCGGATTTGTTGACCCTTGCGTGCTAAAGATTTGGGGACAATTTCTTGGCTATTGCGGGGAGGGGGCAGGGGGTGTCCCCTCACAGACCCCTCAATCAGTCACATGGGGCCAGGGTGCCTCTACTCCTACCCGTTCTATCACTTTAAAATGTTGTTTTCCCCCTGGGAACCGAGTCCCAGTGCACAAAATGGTGGCTGCAATGTTACTCTTAGTCAGGCAATAATGGCATTGGTGTTGGCGCATGGCTCCACTGATTATCCACAGTGGATCCTTGCCTCTAGATATATTTAATTTTTTTTTATTTTGATAACTCAAACTACTGAACAGATTTTCACCAAATGCCAATAAGCACTCTTTCTGGACCAAGATCTAGCTTTCTGCCAAATTTGGTGTAATTCCGTTCAGCAGTTCGGTCTGTAGAGGAGACTAAAATCCTTATGGGAAATTGCATGGGGCAGTGTTGTCCTGAAAGCTATGATTTCAGATAGGATAAGTGATATAATATGAAAGGGCAGTGCATCGTAAAGGTGCAAGTCCTAGTTAATGTAGCATGGCTAGCAATGTCACAAAACTGTGTTCAAGGTTGCGCAAGTTATAGTAATTTGGAGGTGTATATACATTTAAGGTATCACTATGGCTTTAGGATTGTTTGTGTTTAAGTTTGGTTTGTGTAGAAATAAAGTCTTCATTATAACAAGTTTTAACCTTATGTTTTTTTTCTATTGAGTTTCAATGTTTTTTTTAATAAGATTGTTTCAAATCATAGAATGTACAATCGAGGGTAGGGTGTCATGGAGTGGGGTGTCGTGGGGTAGAGTGTCGAGTGAAACGACATAGAGTGGTACCTTCATCTTGGAATTTCAAGTTACTGCAAGGGTGCTATTTAACTTCAAATTTTGTTCAAAGCATCCGGTTAGGATTCAACCTTTTTTGTACTCTACATTGGGCAGTGCTTGTCCAAAACTTGTCTACTTTTTAGTGGCTATCTGGGTTGGTGGAGTCGGCATTTTTCCTCTTTCATCTGAAGTTCCTCATAGGAGAAGCATTGCTCAACTTGCACCCATGGCTTAAGCCTTGTCTTAGCTTTCTAGTGTTCCATTGTTGCAGGGATTCTGCACATACACAGAACTATGCACAGGAAAACATGACCTCAGTGTATAGGGGTGTACCAGACTACCACATCAGTACTCAAATCCGACTAGCTATAGTGTCTCATTCGCTCCCCTCCAAATATCACGAAGCTACAAATGATTAGACAACCCAGGACACAACACTCCTGACTCAGAGGAATCGCGGGAGCAAGATATACTCTTTCGCTCACTCACTCGTACGTGTCCACAATACGAATTGGCAGAGTCACTGAAATAGTTCAAATGTTTGTTTTAACTATTGTGCTCTACAATACAGTATAAGAGCTACTACCAGCAGCAAAATGCATAAACTCAGCACAGTTAGCATTGTAACATAACATAGAGTACAAAGGGAGGAGTCATTACATAAAGGCTGTGGGAAAAGGAACATGAGGCCTAACCACCCTCCCCTTGACTAGAAAAAGTTTATTTTATATTAAGGGAGATCTCTGGGCTTTGACAGCAGACCCCATACCTTAAAGCCAGGATGTAAGGTTTAAATCATAGGAACAGCGGAGCTCTTCTCCATGGAACGGCTTTCTCCAAGTGTGTTAAAACAACATGCAACTCCGCAATATCAAAGCACGAGTCTTCAGTATTGCAGCTATGTGTAGCATGTTATGTCTAGGTGCTAGGGACTGACCAGAACAGAATAACAAGGGGCATTGTTTATCGACCTTGCACATCGTGTTCAGACCAAACTCCAGGAAAGGCAGAGGGCGCGCAAAGCAGCCCGTACTCATGTGAAAAGCACAAATCGAGTCTTGCAAAAACAAAGTCATGTAGTAATGTGCGCAAAAGCAGCAGCATGGCAGCAAAGCTCATGCTAACTTAGCAATGACGACAATGTCCCTAAGGGCCATATAACACATTTACCTTCAGCACTAGGAGTGAATTACCACCAATGAAACTACAGTTTTGGTGACTGGCCCAGTTAGTGAAACCATTCTTCATTGGACAGAAGGATTCATAATTAATTTTAAGACTTTGAAACCTTTGGTCGTGGTGACCAGGGGTGAGTAGAGGGATGGGGTTGTAGTCAGTTGCTGACCACTGAATTCCATTTCAGCTGCACCTAATAAATTATTCAGTCTCTGCAATAAAGAGTCCTTAAAACTCTAGCCATCGGGAAGTTGATTGGGCCAAAGCAAACCCCTTACTTTAGTTACCATGTATTGGTCAGTGAGCAGCCCATGGTTAACAGTTCTTTCCTCTAAACGGTTTCCTCTTTTCAGACTACACAGTAGAGGTGAGCATACGCCACTACCGGCTGTACCTTATAAAATATTTGATTAAAAATAATAGATCCAGAGACCAATGCCAAGGTCTTAAGACTCATGGTCTGCCACTCCCTTTGACATTCCTCACCCTCTTGTTAATCTGAGAAAGTATGGCCCAATGCCTTATTACTCAGAGTGTTAATGACAAAGCACATTGATGGAGATATTCCCATTAAGTGGCTGTATTTTCAACAAGTTTTCATTACATTAGACGCAAGTAGCATGACTCATTACAATTGCATGGTATATTGTTTCATTACTACTTTTTGGGTATAGCTATTATGCAAAATTAAGAACACTTATAGAATGAAATACATCCAGTTCTAAGATACAATTCCATATTTACTCCCTGGTGATCAGGGTTATGACTAGCACAAACTAAATGTTTTATGCTAACTCAGTCACTTCTGCATTGTGCCCCAAAGAAGTGGGCTGTGAAGCAGAAACTTATGACTTCTGTAAATGCTCATTACTTAATGCAGTCTTTCAGTTTGTACTTGACTATCGAGTCACATAATCAGGGTGCTGTCCCGGAAGTACTGCACTCATATCACATTTTTCAAAATGGAATTTACCATGTTTAAACCATCACCCCAGTGGAGGCCAATCCAGTTGCATGATTTCAAACTCGAATGTGCAATCGGGTGTAAAATGATGTATGTGGCTTTGAATTCTTGTATAGGGGCATCTAATAAGCTCCCAAAAGGTACATGTTACTAAACACCTTTGCACCATGTGTCCTGTTGGACAGTGAATCACAGTTAAGAGTTATCAATTAGTTAAGGTACCTCAAATGTGTTGATATACTTGCATTATCATCACCAGTCTGGATGACCACCAAAGGTGGTAGTAACAAAAATGAATTAGTTGGTTCAGTGTTTTTTCTGTCCCCTCAAACTGTGTCAGAAGTAACTTCCTTATGGATAGTAATAGGAATCTCCTTAACTTTCTTCTCCTTAAGCACAGCAGCCTCTTGAAGTCTGATCAGAGTAACAGTTCCTTTTAGTTTCCACGTTAATCCATCAAAAATATTAGGAAAAGTTTTGACTGACAATTTCACTTCCAAAACTAGTTCCTCGCTTTAGTCATAATTTGATCAAGCTTCTTTGTCACCCAGTTCCCAGAGTAGCAGGACATAACCATATCTAAGCTTCTCTGGCCTTGGATCTGAAAACGTGTACTTTAAGCCCAAAAATGTTTTTGGGAAAACCTGAATAAGAGTCTACTTTAATGTGCATATATTTAAGCAGAGGAAATGTCTGAGCGAGAGGGAAGCAGCTGAGCAGACAGAGACCAGTTTTAAAGCAGTTGCAGCCAAGGATAGATGCAATAGAGTTGGAAGCGCTGAACACCAAATGCTGAGCGCCGAGTGGGTCAAATGGCGGAACAGCAGAACGGACACAAGTTCTCTGCATTTTCTGACCTCTAGCTTTGAATTTTCTCCCTATGTTCCAGCCAAATTCTAGGTGGGGCTGGGGAGACTGATTTTGCGGTGAGCCCTGCCATAAACTTGTAGTGAATTTGTCTGAGCGTGCAGCTCCCTTTCTTGATTCTTGTGGTGGTGAACGTGTTCCCCCTTGAGCTCCAAGCCCTAGAGAACCAGTGCTTACGTTGCCGTGGGAGAACCCAGCTCAAAGGGCAGCCAGTTGGGGTGGGAGGGCAGCATTGGCAGACCTTTGCTCAAAGGGACAACCTTGCAAGGTGGTGCCGCCTGTGGTGTCTGGGAATTACCACAGTTTTACCAGTGTGCTGGTCAGCTAACCAATATCAGGCTGTTTTCAGCCGGTGGGTGATAGTCAGCGCCACCTCCCTCACCCATGCAGTAGAAAGCCCGATTAGTCTTTCGGATTGGCTTAAGCGCTTTTGATTTGCCTGATTAAAGAGCAGTCCCATTTCACAATTGTAGGAGTCCATGGCTGAACTGAGTTACCTTAGCTGTCTGGGAATTCACACGCTTAGCTTGTGAAGTCACTTGAAATTTAAGGAGAATTATAGTTGTCTGAATTAGATTGCGGTTTAAAGGTACCAGAGAAAATGTTAGCTAATGATTCAGAAACCTTACATTCATATCACTTGGGAAAAAAATGGCAGTGTGGAAATAAATGGTTTGAGGCATATGAGCTGTAGATCACATGCTTTGCATAGCCTGCCATCTAGTGTTGGGTCCGTATGTTTGCACTTCGTTTTTGTTCGAAGAAGTCTTTTCCAGTCACAAGGTAGGTGACTCCTCCTTTCGGTGATAGTGCGCATGGGCATCGGCTCCATTGTTGGATTGTTTTTTCCGCCATCTGGTTCAGATGTGAATTGCTCGCTCTGGTTCGGCACAGTTTCTCCGGTTCCTTTTGACGCGCAATCCACTACCCTTGAAGGTATTGTTTCTCGATCGTGTTTCCCATTCTCCACGTATCGTTTAGACTCAGACCTTCGATCGGAAAACTCGTGGAGGGACATTGGGCCTACCCACTCCGGGCTGGTAGGCAGTCGATGGAACGGACTCCATTCAAGCTCTGTCCCAAGTCTCGCACCAAGTTTCCGCGCACCTACCTGCATGAAGGGTGCAACCTCTCTCTATCCCCGGAACATGACGAGAGGCGGACACGTGCCGATCGAAGAAGACGCTTCATGACCAATGGGCTCGACGTCACGAGATGCAACAAGGTGGCTCCCTACCGAACATCTTCGGCGAAGATTCTGATCGAAGAACTACAAGCTCAAGGAGCCGAGGAAGCAGAACACCTCTGTGTCCGAGGCCGACTCCGACATGGAAGAAGAGGAGCAAGTTACACCGGGTCAGCGTACCAGGAGTACAGAAGCCCCCTTGCCCCAACAACACAAGACCAAAAAGGCTCTGGGCCTTCATCTGCCCCGGGCCAAGGTTTGCACCGAAAAAAAAGCTTTGAGTGCCCCGGGCCTGGCGCCAAAACACAAAGAAGCCCTCTGGCTTGAGTTGGCCCCATGCCGGCGCCGAACCAAAATACTTGGCATCCAAATCAAAGCATGTCGTGGTCCACATCCCATCTTTATCTAAAACTAAATCTTCAGAGTTGAAGGGTTCGGAGACCAAACATTCCACACCGAAAGACAAGACTCCACCAAAAGAGCCTCGGTCCGACGTTCCACATTCGGATCCAAAATAAAAAGAGCTGGTTATAAACCCAGACACTGGACATATCCATGCCAAATTGCCTGAAAAAAAGAAAATGGGCTAACAGGAGAAGTACCACATTCCTCTGAAGAGAAAAAATATGGGTACTAACCCTTCACCACCTTATATTCCACCTTCTTTGTCCACTGATCCCCAATTACTCATTATACCTACAAATTCACCACTATCCCCTGACCCACAGGATGAAGGGAATGGGGATGAGGATAGGCCACAGGATACTGATCCATGGGAGGATTGACACTGACCCAAACACGGGTAATGACCCTGACTTACATCCGTCCAGACCATCACCACCCGATGACTATATAGGTTACATTGAGCTACTTAACAGGGCTGCTCATTATCAAGGGGTGGAACTGCATAAGGAGGCTTTAGAGGAGGACTTCTTCTGCGAGACACTACGTTCCTCTCCAAGAAATACCCATACACTGACAATGCTTAAGGGGATGCTTAAACATGCAGATGAGGTTTTTAAAGATCCTGTAAGGGCAAGAATCATCACGCCTAGGGTTGAGAAAAAATATAAACCTGCACCTACTGACCCTGCCTACATCAAGGGTCAGCTGGCCCTAGACTCTTGTAGTTTTCAATGCTCGCAAGAGAGCTAAATCGCAAACCACAGGTGAGGGCCCCTCCTCCTCCTGATGAGGATTCGAAGTTAATTGATGCCTCTGGCAAAAGGGTAGCCTCACAAGCGGCTAATCATTGGCGCATCGCTAATGCTCAGGCTTTGCTAGCTAGATATGATAGGGCTTATTATGATGAGTTAAAAAAGCTCATGCAATGTCTGCTTGATGAACATAAATCTAAGGCTAATGCTCTTATTCAGGAGGGCAAACTTATCACTAATACCTCCGTCAGGTGTGCCCTAGATGCAGCAGACACAGCAGCGCGTGCAGCAAACACCAGCATACTGCTACGCAGCCATGCTTGGTTGAGAATTTCAGGTTTCAAACCTGAGGTACAGGCCTCTATTCTCAACCAGCCATTTGACAAAGAACACCTCTTTGGTACAGCAGTTGACCACACGCTGGAAAAAAATGAAAAAAGACACTTGGGTCGCAAAGTCCATGGGCGGCTTTGCAGTTACCTGCGGACAGGGGTTCCTTTCGTCGCTCGTTTTACAGGGTTGGCTCCAAGAATATTTCCACAGAAAATACCTCCTCTTCTTACAAGGGTAACAACCAATTACCCTCATCTAGGGGCTATTTCAGAGGAGGTTTTAGAGGAAACAATGGTAAGGGAAGAGGCAGAGGTAACCACACTCACTTCCCCCCCACAAATAACAAGCAGTGACTGCTTTCCTCTACCCCCCGATCATTCCACTCCTGTTGGGGGACGTCTCTCTCAATTTCTGCCTGTCTCTAACACAATCACCTCAGACAAATGGGTTCTACAAATTATCCAATATGGTTACTGCCTGGAACTTGGACACTCCCCCAAACATTCTTCCAAGATCACACAGTCACAGGAACATCTCACCTTTCTAAAGCAAGAAGTTCTTTCTCTGTTAAAGAAAGGAGTGATAGAACCAGTCTCATTAAAATATCAAGGGGCCGGGGTATACTTCCTGTACTTCCTAATTCCTAAGAAGGACTGCTCTCTTGTGCCTATCTTAGACCTCAGAACTAAATCTATACATTGTCAGACCACTTTCATATGGTCACACTTCAACAAGTGCTCCTGCTCCTTCAACAAGGCGACTTTCTGTCCACTCTGGACTTAATGGAACACTATTTCCATATCCCAATACACTCTGCTCACCGCAAATACTTCGGGTTTGTGGTAGCAGGCCAGCATTATCAGTTCAAAGTGCTCCCATTCGGAGTAACTACTGCACCCAGGGTTTTCACCAAGTGTCTAGCAGTAGTAGTAGCAGCTCATCTATGAAGACAGCACATTCACGTCTTCCCATATTTGAGCGACTGGCTCATAAAAGCCAGCTCGCAAGAAAGCGGTCTACGTCGCACTCCAAACCGTGCAGTTGCTCCACGATCTTGTTTTCACAGTAAATCTGTCCAAGTCCCATCTCCAACCATCCAACACACAGGCGTATCTGGGAGCCACAATAGACACACAAAAGGCTTTGGCCTACCCCAATCCAGCCAGAATCCGCAACATGTACACTCTACTCTGTCAGTTTCAGCCTCAACACTCATTGCCAGCTCAAGTGTTCATGCAGTTACTAGGGATGATGGCGTCTGGCATCCTAATAGTCCCTTACGCAAGACTTCAAATGCGTCCCCTTCAGGAGTGCTTAGCACATCAGTAGAACCAGGCTCAGGGTCTGTTATCAGATCTAGTGTTGGTGGAAGGCGGCACCCATCACTCTCTGCAGTGCTGGAATCCACAATACCTGTCAAAAGGGCGACCCTTCATAGACCCGGTTCCACAGATCGTGCTAACAGCAGATGCATCGCTCACTGATTAGGGAGCTCATCTCCAGATGCATACAATTCAGGGCATGTGGAGCCTGCAGCAAAAGTAGCTTAACATAAATCATCTAGAGCTGCTACCTATTTTTCTGGCGCTCAAAGCGTTTCAAGTTCATCTGGTAATCAAAGCTGTCCTGATCCGTACAGACATGACAGCAATGTAACATTCAAAAACAGAGGAGAGGCACACTCTCCCACTATCACAACTGGCACAGACCATCTGGAGATGGGCTATACGTCACAAAATGTATCTCCTTGCAGGACACCTTCCAGGAGTAAACAATCCGATTGAAGATATCCACTAATGGGAACTCCACCCTCAAGTTCTCCTCCCATTCTTCCAAATGTGGGGCTTTCCAGACCTAGATCTGTTCGCCACAAACCTAAATGCAAAATGCCCAAGCTTTGCATCCAGGCATCCCCACCCATTGTCCAAAGGCATTGCACTATGGATGAATTGGCCAGGGATATTTACCTACGCTTTTCCACCTCTCCCACTCATTCCATAAGTGGTTCGGAAGCTCAGACAGGCCTCCCTGACACTAATCCTAGTTGCTCCCACATGGGCCCGACAACCGTGGTTCACAACACTGTTGAAGCTCTCAGTAGTTCCTCACCAAATACTACATCTCACTCCCTATCTCCTCACTCGGAGCCATGGAGAGATGAGACCTACCACAAGAACATGCTATGCAGCAAAATGGAAGCGTTTGTGATTTACTATAATAATCAAATCAACCCGCTGGATGCTTCAGAACATCATTTGCTATCTATTACATCTGCAGCATTCCAATTTAGCGTACACATCCATACACTTTAATCTTGCTGCAATAGCTGTGTACCTACCGAACAGGCATCGGTCTCTCTTTAGAGTGCCCGTCATTAAAGCATTTTATGGAGGGGCTTAAAAGAATCATTCCTCCAAGACTTTCACCTGCTCCATTGTGGAATCTCAACATTGTCCTTACCAGACTGATGGGTCCACCTTTTGAGCCATTGCATAGATGTGAACTGCAATTTCTCACTTGGAAGGTAGCTTTTCTCATAGCTATCACATCACTGAGGAGAGTAGGTGAGCTTCAGACACTAACCATAGAAGAACCATTTTTACAAGTACACCAAAACAATGTGGTTCTTCGGACCATCCCTAAATTCCTACCAAAGGTCATTTCTGCCTTTCATAGCAACCAATCGGTTGAGTTGCCTGTGTTCTTCCCTCAACCAGATTCTGTGACAGAACCTGCTTTGCACACTTTGGATGTGAAACGAGCACTACTTTACTATGTAGAAAGGACAAAACCTTTCCGTAACACAAAATAACTATTTGTGGCTTTTGCTCCACCACATAAAGGCAATCATGTATTGAAATCGGGTATTGCAAGGTTGATAGTAAAGTGCATTCAAACATGTTATGCAAAACGGACATTGACAATTCCCCCTAGAGCACTCCACACATAAACTAGGGGCTTCTATGGCATTCTTAGGGAATATACACATAAATGACTTCTGCAAAGCTGCAACATGGTCTACACATCACACATTCACAAAACATTATTGTGTAGATGTGTTAGCAAGACAGCAAGCTAGTGTGGGCCAAGCAGTTTTATGTACACTATTTCAGACGACAGCAACAGCTACAGGTTAGCCACTGCTTTGGGAGATAACTGCTGTATAGTCTATGCAAAGCATGTGATCTACAGCTTACATGCCTCGAACAAAAAATGCTACTTACCCAGTATGTATCTGTTCTTGGCATGTAGAGCTGTAGATTCACATACGCCCACCCGGTTACCTATACCTGTTGCAGTAACATCTAACTTAGATACATATATTACTACTCTTACTAACTCCATTATCACCCTCTGCGGCAAACAATCTAACAATGGAGCCGATGCCCATGCGCACTATCACCGAAAGGAGGAGTCACCTACCTCGTGACTGGAAAAGACTTCTTCAAACAAAGTGCAGGCATCCAGACCCAACACTAGATGGCAGGCTATGCAAAGCACGTGAATCTACAGCTCTACATGCCAAGAACAGATGCATACTGGTTAAGTAGCATTTTCCTTTCTGCTCACCAGCTTTGATAGTTTTGTTGAAGTGTTACAAAGCATTTTAACTTGCTAGATTCTTCGAAGTCTGTTATAAATTCTAATTCAGAAACAAATAGCCCCTTAGCTTCAGGTTTACAGCCGAGAATGTTCCACATTTTGACTCTGACCTTGCAGCTGACCTTTCTTTTGAGCATGGCAATGTGAGCCTTGTCTCTCCATCTCCCTGCTTCATTCTACCTCCTAACAAAAATCTACCCCAAACGTATTGGGGAATGAAAGTGTCAATCTATCCCCAGCGCACCTATTTCTCGCAGTGGATGAATTTGCGTACTCAAAAGGTAATTCCTATTGAACTTCCCAAGATGTAGTAGCCGTGCCTGAATTCTATATATTCAATATGCTATCCTTAATGCAACCCACATTCCAAGATATGTTGAAGGCATTGTTCCTTGTGAATACCCAACAAGCAAAACAAATTGAATTACTTGATAGTATAAGAGCAGGGTGCCTTTGAAATGACGACAGAACGCATTCCAGGGTTATCAGATATCTTCTCCTGACAATGCTGTTGAAAAGTCTTTGAAGAAAGATGTTGGAAAAATAAGGTATTGTGGAATTTTAATCTCGGAGTGAAGAATCTCATCTGTTAGAAAGCCCTCACTAGAAACAGTGAAGTGACCAAAGCTTAAAGTACTTCCTTAAGATGAGGGTGGTCAATCTGTTAAAAAAAAATAAAAAATACAGGTTGAGATAACTTGTTTGATTACATGTATGAGGACATTACCAGTACATTTGTAATCTTGGTGCATTAACTACAGAAATAATCAGATCCTTTTTTCCCTTCATTGCACTACTAAGGCCCGAAAGGAACGGTATTTGGTAGACATGCTGTTAAGTGAGGTGATCAGTCACTAAGGAATCGAGCACATGATAAAGTGTGTGTCGATGTAACAAAAAAGAGCAGTGGTAAAGGGGGCTCCGATTAATACGATTGTTATGAGAAAACAAGAGGTTCTGGATCTAAGCATAAAAATTGCGCATTGCATCTTCCTAAACCTAATAAAGCTGTTGAAAGAAGATATAAGACCTTTAAGGAAGGGATTCAGCTAGCCAGGGCAAACCACTCTGGTGAAAGGAGGAACTACAAAAAATGTTGCTGGCATACAGATTGTCTTTGGATGTCAACACGGGTAGGACACAGTTTGAACTATTCTGTTAGGTAGAAAACTAGGCGCCTTGTTCATTCCTGCATCGATGAGTTGACAAAGGGATGGTGGATATCTGAGGTGGAGCAGGGAAGGAAAGATGGCTAAAGAGAATAACATCTGGATAGGAGAAAAGCTATTAAAGAGTGTGGTAAGTTTAGGACACCAGCTGGGTATGTGTAAAGGCACAGTTTTATTGCGCTTCATCAAAGATTACGAAACCGTTCAGAGTAATCAAGTTCAGTAATACTTTGAAAACTAGTGATGGGAGAGTAAGGGATTTGAATTGTGTATGTATATGTGAAAAGAGGAGTGAGGGTGGTGAAACTGTTATTGAGAAAAAAGGAAGTGATGGAAAGATCTGAGGGTGGTTTTGGAACAGCAATGTCATATTTGAATGATACAGGAGATTCCTTTTTAAATAAACTGCTTATCTTCAAGTCTATATATTGGTTTGAAATTGTCCTTAGGACACTGTTTAGTTGTATTCATCTAGTATATGTTTCTTTACTCATAAGCCTTTGTACTCTGTCAGAATGTAAAAATGAAAGATGTGGCCAAATCTTACTTGCTTAAAGCTCAGGTAATCGGTGCAGTTTTGCACGCGCCCCTTTCAAGCCCTCGTTCTTGCAGTGCATACAATAGGTGACTAATCTCAGATTCATCACACATTGTGTCACCTCAAAAACACAACCACTGTTGAGGTAGTGGGATTGAAGCCGCCTCTCCCCCTCCCCCCCCCCCCACACACCCCTCCTGTCAATCCTCAACCTTCACAAGTAAAACCACAGGTGACCTCCAATCACATCCTTGCCCCTTTTTGGGCAGTATCTAAAAGCACAAAGCATCAGTCTTGTGGTGCTAAAATGCTCTATGCAGACACCATGGGATTTACAGAACTGCTCTCTGGCATTTTTTTCAAACTCTTCTGCAAACCATGGGTGGCGCAGGAGGGGTGGAGGAAACACACCTGCCCCCTTTACAAGTGGATGGCACTTTCCCCCTCAAAACAATAAATACTGAAAATGCACGTACACTTATTAATTCCGGTTTAATAGCTATGTAGCTGCTATTTAGTTCTAAATCATCAATTAGGTTTCCATGTACGTTAAATATCAATTGTTATTATTAAACAGGTGATACTTTCTTTAGTGGTAAATGAAGGATTACTCAGTTTTTCTAATATCTTTATTTTCAGCAATTAAATACAATAATATAACCATGTGAACAATGGTGTTGGTTCAGTACAGAACACATTCCCAATTATCACGATTAATTAAACTTATTCTTTCCTACACTATATAGGATTCAGAGGGACATCTCCCAAAGTACATGGCCGTACCATTTGCCACATCGTTTATATGTTCATTAAATCAATTGGTCAAGTTATCCGGGCATTCGTGATTACGTAGTTGACCCTGTCAAGGTTTTAATTTGTGAGATCAAAAGGACCATCCAGTTTAGAGACAATTGACCTAGTTCTTCATGTCTAACAATCACCAACAATAGGCACTCTAGAAAGTTAATTTGTTTGACATCTGCTTTGGTTTTGAGATCTGTGGTGACATTCACCAGATGACCCTTTTAATTTAAACACCAGTCACTGTGGTTGGAGTGTTGAGGTGCTTGCCTTTTTTGTGTGCATTTCCCACTGAAGGCTTTCTATTAGATGTAGTTAACTATTAATGTTGTGGCTTTTAAAAAAAGTGTTCACGAAAATCTTAACGAAAAGCTAATTTAAAAACGCTAATTAATAGTCAAATCTCTTCCCGATGCAGTTTATGTAGAAAACCAAAACAAATATAATGCATTGCCTTACAATGGTGAAATGGCTTGATAATTGAAGGATAATATATCAAATTCTTTTCTTTCCATGTTCTATTCCTTTGCTGACATGCATCCATCTGTTTTAAGACCCTCTGAAGATATCTTACATACTCTGTTTTTGCACTGCCAGGCTTTCCTCGTTGCCATTGTAGTGCCAGACCCTGATACCCTGACATCTTGGGCAAAGAAGAGGAAATTGGAAGGCACATATGAAGAACTATGTAAAAACAAGGTATGTTAGGGTTTCTTTATCCCACACTCAACGTGAGTGCTAAAGTACAAAGTTAACATATTCCTCTTGGCAGCCGTGCTTCTTTTAAACAATGTATGCTTGTTTTGGTTTAGTGGGACCGATTCTTGCTTAGCCGTGGAAATGTCTCAATGTTTACATTTTGAGCAAGCAGATTATAAATATTTGCCTGTGATTAACCTTCTATATCACACTTTTTGAAGACACTTGGGTCGAATATTTTCAAAAAATCTTTGGTCCCATTTCTGGTGATTTGAATTCTCATTTGAAAGATCCTCTATTAATTTCAAATACTTAATTTTTGAATATTTTGAGATTAGAAATGCCATAAACCAGTGTAATAGGACTAAGCTGGCAGGACCGCACGGTGTACCTATTGATTTCTTTTTCGATAAACCGGACATGTGGGCCCCTTTTTTAACCAATGTTTTTAATGCAATAGCTAGTGTTGGACTACCAGAATTATGATCTAAATCCATTATAGTCCCAATACACAAAAAAGGTGATAGATCCATTTCGCTGATGGACCGCACAGCAAAATTAATGGGACACGTCCTACTAAATAGACTAGTCAAAGAAATATCCTGATTCCGGGGCAATATGGCTTCAAGAAACACAAAGGCACTGTGGATCTATGTTTAAATTTACATTTGATCGTCTCCAAATATGCTGTAGCCAAAATGGGAACGCTCTACATGGAGTTTATGTATTTGACAGCAGCTTTTGACTGCGTTTCCCACCCCCAGTTATGGCTTATTATGGAAACAAGCATTGGCAATGCAATAGGACTCGCATTTACGTAAGACCTATTGCATTGCAAATAGCAATGCCTACAGGCGACGAGACACAAGGGGGGGCGGCGGCGACGAGAAGGCATCGGACTGCGGGAGGGGGGGCACAGGAAGAAAGTAGTCTGTGCTGTGAAGGGGCCAGTAGCCGTGGAAGGACACAAATGACTGACATGGCTGTTACAGGGAGGGACTAACAAGCTTAAAACCAATTGGAAGGCAGCATTTAGAACCTAAGCCAATGAAGAAGATGGGCCGGAGAGTGGGCGGAGCTTCCACAAAGCTGCCACACTATAGTGTATTCTGCATGCCTCGCAAAGCGATGGGAGCGCATTCGCGCTGCAACGCTAGGCGAGACCTAAAAATGGGCATTGATAAAGCCATCATCTCCTTTATAAGACAACTGCACAGGCTACAGCCCGTGTACAATACGGAAATAAAGGAGAATGTACAAGGTGCTTTAGGATAGAAAGAGGGGGGTCAGACAGGGGTGTCCTTGCCCCGCTTCTATTCACTTTGTATACTAATGGGGTGGATGCCCTCTTGCTTGACTCCACTTTAGATGTCTCAAAGATAAATCAAACTTGCATTCCCCTACTCCTTTATGCAGCTGACGCAGTGCTAATTGTCTGGACTGGCTTGGCACTGCAGAAACGGAGTATGTGTCTCTTGTGGAAAAGCTGAACCTCCATGTAAATGAAGCCAAATCATTTGTGCTAGTGGCTGGCCAACAGGCAAAGAAAAACCTTGTCCTTCACATAGATCGTCGCAAAATTGAACAGATACCTTTTCGTATTTGGGAATACTGTTTGATAAAACTGCCACTTGGAACCATATTATTGACAACAGAAACTTGTTTTTAGGAAAGTATTAATGCAATTTTTAATTTTATTTAAAAAACTGGGCTCTAAACCACTAGATGTTACAAAACAGATATTTAGGGCCAAAACGGTTTCTGTTGTAACATATGGAGCAGAAGGATGGGGATACACTAACTCCGAGTCATTTAAGGCCACGGAAGAATTTTATGAAAAAAATTAGCAGCCCTTCCTAGAAGCTGTTCTTCTCTTAATTGACACCTTGAGCTAGGAGTACCATATATAATCCACCAGGTCCGTCTAGCACCAATCTGGTCAAGGGAATAAATCTCAATCTAGAAGGCACTCAATCTTGTGAAGGGAATCATCACACTTAACTCAGAATATCATTAAGAATTGTCTTTCACTTGATAAAGCTCATAAGATGCCATGGATCTCGTATGTTCAACGTACTCTCACTACCTTAGGTCTACAACATCTTTTCGTGACCCCAACTAATTGTCGGTGAATATCTAAAAAAAAATAATTAAAACTAAATTTTTATGCGAAATGGAAAGAGTAAGATATGCATATAATAACCAAAAATGAACGGTTTTAACTTATTTGAACATACCGGTTATCCCGGAGGGAACAGCTTCTTATCTGTTATTTATTTGTAACAAACCTTCAGCATCTATTTGTACTGTTAAGGTTCAGATTAAATCTTATCCCCTGCATGTTGAGCTTTCCTCTGGTATCTACTCGCAGCAAGCGTTTCATTTTTGTCAATGTGATGGAGTTTCGACTCAAACTGATTTGCACTTGCTGTTTTTCTGTAAACACTATACACTTTATCGGAAAAATGTTATAGCTCCAATCATGCGCAAATATAATTTTAGGCAATGTCAAGTTGCGTTATATTTTTTGCTAATGTTACAAGATCATTCTATCTGTTATTCAGTAGCATCTTTTTTATCTTTAGCGATAAAAGTATGAAGGCTTATGAAATAATTCTAAACCAGCTATCTGTTAAATGTGTTTGTATCTGATTCCTTTTAAATGCTTCTTGTCTATATTTTATTGTAAATTGTGCTTACATGATCTATGTGCTTTATAGATCGAATAAAACATTTTGATTTTCACACTTTTTCACTTTTTTAACAGGATGTTAAAAAAGCTATTTTAGAAGATATATTGAGGCTAGGAAAAGATGCGGGTCTAAAATCATTTGAGCAGGTAAATGTTTACTCAAAAAGAACTTGTTTGAGATTACTTGGTATGCTGTTCCATGATTTTAGCGTTCCAACATTTGTAGTAATATGGCATGCAACATTTTCTGATTAGTGCCTTTGCTGTCTATGCATCTAGTTTTGTATCCTGAATCAATATAGATTCATGGATGACACAATGTCCTTTTCTGTGACTAGACTAGAACCGGTGCTCTGATGCCCTGAATATTGGCAACCTCTTTAGAAAATTAGGTTTTTGCCATTGGGTAGGTCGCATAGGAAGAGTATAGAGGATCTGGTGTACCAACAGCTGGAGGAGGAATCTTCACATAAAGATACAGGTCCATTCATTTTCCTAATCCAAGTATGGATGATGTGTATCATATTCACTTGTATTGATCATTTTTAGGGCTACAAAAGCATGATGTTGGGTGATTTAAAAGTTTGTTTCCATCCATGTGTCAGACTGATTGTGACCTCCAACCTGTGAACTATCGGGAGTTTGGTGAAACACACACGATGTAGACCCTTTGGCTAAAATGGCAGACAAGTTGCCTGCTGTATGCCACACCCTCTGTACCTAAGATTCAGCTTAGAATTCAGTTAATGAGGAGCACGCATGATGCTGACATCCTCACTTGGGCAATGATAGATATTTATTCTCAAACACATCTGGGCACTCACTACCTTACTCAATCAAATAAAGTGCTTCAATTGTTGACTTCAATATGAGATGACAAGGCTTTAGAATGTATAAAATATTATACCTAGTATCATTAGAGTTTTAGACCGTAAATTCCTAATTAAAAGCAATGGGGCTGCTGGGGTTTGTCCCATGTTCTCCATAATGGCTGAACCCCAGCAGCCCTATTGCTTTTAATTAAGAAGACAGAACAACATTTGCCCCAGCGAAATCCTTGTTGGGCATCTCCTACATCTGGCAAAGGACTAGAACGCTGATCAGCTGCAGCAATATGAGAGCTTGCCAGGACCTGGAATATATTCTACAAAAATGGTAGGATTCAGGCTTGCTGAAGCATGGCTACTCTGTGCAGATGTCTCCCCTATATGCAAGATGACTCCCAGAGCTTGTGGCTGGTTACAGCCCGACAGAACATTCACTTGGGCTCAAGCTTCTCAGCATGGAGATAGAGGGAGATGTTGGACTTGGAGGTCCTGTGTTTATTCTCAGGAAGTAGAGACTAACAGAATGTAAGATGTCCTTCTACATCTTTGGCACCAAGTCTTACAGAAATACAGGGCTTTCATTACATCAGACTATGATCACATCCAGTGCGTACTCATAAACCACATAAGCAAGGCCCTTTCTGGGCGTCCTGGCATAGTCCTTCACTGGGTAGTATATTGCATGTGTACTGTAGCACTAGTTTCTCATTACCAAAACATTATTGCTCTTCAGTTGCATAACTAAGTTGTTACCTTTGGGCACTTATCTCGGTGTATGAAGGACCACCAGTCAAGGCATACTTCAGGAGGCAGAGGGGTTAAAACTAAGTTTCAGTATGACCGTTAAAGTCAGTGGGATCTTTGGAAAAAATTAGAGGACTATTATTAATCAATAGTGAAATTTTAACATGTTTGGGTTAGATACACACACAATCACAATGTGATGGTATATTCTGTGGCTGAGGTCTGATTGAAATGTTATAGCTCCTTGGTTCACGGTGCTAGATTACTCTTAGCAGTCGACCTGTGGCCAGTGCTAGCTTATTGGGCTCATTTTTGTTGACTCAGATTGCTTATGTCTCTAGTCTTTTGTGAAAAAGTTTCTCCTGGAAAGGACATGGGCAAGGAATACAGATGCAGACTCGTGGTAAACTCTGGTCCTGAACCAACCTTTAGTCCCACACTGCTAGCAAAGGCAAAAAAGTCACACCCAAAAAAGTACTCTCCAAACCAATCGCCAAAACTTCAAATACACCAACCAGTAATGTAAGTCAAATTCACTTAAATTTGCTAATAGTCTACAATGTCTCGCTCTGGCACCAGTGTTCAATTAGAGTAGGGTCTACAGTTAACAGGAGTCCAGCAATGGTTCAGGACCCAACTGGCCCCTATGCCTTTTTAATGAGGCAGATAGAAAGGGCATCCAAGATCACACTCCTGAGTCCCAAGGCTGCCTTTAAAGTTTAGGGGAAGCCTAACCTGAATAAAGGAACACACACAAAAAAACCAACCACTGATGTTATTTGTAAGCTAAATAAGTGTCAAATGTCAGTCATGTTGTAAATACACCACCACAGGTCTTGGTATAAGCCTAAGTGGTTAACTTTATTAAAACACCCTAACCAAAATCAGCACCGCTATAACTGTCCCCTGGTTACTTACTGACATAGTCAAAAGATAGCATTCTAAAGTAGAACATCACTCATCAGGAATTGTACTGACCGCAAGATACAAACACCATGCATCTTTCCCTATTATAAATTTACAAATGCAGGAACGAAAACAAAACTAATAGATAAAATTAAATTACTACAAAACAAAAAGTTATATTCTTACAAGGTACAAAAAACAGTAAATCAATAGAGCACATAATCTTCAAGATTTTGAGTTCGTCCCTCACTTAACACATGTCCTGGTCCACTGATTTCTTTAGCTTGTTCGTTGATAGTGCCAGCTTCGTTACCAGCCATTCTATCTTGATCCGCCCCTAGGGAAGCACCATCACCATCTTCTCTTCCATATTCCAATTTTTTCATTCACTGTTTTCAATTAATTACTTGACAACCTTGACCTGTATAGTGATTTTGGACCATACAGCACCTCCAACTGGTGCTTTCTCAAGTGCCCAATCATCCACCTTCACTTTACACACTCTAGTCACTTTTCTCCTGTCACAATAATTAATGATCCTTCTGGACAACATCTGTGCACACATTGACAACTTCTCCTACGCCGACGGTACACAGCACATTCTCTCCTTCACAGATAAGGCCCCTACACAAGAAACCCAATCACTGCCTGCATGACCGAAGTTGCTAACTGGATGAAAGCCAACTGTATCAATCAACAGTGAGAGGAGCAAAGTGGTGATCTTTGGCAAGAACACCTCATTATGGAACTCCAACTGGTGGCCAGCCGAACTCTGACCCACACCAAGCACCCATGCTAGGAACCTCAGAACAGTCATTGACCACAAACTGGACAGGGCTGCACAAGTCAGTGCCATCACTGCATCCTGCTTCCTCACCTTGAAGATGCCGAGGAAGATCTTCAAATAGCTCCTGGGCAATACTAGAAAAACTGTCACTCCCACCCTAATCAGTAGCAAGTTGGGCTACAGGAACACCCTCCGGTGTCATAAAGTAATTCAGTAGTAGACTATAAGCCATCCAAAACTCTGCAGCCAGACTCCTGTTCAACCTCCCACACAGAACTTATCGTACCACACCCCATGGTGCTCCACTGGCTCACAGTACACAAATGTACTCATTTAAAACTCCTCGCATACAAATTTGAGGCACTACACATGTCGGGGCCCCCACCCACCAAAACAGTCTCCTCTTTCCACCAACCACTCGGATATCTGATTCCTCTTAATCACACGCATCCACAGAACTTTTATCAGGAGGACAGGTTTGTTTATCACTCCTAAACATTAGAACGGACTCCCATCCCATTTCAGAGCCACCTCTCTTGTTCTGCAAGAAGCTGAAGACCTGGCTTTTCAATTAACCAAGGCAGGGCCAGACAGACCTGCACAGCCCCAGGATAGCTTTGCGGGTAATGGTACACTTTAGAAATACACCTAACAATACACTTCTTTTTCTTAGCCATTATTGAGTAATGAGTTGTTCGAGGCATATGAGCTGAAGATTACACACTGTGCATAGATCGCCATCTGGTGTTGGGCCTGGATATTTGCACTTGGTTTTTGTCCTGGAAAGTCTTTGGAAGTCACGAGGTATGCGACTCCTCCTTTGGATCATAGTGCGCATGGGCATCGGCTCCATCCTCGGATTGTTTTTTTCCACCATTGGGCTCGGATGTGTTCTCGTGTTCCAGCTCAGAACCGTTAACGGTTTCTCTTCGACGCGCAATCCTTCCCATCTTTTTGTTTCGATCGCGTTTCCAACCACACGTGCCCTTCAACTCAAAGTCTTCGATTTTGGTCGTTGACGGAGGCCATCAAGCCGCCCAGGGCCTCCTCTCCGGCTCATGGAAAGGACGCCATTTAAAAGTGTCCTCGATGTGGGTCGAAGTTTCCCCGCACTGACCTACATGAGGTGTGCAACCTCTGCCTCTCACCGGAGCACGGGCCAGAGACTGTTCAGCTTGTGCCTCCTTCCGCTCCAAAAAGACCATCCAGGACCGACTAGCTCGAAGAACAATGGCGCGCTCGTCATCTTCGATCCCCGACGACATCTTTCAAGAGGGCGTCTGTTCCGGAGCAGGGTCGAGCCGAGGAAGCCATCCTCAGCGCCTCCGAAGCAGACGATTCCGACGTCGAAGACATCACTCCAGCTCAAAGGGCCGTGAGTACAGAAGTCTACCCCGACCCACCCACCCCCTCGACACAGTCGAAAAAGGCTTTGGTGCCACCTCCACCTTCGGGCCCAGGTGCACGCCTAGATACTGCTTCCCATGCCCCACCTTTGGGCCCGGTAAAGAAGCCTGCTAAGCGTTTAGCCGACTCGGGCTCGAGTCAGCCTACCCTCGGTACCGACAAGCCTACTCCGGAACTGAAGAAAAAGGCGTCTTCCACCTCATCCACACCGACCGCTGCTTCCACATCGAAGCTCTCGGCATCGAAGACTAGCACCAGTTCTTCGGCACCGACAACACCCTCGGAGCCGACAAAAAGCCACCCACCGAAAGGCCCCGAAACTTCCAAACCGAAGACCTCGGTACCGAAAAACAGCACCCTGCTCCAACTCCAAGAGACACTTCGAAAATACACGGTTCCAACACTAAAACCGCCACCGAGGCCACGCCCAAGAAACTTACGGCACCAAAACCCTCGGCACCGACGGATCTGCCTCCCATAGATTAACTGTTTCGACCAGATCCTACCCAAAAGACTCTAATGAAGGATCCTAAGACTGGTCATTTAATGCTCAGTATCAAAAAAAGAGCACTACACATGCCTGCGCCTGGTCCACCACAAAGACTTTGCCACCTCTCTATTAAGGATTCCTTCTCCTTGGGGGGCGTGGCTAGCCGAGCTGCGGAATGGCCGCTGCCTAAGCGAGCTCCGCCGGCCGGAATAAAATCCTACAAAAATCCTGCACATTTGGGCGACTTGTGCCGCTGAGGTCCACTGACCGGCAAGCGTGGGGTGTCCTGCGCCCTTGTGAGACAGCTGGTGAGCCGAGCTGAGAGATCGACGGAGCTGCGGCGATCGGCGCGCTCGGGCGTGAAGAGGGGCTGCGGCGGCCGGAGCCTGGAGTCGGCGCCGCGAAAATCGAGACCGAGGCGCGGATGCGGCCGAGGGCCCGGCGCGGCCGTTTGCTTGGACCATCGGCGTGGAGCGCAACAGCGGGGGCGGTTTAGTGGCCACTGGTGATCCTGAGGTGCCGCGAGGAGGTAAAGGCTGAGCACTCGCGCTGCGAGACACTCCAAGGAACGGCGGAGGAACATTACCTCGCTACCACTCTGAAGCCATAAGGTGGGGCGCCCACTTCAGCGTGACCCTGCGACCTGGGAGCCGGAGGATGCAAGGGGCGATGACCGCTGCAGACGACCGTCTGGTGGCTGAGGGCGCGTGCTGAGAACACGACCGGGCTGTAGGGGATCGGCGGGAGTGAGGATCCATGAGGCCTTGCCCCGGACCTATGACGACGCGATTGGCTGATGTGGTGGAGATTGAGACGAGTGAGAGGGCCTGGTAACCTGCGGAACTCTGCCTGGAGGTGAGGCTGCTGGCGCTGCGCCGGACTGGTGAAGCTGCGGAGGGAAGCGACCGACAGTGCAGGAATTGGTGGTGAGGTTTGCGCCGCAGGCCGAAAACGTGCGCCGATCTCTCCTGCTGCGACATAGGCCCTGGTCGGCCCCTGCCTGGATACTCTGAGGAGTCGAGCTGAGGGACCGCAGTAGTTGGCCTGCCCAGGACCTCACGGAGCCGGTGGTGTATCTGTGGAGGTGGAGATGGGGAAACACGACACGAAGCAGCCGAAGCTGACCTTCGAAAGCAAGCGAGCGACTAGACAGGCAGAAACATGCCCAGATGCAGGGGCCGAGGGCGGATCGGACCCAGGGGTGGAAGATCGCGGAGAAGACTTGAGAACCCTGATGCTGGAGATGAGGTCCAGCCTCCGGAACATCGATACGAAACTAGACACCCTCACTTCCCAGCTCGAGACGGTCAAGACGCAGGTGAATGGGCACGAAACGCGCTTGGACACGCTGGATGGCCGCACTGCTGAGTTCCACGAATTTCAAGTCGAAACTAAGGAGCAGCTCCTGCATATGGACAGACTGCTGAATGTTATCAGGGCCAAGAATGATGATTTAGAGGCCCGATCGCGCCGCAGCAACCTTCGCGTCACCGGCATTCCGGAGACGACTGCCATTTCTAAAATGGAATCCTACATAACCGATCTTCTACACGAACTGTTTGACCCGCATCTCTCCGCGGTCTTTGTGGTGGAAAGGGCGCATAGATCGCTTGGACAGAGACCGCCGGTGGGGGCGCCTCCAAGACCCATCATTGCTAAACTCCTCAACTACCAAGACAGGGACGTGATCCTTCGGCTTGCCCGAGAGAAAGGCAAGATCACACATCAAGGGAATGCCATATCCTTTTACCCTGACTTTACTCCGGCGGTGCAGGCGGTGCGCAGGGAGTTCGCGCCTGCCAAGCGACTCCTCCTTCAGGCACAGATCCCATATTCATTACTGTACCCGGCGAGGCTCAAGGTATCGTTTGAAGGCACAACACACTTCTTTGCGTCTGCCAAGGAAGCGATGAAATTCGCAAAACATGCCGGCGGCAAGAGGTCCCAGCGGCCGGCGAAAATGGCGGAGAATGGAACTGGCGCCCTGAGTGACAATGACTGAGGGGTATTGTATATCTGACGGCTTCCTTTGCCGCTTGTGCACCTGAACCGCTGTCTTTTGGAGGGTGGGAGATGTAGGCTTCCTTTTTTTTTTTTCCTCTTGTATGGCTTTGCCGAGACGCCCTGCTACTCCTTTTTTACACTTTGACCTTGTGCGGGCCGTGTAGCCTGCAGACCTTCTGGCCGCCCTGTTTACAGTCAGGGCAAGACGCTGGTTCCGGCACGCCCCCATGGGAAGACTCCCGAATCTGTTGGTGGTTTTTGACTTTGGGATGGGTACTACATGACCTGATTGGGGGGTTGGTGTGGGTGGGGGGTGGGAGATATGGTTTGTTCTTTGTTGGGTTGAGGTCCACTGCGTGATTACACTGTCAGCTGTCACTATGGGTTCTGTAGCGATGAAATTGCCAACTGTCCACATGTCCTACTGCAATTTGCTGAATAGATATGTAAAATGCCAGGAGTAGATAAAACTCTAAACTGCTTGACATGGAACGTTTGGGGGCTCAACGACCACAGGAAGACTCGGTTGATGCATGCGTATCTGGTGCGCCATGGGGTGGATGTCTGCATGTTGCAGGAAACACACCTGAACACCGCCCCCGCCCGCGGCCTGCGACACACTAGATGGGGGCATGTATATTCAGCCATATATTCCAACTATGCACGCGGGGTAGCTATCCTCATACGTCTGGGATTGGACTGGAGGGAGGGCCCGGTTCAGTGTGATCCGGAGGGTAGGTTTGTGGTGGTCCAGGGCATTGTATGCGGTGTGTCGGTGGTGTTTGTGGCGGTGTATGGACCGAATGTTGACTCCCCGGGCTTCTATCATAAGTTGTGGGGACAGGTGAAGGCCACTGGGTGTGAGACGATTATCTGGGGAGGGGATTTTAATGCGGTTCTAGACGACAAGATGGATAGAAGGGGAGCGGCTCGTACGTTGAACCCGCTGGCAAGTTCTGCACTAGGAGACATTTTGACTGATGGGGCACTGGTTGATGTCTGGCGGGGGAGACATGCGGCCCAGCGGGAGGGCACCTGTATATCGGCACATAGCGGAGCGTGGTCCCGCCTAGATTTCTGGCTGGTGTCGCGAGACGTCGCGCTGTGGACGACACAGGTGGAGCACATGCCCCGCTCGCTATCTGACCATGCCCCCTGCATGCTGCGTCTGCTACTCCCGGGCGACCCCTTTCCAGCGTTTTCGTGGAGACTCCCGCCTCACGCTCTGCTCGATGACGCGTTCAGGGAAGAGATACGGACTGATATCACGGATTACTTTGAGCAGAATACAGGCTCAGTGGCGGAGGAATCGACCTTGTGGGAGGCCTTTAAGGCCGTTATTAGGGGCCAATGTATTGCCCGGCAGGCAGGAGTATTGCGGGCGATACGAGGCACTCTGGCGGCGCTGGAGGCGGACATCAAAAAGCTTCAAAGCACCTTCTTCGCAGATGGTGGAGCTGCGGTGGCGGGGCAGCTAAAAACTAAATTGCTGAACTATGATGAGGCGATGAGGGAGGTCAAGTTCTTGGGGAAATACGCGGAGGCTAGGCGATATGGCGAGGGAGGGCGTCCCGGGAAGTCCTTAGCCAATATGCTTAAACCGCCTCGATCCGCGACTTATATTCACGAGCTGAGTACATTGGACGGAGGGCACCTACACGATAAATACATTTTGGGGGCGTTCTCGGAATTTTACGCCCAACTATATACCAACACCCAGGATGCATGCCCTGAAGGTCTCGCATCCTTCCTTGACTCCATCGCACTGGTGTGGTTCAACAATAGACACAGGGAATACATGGACCTTCCTATCGACGCCACGGACGTGGCGCAAGTTATTAGAAGCCTGCCGCCTGACAAGGCGCCAGGGCCAGATGGCCTGACAACTGCTTTCTACAAGGCGTACGCCGACGAGCTGGCGCCGAGGCTGTTGTCGGTGTACGAGGAGGCCCTGGAGAAGGGGGTGCTACCGGCCACCATGAGGGAGGCGCTGATAATCACACTGTTGAAGCCGGACAAGCCGGCGGACGATCTTAATTCTTATCGGCCCTTATCATTGATTAATGTTGACATGAAAATCCTAGCCAAACTGCTCGCGAACAGGGTGCAGCCCATGTTGCCGCTGATCGCCCTTCCGGACCAGTCCGGATTTATACCGGGGAGACCGACCTCCCATAATCTGCGCACCGTCTTTGCCGCGTTGCACTACCTACATCCTGATGTCAGAGCTGCAGTGGTATTTTTGGATGCCACTAAGGCCTTTGACACTCTAGAATGGCCTTACCTCTTCCGGATATTGGAGCGGATGGGGTTCAGTGCGCTACTGCTCAAAAGAATCCGGCTGCTCTACACCATGCCAAGGGCAAGGGTGAGAGTCAACGGGCTGGTGTCGGCGCCGTTCCCTATCCTCCGCGGCACTCGGCAGGGCTGTCCTCTCTCTCCGCTGCTGTTTGCCATAGCTATGGAGCCGCTCGCAGCCCGGATCAGACAGCACCACACAGCGAGAGGTTTAGGCTTCAGCTCTAGAAGTCTACTCATTTCACTTTACGCCGACGATGTGACCCTTTATCTTATCAATCCGGCCGATAATCTGGATCCTGTCTTGCGGGAATTTGTCCGTTTTGAGGGCCTTGCGGGCATTTCCATCAATTGGTCCAAATCGGTCATCTTTCCCCTTACGGACGGTACTACTGAGGTGCACTCTGACTACCCTCTGCGCTGGGAGGCGGAAGAGGTTAAATACTTGGGGATCTGGATTAGCCGAGATCTACAGGCAATATGGAGCCTCAACTTTGGCAGGGCTATGATGTGGTTAAGTGAGAAAGTAAAATCCTGGTCCTCCCTGCCCCTGTCGCTTGTTGGGCGGATTGCACTGACAAAAATGGTAGTACTACCCAAATTTCTTTACTTATTTGCCAATATACCTATTCCGTTGACCTCGCATTTTTTTGCTACTCTGCGGTCACATTTGGTGGCGCTGGTATGGTCGGGCGGACAGGCCAGGGTGGCGTGGGATACCCTGGTGCTGCCGCTGAGACAGGGAGGCCTGGGTGCTCATGACATGAAGCTGTATGCCCTCTGTGCGCAGGCTCAGTTCGTGCATTTTTGGGCCCACCCTACCCCCTACCAACCCCACGTTGCTGTGGAGCGGGACGCGGTTGCGCCCCTGCCATTGAGCGTGGCGGTCTGTGCCAAGGCACGACGCCCGGGAGCGGATGTGGACACGGCTGGGATGCTGCAATGGGTGTGGGAGGAGTTGCGCAAGAGGGCCGGAGTGCCGTTGTTGTATGCACCGTCGCTTCCTTTGAGGCACAATCCGTTACTGCCATGTGTAGCGGATGGCCTAGCCGGCCGCCTCGATGTCGGGCGGCGTCTGCGCACGTTCGCGGACTTGTTTCCTGAGGGCCGGTTCATGCCTCCTCCGGAGCCGGAGGATGGGGGCGCGGTGCCCTTTTCTGAGTTGTTTTTGTACCACAAACTGAAAGCGGCGTGCCGGGCGCTCTCCGGAGAGTTCCCTGATGCTCCGCCGGTCTTTACGGCTTTGGAGGCTGTGGTGGGCTCCCCGTCTCCCCGGAAATTGGTGACCCGTATTTATCGCCACATGCAGCACACGGATCTGGTGGGGTCGCCTAAATCCATGCAAAGTTGGAATGGTGAACTTCAGCCTGAGATAACAGAAGACCAGTGGGAGTTTTGCTGTAGGCAGCTCACAGAGCTTTCGCCGAACTACCGGCTACGTCTCATACATTTTAAATACCTTCATCGCGTGTACAGAACCCCCATCAGCCTAAAAAGGATGGGGTTGCGGGAAACCGACGACTGCTGGCGCTGTGGAGCCGCCTTGGCCTCTTTTCTGCACATAGCATGGTCGTGCCCAAAACTGGTGGGGTACTGGACTCAGGTTTTTCTCCTAATCAATCAGATTGTGGGTCGCTCCGATGCTCCTTCCCCCCTGCTCGGGCTCTTGGGTTATGTTCAACACACTCCACCGCAGGCGCGCAGGTTGCACGCGTTGCTTTTGCTGTTTGCTAAGAGGCGGGTGGCGGTCCACTGGGGGAGAAGTGGGATACCCACAGTAAAGGGGTGGCTGGCTGACGTCACGTATGGTCATACGCAACTAACCACATTTGGGGAGTTGCTGCCTGTTGCATCCCGACCCCGGGACATCTGGGAACCGTTTGTGAGCTGGACCCGAGCACATCAGGAGGGGGCAGTGGAGGACGAAGCTGTGAGTGTGTGAGTGCGGAGTGCTGGGGAGTGGAGAGAGCGGCTTGAAGCCCGGATGTCTCAGAACATGCTGCTGATACGTGCCGAGCTGGGACACCCAGCCGCGAGTCCCATATTTTCTTTTCTCTGTCTGGAATGCCCTGCGTGGTGAGGTGGGAAGGTGGGACCCCCGGGCCATTGCATTTAACTCCCTGGCCCACTGATGTCTTCAGATGTTGACATGTTGACCATTGCATTATGTCTTCTTTCTATACAACCTGACAGCTCCCTGTATTACGTTATCATGCTGATGTGGACTACTATGTTTGTTGGCTGTACTGGCCGTTTTGCAAAATTTCAATAAAAAAAAAAAAAAAAAAGATTCCTTCTCCTTCTCCTTCTCCTCCTCCTCCTCCTACTCCTCCTCGCCCACCACACCACTCTCCCGCACCATCACCTACCCCAATAGATGATAACACATCAGATGATGAAAGGGGAGTTGCGGACGATCAACCCCTTGGGGACCCTACCCCTACTGGCTCCCCTGACCCCTGGGATGATTATAGTGTCCCAGATGTCCCCTACACCCCACAAGATATTTATCCCTCCAGGCCCCCCCCCCCACCCCCCTAGGACAATATTGGGTTCAACCAACTCCTTCAAAGAGCTGCCCAATACCACGGGGTGGCCCTGCACACAGAACCGGTAGAGGAGGATTTTCTTATGGATACCTTTGACACCACACAAAGGTCCACCTCAACACTGCCCATGCTTAAAGGGGTCATTAAGCACGCAACAGATCTTTAAAGACCCAGTCAGGACTCTGGTCCTCAACCTACGAATAGAGAAAAAATATAAAGCTGCCCCTACTGACCCAGTATACATTAAGGGCCAAGTACCACTAGACTCACTAGTAATATCTAACACCAGAAAGAGGGCAAATTCCCAAACGTCAGGTGACGCACCACCACCAGCAAGGAATCCAAACCTCTTGACACCTCTGCAAACGCACAGCGTCACAGGCAGCAAATATTTGGCGCATTGCTAACACCCAAGCGCTCCTTGCCAGATATGACGGGGCACATTATGACGAACTTGAGTCCATAATGCAACACCTCCCTGACAAATACAAAAACAGGGCCAGCGAGCTAATCCATGAGGGTAAGACTATCACTAATACCTCCATTCGCTGTGCCCTAGATGCAGCAGACACCGCCTCAAGAGCATTCAACACCAGAGTCCTTTTGCGCAGGCATGCCTGGTTACGTAGATAAGGTTTTAAACCAGAAGTACAGAGTTCCATACTCGATCAACCTTTTGATGAGCAACACTTATTTGGGCCCAGCATAGACCTATCCCTCGAAAAAATGAAGGCTACAGACACCGCCAAATCTATGGGAGCCTTGCAATCGCAAGCTCCCAGACGATCCTTTCGTCGCTCATCCTTTAGAAGCACCCATCGAGGCTACTCCTCTGCTAGTCCCTCCACCTCTTACAAAGCTCCCGCACAATCCACCTTTGCTAGAGGGTACCAAAGGGGTGGTTACAGGGGAAATAACAGCAAAGGCAGAGGCAAAAATAACAACTCCCGCTCTGCCTCCACACCAACCCCCATGACTTACCTCCACTTCTCCCCGACTATTCCACTCCAGTCGGGGGAAGACTCCACCAATTTCTCCCTGCCTGGATAAACAGCACTTCAGACAGGTGGGTCCACAAAATAATTCAATCAGGCTACTGTCTTGAACTAACATCTACCCCCCCAACATCCCAACAAAAACACCGTCCAATGTCAAAGAACATCTGTCACTGTTAAAGCAGGAGGTAATCTCCCTCCTACAAAAGAGTGCAATAGAACCAGTTCCCCTGCACCAGCAAAACAAGGGAGTCTACTCCCTCTACTTTCTCATACCAAAAAAGGACGGATCTCCAAGGCCTATTTTAGACCTCAGACCTCTAAACATATACATACATTCAGATCATTTCCACATGGTCACACTTCAGCAGGTCCTCCCTCTGCTTCCCCAGGGCGACTTCCTTGCTACTCTAGACCTCAAGGACGCCTATTTCCACATTCCCATTCACAACTCTCACAGAAAATATCTAAGATTTGTGGTGGACGGTCACCAAGTGCCAAGCAGTAGTGGCAGCACATCTAAGAAGACAAAACATACATGTCTTCCCATACCTAGATGACTGGCTCATAAAAGCCAAATCGCACAGTCAGTGTGTACAACACACTTGCCACTATTCAACAACTTCACAACCCTGGGATTCACCATAAATCACGCCAAGTCCCAGCTCCAACCGTCCCACACGCACCAATACCTCGGTGCCACCATAAACACCTCAAAAGCACTCTCCTATCCCAGTCCCGCAAGGATAGCGAGCATTCAATCTCTTCTTACCAGATTCCAACCGCAACCAGCTTGAGTGTTCATGCAACTCATAGGAATGATGGCCTCTTGCATATTCATAGTGCCTCATGCAAGACTCCAGATGCGTCCTCTCCAAGAGTGCTTAGCACGCCAATGGAACCAGGCTCAAGGTCAGCTAACAGATCTGGTGTTGGTAGACGGTCGCACCCATCGCTCTCTGCAGTGGTGGAACACCAAAAACCTTTCCAAAGGGCGACCGTTCCTCGAGCCAGTTCCTCAAATAGTCATGACAGCGGACGCATCGCTCTCCGGCTGGGGAGCTCACCTACTACATTACACCATGCAGGGCAGGTGGACACCAACAAAAGTTACTCACATCAACCATTTGGAGTTACTAGCCATATTCCTAGCCTTAAAAGCATTTAAAAAACATTTATCAGGCAAGACTGTCTTAGTCCGCACCAACAACATGACAGCCATGTATTACATCCAGAAACAAGGCGGGACACACTCTCTGCAGCTCTCTCAACTTGCACAGAGCATATGGAGGTGGGCTATACCTCAGAACATTTTTCTCCTAGCCCAACATGTCCCAGGAGTCCAAAACAAAATAGCCGACCTCTTGAGTCGTCAAATAGAACAAATCCATGAGTGGGAACTTCATCCACAAGTTCTTCAACCGTTCTTTCAGACTTTGGGGCAACCACAGATAGACCTCTTCGCCACCCAAGAAAACGCCAAATGCCCAAACTTCGCCACCAGGTATCCTCACCCATTGTCCAAAGGCAATGCGATATGGATGAACTGGTCAGGCAGATTTGCGTACGCTTTTCTGCCTCTCCCACTCATTCCACTAGTGGTGCGCAAACTACAGCAACACTCATCCTAGTTGCTCTAACTTGGGCCAGACAGCCATGGTACACCACACTGCTGGAACTCTCAGTTGTTCCGCACCAAAAACGACACCTCTCTCCATGCCTCTTAACCCAGAACCATGGAGAGATCCAACACCCAGACCCAGCTCAGCTCAACCTAGCGATCTGGCTCCCGAAATCCTAGAATTCGGTTACCTTAACCTTCCTCCTGACTGTATGAACATCATCAAAGAAGCTAGACGGCCTACTACTAGAGCATGCTATGCAGCCAAGTGGAAAAGATTTGTAGTATACTGCCATAACACTAATCCCCTAGACGTGTCTATCCAACACATCATAGGCTACTTACTACACCTCCAAAGATGCAACCTAGCCTATACCTCTATCCGATTGCATCTTATTGCCATAGCAGCATATCTACAAAATAGACAACACCTCTCACTTTTCAGGGTACCTGCCATCAAGGCCTTTATGGAAGGACTCAAAAGAATAATTCCCCCCAGAGTACCACCTTCCCCTGTGTGGAATTTGAACATCGTTCTCGCAAGAGTAATGTGGCCTCCATTCGAAGCCCTAAATAAATGTGAGTTACAATTCTTAACATGGAAAACTGCTTTCCTTGTAGCCATTACTTCTCTACGAAGAGTTAGTGAACTACAAGCACTAACCATTCAAGAACCCTTTCTACAGATGCATCTTAATAAAGTTGTTATCCGTACTAATCCTAAATTCCTCCCTAAAGTCATTTCTCCCTTCCACCTCAATCAATCTGTAGAGCTGCCTGTATTCTTCTCACAGCCACAAACAGTCGCAGAAAGAGCTCTTCACACCTTAGATGTCAAAAGAGCACTACTATACTACATAGAAAGAACAAAGCCTTTTCGTAAGACCAAACCACTATTTGTGTCTTTCTCACCACCACATTAAGGCAACGCCATATCAAAATCTGGGATAGCTAGGTGGATTGTTAAATGCATACAAATTTGTTACCATAAAGCAAAACATACATTATCTGTTCCTCCTAAAGCCCCCTCTACGCGAAAGATAGGGGCTTCAATGGCCTTTCTAGGCAACATTCCCTTAGATGATATCTGCAGAGCAGCTACATGGTCTACACCGCACACATTCGCAAAACACTATTGTGTTGATGTGCAAACTAAACAGGCTAGTGTGGGCTAGGCTGTACTCAAAACACTATTTCAAACTACTGCAACAGATACTGGTGGTCGCCGCTAAGGGTGGATACTGCTTAACAATCTATGCACAGTGTGTAATCTGCAGCTCATATGCCTCGAACAGAATATGCTACTTACCAGTATGCATCTGTTCTTGGCATGTAGAGCTGCAGATCTACACACGCTCACCCGTCTCCCCGGCTACCTTTACCTGTTCCAGTATTATCTTACTTAGAGACAACACACATGGGCATCTTTTCTGTTTCTTACTACGCTCCATTTCCCTGCTGGCAAAAAACAATCTGAGGATGGAGCCGATGCCCATGCGCACTATGATCCAAAGGAGAAGTCACATACCTTGTGACTTCCAAAGACTTTACAGGACAAAAACAAGTGCAAACATCCGGACCCAACACCAGATGGCGATCTATGCACAGTGTGCAGATCTGCAGCTCCACATGCCAAGAACAGATGCATACTGGTAAGTAGCATATTCCTTATTAAACCCCTTCCACAATCAGCACAACTGCAACTGTCCATAGAGAACTTCCAGGTAGTCAAGAGGTACCATTCTGCATTAGCACTATATTATGTCCGCTAGTATAGATTGTCAGCAAGCTAACTCACGTGTTTGACTCAACATTTTTTAAAACTATTCTATGGGATACTGTAGATTTGTAGAACAGTTTGCAAGAAGATGGATTGATGACTAAATAGATTGAAGTCATCGACTTGCATAGCGCTCTACTTGGTGTGCAAAGAGATAACAAAACATGAGTTTTTGGGAAGTAGAGTATGTTTGCAGTTGACACCTTTCATAGCCATGGCTTCTGCATTGTGGCACATAGAGTAAGCTTTGCCTGGATGCATGCAGATTCCACTGGAAGATCTAGGTAACTACAGAGAACAAGGATTTGAGTGACTGTTATTGGTGGAATCCTCAAAATCTTTGACAACCAAGTCTGACCATTAGTGACTAATGTATTTTCGTGGGATTGGATGTTCAAGGGAAGGACTTTCATGTGCAAGGAAATTGTCCTTTATGTGCCACATCACCAAACGGATTCTTTCCTGTAAGAAATACAAACTGTGACGTATATGGCAGGCCCACCTGTTGATTATGTAAACTGTGGAGAATACATTGCCTCTATTATGATTTCAGTCTACTTATATTATTTTGATTCCAATATACAAAATGTCCAGCTTTGTGTTTTTGAAGTCCTCTATTACAGGAGAGGGGGAAAAAAAGAAGATATCCTTCTAGCCACAAAGTTAGAACCTATATTTGTGCGATTGGCCCTTCCATCAACATCCCCGTAGTCACATAATAAACACAATCTACACTGAAAGGAGTCCGTGAACATGCATAAATCATCCTCTTTGACATGGGGAGGCCTCAATCTGACTCACCCTGTTGGTATGCCTGCCAGGTGCCCCAGACCTGGCGAGGTTTGGTGGGACCGCCTCCTAGTGATGGCTCATGCCTTTCCTACAAACCTGGATGGTCCGGTCTTTCTTGAGATCCACCTGCTGGCTATGTTTCTCTTAGCAATCATGCGCCTAATCCTCAACAGCAACCGCTCACGCCTGGAGCCACACTCCTCTTCTACCAGTCCGCTCAGTGCTAGCTTGGAAGTGAGCTGCATCAGTCTACCCATTGCCTTCTCCAGTTCCCGTCCAACCTGCTCAAGTATTGACCCCTGGGACAGTTCCATATACTGTGTAGGAAGGTTCCTATTCCCTCCATGCACCAAGGGCAACCCAGACCTGACCTACTGTCCATTTTCAACATAATTTTTGGTGTGTGGTAACTACTACATAAATAGTTTAATTTGATAAATCGGATGCTAGTGTTCGCCCAAGAGGGCGTATTGGTCACCAGATATTGCATTGACAGTCCACTGCAAGAACAGAAAGCTTGAGGAATGTGAATCAGTCTAGATGGTGTCACACATTGCCATCTTAAGTGACTCATTCTTTCCTAGCACAGAAACCACATAATAGCCCCTACACTCTTGCAAATGTATTGAACATGACTAAATTGTTCCTCATACGATCAGCTTCATAAGGATAATGTAGGCTTGCAAACACAACCTTCTTTCTTTTTGTTCAGTCGTTATAGATCTCCACATAAACCAGATTTTTCTCCACATAATACATGCACAATCACAAAGTACTCAAAGCTTCAAAAGAATCAGCAGCTTGCTACGTTGTTTTTTGCATCCTGGAATACTCCCTGGTGAAAGGTCTTCTGACTCCTGAGAGAAACTACACCATACAGTACTAGTTCAAGCATTTAGATTTTTCAGCGTTGCGACCATTGGTGTTATTCCCCATGCTTTGATGTGGGCTACTAAATACATTCTATAAACACTGAGTGTGTGCTCTGGTTGGAAGCTGTTTAGTCTGGCCTTGGATAAGTGGATTGATTAGTATATTTGAAGCCTGATTTGTATCCCAAGAGTATTGAGGGAGGTGCTTTGGACGTACCATTAAATACAAATACTAATCCTAGTGGTTCTTGTAAATGAAGTTCTCAGTCCACTTTCTTCTAAGGTCCATCCGGTATACCTGGTCTGTCTCTCAGCTTCCTCCCTCTGATGTGGATTCAACGGCTGACTGGCACAGATGGAGCCTGGACATAGTTGGGGATAATGCTGTGATTAAATAGTTTAGATAGACCATCTGATATTTTACTTCACTAGCCTTCCGACTAAGTGTACCAAGAGAAAAGAACTGGGCACAAACCGGGCTGGCCAGTCCATTGGGACTGAGAGGGCCACGCCCCTCCACCTTTTGCCCCTCAGTGTCTGTCAGGTTGAACAATGGACGTGACCAAATCAGCAAAGGTCCCTGAGGCCCTCCCCTCAGTGACGAGGTGTAGCGTCACTCATTGCCTCACACCTGGGCGCTTCAGTTTTAAGCCCTGAAGCGCACAGGGCCGTGTATCTGAAAGACATGTTAGTGAAAGATTCCTTACCTTAGACTATCCCCAGGCGTCAGACTGGATCTGGAAAGTTTTTGTCAGCAGTACCCCCGCGCGTCGGTAGGAGTCGTCATACAGTTCCGCATACGTCGCTGGCGTCATAGCTGCCGAGATGATTTAGTCAGAGCTACTTGGACGCACCCACGCGCGCTGACGTCAGTTCTTTCTCCGCGCAGCAGCGCAGATCTGAGAGAAAGCGGTACCCATAGTTAAGTTTTAAATTGGTTTCTGACACCTTCTTTTGTCGTGTATTTGACTCCTGGTGCAATAGAGATGCCCGGGTTTAAGTCCTGTAGGGCATGCTGTCGAAACATGTCGGTATTGGACCCTCACGACGTGTCTCTTCTGCTTGGGGCACGCCCATGACCCCGAGGCGTGCCCCGATTGCCGGGCCATGGCGCCGAAAGCTTTGCGGGAGCATTCCCGAAAGTTGTTGGAGGTCCGGCAATCGGTTCCGCGCCGATCAAGGTCCCGATCCCGTGGGAGGCCAAGGGACCGGTCACGGAGCCATCCTCATCGCTCGTCCGAATCGGGGACAGGTAAGTCTCGGCGCCATAAAGTCGAAGAAGCGTCGTCGCTCTTCTACCCCTCACCGGTCGCGGGACACGGTGGAGGGGGTGGGCAGTAACTCCCCTGCGGCTTCGTTGGAGCCTCCGTCATTGCCTGCGGCCTACCCTCCCTTTCCGGGGCCGCACGCGACTTCAGACTAGGTGCAGGCCTTTATGTCGGCCTTGCGCCATTTGTTTGCCCTGCCGGGTCCCTCCGGAGTGCCTTCGGGCCCCGTGGATCAGTCGGAAGGCTTTGCCCCATAACCGCTGCCTCTAGCCTTGGCTACGCCGGCACCCTACCCTGCGGCGCCTCGGCCCAGGCGCCGGTGCCGGGTGCGGTGCTGCCGCTGACTACGGACGGCGCTGACCCGGGACTGGTATCTTACTCTCCCATTCCATTTCTTGGAGGGGAGTTTATCCCGTTTCCCAGGGCACCTCGTCCTTACCGGCCCCTTCAGCAACCGGTGGACGAAGGGGAATACTGGGAGGGGTCTGAGGACCCTCTTGCAGCTCAATGGGAGGATGAGCCTGAGTGGGAAGGCAATGTGGAGGTCCAGTGGATCTGGATTTCTCTCCACACCCTGGTACTCTGTCCCCTTCTTCCATGGCCACGGAGGCGGTTGGGACTTTTTCGGTGGTTTTGTGTCGGGCAGCTGAGGCTGTTAACCTCGAGCTCCCTACTGTACCTATTAGGACCAGTCTCCTGACTGAGGTCCCAGAGCCGCAGTCGTCCTCTGCGGGGCCTTTACTGCCCTTCAATGAAGTGCTTACTGATATCCTGTTGGGCACCTGGATTAAACCGAACACAGGAGTCCCTGTAGACAAGGATGCGGCACACTGCCATCGCCCTGCCCCAGGCGATCCCAGCTTTCTCACACAACACCCGACACCTGAGAGTCTGGTTGTTCAGGATTCTGCCTTGCCGAGTGCGTTCCCTTCTGCTCCTCCAGACAAGAAATCTAGGAAACTGGAGCAATTTGGGAAAAAGATTTTCACATCTGCCAGCTCCGGGTTGCGGGCGGTAAATACTGCGTGCCTGCTATTCCCATTCTGTGTGTGACACTGTGGCACAGGTGTTGCCTCAGTGCCTTGTGGAAGCACGGGTGGTTCTCTCCCAAGCCATTACCGAAGGGAGAAATGCTGCAAAATGTACTATTCCTTGTGGGCTTCACACGGCCGATTCTCTCGGTAGGGCACTTTCCACAACTGTGGCGCGCTGTCATTATGCTTGGCTCCGAACTACTGGCTTTTCTGGGGATGTCCAGAACACCCTGTTGGACATGGCCTTTGACGGTACACGCCTCTTTGGTGATAAGGCGGATAGCACCCTAGAACGCTTTAAGGACTCTCGGGCTACGGCCCAGTCCTTTGGTCTCGCCACCATGCGTACTCCCATGAGGTCTGCTTTTCGGTCCTTTTGGGGTCCAGGTCGGGGCGCCCAGGCACGTTCTTTTCAGACCCACAAGGCTGCGTAGCCACAGTGCAGCGCAGCCGCAGACGTGGGTCCCGAGGACAGCGGACGGGTTAGTCCGCCACCGCCCCTGCCGCTGCCCCTAGACCTTCCTAGTCCTGTGTTTCAGGCCCACCTGACACCAGTGGGTGACAGGATTCGCCATCACCTTCCCCACTGGCGCTCCATTACCTTGAACAGGTGGGTTCTGCAAATAGTCTGCAGGGGCTATTCCCTCCCCTTCGAGTCCACCCCTCCGGCCATGCCACCTCAGTACCACCGCATGTCGGGGGAATACTTGACTCTTCTCCAGCAGGAAGTTACGGCCCTCTTGGCCAAGGGGGCCATCGAGCGCGTACCGATGCCAGAAGTAGGTTGTGGTTGTTACTCCCACTACTTCTTGGTTCCGAAGAAGGACAAAGATCTGCGCCCTATCTTAGACCTCTGGAACATCAATCGCTTCCTCCGGAAGGAGAAGTTCAAGATGCTCACGCTAGCTCAGGTCTTGACTGCTCTAGACCCGCAAGACTGGCTGGTAGCGTTGGACTTGCAGGATGCTTATTTTCATATTCCCATCCTGCCAGCCCACCGACATTACCTATGGTTCACGGTGGACCACAAGCACTTTCAGTTTACCTTGCTCCCTTTCGGTCTTACCAGCGCCCCTCAGGTGTTCACAAAAGTGATGGCGGTGGTCGCAGCTAATCTGCGCAGATCAGGGGTTTCAGTCTTATCCCCCCCCCCCCCCCTATCTTAACGACCGACTGTTGAAAGCGGGCTCGCCCCAGGCAGTCGTCTCCCACCTCCAGACTATGGCCGACCTCCTGCACTTGCTTCATCGGAGCAGTTCTGGATACGGCGCAGTTTTGGGTTTATCCTCCCGAACAGCGAGTCCGGGACATTCGGGCTATGATTCTGATCTTTCGGCCCTGGTCCTGGGTTTCGGTCAGGAAGACACTGAGGCTGCTGGGCCTCATGGCCCCCTGGTCTCCTGCATCCTGCTGATCAATCATGCCAGAGGGCAATTGCGGGCTCTGCAGTGGGACCTGAAGTTCCAGTGGACGCAGCATCTGGGGAACCTGTCCGACTATGTACAGATCTCAGAGGGCACTGCACAGGACTTGCAGTGGTGGCTCACGAACCAGCATTGGGTCAGCGGCAGATCCCTCTCCCTTCCCCAACCGGAGCACACAGTAGTGACTGATGCGTCCCTCCTGGGATGGGACAGCCACATGGGAGAGGTGGAGATCAGAGGCCTCTGGTCTCCGGCGGAGTCCAAGCTCCATATCAACCTTTTGGAGCTCAGGGCAATCCTACTTGCACTCAAAGCATTCCTTCCCTCTGTCAAGGGGAGAGTAGTGCAGGTGTTCAGACAACACCACCGCCATGTGGTACTGCAACAAACAGGGCGGGGTGGGGTCATGGACCCTATGTCAGGAGGCTCTACGTCTCTGTACGTGGCTGGAACGTCAAGGCATTTCCTTGGTAGTTCAACACCTGGTAGGTTCACTGAACACCAGGGCAGACAAACTCAGCCGACTGCATGTTGGATCACAAATGGTGTCTTCACTCGGAGGTGGTGCAAGGTCTCTTTCAGCAGTGGGGAGAACCTTGGTTAGATCTATTCGCCACCGAAGAGAAGGCGCAATGTCAGCAGTTCTGCGCGTTGGAGTTTCCAAGGCGGCACTCGCTAGGCAACGCTTTTTGTCGCTAGTGGTGTTGCAGTCTGTTGTATGCCTTTCCACCTATACCACTTCTGCCCAGAGTGCTGAAGAAGATCAGGCGCTACCACTTCTGCCCAGAGTGCTGAAGAAGATCAGGCGTAACCGGGCCAAAGTAATTCTTGTGGCACCGTACTGGGCTCGAAGAGTTTGGTATCCCGAGCTACTCAGTATGAGCGTGGATCCCCCAATCCGACTGCCTCTTTGGGATGATCTCCTGTCGCAGCAACAGGGGACGGTCCTCCACCCGAACCTGTCCAGCCTCTACCTCCTTGGATGGAGATTGAGCGGCGACAGCTGATTCCATTTGACTTGCCTCCCGAAGTCTGTAATGTGATTCTGGCAGCCATGCGTCCCTCCACTAAAACGGTAGACGCCTGTTGGTGGAAAAAATGTGTGGCATCGTGCACTGCAAAATCTGTTGATCCTCTTGCTGCCCCTCTTTTCTGAGGTCCTATTCCTCCTTTCTTTGGCCCAGCAGGGCTCTGCTTTGGGCACTATCAAGGGCTACCTCTCTGCTCTTTCAGTCTTTTTTAGGTTGCCTTATCAGCCCTCTTTCCAAGTCCCCGGATATCAATAGATTTCTCAAAGGCATTACTCACCTTTTCCCTCCTATTCCTTTTGTGATGCCTCAATGGGACTTGAACCTGGTTCTCACATTTGATGTGCGCTCCATTTGAGCCTCTTCATAACTGTCCTTTGCGGTTATTGACTTTGAAAATTGTCTTCCTGGTAGCCATCACCTCTGCTCGGCGGGTGAGTGAGCTCCAGGCTCTTTCCTGCAAACCTCTTCTCCTGGCGTTTCATCCGGACAAGGTTGTGCTTCGACCGTGTCCCTCCTTTCTACCAAAAGTAGTCTCTGCCTTTCATCTTGGGCTAACTGTTACTCTGCCCACTTTCTTTCCGCCTCCGCACCCTTCGAGAGGAGAGAAGCTCCACCGTCTGGACCCAAAACGTGCGCTCTCGTTCTATTTCAACCGCACACAACAGTTCCGGGTGGATGACCAGCTCTTTGTTAGCTATGTGGGCGCCAACCAAGGCCGGGCTGCGCCCGATGGGTTGTCTTGTGCATTAAAGCCTCTTACACTCTGGTTAAAAAGGAACCTCCGGTTGGGCTCCGCGCCCATTCAACCAGGGCAACAGCGGCTACCACAGCATTGGGACCCTTGCACTTACCGGGGTGGGTGAGAGGAATGAACTTATTCAGGAGGTTGCTTAGGCTTCACTCAAGGTGCTGACCTCAAACCACAGGTACCCACCCCGCTCACTTGAGGCTTCTATGAAGATATGATTGGGAGGTAGTGAGAAGATTTAGCCATGTTGCAGGCCTTGGGATTATTAATTACACTTGGTGCATTCCTTGGTGTTAAAATGTCTGCCGTTAGTAGAACAGCAAAAGTGGACTGAATAAAGAGTGCATCTTTGGAGGATTACGGTGGTCAATATGGAGCAAAAAAGGGAGGGGATGAGAGCAGCAGTACTGAAGACCTAGGATATGTAGTAAGTGGGGCACTGAATTAAATGGAGTACAGATGTAGTACTCCTATGGCTGCCGTAAGCTGCATTAATTCTGTCCAACCCAGGGACCTCTTAGTCATTGTTTGGGTTTAAGATGGTTTAGTCTTACCAGCCTGCCTGCCTCCTTGCTTGTGAGAGCGCCGGTTTTCGATATCGGACTACCCTTTTACTTTTTCCTGCTAAAGGAAGCTTCTGTCCCTTAAAGTGTTCCACGTATTCTGAATGTTTATCTCCAGCATAGTATTAACTTGTGCTGGAGATGGAGGTGCAACCAAAGAATAACCCCCAACAGTGTTATGCAGAGTTGAACAGCTGGTGACAAACTAATTATAAGGTCGCAGCCTCTTTGCCTGGAGTCCCCGGTGTGAGGTAACAACTGGAATCTGAATTCGCCCAGTGCCTTCTAACTGGGACCTCTCCTCCTCCTCCACCCTTAGTCCTCCTCCAGTCCACCAAGAGTACAGTCTGAATGTTGGGTGCTTTTAAATGCTTGTCAGCCTGCATGCTGAATGCTGACCATTTGTATTTACCTTTGAAAGAGCACTATAGCCTAATATTGAACACCTGGCTTAGAGCTACAGTTTTAGTTTGCAGGAAGTCTTTGTGTTGTGCATTGTATATTGGCAAATTCAAGGTCAGCAGTGGTCTACTCAAAGAGCAACCCTGAAATGGGCAACTCCAACTGCTGTCCTTGTCCTCTTGCTGAGAAAAGAAAGGAAAGTCCTCAACTGCTGTAACAAATAGTCACTTCGAAACCAAGAATGTGGTCATAGGCCTTTCGCAATATCCTGAGTAATGCTTTGGTAGAGAAGCTGCTGTCCCTAGTGAGCTGAGGACTGTCAACAAAGAATCCCCAAGCATGGGGGCGTTAGGTGGTGCACGACCAAGATGGCCACACGCCTGTGAGGCTCCAGCCTTGCCGAGCAGTAAAACATACTTTATCCCCATCCTGCAACGTTTGTAAATATTTGGCATCACCACGCGATGCCTGAATAGCTGCAGATTTCGACGATATCAATTTTGTGTGCCCCGTTGGGAGTGGAAAGTAGAACGTTGCTGCTATACTATTCAGCGGACTGCTTTGCCCCGGACTGGAGCCTGCGTGCGGGCGCTTGTGTTGGGAAAGGCCGCGGAGGCGGGAGAGTCGCAACCCCGGGGAGCACGCTACGAAGATTGCCTTCCCTCGCCTTTCGCTCCTGAGTTGCTGACTCCCTGAGATGGGTGCTCTCGTCGGAGCGTGTGGAATCGCTGCTGATGTATGTTGCTGTCTGGAGCCGCGGGCGGAGCTGCTGATACGGGTGCCGCGGCTCGGAGACACGCAGAGCGGGTGGCTCGCAGCTCGCTATTATTGCAAGAGGCAACGGTTGGCTGGCGCTCGTGGGGGCCTGAAGGAACTCGCTGCTGTGCACTCGCTTGCTCCCTGCGCTCATCTGGTCTCTGTGGACTGAGTCTGGGGCCGGCATTGATGTCTGGATGTGTGCACTGAGGGGGGCGGCCGCCATTTTGTTCTTCAATCAAGCTGCAGCCCAAAGTAGTGACCAGCCCCTTGGGGCTCAAACGAGATTACAGATTGCTGGGCGGGACCCCATCCAGATGCCTGTGAAGCGCTTGATCTGTGACCCCTGCTGCACATAGGATATTTTCTCTACACTTGTTTTGTTGCCATTATTGGACCCGGCGGCCATCTTGTGGTGGTTGGTGGCTGAAAATCTGCAGTGAGCTCGACCTGCTTGGTGGAGGGAGTTTGGTTTCCGCTGATTGTGTCGGGGAGCCTTGACAATTACTACCTCTCTGGGGCCCCCGCGGTATTCTGGGCTTCCCTGGTGCACCTTTGTTGATTGGGGCCCTCAATTTCTCAAGGTATTACAGGTGCCCGATTACGCTCCCTCGTCTGCCTACCTGGAAGGCACTGCACCACCGCTGGTGTAGCCGCCTAAAACACGGATTGGTCAGATACTACTTGTCTCGCCACAGTGAGTATTGCTTTTGGGCATGAACTGGCCGGCACCAGCAGCCTTAGTCTGCAAGTGATAATCGCCATGCCTGACTAGCTATGGTCACTGACGCTGGTGACATCCCTGGTGCTACTGCTTTGAACCTCTGCTTTGTTTCACGAGCTGCGAGATGGGGCGCACAGACACCAAGCAAATTAAACTCCCATTTGAAATGTGCAAGGCACCCAGATCGAACTCACTGGAACAAGCGGAATCGGATGCCACTGACGTGCCTGATGATGACTGGAAGGCCCTCGTGCTGGGCATGAAGCAAAGCCTCACGTCTATCGGTGCGAAGATCGACACGATGAATATGCGCATGGAGGCTGTGGTCAACAAACTGGATCAGCATGAGCTGCGCCTAAAGGAGGCCGAGACTAGGATATCAGATCTCGAAGATGGCGCTGCCACCAGCAAGGGGCAACTATCGCAGATGGAAAAGCTGCTCAAGATTATCACCAATAAAAACGAGGACTTGGAAGCTCGTTCTCGAAGAAATAATGTCCGCATCCTTGGCCTGGCGGAATCCACCAATGTGGGTCGCATGGAGGACTTCATTGAAAAGTTGGTTGTGGATTTATTCGGCAGGGATTCCTTTTCAGCGCACCTCACGGTGGAAAGAGTGCACAGATCCCTGGCGGCCCATCCACCCCTGGGGGCGCGGCCAAGACAGGTGATAGCTTGTTTTTGGAACTATCACAACAGGGATGCGGTCCTGCGCCTGGCTCGCGAAAAGAAGCCGGTTCAATACGAAAACACCACGCTGGCGTTCTTACCAGACTTCACGTAATCAGTCGAAGATGCTAGATGTACATTTTCAGCAGTCAAAGCTTCAATCGCAAGACATCTCTTATGCTATGTTGTATCCGGCGAAGTTGAGGATCACGCATCAGGGTAAACAGCACTACTTCCAGACCCCACAGCAGGCTGAAGAATACCTTAAGAGAAATCGACGGGCGACGTCCAAGGGGTTGGAGGCACGAGGGCGCTCCAGATCACTCTCCTTTGTCGGACCCTGACTGAGACCTGTAATAGACATTGGCTCTCCTGAGCCTTTTCTTGATCCTTGGCTATTGCTGACTAGTTCGAAGCTGGTGATGTATTCTTATATCTTATGTTTTTTGTAAAATGTCCTGCTCGGTAACTCCCCTCTGTCCCGTGACAACTGCCCGCTTCTAAGCGGAGTGGTGGGTGGGTGAAAGTAAGGAGGGTGAGGGCGGATTGTGAGCCCCTGGCGCTTCCCCATGAGGGCATACCCCTAATTCTATGTTAAAGTGGGGCAGTAGTTGTGAATTACTGGTGTTTTTTTTGGGGGGGGAGGGTTAATGTGCCCGGCGTGTTGGGGAGCCGGTGTGGGTGGCGGGAGGGAGGAGTACGGTTACAGTTTCCAATTTTGTACAACCACTTGGGCTTACCGATGCAGGGATAAGTACAGCTTTTTATAGGACTTACAATGGCAGGCACCGCATGTGATATCGGTGGTTTTAAGATTGCTTCATGGAATGTGCGGGGCCTGAATAACCCCAGGAAGAAAAGGCAGATCCTTGGGTACTTGGACAGGCATCACAGTTGATATGTTACAGGAAACGCACCTTAGCACTGGCGCTGTGCCCCTGTTTGCCTCGCGATGGGCCTCGCACTGCTGCTTTGCATCCTATTCCAGTTATTCCCGGGGAGTTGCTATCTTATTCAAACTGGGGGTACCATTTGTGCCTAGTGGAACAGACACTGATGTTGGCGGTAGATTTTGCCTAACCTGGGGGAGGCTCCAATCCTATGATGTGACGTTTGCTCTTCTTCGGTTATGGAGCAGAATTCAGGAGATTGGCACTACCCATGTCATATGGGGGACTTTAATACGGCATTACATCCACGACTGGATAGATCCCAAGTCACCTCGGCACACTCCACAATCACCCATAGAAAACAGATATTGTAACCGATAATCGCTTAATTGATTCTTGGAGACATATACATCCTACGCTGCAGGAAGGCACACACTACTCTGTGGTCCATTCATCCTGGGCCAGACTAGATTATGGTTATTTCAGTAGGAATGACGCACTGGCTGTGTGGTGCTATTCATCTCGCCCGAATATATTCGGACCACTCCCCAGTTGTTGCGGAAATCCACACCCCCTTGCGGTACTCCCCGTACAGTAGTTGGTGCCTCAACCCCTCACATTTGCAGGACACTGTGTTTAGAACGGAGCTGGAACAAGATATCCGTGATTTTTTTTTTTTAGCGCAATGTCAAATCCGTTCCCAGCATAACCACAGTCCGGGAGGCGTACAAAGTTACGGTTCGAGGCTGGTGTAGTTCTAAAGGTGGAGGCATTCTTAAAACATTGCGCAATGACCTCTCTAAACTGGAAGGGGAACTTAGAAAATTAGAACAGGACGTTAGCACCAGCACTGATGGCCACGCACTTAGAGCCACCTTACGCAGCAAGCTGACCGATTACGGTGAGATTGCTGACAGGGAATGGAAATTTCGGGTGAAACCACACATGGCGAGGAAATATGGGGAGGTAGATAGGCCGGGGAAGGCACTGGCAGCTGCGATCAGACCCCCTAAGTTCTCCAACTATATAACGGAGATTCAAGATGCACAGGGTGAGATACACAGGAACCTTCCTGAACAACTGTCCACTTTCAGAGATTTTTATAGTACTCTGTACTCTTCCCAAAGAGGCACCCCCCTTAACTTGTCTGAATATTTTGAGGATACCGCTCTGGCCTGGTTGGGGGATAATCAGCTGAAATTTTTAAACATAGAATTGGAATTTGACAATCACTGATACTATCATGCAGATGAAGTCTGGGCAGGCCCCGGGGTCAGATGGTCTGCCCATAGAATTTTACAAAACTTATGCTTCGGCGCTAGCTCCCATCTTGAAAGAGGTGTTCTATGTGCCGTTGGAGGAGGGTCGCTTACCTGGAACTATGTGAAAGGCCTTAATCACCTCGTTATTGAAGCCTGGGCAGTCCCCTCTTTATTGTGATTCGTATAGACCCCTAGCTCTATTAAACTGTGACACTAAAATACTTGTTAAAGTCCTTGCGACTAGGCTTAGTCTGTTGATGCAGCGGCTGGTACTTCCTGACCAGGCGGGGTTCATTCCTAACCGTGCCACGTCGCATAATCTCAGAACCCTTGCCGCAGTGCTACAAGATATTGACCCTAACTGCTCAGTGGTGGCTGTATTCCTCGACGCTACTAAGGCGTTTGACTCCCTGGAGTGGGACTACTTGCTTGGCATATTGGAACGCATGGGGATGCCCTTTACCTTCCTCCACTGGATACAGCTGCTCTATAGCCAGCCGGTGGCATCAGTGCTCTTAAATGGTGCCAAATTCTCCCCATTTGCCATCTCCAGGGGAACGCGCCAGGGGTGCCCCTTATCCCCTATTTTGTTCGCTCTTGCCATTGAACCCTTAGCAGCGAAGCTCCGACGGCATCATAATGATAAAGCACTGATTTACCCCACTAGACAGTTGCTTATTTCGTTATATGCAGATGACATGACACTATATGTTAAGAAACCCCAAGTCAATCTGAACCCCATAGTGCGGGAGATTACTAAATTCGGTGCTATATCCGCAGTACAAATAAATTGGTCAAAGTCAGCGGTTTTCCCTCTAACAGATAACACCCTGCCATACCAGCTGGATTATCCCCTAATATGGGAATCTGACGGATTAAAATACTTGGGCATCCGTGTTACTAGAGACAGACGCGCTAATGAAAAGCAATTATGGCACGGCCATAGATAAGATAACTGATAACGTCACCAAGTGGCTGCGCCTTCCCATTTCCATGGCGGGTAGGATCTCCTTAATAGATGGGATAACTGCCGCAGCTTTTATATCTGTTGTAAATATACCATATCTCCCACGGAGTTTCTTCTTTAGTACACTCAACTCTCAACTTACGAGGCTCATATGGGGCGGGAAACGGGCACGCCTTAACCTTTCCACGCTTATGTTGCCATATCACCAAGGGGGGGGTTTGAGGTCCCAGATTTTGAATTTTATTATTATTGTGCACAGGCCCATTTTGCTATCTACTGGTTCCATCCGCCGCTTTTTATGCCTTATCTGGCGGTTGAAGATGGTTACATGGCCCCCACCCCCCTGTCAGGCTACCTTCTCACTGCAGTGAGGGAGCGTGCTCGTGATCCATCCACTGTGGACTGTACTATCCGGCCTGGCATCGGATTGCCCGCAAGTTGGGGAACCCTATGTTATATTCCCCCAAAATGTCCCTGTCGCGCAATCCCTTGTTAAGTTACGTGTGAGGGAATATGTCGCAAGATGCTAGAGGGCCTAAAGTATTCCACCTGGGGGGACCTTTATATAGCGGGGCAGTTCCGTTCTAAAGAACAGTTCTTTGCAACACACACGCCAACGATTATGGACACATTTCTGTATACCCGACTCCGACAAAGTATTAAGGCGGTGACTCCTGATTTTCCTGCAGAGCCAACTATACTAGCTCCTCTACACACCTTCTTGCAGGCAGAGCCCCCCTGGCATGCTATATCTCTACTATATAAGCACACACAGAAAGCACTGTCACCCTACCCTGTTCGTGCCAGATGCGAGTGGGATAGGGATTTGGATGTCCCATTGACGGATGATAACTGGGAACTTAGCTGTACCCAGACGGAAGCCATTACTAGCAACAGCAGGCTACGACTTATTCATTTTAAGTTTTTGCACAGATTATACCATACTCCGGCTAAACTTTACAGATTCCGACTCTGGGATAATAATGTATGCGCGCGCTGTGGACGGGAGGGGGCGGACTTCCTTCATTTGGCGTGGAATTGCCCCCCCCCGGTGGCAGAATTCTGGGCACAGAGGTTTGATGGGATCTCGGACATGGTAGGTGTTAGGATGACACCAGGCCCACTCCTTGCCCTCCTGGGACTGATTCAAAATGTTGATACACGATATATAAAAAAAATTTAGCGACGGGACTGCTATTAGCGAAACGGCAAGTGGCATGTCGATGGGGGAGAAGCCGTGCTCCCAAGTTTAAAGACTGGATTCATTCGATGGCCACTTGTCAAGAACATATGCACGACTATGCAGAACTATTACCCACTAAGTCACGCCCGAAAGACATTTGGGGCCCGCTAACCTCCTATCTGACTGCGCAGGCAACGAGGAGTGAGGAAGCAGAGGGTGAGGTTGCTTTGGAGACAGGTTGTGGGGCTGAGGCCTGTTCCCCGGCCTCACAGGAGGGGCCGCCTGAGAGGTTGCTCTGTTCAGTATCAGTGTGGGGACACTGGGACCACAGTTTAAGCGAGTTATAGTCTCCTGGTTATTTTGGCTAGTGATGGACTTGAGGTGCCAAGTTAGGGGCTCCATCATCTCTGTGATAACTGAGGAAGTTGTGATGCCTTGAACTCGCACATTCTGTTGTAAAAGGTGAACTGTATCAAATGCTTATATACTGTGCTGCTAAATATTGGATTGTACAATGAGTTTGTTGAACCTGCATCGAAATTTTTTTTGGGGGGGAAATTAGAGTTCCGTTTATTCTGGTACGGGAAGGTGTCATCTGCATATGTAATGATGTACAATATGATACGTGGATTTTTATCACACTGATGTACCGTACAATTCCTCAAAGGTTTTCTAAAATGTAAAAAAAAAAAAAATCCCCAATCTTGTGGTTATTGTAGGTTACCTCTTTGCCATGAAGTCTTCGCCCCGCCCCATCCCGTCGTCCTGATATTATAATGGATCATCACCTTGAAACTGGATGCCAGAAGGTGAAATTGAATTGGTTGAGTCTCTTCTTATGAGTGCATCTCGGCATCTTAGTGGCTAACTGTTTTGCCACCAACTGCCATATCTCTTTGGATGTAAACTGATGTTTGAAACCAGTGATTTGTTCACCTTTAACTTTCAAAAGGCTCTCTGCACGAGCTCTGTGGTAATATTGGACTGCTGACCGAAATACTTTGCTGTCATCCTCAGGATTTTCTGTGAATACAGAGAAGCCTGCAGTTGGCTTTATTTGCAAACTGCTAATAGGTACAGGGGACAGGCCTGGACTCTGAGACCGAAACTTTGGGGCCCATCTACCGTGCGGGCCTGCTGCCACCTTGTTTAAGGAGTCCACTCTGAAAGAAACTGCAGAGGTTCTAATAACCATCAGAAGTACCATCTGCATCTCCCCCCTCTTGTCCCCCACTGAGAGCCCATTTTTAAGCAAGCGTACCTGCTTATATCCAAGACCGTTGGATAGTGAGCTCAAGCCTGTGGAGCAAACTGATACTTACCTTGCCTGGTGACTTCTTCCACTTTGTTTCCACATAGATTCTCATTGCTGTATCAACTGTCCCCATGCTCATCTGATTGCGTGACTGCAGGTGCCCAGTACAATACGTCAAACTCCAAAGGCTGCACGAACGCTGCTCTTGCTTGCACATAAACCTGTTGCATGGCCTTTGATTTGCATGTAGATAGCGTGACAGCGGTCTGCCGCGTTCTTATTTTCCATGTAGTTTGCTTAGTAGTTAAGAGGTTAAGTGGCTTCACATCCATAAAAGTAAAGTATACCTTTAGAAGACAGTACAGTCTAAAGGAACAGAGACTAAAATTTCCTCCAGTCAGACAGCCTACTCCTTTTTGAAAGCATAACGTGGGCTCCACAAATAGTGTTTATAACATTAGAATAGGAGAAAATTCCTGAGAAAGGTCCTTGTGGCACCTGCTCACGAGTTGGAGTCTTTCTCTTTTTGTGAACCTTTCACGTTTTCCATTGTTTCTAGGCATCTACCAACTTTACTACCTAAATCCATCAAATTTCCTCATAAGTCAGTCCATTGCTTTCCAAAGGCATGGTTTCCAGGACTGCTTCTTTACACACTTGTATTTTGTGGTTTGAATAGATTAGATATACAAGACAGCATTTGATCTATTCGTGTTTATTTGTTGTTGATCAAGAACATCTCAAGGACTGTCGCAAACATGTTTCGCTATCGGTTAGCCTGCTGGCCTTTTGTTTGAGGAACTAGAGCCCATTTCACAAGTGTCAAGATTGCAGCTGCTGCTCTCCTATAAATATTCCTTTGAAGAACATTTTCAACTTTTGTACTTTACCATTCTCCTTCAGTCAAGGTGTGGTGAAAACATTCTGTCAACCTCTGGTTCTAGGCTCTCGCACAATTAAGTTTTTCTATATTTCAGTAAAGCCTCGGGGTTTTGCCTCGCAAAGGCTAAAAAAAAAAAGGAATCTATTTTCACATTTATCACATTCGTTAACATAAGCATTTGCAATGCAATAGGTCTCGCATTAACGTGAGTTTAAGCTTTTGGCATTGTAAATGACAATGCCTTTTATTGATGTTTTAAAAACGAAAACGAAAATAAAAGGCAATATTTGCAATGGCAACAGCTCAAACTAGCGTAAATGCGAGACCTATTGCATTGCAAATGCTTGTTAATTGCTGGCAGGTCTACGGCCAGGAGGGACCCGGCCCACTTAAACCCCTCGCACTGTACGTTTCAAGCAAGCGCCCTCTGCACGAGACTAAAGGCTCCTTGCCCTTTGACCCAAGACACCCTACCCAGTGACACTGGCTCCGGCTCACAGTATGAGGTACCTATCCCTAAAACTCACCACCATTGGCTCACCGAATGAGACCAGAGGCAGCCTTAAGCCGCGCTCATGAGCTGGCATCAGAAAATAGGCAATACCAGCACATGCCCTGAAGTTCCCGTAAGGCGCCACTTAGGCGCTCTAAAAACATCAAATACAATGAAATCAGTCCGGGAGTTGTGTGCGCGCACTAAAAGAAAATAAAAGCACGCGAGTGGTGCTCAGAGGCGTTTGATTGCGCTGGCGATGAGCGGGTGCGTGCGCGTGCATCCTGCTCTTTTTCAAAGCACATACTCGTGCTTGTGGCACGTGGCCGCGCACTCCCGCAAGCCGTATGCCGCCACAAGCACGAGTATGTGCTTTGTAAAAAGAGCTGCACAATGGCTAAAGGTCTCCTAAGCAGTGCATGCGCACTGCGTAGGCGAGACCTAAAAAGCACTTTGGTGAAGAGTGGGTGTTTTTGGAAGCATATCTACACAAGTAGAACGTTTTTGGCTTGGGGGGTGGAGTGGCAACAAGGATATTCAGGTGAAAAGATAAGGCGAGAACATAGAGAATGCTTGATCCGTATTTATCGTGCAGCCTGCTTTCTACTAACTCCCATAGAAGGTTCTTAATGTTTGTATTTGCAAAGGTCTTGAGCATTAAGTGACAGGAGCATGTAAAGCATTTTTATCGATTAAAAGTATAACTCCAAAAGTAAGTAGCTTCATGGAAGTTAAGCAGGGCTGACACATCGATAAGGTAGCCATGTTTGTTGGTTCTAGAGGCAGCAGAATTGTGTACTAATGCTAACTACAAATACACCCCTTTTGGAGAATTAATTTTTCCTTTAGCACCAATTATTTGTCCACTGATCCCAAGTCTTAAAAACAATTGTCACTATTGCATGCATTTTACCCACTTGAAAAATTGCTGCAAATCTACTTGTAATCCAAAACCTGATATCCGTAATTTATTTACTACTATGTCAGAATTGTCTGCATATTTACAGCCTTTAGAGTACTGTGAGATAATCTTGTTTGAAACGGACCATGTAATATTAGTTTATTCTAGCAATCTTGATAATCAGTTCAGCATAGTAAGGTGTGTTATCCATGCTTGGCACCTATGATGACAATAGAATGTAAGTGTTGATTACTACAAATTCTTAGAACACATTTCATTTTTCTTTTTAGGTGAAAGACATTGTGATACATGCAGAGTTGTTTTCCGTACAGAATGACTTATTGACACCAACACTGAAGGCAAAGAGGACAGAACTTCGAAAACACTTCCAGTCCCAAATAGAAGAAATGTATTCCAGCATCAAAGTTTAGTTATTCAGGCATTCTGGGAAAACACCTATCCATTACATAAAATGCTGATTTATTTTTTCCATGTCTATTGTTTCACCCACCAATCAATTTTGATGGAAACGGTGCAATGCTTAAACTGTGCATAATTGTATTTGCCATAGGAATATTAAGAAAACAGAATCTTGCCTTTACTTTTACTTGTACAGAAGACCTTAAGATGGTGGCATGTGATGTGAGTTGAATGGTTAAAATTAATCCAGGATCAAGGGATTGGGACTGAAGTCTTCCATCCTAGCCTTCCCTATTCCGCCTCCAGCTCCTTAATGTGTAGAACAAACTGACATTGTAAAGTTCAGTGTCTTGAATATGTTTTGCAGATAATAAATAGGTTGAGCTGTGGCATTTATCTAAATGCAACTGTTGTGGTGGGGATTACTCTTAACTGGCATTTTAAATTGGAGTGCATTACACACACTTAACTTGAGGTCACCCTTTGACTAATGGAAGGAAAGCTAACCGCCAAGTCCTATCCTGAAACTTATTTCTGTAATCGTCCCAGAAGTATTTTGCTGTGTTATTATGAACTTTACATATGTGCTTCAGAGCTCAGGATGTGACTAATGGCGAGTTTTATAGAATTACTTAAACTTGTAAGCAACAATTAGCCAAAGGTGTTTGGATTAACCAGTTTAAAAAAAGTCCCCTTTCTTTTGTCCAGTGTTTTTCTTAAATTGTAGCAAACTCATGTCTTTTTCTAATAACCTACCAGATGGCAAAACTGCTTTCTGGCATGTTTGGCCCTATTGTAGAAGACCACGTAAAAGAAGAGGGTGCTGAAAGTATGGGTATTTAGTTGATGTACACAGGACCATGTAGACATGGTCGTACTTCTAAATATCCCTCTGCTTGTTTTCCTAAATTTAACTTTATTTATTGATCCAGCTAATGCAGGAATACACACTGGTCCTCTAGCAGAGTTAGTTAAAGAAAACGTGAATTTTAGCCCACTGTCTATTGAAATGTTAGCCATGGTAAACCCTATTACATTTTTATAACATTTTTACTGGTGGTAAGTTCTTTAAACATGCATTACTATGAGCTATGTTTTTGGAAATATGAGGGATCTGTGTAAATACTGTACAAGCACAACGTTTGCACTAAATACAACATTGATGAAAAATAATGCACTATTCTGTAGCATAACTGCTTTCATGTGAATTCAAATAATTGTACAAATATCTTGGAGTCAATTTTATTGAAAACTAAATATGTAACATGTCTGAATGAAGGATAAACATTTGCTTATTGTGTTGGTTTTGTCTGTCTCAAACCAAAAAAGAATATTAAGAAAACCAAAATAAATCTTCTGTATTTCTGATTGTGTATTTGTTATACTTGATGATCAACCTCTATTGTTTTAGTCTATCCAGTTGTCTCTGGTTCTTTGGCTGGCTCTGTACATTTGGTATGTAGACTTGAAAAACCTTTTCCCTGCTCCATCTCTGCCATCCTGAAAACGTACTACATATTGATTGTCCCACACACAATGCATATCATTTGCACTCTAGACCTGCTTCCTGTTCGTTCCATGTGTTCAAATTATTTTTTCATGCCTATTCTATGCATTTACAGTCAAATCTCTCATCTGCACAACCCTCAGCCAGCAATCCTGGATCGGTGTTCCTCTCTAGCTAAGTGTTTCAGTGCCACTTTTATACCCTGCCTTGAACATTGAATCTCTTCAAATAAACATTCATTATAGAAACCTCCTCTAGCAGGTCACCTACTTATGTTTCATGAAACATTGGTTACTGTTTAGAAACCATATCTGAGAAATCAAGATAGTCGATTTTATGACCTTTAGAACATTTGAAAATAACCCGAAAATCAAGATATCAGGTTATGCTAGAACAAACAATATATTCAAGCAAGCTGAATGATCATTTTCCACAGAAATATTTTACAACATCGGTAATTGTATTTAAAAACATACACCTGAATAATGGTCATGTGTATTACAAAAGTGGAGACTGAAATGGAAATTTATGAAGATTATATAATCCACTGTATGATAATGAAGCGTATGCTATGAATATATATGTATGTTTTCATGCAGAAGCATAAATGAAAAGCTAGCCTAAACTGTCTTCTTTCTATTTTAATTATTTTGGCCCAGTACATAAATCGGAGAGATGCTGAAGGGGATGCAGACAAACGGGCTCACTAGTCCACTGGCTATGGCACTGCCCAAAACGGCCGTGCTTCTGGGAATGCATTTTAGACAACATAGACCGGCCATTCAATACCACTATCCTGCACTTTCCGCCATACACCATCCTGGGTCTACTGAACCCTCTGACGTTTCCCCTGCACTCCTTGAGGGGTAGATAGATAGCTCTAGGGCTGCTAGCAGCGCGTCAAGTAATCTTGGTCCGGTGGAGCTCATCGAATATTCCTGACCATACCGCATGGTTACATAAACTGTGGCTAACACTAGCGATGGAATGCATGTCTTTAGTAGTAGAGCACATGGAGGAGGCATTCGCAGAGCTGTGGGCCCCTTTCAGTTAGATCCTCTTGATAGAACTACGGAGATCACACGCCCCAAATATTTATAAATATTGTGACCATGGGAACCATGGAACAACCCACGTCTTAAATAGGCCTCCTCTTTACTCATGGCGTATGCGAATTGTGACTGGTGCAAGGGATGGGTGGGGAAGTTACTTTAATTGTTTGTTGAGTTGTTTTGATCTCATACTATACGATCCATCTATCGCTGCCCGCCTCTGGGTTGGAGGCGCAAAGCTGTGTTTGACTATATGATATATGCAGTTGGCCGAGGGTTGTAGGCACTCAGCTGTGTAGAGACACAATGAATCCTTTTCAATAAACAAAATGGTTCCAAAAAAGAAGCAAAGATCATGCATGGTTGTTGTTGTACTGTACTGTACCTTTTCTCTTTGAGTCATACATGCCCCACACAGGGTATCGGTGCCTTCAATCTGCCAAACTGTAGCCCCGCTCACACTTCATTTACATGTTCTTTCCAATACGCAAAGGAATCCAACTTTATGGAATAAATAAATCTGTGATTTGTAATCAGAATTGTTTGTTTTTCTGGCTCCTGGGAAAAATAAAATGCAGGTGAATCGGACTTATCACTGTTAATATAAGGAAACCTTTTCTGTAAAGTTCTAGGACCATTCTTGGGTGGGGTCTGGCAATGGTCCCACTGTGTAATTGTATATTTCTCTTGGGCTGTTAGGTCGATGAATGCAAGTGTCCATATAAAGGAACGCAAAACCTCTCTTAATTATTTTCTGCATTGAGAAATGAATCTTCATTGTCCAATTACTCATATGAACTTGTTAGCCATTAGATGTTTTACAACATTTATGCCCGATGAACTTGCATAAGAGATTTGTAAAATTTTGGGAATTTGAATCATTTGTCTGATCTATAATTTGATTGAAAAAAAATCCTTTCTCAAACAAGCCCAGCGCAGTATACTCCGTGCTATTCACGAAATGGTGATTTTTTTTTTTGATTTTTTTTTTTAAAGCTCTGTGAGAAGAATGCAGTTTAGATTCCTGAACCACAGGAGACGGCACTTCTTATCTGGGATATAGTTCCATTACACCATTAGCAAAATTATAATCCAGATTAGAATGGACAGGATTCTGGTAGCAAGCTAAATGTAAGACAATGGTAGGAAAATGTTAAAATCGGCAAGAAGCCTTTTGTAGAACCGATTAACTGGAGGGATAATTATTTCTCTTGCTTTAAAAACGTAGTCATTTTTCTATAGCACGATTTTTTGCAACTGTATAACTAATTGTGTGTTCTGTTGGTTCGCAATAAACAATGGTTGCAGTTGTTGATGTTGCAGCATTAGGTTCACTTGTTGATACTGGTCCTTGTTTTGCATCATTTGATTCATCATTTGATGAAGATGGCACATGGTGTAAAACTGGAAAAAAGCAGTCTCCTCCCTCTCCAGAAAGGGTCAACATCAATGTAGCTGTATTCTTCTTGGAGTAGTTCCTCTGGAGTAGGGAGAGGACACAGTGTTCTAATCCAGAGGTACCCTGGTGTTGATGGAGTCCGCTGAGTAGAATTGGCCACCTAACACTTTTTGATGTGATTGATTAACACTTTCCTGCTTCTCTACACCAGGAAATGTCAGCAAGATCACTGACTGCCTTCTGCCCCAAGAACTGGAACAGGTGGTTTGTATGATGAGCCAAAGACTTGCTTGTCAGGAATAGTTTCCTAACCACTCATAAGTAACTTTGGCCGGGCCTATGATGACTCTTCACACACGAGACCCCAGTCAAAAGTGGGGCTGGGGGGGGGGGTCGGCACACTCCACCAGTCACCCAGCTGAGCACAGGCAAGAAAGGGGGTAAAGGCTCTCAATGAATCCCCGCCAAGCAGCACAGGGACAACCAGGGCAGATGTATCCCTGTGTAGCAGGTATGCCGGAAGCTCCACAGGTGAGGAGGGCACAGGTGGACCAGACCCCCTGGCCAGGTGAGAGCCTGGCATCAGGGTGTGGAAAACAGCAGTCGCCACCTCACCAAACTAGTCCTGGTAGTAGTGCACCACTACTCCATTTGCAGCCGGGGGAATAGCGCAGATGCCCATGTCTACTCACCAGGCACGACGCAGAAGGCGTCCCACAGGCCGCGATATGCTGCTCAGGCCCCAGCAGCCACCGATGACATTGCTACCCAGCAGTTCACCGCAGTCTAGCGGGCAACAGTCCATTAATGAGGAGCTTCAGCTGGGGAACAATGCATGTCTCAGGTGGCCAGGACACGTCGTCTGAGCAAAGGAAGTTGACCAACACACCCATGGGCCCAATGTTCCCTCCAAGAATTCACCTGGACGTCGCCTGCAGCCCAGGCCTCCCAGGGGACTCTTTGGTATTGTCAGCCATACACCAAAAGCCCTTTGATTGAGGCCCAGCAATTCCACTGCAGCCTGCTCTGTACCTCAGGGAACCTCTGCTGCCCTGCACACACAGGGGAGCCTCCACGCCACTGTTGCTGTCTCGGGTCAGCCCGCTGCTGGTACGGTCATCAGCCGCATCCGGGTTGCCTTCCTGTGTGCCGCTCCTGACCCACCTCAGATCCACTGTGGAAGCTGCTCTGTGCCTCCTGTCAGGGTCCCCAGATGGGGACAGATCTGTGCAGCAGTATAGCCACCATTTTGTCTGCAAGGATGACGCAGCCAAAGCCTCCAGCACAACCGCTGATGGTCCCCCACACCTCCAGGGGGGGGGGGACTCCTATCTCAGATGGGAGGTCCAGGGGCCACGACTATACACCTTGATTCTGCGTCTCCTGTGGGTAGCTAAGCAGGAAATATTGGGCAGTTGACAGAGCTCTCCTAGGACTTGGCCATCTTTCGCAGCCATTAGCCACGTCCTCTCATGTTATAATCTTAATATTTTGACTGAGATGTCCTTTTCTGGTGTTTGCTGTTATAAGTATACTGGGACCCCTGGGCTTTTGCGTCCTAATGGTGCTTCATGTCTATTGGCATATGCAGGCTCTCCAGTGGAACCTGGACCTCCAGTTAGGTAAACTTTCAAGGAGCCTTTTGGAAAGCACCCATGTTGCAGATGAAGAGGCTCAGGACCTTCAGTGTTGAATTCGGAGATTCTGCTTTTCGGTGGAGCACCCTTAATCTTAGACAGTACCTGGTGGCCCTAGGCACTGGGACCCACCCCAGAACACAAGCGAGTTGCAAACAATCCGAGCATACGTATTGATAACGCACTGTCCATGCAAGCTCAAATTTGAACGCTGTGTGGAAAAAGCTTCGCTACACTGAAACTACTCTGTAGACTCTTTTCCTGGATCCCTTGAAACTGCAGAAAATCTAATACCCAAGCCTTATTTTCTAGTAGACTGGACTATGGAAATGTGCTCTGTGGGCATGCCCAAGTATCTTTTCTCTCGACTGCAGGTGGTTCAAAATGCAGCTGCTAGGCTGGCTTGCAATAAAAGCAAACATAGTTTGGCATCTGATAGTCTGAGGGAACGCACTGGCTGCCAGTACGTCAAAGGGCCAAGTTCAAGCTCCTTTGCTACGCACACAGAGCGATACACAAGAGAGGCCCCTATATCTTGCAAGATAAGATAGAATTCTACACTTCCCCATGAAACTTAAGGTCTCGCCATCAGGCCCTGGCGAAGATCAAACGGGCCAAAAGAGTTGGAGCAGGAGACCGATCCTTTTCCAAACTAGCAGCCGTGTACAGGAACGGACTTCCTCTAGATTTACAGCTAACATAAATATCTTCTGTTCTGGAAAAAATTAAAAACCTCCTGGTTTCCTAGATTATACCTAAAGCAACCATTATCTACTGACTCCTCATCCTGAAACAGATCACATTTGACATCCACCCCCCCCCCCCCCCCCCTTCATGATTATGCTCCCCTGGTGCCGTGATGTCCCTTGGAATGAATGTTGCGCTCTACGAATACAAAGGCTGGATGCCAATCTAGCTTGCGGCAGGCTGATATCACTTGCCCTTCCAGAGCTAGCAGTGCTGAAGAATGCATCATCCTTGGACTGGGGTAGTCACCTGGACGATGTAGATATCAGAGGGGGTCAGGACCATGGTACAGCAGTACCATTATATCTATTCTTTCTGAGCTGCCGGCTATTCAATTGAACCTCAATGCCTTCCTGCCCTCCATCAGGAGCAAGATGATCCACGTCCTGATAGGCTGTACAACTGCCATGTAGTACTGCAACAAACAGGATGGAGTTTGGCCTTGTGCTCTTTGGACGCTTCGGTCATGGCTAGTTCCTCAAGGGATTTCCCTAATGGTCAATTATCTGGCAGGATTTCTCAAAATTGGAGCAGGCGAGTTCAGCAGGTATCATCTTGCAGACCACGAATGAAGTTTACTACTGTATCAATTCTTAGGTCCACAGAGATGGTCATTTTGTCCTTTCTGCTCTGCTGGATGTCTTGCTGTTAAGTCTACTCCTCGGACCCACTTCCTTGGAGGGGAAATTGCTAAAGTATCGATTAACAAGGTGAGGAGTCTGTGGTTAGAAATATCCATCTGGTGTATACTTTCTCCCAGCTGATTTCTCCTCCCTTTTTTGTAGAGTGAACTTTTAGGAGTTTGAGTTTCCAAGATGGAAGTGTCACAGGGGTTAGGGGGCGGGGGGTGGCTGCTCCACAAACAAGGCGGTCACTCTGTGAAAGAGCTTCGCTCACCCAGCAGACAATACACCCTAATACAGTCACTCCCTGGGGTCATCCAACCTTGGTCGAGCTCCTCAGCAGTTGTGATCTGTGGCGATATCACCCATGCCGGGCAGATGACCCATGAAGTGGAGACCCAAGGCGGCCATACTGGTGCAGGGACATTGCAGACTGTGGCAGACTTATCCCAGAAGAAGAGGGCCCAACGTAGATTCGTACGGAGGGGCAGGAGAGGGCACCTCCAGGGAGTGGTGATCTTGGTGCCTGCCTCAGACTACCTCAGCCTGGACATGGTACTGTAGGGGTTCTGGGGTGGCCACAGAGTAATTGCATTGCCCAGGCACGAATCTCCAGCACAGCCCACTCTAGAGGGGGGCTGCCAGGCCCCAGAGGCAAGAGGCACTGTCAGCTGGGCCTGTAGGGCAAAGGACCTGGCAGCGAGGGGCAGGCAGGAGGGGGCCTGGGGAGCTGCTAGAGGCCTATCCTGCTGCTGTACTCTGAGTGACAGCCCCCCCCCAATTGGAGAGTTGGTTAGGTGTGCTGCACAAAGGGGGGGGGGGGGTGTACCCTACTGCAGGGTTCCCCATGGGACTAAGAGGGCATCCCGGCAGAACCCCTGGGCTTTTCCCACTGACCGTGCTGAGGGGGAAATCTGCATGAAGCTGCTTGAGGAGTGAGCACCTGGGCAGTGTCCTGCGGGACACGTTCTAGTGTTGCAGAGTGTGATGTACTACACTTTACACCCACCCATCACAGGTGTCACCAGTCAGGTGACCCTGCAAATAAAAGGGGCCGGGCGCACATTCCCTGGGCCAGTTCCTGTACACCACTACTGTCAGTGTGGTCCATTACCAAAATGTGGGCCTAGTGGCCCAAGAAACCACAATGGCAATTAATTGGGTCTAACACTGCGTGCCTGATGCAAGGTGCATCATCGTCCCTCGTGGAGAAGAAATAAGCCAGGGATGCGAAATCCCCCACCATGCTGTCTACAGCCACCCGTGCATGTGGAGAAGATCGTGCTCGTCACCATGATGCAGCCCTCTGCCTTCAAAGAGCGGCCACTGTGGAGAAGTGTGGCTCAATGATTAGAGCGGCAGACCCTGATGCAGAGGTCTAGCCCGGGACCAGGGTTCAATTCCCTGCCTCGGCGGGTCTTGGGCTCAAAAATTCCACGGACCTGATAATTCTCGCCTCGGTGCCATTCCAATCATGGAGTCCCACTCTGCAACTCTGGGCAATAGCTTGCTTAATCTCCACAACGGCCCCCACAACGCTAAGGATGCCTGGCCTCCACCTTGGGGGTGCCCAGGAGTGGACGCCTCACAGGGAAAGCCAGGATGGGTTCCACAGCGGTATTCGTACAAGCGCCTTGAGACCCTTGCGGGTGAGTAGTGCGCTATACAAGTATCAATTTTTACACTGGCCGTCTCCTACCCCCACTGGTTCCGGTAGAAAGGGAAGAGGAAATGCAGCTACCCGATTCCAGTGAGAGCAAGTGCCCCCCCCCGCCACACCAGCAGTGAGCCTGCTGCTGTGCTCAGGCGGTCACTGCTGTAGTCTAGGAGCCCGGTGACCCTCACAGTGCAGCGACCAAGTCATCCAGCCACCCCTGAGCAGGACGCTGTACAGCCATCTGAAACCCCCGCCTCACTCCCTTTTACCATTGCAGCCTGAGGCGTCAGCCGGCTGGCGAAGCAGCGTGGCCTGCCAACACGCCGTCTGACCATGTTCCCTGGTCTGTCTCAATAGTGGGCCCACCCTTCCGGCAACCCATAAGCACGCAGGCTTCATCGAGCCCCGCTGCCAGAGAATGCCTGCAGACACTGACACTCGAGTATTTGCATCATCAGAGGTAGAACTGAAACTACACCGCGAGGAAGCTACTCGCCACACAGCCCCTGCCCTATGAGCGCCTGAGGGCGAAGTGAAGACGCAGCAGCAACGCGGTGAGTGGGTCAATGCCCCCGTACTTGCTGCTGAAAAGCTGCCTTGCACACCGCCAACTGCCCCAGCGAAGAGGTGCCGCAAACGAAAGCACCGACATCGAGGGAAGCCCAGCACGGGTTTCTCTCAACCTTCAAGGCCCGCTGGTGCAGGAGAGACGCTGCGGCCGGTGGAGAGAAGACTCTAGTGCAGCACCACCTAGCAGTTGCATGTCTGCACCGCACCCTGAGAAACAAAGCAGCAATGAGGACACGGAGGCCCGTGTGAACTGCCCTGACCGTCGTGAAGGGGCTACAGCGCCCCTATTGATTTTCACTTCACCACCACGATTACCCACGAGCGAGAGAGAGAAACGGCCGCACTGAGGCAGACTACATGGCCTCCAATGTTACAGCAGCTGCACCACTTACCAGGGAATATTCTGTGAGGCAAGCATGAGTGGGTGGTAGGGTTTGCCCCGTTATAATCCCACACCCTCTTCGCCACTGGAGGCAAGCTAGCCTTCTATCCCACCGGTATGATGTTTTATAAGGGAGTTAGACCAGAGTCCCTGGCCTTGCATTTCTAGTCGCCTCTTGACCACAATCTTATTGGGTTATCCTCACTCGACTTCCGGAATATGCGCCCTTCTCTTATTATTCTTCTTCTTTGCACTATCGCTACCCTAGTGGCCCCTCTTCTCCCTATCATGGCTTCCACTCGAATTAAGTCGGGAGCTAACTGCTTCAAAGTCATGTATCCCCCTAATCTGTCCAAAGCAGCAGCAAAACTGTTCAAGTACAACACCATTGAACAATTCCCAGATTCCCTCTTTGTTGATCAATTCCATAATGGGCACCTAGGGAAGCTCAAAAATGACTTCATTTTTTTCATTCACAATATCCTTTCCTGGTCCACCAGCTTCTTAAATTCCCTCAACGGCTCCTCCTTATCTATCCCGCATGGACAGCGGCTAAAAATGTCCCCCTCTGCTAGCTTTAACGGCTCTCACCATTACACTCTACAATAATGGCAGGGTCATGATTCAAGCTACAGACTCCTGTCTCTCTCTCTCTCTCTTTGACCATCTCTTCCACTCCCTTCGTCAAATCCATACAACTATTTCCCTCGACTCTTCTTTAAGTTCCTCTCCTTTCTTCCCTGGACCCCTGATACTCCAGCAGGCCGCTCTTCCGGGAGAGACAGGCCTACCCTTTGTTCCCCCCCAGCCTTTGCTCCATCCTATCCCACTCTTCCCCTTCCCAAAATGTTCCTCAGCCTATCTTGTCTGCCTTGCCTCCGGCCTCCACCCCACCTCCCCACCCTGCATCTGCCCAATTCTCCAACATTTTCGCCTCTCCCCTAATCTAACCCTCCTCCTACAACTTGGTCTACCGATCAACTTTCCTTCCCTCCCCGTCACCTCCTCCCTTTCCGCTCTTCTCCGTACCCTAAACTCTTCTCTTCTACCTCCCATCTCTCTACAACCCCACCTTCCTCACCCCTTGCTTCCTAACCAGGTCTCCCTCCTCGACAATTCCTTCCTCCTCTGACCTTGCAGTCCCTTACTCCTCCCTCTGTTTCCATCTAGCCCAATCCTGCCCACTCCACCTGTTACCTGTCCCCCCTACATTCACCTTTCATAGCCTACAGTACCTTTCAAGCACCATCCTCTTTTCTCCCCATACCTCTGGTCTTCCTTGGACCCCCCCGCCCTACCCCCTTTTACAGCTCCTTCACTCTTCTCCACGTACCTTTTGGCCTTTATCTGACCCCCCCCACCCTCCCCTCCCTGTTCAGCCTCTTCTCCCCTTACCTCTGACCTTCATTTGACACCCCTCCTACTCCTCAACTTTCTCCTCCTATTTATGATCTCTACTCTTCCCCCTCTGTTCAACACCAGTAAAAATATTTCTCTTCCCACCACTGTTTCACCATCCACTCCTATCGTCCACCATCTTTACCCACCTTCTACCCTTGCTCCCCAACTCCCCTCCCTCCCTCACCCTCTGCACTCCCTCCCTTAGCCTGTTCCCCCACCCCATCCTCCCTCACTCTGCACTCCCTCCCGTATCCTGCTCCTCCATCCCTCCCTGTCCTCCCTCACCCTCTGCACCGCCTCCCTTAACCCGTTGCCCCACCCCTCCCCATCCTCCCTCACCCTCTGCACTCCCTCCCTTATCCATCGAGCCACCCAACACTCAGTGCTCAGCTCTCCTCTCCCTGGAAAATAAACTTGATTCTCTCATCTCTTCCATTTCCCAGCTTGTAGCCTCCATCTCACTTTTAAGCGCCAAGATGTCCCCCTTCCCTAACAACCTCCCGAGGAGTCCTCTTTGACAAAAGACTCAACTTAATCTCCCACATCAACTCTATTGCTAAGAACGCATGTTACCAGTTCCGCCTTCAATGGGGGATCCGTTGGTTCTTCCCGTAGAAAGAATTAAAAACCTTGGTACAATCTCTGGTTCTCTAAAGGCTGGATTATTGCAATTCTCTTCTGACTGGCCTACCCAAATTCCCCCTCTCCCTCCCCCCTCCCCCCCTCAAACCCCTCCTCCATTCAGCAGCTCATTTCATTTCAGGGTCTAAACGAAGCGACCACGTCACTCCTATCCTGTCCTCTCTTCAATGGCTTACGCTTGAGGCAAGATCTATTTACAAAACTGCCTGCATCACACACAAAGCCTTACACACGTCCTCCCCTGGTTACCTGGTGAATACATTGAAATTATCCGGTGGCTCTCGACCTTCTCACAATGCGGAAGAGCTTCTGCTTGAGCCCCTCGTCTTCAAAAGGGAAAGATCAATGGTGCAATCTGGAACTCACTTCCCCCATTGCTACGTGCCACCTCCTCTACCCGGATCTTCAAAGCTGACCTCAAATCTCTTCTTTTCCAAAGACACTTTCAGAATTAATACTTTCATTCTCAGGCCCCTCTAGGAAGTTCGCTCTTCATTGTAAATTTGTACTTTTTCCTGTACATTCCTCACCCATGCGTGCTGTGTTGGATTTTGTGTTTGTGTACCCTTCATTTTAAGTCTCCTGTTTATCTTTGTAATGTTCTATTATGTAACACTTTTCTCTTGTAACCTAACTGGCTCTATTGTACAGCGCTCTGACACCTTTGGGTAATGTTCGCGCTTTATAAAAAATGCACTAAATAAAATAAATAAAATGAAGAGCATCCAGTGAGGACTGGAGCCGTCCTAGCCTGGCAAACTGCCAGCGCCTGTATCTCCACTCCAGAGCAATTCCCAGCTTTAGCCAAGACTGCCGCGACCAGGACAACTTGCACTGCAGTGCCACCTAGTGGCTATCTATGGTTACTGCGCCCGCCCGTGAAAAGGGAGCACTTGCCTAGGCCTGGGCTAAATTTCCGTTTCGCTTCCGCGGAGAGCGCGAAAATGTCACAATTTCCGCATTCCGCAGCTTAGCGATAATTTGTTTCTTGTTCGCGCTGTAAAATAATAAATTCTCGCGCGCGCGATCGCCTTACCTGAATCCCTGCGTTCGCCGACAAGTTTTTCCGATCCGGTCGCGTTCTCCACGAGATGTTGGATTGTTGGTAGCCACTTGCGCTGTCTCTCGACAGATCGCGCCCGCAGTAATGTCATTGGTCGCGCGATCACGTCTTTCTTCTCGCGATCATGCACCGCGAGAAGAGTGAAAACAAGATGGCCGCGCCCGTGAGCAATCGCATGGGTAAGTTGGCGAGCCGCAACCACGCAGAAAATACCGCAAACGGGCGGGAAAAAACTTCTGCATCTTCGCGATATTTCTGCGTGTTTGTGGAGATTTTTTACATTTTCGCGATACTTTGCGAAAGTCACTTTCGCAAATTCCGCCCACCCCTACACTTGACAATGAAAAGACACACAGCCTCAGAAGAGCTGTCCTGGCCAGCATAGCATGGTGGCTACAGCGCTTCCTTCCCCTACTAGCAATGTTCTTCATGATAGGCAAGTCAAGCACAGCAAGTGGTAAAGATTCTGCCCTTCAAAAAGTCAGCCACAAAGGAAAAGCTTACACAGCATGAGAGCCTCTGCTGCACTGTCAAAGTAAAGGGAAGCACAGTCTGCAATTTCCCTGTTTGAACTGCCCTACTTTAAGACCAGGAGGAGAGACTGTTAAACCCCGAGAGAACCCTACAGAGGCCTAAAGCTACCCCAGCTGGGTAAAGGACGGCCAAGTTCAGTGAAATCAAAAAAACCCTATCCCTCAGTAAGACGGAGGGGACGTACGGGCAACATGCAAATGCGCCATGAGGACAATGAAGAACTAATGGCTAAGAGCTGCCAAGAGCCAGGATAAACCCAAGCAGGAAAGCTAAAGGTAGCTAGCCCACGAAAGGGGCAAGGAAAACGTGTGCAGTGCTCGCGTACCTCCCAGTGGCTGTTGACGCCACCACAAGCAAAGAAACTATATCACACACCCCTGGTGATGCATGTCCACCACCGCAAGAAACCAGAGCAAGCATGCCAAGCGCCAGAAGAGTGCACCCATGAAGGAGAACAAAGAGCGCAAAGTCAGATGTGCCCAGAACGATGCACCAGCGAACCTGACAGCACGGGCAGGCACAAGGGAGATGGACAATCTCCACCGAGAAGAAGCAATGCTGAATGCAGAAAGGAGAGAATCCACATCTACAGTGTTCCAGCGAAGCCCCGCAGTGGGCCAAAGACAGCAAAGAGTCCTCTCTCACACTGCCTCAAAACGGAGATGCCAGTTGTCCAAGACAGGCAAGAGGAGAGTCGCACACTCCCAGTGGCAAGCTGCCACCGCAACATGTGCTCCAAAGAAGTGACGTGCCACATCGCACCACAAGGCAGGAGCACGTCACACAAAGCGACCAACCCCACCAAGCATGCCAGAACGGAGGCAGGATCAAGCGCCACAATGGCGCAGCCTCGAGGTACAAGCATGACGCCCTCGAGTGAAGAGCAGAGGAGCACAACAAAAACCCCTGAGGTGGGGAAGGCGCCTGCATGAGGTCCTCAAGGAGAAGCACGTCCTACCAACAGGACAGACCTGCGGCAGGTCAGCAACAAAGTAAAGATCGTCCCAAGAACCGGACACGACCAGCGAGATATCCATGTGGCGTAAATGTGAGACGTGGCAGGATGCCACATCAGAGTGACGATCCTGGTCAGAAGAAGAAGAGCGTGGCATGACGCCACTCCGCGAAGGAGGAAAGGAGAGTGGCACAATGCCACAGGGCAAACAACCACCACAGGCGCACAAGAGGGAAAGGGAGAAGAGTGACAAGACTCGTGCCAGCACTGGAGGAGATGTTCATCAGCACAAGTCAGCCACCGGGGTGCAGGGAGGTCACTGGAGACAGCTTCGCGAGAGGCCCAACCGTAAGCCTCTAGCAAGTGCGATCTGTGTCCAGGCCCCACGCTTCACAGTGCCACCGTCCACTCACCTGTCACCGGCTACTTAGCATCAATGGCGCCACATCTAGCAAGTGCACCTGCCAGAAGACAACCATAAGTGGGCACGAAGTCCCTCCAGTCCTCCTCACTCGAAGAGGTCACTGAAAGCAAGAAATCGCCCACTGTTGCCCAACTGAAAGAAAATATTGTTCATCATCCAGGTGCATCATCGCCACCCAAGCACATCTAAGTAGCATCACACCACCAGAGTGGATCCAAATGCTCAAGACATCAGAAGTTTAACGAGGCTAGCCACCCAGGAACCTTCTTTTAGCCCCCGTAAACCTGAAGCCTGCCGAAGAAGAGCATACCCGACCATTGGACTAGCCACCCTTGGGGTTACACGAGACTTGGTCGTGTCCCTGTTGGGAGTTCTGCAGCGACCCCCCCCCTCAGCGTGGCCTACAAAAGGCCCCCACAGCTTACGCGGTCACATGGCGATCCAGGGGCAAGGGCCTCAACGGAGTTCCTGTGGGAGGGGAATCTGGATCAGAGAGCTGCATCGGCAGCAGCTCCACGACAGGCACCGGGAAGCATGGAGGTCGCAGATGGAGACTGGTCACCCAAGAACAATCTGAGGAAGGCATAGAACTCTAGTCCTGACGGTGAGAGCACACAGACTGAGACACCACTCTCTGCAGCTACATGGTCGACCTGACTGTGGTCCTGTTGGCAGTTCCTCAGCAATGCCTTTGCGTTTCCTACACGTTGCTTACCCTGCCTCTGGCCTTACAGCCTACATTGGTGACCAGATCCAAGAGGGATCAGAGCCACTGTGTAGCACCTTGACCGGTGCAAATTGGTGGGCCCGTGCTTGTTGATTTCCTACCCTGCTACACTCCAAAATCTCGAGCAAGACCTGGTATACGGATCTGCATCCCTATGGTAGAGGGCAACTGGAGCTCAGAGAAAGACATAGCAGGGGGAAACCTGAGGGTGTACGGACTTTTGGGCAGGCCGGCTGCCTGCTTCTTTCTCCTCCTGGCAATCCATCAAGGGGTCTTTGAAGCTTGATGGAGGCTCGCTGGATCTGTGGGAGCCTCAGCTGCTCAACTTCAGGAACGTCTCCTTGATCCCCGGCTGAGAGCCAGTGCCAATGCTCGATTGCAAGGTGTGGTTTTGCTTACAAATAAGACTTGTTCTCCAGTGTCCCTATCTCACTGTGATGTCGTCATGGCACAGGACAAACCAAGGGCAGCAGCCTCCCAGCAGAAGATTGATAAATATACCAAATTGGAGTCCGGGGTTGCTGGACCCCAGTTTGTGTCTACACATTCCTTTGGCCATCTGTTTTTTAATTCACTTCAGTGCTTTAAATGGGCCGGTACTGTCCGGTACAGAGTACCAGCACTTTTTTATTTTGAGAGGGAGGGTACCAACACTTCTCATGAGAAATGCAATACTTTTAATTGGAGAGTACCGGCACTTCTCAGAAACAAGCAAGTACCCTGTTACAGGGTATATGCACTTCTATTTTTCCATTTCAAGCACTGATTCACTTGCTTGCCGCGTTACACGAGCAAGCTAGGCCTCCCGGCATGCCCACCATGGATACATGGCTATTTATGGCAGCTCACAGCACACCCATGCATTGGGGACACCAAAGGCAAGCTAGTCTGTGCATGGAATGGACCGTGCACATCACCAGCCCCCCTGCCAGTTTCATCCCAGACACCGGTGCCATGATCTCCTACTCTAAAGAGGCACTCCTGGCCATGGAAAATTGGGTATGCCTCCTAGATGTGTAAGTTTTGAAACCCCACAATTTTACTCCGCTTTTTCTCCTCATCGCTCGGCTTGCGGCTTCTTAGCATCTTTCACATTCATTGTCTTCCATTGATTCAAATCCTAATTCAGCTCCGCTTTTGGTTTATATTTGTAACAGAAACTTGGACAGATGAATCTTCTACTCCGGACATATCATCCGCATTTCCCCCTGGCTTTTCTATCTACAGGCACGACCATCAGGGTAAACGTGAAGCGGGATCGCTATCATGTATCGTTCTGTCTTCACTATCCAATGCATCCCCATTGGGACCCCTCTGAGGCCTTAACCTTTAATATTGTCCTTTCCCCTTCTCAAACTTTTAAAGGACTAACCATTTACCGTCCTCACAAAGCTCAAAGCATCTTTGCTCAAGACTTTGCTATCCTCCTTGAGGCTGACATACTACAAAGTAATTTTACGGTCATTGGAGACTTTAATTTTCATTTAGATAACCCCAATGACAAAAATACAATACACCTTCTTGCTTATATGGCATCACTTGGTCTTTAAGACACAAGATAGGAGAGACAAGGGATTAAGCTTTCTCTGACTCCCTCACTAGTACTTAGTCTCACACGACAGAGAAACAATCAGAAACCCAGCAGAGTGTGTAGGAGTCATAACCAATTGTTAAAGACCAAGTGATTAGTCTCACACGACAGAGAAACAATCCGACATAAATAACTGTGCTGGACGCTACACGTGGGAAAATCAACAGATTTCTAAGTACTGCCCTCACACACTTGGTAGTGTCATGCTTCATCATTGGGCCGCATCATACACCCAGGTGCAGACCAACACCTTGGATGGAGCGCAATTTTTTTAGTATATACGATGAAGAGAAGTGGTGAGGGTAAAGTATAGTAAAGAAGACAGACAAAAATCAAGCACAAAAGTGTAACTCTAAACAAAACAGGAAAACAAACTTTCTCCTGGAAAAAGGGACCAAGAGAGGTGCAGAAATAGATATAAAACTGTCTCGAGGTAAACCCACAAATTTTATTCTTGTCAACCCCTGGCAGGATTAAAATAAACAAAATGGGGTATTCCGGGAAGGTAACGACCCTTCAATCCCCACTGCAAAAACCAACATGTTTCTGCCAGCTTTTTATGTGCCCAACTGGATCACTCTGGTATTCATCAGGGTGTTGGTCCCTATTTTATGGTCTATACCACTACTCGGGTATTCTTTACCTTTTCACTCTGGGTATTACCCCAGCATCACTCTGTTTTGGGATTTCCAAGAGGATGTACAATTCTACAAGAAGAAAAGAGGAAAAAACGAGTTGTGATTTTCAATCTCGTAATTCTTATTGTTATTAATAATTCTTATTGTATTTCCCAAGCGTCCATTAGCGTGATTAATATTCTCCATTGCAGCCTGTTCTTCTAACAACCCCCTGAACCCGTTCAGGTGGACACCACAATCCACAAGGAACATTGCGCTCCATCCAAGGTGTTGGTCTGCACCTGGGTGTATGATGCGGCCCAATGATGAAGCATGACACTACCAAGTGTGTGAGGGCAGTACTAAGACATCCGTTGATTTTCCCACGTGTAGCGTCCAGCACAGTTATTTATGTTTCTGATTGTTTCTCTGTCGTGTGAGACTAATCACTTGGTCTTTAATAATTGGTTATGACTCCTACACACTCTGCTGGGTATCTTTTCCAACCACCACTTCCTAGGAAATGTTAAAACTCCCTCTGGCTTGGTCAGATCATGCTGTCCTTTTTGACTTCACATCACTTCCTGCTCCCCTAGCCAAACCTTCTTAAACTTTATCGCGGGCATAGCACAAAGCAGAACCATTGGTGTTCACCCAACTCCTGGATTCTACATTTCCCAAGTCCTCCATCGACAAAGCTGTCTCTAATTATAATTCTTGGGTTAACAAGATCTCCTCCTCTCTCACCCCTCTAAAAAAAAAAAAAAAAAATCAAGATTAGAAAACATCACATCTCCGCCCCCTGGTTCTTTGAAGACCTTAGGTCTTTAAAGCAGACCTGTAGAAGGCAGGAAAAGCGATGGAGAAGTGATTATGATTAAGGCTCCCTGTTTTCTGTTTTTACTGATTTTTTTTACAGATGAATACAGATCGAAAACCATTTATTTCCCCGCCTGTATTTATTTTTAAATGTGGATAAAAACGGAGATTGTTGTTTTTTTTTTGTGATTCTAAATACTTTCAATCATGACTACCAGACCAATAGCTCTGTTGATCAAAAGGTAAGGGGTTAAAAAAAAAAGTAATTTTAGTAAAGATGCACAACCTTGATATTAAAATGTGTATGTTTTCTTATAAGAGCATATTTTATCATCCGAGTGTGTTTATATCCCTGAAATCTGTCAGTCATTCTGGCATGAGTGCATATTTATTGGTCAAATAAATGTAGAAATATACTAATTTCTGATAATTTTTCTCACAAAACCCAAAATAAATATGGATAAATACAGATACAATTAGCAAAAAATAAATATAGATAAATACAGACGGAAATGTCAAAAACAAAATATACCATAAAACCGGGAGCCCTAATTATGATGAACCAATAAAAACCGAATACAAGAGATGTTTGGCACACTATAAATTCTCACTTCGGAAAGCTAAAATTGCCTTCTACACCTCTAAAATACAATCAGCATCCAATTCATCAAAAGACTTGTCTGCTACTATCAGCGAACCTTTTCCAGCCCTTCTACTTCCATAGCTCCATCTCAATCTTTCTGCAATTCACTTGCAGATACCTTTTGTGAAAAGGTGGAAAGTGTTTAACGCTTTTGCATCCACTACCTCTTCAGCATCATTACTACATTCTTCTAGTCCATCTTCCAAGTTACTTGCTTCCCTCAACAGCTTCATCCCTCCTTCCAATGATGAGGTGATAAGAATGTTGCAGCTCGCCAAATCAGGATCACCATTGGACCCTTGTCCTCTGAGTATGATCAGCCTTGCTGCCCCATCGTTAGATCCATGTCTGACAGACATCTATCAGCAGATATGCATATCGGGTGTCTTCCCATCCCAATAGAAGAAAGTCTCCATTCGTCCTCTGTTTAAAGAAAGAAAAAAAAAACCTTCAGTAAATCCAGCAGAGCCTAATAGCTGGCCTCCCACTGCCAGCGAAGGTGATTGACAAAATCTTGAATGCACAATTGATGGAACACATTCTAAACATGCCCCCCAGTTCGGATTTCGGTATGCACATAGTACCGAAACGGCTCTTATCAAGGCTACCGATGATATCCAGGAAACTCTTGACCAAGGAAATAGCGCTGCCTTAATTTTACTGGAGCTCTCGGCGGCCTTTCATACAGTTCACCACGGACCGTTACTTGACCACTTGAATAAGTGTGTGGTGTCCAGAACTGTCTGGAAGCTGCTTAAATCTTTCCTGACTGATCAAAAGCAGTCCGTGTGTCTCTGAGACTTCACATCGCTCTTTCTTTCTTTCCCATGCAAGGTTCCACAGGGATCCTCGCTGAGACCCACTTTATTTAACCTCTGTTATTCCACTGGCAGAACTGATCCATTCTTTTGGTTTCACCCTAACCTCTTACACAGACGACACACGCACTGAGGCTGCCTTAGCTGAAGTATCGGAGGCTATCCGCGAGTGCTTGGATGCTGGCGGGAGTGCAGCCCTTATCCTTTTGGATTTGTCGGCTGCATTCGACACCGTCCCTCATGCTTTGTTACTAACCTGGTTAGCTGCTATCGGCATAACGGGCCAAGCCTGGAAGTGGCTGGAATCTTTTCTTACAGCACGTTCGCAACAGGTCTGGCTCCCACCTTTTGCGTCTCCTCCTCAGCCTGTTTCCACTGGTGTTCCTCAGGGCTCCTCACTGAGCCCCTTGCTTTTCAATCTTTACGTTACGCCTCTGGTTCAACTGGCCGAGAAAGGGGGAGCTAAGGTCGTTGCATACGTCGATGACACTCAGCTCCTGTTTACATGGGATAAGACTGACTTTTCCACATCCAGAGTGCAGAGTTGTTTGTCAGCCGTCTTCCAATGGTTATCGTCCGCCCAGTTGAAATGTAATGAGGAAAAAACTGAAATTTTGCTCTACGGCAAATTTCCTCCCAATTTTAGGGATTCCATTTGGCCCCCAGCTTTTCCTCCTCCAGCTTGCACGGGTCTTCCAGTTAGAAACCTAGGTATCTGGTTTGACGAGCAGCTGTCCTTCCTGCCTCAGATCAATAAGCTTACAGGTTGCTGTTTCGGCATACTCAGATCCCTGAGAAAGTTTCTACCTCTGTTGCCTAGATCAGCCAAGGAGACGGTAGTCTGGGCTCTGATTCTCTCCCGGCTCGACTATGCTAATGGTCTCTACATTGGCCTACCCGATTACTTGTCGAAAAAACTCCAGGTAATCCAGAATGCTGCGGCTCGGCTGGTGGTTAATCTTCCTATCAGGAATTGTATTTCTCCTTCGCTTCGTCAACTACAGGGAGCCAGTGTAGTTGACGAAGCGAAGGAGAAACACAATTCGTGTTGAATTTAAGGCTTTGGTCATTGCCCATCGTGCCCTCTATGATGGAGGACCTTCCTATCTTAAGCATTTTTCCTTCTACCAGCCTACCAGGCTTTTGAGATCTTCATCGCAGCTTCTCGCTTCTACCCCCGGAGTTCGCCTTCAACATATGGGGGGTAGATCTCTTGCCTTTAAGGCCACTAAGCTGTGGAACGCCCTGCCGCTATCTCTGCGCGCTATTCAGGACTCCAATTTGTTCAGGAAACATCTCAAAACTCATCTGTTTTAATCTATTGTCCCATTGTCCTTGTGGCTCGCGCCGGGACACTCTTAGGAGTAGCTGAGCGCGTTATAAATTTTCCATAACATAACAAATCATCATCTCACTTTCACAGGAAAAACAAGATGTTGCTTCCAATTTTTGGAACTGCATGAGAGTAGTCCGCATCTGGATGTCGTCCAACTGTCTTAAATTCAACCAATGCAGAGGTGCAACTCTTCGGAACTCAGTCCTCTTTCTGGTCCCATAAATGGTGGGGAATTAGGTCCTCTTCCACTAACCGTTAAATCAGTAAGAAATCTTGGGAAGTTAAAATTAACACAGATCTATCTTGTACAACTCTGGAAAACCTGGTCTCATCTGCTGATTTTTTCACTTTAAGATTAAGATTTTGCAGCTGGTGGCCTGTGCCGAAGACGTAGAAGGGAGGTCTAGAAGGAATAATCTGAGTCATGTGCATTCCTGAAGGAGCAGAAGGCTCCATGCCAAGGAAATTTGTGTGGGACTGGCTGACCAGCCAGGTTCCCAAAGAAGATATGTCTAGCTGCTTCATTATGGAGCAAGCACAGAGAGTGCGGATTGCTAGGCCCCGTCGACACCCCTCCTCAACCATTTATTGTGTGAGTCCTCAACTATGCCAATAGAGACGCTATCCTCAGGGCGGCACGCATACCTGGCCAACTGACATATCACTCCCCAGAGATCATATTTTCAGACTATAGCTTGAAAGTACAACAACAATGCCGTTCCTTCCAGGAAGCTAAGCAAAAACTGAGCGCCATGGAGATCACTTGCATGCTTTTATTTCCAGCCCGCCTGAAAGCAATCTTTCAGGTCAACAACTTCTTTTTTGACTATTCAGAGGTGGTCTGGGACTGGATAGAGGAGAGACCTCCACTTGTTCCATACTGCTTGGGGGCTTCGCTGTTCTGTTGATCAGAACCCCCATAACTCTATTTTGGTTTGGGATGGTTTGTGTTTGGGGGGGGGGGGGGGTGGTTTGTGTTGGGGTGGGGGATTTGAGTGATAGGGTTGTCACACATCACAAAAAAGCCCTGTTGGCTTCGGTCCCTAGTCGCACCACGAAAACTACTACCAGTTCACGAAATAGGAGGGGGGGGGGGGGGGGGAGTTGTGGGAGGAGGGGGGTGTTTAGGTATTGTTTTTGGTTGTGTTTTTATTTCAGGTGCATTAGTTAGGCACAGCTGTAGGTGGGACATACACAATCCTCAGACACACTTAGGCCATGGCTGACCCCACTCATCAGAGGGGCCCTAGGCAAGAGCACATGGCCCTTAATACATCTGTCCTGGAATATTAACAGGATGTTTAATAAAAATCAAAAGAGAGGAGGTGCTCTGAGCAGCCCTGAGGACGAATGTGGACATAGTGATGCTTCAGGAAACCCATCGTTTGGGCAATTAATTGCCCTTTTCAGCCCTTAAACTTTACACCCAGGTGTACGACTCTGGATTCCACTGTGGCTTTCGAGGCACAGCTATCTTAATTCGGGGACATGTCCCCTTTGCAGTCTCCAAGGAATGGAACGATGGCCTGGGCCACTATGTAGCGGTGTTGGGCACACGCCACAGACACCCCCTCTCATTGATCTGTGCACCTACCCCACGGACTTCCTGGTTAAACTTCGGGGCCTTATATGGGAACTGCCAGAGTCGCCACTGTGGCGACTTTAATGTGGTGTGCGATAGCACCCTAGACCGTTCTTTGACCACTACTGGGGTTGGTGCAGTCCTACACTCTTTGCTTTTTGCACGCAACTGGAACCTGACAGATGTGTGGCTGGGACACCACCCCAGAGAGAGAGAGAATATACCTTCTACTCTGGAGCACACCACTCCTTTTCCAGATTAGACTACATTTTCATGAATAGCCGGGAGAGTCATCGGGTCCTTTTTTTTTTTTTTTTAATTTTTTTTATTAGAAACCGATGGTACACAATAAAATACAGACAAGGGCCTACAACCACCAGGGCCGGCCGCTATAGAGCCCGAGGGCCCACAGTGCAACGCCACACATTCAAATGAACCAGAGGCAAAGCTCCTGGCAGTTCGTGAGCACATGTAACAGGCCGTGGCCATAGGCCAGGAGCAATCGGAAAAAACAGTTTCATTTTCTATTAAATATAAAACACACTCAAGGCAATGAGAGTCCGAAATAGCAGCGTGCTCTTCCCAGGACGGGGAACAACGGACAGTATTCAAAGCAGTTCTTGTCTGGAAGCGGTAGAGGGGGGCAACGGGAGAACAAAGCATGGGACACACCTCACACCATCCCGCAGAATGCGCGGCTAGGGGGACAAAGCAATATCGACCTCCAATGGTAGAGGCGGGGTGCAGATACGTCCACGATATAAATTCCATGGACCCCATACCTTAGTCCATTTCCCTGGCTTGCCTCTCGCCACATACACCGTCTTTTCCCTAAACATACACCAGTCCATATTCTCCTTCCATACCTCGATCGTGGGCGGCCTTGGGGAGCCCCATAGTTGTGCAATGTTACGCTTAGCCACCATGTACCCCAAGGTCACCCACTGCGTCTGTGCCGCGTTACAATCATTCGGTTCCCAGACATTTGACAAACACCTCCTAGCCTCTGGCAACAGAGCAACGTGCGTGACCTCCTCCATTACGGTGTGGATACCGTTCCACAATCGCACAACCTCCGAACATTCCCATAAGATATGAAGAAAGGTACCCGGCAGGCCACATCCACGCTTACACAGTCCATCCATCGAGTAACCCATACGCAGCAAACTGGGCCCCGTGACATTCACTCTATGAAGGATCTTCAGCTGTACAAATCGTAAGCGGGCCGGGATCGCCACCTCTTTCGGGGAGGCCACCGCCGATACCCAGTCCTCATCGTCCAGTTCCAAGCCATCGCCCGTCCATGCCTCCCGCAGACGGAGCAGCAAGTCCGCGCGATCATTAATGAGTTTCTTATAAATCAGAGAAATAGTGCTGTCGGGCACGTAGCCATCCAACACTCCATCCTCTAGTGGGGAATACTCTGGGATAGCAGCAACGTCCGGAAAAACCGAACACAGCGCATGGTAGACTTGAGCATACCGGAAGTAATCTCTATCGTTTAATTTATATTCAGTTTTAAGCATTTCAAACGTTTTGAAAGACCCCTTCGCCCAAAGATCACCCACCTTACATATACCAATCATATCCCATTTCTCAAAGCCTTTCGATCTCCACAAACAGCCCAACCGCCTAGAGGAATACAACGGCGTCGCCAGAGTCAAGCGATCCCTCCACCCCATCGCAGCATTCGCCGCGTGCCACACACGTACCGCAACCTGCGTGGGTCCTGTCAACCGGGTGTCCGGGGTCACCGAGTACAGCGCCCTATTATAGTCCCCACCCGGGAGCAGGAATTTATCCATCTCGAAGGCCGGATTCAAGGCAGGACCGTATATCCCGTGGTTCACCGCCACCAACTGAGACGCCCAATAGTATCGTTTAATATCGGGGAGGGCGACCCCCCCCATCGTACCAAGGGAGCGTCAACTTGGCGAGAGACATCCGCGGCCGCCCATCCCAAAACAGTTGGCGCTGAAGACCCTCCACTTCCCGGAAATAACGGGCTGGCACGACGTCTAGAGTATTTTGCAAAGCGTACAAGAAGCGAGGTAGCGACATCATTTTAAACAATGCCGCCCGTCCGAGCGGCGAAAGCGGAAGTCGTCGCCACCTCGCGGCGTCGGCCTTCAATCGCTGAAGGGGAGGGAGAAGGTTTCGCTCATAGCGGACCGCGGAATCCAGTGAGATAAAGATTCCCAAGTATTTGAACCCCAGGGTAGCAATCTGGATAGGGCAATCCCGTGGCAGGAGGGGGGCCTCACCCGAGAGGACATAAACACACGACTTGGCCCAGTTGATGACCAGGCCGGAGTTGCGACCAAAAGAATTCAGTACGTCCACCAATACAATTAGCGACTGTCGGGGAGAGGTGAGATACAGAAGGATGTCATCCGCGTAGAGGGAGACACGGTCTTCAAACTCCGGCGTCCATCTAATGCCTCGCAACGACGGCTCCCAACGCAACCAGGCGGCGAGAGGCTCCAGAGAAAGTGCAAAGAGAAGGGGTGATAACGGGCATCCCTGCCGCGTACCTCTCCCCAGTGCGAAGGGAGCCGACACCCTACCATTCACCACCACCTGAGCCAGTGGGTCAGCATAAAGTAATTTTACCCAACCAATAAACTCAGGGCCGAACCCAAATTTCGCCAACACAGCCCAAATATATGGCCACTCCAAAGTGTCGAACGCCATAGTAGCATCTAAAGATGCCAAGATGGCCGGCTCACGTATAAATTCCGCTCTAGCCAGCACGCCGTGCAACCGCCTCAAATTTAGAGCGGTATTCCGATGGGGTATAAAACCGGACTGATCCTGATGAATCAAGTCGCCAACGACCCGAACCAGTCGATTAGCCAATACCTTAGCCAGAATTTTGGGTTCTGCGTTCAACAGCGATATGGGCCTATAGGAGGCGCAGCGGTCTCGCGGCTTCCCCTCTTTGTGTATCACAACTATGTTGGCGAGGCGTTGGTCAGGGGGGAGGAAGCCCGCCGCACGTGCCGCGAAAAACATGTCCCGAAGATACGGCGCTATCTTATCGGGACGCAACTTATATAGTTCGATGGGAAGACCATTAGGACCCACAGCTTTACCCGATGCGAGTGGCTAGAGCGATCTCATCTGACGACAACTTCGCCTCCATCAATACTGCATCAGCCTCCGATAGGGTTGGCAATGCAATGTCTCTAAGCAACAGATGAGAATCCTCCTCCGAACGCACAGAAACCGGAGAGTATACCCCGCGGAAATGAGCCGCGAAGCAGTCAACGATGTCCACCGGGTCAGTCACACGCACTCCATCCATTCTCTCCACAACGGGCACCACCCTGCTCGCTCTCTCCTTCTTATCCAACCAAGCAATCAACTTTCCGGCCTTATCCCCCACATCATACAGTCGTCCCTGCTGCTCTCTACTCATCCCTTTAGCGGCTTCTGTGACTAGCGCTCTATAATCTGATTGTTTGAGGCTGAGAACATGCAATTTCTCATCAGTAACTCCCCGCTCCAAGTCCTCCTCCTTTTCAGCTATTTCAGTTTCCAAGCGAACCACCTCTGCTCTCTCGCACCTCTTAGCATGGGAGATAAGGGACAAGGCCTGCCCCCTGATCACCACTTTATAAGCCTCCCATAGGGAGACGGCCGACGACACCAACCCCACATTATCATTGAAGTAGTGGTCAGTGGACTTGACCAGTTCCGCGCGGATCTTAGGGTTACGTAGATACCAGGGACTAATGGGTGCCACTCTCCCCTCTGCCCCAGGGACAACCCTCAGTTGCAACCATATAGGGGAGTGGTCAGAAATACCTCGGGCTAAATGACGCACCTCCCCAATCATCCCAGCTTGGATCGCCGGCATAAGCATGTAATCCAGTCTCGAGAGACTCCCATGGGCCCCCGAGTGAAAGGTATATTGCGCCTGTCCCGGGTGCATCAATCTCCAGCAATCTACAAGTCCCAAAGTATCCAAAAAGCCACCCAACCAGGCCTGAGCCCTAGGGAGATCCCTGGGGGGGTGACGGTCCTCCAACCCGGAGACAACAGCATTAAAATCACCCCCCAACACCAGAACCCCCCCCAGGGAGTCCCAGGACCAAACGCCCTAAATCAGCAAATGTTGCCGTCTGTAACCCCGGAGGCACATACACAGCCACGAGCGAAATAGTCCTACCCTCCCATCTCCCCACCAGTGCCACATAGCGCCCCCTATCATCGTGAAGCACCTCGTCCACTTCCAATGGGAGAGAGGCCCTAACCAAAATGCCCACTCCCCTAGAGCCAGAAGTGAAACCAGAGTGAGCGGCAAGGCAATAGCCCCTCCTATTTAGGGCATGGAAGGAGTTCCCAATCAAATGTGTCTCCTGCAGGAAAACAATGTCGGGCGAAATCCGCTTCAAAAACTGCAACACCACCCCGCGCTTGATCCTGTCCCCCAGTCCATTCACATTCCACGAAAGGATTTTCAATCCCCTACCCCCCATCCCACTCCCGTGCAGGATACCCACATCCCGGGAAGCACAACCCGAATAAGTCAGCAGCGAACTTCACATTGCCTTGCGAAACAACCAATCCCCAACAACCCCCCTCCCCCACAATCCCCAAACCACAACTCCCCCCTCCCTGCACCCCTGCTTGAGCCCAAACAGCCCCCCCAACTCGCAGTGTGCCTGTCGCCCTAACATATACCACAAAAAGAACCCCAGAAGGAGGAAAGGACCCCAATAAGCTCCCCACAACCCCCAGGCATTTGGAGGGCATATTGTGCCAAACTAGGGTCCAGTTGAGCCAAGGTACAAAACGTCACCAGTCCAGTCCATCACCAGGAACCAAGTTCTAGTCCTGCTCCACCAAATCCCGTCCGCTCTCCGCCATCCGACTGTCTCGACCCTGTCCCCGAGGCAGGGCATCCAACCAGTCTCCAACCGCCTCCAGACGGTCGAAAAAGTGGGAACGACCCTGGAACTCAACCCGCAGCCTCGCCGGGAATAACATCGCATATTTCAGCTCCATGTCCCTCAAGCGCCGTTTGACACCCAAAAATCCCAGCCGTTGTTTCTGGACCGCTTGCGTGAAATCCGGGTAAAAGCTGACATTGGAGTTCTCAAACTTCAGCGGCCCGGCTACCATCGACGCCTGAAGGATAGCATCCCTATCCCGAAAGTTAAAGAGTCGGGCGATTATAGGCCGCGGGGGAGCACCCACCTTGGGCGCACCACCCGGAACCCTGTGGGCCCGCTCCACCGCAAAGAACTTGCTCAGTCCCTTGGGCGCGAGACGATTGGTCACCAGATCCTCCACAAAAAGATCCGCAGCAGATTCCTCCGATCTTTCTGGCACTCCAATGATACGAACATTGTTCCGTCTAGCCCTGCTTTCGGAGTCCTCAAGTCGACGGTCCGTCAGGTCACTGGCTAGCCGCAACCTACGGACCTCCGTCTGCAGGGCGGCCACGTCCACAGTCTGGCTCGACGCCGCTTGACTCAAGGAGTCGACCCGCTCGTTAGTTTTGGACAGGTCTGCCCTGACCAAATTCACATCGATCAGGACCGCGTCCAGTTTTATGAGCCAGGGTATCAAACTGCTGACCCACAGTGGTCTTCATCTCCTCAATGGTGCCCATGACGTCCAGCAGGGTCAATTCCGACGACGGGCCTGAGACCTCCTTAGACCTCTCAGGCGATTTATGCGAGCCACCAGGGGATCCCTTTGCCTGCGCATATCGATCCATGTTATTGACCTGGGTATAGGCACCTCTCCGGGTTGACTTGGGTTTCGACTTGTCTCCGTCTAGTCTCGCCGCCATCGTCCGGAGGCCACCAAGGCTGGCACCCGCCCGCACCAGGAAAAAGGGACCAGGTAGCTAATTCAGTTGAACACAGCCGTCGCCAACAGTCAGCTCATGTATAGTCCGAGAGTCAGGCCAGACACTTTGCCGTCCGCGCCCCTCTGGAACACCAAAGTCTCTCAGCCGATATCCGAGAACAAGCTTGAAAACGAAAGTGAAAGTGCGGGGTCCGTGGCAGATCAAGCCCAGCCAGCCGCTGTTCACTTCGTACCCGGGCACTTCACCAGCTCGAGATCGGGACCAAGGCAAGAGCAGGCCGCAAACTTCGGAGTGCAACCAGTCCGGGTCCCGGCGTCCGATCTGAATTTGGAAAACGGGTGGCACCTCAGCGCAAGTTCATCTGAATAAGCCCGTCAAATAAACCAGGATTAAGTCAGGATAGACGTGGGAGGTTGCGGAGGCCCTCGAGAGCCGTAAGCCTACACAGCCATCTTGGTTGCGCGCTAGGCTCCTCCTCAGTCATCGGGTCCTTGATGTTAGATTGTTAGTCCAGGGACTCTCTGATCACTCGCTGGTAGTAACAGAGCTAGCATGAGGCCCTAGGAGAGTCTAGATGAGATGGCACCTAGTTGCTCAGCACATGGATTTTCATTTTGAAATTTTATGTAACAACTGAAATTTCATTTAACATCTGCATTTTATGTTTAATGCTTTATAATACATCTAATAACGGGCGTGTACTAAATATCGTAAGGGTGGGCGGAGTAATCTAGTAACAATTAGGTGCGGGTGTCGTTATTTGAAAATCATTGATGGTCTCAATTGAATGATGTTTTGGTACAACCTAGTGGAGGATTATGGGTTCCGTAGTGCAGATGTCAAGGGGAGGGGTCTGACGAGTTGAAAAAGGGAAGCGGGTGTGAGAGTTGGAAGGCGGTTTTTGAAAAAGGAGGAATGAGATCGGTACATACACTACAGGTACGGGAGTGTTTCCATGAGGTTTGGTTTAACGAGTACGGGGCAGTTTGAGCATTGAGGCAGCGGGGTGACATTCTCACTAGGTTTATAATATGGTTCACAATGTGGGATTGAGAGAGAGAAGAATGGGGTGGTATTGCATTTTGGTTTTACGTTGGTGGCCATTAGAGGGAGAACGCCGATTGAGGCATTTTATAATGCACACATTAAGAGCAAATCACTAAGACAGTATGTAACATGTTTTGAAAGTTTTAAACATATTGTCTAAAGTTGTTGTTTATACTTGTAGTGAACCCCTGACGAAGGGCGATGAAGCAGCCCGAAATGCATTGGGAATTACATACTACTGAGGATGGAATATGTATATGTCCTGCTTTAGTGTAAAGGCCTGGATGGGCATACCTACAGCATCAGATTTTTATACGTAAATTGGATTTCATGTGACAGAATAAACTGGGGAAAAAAATCAAAAGATTGGAATAACATGAATAAAAAGATTGAACAGAAATAATTGTGGCACAGTTTTTGCGACGCAGCAGTGCTCCCGGCATGGGAGCGATAATACGCTCCCTAATAACTGTACCTAGACCGCTGGTACCTTCAAAAGGACAACTTTCAGGAGTTGTACCAACACACGTGCCAGCAATACTTTGCCAACAATAGGGGATCAGCTACTCCAAAGGTCAGAAGGACAGGGATCTGCGGAAGGTCAGGGACCTCGAGGACCGCATACCTAAGTTACAGCGCCAATACATGACATCGCAGCATGAATCCCTCTTGAGTGACTCGCTACATTTTCAGAGCTTGCTCCAACAGTAGCTCCCCAGGAGGCAAGGGGAGGTGTGGCTGCCCACCCACAGCAGAGTCCACTAATGGGGAGAATAGACCAGGAAGACGGTGAATTGGCTGTGCACCCTCAGAGAGGTGGGAGCCCCAGTGGCTTACTTGCTGATATTTCACAGGTGACTGAGTGAATACCTTTGCAACCTAATACAGTGCGTACCCCTTGAGTACCTGTGCAGCCCTACTCCAAGCTGTATCAGATTTGTTTGCTGATGCCTCGCCTGACTTCCTAAGAGCCTGAAACTCTGGTGGCAGACATTACCTGCGATGAGCGGTTTGCAGCCCTGACTCCGCTGCGCTCTGGCAAAGTGCCGGGTCCAAATGGCTTTCCAGCAGAATTGTCACCTGGTGTGGCTACATACTGGCCCGCTACTGCCAGCAACCTTCCAGGAGGCCTTTGTGAAAGGATAACTGCTCCCAGATCTTAGAACTGCAGAGATTGTGGTAATATCAAAGCTGGGTATGAGGAGTACTCACTGCGAGGATTTCAGGCCATTCTTTCTCTTGAATTCAGAAGCGCAAATCTGGCCCAAAATGCTAGCCACCCATTTAGCGGAAGTCATTACTCACCTAGTCCACCCTGATCAGTCCGGGTTTATGCCCCACCAAAATACCTAAATAACAAAACAAGCGCCAATGCTGTATGTGTTTCACCTATGATTTACGTAGTGAACTGAATAGAACAGGGACACTAGCAACCACTTTGTCGTTGGATTTAATCCAAGAAATGTTTACCATTTTATATACACTGCATTTTTTTGTTAATAAAGCAAGCTCATTACAACAAGAGACAACAAAATCAGACAACATTATCGCAACAATAACATTTCACCTGAATTTGATACAATTTGACACCTGTGCAAAAAGAGAACTGTGCTCTACCTTACATGCATCTCAATCATACAACACATTCAACCTCACTAGACAAAAAAACACATTATAATAACAATATATACAATATACATACAGGCCATCAATATCTAGCAATTAGCATAGTCATAAATCAATAAACTGTTTTCTTAAAGCAAAGATTGGCCAAAAGCGGAGAGGGGTCTACGCGTTTCGAATCCCACAGTATGCTGGGATTCTCATCAGGACCAACGTGTAGCTGCAACAAATCAGAAAACAGAGAAGTTCTTTAAGCGAGTGACCCAACTCTAATGTGTGATAGCTGCATATGTTCAAAAGGGCTCTTACCTAAAAGTGTAGCAGGCCGAATTGTTCTCTAAGGTGTTACTACTTCATACCGACACCTAAATGCAATAAGGACCAAGGACGAATCAATTTATATGTTTATATGGCCAAAAGGACAACCAAAGGAAGGACCGATCAATCAAGGACAACGCACCTTATTTGTAGAGTTGTAATAAGCCGGGGACCTGGGCCAGAAAGGTTCTTTGTCTTCGTAGCTTTGTTTGGATCAACAAATGCCCCAACACGGCGTTCGCGTATTCTAAAAAAACCAAACACGCTGCGTGTAAGTGTGTCTCTCGGTTCGTACAGCTCGGTATTATTTGTATAAATCTTGACGTGGAACTTATTTTCTTACCTCGGTACTGGGGGCAAGGGGAGTGGCCTTTTTTCACTCAATTTGGAAAAAGCGATTTCTATGGAACAACGGGCGACTTGGCTGGCGTGGAGAATGAATCTCAGCGTCCGTTAAATCTGAAAGAATGGACGGATGAAACAACCCAATGAGCAAATGTCCGCGTCTCAATCGTGAAGTTTGCGCGTGGCCGTCATGGGGGTATCAAAGCCATTTTACCTGGAGGAGCGTAGATGCTCGTGTCCTTTTTCCTCGGTAGCTGGCCTCAGGACTGATGTAAGCTGCAGGCGGCCATTGCCGGCAGACGTATTTAGACGTTTTCTGGCGCTCGTTCCTAAACTACAAGTGATATGGGAGTTGTAGTTTTTTTGGAAAAAATCAGAATTTCTGTATGAATTTCTCTTTGTATCGCTCCATGATGGATGAGCGTAGGTGCTTCCTTGGTTTGTTTGGCTGGAACGTTTAGTTAATTTTGGCAACCACATAATGGGTGGTTTGTGAAATCAAGGACATCAGATGGACTACAAGTATGGTGGAATATGTAGTTGTTTATAGAACACATTGCAATTGGAACCAGTCTACCCATCATTTATTATTGTGTAAATAGAAACAACAATTCACTGGTTCATAGATTGTAAATTTCCGAGAGTTCATTCAATCCATCAGTAGACGTATTGAATTTAATTATGAGCATGGCTTCTCTTTTAAGTAGTTTGGCGTCCAAGTCGCCACCTCGCTGGTCGCGTTCCACTTTCGAAATGACTGTCCATTTTAGTTCCTGTTCTGTATGGTTATTCAAATGCCAGTGATTAACCAGTGGGGCATTTTGCACCTTTTTACGGATCCTTGATTTGTGTTGTTGAATTCGATTTCGTACCTCCTGATTGGTCTTACCAATATAAAGTTTGTTGCATGGACAACGAATGCCATATACTACAAATTTTGATTTGCAGTTGGAAAAGGTCTCGTGTTTCCAGTGTTGACCATTATGGGAAAACAAATTTCCTTCCACAGTAGAATCACAGCAGACACATGTCCCACATTTACGGTGTCCTTGTATTGGTGGGAGGCTCAGCAAATTTCGTAAATCAGAATCTTTTGTTCTTGGAAGTGCTGCCCGCACTATCTGATTGGCAATACTTTTGTCCTTCTTAAAGGCAAATAAAGGAACTTCGTTTAGTGTTTTGTCCAAGGGCTTTACTAAATGCCAATTTTGTTTTATGGTCTTTTTGAACCAATTGGATGTTGGACAAAACGTGGATACGCATACAATTCTCTCGGATGTCGGTTTCTTGCGTCTCTCAAGTAGAGTTTCACGAGGTGTCCACCAGGCCCGTTTAATGGCTCTTTTCAAAAGTTTTTTTGGATACCCTCTCGCTAGTAGATTTTCTTTCAGTTTTTCTGCATGGAGGAAATATTCATCTTTGAATGAACAATTTCTTCGAACACGTAAAAATTGCCCATAGGGCAGATTTTCCCGTAGACTGCGTGGGTGGTTGCTTGAAAAATGCAACGCTTTGTTTCTGTCCGTTTCTTTTTTGTATAATGTGGTCATTAAACATCCATTTGTTGGATATACCTCAACGTCCAGGAATGCCATTTTGGTTTTTGAGTAGTTCATGCTGAATTGTATGTCAGATGTTCTATTGTTAAGCCAATTTAAAAATGCTTGTAGCTGTTTTTCTTCCCCGGTCCAGATCATAAAAACATCATCGATGTACCGAAACCAACTGTTGATGGAATCTACAAAGGGATTGTTATTGTAAACAAATTGGTCTTCATATTTAGACATGTAAAGAACTGCTAGTTCCGGGGCAAAGGGACAGCCCATAGCCACGCCTTTTACTTGGTAAAAGAAATCATTTTGGAAACAAAAATAGTTGTTCTGTAAAGCGAAGGTCGCTAATTCCATAATGAATTGAGTGGGAATTTTCTCGGGTTTTGGTCTACTGTCCAGGAATGCTTGAATGACCGCTAGTCCTTCGTCCTGTGGAATTTCCGTGTATAGTGATGTGACGTCTAGAGTCACTAGAAAATGCGTGCTTTCATCAAAAACCATTGTCTCGAGCTTGTTCAAAAAATCGGTAGTGTCCTTTAGATAAGATTTCACTTCGCTCATGAATGGTTTTAGGAAGAAGTCGACAAATTTCGAAATGGGTTCTGTTAACGATTCACACCCGGAGACTATTGGTCTCCCCGGCGGATGGTGTTGGTCTTTGTGTACTTTGGGTAGTACATAGAAGATGGGAATTCGAGGGTGTGTGTTCTTTAAGTATTCGTATTCTTTTTTTTTTTCCCAAAAATCCTTGGTCAAACCATCTTTGGAGCATATGGAATAATTTGCCTTGAAGTTCACCTGTAGGGTCTTTAGATATCTTCCTATAGCAAAGCTCGTTAGAAAGTTGTCTGTTAACTTCTGTGATATAGCTTTCCTTTGCCCAAATCACAATCGATCCGGCATAATCTATGAAGAATTCATAATGCAATTGCCCTGAGTAGGACCTTCCAAGGTCATAGAGCCCTTCTGCCCATTGATTTTCAGGAGTCTTTCGATTCGGTGGCCTGGACGTTTTTGTTTGCCCTTCTGACCCAGGTTGCATTCAGTGTGAATATTGTGCAATATGTGTGCCTTCTTCAAATCAATTTGGTGGCCTGGGTGCTGTTCAGAAGGGGTGGTATCAGAATGGTTCCTGGTAGCACTGGGGACCCATCAGGGCTGTCCCTTGTCACCTCTGCTGTTTGCACTGGTGATAGAGCTGCTTGTGGCATGGGTGAGGGATGACTCACTTTTTAGGGTCTTCCAGTGGACTGGGGAGATGAGCAACAGGATTTTGTTCTACGACAATGACGTTGTCTTGTTTTTGGATGAGCTATATGTGTTGGGTATCTTCGGATCCTACTCTAGCCTTCTGATGAATGCCCTAAAATCTGCACTTTATCCCACTGCTCTCTGCCCAGTGCATATGCTGTGGGTGACTGGGATACCGGTCCTCCCCCTTAGGTTTAAGTACCTGGGGGTCTTTGTCACCGATGATGCAATGTGATCCTTTGAATGGACTTAATCATACTATCCCTAGGGGCTCCTGGGGGAGGGAACTAGAGACGTGGGGTGCTGGGCGCAGGCCAGCCTTCAACATAAAATGTTCAACACAAAATGGGGCCGGTCCCAGAGTAGTGACCAAGGTGCAAGGGACTTAAGTTGTGAGTGTGGGCATCTCACAAAATGTGATGAACTGGTCTCACACACCACCTGGTGTCATGCTTCATCATTGACCAGTCCTCGCGCCCCCCCTCCAGAAAACTCGGTTTTGTGGAGGGCAGGCATACACCTGACAGGGATGCACTTCTAGACTAAGTGGGGGCCCATAGGGAGTGAGTGAGATTTAAAAACCATGATAGTCACCAAAGTATTTTTTTTTTGTTTAAATCCCTTTTATTGAATTTATACACACAAACAAATTCAACAAAGCAGTTACCAAGTAGTAGGCATTATAAGATATTACATAGCAAGCAGATTACATCATGCACTTCAATGGTTCAGAGAAGGCAGGCCACAAAGGTCATCGTACAAGGCCGGGCAACTAAATGTAGGACATGAGATCGGGTGTATACATCATAACAGAAGTTGGGCTAGAAGTGATTAGTCAGCGTCCTAACAGCAGCGAGAATCAGGCAGAATGTGTTGTATAGATGTCTGCAACAGGGCTAACCTGGCTGACTTAATTTTAGAGCTAAGGAAATCTCTTATAGCAAGGTATGCAGGGTAGGAATAGGTATATTACGCAAGAGGTGCCAAAAGAGGCGAGTGTGTTAGGCGCGGCAAGACATACTGCGGGGCGCCCCTCATTGTTCCCGCTGGGGCTGTTCAAGTTGCGTGTAGGCCTGGGAGCCCGGGTATGTTGTGGCTCCATGCTAGTCAGTTGCCTAGGGGTAGCATAAGCCGACTGTACTCGCCCCGTCTAAAGTCTCCGGTTCATAATGGTGTCTGTGGTGTCTACAACTAATGGTCATGGGGAACCTCAAAGCTGCTGGCCTGCCGAAAACTAAGAAAAGAAAGGGAGAAAATAGAGTAATAGAGGGAGTGGCCCTCCACTGCCAGAGGTCAGGTGGGGGAAGAATAAGAGAGGAGAGGAAGAGAAGGGGAGAGAGCGTGATGTATCAGCTTCCTTGGACCGTAGGGAGTTCAGGAAGGGGGGGAGCCGGGCGCTATGGTTCTGTGGTTGTGTCGTAATGAGTGACAAGAGGGATGTGGATTCCTTCCTTCCTCCAGGGGCGGCTAGTGCATAGGGGCGAATGGGGCATTGCCCCACCAGCCTCTGGACACGTTGCCCCACCAGCCTCCGGACGAGGATCGGGGTCGGAGGAAGACAAGAGACACCTTGAAACTGAAAGGAGACTGGTGGTCTGAGGCTGCGTCACTCTGGTAGGCAGTGGTAGCAGTGCAGCCCCGCCGTGTACAAACACACACACACCCTGCACATGACGTGTGGTGGACATTTGTTCGACTTCAATATCGCCCATGTCATGCATGTGCAGAGAGTGTCTGTGAGGCAGTGGTGAGGGCAAGCAGGCGCTACCTGAAGCAGCTGGTTTTCCAGGACTTCGGTCGGATTTTCGGCTCGCCCTGATCTCTGACGTAGTCACGTAGCTCAGCTCAGAACATTCTTCTAGTTCTAGGTTCCCGCCTCCTCCCCTGACTGGATGACGTTGATACAGAGTCACCCTATGACAAGAGGCGGGATTTCAAGTACTACTTCCTGCGCTGAGTTCGCGTTTCCCTACTTCCTTGAACCAGCTTCAACCCGGTCCGAGAGAAACCCCGTGATCAAGCTGAAAACAGTACTACTTGATTCCCCTTATTGGAGCAGCAGTATCCAGGGTGGAGGGGGTGAGGAAGGAGTTTATTCCAGCCCCACCAGGTAGCAAATGATTCACTTCACCCTTCATGGTAAATCACTAAGTCCTTTTGTCGGAGGTGTTTTGGATGCTGAGCAGTTAGGGGTTAAACAACACCGCTAGCTTGTTATTGTGTTTATTTATTAACCACTTCACCATCAAAATATTTGTTTAACGTAAGCTAGGTGTATTCATAAAATACATAGGCCTACAAGTTATGTTGCAATGCCAGGTGTTTTAAATGAAGTTGGCCCTGTTTACACAACTTGCGCCTCTGTGATGGTGAGGGAGACGTAGATTCGGGTTCAGTCTGCCCGGGCTGCCTTGATGTTCATTACAGCAGCCAGGGGCCCACCGCATCCGGAGATTGATGGGTAGCAGCCGGTGTCAGGTTCCACCGCATGCGGAGATCGATGGGTAGCAGCAGGTGTCAGGTTCGAGCATACCCAGGTCACATTATGCTGCTGACAGTGACCAAAGGTGCCAACTTGTGAAGGCTCTGTCTGCGGAGCCCCCCTGCTCTAGTTTTGAGAGATGCACAGAGCTGTGACTGTGATAGAGCGATTCGCTCTCGGGGTGCCTGCTGCATTGCTGTTGCCACATGAGGCACAGTTAGGAATCTCGGCAGCCGTTCAAGATAGGCCGGGCTGCACTCTTCAGTGCCGACTAGACTGTCTTGCCGCAGAAATCCCTTCAAGCACATTAAAATTGTGAGTATAAATTATTTTATTGTGCATTTTTGAATCGCGGTAAACCCACACGTTGAAAATATGTATTCTTGTGAGTAAATATGTGTACTTGTCAGTGTATTGGGCAAAAAAAACAATCTGACTGAATCAAGCATGAGGGAAACACCTTTGTCGTCACTCTTTATTTACTAATCTCTATTTATTCCAGCGTGCAGGGAGTGTGTGGCAGGCTGGTTTAGTTTATAAAGTTTGTTTAGAAGGGAGAACGGAAACTGTGCATTCTGGCTGTAGGGGAATACAAAATGCGTAATTTGTTTTTGTGCAATTATGATTTTTTGGGGGGGAAAATTGCATGAAATTCTGCAGCAAAATGTGTATTTCAGGGCAGTAATATAACTCTCTAGGGGGGAGTCAATGTTGAGTTCATCAAACTCAAACATGATACTGTAATTCTATGAGAGCTGTACATAGGTTGGAGATGGTGGTAAAATGAGTGCCAATGATAGCCCCGGTTTTAACACTGGCGCTATTTTGGACTCGGGTGCTAAATACAAGCACCTTGTTGGATATAGCACTCCAGGCTACTACCAGCCAAAGGCTAATGACAAAACAATCCCTGCAAAAACTGGTAGACAATGCACGCTAAAGTAATGTGTGCCCACCGTGCTGCATTTGCACCACAGAAGGCCGAAGGTGGGACAGTAGCTCGGTGCTCATCTAGCGAAGGTGTCTCATGTGTGTTAATATAATTTAAAACTTCATTCTTTCTTTGCGACTTTGCTTTTTCGCTCGACACCGACGGGGCACTCCTCCAGCACTTTTACGCCCCGCCATTTTCAAATGTCACCAGCCGCCACTGCCTTCCTCCGCCTGTTTCACCGTCATAGGTTTCCCCTCTTGGGAGCAGAGCATCCGCAAAGAGTGGAAGGGCTCTCAAGCGAGAGGGGACAGATCGAGCGTGTTCCAACCGAGAGATATGTGAGACCAAGGGCTGCCAGGTGCGTTCAAATTTAGCATCTTGTGTGCCAATCCATGGGAAAGAAGTTTCATCGCCATGACATGCCAGAGACTTGTAAGCCAGACCGAGGGCGGGGGAGTGCACGTTTTCTTCCAATTAAGTGCAATGACCTGTTTTTCAGCAGTGAGCATGTGAAAAATCAAGCGCCTGTCCGTGTATCATTGCTTCAAGAGATGTTGGACGGAGCCCCAGAATGATTATCCCCGGATCACTGGACAAGGGGAACCCCACTACCTCCTTAATGTGGCCCAGTACCTCTCTCCAGAAAAAATTGATGAGTGGGCATGTCCACCATATATGTGTAGGAAGGAGCCCTGGGCCGTCTGACATCGCCTGCAAAGAGGAGCGAAACCAGGAAACCTCTTCTGGAGTCTATGTGGCCGGCAACTATATGGTATTTAAAAGTAAGTGAACAGTGCAATGGGGAATTACTGTCCCCTCATCGTTGTGGGTGTGGGCAACATGTTTCTGCCATGTGGACACCGGAAACTTTGATCCAGTCCAGTGACGGCCTCACCATCTCGCTGAGAGCAGGTCAGGCTATTTTTCCACATACTTGTAGTGGCCTACTACCTGGTAGAGACTTGATCTATCACATAACCAATTATACCGATCGGCGCCAATTAAGAGCACTATATAAACCACTCTCTCCCCACAGCCATTTATCATCGGGGAGGAGAGGAGCACTGAAAATAGGTGTATTTACGGGAGACGAACCTTGATGTAGTAAGTGGATGACCAGGGGCATGCCTGAAATGGATGTTGGAAAAGCGGGTATTTTCAGGCTTTAACTACCTGCAAATTAAGCCTTAAATGGAGCCTTAAATCTAACCTTTGAAACTGTATGTTCTCAATTTGTTTACCCCATCTAGAGTCTGACTACAGGGGTTTCCCTCTTTGCCCTTCTCTCATGGGGCATTTAGGTTCATGTCCTAGGGTAAGACAGTTAAAACTCTTTCTCACATAGTGTGTGCACAAATGAGGGTCACGTGTTACACACATAGCCACTCACCATTAATGAATTGTGCAAGTGGTTGAATGAACAAATTAGCAGAGTGACCCTAAAGGTTTTTTTATTTTACTTTTGTATTTCTATTTGCTTTTCAGGCTTCAAACTGAGCCCATTCTTTGTGGAGTGACATAGGTCACCCCACCTAGTGGCATCTTATCACCTCAAGGCTGGTAAGAGCGGAGCCCTCCTTTCTTTTCTATTAGATCCTGATGAATGCCACAGACCCACCTGGGCCACACAGCAGAAACATGTCGACCCCACCCACAAAGGTGAGGGGACAGTATTTCCCTATTGCACCGTTCACTTGCTTTTAAATACCATATTGTTGCAGGCCACATTAAAATTAATTTGGTGACAATAATGGTTTTTAAATCTCACTCACTCCCTTTGGGCCCCCACTTAGTTTAGAAGTGCATCCCTGTCTTCAGATGTATTCCCGCCCTCCACCAAACCGAGTTTTATGGGGAGCGAGGACTGGTCAATGATGAAACATGACACCAGGAGGTGTGTGAGACCAGTTCATCACATTTTGTGAGATGCCCAAACTCACAACTTAAGTCCCTTGCCCCTTGGTCACTACTCTGGAACCTGCCCCATTTTGTGTTGAACATCATTTGAATGGAACCTGGCACCCCAGTTAGCTGGCCTTGGCCGTGACGTTAAGTTCTGGTCCACTCTTCTTCTGTCCCTCTTGGGATGCTCTGCTACTTTTAAAATGATCTCCCTGCTGTGCATACTCTATCATTTGCAAAATCATCAGTTCCCAATAGATAAAACTTTCTTCAGTGAGGTCAACTCACAAATCAGACTTACTGTGGGGTGGTGGTGTGCCCCGTATTGCTCTGGAGAAATGCTGCAAACTGGTTGTTGAGGGTCGGATAGCTACTCCTGACATGCTCTTATACTAATGGGTGGTGCACCTGCTTATCGTAAATGAATGGTAATTTGGGGGCCTTGCAGACTTGGTATATGCCGCGGAGGGCTGGATACAGGGCAGCTGAGACCGCCTGCACCTGCTGTAAGGTGGAGCTTTTCCTACAGCTCTCCTACCTGCCACACCAGTGGTGTTTGGGATATAGAACGCGGCCCTGAGGACTGTGGGGTGGGCTGACCATCTCACATTGGAGACCCCTTTGCGGCAGGGCACTAGACTCCCAAAGGTGACGGCCCTACAGGGATTTTCGTCCTAGGATGTCATAGGCATCGCAACATTGGGTGATGTGCACAATGGAACTTCAGGACTTGCAGAGGGATTATGACATGCACCACATGCAGTTCTTCCGATACTTGCAGCCCTGCCACGCCCTTCTCCCTATTATACAATAAGTGTAAGATATCCCCAAATTTTTCCACTGGAGGCTAAAACACTATTGTGTAATGTACCAGATCCAATGGTGGGGTGCGGAGGACGTGGGAGGTGGAACTGAGCCAATTGGACAACAATGAGTGGAGGTAGTCTGTAGACGCCCCCAGAGAGGGGGTTATAGCCTCCCAATTTAGCCTATTCCAGCTGAAAGTGCTTCACAGAGTTTATTATACCAGAGCCAGGCTCCATCACATGGGTTTGGAACATCCAATATATTTTTCACAGGGCTGCCCCCAGAAACACTTTAAGACATGGAAGGCTTGGGCAGACTACAGATACACTTTGAGCCCTGCACGTACAGGCCATGGACTAATGATGGGGAAACTGATACTCTCAATGCACAAACAAGGAGATAGGGCCACGCCCTGCTACAGTGTTGTCTGTGGTTTTGGTGATTTGGCTAATGTGGAAGTTTCACTGCCTTTTGACTATTGTAAACTGTGTGTTATTGTACTTTATACGTGTACTGCGCTTGACGGGCCACTTCTTTCTTGAGCTGTAAAATCAATAAAATGTTGTTAAAAAAAAAAAAAAGAGGTCCTAAAAACTAGGGAACAAACTTTGAATGGATACTAGAAGAGAACCAAACTGAATATCCCTTCTTCCTCAAAGGGGCTGGCTGCCAATGTCTGTCCACATATTTATTATACTCCAGCTTAGCCTTTCACAAATGACTAACCACAGATGTTTGGATCTTCACATTTTGTAAAAGTGTTTGTACTGAAAGTACTTTTCATCTGTCAAAAGTGAAGGCCCGTAATCTTGAATGAATAACATTTGAACAAAAAATGGTGGAAACCTTAATGCTCTATGCCAAAAGTTATTATGTGCAAATTATGTGATACCAATCCATTTGGCCCTGTCACAAAGTCAATCCATGAAAAATATTGAAGATATTGTTCAGTAGGTGAATTCACCTTTTCAGTCTGTCTGTTAGTCTGTGAATGGCAATTCAAGGATTTATAATTTTCTGTTCCTAAATGTTTAACAGATAACGAACAAACCTGGATATAAACTGTTCACCTCTATCTGGAATAATGATATCAGGGTGTCTATGACGCTGAATCATCTCTTGTAGGAACACCATGGCTAATTAAATGGCTGATGGTAGCTCCTTGAGGGGTATGAAATCAGTGAGCTTAGGTAAATAGTCAACAACTACTAACGGTGCCCTGACCATTGGAACAGGGCAGTTGCACAGGAAAGCCGTTTGAGTCTAGGTTTGTGTGGGGGCTAGAAGAAGTTGTAGTCTTATTATGGTCTGTCTTTCTTTTGATAAATGTGAAACACTGCTTTATGTGCTTCTCAACTAAACTTGCCATATTTAGACGCCAGAACATGTCAATATTGCTTCTGTCCTCTTTATTCGTGAATTCCCTGATATAGGTGTGTAATGACGCGTCACAATCAGCTTCTATTATATCCTTTGGTCTGGTACAAATAAATTCTGATTGTGTAATAGCAACCCTTTCCGAATGTTAGGTATAGTAGGAATGCCTTGTATTCAATTTAGAGTCCATCTGTTGTTGAGCCTAATGTATCTCTTCTAATATCTGTGTAGCCTGGTTTTGTTGCTGGTGTATTGCTGCAAAAATAAAGGCAGGTTGTTCCTTTGTGCTCTGGTTCCTCTTGTTTAGAAATCACATCGGTCTTTTCCACGTCTCTTCCCAGGTTAATATGTAATCCAATATTTGAATAGAATAAAGTCCATCTTGTGTGTTTCGCATTAACATTGAAGCATTTCAAAAATGTAAGAAAACCTAGGTTTTTGTGTTCTGTTCTTACTAACATTCTCTGTGTGGCTCCACCTAAGTTGTCCACAAATGCTAAACAAGCCCCTATCATAAATTGTGTAATATCTTTCGGTAGATGAAAGAGTTCAGGAGTAAAAGCTCATAGAAGCAAGGTGTCTGTCACTGGATCTGTTTGTGAGAGGATGATTCCAGTGTCGAATGATGCTGCTGCATCTTTTTCCAGAATTAACTAGATTCATTGCAGGAAGTTAAGGACTGAGGCTGTCATTAATGCCTTTTTCAAAATCTTGAATGCTTCTTCTTGTTCAGAACCCCAGACAAAAGAAACTGCTTTCTAAGAGAGTCATGTTATAGGTAATACAATGCTAGAAAAATCCAGTGGCTCCACAATCCAATAAAGTCTACACTTGTTCCACAATTGACTCCATGGATGGGTCTAAGGCCCCGATGGATTGTCAGGAGCATTGTATAAACATTTGCTTGCACCCCGTCTTCTGGAGCTCTATGCGGAGGCGCTTGAGGTGAGGACCCTTCCCCCTACCTTACGTAAGGCGATCATAGTTTTGTTGGCGAAACCGGGAAGGATACTCAATCTTGTCAATTCTACCATCCGCTGTTGCTGCTAAATTTTGGCAAAATCCTAGCTTCACTGCTAGACTTTCTCTTCTCCTTGAGACCATCATGTCTCCCCTCCAAATGGGGTTTATTCCACATAGGTCCAAATCTATCAACCTACGTATGCTGTTCTCCGTACTGAATAGGATTTCCCCTGATGTCCCGGCTGCAATTGCCTTGTTGGATGTCAAAAAGGCATTTGACTCTTTGGAGTGGCTGTTTTTATTGGCGACTCTTTGGAAGCTCTGCCTCTTGCGAGGGTTTGCGTCCCTCATCATACACAGCAGACGCGCGCATACATGACAGCAGGTCTCTGACCTCCTCGTTCACATTGGCCAGAGGAACCAGACAGAGGTTCCCATAATCTCGCTTTTATTCATAATAGCCATGGACCCTTTGCTACGGCTCTTACAGCACAGGTTACAATTCGGCCCCGGTCTGCTGGTTCTGTCACTCTATGCGGATGACGTTTTAGTTTTTCTTAGACACCCTGCCGCGAACCTTGACCCTATTATTCAGGCGATCCAGAGATTTGGCCAATAGTCCGGATTGCAAATTAACTGGGGGAAGTCTGACCTGTTTCCATTGATCTTGGCAACGGCGCGATTTCAGTGTGCGTACCTCCTGCAGTGGCGAGAGGACACAGTAAAATATCTGGGAATTCATATCCATTGGGATAAGAACCAAGTCCTCTAACTGAATTATGGCCCAGCGGTCAATAGGTTGACATCGCAGATATAGAGATGGACAATATTGCAGCTTTCAGTAGCTGCCTGCTTCGCCATAATTAAAACGGTGATATTACTCCGATTTCTTTACTTATTCCTAAATAAACACATCCTCCTCCCAAACACCTTCTTCAGCATGCTGAGGGGCCTCCTCCTACGTCTTGTCTGGGCAAGTCGCAGACCCAGGGTGGGTTGGCACGCACTGGTCCTCCCGCATGAGAGGGGGATTTTGGAGTGCCACACCTGCACCGTTACAATCTAGTTGTGCAATGCCAGTATACCTATTATTGGTACCACTAGGATGCCCGACTTCCTTATCAACGCGTGGAGAGAGACCATGCTGTTAAGATACTGCTCAATGCCCTGCTCCCAGTTGGCAAACCTTTGGATCCTACCAACCTCCAGCCACTATCCACCACCTGCTGTGCCTGGCACAGGCTCCTGCGGTTGCTGGAGTTTGGACAACTTTATTCCCCTGCCCTGCCACAGCCATTGGCTATCCCCCCTTACGGAAGCCATCATCAAGAACAACTTCAGGCAAAAAAATTGCTTACGACAGGGAACTTACTTCTGGACAGCAAAGTTATTTCTTGGTCAGATGTCACACGCTTTACCATTTCTACCCTAATTGATAGGTTCATTTTACATATCATACAAAGTGCAATGAGTGCCTGAGTTCCATCCTACCCCATTGCCCCGGTGGATTTCTCCCCTCTCACGAGCCTCATATGGGACGCGGAGAGAGGTCACCTGGTCTGTATAAAAAGTGTCTTGCCCCATTGCCCGTGTTGGATGGATGCCTGCAGGAGGCCTGGGCCGCAGACATAGGACACCCTCTCCCAGACGATGTTTGGTATTTCAGTTGTCAACAAACTAAATTAATATCCCCTAATCACAGACATAAATTGATACATTTTAAGTTCACACCTAGCTTTATCTCCATCCTTCTACTTGCCCCAAATGTCACTTGGAGGACGCTGACTTGTTCCAGCTCGCATGGGCCTGCATACCCATTAGTTACTTTTGAGCAGCAATCTTTACGCAAGTATCCCAGATGGTGGAAACACCCTTGACCCCGGATCCATTGATGGCACTGCTGAGGTTGTCCGAAATGTCCCCAAGAGTGTTTGTCGCTTTATGACGATAGCGTTATTGTTGGCTCAGCGAGAGGTGGCAATATGCTGGGGGTGCAGTCGCTGTCCCACTCCTGCAAAGTGGCTCAAAAGTCTAATTTTCTGTGACACCACCAGCGAGCTATACGCCTCAACGTAACTGCCCCCATCCCGCCCCCTGGGCGTTTGGCAACCACTATGCATGTATTTACAGCAATTGGCACATGACGGAACAGACTGTGTCTCTTCTTTGCCCTAGTACAACTGGGCCCTCCAAGGCAGCTGCTATGTGCCCATCCCTCATGGTTTGTAATGTTTGTAACTAGCTGTATCCGCCAAGTTACACTGTTTAATGGACTCCTGCATGGACACGCTATAGTAAGGGGCCGATTCCGATCTCGCTTGGTAAGCGCTCCGTATGAATCGGACCTGGAGGGCTTTCTAAGAGAGACGCGCTGTGCGAGTCCAACCAAGCGAGTACCATGCAACCGCATGGTTACGGACTCACTGCTCATTCTGTGCTATTATTTTTCCTCTTTTTCCTTCTGCATATATGGAAACGTTGTACTATTGCTATACTGAAATCGTTATGCTATCACTGCTGTGATGATGTCTGCATTGTTTGAAAATCGTAAATAATTTGTTTAAAAAAAAATCTACACTTGTAAAGTACCTGCTGGTGTGGCCAATTCACCAGTAAGCTGGAAATGTGTCTTGTCATTGTGAAAGAGGCGACTTCTGTTCAACTAGATATTACTGATCATGGTCAAGCAAGCTGCACCCCCCACCCCTCCCCCGCCCGCCCGCCAAAAAAGGGCAATTGAAATAAAATGTCCTGATTTAGCACAGTAAAAACTCCTTTGCATCTCTGCTCTTTTACTTCCTTAAATAACAAATGTTTAAGGTTACCGTACTGTATTTTTCCAAGAGCTTAATTTTTCCTCACTTGTGGATTCCGGCATTACCTCAATCGGCTCTCAGGGAAGAGGTCAACACCTTTCCGTATTGGAGTTTGAGATGGCTTTTATTCACAAAGAAAGATCTATTAAAGGATCTGTTAGATATAGGTTGATCTTTTAATAAGGAAGTGGCACTTTTCATTTTCTCCCCCAGAGAATTATAGAAAATGCCTGCAGCTGGCCTGTCCGTCCAGGCCGCTTCATGTTTTAGTTGCAGAAACTGACTTATATGGGTCATAATGTCTCTTGCCTCATGGTCAGTAATCCAATGTGTGCAGTCATCAAAACATGATGGAGTCCTAAAATCTAATCATAGAACTGTCATACTGATTAAGTATAGGATTATTGTTATTTCTTAGTGACCTAGCCCATGTTAAAGTATGAAAAAATAAATGCCACTTTAGGTTGATCCCTTGGGGATAATCTCGGTGGAGACAAAAGATGCAATTTGCACTGTGGAATAAATGTCTTGAAATCTGTAGGACTTCATGCAAGTTTTACAGGAGGTGCCTAAGACGGTGAGGGACTCCGCACTCCATCATATTAAATCTCTATTAAGATCTGTTGCAGCCACTGACTTAATAGCCTCAGATACAACAGGAGAAGTGCTTGGGGCTATTAATTAAATTTAGGTAACATAAATTGTCCTCTCCTTTCCTACTAAATTCACATCCTTTAGTATCTTACTAGGCTTATGCCATACCTTGCAGGGGATTCACAGCTGTATCCATGCCAATATGTTTTCGGCCTAGCAATCTGTCATGAGTCAGCAAGTAGCAGGCAGTCTCAGATATGCATCCCAAACCTTGGCAAATCTATGAAGCAAAAGCACTCGCAGGCGTCCCTAGAACTATACCAGTGGAGAAGAGACCAGGACAGCTGTGTAATCTTTGGAAACATGTAAGGCCTCACAGGGACATCTCTTCCCAAGGAGGGAGGTATGTCTTTGTAGTTGGCAAGACAAGATAAGTGGAGCAAGCAGCGAAAGAAGTCACTGTGATAAAACAGATATATAAGTTAACCTATATAAACCCCAAAGGTGAGATACATACAGGGTAATACATCTCTGAAGTGTCACTATTTTCTCCAGTAAAGTGACATTGACGAGCAATTGAAAACCAGGGACTTCCACCAACACATGAGATAAGTGGACACGTCCTACTGGCATCGGACCTTCTCGAAGGCGAACCCTCAGTGTGCAACCTCCGACTTGCCCTAGTTGCCCAGTCTTTAACTGTCTTGGTCTGCCAGAGATATGGGTGAACCATTCCAGTAGCCACAATGCCGCCGACACTTGCAAGTGCCTAAGCAGATGGTATCTTCCAGGAGTCCCAGAGGAGTAAAAAGCCCACAGGCAAAAAATCTAATGGCAGCTGGATGCCACCAGTAGATGTATGCAAAAACAACAATTGATGGACAGAATGCAGAACAATGTCATACATTCACCCCAGTACAGAGATCTGGGCCTAAATCCATCGTTTTTTTGCTCACAATGCCATTCCAGTTTGAACCCAGCCATATGCAAATCAGTCTTGACCCTGTGCCCCATGGGAACAGTCCAGCCCGAACTGCCAAGCCAGGTCCTCCCTGGACTGGAAACGAGCATCCTAAGACTGGCAGCCCTCGTCAGCCAGGATAGCTTGATTCCAGTGGCATGGAGAGCACGGGACTCACGTCTGAGCATACCATTCCCACTCAGGGTGACAAATGCAAAAACAATTATTGATGGACAGAATGCAGAACAATGTCATACATTCACCCCAGTACAGAGATCTGGGCCTAAATCCATCGTTTTTTTGCTCACCATGCCATTCCAGTTTGAACCCAGCCATATGCAAATCAGTCTTGACCCTGTGCCCCATGGGAACAGGCCAGCCCGAACTGCCAAGCCAGGTCCTCCCTGGACTGGAAACAAGCATCCTAAGACTGGCAGCCCTCGTCAGCCAGGATAGCTTGATTCCAGTGGCATGGAGAGCACGGGACTCACGTCTGAGCATACCATTCCCACTCAGGGTGACAAATGCAAAAACAATTATTGATGGACAGAATGCAGAACCATGTCATACATTCACCCCAGTACAGAGATCTGGGCCTAAATCCATCGTTTTTTTGCTCACCATGCCATTCCAGTTTGAACCCAGCCATATGCAAATCAGTCTTGACCCTGTGCCCCATGGGAACAGTCCAGCCTGAACTGCCAAGCCAGGTCCTCCCTGGACTGGAAACAAGCATCCTAGGACCGGTTTCGGGCTTTCAGCCCTCGTCAGCCAGGATAGCTTGATTCCAGTGGCATGATGCTCCATCCATCACCACCCCCTTTTGTACCGCGGTTTGGTCGCCATAAGTTGGCAGGGTATGCTCAGACGTGAGTCCCTTGCTCACTTTGCCACTGGATTCAAGCAAGCCTGGCTGAAGACGGCTGAAATGCCAGAAACCGGTCCTAGGAAGCTTGTTTCCGATCCAGGGAAGGCATGGGTTGGCAGTTCAGGCTGGACTGTTCCCATGAGGCACAGGGTCAGAATGATTTGCATATGGCCATGTCTGAACTGGGATGGCAGAGTGGGCTAAAGGACAGTGATGGATCAAACCCAGATCTGTTGACTGGGTGTGAGTGTTTGATTGGTTCTGATGCTCGTCCATCACCACCCCCTTTTGTACCACCAGTACATGTACGCCACCAAAAGATGGACCCAAAACACAGAGCAAAAACAGGAGAAACTGAACAAAAACCTCGAGGAATGCTGCACAGGAAACACTGGAGCAGCAGTGAAGAAAACACACACAAATGAAGAAGTATTGCGAAGCGAGGAGCAAAAGGAAAAATGGCCTTTTGTACTGGTAGAACAGGAAGTGTATAACCGGAAGGTGCAGCCTCCATGATGGACTGGCAACTGCCATTTGAATTGGACCGTTTAATAAGCCAGAACTCCTCACTGGAGGATTCTGAGAAGAACTAGGCAAAATATGGAGATGATGACTAAATTCTCCCAACCAGCACCCCCAAGGAGAGGAAAGGACTTGCAGAAGATGGTACCGCAGGAAGTATAAAGCAGCTGCTCACCAGCCTCTGCCCTGCTGCTCAGAAGCAGTGTCCTGCCCGCTTGGGATTAGAGCAGGAATTGCTGTCAGGTGAGACGCTTGTGCAATAGCTGGGGGGTGGGGGGCAAACATAAGTAGTTAGAGCGGTAACCTCCAACAGAAGGAGAAGGCCAGAACCCTAAACTGAAGGGAACCGGGAAGAGAAAACAAAACAAACATGGAAGACTCCACAGGCAGTAGGCTGACTATCAAAAGCGGGAACCTTACAATACAATGCTGGTAAGCAATGTGATTTCCTTCTGACTGCTTATATGGGTTGGAAGGACCCTTCTGACCTTTGTGAGTCTCTAGTCCCTCCCTGCTAATTTGCCCCAGTGGCCACTCACCAGGTCTCCACACTGCATTGTTTCAATAGTAACTGAGTCTAAGTCTTCCGCCAGTGCTTAATTTGTAAAAGGATAAGTGCCGTGCCCGAAGTTTTGTTCTGAAGCATTCAGCTGGCACAACTAGAGATCGGGGTGCCAAGGACCAAGGCTGCATAGTCTTGATCCCACCTCATGCCTAGTCAATCCGTCTCCAGACACTCCCTGCCTCTGTATCTCATTCTTGCAGTCTCTTTTCCACCCCTGCCTCCTCCCTTTGTCATTGTTTTTCTGTCATTCTCTTCCTTCTTGTGGTTTTCTCTCTGCTCTGGACCAAAGTTTGAGGAGGAAAAATAAGTCCTGTTTCAACCAAAATTAGTGCTGGTAGGCCCCACCAGCTCATTGTGCTCTGTTCTTCCCCTATCTTTAGTTTATTAGACTTGTTCAGAGTATGGGCCTTTCTGGAGATGCTTGACAGTCTGAAGATAGGGGGTGGAAAAGCAGATGCATAACCAAACGTTAATGCACAGGGGTGACCCCTATTTGCTGCTTTGTGTTGTCCAATCCAGAGGTGGATTGAGTAATGATGGAGGTCAATGGCGCCACCTATTGCTGAACACAAGCTACTACAGAAACGTTTTACAGATCCAGTCTGACCCCCTGGGGAGATGTGACAATCTGCAGCTAGAGCATCCACCATAAAGAGTGTTTCTAAAGGAAAGTAACTTGGTCGTTATGGGTACAGGATTTTTACAACACCCATCTCCAAACTCTCCTCTTGCTAGGTGGTTGTACAGTGCAGAATGCCAAAATATATATGAAACCTGGTCACTGCCATGATAGCATGAAGCAAGGTTTTAGACTCTTTTTTTTTTTTTTTTCTTTTGAAAACCAATTTTTATTGTCAAGTGGCACATATATTGCGGGGCCCTGGCCCTGTACCCCTTGTAGCCCAGGGGCAACCGTAGAATCATAAGCAATTATCATTGACTTCGACATTTTACAAAAGAATATAAAACATAAATGAAAGGAAATACAAACAAAATCCCCCCCCCCCCACCCTCTCCCCAATCGCATAACACACCATCTCCAGCCGGAGCCGTTCCAAAGTGAAACAAATACCCACCAGGGTTCCATAGTCCATCCCACTCTCTGAAACCTCCCCAATAAACCCCACCCAATATACGCGGGTCCCTCTCGGACGGGACCGGGTCCAGGAGCAATCCCCTATAATCTGCCCACCTTTTCCATATTTTAAAGTGTTTGAGGGTCCAGGCCATTCTTCCAGGCAGTTAGTGTTGGGGGCCCCGGCGCCTTCCACGCCCTTGCTATATCTCTTTTGGCTATTGTAAGGCCTAACAGCAACAAGTGGCGCTTGTAGATATTGTCTCCAATCCCCTCCGTAACATGTAGGAGCGCTAGCTTCGGCGAGCGGGGAAGATCCCAGCCCAGCAACTCCGATAGGCAACTGAAACCCCCCCCCCCCGAAACGATCTAAAGAGAGACCCTGCCAAACCGTGTGCATTAACGTACCCTCTTCTCGCTCACATCGAAGACACAGGGGAGGCAATCAACCCCGCCCTCTACAGATGCATACGGGTATATTAAATCCTATGCGGGTATTTAAATTAAAGCAGGCGCACCGCTATGGCCGCTCCTCGCGGACAGCCAGAGCCTCCACCCAATCCTCTTCCTCTAAGGGGCCTAGATCTCCCTCCCAATCCTCGCGAAGTTTGTGAAGCTTGGAAGAGCAGTGAATAACCAGGGTTTGATATATTCTCGAGATCTTACGATCTGGCAATTCGCCCATAAAAACTTTGGCTTCCAGAAGACTAAACTCAGCCAAAGATTCCAGTCCCGCCAGACTAGGCAGCAGAGCATGACGAAATTGCAGGTACCTGTAGAACTGGGCCTTCGGCATATGAAATTCCGCCTGAAGGTCCTGGAAGGATTTCAAAACGAGGCCCCTCATGACGTCCCCCCCAGAACCTATATCCCTATGTGATCCCAGCCCCGAAATCCCAGCAAGTTGTGGCAACCGCCCATTATCCCATAGGGAAGTTGTAGGATCCAAAAAATTCACTTCTGAAACGGACGTAGTGAAGTGTCTTCTTTATTGAAGTATCCAGTTAACGGACCCGCAGGGAAAGAGCTGTTGCTCTGAGGAGAGGCAAGTCAGAAGATACAGAGAGGAGGTATTCTAGAATACTAGAAAGTATTCTAGAATACAAAGAGGACAGGAGAGAAAAAGAGAAGACTAGAGAATGTTACACATCTTCCCCTTCATAGGAGAACAAAAGTTATAAAATTGACATTTCAAACTAATAATGTTTTTTATGCATTTACAAATTAACCAGTTTAATGTACAATCTTCTTTATAAATGTATGACATAATGAAATCCTTAAAGGGAGCAGGTAGCCTACAAATCCTTCTGGAAGCCAAGTTAGAATTACAACAAGAAGGACTTGTTGAAGGAGTAAGATTGACAAGATCGTCCTGAGGTACAGAAATGGACGTATTATTCTGAGAAACTAAGTTGGAAGTATTAGAGAAAGAGGCCGGAGACTCAAATAGAATATAATCCTCTGAATCAGAAGTGACTGCAGTTTTGAGATAAATCTTGGCTTGTTCTTCTGAGACAGAAACAAGTCTATTCTTGCTCCACCATCTTCCATCTTGAAGAAGACAAGAACTAAGACCAACTTTAACAATCTTGAAAGGAGAGGTAAAGGAAGATTCCCCTTTCCTGACGCTATAAGGTTTTTAATTAAAACCCATGAATTAGGAATAAAATCTTTAAATTGAGAATGTTTCCGAGCATCAAAATTAAACTTTTGTTTACTTTGAGCCAAAGTGACAGTTTGGCGTATACTTTCATTTTTCTTTGAATTTCTGATACTGTTAGAATAGGAGGAGTACTTTTCTAACCAAGAAGGTAGGAGTAAAGTACGACATTTCCTACCCCTCAACAACTCAAAGGGTGTGAAACCAGTTGTAGAGTGACACGAAATGTGGTAAGAATTCACCTTTTCTTTAAGAAAAAGGTTAACATCTAAACCAGACGAAATAGCAGTTTGAATTCCTTCTTTCCAAAAATGATTAGCCCTTTCAACTAGACCATTAGCCGCAGGACTGTATAGAGCCACCTGAATATGTTTCACATCCATAGAATTCAAAAAAATCTTTCATGGCATGTGAAACAAAATGGGTCCCATTATCAGTCACCAACTCTTTTGGAGGACCTTCAAGTGAAAACACAGACTTAAGAAATTGCAACACACAATGAGTAGAAGCTGAATCCACAAAGGAAAAATATATCCATTTTGAAAAATAGTCAATTAAAACTAGTAAAAATGTTGAAGAGTTAGGCAAAAGAATGAAGGGACCAGCAAAATCTAAAGCAATTTTAGACCATGGGATGTCTGGAAGAGGAACTGGACGAAGAGGATTCTGAGTGATTTTCCAATGCTTGTCCGAGATAACACATTGAGGGCAAACATCTATAAAAGAGGAGACATGAGTATTCAATGAAGGCCACCAGTAATTTTCTCAGATTTTTTTTTACAAGTGGCTGTAACTCCAAGGTGGCCTGCATGTGCAATAGAAATTATTCTGTTCCTAAGAGAACAGGGAGGAATGAAGCAACCATTCCTAGTGCACATGTCATTTTCTAACGACAACTCTGATGCAACCTGAGCATAAGATCGTAACTCCTGAGTAATATTAAGAATGGGAGGACAACCTTTAATGATAAAATTGGCAACTTTTTTAAGAGTCTGATCATTGGCAGAGGCTTCAGTCCAATCCTTTTCTGAAATAGTACCATTAGAAATAGAAGAAGCATCAATGGATGCAACAACGCAGTCAAAATCGTCAATGGTGTCATCAGTTAATGGCAAAGGAAGTCGAAAAAGGCAGTCCGCTCTGAAATTTTCCCGCCTTGAATGTATTTAATGATGAAGTTGTATTCCTGTAATTTAGAGAGAATACATACAAGGCGAGCAGAAGCTTTACCAAGACCATCACCTTGTAACAGGTGGACAAGAGGTTTATGGTCGGTAAAGATTGTAAATGGACAACCCCAGAGATAAGTTTTAAATTTGGAAACAGCCCAACACAAGCTAACGCCTCCCTTTCTATAGTACTGTATTTCGATTCAGCAGACGATAAAGATCTAGATGCAAAGGCAACTGTATGATCTTTTCCCGAATTCTGTTGACCATAAACAGCTCCAAGACCATTTAGACTAGCGTCTACAGTGGCGGTACAATGAAGACCATGAACAAAAGGACTGAGAGCAGGAGCATTAACGACTAACTTTTTGATATTGCTAAAAGCTGTGTTAGCATCATTCGACCAGACAAATGTAGTTCCTTTTTTAAGAAGAGATCTTAATGGTTGAACACAACAAGAATAGTCTGGTACAAAACTAGCATAGTACTCGCAAACACCTAGAAAAGATCTTAGGGCATCTTTATCAGGTGGAGGCGGAGCTTTAACGATAGCCTCTACATTACAAAACTTAGGTTTAATGCCTTCCGGCGTGATAGTATGGCCTAAATAATCAATCTCCTCAGCTAAGATTTTGCATTTATCAGGTTGAACAGTAATGCCTCTTGCACGTAAAATAGAAAATACTTTATGTAGAGTGTCTAAATGTGATTCTGTATTTTCAGTAAAAACAAGGATATCATCCTGGAAGGCCTGGACATTCGCAACGTCTCTAAATAAAACATCCATGACTTTTTGAAATACTGAGGCGGCTGAGGCTAAGCCAAAGGGAAGTCTCAAGTATTTGTATGCCCCAAAAGGGGTGACAAAAGTAGTAAGTTCTTGAGAATCAGCATGTAAAGGAATTTGATGATATGCTGAGTGTAGGTTAATTGTCGAAAAATATTTGGCGTGACCAATATTGGAAAGCATCTGTTGGATGTGAGGAAGAGGATGGCAATCAACTATAATGTTATGATTCAGAGACCTGAGGTCCACACAGACGAAGATTCCCATTTTTCTTTTTAGCGAGAACAATGGGAGAAACCCACTCAGAGGAATCCGTAGATGTGGTGATACCATCTGAAGAGAGCTTCTCCAATTGTACCTTAAGATCATTCCTGACACTAATGGGAACGGGTCTGACCTTGTGGGTTACAGGTGTAGCATTTTTCTTAAGTCTGATATGCTCAAACCCTTTGTTACCAATTTTATCACTGAAGACAGAAGGAAATTATTTCTTTAAGGTGTCAATTGAACACATTTTCTCCATACAATTGTCAATGGACAGTAAAGGAAGGTCTCCCAAGACAATAGGATTTTTATGACCAGGTCTAAGAATAATGCCTAGCCTGGCTAAGTCTTTCCAACCTACAAGATCTCTGCCTCTGATTGCAACGTATACTTTAGTGTCAATAGATCTTCCCAGTATTTGTAGAGAAGTGATAAAGAAACAAAGCAAATCAATATCTTTTTCACTAAAGGCTTTGGGAGAAATGTCAGGAGCTTTAAGTGTGATGGAGTGGCCCCAGTTGTTAAAGAAAGTGGTTTCAGCCAATACTGTGATGGGAGCCCCAGATTCAGCCATAACTTGTAAGGGTTTGTTATTTATAAAAGCTTGACAAAGGGGACATTCAAAATCAGTGGAATCAAGTGGTTCATCAATGGATAACATGAGATTGGAAAAGGTATTGGTACAATCAGAGACAAAAGATGCTGATGATGAAGAAGAATTATTCATTAATTCTACACTATGAACTTTAACAATAGGAAATATACGTCGAGATTTGCAAAATTCTTGGAAATGACCAGTTTTCCTGCATTTACCACATTTTTTTCCTAAAGCAGGACAAGATGGAGAATTTGCAATGTGATTTTTGTTGCCACAGCGAAAGCAGAAAGACCTTTTATACTCTTTGTTAACTCTGAGGGCAGAGACAGTAGAAGAATCTGTATTATCAGAAACATAAGAAATAGGAGAATGACCCTCAAGACCTGACAATGCATGTGAAGAAACTATAGAACACTCAATACTTTTCCCAATATCAATAACTTCGGATAATGATGGATTACGACAAGTCAAAAGTCGTTCTTGCATTCTCTTCGAAAAACAATTAAAAACAAATTGATCTCTAATAGAGATGTCGGTGTAATTGTCAAATTCACAAGTAGAGGCGAGAACTCGAAGAGCAGCTACATATTCTTCTACAGCTTCATCACTGGCTTGTTTTCTTTTAAAGAAGGTGTGTCTTTCCAAGAGAACATTTGGTTCATCTGAAAATTGTTTCTTAAGTTTTCCAACTGCCTCAATGTAAACGTTCCATGTTCCAACACCCAAATGATTCTAAAGGAGAGCATGTTTCCTTTCTGGAGAGAATTCATTTCCGTCAATGGCAACCAAATCATTTTCGAAAATGTGGATCCATTGTTTCCACTCGATTTCTGGTTTGCCTGGCCTTTGTAGAAATGGTGGAGGATGTAATGCACTATCTGAAGAGGACATAGTTTATATGACAATATGGAATACTTGTAGAATGTAAAATTGGAGAATTTTAAACTACTTGTAAAATAAAATTATTTAAAAATATATATATATATATATTTTTTTTTTTAAATTGAAATGAAATTATTACTCAATTTGTTCCTTTAAAAGGTCTTTATATTGTTATTGTTGAAGCTCTTCTTGAAGAATAATGTAGAACAGGCAACTTTTATGTGTAGAACAATCAACCTTCTTAATTGGAAGGTTAAAATGCTGAAAGAAGTATTCCAATAAAGAACGTTCTTAATTTGTTGAAGTCTGAGAGCAACACAGAGTTCTGTTACTATGTATCCTTTGTTAATGAAGATTTCAGAGAGTAGAATATCTTGGAAGCAATTGTGCAGTAGAAACAAAGGGAAGTTCCAATACACGAGGCTGAAAGGCACTCGCTCTGACAGGAATGTAGGAAAGCTTCAGTTGCCAGGATACGTGTACACACCATGCGTCATCAGTCATAACAAAGCTCGTGTTCGATTACAGGAGCTCGCGCTGGGCTAGAGATTGTGACTCCTTCAATGTTCGTAACGCGTGTGCCAGCGCGTGACGGGTGAGAGCAAGCTTGCTTTTAAACGCGCTCGGTTGCTAGGACACGCGTTTTTAAATATAGCGCGTATTGACCAAAGTACGTTTCCCCCTTGTAATGCGCCACAAATCAACGCTAAAAGCAAAATAAGCTAGCGCAATGTAAATAAACGATCCCACCTGGTGGAGGATATCCTGCGGGTCCGTAGAGGCAACGCACCTTCAAATAACCGACGATTCCTTTGAAGTAGTGTAGTGAATCAGCCACTTTTGTGGTCTGACACCCTATGATGACCCTCAACCACCACCATTCTGTACTGACCTAAGTGTGTTCTGCCTTTTAGTGGAATAGTCTTTCCAAGAATAGAAGGTATGGGATATTGAGGTGCAGTCTTGTGGGTGGTGGTGCACACATGTGCTCAATGAGGGATTTAGTGTATAATGTTATTTGGGTTAGGTGAATTATGACTTTGACCTATTGGCTTTGACGTGGTCTAATGTCATTCTGCCTTCTGACTTTACCTTGCTTCAAACTTTTCTGTGTGCACAGTGGTGCTTGTAATTTGTGTGGATGAGAATTATAGGTGCTCCTTGCTTTTTTGATTCCATCTTGCTTTGGGCCTTTGTGTGCATGGCTTAACTCTGAAGCCATTTTCTGTGAAGAAGAGGGCATGTTTTGCTTTCCTGCTGTTTTTCGCATTTTACTGACTAGAGAGAACTGGTTCTTATCAGAGGAATGTACATGGTTTGACTTTTAGTCATAGCAGGGGCCTGATCAACCCTTGGTCTGACCTTGAAGCAGGCTGGTACTGGCTCTCATGAGAACTAGGGGGCGTGGCTTGCTAGAAGCTTCGCTGTGTTTTGAATGTGTATTAAAAAGGGGAGTCTACACTGGCTTGGTGGAAGTTCATCGGTAGAGCAGACGTGTTGTCACGGAAAGTGGGGTCACCTCTGAGCTTTCGCCCGGTTCAAGCAATGGACTCCCCTTGAGCAAAGTGGGGTGAAATGGAGCATTAGGTGAGGTGTCTCTGCTACTGTCTCTTGATTCTTTTCTGAATTCTTTCCTTTCCTTCCTATTTTCTGATTCTTATATCCATACATATATATTTCTAAATATATATTTGTCTTGATTGATATTTGCAATCATACTATTGATATGTTAGAGTCTGCTATGTTAGGTGCATTTGGCTTACTGTGTGGTGCTATTTACAAATAAATACATCCCAGATATACCAATTCGAATTTTCCTTGTAGCAGGAGGTGTGGACTCTTCTTGGCCAAGTATTATGTTGTAGAAGGATGGGTGAATTCCCTTCTAGCAGATAATTGTGTTATAGGAAGTTGTTCTACTCCTGAGCAAGTGATGTGTAAATTGCATTTCGCTCTAGAGAAGTGTTGTGTGTATGTTACCTTGGTCTAGAGGAGACTCATATGTTATATTGTTTTCTTGCCTTGCCTTTGGGGGAGTGTTGAAAGTTTGCCCACCTTAGGAAGTGCTGTGTATATGTTATATTCCATAAGTTTGGAACTGATATTCTCTCTCTCGCCCTGGGAAAGTGACGGTACATTCCTTGGTCCCGGGGAGATCTAAGGTTTGTCATTACAAGTAGATAGCCAAGATCCGTGAAATTAGGGTAGCTGGAAGACGAAATGTTTCTTCCTCCCTTTCACTCCTGGTACCAAATATGTATAGGAAGTGCTGTGTATATGTTATATTCCATAAGTTTGGAACTGATATTCTCTCTCTCGCCCTGGGAAAGTGACGGTACATTCCTTGGTCCCGGGGAGATCTAAGGTTTGTCATTACAAGTAGATAGCCAAGATCCGTGGAATTAGGGTAGCTGGAAGATGAAATGTTTCTTCCTCCCTTTCACTCCTGGTACCAAATATGTAGGATCCAATAAATTCACTTCTGAAACGGAAGTAGTGAAGTGTCTTCTTTATTGAAGTATCCAGTTAACGGACCCGCAGGGAAAGAGCTGTTGCTCTGAGGAGAGGCAAGTCAGAATATACAGAGAGGAGGTATTCTAGAATACTAGAATATATTCTAGAATACAAAGAGGAGAGGAGAGAAATGTTACAGGAGTCTCCCGCGTTAGCTTGTTCCACCACCCCAACCTACGTTGCGCCTGCCGCCAGATCTGGATCACCACCCTTGTTGCGAAAGGCAAAGATCTCCGTAGTGGTGCAGAGTATAATACCAGGTGTAGCGAGTGGTCCCTCAAGAGCCGGATCTCCACTGCATATGCCAGGTCTTCCCGATCGCCATACCACCATTCATTCAATACAAGCAAATGAGATGCCTGATAGTATGACAGGATATCCGGTGAAGCCAATCCCCCTCAATATGTAGATAGAAAGCACGTCCGTAAGGCCACGTGTACCCTGCCCCCATCCCACAAGAACTGCCCATGGGCCGCATTTACCTGCCTAAACCAGCGAGGAGAGATCGGGTAGGGGTGATTCTGTAGGTGATATAACAGGCGAGGGTGCGCGACCATCTTAAAAATGGCTGATCTACCATATATAGTCAGCGGCATGCGAGACCAGATCTTAATATCTTCCCGTACTCGATCCCACACCGGTACTAAGTTGCGCACCCAAGCGATTGCTGGCACCTGCGTTATAAATACTCCCAAGTATTTCAGTCGTCCTGCCGCCAGCTGAATCGATGCCCAATCGCCTAAATCTACCCAGCCTCCAAGCATCCACAGCGTGGACTTGCGGGGATTCATATACAGGCCAGACGTCTCCCCGAAAATTTGCATTATTCGCATGAGTCGTGGCCCTGTTCTATTCACATTTGTGAGAAAGAAGAGGACATCATCCGCATACAATGCGATCCTGTCCGACAATCTCGCATCCCATTCAAATCCCTGTATCTGTGCGTCCATTCGCACCCACGCAGCCAGAGTATCCATCGGAAGGGCAAATAAATATGGGGATAAGGGGCACCCCTGTCTCACCCGCCGCCTGATAGAGAACACGGATGAGGCCATACCGCCCACCTGCACCAATGCCGTAAGATCTGTATATAAAAGAGACAAATTGGAAATAAACAGCGGCCCAAAATTCAACCATTGTAATAAAGCCAAGAGGTATACCCAACTAAGAGAATCAAATGCCCTGTCCATGTCCGCTAGCAACAACGCCGCCGGCATTCCCAGATTCTGGATGGTCGCCACTGCGATATGTGCCCTCCTAATGTTATGTTGAGTCGCCCGCCGGGGCATAAAACCAGCCTGGTCGGGATGCACCAAGGCGACCACATGGAGCAGCAAGCGATTGGCCAGGGCCTTCGCCAGAATTTTGGCCTCCACGTTCAGGAGGGAAATGGGCCTGTAGGACGCGTGTAGATCCGGCAGTCGTCCGGACTTGTGGAAGACCACCACCTCCGCATGCCTCCAATCCGGGGGGAGAAAGCCACGATCTCGCACCTCCTCCAATTCTGCACGGTAGTGAGGCCCCACCTGTGGGAAGTATCGCTTAAAAAAAATCACTGGGGAACCCATTGGGGCCCGGAGTCTTCCTGGAGTTCAGCTCCCCCAATGCAGCTCCCAGCTCCTCATCCATTAGCGGGAGCTCCAGATCTTCTCTCACTGCATCTGGGAGGGCCCTGGGTGGAAGGTCGGATAAAAACCTATCAATCGTGGTGGCAGGCTGACACTCATGAGGGGCATAAAGTTCCGCATAATATGTAGCAAAGCTCTCCGCCAGGGTTCGTGGATCTGTGAGTGGCAGCCCCTCCGGGCCCAATATGCCCGGCAGACACTGGGCATGATACACCCCCTGGCAGAGTCAATGGAGCCTCTTGCTGGATTTGTCCCCCCATTGATACACTCTGCTGCGCGTCGCCAGCCAGGCCTGACGGGCTTCGTCTAGCAGTAGCGCGACATAAGTTTGCTGGGCAAATAGCAATTGACGCCTTGCCTGGCCGCCGCCTGCCTCTCGCCCCCGACGCTCAAGAGCTTCGATACCCGCCTCCACCTGGATAAGTGTCGCCCTACGTGATTTGTGAGCTGCTGCACACCAGGAGACATCTGTACCCCTCAATGTGAGTTCATTACCTCCCACACTGAATCGGCCCCGATCACAGACCCCACATTCACTCTCAAATACTCATCAATAGCATCACTCATCTGTTCCCTATAATCGTCATTCTGCAAGTGCCACACCGACAGACGCCACCTAAACGGTTGCCTCCCCCGCCCCATCTGCAAGGTGAGGGCCACCGGGGAATGGTCGGAAAGTCCTCGCGGGAGAATCTCAGTCCCCATCACCCTATCCACTATCACTCGGGGAACAAATACGTAGTCGAGTCTAGAGAAGGAGTCATGGACCGCCGAGAGATAAGTAAACTCTCGATCATCCTGATGCAAGTGATGCCAGGCATCAACCCAGTCCAGACCCGTCGCCAGGGAATGCAGTCGAGTGGTGCAGTCTCCCTCAGAAACACCCCTCTCTCTCTCCAGTGGTCCATGCCCGCATTCATGACGTCATTCCAATCCCCACCTATAACAGCCCCTCCATCTGGCATGTCCACCCATATAGCCATAAGCCGCTCCACCAGACTCCATTGTAGCGGAGGAGGAGCGTAGACACTACCCAGGATCAGGGAGTCCTCACCCACTTTGCCTTGTAAGAATATATAGGGACCTGGGTGTCAGTCCAAAGCCTACTATGCACATACAGAACCCTACGATGAACTAGAATAGCTACTCCGCTGGACCCCCTCACAAACCCGGAGTGGAACACCTGTCGATATCCATACCGTTGAAGGCAAAGGGCTTTTGTCCCTAGGAGATGTCTCCTGTAGTAGGAGGATATCTGCCCCCGCCCGCTTGGCCTGTTGTAAAATGGCCCCGCGTTTAATTTTATCAAGAGCTCCCCTCACATTCCAGCTGAGAATGCGGAGAGAGCCCAGGGATAGCTGCTCCCTATGGGGTATATCTGCCATTTAGTAGTGTACCTGCATGGGCGGGGATGTGGAATCCTACCCGGTGTATAAATATGAGCCGACTATCAGAGCGGTGAAGTGCGATCAACAAACAAAACAACCCTCTTTCCAACAAACCCCCCACCCCATACCTCAACCCCAATGAAGTATCTGTTGCGGCGGGTACAGCCCGCGCCCCCCCAATGGGAGGGCCCAGACCGTCCCGACCAATGGATCCCCAACTCACAGCCAATCTTTGGCTAACACTCCCTCTAGACGCGCGGATCCACTAACGGACCTTGCCCACAGTCAAACCTCTCTGATCCAAAAGATATAAACTGCTCCACTTCTGCTCCTCGCTGATATATCTTTCAGGGTTTCACTGTCTGCTGGCCTGAAACTGAGCCAGTTCGGGATGCCGCACCACAGGACAGGGAGCGCTGCCTGGAGCGCGACCTTCTGGCTCCCTTCGACTTCACTGAGGGCCCGCCCGCGCAGCTACCGACGAGGAAGAATCGGACCCTCGTCCCAGTGGTGTATGGACCCGCACCCACACCGTTTCATCAGTCCAATTAAACACCTCTTCCGGGGAGTCGAAAAAATGAGTGCGGGAGCGATAGACCACCAGCAGACGAGCAGGATATAGTAGGGCATACGGGAGGTTGAGTTCCCTTAGGTGGGCCTTGGCGGCCAGGAACGACTGCCGCTGTTGCTGGACCAACCTTGTGTAGTCAGGGAAAATTAGGATACAAGTGTTATCGTACTGGAGGGGTTCTTTGAGGCGCGCCTGCTTCAGAACGACATCCCTGTCATGATAGTTCAATAGCTTTGCAATGACTGGTCTCGGACGGGCCCCCGGCGGAGGCCTCTGAATGAGCACTCGATGAGCACGCTCAATCACAAAGCAGCGGGAAATCGAGTCTGGTGGAAGCCAGCCTTCTAGCCACTGCATGAGGAACTGCTCCATGTTGTCCCCTTCACATCCTTCTGGAAACCCAACAAAGCGGAGATTATTGCATCTTGCCCTCCCCTCCGCATCCTCCACATACAGTGCGAGACCCCGCTGGGTGGTCTCCAGTGCAGCCACCCGCGTCTTCAGTGTGGTAACATCATCCATCACTCCAGAGATATGGGTCTCAGCCTCTGTAATTCGGGACACGGCGTTGCGCAGATCCTGCCGCAATAGCATGACGTCCGAGCCCACCGCCCCTATCTTAGCATCTAACATGTCTCTGGACAGTGTAATAGCCGCCAGGAGCGCTGCATTGTCTGGCACACCCCCCTGCAACCCCCCCAGCAGATCCTCCAGCAGCTCCCGGGCCCGTGAACTTTTCAATAGGGCCCTGCCTAGATGGCCCTCCGCCGCCCTTATCTCATGTCATGTCGGACTCAGAGTAGTTCCCAGCCCGGTCCGGGCAGTTGCAACGTGGTCAATAGAGCACCGCCTGTCCCCAGAGGTAGAGGAGCCACCGTCCAGGGCCACCCGAACCAAGCAGCCCCTCACAACTAGACCACTGAAGTGGGGGATTCCATCCACCGCAATAGGTAGCAGATGACAGCGAGGGTCTTCTCCCACATCCCCCGAGGCTCACGCACCCTCCACCAGTGCTGATGGGCCCCCCGCGGCCCGACCTGACCGCTGATCCCCTCACCACAGAGTGGAAGGGGGGAGGTGATGAGAGGGGGACGCCAATGACACCCCAGCGTCGAGCTCCACCGGCAAGTCGCGCGCCGATGACCAGCACCGGCAACGTAGGTAAAGATCCCACCTCTAGAGCGGGAGTGCACCCAGGGGCAGTGCACCAAGCCCAATCAGGCAACAGGGCAAAGTAAGCGAAGCACCACGGCCACTGCAGGGCTCCCTCCACGCAACCGGACACCAACACACTCCCCTCCAGCAATAATGAGGTAGGAGGGATGGGGAAGGGGAGGGGGAAAGAACAGCTACCCCTCTGCCCCCTCCAAGTGTGCAGGGCTGCTGGTGCAAGTGCCACCCTCGCTGTTGCCACTCACCCCCTCACGGCCCGAAATGACCACCGGCACCCCCCAGATGAATACGCAAGGGGGAGGAGGATCAGGAGCCGCAAAGGACCCCTTGCCGTCTCCCGCTCACACCGGGCATCGAGATGCGGTGGCGTCGCAGTCCACCACCAGACCCAGAGGACGCAGGATACCAAAGGGGGAGTGGGGGGGATGCACAGACCCAGCGGACTCCCGCCCTTACCGCTTCTGCCAGATAGCGGCCACCGGCAGGCCGATGGCGTCGGACCACTCTCCTCCGCCTCCACTGCCGCAGCCCAAATTGTCCGCCGAGCCTCAGCCGTTGTGCTCCCAGGACCTGCCCCCGGCTGTACCTGCCCGCCTGGGATAGAGATCGCCGCTTGGAGGTGCCCGCAGGTGCCAACGTCTGCTCCGTCCCGCAGCGCCGGGACCACACCGCCAAGGCCGCTCCACCTCACGCCGGCTCAAGTTCCAGGCAACGCCTCCGGCCCCGCTCCAGGCCGCGCACCACACAGGCCCCTCCGGGCCTTCACCCAGGAATCGCCGTCTCCGGGGGCACCCACGACATCGGCATTTGTCCAGGCAGGGACTGTCGGAGCAATGCAGCAGCGAGGCATAGCGGAGTTACGGGAGAGCATCAGAAAGGTAGGATATTGCAGGATTATTAAGTGGGCTGGACGGAAAGCTCTTAACCCCTGTCCGCCATGTCGGCTTGCCAAGCCACGCCCCTAAGGTTTTAGACTATTGGAGTTGTGTATCGTCTGCATGTTCAGCAATTTGTTTTCCTTCCTGCTACTAACTATGTATTTGCTCCATAATGTGTAGGTGTGTGCATGTACGCATGTGGCATTTCTATAGAGCCAATCTCGCCGAAAGGTCAGAGGAGCACTGCACAGAGTCAAAGACAAGCATAAAGTCAATGAGTGATAGGAAAGGTAGCTGGTTTATAGACTGTTAATGCATTGTGATGTAGTGTTCTTTAATGAGGTATATGTTCAACTCTTATTGAAATTAGAACAGGGTTTGGGTGGTTGTAATAGATATAGGAATGTTGTTTGAGATCCTGGGTGCATTATTTGGAAAGGTCTGCTGCCTGTATTACTCTTCTAAGTCTGCGGCAGATGATGTCCTGGCTGTGGGTGTACCAAAAAGCATCAGATTTGGTGAGCTTGTCTGCAAGATAAGCGTGAGTGCTTGCTGTGATATCTTTGTAAATGATGTTCTTGATTTTGAAGATGGTGCGAGCCGGCAAGGGGAGCCAATAAAGTTCCATCTGGGTTGGGGTGATGTGATATTTCTTCAACCACTGGGTGAGATGTGCTGTCATGTGTAAGATGCCCTTATGTGGTGTCAGTGTAGAATCTCGGAGACCATAGATTAGGGCCTTACCACCACCCAGAGTTCAAGAGCTTGAACAGCAGTTCTGAAGTTTCTACCTGGAAGAAACAGTTTCACTTTAGTTAAAAAAGAGGTGGTACCAGGCAGTCTTTGTGTTTTTTGGCAATGTGTTCCTTAAGGGTGAGGTTGGTGTCTCGGATGAAACCAAGTGACTCTGCATTCACAGAAAGTTTGGGTTCGAAGCTATCAAGGTTCAGGTCGTTGAGCCAGATTTGAACTGTTTCTTATTTGTTGTTCTTGGCATATAACAGGAATTCTGTCTTGTTTGAGCTGAACCCAGGCACTGGACATCCAGGTCTGGATGTTGCCCAGGCAACGTTTGAGGCGTTGGATGTCTGAGGCAGAGGAGACTTTCTTGTAGAGTTGTGTATCATTTGCATATTGATGAATCTTGATGCCGTTATCAGTGAGTAAAGCACCAAGCAGCCACGATCGGAGGTTGAAGAGAACAGGCAACAGAATGGAACCCCGAGGGACTCCCAAGGAGATAGAGACCTCAGGACATGGTTGTGACCATACAAACTGGTGTCTGTTGGAAAGGTATGACGGAAACCAGTGGACATTGCCGGTGAATCCCATTCGAGACTCCAGGGTGCATATGAGGGTGGGATGGTTGACTGTGGCAAAGACAACAGAAAGGTCCAATAATATCAGGAGTAAAGTAATCTTCATCTCTGGTCAGAAGAGCATCATCTAAATGTATAAGGTAGAGGTGTTCCTGCTGTACATGATCTATGGCCACACTGGTAGCTGTGCAGGACATGGTTAGTATTAATGTGATCATGACCAAAGCCTTCTGCAATCTAAGTTGGTTATCATGCCTGGAATGAAATTCCTCGCAATGCTTGATTTTGATTGATTCATTTATACATTGTACACAGGGCCTCTCTCACCCATTATGAATCAATGGGTATTTTCACTGCACGGATGCCACATTGAGTTGGGGAATGTGGTTCTTATAAACATGCTCTGGGCCTGCGCCTATTTAAAATGCGACTGACGAGGAATGATGAGCTGTCTAGCGCATAGTACTGACAGAGTTCTCTTGAACACATGGGAGATATGCGTTCTGGGATTGTATTGAAGGAGCAAGAAACACTAGGTATCGGTTGATTGACCTGAGTCTCTTGTTGACCAAATGACTAATTACTTGCAAATGGAAATCATCTGACCCTCCTCACCTCACAGCCTGGATGCAGTCGTTCACAAATTTCTGCACAGGGAGGACAGCCTAGGATGTCACAAACACCCCATAGCCATCAACTGGTAATACCATTATGGCTGACTTACGAACTGATATACCTGATGCTTTCACACACCAGATGTTCGACTGACCTGTGGTGAAGAGATGGTGGGGGGTGGTGCGGAATATGCCTCCCATTTGTGGTAGACTCCCCTTACATGTCCGATTCAGATGCCATGCGCCCCCAACTAGCATCACCGTAAATGGTAGAGGACACGGCAATGGATGCATGGACTTGATTCAGTACCTAGATGCACGGCGCCGGTTGGTGTGGGGCTGGGATGTGATGTTAGGACTAAAATGGTAGTTAATATCACTACTTTTTGATGTTCCAGTTGTATTTGTTTGGAATACTTGAATGTTGATATCTGATATTGCAAACTGTTGTCTCCTGTGTAAACTGCACACAATTTCTTGATTGTAACTCTCCTTCGTATTGATGCATCTACCTCGATAAACTGTAAAAATGCCTTCTGTCTGTTACTTCTAAGTCGACTCTACAGATAATGTGCTTGATGCTAACGGCCTGCACTACACTACACTATACTATACTACTGCCAGCACAGTTTGTCCTGATATTGCTATACTTGCCATCTCAAATCATCCTGTGTCGTGTCAGCTGGTATTGCTAATGTATTGTGTATTATGGCATTCCCAGAACAACAACAACAAAAAAGCAATAAAAAAAAATATTTTTTTTTTAAATCATGCCTGGAGTGAAAAGTTGTGGTCCTGTTGACTACGAATTGTAATAGTGAATGAGGTCACCACATGCTATAAATGTCAACTGCATAATATGCACTTATTAAAATTAAATAAAAACCGATTGAAAAAAAAAAGCCTTCTGAAGCCTGGTACTTTAATAACATTGCTGACAAAAAATCATATATCCGTGGTCAAGAAACGAATGGAAGAAAAATGCAATTCCTGATAACCTCATGATACTGATTTCCCTCTGCGCAACATGCAGACAGCTCATCACATCAGCCAATGGGAACTGCTGTACTAGTGATCAAGCGAGTTACCAACCTCAGGTACTCAAACACCATATACTCACCTGGGCCCATAAACACACATTCACAGAGGCTAGTAAATACCGCTGGGGGTCAATTTTTATATATACCTTTTTATGAGATTAGTTACCTGTCTAAATTAACTAATCTTTCACTGATCAAAAAGTTCTTTCCTCTGGTCAATGGACTTATTAGTTGGAACTAGTTGATGGTGAAAATGACATAGAATTATATTTCATATTATTTTGAAATAACCACAGACTAGGGAAAAGTTTAAATGCTTTAAATTCATGTGAACCAAAAATCGAGAATACAGTACGAACTTCGTTTCTCCCAGGAGGTAAAGTCAATTAGTTCAATAATCAGTCACCTATATTAGAATGAAGTCTCACAATGATAGTACTCGGAAAGAGAGGCTAGAGAGACCAGTACAATTACATACTACATAGAAATATATTTACCTAGAATGGTGTGGAAACCAACCCCTTGGCCAAGGAGCTGGAAGGGTCCCCTGGGAAAGATCAAGTGACGAAGACTTCAGGACAGGTTTCAGGACAGGATAAATGACCTCTTCTAGATTCGACACCTGCGTCGCACCCCTCTCTGACACTATCTTCCTCCTCGATTCTTCCGCGATCATCTTCTAATTAATTTGCCTTATTCCCCTCCTCGATTCTTCCACGATGTTCTTCTAATAAATTTGCTTAAATTCTAAATCTGCAAATCGATTCTTCTTCAGCATTCGTTCAGCTCTCGGACAGCATCCCGGTTTCTCAGCATCTCAGCATCGCTTCAATGATGTGTTCTAACTAACTAAACTACCTAAATTATACCTTGCATTGCTCATGTACCACCCATTAATGTTTCAACTTTTGAAACTCCTAATTCTGATTGGACAGGCAAGGGGGGATAATCATCACACCATGCAAGTTTTAATAATTTTCTTTGGTTCTTTGTTTAATTTTCCCGCCCCTTAATTCTTATTCCCAAGCTTTATTTCCCATCCCCATTTCACATCTTTATCAATAAAAATGAATACATATAACAGTTGTCTGTACAATATGCAGGATGTCCAGCAGGTTCCCAGGACATGTAACAATGATGGCCTTGGACAGGTTTCAAAATTCGACATCATGGCTTCCCGGCTTGTTATCACTGCGCCTGCGTGAAAGTCATGTGTAGTGCAGGCTTCAATCCCACTCGGAGGCCCAAATACGAACTAATAGAGAGGTCAAAAAGAAATATATTAATTTCAAAATAAAATGATTTCACTGTATACCACCCATCTCTACTCTAATCCCATTTACTTATAAAAGCTCTATCCGCATTAGGACTTAGTAAATAGCTTGTTTTAGTTTCCGCGAAGCAGATGCTTAGCATGTGAGCTTTCAAGAGGCCATATTAGATGTATTTGCGCAGGTGAAGAAATTTCCCTCCATACGAAAGAACGTCATTCTGCGTAGATGTAGTTGACACATGCGCAGTACATTTTTCCGTGTTAGCAGACATCTTAAGTTTCACTCAGGTTACTTGTTAGTAAAACACGTATGCAAGCTTCATCTTGCTAAAATATGTAATGGGGTGCATATTGATTTACATAATACTTTATAAATACAGTGTTACGAGTTATATGAGAGGATTGCATCCGAGCAAGTCTTTTATACGAGTCCTTGCTCCATCAATCTCCTCTCTGATGGCATTTGTGCCATCACAAAAATTACCCATCACTAAACCAGATGTCAACTTAAGCACATCTCAATTCCCTTTCTGGTCTCTTCATTTTTATCTTTAAAATTTTTCATCTTTTTATATATTTCGACTTTCGTTGCTTCTAACTGAGTTTCTTCATACTTTCTTTTCTTTCCCTTTTCATTTACTTCATATCTCGTTCTCTTTCTACAACATTTGCACCATGTCATTATTGCTAAGACTAATATTATTATTCCAAGCATAGGTAGTATTATTTGGCCTATAAGACCTTTGCCTATATTAGCAAACCAAGTCCCTATTGAGGTAAAACTATTTGTTAATTTCTTCCAAACACTATAAACTTACAGTGGTTTCAAATCTTCTTCCAGTTTCGAAATATTTTTAATGTATCCCCAATTTCTACACTTTTATCTGGAATATAAGTGCAACAATGTTGCGTTTTCAGCATTTTACAGACTCCGCTCTCTTTTGTCAATAAAATATCAAGAGAAATTGACTTTTGTAAAACCATTGATCTAATTGTAACTATTTCATTATTGATCATTAAGAAACCTGCAGCAGTATCAGTCGATAGACGATCAACTACTGTTGATAACTGACAGATTTTTCGTCAATTCAGAATGACTCCCACTGAAGGTATCAATGCACTAAATATATCGCCTACTATTTCTGAAAAACTAGCTCTTTTCCTACGGGTTAGTTCGTTTGTGTTTTCATTGCTTCCAGTGATTCTTTTCACATGATAGACTTTAGGGAATACTATTCCAAAATGGCAATTCCCGTACCAATGAGCAGGTAGTCTAAAATAAGCTTTATTCCCACACACATAATAAACTCCAGGAAATACTGGATCTGTTCTCTTTTTTAATCCCCATCCTCCAATTACCAAAAAGTTATGTTCACATTCACCTGAACCAATAAATACATTGTTATAGTCAGTCTTTAATCTATGGAGGCAGATCTTCCCTTTCTTTTCACAATCTAGGGACATCACAGCATGAGTCTTGCCAGCTGTATACATTTCCTCTTTCTCAGCCCATTGAGGAATCTGAGGTTTCTTTTCAGAAGCCTTTCTTTGAAAGTCCTGTCTCCTCTTCTCTACTAAATTCAAAAATATCTTTTCTTCTTCTTGTAATGAACATGTCAGATTGTTTTTGTGTGCTTCTGCTATATCTATTGCTTTCATAGTTAAGAAATATTCACCCATAAACTGTGCATCTTTAGTACTAAGAAGTGGATTCATACTCTTGCGAATAGCAACCTCTGAAAATATCACATCTACGTTTGAATAATAATACTGTAATTTTCCTGTTCTATGAAATAAACTAGTCAATATACTACATGAAATACCATATGTTAATGGTAAATGGTGATAAGTGACACCTTCTGCTACTGATGCTGGTAATTTCATACATACAGAACAATCACTAATCTCCATGGTGTCTACATACTGAACTAATAGTTTTGTGAATACATTTAAAGCAGTGTCATTATTTGTCACAGTGTGATGTAAATCGATCTCATCTGGTGCTTCTGAGTCTACTCTAGTTCCCTTTATGTTAGCCACCCTTTCATTTGTATCTGTGTTATTTTTCTTTTCTGTTACAATCAGATAAGGGATCGCTATAGTTAATACTAACCAGAATATAAGTACTAAAAATATACTACAAATACATATTCTACAACACTTCTTTATACATTTTGTTTTGGTCTTCCAGTAACCCTATCATCAGCCATTTTAATCTAAGAAGTTACTCTTCTTTTCTTTGCTTTATTTTTATGAATTTTATTTATTTTGATCTTCAAGGGGGTCTCACTTCTCCTTCATCAATCTGTTCAACAATTATTTCTTCATCACTTTCTTTATTCAAATCTAGATTCTCAAAATCTTCAAGAATCACATAGGTCCATTCAGGACCTTTGGACTTATTGTTCAAAATTCTCAGTCTTTGACTCCTTCGTCGGGGTTTTCCAGTCAATTCCCCAGACTGATTAGAGATTTAATTTACTTGCTCAGGTTCTTCACTTATTGTCTTTAAGTGATACTTTAATCTTTTAACACCACCTGGCCAATTATCACCTTTTATGACCTTTTAGGCGTGTACTGCACTTTCACTCTCCTCGTCTCTTTCAAGTATTCTTTTATTTTCGTTATGTTGTGGCACAATTTGATTATCTTTGTCTTCAGTCCCTCTCTATCTGTCCTTGTTCAGGGCTTATTGTTGTGACTTCATCTGCCTGAACGTGTTCTTCTTCCTCTATCTGGTCCTGTTCAGGTCTTATTTTAACTTGTTCTTCTTCTTCCTGAACTTGTTCTTCTGTTCCTAACTGGTCCTGCTCAGGTCTTACTGCACTTTGCTTTTCTGCTGCCTGAACGTGTTCTTCTAGTCCTATCTGGTTCTTCTCAGGGTCTCCAACAGTTTTATTCACCCTTTCCTGAGCTTGTTCTTCTACACCTGTCTGATCCTCTCTAGTTTCCTATCTTTCTAGACTGGTTCTGCTTCTCATTTTAATAATCACCTCAGGTATGTCAACCACTGGTAACCATTCTTCCTGACTTGTGCTTGGTTGTTCTTGATCAGCTACTTCAGAATATTCTAGATTCTTCAGCTGTACAACCTTCAGCACCTTCAACTGCTTGTGTCAGTTGTGGTTCCCTTTCCTCAGGAGCTGGTACTCTTTGGTATGACTGGCATGTATCCAGTTTGGCAAACCTGCACATTTCACTGCTGTTGTTGTAACCAGGCTTATCCCACCTGAGAGATAGGCATGCCTGTCGGGTGTGATTCTTCACTCCCACCCAGTCTCCGGGATTTAGATCATGTGCTTGATCCGGCTGCCTGGCACCTGCGTCTTCTCCAACCTGGTGAGAGACAGAACGCACTAGGTCAGCCAAACCTTTACAATAATCTAGTACCAGATCATCAGTTATACTCAACAATTTGTGTCCTGGTATAAATGCTAGTCTCATTGCTCTTCCCATGAGTATTTCATGGGGACTCAATCATGTGTTTCTGTTAGGAATGTTTCTGAGTCCCATCAGAACAAGAGGTAATGCATCTGGCTAACACAGTGATGTGGATGCACACACCTTTGCCAGTCTTGATTTGATTGTGCCATTCATTTGTTCTACCACACCAGAAGCCTCTGGGCGATCTGCACAGTGCAGTTTTTGTTCAATATTAAATGCTTCACAGATTAACCGAATTATTTCAATATTAAAGTGAGATCCTCTATCTGATTCCACAGTTACTGGAAAACCAAACCGCGCAATTAGCTCCCTCAACAGCAGTCTGGCAACTGTTATGCTGTCATTTCTAGTAGTAGGGTATGCCTCCACCCACCGTGAGAACAATCAAACTATGACAAGGACGTACTTCAATCCCCTGCATGGTGGTAGTTGGATAAAATCTACCTGCAACCTCACAAAAGGTCCTCCTGCCTTACCAATTCTTCCCCAACTGACCACTGTTTTTCTGCCTGGGTTTTTTTGTTGACAAGTTAAGCATCTCTGGTAAAGACTTTCTGCGACAGCCCTAAATCTCGGATTATACCAATCCTGTCTAAAGAGCCTGATCATGGCGTCCCTGCCTACGTGTGTGTCTCCAGGATACATTCGGGCCATTTGAGAGAGTAAACAATTTGGCATTACTGGTCTGCCATCTTGGTAAATCCACACATCATCCTCTGTTCTCCTTTGACACCCTGTTTTTATTCACTCCTCCTTTTCACTCACTTCCACCTCATCCTGTAATTGTCTCACTTCATCCCATGTTTCTAGTGCTGAGATTAGCATAAGTTGGCATTGTATTCCACTTGTTTCAATTTTCCTGTTTAGTGCCATTTTATTTCTGGCACAGTGCTGGGCAACCTGGTCAGCATATCGATTACCAGCTACCATATAGTAATTTCCTGACTGATGTGCAGCACAGTTGACCACTGCCACTTCTTTTGGCAATTGTATTGCTTCCAACAGTTCTTTCACAAATTTTCCATTTTCAATAGGGGATCCTGAAGAAGTTATGAAATCCCTCTGCATCCAGAGCTGGCCAAAGTCATGCACAATCCCGTAACCATACTGGCTATCAGTGTAAGTGGTTACTTTCCAATTCCTCCCAATTTTGCATGCTTTAATTAAAGCTATCAATTTGGCTACTTGTGCAGACTTGACTCCTGGTAAATAGGATGCTTCGACTATTCCAGCCAATGTGCATACGGCATAAGCGGCGCTTAATCCTCCTTCCTCATGTCTCATACACGAGCAATCTACAAATAGCTCATGTTCAGTTTCTTTCAGGGGCTCTTCCAGTATGTCTGGACGGGGCTTGGTGCATAACTCAGTGACATCGAGACAGTCATGCTCAACTTCATCTCTTACTTCTTCCCCACATACATCTGGTAATAAAGTAGCAAGGTTTAATATAGTACACCTGACAACTGTCACGTTTTCTGCTCCTGAAATGATTCTTTCGTACTTTGTCATCCGACTAGGGGTACGGTACTGTTCGTGTTCTAGTCAAAAGAATTTCCACTGAATGTGGAACAAATACTTTTACAGGATGTCCCATCACAATGGACTCACTTTGTTCAAGACTCATACAGGTAGCAGCTACTGCTTTTAAACAGCCAGGTAATGCTGGTGCTACAGGGTCCAAAGTAGCAAAAAAGTACGCTACTGGACGTCTCATCAAACCATGTCGTTGGGTTAACACTGAAAGGGCACAATTTTCTCTTTTACAACAGAATAGTGCAAATTCTTTTGTATAGTCTGGCATACCTAGAGCTGGAGCTTCACACAAACAATTTCGTAATTTCACAAAAGCTTCCATGCTTTCATCATCCAAAACTACTGGGTTCTTTGCCCGTTTCCGTGTCATCTGTATTAGGGGTTTAGCTAACAAAGAAAAACCTACAATCCACTGCCTACAATACCACACTACACCAAGAAACATCCTGATTTCTCTCTGGGTTTGTGGTAACTGCATTTGTTTTATTATTTTTATTCATTCAGGGGTCACTTTTCTCACTCCTGTTTCTATTTGGTGTCCCAAATATTTGACTCCAGTTCGAGAAATTTGTAATTTCTCTGGAGACACTTTGTGTCCTCCATCAGCCAAATGGTTTAACAAGGCAATTGAATCAGTAACCCAGTCATCTCGCTATTTTGATGCAATTAGCAAGTCGTCAATATATTGGACCAGGACTGAATTTCTGGGCATCACTAGTGTTTCTAGACACTTTTCAAAATTTGATTGCAAATTGAAGAACTCTCTGTATACCCTTGAGGAACTCGATTCCATACTAAAATACAATCCTCTTTTTTTTTTTTTTAAACACTTTATTAAGTTTTTCATGAGAAGGAGCAATGGGTTACAAATTGCATGAATCACATTAAACATATATATGGTAGAGGAGACAATGCAGGTGACAAGTGCCAACCTGTAAACAAATGTAGAAAGTGCGAGATTGCATTCATATAACGCCTCAGGATAACCTGAGGTCTACCAATCATGTACATTGCTTTGTATTACATACCCATCCTTCAAGATATTGTACTCATGGGGGGGCAGTGCCCGTACAAAATTCCCACAACTTCCGAAACTCCCAATCCCACCCGAAACCCACCCACCATACCAAACCATGCCGCAAATAAAACTTCAGTCTGAGTGTCGCTAGGCACTCCCCCGGAGGGGGGGGGAAGAGAAGAGGGGAAGGAAAACACATCCCAAGCGCGCGGCAGGGGAAGGAAGTTGTCTGAACAGCGCCGCATTAGGGGAGTATTAGATAAATGAAAAACCAAGAGGGCACAGGGGAGGCGGTAGGTACAACCACTCCACACCTGAATGCGGCCTCCAACAATTGGGACACGTCCTCGCCCAATGCCAGGGGACAGGTTCCATCAATCACCACGCCCAATCGCTGACATACATCCCGGCTCATACAGGGGGATTCAGGAGATCTCGGGGGGAGGCCCCCTCAGTCCCTTCCACCCCCCCACCTCACCCTTAAACAGCTCAGTTAGGTGCGCCCATTCCAAGGATATAGGACGCTTTCGCAGCCCCCGACTCTCCTCACGGTATAGGGCCTCGCGCTCCGCCACCGCCCATCTCAACACCTCCTCTCCTCAGGCCTCCACCCGCGGCGGGGCTCGTGATTTCCAACGCTGCGTTATCAGGCGTTTTGCCAGCGCTAATGACAGGTTGGCAAAACGACGCAACAGTTTCGCTTTAAGGGGGAGTGGCAAGAGACCCAATAAACAAGCCTTTGCTACGTCCCAGGAGGGGCGCTCAGTGATTGCACTTAAGATTTGTGTTATCCCACCCCAGTATCCTCGCAACACCGGGCAGAGCCACAGCATGTGCATCAGGCCAGCATCCGGCGCCGGGCAACGAGGACAGGCCGTAACTGCCGTGTTGTACATCTTACCGAGCGCATGGGGTGTAAGGTAAGCCCTGTAGAGGACAAATAATTGGATCGTTTTCAGCCTGCAATTGTGGGACACTTTCTTAGGGTATTCCAGGATAAAGGACCACTCTCTATCACTAAATGCCCGGGACAAATCCGCTTCTCACCGCAGCCTGAGAGGAGCTAAGGAGATCTGTGTGTGTTCCCGGAGGCCCCGGTACAGCCAGCGAACCAGGAAGCGTCCATTGCCCATTATATGCAGGGAGCGTAGGAGGTGGAATGTTGAGGGTTCTGCTGGTGCCGCCCGCCACTGCGCCCGGATGTACCGGGAGATCGCTGCATGAAGCAAAAACTGGGTATCAGGTACCCCATTTACCCACACAAAATCCACGTGTGGCATCAGACTGCCTTCCTGAAAAAAGGCTCCAAGTGTCTCCACCCCCTGTTGCGTCCAACTCCGTAATCGCCCGGCACCCAGAATTCCCTGCCTCGTAGGGAGACCACACAGCGGCATGTTAGGGGAGTATGGATTTTGGATTTTTGTATATTTACATGCCTTCGACCAATAATGAAGTGCTATCTTCAAGAGGGCCGGGGGATCTGATGGCCTAGGGGCACCGGGGCACAACAGCGATTGTAAGGTGCCACGTGCTAATTGTGGCGGGGTGTAGCCGATCTCAAACAGGTTTTCCCTGCCAGCCAGTATGCCAGCCACTGCAGTTGACCAGCAATGCAATACGCCCTTAAGTCGGGCGCCCCCACTCCCCCCGCGCCGCTCGGTAGTCGCAGGTTCGCTAATGCCACCCTGCGCCTCCCTGCGCCCCAGACCAACGAGGTCAGCAGTACATCCAACTCTCGAAAGATCCAAGTGGGGTATACCACCGGGATGTTGACAAAATGGTAAAGCAGGCGAGGCAGCATCAACATCTTAGATATCGCTACTCGTCCCGCGACAGTAAGGGGCAGTGTATTCCAGAATGCGATTTGGGAGCGTAACGAAGAAACTGTGCGTACCAGGTTACCTGCTATGACATCCGGTACTGATCGATAAATATTAATCCCCAAGTATTTAAAAGTGACTGGTGCCATCCTAAAGGACAAGGGCCCGAAACGGAGCTCCGGAGCCGCGATCGCACCTTCAAAGGAATAGGCTACAGACTTAGAAGCATTAAGGTGCAGTCCGGATACCTCCCCGAAGAGAAGAAAAAGATCTGCCACCTCCCCCTTGTCGGCCTGGAGATCGCGAAAATACAGCAGCATGTCGTCTGCATAAAGCGAGACTGAATGCAGGACACCCTCCATCGGAATGCCATGGGGGATCATGGCCCGCCTAAGGTTCTGGGCCAGTGGTTCAAGCGCCAATACAAACAAAATGGGCGATAATGGGCAGCCCTGGCGCGTACCCCGAAAAATAGGGTAGGCCGCGGAGATTATCGAACCTGTCTTTGCCCTGGCTGTGGGGACGGCGTAGAGCAGCCGAATCCAAGCACCCAATTCTGGGGGAATGCCCATCTTGGCCAGTACTGCCAACATATAGGACCAACTTACAGTGTCGAATGCCTGCGATATGTCCAAGGATAGACATCCTGCCCCCGCAGGATGAAGCCCGGAGGCATACAGGATTGCGTGGAAGCGCCGGAGATTCAGCGACGTACTCCTCTGTGGAACGAAACCGCATTGGTCTGTATGAATCAACCGCGATAGAAGCGGGAGAAGACGGTTGGCAAGAAGTTTACTAAGAATCTTATATTCTGTATTCAGGATTGATAGAGGCCGGTAGGAAGACATTTCTAAGGGATCTTTATCTGGCTTTAAAAGGGATGTGACAATCGCCTCCCGAGTGGTAGAGGGCAGCCTCCCTTCTGCAAGTGATGTCGTATAGAGTTGTAGTAGTTTGGGAATTAATAGAGGAGAGAATGTGGAGTAAAATTCGATGGGTAGTCCGTCAGAGCCGGGTGTCTTCCCACGGGCTAAAGACTTGATAGCCACTCTGATCTCGGCCAGAGTAATCGGCTCCTTTAAGTCGTGGATTTCTGCTGTGGATAGCACTGGTAAGTTCGCCCGCTCCAAGAACTCAGTCACCATGTCTGCGCCCGGCGCCGGATGCGCTCCATAGAGTGCCTCGTAATGGGTCCGAAACGCCAAGTTTATCCCCAATTGGGTCTGGATTTGTCCATGCTGCGCGGTGTTAATAGCCAGGATGGGAGTAGGGCAGGCCGGGGGGGCAATCAGCCGAGCTAATAACGTGCCCGCTCTGTCAGCCTCCGAGTGCGTACGCTGGGTGTACGCCTTGTAATCTATTAAGCGAAGACGCTCTAGAGCCTCCGCATACTTAACTCTGGCCGCCTGTAAGGGTTCCTCTGCCTGTTCGTCCCGTTGGGCCGCTACTTCATATTCCTGCAACGTCGCCTCCAGGTCTGTCAGGTCCCGGATCACCTCCCTACGGGTTCCCACCAGGGAGCTCAGGGACACCCCCTGTATAGAGACCTTAAAGGCTTCCCATTCTATGGAATGTGACGAGGCTGTGCCTTCGTTAACAGTAAAGTATGCGGTGATCGCCTTTTGTAAGGTATCACGGAAGACCTGGTCTTCTAATTGAAGGGGTTGCATCCTCCAAGTCGGTATCGGTGCCGGAAATCGGCCCCACTGGAGGCGCAATTCAAGAGGGTTGTGATCGGATATGGTTTTGCCCAAGTACGTGCAGTGTGAAACCGCAAAGGACAAAGTCGGCGAGCCCAAGACGTAATCCAAGCGTGTATGCAAGTGATGGGGATAAGAGTAAAAGGAGTACTCCCTATCAGTCGGGTGCTGTGCTCTCCAAAGATCCAGCAAGTTCCAACCCCGTGCCCATTGACCCAGGGCCGCAGCGCGGGTTCTCGCAACAGTGCCAGCTAGTGGAGGGTGCGATCGATCTAGTTCGACATCAAACACAGCATTCAAATCTCCCCCAAGCAACCAGGGACAATCACTCCAGTCAGACAGGGCTATGGAAACCCGGGAGAGGAATTGGGCATAATCTACATTAGGGGCGTATAGGGAGCCCAGCACAATGGGCAATCCATCCAAGAGGCCACGCAATAACACATACCTACCCAGATCATCAATCCGGCTCTCTAACAGGGAAAAGGGGACTCCTGCCTCGAGCCATATTGCAGCCCCTCTAGAAAAGGCGTAGTATGAAGTGGCATAGAATTGATCCCTCCAACGCTTTTGCAATTTCAGGGACTCGGCAGTGAGTAGGTGAGTTTCTTGAAAACATACTTTCTGAGCCTTGCGGCGGTGCAATTGGGCCAATACCCGGTGGCGTTTCTGAATGGAGCCCATTCCCCTTACATTCCAGGAGATCAGAACATACAAGCTTGGGACTGACATCATATTTGGAGAAAAATCACCTCCCTCCCCCAACCCCCCCAGACCGCGCGACAGACCTATAAACAATAAACTTTGTTACCCAATACTGGGTCCGACGCCCCAACTGCGTCCGACCAAACTGTAAACGAAACATAATTACAAAATCTGAACCAGTGCTATCACCTAGTGGGGGAGAAAGTAAACTACACATTAAGTGATCAGATGCTTGTACAAATCGTGGAAGTGCCCAAGACAGGGCAGGCCGGGGAACTACTCATACATGTCCGGATTATACCTCATTGTCCAATAGCCCACTGAGGTGAGCAGACTGCATATGAGTTACCTCAAATTAAATAGGGAAGGGGGGTGGGGGGGTTACACTCCCAAGCGCACCGCCGGAGAGCGATCCCCGCAATACTGAGACGAGGTTCAGATGTCAGTCTGGGAGGCTCTCAAGGGGGTCCTTGCACAGGTGAGTGGAATCCGACGGAAACAGCGCCACGCTGCCATCCGTGTCCGAGTCTAAGGAATGCCCTACGGATGGACTAGTGCTAATCGGTGGCCGGGTAGATCGAAAGGATGAGGCTGAACACAGTGCTTCATGTTGGCCCTCACGGATTTGCTGCTGCTGCTGGAGGCCGTGCTCTGTGTTAGCATAGTCTTTTTCCGCCTACGCGGGGGTCGCTGCGACTGCGGCTGCGAAGCATCCAGTCGCCTAGCCGGGAGAACCTCCGGGAAGTGCCTGTCCAGCCAGTCCCATGCACTGTCTGGCGTGTCGAAGAAGATAGCCCGGTTTTGATGGACCACACTCAGTTTGGCTGGAAAAAGCAGCGCGAAGGGGAGGCCTGCAACTCGGACCCGTGCCTTTACCTCCATGAAGGAGAAGCGTTTTCGCTGAACTGCCTGCGTATAGTCCGGGAAGATGAGGACGGTGGCATTATCTACAAGTAGGTGATGCCGATCCCTATAATTAAGGATTCGTGCCAAGATAGGGCGGGGGTTGGCTCCCGGCGGAGGTCGTCTCGCAGGAACGCGGTGCGCCCTTTCCACAGTAAAGTGGGGGGATAATCCCATGGGGGCCACCACCATTCGCAGCCAGTTTTCAACGTGTGTCGTGGGGTTCGGGCCCTCCACGCCCTCCGGGTATCCCACTATCCGAAGGTTGTTGCGGCGCGCGGGCCCCTCCGCATCATCGGCCCGGGTCTGAAGGGCATCGATTTGCTGGCGCATGAGGTTAAGCTGTTCGGTATGTGCCGCCAACCGGGTCACCAAAGGCTCCACTGTCTGGTCCGTGTGTCGCACCTTGTCCGCCAGCTTCCTGTGATCATCCTTCAGGAGCTTCAGCTCCACCGAAATCGCCCCCAGCTGGCCTTCCAATGCCGATCGAGTGTCTCTGATCTCTTTGAGGATCACATCCAGTTTGTCCGGGGATGGAGTCGGCGACCCCGCCGACGGACCCGGGCGTTCATCCGCACAATCCGGGGGCCGCGACCCGGTGTCCCCACCGGGCGGCTGCACAGGTACCCTGGGCCTACCCTTACCCATCGCAGTACCAAGGGGAAGGGGGGGGGGGCGACAATCCAGGAAGGTTGGACGTATTCTTGAGGACTTTCGTCCCAGGCAATATGCTTCACGCATGGCAGAGGGAAGCGCAGCCAACCGGGCAACTACGCGCACCTCCACAGCCGCCCCCAGTCCAGGCACAAGCCCCCGCAAGGCAGGTCGGCAACCAAGCCCACACGGTGTTCAGGCACGTAAGGATCTACAAGGAAGGGGCCTCCCAGCGTAAAGCTAGTCTATCCAAGGACCACAGAGTCTTCCTGATATTAGGGATCCGCTATGGGACCACCAACGCTGCGCTCCCGGTAGCATGGTTCCAGGCGGTAATCTCAGTTCATAGCCCCAGCCAACAACTCACCAACACCAGTTCGCTGAGCCGCCACTGATGCGTGGCGCGAGGAAAGCCTCCGGTCCGAGGCCCAACGCCGCCGTTCCCACGCGCTCCTCCACAGCGGTCCCGTACAGTCACTCAATCCAGCGTGGGTCCGACAGCGGGTGCCCATCCACGGGTCCCAGGATCGCCACGGTAGCCCCCACCGCAGCTAGTCGCCACCCGGTAGGTGTCGTACCCCGGAGGTCGCCAGTATCACCAGGGGGCCCCCCAGCAGGTGCACCGTCCTGCAGGCGAGCAACTGGCCACGAGACACAGCAGGCCCCCGGAGGCAGCCCCCCAGTCATCACAATTCCACCCCGGGCCTCCGGCCCCCTTGCCACCGACCTGTAGCGCGATGGGGTTCCAGGATCAGCACGCCATCAGGGACATCTCCGTCCCGCACTCCATCAGTGTGCTCTTGGGCGCTCCGGTCTAGGCCAGCAGGACAGGCTGGATGTCACGTTGCTTCAGGCTGAGCAGGCCCACCGGGCACCACAGCCGGTGCCCAGGGATGTATCCCAGAGGCGCCGTAGCGGGTTGGTATGTGGGCGCAGCGGATACACTCCGCAGGAGGGGCCGGAACACCCAGGCACAATCGGCAGTCTCCCTCCACCAGGCCGCAATGCGGGAGGTTGAGTGCGCCCTGCAGCCGCACGTCGCTGTACGTCCGGAGGCTCTGCTGCACTCGAAAGCCGCCACAGTACTTCAATCGGGAGCGGTGACCCGTGCCGCATCCACAGGATCACCAGAGCAGTCCGCCGGCCTACAGGGGCATCGTCCGGGAGACAGACACCACCCCAGCTCATGGGAATGCTGCGATTTACAGGATAATGGAGCCCCCGGCCCGGAGCTCAACTAAGAAGCGTCCGCCATCTCCGGCTACTAGCCACGCCGCTCCTAAAATACAATTCTCAAACTTAAATGAAAAGAGATACTGGCTGTCTGGGTGTAAATTAATATAGAAAAATGCTTGGCATAAATCAATTACAGTAAACCATCCTGCATCCATGGTATTTGATACAGAATCACTGCTGTATTTGGCACTATTGGGCAACAAGGCACGACAATCTTATCAATCTTTCGTAAATCTTGCACTATCCGGTATTTTCCGCTAGGCTTTTTAATGCCAATTATAGGTGAATTACAAGGACTGCTCATTATTTTCTTCAAAATGCCCTGTTTAATCATTTGATCAATTTTTGCTGCAACACCTGCTTTAACTTCAGGGCTCATTTTGTATTGCCTAGTATTTGGGTAGACTGCACCTTCTTTCACAGTCACCTTTACTACATTTGTCATTAACCCTACTTCTTTTCCAGTGAAATCCCACACCTCTGGATTCACAGTGGTTTTGAATTCATCTGGTAAAACATCTTTTGTAATTTTAGAATACATCTCATCTATTTCTGTGCCTTGTTTTGCCAGCATTATTTTATAGACACCGTCTTCATCAGGGGTCTGAATCCCACCACCATCCGGTGTGCAATAAATTGTGCAGTTCATTTTCCACAACAAGTCTCTTCCTAGCAAGTTTACTGGACTAGAGTCGCATACCACAAATTTGTGCATTTCTTTGAAATTGCCAATGCGCTAAGGTATTAGAGATATCCCTGGTCATATCTATATTGTTAGTGGCACTAATGAGTCCTATTTCTGCTGATATAAGTTCATCCTGTAGCCTCCTTATTTCCTCTTTCTCTCTTTTATTTGTTCGAAGTGAATATGACATAGTCTCGCCCCGGACCCCTGCTTTCAACGTGTCCCACACAACCTCTATTGATGAGCTATTAATATTTTCTGTTAGGAATTTTGGTATCCAATCTTTCATGTGGGTAAGATACTGAGGGTCATATAATAATGCTTTTTCAAATGACCACAGGTTAGGCTCTGATTTAACTAAGCTAGTAGTCAATGTACAAAAAAGGGGGTTGTGATCAGATAATACCCGGGGCAGTTTGACAGTTTGGGAGGTCCTAATTAATGAGCTTGAGAGTAAAATGTAGTCGATTCTGGTATGTGTACGATGTGGATTTGAATAAAAGGTATATCCAGGGTCGCCAGTGTTAAAATTAGCAGTCTGACAGCTATCCACAAGTCCATGTACAAGACATAGATCTTTAAGAGAGCGGAATACTTTGGGTTTTCGACCTTTATAGACCTAGTCATCCTTTAAGGACCAATTAATCGGAAGGTTTATATTGAAGTCCCCACATACCAAGGCCGGAAGAGGCCAGTGTGTTAATTCATTGGAGACCTCATCAAAGACCGCGGGGTCATCTATATTGCTCCCATAAATGGCGCAAATTGTTATTTTTTGCCCTGTTTGATAACTGCAATCGGTGATAGCCCAGCGGCCAAACTTATCAGTTTTAGAGTTATTAAACACCAAGCCGCTCCTTTTAGCCAGAATAGCCACACCCCGATTTTTAACCCCTTGTGAAGTAGCGCACACCAATTTATAACCTAGTGTATTTAACAGCTGGCTCTGGGACCCTTCAATGTGAGTTTCCTGCATGCATACGACATTAGCTCCCCAGTTTTGTAGCCCGATAGCAACCATTTGCCTTTTCTTAAAGTCGTTTAAACCACCAATGTTCAGAGATAATACCTTTATCACAGCCATGCTGATAAAGGAAGAGTGCCATAATTTATATCCCAGGTGTTCTGATTTCCTGTGATCCCTATTACCATTTCCTTATTCCTTTTTAACATAAGTTTAATACCCTTTATGTTTAACCTGTCCGGTTTTCCCCCCTCCCCTTTACCCTCCCCCCACCCACCACCACCTTTGAAGGTTACCTGGGCCAGTCTGGTCCAGGGGTGTGACATCTGCGCAAGCAGGTCCTGTGAACTAGGCTATTTTGATTTAAATAAGATGCTTATTTTTATGGGTGATCCAAATTCTAAGACATTTAGATTCCCCGAGCCAATCAAGCTAAATTCCACAAGTTCCCCAAGGTATATCTGCTACAAAATAAGAATTATAATAATTAATTAATCTTATATATCTTCTTTTTTACTACGAGATATATATTTGCTTTAGGTTATTTCCCTGAGTGTCGGGAGGCTGTCTCTGAGATTTCCCGAAGATAATTCTCCGCCTGTATTTCACTATTAACATTTCTTGTGACACCTTTAAATATAATTTTCAAACGTGCTGGATTTTGAAGAAATATTTTTGCTCCAGCTTTTTCAAATGGTTCAAATAGCTGACGCATTTTCCACCTTCGCTCCACAGTGGCATGAGCGAAGTCTGGCCTGGCAAAAAAGTTAAACCCCTTATGTTCTCTTTGGGTAGTAGGTCTTGCAAGATCGTAGATTTTTTCACGAAGGAGAAAGTTCCCAAAGTAGACCAACATTGCCCTTGGAAATTTATTTTGTTTGTTAGAGTTTTTTGGTAGCATTAAGGGGAAGCGATGGGTTCGCTGGACTTCCCTCTCCATGTCCCAGACATCCAGTTCTGGAAATGATGTTTTGAGTGAAGCAACCATTGCCGCTCTGGCATCGTTTCCTTCAAAATTTTCCGGGATTCCGAGAAACCTTAAATTGTTTCTTCTGGATCTGTTTTCATGATCCTCCACTTTGGCCATGAGATCTCTTATTATTCCGTCTTGTTCTGTTTCCTTTATTTGGAGCGTCGCCACATCAGTTTCAAGATTCTCCGTACGAGTTTCTACCATGACCATTCTTTCCGAGATCTCAGAGCAAATACTGCCCACTTTCTTAACGGCACCTTGCAACTTTTCAATTGCTATGCGATTCTTTTGACTCTCTTTTTTCACATCCTCATGAAAGTTTTTTATTGAGTGGAGCACCTGGCTCAGCGAAGGTTCGGGGGTTTTAGCTTGATATATTTCCTGATTTTCCTGTATATCTGAGTTTTGACTTGGTATTTCCTCTGCTAATTTAATCCTTGGGCTTCTTCGAGGAGGATTAGATCTATCGTTAGCGTAGTCCGTATTATTGCCAGGATCTGTAGTTTCCTCATTCAGCACGTCTCGTTCTCTTTTGTGTTTTGGCCTTTTTCCCCCCCCCCCCACTTTTTTTTTTCCTTATGTTGATTTCGCTAAGCACTCTTGAATCATTAGGGCCAGAGATCTCCAGCGATACGGTTCCCCTTCGCGTGCTTGGGCTTGATTCTCGTGAGTTGCTTAGTTGACTAGAGTCACTAGAGATAGACATCCCTGTTTCGTATAGTTCTGAATCGGAGTCTTCATTCAAGAGAGAATGTACTTCTTCCCCCAGTGGAGGATCTTGTAAATTGAGAGAGTTGGGAAAGGGTATTGACTTCCTATCCTGGTACAGAAATTGTTTTTGTTCCCATTGCTCCGTTTGCTCTCTCCGGGTTTCTGCGTCTATCTCTATGGATGTCGTTGTCTCTTCACGGTCTTCATGGTTTATGTTTGGGTCAGCATTCAACATTATAACACTCTGACAATCCTTATGCAAAGGGCTAAATATGTTAGAGATTCTTGGTTGCGATGATTCTATTAGGCAGGTGTTCTTTGCAGCTGCTTTTAAGTTTTTTATAGTCTGTAGTCTCTGCGCTTTTTTAGCCATTAGTTCCAATTTGGTATCTTCCTCTGTTGTCAACCCTTTCTCTTTAATGTTACCAGCTTCTTTCTCTTTCTCTTTCTCCCTCTCCTTTCGTCTGGTCTTTTCTCTTTCTTTCTCCAATTTTTTTTCCATGTTTTTATCTTTAATTTTACTTTTTTCCTGAGCCTCGTTTTTACCCAGGTCTATAACCCAGTCTTTTTCCAGGTCTTTCTCTTTTGCTTTAGCTCCTCTGGTTTCCGGGCCTTTGTGTCTACTGATCGTATGTTGAGCATGTGCCTGCTCCAATTCTGCGCTCTCCAGATTAGATGCATTCGAGGTCTCCCCCCGTATGATTTCAGCTGCCTCGCCCCCTTCTTCCTTGTTAAGGACAACATTACTTGCTGTCCCTGTATGTGCTTTCTGGCTTATTTGTTCTTTCTCCAGGGTGAGCCCTTGCCCTCTGTCGCCTCTGTTCCGGCTCTCTCCGAAAAATGTTTCCATATTTTTTTCAGTATCTGAAGATTTATAAGTTTTATAGGTTTTATAGGCTTTATAGGATTTGGAGGGATTAGGGGGCGTCAGAATCCGTTTATGAAAAATCTGACAGATTCCTAGCATCGGTGCACCCCACCAATCCCGCCCCTGTAGTTGTTTCTTATCCAAGACTTCAGATAAAATTGCGGGCAGAAACACCAATAACGGGACAGTTTTGAACGCTGCTGCAGTCTTGGGATAAACCAATGAGGTAGGTAGGGTAGAAGTAGATGTAATATATATAACAGATGGAGAGTCTTGAATGCTAGCACCAGCACCAGCTCCCGTCTCAACTGAAGAAAGAAAGACACACAGCCTCCACGTTCTATGTCTATGTCTATGTCTGCGTCTGAAGCTGCTGCTCCCAGGCAGCATTTGTGTTAACTCTCTCGGCTTTCCCCTTTATATATATATATTTTTTTAAAAGCCCCCAGTTCTCCACGACAATGAGTCACGTAGGGCGCGTTGATGCGCAGTGTGCGTAGGATTTGAAGATTAAAAGTCAGCCTTCGTTTGTCTGCAGATGGCATCCAAGCGCCGAGGGAGGCAGACGATGGAAGCAGACGAGGGACGCAGACGAGGGAAGAAACCCGGCACGAGAGAAGCACAAGAGAGGCAGAGATGGCAAAAATACGGCAGGTACGTTAGAGCACACTACAGCAGCCAACAAGTCTGGTGGTTACTTGCTAGAAAGAGGTGTAGATTTTACACTAACGGTACCGGACTGAGCCGGGAAAATTATTATCGCATAATCGATCAATCCTTAGTTTTTTACAAAGTTCAGAGTGGCAGAGTTGCAAAGAGTGGACAGTCGCTGTGTCATTTTATCCAGCTAGTAACAATAACAACAACGGCAGCAAGGTAGTCAGAAAACAATCAAACAATCAAAGTAGCACGGGCTAAGTGAGCGAACACTCTGCCTCCAACTTACGGCTGGGTTCTAGATCAAGTTGCGCCGAGATTTCCGTGCCGCTCTATTCTTTATAATTCTTCAGCCGTCTGTTGTCTGTTGTCCTGCCACGTCCACATATACGCCGCATAGCACGCGGAGCACAATTCAGCATAGCCCTCCCAGGATTCGGGACTCTGCAGTTCCCAATGCCACTCTCAATAGGCAGCACTGCACTGCACCAGAGCACCAAACAGTGCAGAGAGGTACAGAAAGGCACAAAAGTATAAACGACAGTAGATCAGTAGATGTAGAGGTTGTAGCGGATACGGAGGCTGAAGCTTGATCACTCGGTCACTCGGTCACATTATCGGGGGCATTCTTAGAGAAACAACTTCAGCTCAGCTCACAGGACACCGCCGCTGCTGCGACTGCTCACGCTGACGCCATCTTCCTTCTACCGCTGACGCCATCTTCCTTCTACCACGCCATCTTCCTTCTACACGCCATCTTCCTTCTACACGCCATCTTCCTTCTACGACGCCATCTTCCTTCTACCGCCACTAACAATATAGATATGACCAGGGATATCTCTAATACCTTAGCCCAAGTAGCAGTTGCCAAGGCAGCTATTACCAATATTTTCACAGATAAAGCAATCCGGAAAGCCACGGCACGAAAAGAACTAGTTTATGAAGTTAATGAGCTAGTGGGACATCAATTGGCAATGCAATTACGACAACAGGCCAATGCTAACTTAATAAGGGAGATTGTAGATCCAGTGGAAGGACTGTTAAAGGACTCAGAGCTGATCAAGCAAGCATTCTGGAGGTTCTATAAAGAACTATACATGGATAGCAGCCATGGAGACACTATAGAAATAGAAAGATACCTAGAGAATTGTGAAACTGTAAAGCTCGAGGTAAACGTGCAGTTGGCTCTGGAGGAAACTCCGAACATGGAAGAGGTCCTGATAGCCGTTAAGAGCCTCCCTAAAGGAAAGGCAACAGGGTTGGACTGCATCCCATCAGAATTTTATAGTATATTTTTGGACGAAATAAAACATATATTTAGTGATCTAATTACACATATCTTTTCTGGGGGGGAACCTCCCGGATCTTGGTCTAAGGCAAGAATTGTTATTTTCGCTAAAAAAGGGAAACCCCCAGAACAATTAGGATCATATCGCCCAATAACCCTTATAAATGCTGACTCTAAAATATACTCTAAAATTTTGGCAAATAGAATTGCGCCTATCATACACAAAGTTATCGTTAAAAGCCAACATGGCTTCGTTCCTGGAAGGTCAACGATAAGTCACATTCAGAGGGTTATTACACTATTTGACGGAACAGAAATTACTGGAGACCCTATGGCCCTGATACTCTTGGATGCAGAGAAGGCCTTTGATAGGGTCTCCTGGTCGTTTCTCTGGAAAGCAATGGCGACGATGGGATTCCGAACCAAGTTCACTCAAGCGATACAAAAAATGTATAATAATCCTAGGGCCGTCGTATCTGTTAATGGAAGTCTAACTAATGAAATCGTTGTTTCCAGAGGAACTCGCCAGGGATGCCCTTGTTCGCCATTGCTTTTTGCTATATATATAGATTTTTTCATCCGCTACTTGGAGAAAAACAATCATATAATCCCTATTTTTTCACAGGGATATTTAACAAAAACACTAGCATATGCGGACGATATTGCCATAGTTACTGCAGACCCTAAGGTAGCAATGCTGGCCATTGAGACCGAGGCCAGGAAATTTGGACTGGTCTCTGGCTATGCGCTAAATCAAGGAAAGACACAAATCGTCTTAAATAAAAAAATTCTGATGGACGATCCCAGGGTTGTGCAGGGAGCGACATGCCTGGGGGTGACAATCTCTTCTAAACTAGAGGAGGTGGTGGATTTAAATCTTAAGCCACTGCTTAACACGATACAAAAGGATCTACGACGAGTAAATAATCTCCACCTTTCCATTATTGGAAGAACTAATGCAATTAAAATGGTGTACTTTCCAAAGATCTTGTATGTATTCAGGGCAATCTGCCTAGAAATATCAAATCAGTGGTTTACAGCAATGGAACGTATCTTCTCTAGATTTATATGGTCATACGCACAACCCCGGCGAGCATATAAATATAAATATCTTACTCTTCCTAAGGACAGAGGTGGGTTAGCGCTCCCTAATTTACGGAGATATTATTGGTCTTGTGTACTACTATACAGCAAGGAATTATTACAAGGATGCAATAACGCAGAGGAACACACCGCCTCAATCTTTCAGTTATTGGTGGGGGACTCCTGCTATGGCTATTTCTGGATACACACACATGATAGCTACCATAAAAAGGTTAAATTTAAGACTCTCTATAGCTGCTTTAAGGTATGGAAGGCTGTAAAAAAAAGTGTTAGGAATAGGACGATTTTCATACTACACCCCAGTACTAAATAACCCAATGCTTCCACCAACTATTTTCAAAGATAACTGTGTTAAAAAATGGTACAATTTGGGAATAACACAACTAGGAGACTTTTATACTAATCAGGGGATTAAATCTTTTGAAGGCCTGAAAGGAGAATTTGGCCTAGATTGGCGGGATTTTTTTAAATTTCTTCAGATTAGAGCTTTCCTAACTCATAACTTCGGATTAAAAAAAATCTGGGAAAAATCTACGGTTCTAGAGATAATTATACATTCCAAGAAACAGTCGATTGGTGGAGTGTATGAATCATTGTTGGATAAACTTCCGGATGATTTAGATAAAATGGCAATGAATTGGCAAAACAAACTCAATATTCCTAAAGATAGATTTCTAAACTCCTATAAGCTAGCGCAAACGCTTCTTATCTCCACCAAACTTCAGACACAATTTTATAAAACCTTCTTTTGTCTCTATTACACACCGAACAAGATTGCAAAATGGGGAACTGGTAATGGGACTTGCTGCCCGAGATGTAATCTATTTAAAGCAGACTCTATCCATATCTTTGCCACCTGCCCAGTGTTAATGCCTCTGATACAAAACATAGAGAGGTTTTTAACTTCTGTCCTTCATAGAAAGGTTGCTCTGCCTCCAGAGGCAATGGTACTTGGGGTGGTTGATACAGAAAAACTTGAGGACGGCTATGATTTTATATTTGTGGCCATGGCCGTTTGGCGGCTATGCCTAGCATCGGCCTGGCTAGACCCGCTACCACCCACTTTTCAAAAGTGGTTAGCTAGGCTTCTAGCGTTGCACAATATCGAGATAGCTATTTATAAGCGGAAAAGCAGTAGGCGACGGGAAAGGGGCATGAATATTTGGACTCCTCTTACACTTTGGCGAGATTTACAAATTTGATTAATTTCCAATACTGTAATATTCTTATGTTATCTTTTCTAGCTGTATTCTTTCCCTTTCTTCTTCTTTTTTTTTTTCTCTATGAAGCATGGAACATTTCCTGTAAGATCTCTTATAATAGTTATGTAAATATGATAAACATAAAAATGTCCGATGTAAAAGTACAAAATGTTTACCTGTCGAGGGTGGGGGGAAAAAAAATATGTTAAAATCAATAAAAATATTTTAAACAAAAAAAGAAATTGCCAATACGCACTTCCATGGGTTCTGTTATTGGGGTTCTAATCTGTTTGTTCTAAACGCCTTCTACTTGGATGGCTTCTCCTGAGAGAGGTAGGTTTGGGATGTCTGCTGTTCTCACAGTTGAACGAATAGCGCCAGTGTTCAACAAAAACTTAATATCTTTTCCTTCTACCTTCCCATCAATATATGGACCTGACTGATCTACCGGTAAGGATGCGCCAAGTATGCACTCCTCTTCCTCCCCCTTCAGTCATCGTCATTGATCATCTCCGTGAAGGTGACTATTCTGCAAAAGAAACTGTGAAGTTACAACATTTTTCTTACCACTTTCTCCTAGAAATCCGGTATCCCCACTGTATTTTGCTCTGCTCACAAAATTTGGCATAGGGGCAGGTGGTAACTGGCTCTGTTGATTAGCAACCTGCTGCAGTTGACTCATTATTACCTCATTCTGCATCTGTGGATTTAAATTTTGATTTGGGCCATTATTATTCGGAATATTTTTACACTCGCTTTTCCAATGTCCCAATTTTCCGCACACAACAAGGAAATTTCTTCTTTGCTTTCTCTCTACTCATTTGTCCTCTTGGTTTTCCCCCATTACAATCATTCTGACCCTGTCCTTTGACTTGATCATCATTCTGACCATTTAATTTAAGCTCTTGATGTTCTGCCAATTTCACTTGTGCCCACTGTCACTCTTGCTACTAGACTTACTTGGTTGAAGTCGAGGACGATAGCCAGCATCCACGGGAGCGAAGAATAGGGTTACCCCTCTGCCCTAAGGTATCACTACCCTCAGTAATATCACAGCAACTGAGAAATAAGCGACACCTCCGGGAAGAGCTGGGAACATAAAAGGAGCGCCGGGTAGTTCGGCAGAGGTTGCTAGTTCTTGATGGGTATAGGCCAGGTACAACGTTAGAAGAACTGCAGCAGTCCCAAAACAAATAACAGGGAGACAAAAAAAAAAGAGAGAAGGAGAAATTAATATAGAGAAGGTACTAAGCAGAAGCACTCTTCGTTCCCCCCCCCCCTATAAGTATGATGAAGGGTATGAGGCTAAGTGATTGTGTACCTTCTTCCGTGTGGTTGCAAACAATAAGAGGAGGCAATAACTCCAGAGCAGTTCGTCCACTAAGAAACCAATGCAGGGCAGAGTCTAATGGCCGGTTAGAAATTGTCAATAAAGTTTTTGTGGAGAGCAAAAAACAAAGTGAAATCCACACCGTCTTCAACGGTCAGGGGCTGCAGAATAAGTCTTTACCAAAACGGCCTTGGATATAGGGGAGTAGAAATCAAACTTGAATGTCTTTACAGTTGGTGAACTGGGCCGTCGTAACAAGTACTCTTTTATGCCTGTACGCGCGCAGCGCGTGCAACGTACCAGTAACGCTGATGTCCAAAAGTGTATGACGTCTTTCAGAGACCAACGCTGACTGCTGACTCCACTGACCCTCCGTGAAGATGTAGTAGAATCCCCTTGGTCCAACGGGGAAGTAATAGGAGACCGGCTATGTTCCCAGCGCGTGAGGATAGGAAAAAGGAAGTTGACAGAGTCCCAGCAGGCGTCACGGTTTGAGGACCCTAAGTCCGAGAAACAGAAAGAGGACTCCAAGTTGCGGGAGCAGTCCTAAGAGCCCAGTGTACAGGAGTGACTACACTGGTCACAACCAAATCAAGGTAGAACAACCGCAAGGGTAGACAGAGGGTTGTTTTCAGAGCGGCAGAGTTCCGAGGTAGGCGGAAATCCAAGAAATCCAATTACAGGTGCGGCGAGGTTTCAACGAGGTTCCCAAGAGCTTCGAAAGCCAAGCACTGAACGCAAGGAGGGGCTTGGATTTAAACTCATGTTCAACCAATTAGCTTGTTCGCTTGCAGAAAGGGGATGGTACACAACCTAGAGCCAGCCAGATGCATTATGGGTATTGTAGTGGGAATGTAGTGAGTGTGAAAACTGCAAGTGGAGGAGCGCGTAACACCCACATTACTTTTTCTTCCAACTTTTTACGTCTATTCTCAATATCGTCTCCGCAATACTTGGTATATTTTAGAATCTTATCAATAGGTTTTCCCTGCCAGCACAACATGTGTTATTGAATCATTTGAGAAATTTCTGGTCTTAAACCAGACACAAACCGATACACAAAATGACCCATATTTTTATCTCCAATGTTCTCAAATCCACTATACTGCTTGAATACCTGTAATAGGCGTTCATAATAAGCTTGTACAGACTCATTTATGTCTTGGGTTGTTCTATCTATCTTTACCCAATCTGTTTCTTTTGGCGGAATTTTCCCTTTCAAGAATGTGATCACCTGGTGATATTTCTTCATTACCTCTTCTGAAGGGGTTCCCGTTTTTTCCATCTCTTCGGTACTCATCGATAGGCCAATCAACTGTTATTTTTCATTCTGTCCATAAATCAGCAGGTTCCACTATATCAAATAGACCATCCAAATCTTTCATCAAAACCTTAGAAACCTTCACAAACCTGTCAACCTGCCTGTATCATTCAACTGGTTTTTCTCTTAACTTTGGGAAATCATTAGTAAATGACAAAATATCTTGTCAAGTCCATGGAACATGTACATATCCCCCTCCTGGAACTTCTCTCATTGGGCACAATCTTTCTGCTTTTCCTGATTCTTTCAACAATAATTCAGATGTTGTTCGACTTGCCTGTGCTTCCTCCTTTTTCCTCATCCACCTAGCTTTCCATTTGTCCAAAGTCACCCCACTATTGTAAAATGGTCATTAACTCCTTAATCTGCATTTTTTTCCAGACACATTCATATTTTCCAAATCCTTATCAGTAAATTATGCTCTGTATGGTTTCTGTAATACTTTAGATCTCCCTATTTCAATTCCCATTTCGGAGGCAAGATCTGTCAATTTCTCATGAAATATCTTTGTATTTGTAGTGATACTTCTACAAATGAACAGTAACTCTTCTTCACCATAAGTATTTAGCCTATCTAATCCCACGTTTCCAGCTATCATTTCCTCTAATTCCACTTTCAATTTGTAAATATCTAAAATCTTTGGTTGCAGGTTCGGTTTGTCTATTCCCTGTGCCCATCTCTCTAATTCTTCCAGGGACACTATTGTAGCACTTTTGGTTCCTGTAGATGTTTCTAATCGTATTTCTTTTGAACAGCTAGGTGTAACTCTTCTCGGGGTTTCATTTATCTGTCCTCTTATTGGCAAATCCATTAATGAAATTACCAAATTGCATTCACTGGCTTGATCATCAATTATTATATTTTCTTTTCTAGGTTCAATTGTGAGAGTTGTCATAACTGGTGGTTTGGGACAGTTTGCCTTATCCCCATACAATGGAACAACAGGGCCTATAGTGACCGGTATAGTCAAGGTGTGTATTCAATTGGGTTATGTTCTGTATCAATTCTTCTCGAGTTTTATTTATTACTTCTCTTTCTTTTTCCTGAAGTGCCCTTCCATTCATTGGATCATGTATAACTTGTGGAACCAAAGGTGTTCCCAAAACAGGGGCACTTGGGGTAGTTCTACTAGGTCCTTCCTGATATGGTGGAGGATGTTTGTTAAAATGTCCTCCATAAACTCATCTTCTGACTCCCAACAACTTGTCCTTGTTAAATGCTTAGTTTTCCCTGTACACTTGCCCCCTGACTGTTCCTCAGCCATTAATACAGGATACAGTCCTTCCGTAATCATTGCTTGTCTCCATTGTATCATCTGACTTTCTCGTGATTCACGCATCTGTTTGGGGAAAAATCCTCTATAACTTCTACTACTTCTGGATCTGTCACGCTCAAATGACTCAGTTTCCCATTCTTCTAATGCCTCATACTGTGTTAATCTAGGTCTGGGCTCTAATTTATTCATCCTCATTCTCAAATTATGAAGGATTCTCCCATTGAACGTACCATTTTCCGGGAAAGCTAACACTACATCACTTTTGGTGTATTCTATCGAATTTTCTAACCACACACAAGTATGGTAGCCCCTTTCCATCATCATAAATGAGGCAGGTGTCTTTGGTGGTGGGAAAAGAATTCCCTCTGTAGTCTTAATGGGTTAATCTTTCTTGAAGTAATTTTTAATTTTCTGCATAAACGACATTTTTCTCTTTTCTCCATACATTTTGGGTGATGATCTTTTTATATATTCGTCTCTTGCAAATCCTAAATCCCTTCTGTCTGGGCGATTCCCTATTCATGTTGGATTGTACTTCCACATACAAACTCCAATGTCCAATACTATTACGGCTTCCATTTTTACAACCAATTAGATTCTTGCTCACACACGGGGTTTCACCAATCCCAGCACGGCTTCTATTCTTCCATCTAATTAAGCTTGGGCTTACACAATTCGTTTAGCCAATACTAGCGTGGACTTTTTGTGACGACAGTATCACTCCTCACTACTGACCCCCCCCTTTACAAATTTGCATCAGTTACACACCCGCTGTTTCAACCAATCCCAGCGTGGCCCTCTGTGACATCAGTGCCATGCTGGCAACTGACCCTCCCTTCACAAGATAACACAAAAACTTATTTTCTTACAACTTTGCATCAAATTTTCATTAATAACAACGTAAAAACTTTTGCTACTCTGTGTGTTCCGTTAAAACCAAAGAATAGTTTATTTCTGTTGCTGCAAGTAAGACCTTCCGCTTACTTTTCATATACTGAGAGTAAAACTTTCCGCTTACCCTTCACTCAAGCTCAGATGGACCGGTTACGCCTTCGGTGTTATCCCTTTTAGGTGATATAAGACCAAAATTTCACAAGCGAACTCTTTCACTATCAATCACTCTCACTTTTATACGAAAAGGGTCCCTAATTTAACACTGCCAGCTCTGCATAGCTTCTCAGTGCTATTCCAACAGACAAGTAACCTCACTGCAGTGTGGCTTCCATTTACCAACCGCTATTCACTTCCCGGGAATTTCCAGACAACATAAAACAAAAATACAAACGGGTTTGTTAAAACATAAATCAATAATTAATAATCACTAAACTAGTCAATAATAACCATAGCTCTGCTACCAGAAAACGGATCCAGTGAGTCACCAACCTCAGGTACACAAACATCATATACTCACCGGGGCCCATAAACACACATTCACATAGGCTAGTAAATATCGCTGGGGGTCAATTTTTATTTATACCATTTTATGAGATTAGTTACCTGTCTAAATTAACTAATCTTTTACTGATCAAAAAGTTCTTTCCTCTGGTCAATGGACCTATTAGTTGAAATTAGTTGATGGTGAAAATGACATAGAATTATATTTCATATTATTTTGAAATAACCACAGACTCGGGAAAAGTTTAAATGCTGTATCTAGTTAAATTCATGTGAGCCAAAAATCGAGAATACAGTACGAACTCAGTTTCTCCCAGGAGGAAAAGTCAATTATTTCAATAATCAGTCACCTATATTAGAACAAAGTTTCACAATGATAGTACTCGGAAAGAGAAGACAGAGAGAGCAGTACAATGACATACTACACAGAAATATATTTACCTAGAAGGGTGTGGAAACCAATCCCTTGACCAAGGAGCTGGAAGGGTCCCCTGGGAAAGATCAGGTGACGAAGACTTCAGGACAGGTTTCAGGACAGGATAGATTACCTCTTCTAGATTCGACGCCTGCGTTGCACCCCTCTCTGACACTATCTTCCTCCTCGATTCTCCCGCGATCATCTTCTAATTAATTTGCCTTATTTCCCTCCTCAATTCTTTCGCCATGTTCTTCTAATAAATTAGCTTAAATTCTAAGTCTGCAAATCGATTCTTCTTCAGCATTTGTTCAGGTCTCGGACAGCATCCCGGTCTCTCAGCATCTCAGCAATGATGTGTTCTAACTAACTAAACTACCTCAATTATACCTTGCATTGCGCATGTACCACCCATTAATACTTCAACTTTTTGAAACTCCTAATTCTGATTGGTCAGGCAAGGGGGGATGATCATCACACCATGCTAAGTGTTAATAATTTTCTTTGGTTGTTTGTTTAATGTTCCCGTCCCTAATTCTTATTCCCAAGCTTTATTTTTCACCCGCATTTCACATCTTTATCAATAAAAATGAATGCATATAACAGTTGTCTGTACAATATGCAGGATGTCCAGCAGGTTCCCAGAACATGTAACAATGATGGCCTTGGACGGGTTTCAAAATTCGACATCATGGCTTCCAGGCTTGTTATCACTGTGCTTGCGTGAAAGTCACGTGTAGTGCAGGCTTCAATCCCCCTCGGAGGCCCAAATACGAACTAATAGAGAGGTCAAAAAGAAACATATAAATTTCAAAATAAAATGATTTCACTGTATACCACCTATCTCTACTCTAATCCCATTTACTTATAAAAGCTCTACCTGCATTAGCACTTAGTAAATAGCTTGTTTTAGTTTCCGCGAAGCAGATGCTTAGCATGTGAGCTTTCAAGCAGCCATATTAGATGCATCTGCGCAGGTGCAGAAATTTCCCTCCAAGCGAAAGAACATCATTCTGCGTAGATGCAGTTGACGCATGCGCAGTACATTTTCCCGCGTTAGCAGCCATCTTAAGTTTCACTCTGGTTACTTATTAGTAAAACACGTATGCTAGCTTCATCTTGCTAAAATATGTAATGTGGTGCATATTAGTTTACATAATACTTTATTAATACAGTGTTACGAGTTATATGAGAGGATTGCATCCAAGCAAGTCTCTTTTATACGAGTCCTTGCTCCATCACTAGCACCATCAATAATGCCACAAGCAGAAGCCAAACTCTTTTCAAGGCAATCAAGCACTGCATCAACCCCCTGCCAGACCCACCTGTTTCTCAATCAACAGAAACGTGGAATACCAAGATTGTACAAGTGGGTGGTGTGGGCATGTCTGCTCATATTGTAATTAGGATGATAGCACAAGCTCTGTTTTAGCCACATACAATTTAATCTCATGTTTCCTGACCAATCGGCATTCTTAAGCAGTTTAAATCAACGCCTGCAAACTCATCCCTTCTGCACCTTTACACTTAGATTTATATCCTCGGTATATGAGGTGAAAGTGAGCTATATTGCTTTAATCGGAGCTAGTGAATGACTTCAATAGAGGTGATGACAGTGCTGAATCTTGAGCGAGCATGCAGGCGATGGACAAGGAGGATGAAATAAATGAGCAGAGCTTCGCTTGCGGGATTGTTCGTTCTAGGACAGAAAAACACTGACGATATATCAGAAGCTACCAATGATGATGTAAATAGTTAGATGAGCAGAAATGCTGTCCACTGTATTGAAAATTATGGATAGATTCAGTATAATCCGAATAGAAAGCTCTACTTGTCCACTCTTTGAGGAACAGCATCCATGATCCCACACATTCACCAGTGCGGCTATGGTTCCATGCTTTGGTCAAAAGCCAGATAGTGACTCCTGGTTGTTAGGGACTTGATGTTGCTCTATATAGTCCTGTATATGACTTCTAAAACCTACTCTCTTACTATCAAAATTCACAGATTTAAGGGTAAATTGCATTTTCCACAGTAGGATTATGATCTGCAGCAGGGGATGCTGTACCGAAAATGATATTTAATTTACAATTCATAGTCCATCACCAAACAATACTGAAGTTATACCAGGAGTTTTTTGGGAAACTATCCAACATAATTCCCTCAAAACTGAATGAAACGCAAATACACACAGTGTTTACTGACCATTTTTTCTTCAGTCACTGAGTACCCCAGAACCGTAAACGGTGCCCAGACAAAAGGGCTGCGGGACAGTACAGATTGTTGGAAAGCACAATACAAATCCACACAACATTTTATGGTTTGGCATGTGCTTCACTCCCACTTCCTATAGCTCTACTCTAAGGAGGGTCCCATCCTAAAAAGGTTTTATAAGGTCTACTGCAGAGATCTTATAATCATGGAGAGATTAAGTGGATCTTAATACAACTCTCATTATTCAAACCTGTAGCTTCTGCTAAGGATGGGGCTGAACCTTGGGGCCATGTCAATTGTATAACCTTTGTAAGTAGCTGAGAATAAATCTCTAAGAGCAGCCCTTACACTGCCCCAAAGTACGCCACCGATCTTTAAGCATGACCTTAGACTTTGCCCTATTGTCCCCCTAGCACATCTGAAACCTATTTTGTATTGGCTTCGGATGTGGTCCACCACAGGAATTGGCAGACTGCATGGTGGGGCTAAGAGATGTTTTAGACAGAGCCCAGGGAGGAGTTTTGATACCCTGGTTGAATTATATAAAGCAGACCTTCTACCCTATGAAATTACATGAATATTGGTTGTCCCCTGAAACTATTACAACCATCGCAGCAATAAAACTGAAGGCCATTATTTGGAAGCTTGAGGAGGCAGAATTTTCCAAACAGGTATGCTTGGGCCAAATGACTGATTGTTTTATAGAATTCAAGCCAACCTCATACTGAAATAAAGTAAAGTAAGTAAGTAACTCTCATTATAGTACTTCAGAAACTGGATTCCAAATATGCTGTGTATTGAGCATCACTTCATCATTATCACTGACGATAAGATATGGGTGAAAGTACTGGCATTTAGACTGGCCTCACTTTTGCCAGGAAGATCAGATTGGCTATGTTATATGGGGAATCTGTCCTAAACAACTTTATGCTATTCCCGGATGGGACCAGAGATTCCAAAATAACAGCCTATCAGGACGAAGAAAAAGCATTTGACAGGAGACTTTTGCTTCAGGGTGTTATATAGCTATGGTTTGAGTAATGGATATATTAATCCCACAGCCCAGGAATAAAGTATTTTAAGGTGCACTAAAATTAGAAGTGTGCATTTTATTCCCATGTTCCTTAGTTTAGGTTTTATTTTATGAAAGCATGTTCATTAACACTGCATCATCTGGAAAAAAACTGTTCTTTGGCACTGCTGACAACAAAAGAGCCCAGTTTTTCTTGCATTTTGCAGGCTGTCTCTAGCCGTAAAATGTTAGATCTTCAGGATTGCCACTTAATGACATCTAAACTTGAAGTGATAGAATATCAGTTACTATGTTCACCTTGCTCATCTCCAGTATATCGGTTTAAGAATATCATGTCCTTCTTCTATACACTCACCTTTTGGGCTCGCTCCTCCAACCCACATCTATAAGCAACTTCTGGAACATCACTTCAGAAGATGTAAAGGATGAGGCTGAAAGCATGGGTGTCTTACATCTCATTCTTAAAGATATGCTCGGCAGTGAAAAGAGCTCACACATCCTGGACCTGTTCAAATTTGCAAACATCCATCTATTTGATGACCTCAGACGTGGGTTTCTGTAAAACCAGACATTATATTGTTGGGATGGAAACGTCTCTTGCATGGTGATGGACATTTTACTTCTGAAGGAAGTGACGCAGATAGGGTCACCCAGGTCACCTGTTACCACCTCTCGGCCTTCCAAACCAAATGAAGAGTTGGTCAGACAGTAGACAATATAATCCAAAACTATTTATTAGTATTGCGCTGAAGCGGAGCCCAGTCTGACCAGCCTCCTGAGATGGCTGCCGAGGGACTCACTTTCCCCAACATAACATCCAGAATTATACATTTCCCATTCCCTAAAGAACATGCCAAGGCTGGAAATTTACAGTCCAGGCACTAGCAAACAAAGGAGATACAGAAGGATGAGCTACAGTCCTGGGATTGGGTACATGTTATCTGTGCTCCAAGGTTACTCTGCCCATGCCCGCCATTCTAGAAGGTGGGAACGAGCCTATCTAACAGCAAAGGTATGCTATAATAGAGAGCACATTCATTAGTGCAGCGAAACTCGTCCTTGGAGAAATATCAACTAAGGAGACATCCAAGCAGTTTTCTGCTGAGGTAAGCAATGTGAGACAGAAACTCAGCTTTGATCATGGAATAAAATGGCGCTGCTAAAAAAATTGTGTCATGAAAGCGAACTTAATACAGAACGAAGTATGAGCAACAAGGCAATTACCTTTCCAATTCTAACAGACCCTCCTTTTAGCATTAATAGCTAAATTGTATTATTGCTATCCGGTAAGGGCCTTACAATTCTAAAGATAAGAAGAATGTTCGATCATAGGTAACATTTGCGAATTTAAGTGGCTAACAGCAAGAACTAAAACTCTAGACTTACATCATTAATAATCAAAAATGCCCTCATCAATACACATCATATCCTGGATGTCCTGCATCATCATGGCCTTGTTCTTAGAATCATGTTCCAAGGGTTTTGGGTGAGGCGTCAACTTTTTTACACAGCAGGCATAACAGGCAGAAAGGCAGTGTATGCACAGACAACATGTTAAAATGATACTAGCTATGGCAACCAGGAAAATGATAATCTTCCAACCCCAAGAGGCGAATAGGCCCCAAAACCACCCCTTAAGAGACCATGTGCCATTCTCCTGGTGTATGTCAGAAGCAAGCTTATGGAGCTTTTGTATAGCAGCATATACATTCGGAGCATGGTCCGGGATGTATACACATCAACGACTTCCGATGATGCAGCAGGCCCCACCCCGGTCAGCAAGGATGACGTGTAACACCATCCGGTTTTGAAGGGCAACAAGTCTCGTAGCCTGGAGCTCAGCTGTAATGTTAGTCAGGATACCAGCAGTTACATTTATCAATCCTTCTACCACCCTAGTGAATCTATGAATATTTAGGCTATTGGACATAGGGCACCAAAATGGTACAATACCTTTCATGGCATCAGTGAACTGCTGCAGGGTGGTATCTGTATGATCTACATCTTCTGTGTTAATAACCCTCCAGACCCGGGACAGGTATGTGCTTCTATGTTGCAATCGATGGTCTTTATGGTAATTGGGCGGAACAATATATACGGGGGCAAGAGTTAAGAAAGATAACACCTACCCGACCATCCCTCAGGGAGCCAAACATAACCCCGGGATACAAAAACAAAGTAGACATTAGGGGGTAGTACCAGGGGTGACTTTCTGTCGCTCTCAGCTTATATGTAGTGTTGCACCTGCTCTCCCCTACCTCTATCTTCCCATTACCCCGTACACAGAGAGTAGCTGTGGTGTTAACCACTGACAATGGCATCAGCTTGTCCTCAGTGCCATTACGAGCCTGGAAGGACTGGAAATATTCTGACGTGTTGAACCCTAGGAAATCATCCATTTCCGTACAAGACCATTTTCCGTTTCTTACCCCTTTGTATGCATGCATGCAAGAGCTTAGGAACATTCTACTGAACGGCTCTCGACCTGCAGGAGCACCAGGAGGTGCTCCATGCTGGAAGTGCACATTTTGTATTATGGTGCGGGAACCAGTACTCTTTCTTTCTAATGTATTGAATGGGGTAGGCAGACATGCCATAGTAAGCAATGCAAACCACCCCTCACAACTGTTAATGTAGGACAACGGCATGGAAAATACACTTTCATTTTTATGGGTCACCGAAGGAAGTAGTCCACACACTCAACAGTTTGTCACATTAGACGCATTATGTGCCTGGTGCAACATTTGTATAAACACTTTAGCCTTACAAGACTTTCGGTGTTCCCCTTTGTGAGGTGCCAAAGTTACAAACATATGTTCAGGGGGAGCAGTTGTTGTACCAATCAGGTAATGCACAGGATATTTTTCTTCAAAGAACCACATTATTCCGAGCATTGCTATAAGAGAAATCAGGACAATTAGCATAAACACTATTTTACTTTTTCTCGATCAACTTGGTCAACCAACCCCATTCTCCTCCACACGTGATGCTGCAAAAGGCTGTTCCTCCACAACAATTGGGCGGCCAAAAGGATACATGGTGATCAGAGGGAAAGAGCGCAATGCAATGAGGTTGGTGATAGGGAAACTAGAAGATGGGCAAAACATTTCCAGCGTCCTCCAGAGCCTCGCTGGAAGACTCCTATTGTTTATCTACGGTGGTGCTACTGAGCAAAACGGTAAAGCAGCTCAATCGCGGCCCTTTGTAGAAATCCCACGCAGTCCAGGATTGGGCACCCACCCTTTTCGCGAAGACACCCTCAGCTTCTCCTGTCCAGTGTCTCGGACAATGCACCAAACTCCTTTTCCCTAAGCTATCGATGGTACCGCGGCCAAGGTACATACACCCTATTCTTCATCCCTCCTAATCTGAATTCTCCTTTGGTGCACTGTCCCTCTGTCGGGACGCAAATTATACCTAGCCACTCCGGGCACAGAGTGATAAGTAAACAGGGGCTTAAATTCAGAGGGACCAAGGGACTGAGGCTCAAGCACTTGTGGGTCAGGTGGAGGAGAATCCTGGGCGGCCCTTATTTCTGGGGGGACCCCCTCATTCCATGCTGCATCATTCTCCTCCTCTGTTTACACCCACGTCAGTTGGGCATCTGAAAAAGGGATAAAGCGTGGCACTTTCTCTGTCTCAAAGCCACCTATGCCATCGATAACCCACCAGCCATAGAGGAGAGGCAACGGCACCTTGCGGCAATTGCTGAGATGCAGCTAGTTCTTCCGACCGGTCACTTTGAGGGCACTTCTGGTCGCAAGAAGTACCCGCAGAGGCCCTTTCCAGTGAGGGTCCAGGCTCCCCCATCTCTGGAAGTGCCGCACGAGCACAAAGTCGCCGGGTCGGATGGTATGCTCAGTTCCATCTGCCGGGAGTGGCAGCGTCTCCTGTATCTGTTGATTAATAGAACACAACATTTTTGTTAATTCAAAAAGATAGTCCACTAACAGAGAGTACTCAATATCAGAGAAGTGCTTCGGTCGAGGGATGCCCCAAAGATTTGCTGGGCGGCCGAACACGAACTCTTATGGTGACAATCGTGTTCTAGTGTGAGCCATAGCTCTTGTTGACAAAAGAGATAACGGTAAAGCATCTGGCCATTTCAATCCTGTGCTTTCCTGAAATTTTGCCATTTTCAGTTTGAGAGTACCATTGTACTTCTCAACCAAACCTGCTGATTGGGGGTGGTGTGCAGCGTGGAACTTCTGTCTAATCCATCACACACAACTGGATGACTTTTAATTGAAGTGACTGCTATTGTGACTCCAAATCAAACGAGGCAAACCGAAACGGGGAAAGAACTGCTTCAGGAGGGCTTTTGCCATCGCCAAAGCTGTATTCTCCTTAGTGGGGTAAGCCTCAACCCATTTTTTTTTTTTTGAAATTTTTTTTATTGAATTTTCCAAACAATATTCCCAAAGACTAATACTACACACAATAGCATCATATAAGAATCCAACCATCGAGGTACACGTCAGGAGAGATCGACTCTGCTATGTTCCCGCCTTAGTTCCCCCACCCACCACCCTCTCTAGCCCCACCCCCCGTCAGTGTGCCCACGGCAACCCCTCATCAACCTCTGCCTGTCGGGCCCCGTGGTCCGAGATATCCCAACTCCAGACAAGCAAGAAAACCCTGTCATTGTTCTCATGAGAGAAGGGGCCCCGCATTGACCTCCCTCTGCGCCCCCTGCTCCCACCCTGGCTACTCAACAGCTGTCAATGTAGAGTGCAGACGCTGAATCCTCCATGAGTGTACCTAAGTGGCCCCGTCCTGCATGGACTCCCCAGTCGGCCCTGTCCCAGGTTCCACCCTCCGGTCCATGTCTACAGAATCCCTATCCCCCTCATTCAACGTCTCCCAAGATCGCAGCTCTTCTACCAACACCCCCACGTCCTCGCCGCTTCCAGCGCCTTATCATTATCTGCTCGTCTGGCCATCTGAAGCCGAAGCATCCCTTCGCTTCCCTCCCAGGCCAAGAAACTCGCCCTCCATCTACGAAAGCTCGGACCGGGCCTGGCCTTCCAATGCAGAGTGAACTCCCTCTTCGCCATTATCAGACCCAAATCGCAAAACTTGCTCGTAATTTTGGTACTGGGGGTGTGCGGAAACCACAACAAAAGGCAAGTCCCCATCTCCGATTCCAACTCGCGCTCAGTCACCTGATTCAGGCACGCTACCACGTCCGCCCAATACGAGCCCAGTCCCCGGCAGGACCAAAACATATGACCAAAATCAGCCCCCTCCACTCTGCACCGTGGGCACGGCGATTGGGAGCCTCCGAAGTACCGCAGGATTTTGACCAGGGTTAAGTAAGCCCTATGGAGAGTGTAAAATTGGATCAATTGAAATCTAGCATTGCGCGTGCCCTTCCAGGCCCGGCGCAAAAGCTGCGCCCACGTCGTCTCGGGAATGGGCCTACCAAGATCCCCCTCCCATTTACCCCGCAAGGCATCCATGGGTGCCAACCTCTCCATGGACAGCCGCCCGTAGAGACAAGTGATGGCCCTGAATGTACCCGCCGCCATAGTGATTTACTGACGTCCCCGAGAAGTTGGGGGCTCTGACAGCCCCATCTTCCATTGTTTCTGGATCCCAGACACCAAGGCGGTGTGCAAAAGATAGTCCCCCCTCGGCAGGTCATACGCCCCCCGCAAGTCCTGGAATGACAACAAAACGCCATCCCTGTATCCTGTATAAGTCCCCAATCATGTGGACCCCACACTCTTCCCAGTGAGCCAGCGCCGACCAATCCGCGCCATGTGGGAGGGCCGTGCACATGCCCTGGGGTATTTCCGGGGCATACGGCACCGCGAAGCCTGCCCTTTTCTGACTACGGATCCAGCACAGCCGGGGTGTGCGCTCCTCGAGGGTAAGCTGGTCCAGTCTGAGCCTCTGCCGAAGCACAATGAATGACAGCACATGTCGCGGGATGACCCTATCTTGCGGGCCCTCGGGGCCTCGAAACTCACGCGCCACGGCCTGCGTCAGCCACAGCCACTGCAGCTGTGCCGCGAAGTAGTACCATTCAAAATCTGGGGCTGCCAGCCCTCCCTCCTCCCGCGGCCTCATCAGCGTTGATAGCGCCACTCGTCGCCTCCCAGCTCCCCAAATAAACCCTGTCATCAATGTCCGGAGCGTCTTGAAAAAGGTGACCGGGATCCATATCGGCAAAGTACGAAAAAAATAGAGCAGTCGCAGCAGCGCTATCATCTTCAACAGTGCTACCCATCCAGCAACCGAAAGAGGAAGCGTGCGCCAGAACGCCATACTACCCTTGAGCCCCCTCAGCACGCCCCCCACATTCCCCTCAAAAAGGTCATTGGGGGTGTGGAATATAAGAACGCCCAGGTACGGCAAGCAGATAGGCTCCCACCGCAGATCCGCCAACTCCGAAGGCTGCTGCACTCCCGGGGACAAAGGAAACAGGCAGGTCTTAAGCCTCAACCCATTTACTGAGTGCACAAACAACCACCAACACATATTTCAAATTGTTAACCTGCTCCATCTCGATATAGTCCATCTGAAGGACCTCAAAAGGGAACGAAAGGGGTGCGAAATTGCCACGGGGTGTAGGAGTGCCCTTCCCAGGATTGTACATCATGCATACCATACAATACTTAACCAAATGGGCAGTCACTCTCAGGATATTATCATTCTGCCACACGGGGTCCAATAGCTTGCATAAGCCTTTGGCGCTAATGTGAGTTGGGCCATGAGCCATAGTGACTACAGGGAGGACATAGGTATCCAGTGACATCCACCTTTGCTTTCCTGACTTATCCGTCCAGCACCCATCTTCGTCTAAACGTGCTGTGTTTTACTGCCATACTGCTAGCTCCTCAATCATTGCCTCACTCTGTATTTCTTTGACACTATCCAGTGCATCCTCAAACATAGTAACATCGGGTACCCATCTAGCAAGGCCTGCCACAAACATTCTTCTCATTTTTGTTTGGACTGTCTCTTTAGCTGTTAGGTCTGCAAATGCATTTTCCCTTCCCACATCATCAGTAATTGCCTTGTGGGCACTGCACTTCACTATTGCTAACTTCTTGGGAAGTGTCAGGGCTGACAAAAGCCTGTGTATCAATGGGCCACTCTGGATCTTTAACACATGTGAAGTCAGGAATCCTCTCTCCACCCAGAGCTGCCCAAAGTTGTGGGCAATTCCAAAGGCGTACTGTCAGTATAAATATGGACAGTCAGTCCCTCGCTTAGCTCACAAGCTCGAAGAAGAGCAACTAACTCTGCAGCTTGGGGCGATTGATAGGGAACTCGTGATGTCTCGACTACTGTGTGCAAGGTAGTTAAGGCATATGCCACAGTTGTTGTGCCATCCGGTAATTTGAAACAAGAGCCAATGACATATAGCTCCCCTTGGGGTTCAGATAGGGGGAACATCCATCCGGTCTACCCGTCCCTTCATCTCTTCTTCGGTGCGAAAGAGGCAATCATGCAGGTCTATTTACTCACTTTCAGAAGGGAGGGTTAGTAACGTGGCTGGGTTCAGGGTGGCACATCTTTTGATGATTACGTGTGGTACGAAAAGGGTCAATTCGTAACCAGTCAGACGTACACTGGTGAGGTGCTGTGTCTTTGTTCGGTTCAAAAGTGTATCCACAGCATGCAGTACCATGACTGTTAGATCAGTATCAAAGACGAGCCCTGCCGATTGTTGGATAGAGACGCCACGGTTGCGACCACTCTTAGACAGCTCGGGAAGGCTTTCGCGACATTATCAAGGAGTGCAGAAAAATAGGCACATGGCCTCTTCTTACCTCCAAAGGCCTGTTTTAAGAAAGAGAGCACACAACAGCTGTCTCGTGTACATACAACACGAACGGCTTCTGGTAATCAGGCGTGCCAAGCACAGTCGCAGAGCAAAGTGCGACTTTCAATTGCTCAAAAGCTTGTTGACAGTCAGGTGTCCAGGGCAAGGGTTCATGCACATCTTTAGTTGTTTAGCTGCAACAGCAGCTTTGTTAGTAGGCAAAAGTTAGGGATCCAGTGACGACAATACGAAGTAATGCCTATGAAAGCTCGCAACATCCCACTGAGTCTTAGGGATGGGCATTTTGACAATAGCACTAATACGTTCAGGTGTTAGTCTCCTTCCCTCCTTCGACAGTAGATGACCTAAATAGGTGACCTCCTGTCGACAATATTGGAATTTCGAAAGAGACACTTTATGTCCGTAATGGGCCAAATGTAGCAACAATTTAACTGTTGCATCTTTGCAACCATCTTCAGTGTCAGAAGCGATCAAGAGATCATCCACATACTGCAGTAATACATTACCTGGGGGAAGAGTGATGGAATCCAATTGGCCTTTTAAAGCTTGACTATATATACTAGGGCTCTCAGTATAGCCCTAAGGAGCCCAACAGAATCTAAAACGTCTGCCGGCAAGGGCAAATCCAAACAGATACCTACTATCTGGATGTATTGGAATTCTAAAAAAAGCATTCTTCAGATCGATGACGGAAAAGGAATTTGGCAAAGGAAGGAATCATAGTCAGAAGGGCAGTGATTCCTGCAGATCATGCAGATCTTTGGGGAGACGTCTGGGTTATACCTGAACCCCCGCAAATCTACGCTGTGGGTTCTGGGGGATCGGGTGAGAGTGGGCACATGGGCGTCCATGCTTCAGGTGGCAGTAGGTGGTCTGAAATACTTAGCGGTGTTCCTTTCGGACGTGCCGGCCATTTCCTGGGAGCGGAACCTGGCTCCAGTATGGGAGCGAGTCCGTGCGGATCTTAAATCCTGGTCGTGCATGCCTTTGACAAATGTACGGCAGATCAGCAATATTCAAGATGGTGGCGCTTCCTCGGCTGCTATACCAGCTACAGAATCACCCATACCCGATCTCACCCAGATGGTTCCGGCTGGTGAATTCTGTGCTTTGGCAGTTCCTGTGGGAGGGGGGAAACAGTGTGTGTAGCTCTGCGTACATGCTTTATATCCACCTACTGTGGAGGACTCGCGACCTCGCACATTCTCTCGTACTACCAGCCCTTGCATCTATTGGTCCTTAATGAGTGGTGGTATGGTGACAGGGGAGACCCGGCATATGCGCTGGAACTTCGACTCATGGGGTCCCACACGCTACACACAATTCTCTACTCGGCACCATTGCGGGGTGTGATGCCGTCGGCCACGCAGGTTGTATTCCAGATTTGGAGGCAGGTATTGCGGCGCATGGGTGGGTGGAACACCCTGACTCGAGAGACCCTCTTTGGAATAATGTGCACCTGCCCGGTTTGGCGGCTCTGCAGGGCTTCCGGTGATGGGATGATATAGGTATTTCAACCCTGGGTGATGTTATGGGGGGCACGACACTCAAGTCCTTTCAGGACTTGCAGAAGGAATTCTCTATGCCCCTGTCCCAGTTCTATCGGTACCTTCAATTTCGCCATGCTCTGTCCCCTAGCCTGGAAGGCCTGGAATTTCTCCCTGAATTCAGCCCGTTGGAGGCGAAGGTCTTCATGGGGGATCTGGAGACAAAGAAGATCTCCCAGATCTATCAATCCCTGGTTACCCATTGCTCCCCCACACTTCAGAGGCTTCGGGGGGACTGGGAGGAGGACGTGGGCATGCTGGAGGAGGAGGATTGGAGGGAGGCCTTGGCGGCCCCACGGGGAGCAGCCATAGCGATGCGCCTTCGCCTCATTCAGTTCAAATACTAACACAGGGTCTATTTTACCCGGGTTCGACTGTGGCGGGCGGGATTGATTGCCTCCCCGGAGTGTCTTCGATGTGGTTGGGAGGAGGGCACGTTTATACATACTGTCTGGCAGTGTCTATCCCTGGACTGATTTTGGAGAGGGGTGTTGTCCTGCCTTTCAGAGGTCTTGGGGTGGGAGCTCCCGCGCACGCCATGGCTAGCCCTGCTCCACGTCATGGAGGGAATAGGGGGTAACGTCTACAAACGACATCTCATGCAACTGGGCCTCACATTGGCGAAACGTGATATCGCCAAGGCGTGGAAGGCTCCGCGGGCGCCCTCGGTGGCCGCATGGAAGAATGGTTTGGACTTTTGTATGGGGCTAGTACAGACCATTTTTGTAGCTAGGGGATGCCCACGCAAGCATTACAAAATATGGAAACGATGGGCGGATTACCGGGGTCTGTGGCTGGAGCCACCAGTTGTTGTGGAGGTTCATCCATTGGGGTAATTTCTGGGGCATATGGGTCTGTGCAGGTGCAGGGTGGGGGATCCGTTGGGGGGGTGTAATCATGCTACGACTCTTCCGTTCTGTATAAAGGTTGTGGACAGGACTGTGCGGACGCAGTGCCACTTCGGGGGGGGCCAGGGAGGGGGTTGATGGGGGGGATTTTAGTATCATCTTGTATACTTTAGTTATGCATTTTCTTGTCACTTATAAAAGTCAATTGCTTCCGCTGTAATGTATGGTCTGATTCTGCAGTTGTCTCTGGGGTGCAGAGCCCTGCAATGTATGCACAAATTGACAAATAAAATATGTTTAAAAAAAAAAGAAGGGCAGTGATGTCGGGGACAACTAGGAACTGAGGGACCACGATCTTATTGACATCACGCAAATCAATCACACACCGATAGACATCAGGATGATCATCAGAGGAACCCAAGGGTGTTCTCTTAAGAATGGGAAGAATAGGGCTATTACACACAATCGCAGTCGTCTCTTCAACAACCCCTGACTTAATCAAATCCTGTATAATTTGCAATAGCGCTCACTCCCCTGCTTGCAGTATTTTGTACTGAGAGATACGAGGGAGAACAGCGTTGTCGTTGACCCTGATAGAAACCGGAGGTATCTGCAACAGCCCTACATCCGTATCACCTGTAGCCCATAATGTTGTTGGCACATTCTTAAACTCAGCAGGAAGGGGTTCATCCTTTGACAAACATTGCTTGGAACTCACTACATTGGGTCCTATTGTCATATAGACACCATACGGGGAGCAAGAAATTGTCGCGTGCAACTTCTTTGATGGGTCCAAACCCATCACATTTTCTCCACAGTTAGATGTCAACAGAAATGGCGAATCTGTAGTAAAAGGACCAATAGGCAGGGCAAGTGGCTCGGAAAGGGGGCTCACAACCGGTATATCTGAAAAGCCATCAAAACATAATTTTGGCCAGACAGGGCTGCCCGGGGGACCAGTAAATGAGAAACAGAGCTATTCATTGCGCCTGTATCCACCAAGAATTGTTTTGTTGAGCCCTGTAAATCAGCAGTAACGTAGGGTCCTCGCTGATCTACAGGTATCTGAACTGGTCCCTCACCCTGTCCCTGGCTGTCCTAACCATGGGTTAACCCAGTCACTTCATTCACATCATAGTCGTCATGGTAGTACTGTCGCCCTGAGGGTCATCAAAATAGTTTCGATCAGAGTGACCTTGCTGTTCCTCATTTTTCTGGCCTCCATCATAGCCACCTGCTCCGCGACCCCGTCCACGAGAACCCCGTCCTCTAGGGGCCGCAACCTTTTGCAACAACGTCGGGCACTTACTGCGCCAGTGTCCCTCCTCCTTACAATATGCACACTGGTTTGGCCCCACAGGCGTGGCATTTTTTCCAGTGCTGGGCAGCTGTTGAGACAGACCAATGCCTCGTCCTCTACCGTTCTTCCTGGACACCTGCTGCATCAACACCTTCGTTTTCAACTCCTTATTTTTCTTCTCTACCTTCTCCTTCTCTTCGTTCTCTCTATGCTCATAATACTGTGCCATGCTTAATATCACTGATGGGGAGGATGTAGTCCAAGTGCTCTTCGAAGCCTGCAACCGAGTCACGATCTCGGGAAGCAGATTCGTTACAAATCTGTTAACAAACAGTTGGACACCTCCCTCCATCGACAAGTCCCTCCCACTAAAATCCCAAAACACACCTTCAAACTTAGTAATAAAATCAGATACACTTTCATCTTTCTTCTGACAACATGCTGTTAACTTGTCCCAGTCTACTCTTCTAGGTGGAATTAGAGAGTGCATGTAGTTAATAATTCAACCTGGCAAAGCTAGAATCTCAGCCTTAGGCTTCTCACCATGCTTCCTCTCTTTATACCATGCCCTGATCTCATGCCAAGTGCCTCCCAACTCTACAACATGGTCCTGCGTATGCACCTGCCGCCAAATATCAACTTGCACCAATAAACCGAAAAACATCTCAATGTCTGCCAACGTCATTACCGTCGACGACGCAGTCTCTGTTAATTCTTTATAGTATGCAGTTGGATTTTTCCTAGGGTCAGGTAACTGAGTTTTAGGAGACAAGACTTCACTCCTCTCCCAAGGAGTAGAAGCACATTGTTCTTGGAAGCGGGCCTCTACTGACTGTCTGACGACAGCATCCTTCTGGTCTCACAACTCCGGTATCTCAGGGTGGAAGATCGGATGTACTTCCCTCATCGGATAGTGGGACACTGTCGTTGGGCTCTTCTGGTGCAACCTGCCTTGGTATCCAATCAACGTCGCGACATTACTAAAAATGTCATTAGGGGCCATATCAGCAGCATACAAGCAGTCCCGGACGTCATGAATAATTTGGGGTGCAACATCATTAAAGAACTGTTCCCACAACCCAATCAAAGTAGCTGACATATGTTTGAGGGCATGCTGCTGTACAAATGGCTCATACTCTTTCAGCACGCTCCATACATCTTCCACACTGTAAATCGGACTCCAGGCCCACTGGGCAGCCTGATTAGCTATCATCTTTTTCACAGCATCTCCCACATCAGACCGAACCAACACCCGTCCCATTCGCTCCTGTGCAGTCGCCCAGTCCCCGCCATCCAGTCCACGCACAGGCGTTCCAATGCTCAACAATGTCATGGAGAGGAGATGTGGAGGGGGCACAATAGTCGAAGAGGCAAGCACCAGAGATACTAACAACTGTGTCGTAGGTGTAAGTGAGCGAGAGAGGGAAGAAGTTAGAACAATAGGCATAGCAGAGAGTCCTGCAGTTGCTGCAGGCATGACATGCGAAGCCGAAGAAGAAACAGGAGATGCTGTAGCCGAGGCAGCCAGGTCAATAGCACTAAAGGCAGGGGCAGGAGGGACAGAAGACTGGGGCTGTGGGACAGCAGGATCTATTCTCTGTGGAGCAAATGGAGGCGGGGTCGGGTATCTAACAGATCTTCTACGAAGGTATCACCTTCCTCTCGAGCAACATATGTTTTGTCACATTGCAACCTAAACTTTCTATCAGCACACACAGGGTTACTCATAGTACGGCCCGCCCGGCCTTCATTGGCGGCCCGCGGACCTTGATCGATTACAGTACACTTCCTTAGAGTAAGCAGGGAAGATGGCCGCAGGAGCAAACGTTGTGAATACGCTTTAATACGTATTCACAACGTTTCCTCCTGCGGCCATCGTCTCTGCTTACTGCTTGCCTCTGATTGGCCTGCTTGCCTCTGACGTCACACGAAGCTCAGGCCCTTTAAAAGTCAGCTGTAACTAGCGCTAGTTACAGCTGACTTTTAAAGGACCTTTTGGTGAGCTTCCTGTGTCCCTGTTGTCACGACATCCTTCCAGCCCGCAGCCCCGGAGAACCTTCACAGCAGCGCCTGCACAGGTATGTTTTTTTATCTTTATTCTTTTGTGAAACTTTCACACTAATTTTAGTTTCCCATCGCGCGAGACCTGGGATACGAACTTGGAATGAACTTGCTTTTTAATATAGCGAAGCCATGCGACCTGGAACATTTGGCATGTATATTTTCCTGCTGCGAGCAGCTCTTAAAGACTCTGATGAATTGGATTAGCACCCTAATCACTATCGTGAAGTACCACTGACTTTATTTTTGTCTTGTAAGATTGAGATACAATATGTCAGGCTTGCATGCCTCGTAAGCACAGCTATGTACATTTGGTCCATATGGCTCTTGCGCGCAGCTGCCCCAAGTCCCTATAAATTAAACTGTGAGCGCATGCCCCGGTGACGGCCTCTAAGCCTCCGAGTCTTCCCTCTCTTTCGGTCTCGCTCCTCAGTTAGTGAAAACCAAGACTTCGGGAAACAGGTATTACCTTCTCTTTCCTCCTTTCCTTTATTTGCTCCCCTGTGAAATGGATCCAAAAAAGAAAACATTTTTGCTGAAAACGTCTTTTTCTGACACCAGTGCAGCCTCGGGGTGGAGAGGAATAAAACATTCCAAATGTAAAAAATAAATAACTAATTAAAGCAAGACCGAGTGGTTGCAAGGTGGCCAGATTGATTTATTTACACCTAAACACATTAGCGCCACTTTACAGTGTTTGCCAGTGAAGTGATACTTTTGTTTTCTACCCTCTTTGAACAACATTGTTTTCCCTGTGTGGGAAAGTGCACCTTGCCTGGAGGTACTGAAATACCTGCTTGATGGGTGAATTGGAAAACAAAATGTATACAGCGTCTGTGTGTTTACGAATGTGGTCTTTTTACCGCCTATGTTTTGAAAGGATATAAGCAATGGGCACTGAAACGTGTCCTTTCCGGGCCCTGTATTCATGGCCTTACCTTTTCCTGCGAAAGCACTCACTGCTTACATTTCACATGCTTTACTTAATCTTGCATTCCCTATGAGTGTTTGCTTTTTCTAGGATGTTAATTTTTTTTAGGCAGCAAATTGTTCTTGTCAAGTGCGTAATTAGAATTGAGTCACATCCAGGTGTTTATAGCGGGTCAGTGCACTGCAAGTTTCTCTAAGTGGGGCAGTATGGTGATCTGTGGGGGAGAGGATGTGGTGCTATGGTCAGAGCTGCTGAAGTGGAACTGGTGAACCAGGTTCAGCCTTCCTGACCAGGCTCCCAGACCACTCTCCTGAGGGAGCACATTCCCGTGCTAGACCTAAGAAGGCGCCGCAAAATCTTAAAAGCCCTGGTGTCTTAGCACCAGCAGGTGGACCCTAGCGGTGGTAAGTGTTGATTAACCTTGAAGGCCTGTCCACCACTATCCATGAAGTTCACCTCCAGTCTTGGGGACAGACCTATGAAGCAGCACACCATAGAGTGGCAGTGACTCTGTCACTGAGGTCACAGGACCCTTGAGCAGGGTGGCTCTAGGGCAGTACGACCGCACCGGGCGCTAACTTCAGGTGGGGGCGTCGTGTTTGTAAGTATAATATGGTTTTATAAGCACTTGCTGCCTCCTTCCTGGCCTCCAACATTTTTGGGCAACAATAAAAATGTCTTGCTAATTCCAGTGATTAATGTTCATAGTAGAGAGAGATGATGTTTTGTCTAGTGCAGGGTTACTTATAGTACTTGCAAACTAGGATATTTTCTCATGCATTTTTAAACTGCTCTTGTGGGGAAAGGGGTGAGAAGTACTGATGACAGAAACTGCATACCATACTAATCCCCACCTGAAACCAGGGCCCTCCCCTTGTCCACTGCAGGGGCCTGCGTTCTACCTCATGGTCACAGGTTCAAATCCCGGCGGGTCCTGCCCTTCATCCATCTGAGGTCGATAAAATGAGTTGGGTAGCAACAAACATCTGTTATTTAGCGCCAAGATACCTGCGGCTTTTAGATACGTGTGTGCATGCCATTTATTTCAAATCCCTATTGAGTGACATGTGCAGGTTTACCCATTATGTTGTATGTTTAAACAAAACATTACTTTGATGTTGCTCACAGATCTGTTGCGAGAAGTGGTGTTAGTCCATCGGTCGTGACGCAGTATCGGTCGTGGGGTGTGTCGGTTTATCTGTCGTAGGGTGCTGTCGGGCGGAAAATCCGATTCCTCCGCAATGGCCTACAGTCCAGTTTCCAAGCCTTGCAAACGACCCAGATCGATCCACAGCGAACATAGGACCTCCCAGGAAGCATGGGAAGAAGAGTACTTGTTTGTGGAATGCCCAAAAGAAAAAGCCACTTGTTTGCTTTGCAAAGAGAAAGTAAATGTGCGAAAGAGGTATAATCTGGAACGGCACTACAAAACGCGGCACTCTGGATACACTGCAAACTTTCCACTGAACTCCAAACTGCGTTCTGCGAAGGTGGCATCACTAAAGGAAGCCCTTCTATCCCAACAAAAGCTCTTTCTGTGCCAGATGAAAGAATCCGAGGCAGTAACCGAGGCATCCTTCCAAATGTGTTACTTACTTGCCAAACATAAAAAGCCATTTGCAGAAGCAGAGCTGGTTAAGAAGTGTTTTCTCTCGGCAGCAGACATTTTATTTTCCAACTACCCTAATAAATCAAACATTATGAAGGAAATCGGTGCATTGCAACTGTCAGATTCCACATGCACACGTCGAATCGAGTCAATGGGTGACAATGTTCTAGCACAGGTCATCAATGCAGTCAAGCTGTCCCCTTTCTTTAGCATTGCTGTGGATGAGTAAACAGATGTAGGTGATGTGGCACAGTTAATGATTTGGGTGAGGTATTTGGAACAAGGAATCATTCCAAAGGAAGAGCTTCTCTGCCTTTTGCCATTGCATGGTCACACAAGAGGAGAGGATGTATTGGCCAGCATGTGTCATTTCTTTGAATCTCATCACCTGCCATTGAACAATCTTGTAAGTGTCACTACAGATGGGGCACCCTCCATGATTGGACATGAGAAGGGCTTTGTATCTCTGTTATTATTATGCGCGAAAATGAAACAAGGGCAACTAAATGATGTTATGAAGCAAGTCGTTAAAATTGTTAATTATATTTGAGCAAAAGCACTCAACCACAGACTTTAAATTATTGCTGAGGGATGCGGAAAGTGAATATGCAGATCTGTTGTTGCATACTGAGGTTAGGTGGTTGAGCAAAGGTAGAGTGCTAGAAAGATTTATTAGTTTGCTTCCAGAAATTGAACAATTTGTAATCAGCCGAGGGCCGTCCTTCCCAGAATTATATGACTTGCAATGGCTCACCATGCTCCATTTTCTGTGTGACATCTTCTCACATTTCAACACACTCAATCTGGCACTTCAAGGTAGACAGAAACTTGTGTCTTCAATGATGAGTGCCATATACTCCTTCGAAAGTAAACTCGAGCTGTTCCGAGAGCAGATGAACAATGGTGATCTCACACACTTTCCTAAGTTGCAGGCTTTAACACAGAGGGTTGAAAAAGCTCAGGAAATGTTGTTCAGTCTCAATCTGTGTACTTATCTGGAGGAAATGTCTGGGGACATTAAGAGGCGATTTTCTCAGTTCAGAGTTCTCACCCCACTTTTCAGGCTTGTAGAAAATCCATGGATGGTTAGTGCAAGGAATCTTGAAGCTGTTGAACTTCTTGGTTTAAAAAGGGCACAAGCTGAGATGGAACTAATTAACATGCAATTCAGCTCTGTGCTTGAGTCCTCTTTCTTGGGGAAGGAACCAGAAGATTTCTGGCAAAGTGTGCTACCTGAAAAATTCCCTCTTCTTTTTACCTTGGCACAGAGAATACTTTGCATGTTTGGCTCCACATTTGTATGCGAGTATTCCTTTTCTACAATGGGTGCTATAAAAAATAAACTAAGAAACAAACTGACTGATGCACATCTGGATCACCTCATGAGACTTGCACTCTCTGAAAAGGTTCCAGAATACAAGAAGTTAATTGCGGACATGAAATGTAAAATTAGTGGATAAACTCTGTGCTTTGGGAAAGACTTTTCCCCCATTATGTTTGCCTTTGTACTTGCTGTTCTACTTTCACTAAATGCCTTCAAATAAAAATGTATTATCAAAATGTGCTCTTTGTAGTTGCATCTGATTGTGAAATACAGCATTGTCTAATGTTTTGAAAGGTTTTTTTTTTACTCTAGCTCTGCCCCCCACTGATCCCGCCCCACATACTCCACCCCTACCAGTGCGGCCCTCGGCCACTAACCACACTGTAATTTTGGCCCCCGACAGAAAGTTTGCGAGTACCCCTGCTCTATACCCTTATCTATTTTCTCTCTATGATACGCTACTGCTTTCTGGGTTACTGTCTGCATCTTTCCTCTTCAATCAATCAATCAAGACATTTTTAAAGCGCGCTACTCACCCGTTAGGGTCTCAAGGCGCTGGGGGGCGGAGGGGCTGCTGCTACTGCTCGAACATCCAGGTCTTGAGTAGCCTCCTGAAGGTAAGTAGGTCTTCGGTCTACCGTAGGAGGATGGGGAGGGTGTTCCAGGACTTGGCGGCGAGGTAGGAGAATGATCTGCCGCCGGTGGTCGCTCTCCGGATGCGGGGGACGGTGGCCAGGGCGAGGTCGGCGGAGCTTAGCTGGAGGTTCGGGGTGTAGAATGTGAGTCGTTTGTTGAGGTATGCTGGTCCGGTGTTGTGGAGTGCTTTGTGTGCGTGGGTGAGGAGCTTGAAGGTGATCCTGTTGTTGGCGGGAAGCCAGTGCAGGTCTCTCAGGTGGGGTGTGAAGTGGCTGTGGCAAGGGATGTCGAGGATCAGGTGTGCAGAGGCGTTCTGTATGCGTTGTAGTCGTTTCAGCAGTTGGCTGGGGCTCCCGCGTGGAGGGCGTTTCCGTAGTCCAGTCTGCTGCTGACGAGGGCCTGGGTGACCATTCTTCTAGTGTCGGTGGAGATCCACCTGTAGATCTTTCGGAGCATGCGGAGGGTGTTGAAACAGGAGGATGAGATGGCGTTGACTAGCTTGGTCATGGAGAGCGTTGAATCGAGGATGAATCCCAGGTTGCGTGCGTGGTCGGTGGGTGTTGGTGCTGCTCCCAGGGTGGTCGGCCACCAGGAGTTGTCCCAGGCAGAGGGGGTGGAGCCGAGGATGAGGACCTCCGTCTTGTCCGAGTTCAGCTTTAGGCGGCTGTTCTTCATCCATTCGGCGACGGCTTTCATTCTTTCGTGGAGGTTGGTTTTGGCGGTGAGAGGGTCCTTGGTGAGCGAGAGGATCAGTTGTGTGTCGCAGCATAAGAGATGATGTTGAGGTTGTGCAGTCTGGTGACGTGGGCGAGCAGGGCCATGTAGATGTTGAACAACGTCGTGCTGAGGGAGGATCCTTGGGGTACCCCACAGATGATCTTGGTGGCTTTGGATCGGAAGGGGGGGAGGCGGACGCACTGCGTTCTGCCGGAGAGGAAGAAGGTGGTCCAGTCCAGTGCTTTGCCTCGGAGTTCTGCGTCGTGGAGGCGGGTGCGTAGGCAGACTATGTCGAAAGCGGCTGATAGGTCCAGGAGGATGAGGGCCGCGGTCTTGCCATTGTCCAGCAGGGCCCTGATGTCATCGGTGGCGGCAATGAGGGCAGTTTCGGTGCTGTAATTGCTGCGGAACCCGGACTGGGACAGGTCCAGGATGTTGTTCTTCTCGAGGTAGCGGGTCAGCTGTTTGTTGACAGTTTTCTCGATGACCTAAGCCGGGAACAGAAGCAGGGAGATGGGCCAGAAGTTCTAGAGGTCCTTGGGGGTCTGCTTTGGTTTTCTTGAGCAGGGCGTTGATCTCGGCGTGCTTCCAGCTCTCCGGGAGGGTTGCGGTCTCAAAGGAGATGTTGATGGCTTTGCGGAGGTGAGGTGCGATGGTGGCGTTGGCTTTGTTGAAGATGTGATGAGGGCACGGGTCTGATGGGGAGCCGGAGTGGATGGTGCTCATAATTTTGATGGTGTCGTCGTTGTTGATGTTGGTCCAGATGAGTAGGGGGTGGCCGTGGGTGGTGGCCGTGGGGTCTGAGGTGTCGTTGACTACCGTAGTAGACTGGTTGTCGAAGCTGTCGTGGATGTCTGCGATCTTGCGGTGGAAGAAGGAGGCCAGGGAGTTGCGCAGGTCTTGCGAAAGTGGGATGTCGTTGGTGCTGGAGCTGGGGTTGGAGAGTTCCTTCACAATGTTGAAGAGCTCTTTGCTGTTGTGTGTGTTGTTGTCGAGGCGGTCCTTGAAGGAGGTCTTTTTGGCGGATCTGATGAGGTGGTGATGTTGGCGCATGGCGTTCTTGAGGGCTGCTTGGTTTTCTGGTGTCTGTTCGAGGCACCATTTCTTCTCCAGCTTTCAGCAGTTTTGCTTGGAGGTCTGGAGGTCTGCGGTGAACCAGCTGGCAGTCTTGTTGGTGTGACTGTTCGAGGGGTTCTTGATCGAGGCGAGGGTGTTGTCGCAGTCGTTGATCCAGCGTCTGAGGTTGCTGGCGGCGGCTTCGGGTCAGTGGGGTCTGTGGGTGGGTTTCGAGCGAGGGTGGTGTGTAGCTGGTCTTCGGTGATTTTGCTCCAGCAGCGGTGGGGGATCTGTTGGGTGCGGTGGTGCGTGGTAGGCTTCTTGAAGGTGAAGTGGACGCAGCGATGATCGGTCCAGTGGAGTTCGGTGGTGTGGCAAAAGGAGACGTGGGAGCTTGCGGAGAAGATGGGATCAAGCGTGTGTCCGGCAGAGTGGGTGGGAGTCGTGACGAGTTGTTTGAGTCCGAGGTTGTCGAGCAGGGTGGTGGAGTTGGTGTCGTCGTTGTTCTCGAGGTGGAAGTTCAGGTCCCCGAGGAGGATGTAGTCCGTGAACTCGAGGGCGTGCGTGGTGACGAAGTCGGCGATGGAGTCGCTGAACTGTGGTCTGGGTCCGGGAGACCGGTAGATCAGAGTTCCTCTGAGGGTGGTGTTGGGATCAGTGCGGATCTTGAAGTGCAGGTGTTCGGCGGTGTTGAGGGGGTCGTCGGAGTTGGTTGAGACCTTGAGGGTGGATTTGTGGATGATGGCGATTCCACCTCCGACTCCGTTGGTGCGGTCTCTGCGGGTGATCTTGTAGCCGTCCGGGATGGCTATGGCGATGTTAGGTGCCGAGGAGTCGTTCATCCAAGTCTCTGTCAGGAAGGCGACGTCTAGGGAGGACGTGTCGAGCAGGTCCCAGAGTTCTTCGGGCCTCCTTTTCTGCCCTCATTCATCTTTGCTTAGCTTCCTTTTGCCATACCTGGAGATAATCAAACATCGACTGCTTACTTTGTTTTGCAAACAATTTATCCTGCAGGAAATTCAATTTCTGTTCACCAAAGGTACCTGTTAGCGGCCACTGAAACTCAGCATTGTCCCTCGTATATTTGTGCCATAGTGTACTAAACATAATAGGGCCAAGGACGTGCTTCACATACATATCGAAGTTCGGGGTGCCTTCTGGAGTCGCAGACTGCCTCTCTTCCAATTGAGCATCAGCAGAACAACAACGCACCCCAAACAACACAACTGGCTCCAGTGTCACGATCCGGCTGGATACCTGCACGAGTGGCGAACCCACCAGAAACCAGGAAGAACTACAAGTCCCAGGCGCCCCGGCAGTCCACGAGTCACGTTGTGGGTGTGCCCCGGGAAGTACAAATACACGTCTTCTCCCTCACGTCCAGGCCGATTATTCCCGGACGTATCCTGAAGAGCTACAGCAGTACGGGTTCTCCGTGAACTCGTCCTTGTGCCCGTCGACGCCTCGACCCTTTTTGAATCTCCCGCCTTTCCCGGCGTCCGTCTACGTCCCTCGGAACTGACCGGGGAAAGGTTTCCTGTTCTTGGCTCCCGTCTCCCCCGAGAGACCGGAGTGGAGGCACCTCCCAACGGTGCCCTTCGTCACCCGCGGAGTACCGGAACAGGTACTTCCGCCTTGGCTCTCCACGCCTCCCGGCTCCTCCGAGAGAAGAGGCGTAGCGCCAAGAGACCACCAGCGCCCAAGGATTCCGGGCGAATCAGCCAATGAGGTAATTCTTGTTCGCAGACCTGCCCTAGGATTTCCGGGCATTCACAGTCAGTAGGTGTTGCGCTCCTCGGCTCAAGGATTCGGAGCCTGGCAGTAGTAGCGCCTTCACCTACCTACACATACCACCGCGCCAATTGGGCGTCATTTCAGTGAACTGGAAGACAGGCTCTTGGGGATTACCAGAGACCTCTTGGTCCAGCTCACCTCACTCACCGAGCACTCACCTCCCCTGGGGGTTGCCCCCGCTAAGCAGAACTTACCGGACTCCAGTGTTGGAGATACTTAGCCTACGCACCGCCCCGTCACTTCACTGCCCCGCACCTCAGTAGGTGGGAGGAGACAGCAGGTAAGCGACTCACACTTAGGGGGAAACACAGTAGGGGGAGCTCGAGTCAGTCGGCTATCACTCATTGTGTGTTTGTTTCCTTTTAGGTTTCCGTCCCCACCGTTCTTGTCTCCCTTCCCCCACTCACCTGCCTCCTCCGTCCGAGTGTGTAACACGTCCTCCGGACTAGGGGCAGATGGGAGGTGGACCCCATATAGCATCAGCGTCATTCCGAGGAGAGGAAACCCGCGGGTAGGCGACATCCAGCAGGGCATCTTAAAAGGAAACAAGTTCACTATTCGTACCAGACAAATAATTCGCAAATATCTTTCGAAAGATCGGTCCTCAGACCGTGTGAAACAAAGAAGGCCAAAGGTCAGTCCTCAAACTGCACCAAAGAGACAAACTAACATCGATACCATGGAACCAAAAATCAGCCAAATCCCAGGCATTTTCAAAAGTAAGCCAAATTCATTATGTTGCCTGGCAAAGTGTTCGCAGACACACTGTACCGAAATCGGTCGACAGACCTACCAAGTGGTCCGCAGGCCATACCAGATATTATTCAAAAGGGTGCCATATTCACAAAGAACCAAAGCAATTCACCTGGTGCACACAGGTCGAACAAATGTATTCTCCACTGCCGACTCTTTGGACCAAACGGTCAAATCCAAGGGTTTTGCCTTTCAGGACACCATCAGGGATGACCACTGGGTGAGGCACCGCTCAATCCGACAGGCGGGGCATCTGTGAGTACTAGGCTCTATCGTGCAGGGATCCCCGATCCGCCCATCCGACCCGACGTAGCCCTGTCCTCCACACCTGTCTGCAGGCAGAGATAGGTCACTGGATGGAGTCCCTGTTAGGGCGCCAATTGAAGGAAGTGACCCAGATAGGGTCACCCGGGTCATTTGTGACCACCTCTTGGCCTTCCAAACCAAATGAAGAGTCGGTCAGACAGTAGAGAGTATAAACCAAAACTATTTATTAGTATTGCGCTGCAGCTGAGCCCAGTCTGACCAGCCTCCAAAGATGGCTGCCGAGGGACTCACTTTCCCCAACATAACATCCATAATTATACATTTGCCATTTCCTAAAGAACACGCCCAGGAAATTTCCAGTCCAGGCACTAGCAAACAAAGGATATACAGAAGGATGAGCTACAGTCCTGGGATTGGGTACATGTTATCTCTCCTCCGAGGTTACTCTGCCAGTGCCCTCCATTCTAGAAGGTGGGAACGAGCCTATCTAACAGCAAAGGTATGCCATAATAGAGTACATTCATTAGTGCAGAAAAACTTGGCCTTGGGGAAATATCAATGTGAGACAGAAACTCAGCTTCGATCATGGAACAAAATGGCGGCTACTAATAAAATGGTGTCATGAATGCTAACTTAATACAGAAAGAAGTATGTGCAACAAGGCAATTACATTTCCAATTCTAACACTTCTGCCCTGAGTGCTCCAGCTGCAATGGTATTCGGATCCCTGGTGCTAATTTTTGTAGTAATGGATGTACACAGATCATATGTGTGCACCATGACATACTTCTGTCTCCCTTATTGTGGACCGAGAGGTGTGCCCAAAGTGCTACCTTCATAGTGGTGAAAGGCTACTGCCTTTGCCAGGAGTTAAGTTGCCCGAGTGCAGTGGTGGCTGCATGCCAAGTAGTGATCAGTAGAAGTGAACAGGCTTTTTTACCTGTGTCACTAGAGTGAGGCCTACAGGCTCAGTAATGGAAAGTTCGCTGCTGTGCATTTAACTCACTTTTGGCCTACATCAAGTTAATATGCACCGCTGTTCAGAGCATGTATTTTGTATGTGTGTGCTGGGTCTTTTTGGGAGACCAGGGCTGACTGTAGGAGCATCAGCAGGTTGAGGAGTCCCCCCAGACAGCTTTGTGGATTGCTGCATCCTGTTGAGCTGGGTGGGACACACAGAGGAGGAAGAAGAGTCAGGGTGTTCTGTACATTTCAAAAGGTGCTCTTTGATTCATGGAGAGGTCAATGGAAATAGGTCTGAGACCATCTCAGGAAGAAGAAGGGGCTGATAAGAGAATCATAAAGAGGAGGGCTGGGACCCTGGGGTAACCTTTTCACGCACATATCACTGTGGCTGACATCCAGGTGTGAACCTCTAACCACTTCCACGGCCTGTTTCAGGGGGCTATCAGATTTGGAGCAGCTCCGGCTGTGATAGACTGCTTTCTGGAGCAAAGGGGAAGGAATAGGCACTTCAAAAGGAAGTAGACCCCCAACACAAATGTCGTAGACACTAAATCACATTTAGTTTCTGAAAATGGACAAAAAGACGGGGAGCTTGTGGCCCCTAGGATGGCCAGCTACCAAGCAGCCAGTCAGTCCTGTGCCAGCTCCCCCTCATCTCTTGCTGCAGCAGCTCACTGACGTTGCATTTTTCTGTTGACTTCTTTTTCTTGCTCTGTTTTATGCCCCCCGTACTCCCTGATAGTCAGCATGTTATATTGTTAGTTTTGTTCCCCCCGGCCTCCCCGATAGTCAGCCTTGTTGTAGTCTAGTTTGTGACCCTCGTTAGTCCACCTGCCACCTTGTTAGTTTAGTTTTATGCCCCCATTCCCCCCCTAGCCAGCCCCCTGTTTCTGTGAGATATTGTGACCCTCATGCCACCAGTGCTTCCTGCCCTTTTTTACCGCCTCCCGTGCCCCTCCCAATCCAGGACCTACTTAATGGAGGCCGTTGTGTGGCCGCACCGCCAGCGTGCCAAAGGAAAGCCCATCAGTGCCTGTCCGTGCCTGAACCACACCCAGCGCCAGGACTCCTGGTCCTTTCACCTCCCACGGTACACCGCCGGCGAACTTCAGACCCTCAATCCCAAGAGAAACGCCAACTATTGGATCACCTAGCCCAGAACCACAGAAGGTCCCTTCACCTGAAAGAACTGCTGCTTCACCTGAAACACTTACTCTCCAGGGATGACCATCCAGCAGACACACAGCCCGACTAGTGGACACCCTACCCTCGTTCAGATGACACCTGAAGATCCACTGCACGACCTCAATGTATGATCGCGACACTCTCCCCCGGCTACAAGCTGCTACACTGCAACCGTGCTGGCAGATCTGGCTGATGCATCGCCATTGTCCACAAAGACACCCTCAAGTGCACCACCACGGTTGACGACATCACGCCAATCATGGAACACCTCAACTTCCAGATCAGACTCGACATAAAGACCCCCATCAGAGGAACCCTCACCTACAGACCCTCAGGCTCACGACCAAGCTTCTGCAACACCATCTCCGACTTCATCGCCTCTCTGGCAATCAACTCTGAAACACTTCATCTTCCTGGGAGACCTGAACTTTCACTTCAAGGATACCAACGACACCAACCCTACCACCCTCATGGAGAACATGAACAACCTCGGCCTCACACATGTGGTCTCCACCCCCATGCACATCGCAGGTCACACAATAGACCCAATCTTCTCCGCCAGTAACAGAATCAAGTTCTGCCACACAACCAAACTGACCAAAGCATCCTCCACTTCACCCTCACTGGTACCCCAGGCCCTCCGACCAGACCACATACCCGACCCCACGGGAAAGGGAACGGAGTCACAGAACCCCTCTGGACCTCTGCCCTCAAAGAAATGATGATTGAACCCCACAGACAACCTTGAACTCGAAGTCCAGAACTTCTCGAAATGGATCTCCGCTGCCACAGACATCATCGCCCCCTGAAAGACCCCCATGGAGACAGACCCTCGAACTGCACCAGCTAGTTCACCCCAAACTCCCAACCCTCAAACGCAACTTCAAGAAGATAGAGAGATGCTGGGGCTCCAGCTAGAACCCATCTGACATCAGCGACCTCAGATCAGCCCTCAAAAACTACTACTGCCACCTCAGAGAAGCCAAGAAGCTTGCCCTCACTAATTGCATAGAGGCCAGTGCCAATCACGCCCACGAGCTCTTTACCATTTTCAGAGAGTTCTCTTTCCCAGCAGTCACTAAGAACGCCATCCACCCCTCCCACACCCTGCTCTGGCCCACAACCCCCCACATCAGCCGAAGCCGTTGCGGAGGTCGTTCCTTCTCCTACGTAGTTGCAACTCCTGGAATAATCTCCCCCTTCACATGCACAACTGCCCATCACTCCGCGAATTCAGAAAAAGGCTCAAGACGTGGCTCTTCGACCTAAGACTCCAGGACCCCCAAGTGCCTGGTAACCCCCTGGGTGATAAGCCACGCTTTACAAGAACTCCCTGATAGATTGTTGGACTATAAGAATGGGAGCTTGAGGCCCCCAGAATGGTCAGCTGCCAAGCAGCCAGTCGGGCTCTGAAAGGGAGAGAAGCTCTCGAAAACTTCTACCTGTGGTCAGGGCTGAGGGCAAAGGCCTCCAGTCTCCCAGCTAGGTGATGACACATCACCTAGGGAGATCCAAGACCGTCTACCCCTGGAACCTGAAACACCAGTACCTGCCAGCTTGCCAAGACCATTGTGCCCCTTGAGAAAGAGTCGTGCACTGGAGGAAGGGAAGACTATGGGGTCCTGGCAAGTAGAGAGGATCCCTGTAGCAAGGTTTGAGATGACTGCTGCACCGATTGGGTTGTCGCTCATGTGCAGGTTCAAGTTAGCGACCCCATATCCCAGAAGGGGCCACTGTGAAGTAGCCTTGGTTTGCATCACTGCCGTGCCAATTTGGCTGTGCCCGGATGTAGAGTTAAGTCGGCGAGCCCCTATATACATGATGGGCCTGCTGTGAAGATTACTGTTGTGCCAATTGGGCCGTTAACTGTGTGCAAATTGAAGTTGGCAATACTGTATGCCAGAGAGGGCTGTGACTTGTTCATGTTTGCTTACCATCTGCAGAGACAGAGCAACACTATACTTGCACTAACTAGCGATCTCTTTGTGGCATCTGGCAATGCTCAGGCATGAAGTCCTCCTTGAGGCGAGACTTCAAACATTTGATATTACTCTTGTGTCCGTCAGGCCATAGAACATGCATGAAGGGAAGTCAGCGACCCCATATCCCAAAGGGAGCCGCAGTGAAGATTACTGCTGTGACAATCGGGTTGTTGCCCATGTGCGGAGTAAGGTTGGTAACTCTGTGTGCCAGGTGTGGCTACCCGAAAGGACAAGACTCATGCCTGGGTCAAGCCTCTGTCAAGAGGAGAGGCCGCTGTGGTGGTGTATGTGGGCCTGAGCCCCGACTGAGGATTGGGACCAAAGCAACATACCCCCACCCTTGGAAAGGATCAGAGAAACTTAACGATTCACCGGAGGAAGTGCAGTGGATGCTCAGCCACTGCCCCTGCAGAGCTGTGAGTGCTACTTACCAACAGCAGCTACTGCCGCTCGCCGCATAGACTCTAGTTGTGCAATCATTAGAGGAGTAGTTAAGACTGATTTCTGGGCAGAAAGGACTCAGGGGAACTTGTTTTGCCTTATAGTACTTCAGGCGTTCGAGCACCTTTGACTTTTAAATAGAGTGGGACTCCTAAGACTCGGACTAATAGTGAGACTTAATCTGAATGTCACCTATAGTGAATGGGGAATAACCACTACCGTAGTGAGAGGGAAGTGGACTGCTAGACCCACAGCACTACTGAGAGTCAAGTGCTAAAAGGGTACTTGGACCGGTTTCTTAGGACCCTTAATAAGTCGGGCCCCAGGACATCAGGAGTATAAAGCCTCAACCACCATGGTTGGGCCCAGTAGCTCCTGCTTGCCCTGTGGCCCTCTGAAAGGAGTTCTGACATGCTACTTCTGACACTCAAGGAACTCTTTTGTCACAGGAGACAATGTGGAGCTTCTGTAAATGTTCAGTAACATTTCTACTCAATTACATTTTATTTTAAACATTTTAACAGAATTTACATTTTCAAGCTTGGCAGCTATTATATACTGCCCTCCCCATTCATTGGATCACTCATAGCATTCCTATAGATGACAATACTGGAAGGTCTTGGCACAGAATCCACAGTAATTGCCTTACTCTATGTGTCTGCTTTTTTTTAAAGAAAGTAGGTTTGGTGATGGAGAATAATAGATTGCTCACTGATTTCAAGGCGTTTTTCCAAGAACTTCAGTATTTGGTCAATAAAATGTTAATCCTAGGCAATTTAAATAAGGACTATACATTAGCTCAAGTGTTTCTATACCACTAATTACCCAATGTCCTGGTTAGTCCATGCTATGATTAAACTTTGGATTCCAACTCTACTGGGCAATCAAAATGTTTCTCAGCGTAGCCAGATCACTTATAGTGTCTACAGAAGATATGGTCAATACAAGTTGCTCTCTACTCATTCAGCTTGATTTCAGTATGAACACAATCTGTGATATCACATTATTGTCAGAACAAAAGAAAATCAGTCTAGAATACTCTGAATAAGGTAAAAAGGAAAAGAATTGTTTCGCGTTAGGCTCCATTTAACCCTTAGTTGTCGCCTCACTCCTTAAACTACCTGTTCTATATTACAGCTAACCATGAAAGCAAACTAACTGATTGATTGTTTGCTTATAATAGCTGCAATATCAAGCCTGCTGCAGAAGGGGGTCAACTCACTGTCCACAGCCAGCCCCAATGCTTTCTTTCCTAGTAGAGTTGGTCCTATGCCGCCATTTTTGGATGACTTCCTTAAATGTTTTGATGTCATACTTTCAGTGTTAAAATAGAAACTTCCATGTCCCACAGTGCTTTGGTTTGTATCTAATTGAAATGTCACTTATGACATAGTCTGGTTCTACTGAGTGTTCTAGCTCAGTACAGTTGCTGCAGTGGAACCAGACACACCTGACTCCTGTGTGTGAATACTTGGAATAAAGCTATTTCCTTCCACCTTGGAGTTGGTGTTATCATGATTGTGTTGGAAAGGAGCACCACAACACACAGTGCAACTTGTAAGCTAAAAAGGAGGGTCTAAGAAAAGCTATCACATGACTTTGGGCCACCCAGCCAGTGTGCCCCTGTGCAAATAAAGGAAACTTGTGCTGATGCAATCTGTGCTCTCCCTCAGTAGTATTTTAAGAACGTTTAAAGTGTCTTGCACGGTTTGGGTTGTCTTGCACTGTTTAACTTTAGGAACACCCTCATTTTTATAGACATCTTGAAAAAAACTAAAGTGTATTCTTATGTATCTTTATGTTTTGTAACCGATCTAATGTATTTCAGTGCTATGACTTTTGTTCTGCTAGTATTTCTTCAATCTTATCTCTGTATTCTGTTTGGAACTCACAGTATGGTTCTAAGAACTTCAAAGTGTCATTTCTTGCCTGTACTCCGAGCCATCTGGAAGTCTCCGGTGTTGTGGGACCCAATTCAAGGATTGAAGTACTTTACTGCCAGACAATGACTGTGTGACTCATCTTAGAATTTACCAATACAACCCACCCTACATTTTTATACCAGGAGTGGGTTGTTGGGAAGTTCGTCAAATATTTTTACCGTCTACATTAACAGGACCAACCGACTGATTCCTACAAATTTAGCCCAGCCTTGTTGGAATTTGCGTAGCAGTTGGATGTAAAAAAAAAAATCTTTGGCTGTTCTAGCACTGCGATATTAGCCCTTTACGTTGCTTTCTACTGTAATGGCTTCCAGCAGCATTTTTTGACTTTCAGCTATCGTTATTCCTGTGAAGCTTCCTGGGCTGTGATGCTCCTGGGTTCTACCTGGTACTGGCATTTTCTGATTGTGACATTTGCCATGGCTGGGAGAAGGCTGACGTTTCCCCTTTACCTCAGTCGCTGCTGCTGTGACGTTGCTAGGAGAAGGCGGATCGGATGCTGAAAGTGTGACGCTTGCTGTTGCTAGGAGAGGGCAGATGCTCCTTAGAATCTTCACACCTGACGTTGGCGATGATATTCAGGACCCCCCAGCATATCATGCAGGATGGCAGCAGCCATTTTACTTTCACCGCAGAGCTGGACCCACATTATATTCAGGCAGCTGTAGCCATTTTAAATTGGGCTATTTAAAGTTTTGCTTTCCCTGATGTGCAGAGCCGCGGCGGTGGCCATCTTTAATCGGGACATTGCCGATTGTGTTCTAGTCTCGCCTGTGTGTTCCTTTTCTTCATTAGTTATGCTACAGGTGCTCTGCTTCATTACGGGTGCTTTCGGTGGAATTTGAAAGGAATTTTCTTTGCTTTCCTGATAGCTGCTTGTGTTTTGGAAGCTTTGCTGTCTCCATTTTCTTCTCATTACTTCACAGGTGAGAGTTTCCTATCTGGGTCCAGTGATCCGGGCACTGTCCAAAGAGCAATTCAACCTCCACCTTGTTTACAAAGGCCAGGGGGACCTAATGCTAAGTGGCTAGAATGGTTGCACATATTTGAGAATTACATTACGCACATTGATGCTGTTGGGTTTTCTACAGTCAGGAAAGCTGAACTTTTATTCCATCATCTTGGAATTGCAGGACAAAGATTTTTAGATAATTTGCCTGTGGTTCCAGTCCCATCTGGAGAAGATGTCCCTTGGAATGTGTATTTTGGAAAAGAAAGAATGCGTGAACAGTATACAGATGAATCTAGCGTACTTCTTGAAAGACATAACTTTTCTAAACGTAAACAATCTATGGATGATACTGTGGAGGAGTATATAGCGAAATTGCATGTGTCAGCATCCAGGTGCGAGTTTGAGAATAATGTAGACATCTACATAAGGGATCAGATTGTTTTTGTTATTCCAGAAAAGTGCAGGAGAGGCTTTTGATGTGTAAAAATCCCAGTCTTAATGAGACAATTGATATTGCTAGAAGTATTCAAAGAGCCATCATAACTTCTAAAGTTATAGTCCGGTCTCGGGTCAAACTAATGATAAATCTGGTATGTCTCCTGTCAACTACATTTCAGATGATCCTGTGATTGATGCTTTAGTAAGGACGGTAGGTTAAAAAAAGGAGTATGTTACAGGTGTGACTCTAGGAATCACATGGGAAATCATCCCACTTGTCCTGCATTAGGAAGGAGATGCAATTGCTGTAGTAAGGTGAGGCATTTACAAGAGATGTGCAGAAGTGCTCCCACTAACTCAGAAAAGGTCAGCATAAGTCATGTGGTTGTGCCAGGCAATTCTGAGGATATTAAAGGCTGTGTTGACAGGTTCTCCAATGTGGTTCTCACTAACTTCCGTTTGTTCGATAAGGAATGTTAAAGGACCCTTTTGTCAAGCCATTGTGGATGGTAAAACCATTACCATGATGGCGGATCCTGGCGCTCCGGTCACCATTTTAACTGATTCCACATTTATGAGATGTTGGCCTGAGAATGTGAATTTGACTTCCCCTGACATTTGTCCTAAAGCTTTTGGTGAGCAAGATGTGGAATTTACAAGGTATTTTGTAACATCCCTTGAGTGTTTGGGTAGGCAGTCCACGTAGCAGTCGAAGGATGGGACATTATTGGTAGGTTGGATCTAGGGAAGTTAGGAATTTATTTATGCCCAGGTCATGATGTTCCTATTGTGTTAGGTGAAGTCCCTATTTTGGCTAGTGATACACAGGATGAAGTGATTCACTCAATGGTAAACAAGTTTTCTAGTGTGTTTAGTAATACTTTAGGCACTGTCAAAGGTTTCAAACGTACTATTAAAATTAAAAGAAATGTCACACCTGTTATTCATAAGGTATGTCCTGATCCTTTACGCATAAGAGAGGATTTGAAAGTGTTGCTAGAAAGACTTACCACTGAGGGTGTCATTGCTCAAACTGACTATTCTGAGTTGGTTTCGCTGGTCGCTTTGACCAGAAAACATTCAGGAGAATTAAGCTTATGTGTGGACTTGGTCACTCAATCAAAACATACTGGTTGATTGTTACCCGCTTCCATGTATACAAGAAATGATGTCCAACATTAGTGATGCAAACGTTTTTCAACTGTTGACCTTCATTCTGCCTACAACTAAATTCCCGTCAGTCCTGAGTCCCAATCACTGACTACACTTGTCACACATTTTGGGGCGTTTAAGTACTCAAGACTCGCGTTTGGTCTCGCATCGGCAGCGAGTGGCTCTCTTAGGATGATGAACACCCATGTTGGTAATGATCTTAAGTTCAGGCATTCCAAGATGACATTTTGGTGTATACTAAAACTGAGAAAGAGCACTTGATTGTTCTTGAAAAAGAGCTTAAAGTTTTAGAGGAGCATGGCTGTAAAGTTGGAAAAATGCAAGTTATTTGTTCAGCAGGTTGAATTCTTACCACACAATTTCGGCAACAGGCATAAAACTCAAAGCTTGCAATGTCAAAGCTATCAAATGTGCACTTTTCCCAAAAGACAAAGATGCCTTAAGGTCATTTTTAGGACTTTTTGAATAGTATGTACGTTTTGTTCCTGGCTATGCCTTCCTACAACAACCTTTGTGCTCTCTGTTAAAAAAGGAACTAAGCTTGAGTGATCTCCACAAATCAAGCCTTCGCGAACATTAAAGATCTAGTAAATAATGCTTCTGCTTTGCAACCGTATGACCCTAAAAGCAACTTTTCATTACTGTCGATGCTAGCCTTCAAGGGATTGGGGCTGTATTTGGACAGTATGTGGATGGTTGTGAAATGACGAAATGCTTCACTTACTTTATCCACAGCTAAGGTAAACTACAGCACTTTTGAGCTTGAAGCTCTACCTTGTATCTGGACACTGGACAAATATAAAACATACATTTGGGGAACATATTTTGATTTGTTCACTGACAACAAGCCACTTGTATACCTGTTGAGTGAAAATGGTTTGAGAAAAGCATCTGTACATTTGGTTAGGTTGCTTTCCAAACTACAAGAATTCCACATGTCTGTGAAATACATTCAGGGTGGAAAGAATTTCACAGCAGATTGTTTGTCTCACTATAGAGGCAGACATGGGAGATGAGGAATGCGTAGTTACTTTGTTAGATGTTGTGAATGCATGCGGGACATAATTTTGGAGAGTGAATTGGAATAAGCCACTGCTGAGGATGACATGCTTCTCGGGGAGATGAGTTGGCCTAACAGCTAGGGCGCTCGACCTCGGATCTGGGGAACTGGGTTCGAGTCTCGGTAATGACGCTGAACATCCTGTGATTCTGGGCAAATCACTTAATCTCCCCGTGCCTAACAAAAAATGAATGTGTGTCCTCATGTAATGTAACTGGTGCTATGTAAAGCGCTCTGATACCCAATTGGATTCGGGTCAAAACTCTGCAAAAAAAATAAAGGTATTTAACTAACAAAGGTTGGGTGCCCTTCTTACCAATTGCAATCTGAAGAATTATGCAGTTTTGCACATATTGCTGCAGAATTATTATGTGAAGGTCCAATTTGTATGCATGTAAATGATTTGTACCACCTTCTACTCTACGTGAGCGTGGAAACAACCATTACAACGCAGTCATTACAATGCACTACCTTTACAACACAGCTGTTACAACGCAACTGCCTTTACATCGCATTCCATTACAACGCATGTCACTACAACGCATACCATTACAATGCATGCCATTACAATGCATTGTAAGGTAATTAATGGGGATTTTTTTGTTTTAGGGTAGGTATTGGTTTTGGGGTACATGGGGATAGTATTTTTACCCCTACACTATCCAACACTTACCCTACTGTTGTACTCACTGGAGTAGGAATAATACTTTTTACCCCTACACTATCCAACACTTACCCTACTGTTGCACTCACTGGAGTGAGAACAGTAATTTTTACCCCTACACTATCCAACACTTACCCCACTGTTGCCCCAAAAGAATTATGCGTTGTAATGGTAGTTTCTAAAAACACGTTGTAATGGCATGCCTTGTAAAATCATGCGTTGTAATGGTAGTTACGATGTAAAAACCGTGTTGTAAGGCACGCGTTGTAATTGTTTGCGTTGTGACATCATACATTCACGCAAGCGTTCATTACATTGGCTCATGGTGGCCATTTGGGTATATCTGCAACTTGCAAAAAATTGAGACACTGTTTCTGGTGGCCGGGTATGGACAAGATGGTTTCCACTCTTATTGAGATGTGTCTTCAATGCATTGTTTCAGATAAGCATAGGGTTATTTCCACTAAACCGCTTCATCCTGTTCTCCTTCCTTCAAGCCCCTGGGTTAAGGTGGCCCTGGATTTTTCAGGTCCTTTCCATTTGTTACCGGTCAAGCAGAAATTCCTAATTGTTTTGGTTGATTATTTGTCTAAGTGGATCTACTATATAATGGTCTAATGTCTTGCAGTCTATGTGGTGCAGCAAAGCAGGACTTTGTCCAGCTAATCTGCATATGTCCCGTTTTAAAACCAAATCGGCTTTTATTGCTAAAAAAAAACTTTTTAACATGAGGGGCATCCACACCTGCACATCCGCTATACTAAAGTGTCTCGATGCTTATGATCCGCACCTTAATTGGTAAAATGTTTACTTCTGTATGAGAAACTAAATAGAACAAGTATCTTGTCACATAATAACATGGTATGAAAAGCACAATAGCACTTTATATCAAAAATTGCACATTTGTTTAAGTACTATCTCCTTTCCCTCTAATGCATTATTGGTGACTACCAAAAAGATTTACATTAAATCTGTTGTAACATGCCCAGTTTTACCGATATATTGTGTGGTTTAATTAACTTAAACAATGAAGACATATGACCCTACTATTCTTTGGTAGTTTCAACCAGTATCAAGTCAGCAATTGATTTTCTGAAGAAGAACTTCTTGATTGAAGGTTGTCCGCAATTTCTTGTCACAGACAATGGTACACATTTTGTGTTAAGCGAGATGAAACATTTCATGACAAGTTTGGATGTTACACACTTGCAAGTGGCTCTTTATAGTCCCATTTCTAATGGCCTCGTTGAGAGGGCCAATCTAATTTTCAAGGAGGGCATACAAACTGCACTTTCTGCTCATTTGAATGCTTCAAAATGTTTGGAAGATAACATTTTTAGTTATTTGACTACACCTCATTCCACTACCAGTGTCTCTCCTTTCGGTAGTCTAAGAGGTAGGGAATATAAAACTAAACTTATCCCAGGGTGGTTTCAGCTGGCTTCAAGATTTAAATTTACAGGTGATGAGAGTAGATTACATGATTGTTAGAAATGGGGGTCTCTAGTTGGCCGAGGTATGCACCTTTATCTAAGTAGGGACCCTTGCTTCTAGTCAGAATAAGGGGATTACACGCTTTATATAACCCTGCTCACCCCTCTTGGTAGCTTGGCACGAGCAGACAGGCTTATCCCAAAGGCAATGTGTAAAGTATTTGTACCCAAACACACAGTAACACAGTGAAAACACCACAAGTAGACACCACACCATTTTGGAAAAATAAAGTATCTTTATCTACACCAGACAAGAAAAAATAAAAAATAAATTCAACATACACAATTCAAAATATGACTTTAATAGTTGTCAAGCAACTTGGTCCATAGAAAACTATGGATGCGTGAATTGACACCAAAGTACCAGTAGATGCGTCAAAATTAGCAATGCCAAACAGCCGCAGAGATGGGAAGCGCTGGAATACACAGCGATGCGTCAGTTCCTAAGTCCTTGGGGAGGCGATGCAACAGTACTGCTGCACGCAGGAGAAGTAATGCGTCAAATCTGGACTGTAGGGGGAAGTGAGGTTTCGAAATCCAAGACAGTTATGGTCTGCGGGTGCTTCGTGGAAAAACTTGGCCCACAGGTACAATCAGTGACACACCGGAGGTGATGCGTCGCTTTGCGACATCCGGCATCAGTGATGGGGGCTGCGCGGGGAGGCTTTGCGTCGTCCATCGTCGGACCCGAGAGGCTGTCAGCTGTTCGGGACTCGTCAAGGCTTCACGTTGTCTGGCGTTGGTTCCGAGAGGCTTGGTAAGGTTTTGCAATGCTTCGTGCCGGTTCTTGCAGAGATAAGAGGCCCTTTACCTGGAGGGAGGCACCTCAGGCAAGGGTAGGACTCACAGATGGCAGAATCCAGCAGAGTTGCAAGAAGTGTTTTGTGTCCCTGAGACTTCTTAACAGGAGGCAAGCACACACAAGTTGTTGGAGAAACTTCACAAGTAGAGTAGGAAAGTAGGATCTGCTTTAATGGTTACCCCCACTTTTTGCCTGGTACTATGCGGTTATTGACTAGTCTGACTGGGATCCTGCTAATCAGGACCCCAGTCTATCTGCTTTCTCCCTTAAATTGTTGACAGGTACTTAGGTACATCCCAGATTGGATACTGGGGTACCCTTATAAGTCCCTAGTATATGGTACTAAGGTACCCAGGGAATAGGTACCCCAGAGGACCCCCATGGGTTGAAGTATGCATTATGCCACCCATGGGAGAACATTCAAAATGGAACTACAGGCTTGCCATTGCAGCATGTGTAAGCTGGTGTTAGCACCACTTACTACAAATATAGGTTTCCTATATCTAGGGTCAATACACTTAAAACCTATAAGTCACCCCTATAACAGACCTTAGCAATCCTGAAGGCAGGGTGCTTGGTTCTAAGTGTGAGGGTGCCCATGCATGAGCAGACACCCCTACAGCTTAACAAGTCCATTCTCCCGGGTTGTGAGTGAAGCAGCCATATACCAATAGAGTGGCACCATACAGGAACCTTCCAAGACCTGTAGGCATCAAAACAACCTAAAGGAATCTCCCTTGAAGTGAAGGAGTCACTTTCCTGCATTCACAGGCACCGCAACTAAGCTGACCGATCTGCATCCCCTGAGCTCCTACGGACTCCGAAAGGTTCTGCAACCCAGGTGGTGGTTCTCCACAGCTCTCGAGGCCGCCCTGCCCACTCAACAAGTTTGAGGCCAGTATCCCTTGTGTGAGCCGCTGGAAGCGAACCCCTGTGCACCGTGTCGACTTTCAGTTGCAAAGTCTTGTTGGCTTCCTTCCACCAAGATCTTTGGGCTTCAAGTAGCCCCAACTTCAAGCAACTCCAGTGACCAAAGTCTTCGTCCACATCGCATTGTTTGCACTAGGCCTGCATCTTTTGGTGAGCTGCTCAAGGTTTTCTTGCGACTCCAGTGCCTCTGGGTCCTGTTGAGGGTCACCTTTGTTTCTTTTGGGCTCCCCTGATTGTTCGGGGCCTGCCCTGACTCCCCTGCTTGTGGTGAGTCCCCTGGACCTTGCTGGTCCTGACATTGCACCTTCTTCGACTTCTGAATTGGTTGTATTTGCCAAGGCTTGCGGGTGCTCCCGCTGCACACCGACCACTCAAGACTGGACATTCGACGTGGGACAACTCGTGCATGGCTCCTGGTCTTCCTCAGCGTCGCCTGGTTCTAACAGCTGCAGAGTCAAGGTCATCGTCATCTCTCCTGCAACACCCAACATTGAAGGGCATTCGTTTTCAAAGTCTCCTGGTCACTCCTAAGTGACATAGACTCTGTCCCCTCTGCTTCCAGGTACCTCTCGACTAGAATCCACCTTTGGATTCCACCGGACACTTTCTCCTTCTTCAGCAGCGGCACTTTCCTGAAGTCCTCTATTGGGTTCGACGGCGGTCTCCGTCACCACTTCACACCTATGAACCCGGCTTCCCCTATGTATGTAACGTGGGTACTGGGGAATCCACGAGTGGGGTGGCTCTCCAACCTGCTGTCTTCCACGGGGTTTCTTCAGGGTCCACTGGGAAGGGTCCTATATCTTTAAAAATCCAACCGCGACTTACACGTTGACTTGTACGGACCACGCGTTCGTGTTCCCACACTGCACACGCTCTCCGTGGGGTTCCTAGTCACTCACCTTGGGTCCCCAGCACTTCTACGTCCTCTCGACATTGTCTTGACCCGAGTCATGGTTCTTATACCACTTTCTTAGTATATGGTTTGGTCCCCCCTGGGATCCACTGTGTTTTCTGTGCTATTTACTTAATTTCTTTGCAAAGTATTGTGTGCATTGTGCATATCTCCGGGTAGGAGATATTTGTACGTGTTAGAGAGTATTATATAATAAATACATATTTTTATAAATACCTTGTGTGGTTCTTTTTCACTTAAATTTATACATATAAGATTGCATTCTGGTAAAACAAACTGCTTTACACTTCTTCTGAACTAAGCCTGAAGGCTACTCTCCACAGCTACCACTTAGAGAACTTTCTAAGGTTGTCTAAGACCTCTTAAATCACCATAAGGGTTGTCTGGACTGGTGCAGGGTGCCCACTTACATGAGTGGACATCATGTACCAGGCCAGCTTCTCACATTGGTGTGCAGCGGTTGGGATTTAAGCCTGTATTGTTTTACCAGATAAATCTTTGTGTTGATGAATTGAAAAACTATCAATACTAGGCACATATAATACAAGCTTAGAATAGTAAGTTCTACTGAACTTAGGGTTGGGTAGCCTAGGGTCTAGTGTAGTGTAGTTCCTATATCCCTGATAGGCTCTGTGCATTGGAATAATATACACTATAGTTTTAACATAGGTCTGAGGTCAGTATATCTCTATCGAGTACATTAAACTTAATTACTTGTGTGTGCCAGCTAACTCAGAGGTCACTAGAAACTTCTCGAATATACAAGAAGGGATTCGTTTCTGACAACCGCATAAACATGACAACTTTGTTTCCCTCAGAGTCGGAACAATCTCAGAACCGTGAAAACAATAGATAACAGTTTCACTCAGTCAATCGTGCATGCTTCGTTTCTACAGAGTTGCACAGAAATAGAGAAACGGGTGTTTCAATAAAAAGGGGTTTATTGAACAGTCTAATTTCTCATGCAAGAGATTTGAACTGCTACAATCGTAAGACAGGATGCGAAGTACCATACGTACAGGGTTAGCAGTAAGATAAAATAATACTGCAATAGCATGGTTTGTAGCTATGACATATATTCATAAAATACATACATAAATAACACAGGCTAAAATGTGAATACTCATCTGATGCTTCTAAATAGTTCTACCCCAGTGTACCTAACCTAAGTGTAGTACGAGGTAAGAAGTAAGTGCTGTTTTCTAAAGTATAGCTAGCTATAGTTTTAGTTTTGCCAAGAGTAGCCAAAAGTTTCTCTAAGTTCTAGTCTGCTCCATACCTTAGAATGTGTGAGGTTGGAATCTCTTTCCGGGACTCGATATCTAACACCCCGCAAGGGGAGTCAGAAACACTGGATCTGGATTCTCTGCGAGGAGGATGAGAGCGTCTGGTCAGTGCATCAGGCGGGAACTTGATCTCCTTCCGAACTCGCCGTGGCGAACCGCAAGTAGGCTGTCGAACTGGACCGTACCGGAACCGTGGTGTGCCAGGGCAAGTGCAGGTATATTTATACCTTGAAGGTGTTTAGGAATGCCTGTATTGTTGTAAAAGTCGGGCATCGGAACATCATGAATGAACCCCTAAGGAATAGATGTTCATGCATAATAAATGAGTTCTTGGAGAAATCAATATCCAAGCAAGGGAAATTCCTAAAGGCTTAAGAGTCTGGTTTTCCAAGAACTCGTTGTGATGTGGTTTGACGGATGTAGGAGACCATGCCTGTATTTGGTTAGCATGGACCATGCCTAAATAAGGGCTGGATTTTCTATGCCTAAATAAGGGCAATATGAATTGTACCCATATAAGGGCATAAATCAGGAAACCTATATATGGAATCTAAATCTACACACAACACTAGCACACCCTTTCTCCAACCTCAGAGAGTTTAGTTCCACTAGGTTAGGTAGGTGCAACAACCCACCACACTTAGTATATCTTCAAAAGGAGATGCCAGTGGCTCTCTGACTGCTAGATACAGTGAGCTTTCATTCCAAGAATTGAAAGCTCTGTGTGCCCCTAGGAAATTGAAGACGGGGAAAGGTGCCAACACCCAACGCCTCCTAGAGGCATTACTGTTAGATGACCTCCAGAAAACTAATGGGTCAGACGAACAGGAGAAAATGGGTGGGCATTAGAATGAAGATAGGCCAGAGGAGGCAGACCCATATGACCTTGACTCTAATCCTTACCAGGAGGAGCCTAATGATTCCCACCTGGAAAACTCAGAGCTCCCAGAGGATACTGCAGGTGGCCCAGATGGTGCCCCCTTTGTTCCTCCTGGGAGAGTGCAGAGTAGACCAAGGAGGTCTAGATCCTCCTCAAGAGAATCCAATGCTTCAGGACATTCAGTAGGGACCTCCATATCTAGTAAGAGGGAAAAGTCTTTGGCTAGGGAATACCAACTTCTTGAACATGAGAAAGCTAGGCATAGGCTCGGGCAAGAGCAGTTGGCCCTTGACAAAGAGTCCCTAGAAGTCCAGAGAGCTAGGAATAAATTAGGACTAGAGTTCCATGGTGGCAGCAACCAGGTCCCTAGAGTTAGAGAAACTTCTTTTGACCATAGGAACCTGAACATGATGGTCCTTCCCTACCATGTTGGGGATGACATCCACAAATGGATAACTGCTTTGGAAAGGGCCTGTAAAGTTCAGAGGGCCCCCCAAGAGCAGTGGGCAGCTATCTTGTGGCTCTCCTTTGCTGGCAAAGGTAGAGATAAGCTCCTCACTGTTAGAGAAGAGGAGGCTGATAATTACTCAGTGTTGAAGAGTGATCTCATTAATGTGTTTGGCTTAACCACTAAACAATACAGGATTAAGTTCGGAGACACCCAGAAAGAACAGACCCAGGACTGGGTAGATTTTGTGGATAGTGCCATTAAGGCACTGGAAGGTTGGCAGCTCACGAAGGGGACTACCCCGTATGCTCCCTCCCTATCCATACTTGGCACACCAAGACAAACCTGTGCAGTCTCCGCCGCAGAGCTCACTGCCTAGGAGACTGCAGGGTTACAGACCCTGAGAGACCTGTATGAGGACTAGCAATTAGTGCCATTCAACACGTTCGCTGAAAACAGCAGCCTACCACAAGGCAAATTCCTCCTGTACACCACATTGATAAGGGCACTGTTAGTCTTGTGGGGAGACATGGCTCAAGAACCCATGACACATCTTACCATTCAATATCTCCACAAGCTGGGCACTGGCAGGCACCTTACCAAATGGTTTGCTGACTCCATACAAACACACTTGGCACAACCTCTAACATCTTTCAGGCAGCGCTCGGACACAGACCTGCAGAGGCAGTGCACTGACCGCGAATGGATGGCCATCCTAGAAGGACCCACGCATATCCAAAGGAATGGCCGGTTCCGTTTAATACAGTTTTACATTCTTCAGAGGGCATATATGACGCCAGCCAAGATAAACAGATACTTTGGCCGGGCAGATGCCCGAGATGTAGATTGCTAGATGCACACCGTTTATATATGCTGTGAGCCTGCACAACTCTCACCACCTATTGGGCAGCAGTCACAACGCACATTGCCGAATGCACGGATCGCACATTAGAGTGCTCTTGGGAAACCTGCCTGCTGGACCTACACCGGAGAACCAAGAAGCATAAAGTAACTTTCAGATTTATAGACTTTGGGCTCATTGTAGGCAAGTGCTTAATAACTAGGCGCTGGAAGTCGCCAGGGCCGCCGGGTATAAAAGCCTGGCTGCAATCGTTGACGTGCTGGGCACAAGCGGAGAATGGGGCACTGGACCGGGAGGACGCTCTAGGGCTGCGAATGCTCCCACTGGCAGCGGCGTGGGGTGCGATACTGCTGGATCTTCACACCTCTTGGCAGGTTTGCCCAGAGCCACCCAGTACCCCCTCAAGACATAGTTGACAGGCAAGGCCCAATGGTTCGTACAGAGTAAGTCAGTCACTGCTAGGTACTCCACAGTACGGGGAATCATGTTGCCTCAAGTGCCATGCGCCTCACGTACAATACCGGGTTACACTATACTTATACATCCAGCCATGGCTACAATCTTACACCCTAAGCATGTAGAAGAGGAGCGCACGTAGCCACAGCATGCATCACAGAGGGCGCAGCGGAACACCAAGCCGAGTAGGGGTTGTCACATGCGTCAAGTGGTGCAGCGCAAAACACTGTGCCAGTTCTTTCTTCCCCCGTTTATTAATGCATTATCACATACGATACACATTATGTGGCACACAAACGATTATGGCATACATGCCCTCACTATGTTAGTCAGCTCTACAATATATCTTTTTATGCAGGGTGTGCAAATATGTGGCATTTGTAGATGCTTGTTAAATTGTACCAAAATGTAAAATTCAATAAACAAATTTAAAGAAGGCTCTGGATGGTTGCCTACATGGCAGCAGAGTGCATTACTACCAAGGATTGTACAATTTGATTATGAGGGAGCAGATCCTCAATAAATGTCAGAACCAGCGTTTGCACCAGTACCTGGTGGACTCTGATCTGATCTCCCCCCAAGAATTGGGAAAGAAGGCAGGCAAATGGGTTCGTACCAGGGTGAAGCAGAAAAACCAGGGCATTGGTGGTGACCAGAAGAAACAAGAATCTTCTAAAACTCAATATAAGGGTGGGGTCAAGGTCAAGGACAAGAAAGAGTATTAGCAAGGGCCCGAAAGACCTGCAGCCCGGTCACAAACATCCAAGAAAGACAAAAAGAAACCTTGGTGCTATATCTGTAAGGTAAACACCTATTGGACAAAGGATGCTGATTGTCCAAAGGCCAAGGAAACTTCTACTACCACGGTTCCTAAGACAACTGCTCCCCCTAGCTCCAGTACAAGTGGTAGTACAGCAAACAAGGGATTAATATGGTTAAGCTTCGGTTTGGAGGTGGGGTCTGACTTAGTCAGAACTCCAGCTCAGACTGTTTTGGTCTGTGATGGTGGCATAGATCTTGCCACCTTACTGGTAAGTCCAACTAACTTGGGCAAGTACAGCAACAGCCTTTGATAAATGGAAAAGAGGCAATGGCCTATAGTGACACTGGGGCCAAAGTCACAATGGTGACAGAGAAACGTGTGTCCCCTGACCAAATCATACCTGGACAAGTGTACCAAGTGACCAATGTTAGCAATGTCACGACTGACCATTCTGTGGCAGTTGTGAATCTCAGCTGGGGAGGGGTAATTGTACCTAAGAAGGTTGTGGTATCTTCATACCTACCTGTAGATTGTTTGTTGGGCAATGATTTGGAAACTTCACCCTGGGCGGAAGTAGAGTTCAGGACTCATGCAGAAATGTTTGGCATCTCTGCAAGTGTGTTTGCTGTGACAAGGGCTCAGGCCAAACAGCTTACCACTGAACATGCCCTGGATCCTGGAACAATGGACCAGGTGCCTTCCAAGAAAAGGCGCAGCAACGGTAAGGCTTTGCCCTCCACACAGACTCAGAGTATAGATCAGTCTCTTGAGGGAGATTATCTTAGCCTCTGTGAAGGTAATGCCCCAGAGAAGCTTGGGGCTCATCAGGCTGAGTTCTTGGGGGCAGTGGGCCCTTCCAGAGCAGATTTGAGTTTAGAGCAACAAACCTGCCCCTCTCTTGAACCCCTCAGACAGCAAGCTGCTGCTGAGGCCACAGGAAATATCAGTGGGCCCATAGGATCTATTGGGATGAAGGAATTCTTTACTCAAATGGTAAAGACCCCAAGCCTGGTGCCACCAGGAGGTTGGTTATACCCAGAAGTTTAGAGGTTTCCTGCTCACCCTTGCACATGATATTCCTCTGGCAGGATGCTTAAGGCAAAGCAAGACTTGGGACAGACTTGTCCCTCACTTTCACTGACCCCATATATCTGAGGACACTGAGGAGTTTTGTCACTCCTGAGCCACTTACCAAAGCAGTGGTAAGTCAGATGGCATCACAAAGACCCCCTTAATTCCACTTCTAGTGGTTGGGGTTCCCTTTGAGAGGGTTGGTATTGACATTATTGGTCCCATGAACCCTCCAACAGCATCTGGGCACAGTTATATTCTAGTGGTGGGGGACGATGCCACTAGATACCCAGAAGCTATTCCTCTTAAGACCACTACAGCTCCTGGCAAGGGCCCTCTTGGGAATTTGTTTCCAGAGTGGGCTTCTCTAAGGAGGTTCTAACTGACAGAGGTACCAACCTCATGTTAAGTTATATAACTGTAATGTGGAAAGAGTGTGGAGTGAATTACAAATTCACCACACCCTACCATCATCAATGCAATGGGCTTGTTGAAAGGTTCAACAAGACCCTAAAGGGCATGATCATGGGTCTCCCAGAAAAGCTTAGGAGAAAATGGGATGTCCTACTACCATGCCTTCTCTTTGCCTACAGAGAGGTTCCTCAGAAGGGGGCTGGCTACCGCCCTTTTGAACTTCTGTTTGGACATCCAGTTAGGGGTCCCTTGTGTCTGGTGAAGGAGGGATGGGAGTTACCTCTCAAACCTCCCAAACAGGACATAGTGGACTATGTACTAAGCCTGCGTTCTCGCATGGAAGAGTACATGAAGAACGCAAGCAAAAACCTGGAGGCCAGCCAAGAACTTCAAAAAGCTTGGCATGACCAAAAGGCTGTCCTGGCTGTTTACCAGCCAGGTCAGAAAGTGTAGGAGTTGGAGCCTGTGGCCCCATCAGCTCTCCAGGACAAATGGAGTGGACCCCACACTATACTTGAACAATAGGCTGAGGTCACCTATTTGGTGGACCTTGGCACTCCCAGAAGTCCCCATAGGGTACTTCTTGTGAACAGTCTAAAACTATTTTGTTGACACGGCTGACATGGGCATGCTCATGGCAACTGATGAGGGACAGGAGGAAGAGAGTGACCCTCTCCCTGATCTCCTCTCTCAGAACTCTGATTACGGATCAGTAGATGGTGTGGCATTGGCAGGCAGCCTCACTGATCAGCAGAGGGTTGATTGCAGGAAAGTCCTCAATCAATTCAGGCATGTGTTTTCTCTGACACCCAGTCAGACCACCTGGTATATCCATGAAGTGGACACAGGTGAAAGTCTACCTGTTAAAATAAAATCTACAGGCAGCCTGTCCATGTCAGAGATTGAATCAGGACAGAGGTCCAGAAGATGCTGGAGTTGGGAGAAATTGAGCCCTCAGATAGCCCTTGGGCTAGCCCAGTAGTCCTAGTACCTAAACCTCACACCAAGGGTCGAAAAAGAGAACTTAGGTTTTGTGTAGACTACAGAGGACTCAATGCAGTCACTAGGACTGGTGCTCACCCAATTCCAAGGGCAGATTAACTTTTTGATAGTCTGGCTTTGCCAAGTTTCTGAGTAAATTTGACCTAACTGCTGGCTACTGGCAATTCAGACTAGCTGAGGATGCCTAGCCAAAAACTGCATTTTCAACCCCCAGTTGGCATTATCAATTTATTGTAATGCCTTTTGGTTTGAAGAATGCACTTGTCACATTCCCTAGGTTGGTGAACAAAGTTCTCACAGGCCTGGAGCATACCTAGATGATATAGCTGTCTTTACCTCCACCTGGAAGGATCATCTTGTCCACCTCCAGAATGTTTTGGAGGCTCTGCAGAAAGCAGACCTCACTATCAAGGCTACTAAGTGCCAGATAGGGCAGAGCAATGTTGTGTACTTGGGCCACCTAGTAGGTAGATGCCAGGTTAAACCACTTCAGAGGAAAAAAATCCAGACCATCATGGAATGGGTTGCTCCAACTACCCAGACTTGGGTCAGAGCTTCCTTGGGCCTGACTGTGTATTACAGAAGATTTGTAAAGGGATATGGGCCCATAGTGACTCCCCTGAATAATCTGACATTAAAAAAAATGCCCACGAAAGTTCAGTTGACAGTAAGCTGTCAAAAGACAATTTTTTACCTCAAGCAGGCCATGTGCACTGCTCCCATTCTGCAAAGTCCTGATTACTCAAAAACTTTCATTGTGCAAACAGATGCATCTGAGTTAGGGGTATGGGCTGTGTTATCACAACTGACTGCAGAGGGCCAGGATCAACCAGTAGCTTTTATCAGCAGAAGGTTGACCAGCAGAGAAAAACGTTGGTCAGCCATAGAGAGGGAGGCCTTTGCTGTGGTCTGGGCCCTAAAGAAGTTAAGGCCATACTTGTTTGGCCCTCACTTCATTGTTCAGACATACCATGAGCCCCACTTTATGGCTTAAACAGATGAAGGGTAAAACCCCCAAACTTTTGAGTTGGTCCATTTCCCTACAGGGGATGGACTATACAGTGGAACATAGACCTGGGAGTAACCATGCCAATGCAGATGGACCCCCCATATATTTCCACTTAGAAAATGAAGACTAAGCTGGGCAAGATAAGTCTCATCTCCTTACGTTGGGGGGGGGGGGGGGGGGGTTGTGTAGGAAAGTAGGATCTGCTTTTATGGTTACCCCCACTTTTTGCCTGGTGCTAAGCTGGAATTGACTAGTCTGACTGGGATACTGCTAATCTGGACCCCAGTCTATCTGCTTTCTCCCTTAAATTGTTATGTCAAGTACTTAGGTACATCCCAGATTGGATACTGGGGTATACTTATAAGTCCCTAGTATATGGTACTAAGGTACCCAGGACATATGTACCCCATAGGTCCCCATGGGCTGAAGCATGCATTATGCCACCCATGGGAGACCATTCAAAATGGAACTAGAGGCCTCCCATTGCAGCCTGTGTAAGCTGGTGCGAGCAGGTATATATATATATATTTTTTTTATGCAGATGTATATAGCGCGAACTCGACCCGAAGGTATTGGAGCACTTTACATGAGCACCGGTTACGTTACACAAGGACACATTAAGGCACGGGGAGATTAAGTGATTTGCCCAGAATCACAGGATGTGGACGCGACCCGGTGGCTCGAACCTTGGTTTCCAGCACCAAAGTGAGCAATCTAGCCGTCAGACCACATCCTCCCCCATATCTAGGGTCACTGCACTTAAAACCTATAAGTCACTCCTATAGCAGGCCTTTGCAATCCTGAAGGCAGGGTGCTTGGTTCTACGTGTGAGGGTGTCCCTGCATGAGCAGGACACCCCTACAGCCTACGGAGTCCATTCTCCCGGGTTGTAAATGAAACAGACATATACCAATAGAGGTGCACCAAATAATTACGCGATGACCATCGCAAAACTGGCTGAAACTAATCCTATCATGTTTGGTATCAAACATGTTAGAATCATACCCCCACACCATAATCATACCCCAAACCGTAAACGGTGTGGGAGGTATGATTCCAAGCACTGGAAGAGCCCTCCGTTAGGCTCTCAGTGTTCCTGGTGCCAGCCTTGTAGACCTGGACAGCACAAAATGGTTGCTGCCGACCAGAGACACAATTCTGACCTCCTGCTGCTGGGCCAAGCTCAAGCAGGGGAAGGCAAAACAATAGGCATCCTGTCACAGGGAGGTGTGACCACCTCCCAGACAGGAGTAAGTGTATTGGGACCGGGTGGGTGCGCTTGCCAGCACCACTGAGTCTGCATGAGGGGCACATTTGTGCCTTCTTGCATAGTCCAGTTCAAACCAGCTCTGGGAGTCGCTGGCTTCCGCTCTGGCAACAAACTGGACAAAGGACATAGGAGTAACCTCCCCCCTGTCCAGACACATCCTTGGGAGGGTCCCCTGAATCGTCCCAACCCTTTCCTTAGGATACTTAAGCGCTTACCTGTGGGTGGGTTCCTAGATTAGTCGTGGAACAAGATTCAATTCAGACACCACCACTTCTTCTACTGTCTGGACACTCTGTACTTCGTTTGGGATCAACTTAGTCTCCATTCCAGTCTGCTGCATCGTCTGTCCCTATGCACCATATAGGACCCTTCCTAGGCCTATGGGCATCAAAGACACCTGAAGGAATTTCCCTTGAAGTGAAGGAGTCACTTCCCTGCATTTGAAGGCACCACAACTAAGCTGACATGTCTGCCGATCCTGAGCTCCTATGGACTCCGAAAGGTTCTACAACACAGGTGGTGGTTCTTCACAGCTCTGGAGGGCTGCCCTGCTCTCTCGCCAAGTTTGAGGCCAGTATCCCTCGTGGGAGCCGCAGGAATCAAACCGCTGTGCACTGTCGACTTGCAGTTGCAAAGGCTTGTTGGCTTCCTTCCACCAAGATCTTCGGGCTCCAAGTAGCCCCAACCTCAAGCACCTCCAGGGACCAAAGTCTTCATCCACATTGCATCGTTTGCACCGTGGCCTGCAAATTTTGGTGAGCTGCTCGAGGTCCTCTTGCGACTCCAGTGCATCCGGCCTGTGGGTCCTGTTGAGGGTCACCTTTATTTCTTTTGGGCTCCCCTGATTGCTCGGGGACTGCCCTGACTCCCCTGCTTGTGGTGAGTCCCCTGGACCTTGCTGGTCCCGACATTGCACCTTTTTTGACTTCTGCATTGGCTGCATTTGCCAAGGCTTGTTTGTGCTCCTGCTGGACACCAACCCCTCAGCACTCGACATCCGACGTGGGACAGCTGGTGCATGGCTCCTGGTCTTCCTCAGTGTCGCCTGGTCTTCACAGCTGCAGAGTCAAGGTCATCGTCATCTCTCCTGCAACACCCGACATCGGAGGGCATTCGTCTTCCAACTCTTCTGGTCACTCCTGAGTGACATAGACTCTGGCCCCTCTGGTTGCAGGTAGCTCTCAACTAGAATCCACATTCGGATTCCACCGGACACTCTCTCCTTCTTCAGCAGAGGCACTTTCCTGAAGTCCTCCATTGGGTTTGACGGCGGTTGCCGATGCCACTTTACACCTATGCACCCAACTTCCCTGGTGTAGGTAACGTGGGTACTAGGGTGTCCGTGGGTGGGGTGGCTTTCCAACCTGCTGTTTTTCATGGGGTTTATTCAGGGTCTACTGGGAAGGGTCTCTTATCTTTAAAAATCCAACCGCGACTCACACGTTGACTTGTACAGAGCACACGGTTGTGTTCCTACACTGCACACGCTCTACATGGGGTTCCTAGTCACTCACATTGGGTGGTACCTTGGGTGGCCAGCACTTCATATATCCTCTTGACATTGTCTTGACCCGAGTCAGGGTTCTTATACCACTTTCTTAGTATATGGTTGGGTCCCCCCTGGGGTTAATTGTGTATTCTGAGCTATTTACTTAATTTCTTTGCAAAGTATTGTGTGCACAGTGCATATCTCTGGGTAATAGATATTTGTATGTGTTAGAGAGTAGTACATAATAAATACATATTGATACCTTGTGTATTTCTTTTTCACTTCATCTATACATATAAGATTGCATTCTGGTAAAACAAACTGCTGTACACTCCTTCTGGACTAAGCCTGAAGGCTGCTCTCCACAGCTACCATTTAGAGAGCTTTCTAAGGTTGTCTAAGACTTCTTAAATCACCATAAGGGTTGTCTGGACTGTGCACGGTGTCCACTTACATAAGTAGACATCATATACCATGCCAGCTTCTCACAAGCAGGATACACAGCCAGGTCAAGTACTTTGTCCTCTCCTTGGCAGAAGAAGTAACTGCAGGCCAACCGAGCAAAGCACACACAGCAAAGGGGTAGTACTTCTCCTCACAGCTCTACAGCTCTTCTCCTTGACAGATGTCCCTCTTGATTCCAGAAGTAATCTAAAGTTCTCGGGTTTAAGGTCTCATACTTATACCCCATTTTCTCTTGAGACAAGGGTCTCTGAGCCTAGTCCAAACCAGTTCTGTCATATCTGGCCTAGCTTCACTACAGGAGGTGGAGACTGCTTTGTGCAAGGGAGACACAGCCAATTCAGATGCTAGTGAAATTCCTCCCATCACTCTAAATGCAGACCAGGTCTATTTAGCCCAGATATGAGTCACTCAGGAAAGCCATGACACACCTCAACCACTCCTTGGGACTGTCTACAATGACTGCAGAGCCCAATCCTTGTCCCTGCAAAACCAGACACTGAATACACAAACAGGCAGAAGCACACAGAATGGTTAAACAAGAAAATGCCTACTTTCTAAAAGTGGCATTTTCGAACACAGGATTAAAAAAAACACCTTTACTAAAAGATACGTTATTGAATTCCAAGTTCAGAGAGCCTAAACTCCATTTCTCTATCCTGTCCCAATGGAAAGTTACACTTGTAAGATGTTACAGTACAGCTCCCATGCTAGCCTATAGTGAAAAATGAAATACACAGTACTTCACTATCAGGATGTGTAAAACACACCAGTACACGTCCTACCTTTCACATAAATTGCATCATGTCCAGGAGGGTACCTTGGGCCTACCTTAGGGGTGCCTTAAATGTAGTAGTTTCATGTGTGACAAGCGAATACGCTCAATCCTCAGCGTGTGGAATGGGCGTACTCGCTCCTCGCATATGGAACTACTTGTCTTTGTACAGGATAAGAGTACACAAACAGAATTTACCTCATACTTGGAGCTGTATCATATTTCCATCCAGACTTGACTTGAGACTGGATAACAGGGAATTTACCTACAGAACATATTATCTCCATACTGTAATGAAATTACAACCACCATTAAGGAGGACAACTTAAAATCAAACAGCCCCGAAGAAGTCGCGGGTAAATTCCCTTATGCGACGAAACACATTTTGGCTTTGTGGCTAAGGACTACAACTGAACAATAGGTTGAATGAATAAAATACAAATTGTGAAATCTCAAACACATACAAATGAACTAGATGCATTTGATTTTAGTGTGCCAGAGGCTAACACTATTCGAACTTGGAATACCACCGACGTATATACGTCATCCCTGGGACACCAAATACACAGCACCTACCACTACGAAATTACCTTGATGGGATATTTTTGTTTTAGTAAAATTCCAATAGGAAAATATTTTAAAGGAAGCTTAGGTGAAGTAAATCATCCCTTACGTATTGTGTTTAAAAACTACATAATTAGCTAATGGTTACTAGCAGTTGTTCTACGGAGGTGCAGCCTCGATGTATAGTCTCCTTGACCGAAGATAAAGAAACTTAGCTTTTCAAGATGGCCGCCACAGTTGCACTCAATTCGTTGAAGCTAGTTGCACTCAATTCGTTGAAGCTGTGTTTCTATCAGCACACCGACACTACCTCGACTCGCTACTCTGTCCGGGACTCCCTGTCAACGGGATTCGCTTGTTCAAACACGGGCAGGCTCCCGTGCAGCTTTTCTGACTTTCTCGTTTAGGTTACAGCTCCCACGGCGCATACCCCTGGTCGTGAGACTCTTCTTGTTCTCACTCCAGGATTGATAGGGTACGATAAGGCTATTTATTACAAGCTGATCCAAGCGTCCTGGGCTGCTCCGTGGAATTTGGAAGGTAGGCTGAGTTAATTGCACCATATCCAGTTAACCTGTGTATTTTCTGTTAGCGGTTGAAGTGCATAAAAAGTCCGGCAACTACGAGCCTGAGTGGAATGGGGGCGGAGCGCCGGAGTCACTGAATTTTGGGGCGGGGTCAAGATCCTGGGTGAAAAGAACAACATATTCTGTAACTATTTTTTGGGTTTTTCACTTGCAAGTAACTATAGGACAAGCGCAAACCTTGAATGCTAATTAAACTAATTGATGGGGAAATACTTATTTTACGTATCACCCCAGATGTGTGTGTAACCCGAGGTACAGCATTGAAGCCTGGTTGGTACAGTGGGGATACTGACTTGTGTACTTAAAGAACTATGAGGTCTCAGCCTGTGAAAGAAAGCACTGTGACTAATGTAAGTTATTTTAAAACTGTGTTATGCATAGTATAAGATAGGCTGCTGGAGGAGGAGATGTGGCCTAATGGCTAACGTACTTGAAAACTTGGGACCAGGTTTGAGTACGGAGGGGGCGGACTTAAATAAAATTTAATCGGGTGCTCGTGTAAAACGCTCCAAACACCTCAGGCAGAATTTGCATTTAAGATATATTGTAGTAATATGGAATCTGGCTGTGCCTAGTGCCTGCATTTTATGTAAGTGCCCATTAAAAGTACAGATTCTAGAACACAGCTGGTAGCACCCTTTTCTAGCCTTTCAAAAAGAACAAATCTTTGCACCATGAAGCTTCCAGTGACTCCATCAATTAAAGCATATACCTGCTCCCAATTAGCCTTTACATTTGCTGTTTAACCAATTGCAAACATTTACATTTCTTTCAGATGGCAGTATTTGTTTCTTCTTTAGCTGTGTCTCTCCCTTGGCTTCACACCACAGGAGATCATCATACCTTTGCTGGGGGATGTTGTTCTCTATAAATCCTGCCCACTTAATTGTTTGAACTGTTTTTATCTGGGGTCTGTTTGCACTTGTGGAGGCTTTTAAATGTATTTAAAAAACTTACTGGGTAGGGGCAACGGAGTCTTTTGTAACGCGCAGCGAGGACGGCTCTCCGGTCCACCGCAATCGGTTATTCCGATTGATTGATGTGGAGAGAGTCCGCCCTTTAGCTTTGTCAGCCACGTGGGGCGCCAAGGAAGCAGTTGGCGCTCTAGTGGTTGGCCCTCTCAGCTATAAATTTCCGGCTGCGCAGCGGACGCGCCTGGGGCAAGCCCATCTGCGCCCGTCCGCACCGGAACGCTGCCGGCTGCCAGGGAATGCCGCCCGTTTACAAACAGAGACCCCTGCTGCCTAGGCTGATTTATTCCCATGAGAGGCTGGTGGAACTCGGGCATCTTGCACCTTGTGTAGGAGGGTTAATTAACCTCCAAGCAGGGAGTGCCTCCCCGGTAGGGAAATGCCTAGGGTGTGGATGGGATCAGGAAGAATGTACACTTACATCCCTCAATCCACAACTATACGTCTCCCCCTCTCCCCCCCCCCCCCTTAAACCCTCGCGGAACACACATGAGAAGGGGTATAAGAGGGATTTGGGGGGTGGGTTAGGAGTGCCCTTTAAAGGGCTCTATCTCAATGTTAGATCCATTTCAATATCCAACTAAGAAAGGGAGGTACCCCTTGAAGTTTTTAGGGACGAGGTAAGTAAAATGCCACAACAAAACAAAAGTTCCCCAAGAGAAAGAAGCATATATGCAAAACAAAGCTCATACTTAGCCTACTCTTCCATTAATGATATTTTTCAGAACGATCACTATATCGTATGGGGTTACTAAGATAAAGACTTTTATAATTATAACACAGTACAGCATGCAGTTTCAAAAAGACATACTATTCAATATAATCATAGTTAAAAACGAATTTTTATTAAAAACATTTTGTGTAGTTAATCACGTGCTACATGTAATTTTCCTCCCATGAGGGTTACAATCTAGCATTAAGAATAAAAACAGACAGTCGACGCAGCGTTTCGGTGTTCAATTCTATGGTTTCACCTTCCTCAGGACCAAGAATTTTCATAAAATCTATACATGAAAATACATATAAAAACAGATAACCTTACATGTACTGTGTATACTAAAGCCTTATACATTTGCTACTACCCCAAGTTTATTTTTACTATTCGTTACTCATTTGATTAAAAAGATTATCGTCACATGGTTTAAATAAACCCCACAAAACAATAAGGACCCAAATTTTGCTATATTAAAAGCATCCTTAGCACTACATTGATGCGGTTACAGTACAGTTTTATACGTGGATATAGATATTTTTTCGTACCTTAATTTTATAAGGAATTAAGTTTTCTTAGTTACAAAATCCTTTTTGGCACCTTATCGTCAACTTTATGGTCTCGATATAGGGCGTTTCTAAATGATAAGAAAAAAGGGCGGTATATGTAACTTGTCAACAGAATTATTTATAATGCTTAAAGAGCTCGTTTTTAATACAGTTCGTTTTACCCATAGATGATTGGTTGTTTTTCTCGATATCCGTTGACGCCACCGTTTATGTGGTTTAAAAGTATAGATGATATCAATCCAAACTCTTTTATCTATGAAGTTCAAAAAATAAAAAGTGTATATGTATATAGCAGTACATATTATTGCGTGGAACTAGGACTCAGACACAATTCATTACAGATATAAGCTCACCAATTATAAGAGTCGAGTGGAAGCTAATTTCATTTCTTAGGATGGCTTCTCTTTATTGTGATGCTTTTGATGTCGCATTCACGATATCATAGTAGTCTGAAAAACTGATTTAAGTATCCCCTTTGTATTAATGAGTACTTTTGGATATCTATGCAAGTAGAATGACATACTGATTCCAGTTTTTGTTATAGAAAGTCTACCTATCACTATGACTTCTTGTGTTATTAACTAAATACTGTTGGATCTTTTCGATAAAGTAATATTTACGGGAACAAAAAGTTTTCTTAAACTTATAAAGGGAAAACGCTGAAATCATACGTGGATGGATCAAACGTATAATTAACAATTGTAACAACCGTCCTATAGAGTGCCGGCTGAACGGGAAAGAGGATGAAATCCCTAGCGCTTTTTTTAAAAGAACCAAAGTCTCCCGCTTTGGTGAAAAAGAAAAAGCAAGTTCTTTCTTCTGCATACCTGAAAATGTGTACGCGGCCTCCCTGCGTCAACGGATATCCGGGGTTCTGGTAGTAACTGAACTTCCGGTAGTCCATTTGTTTATATAGCGGCTCTCACGTCACCCGGATGTTTATTTAAAAAAAAAAAATAGCGAATTGATTTATCTCTATTTTCTTCATTATTACATGACACAATATATTATTATTGGCTGCTGAAGCATACGAGAACATCCTATATTTTTTGTGTATGTATTTCGATCAATATATACAACGTTGATTTTCGCCGATAAAGTTACGGTATTCCTAAGTCAGCCATCTTGTAATGTGCAAAAATATATTGTGCTGTGCACCAAAACGCCTCAAAAAACTAAATACAAAAAACACAAATCATATGATTGATCTTATGTTGTGTTAATGTCCTTTCTACATCAAGGGGCATTGCATTCCCTATTAAAACCCATGGCGAATCACGTGGTATGTTCTGACACGTTTTAGTCAGCCATGAGTATAATACCTACACATTAAGTAATTATGGACACTTAGCTGTTCCAATGAAGTCTGATTTATTCTACATGTGGATTTACAACACCATATAAAGTGAGCAATATGACAATAAATGTGTATATTAATAAACTTAATTCTTGTCAGATGGCTATTTAATCGAGCCTCGTCAAATGGTTAAAGGCTAACTGCTGTATTTATATTAATCTTTCCCACTCCTCTTTGTTGTTAAGACCCTTTTTATAGGTATCAAAATGGGACATATAGAATTGCTCGCGTTTTTTTCTTTTGCTATCAGAATCACCTCCTCTGGTACTGATTTGAATAATTTCTACACCGCACCATTTTAATTCATCTATTTTGTGGTTGCTGGTCATCCAGTGTTCAACTAATGGGGCTGTTCTTTTACCGGTTCTAATCGCAGATTTATGCTCAGTGATTCTAGTCCTGATCTCTCGGGAGGTTTCCCCGATATAGCCTTTATTGCAAGGACAGACAATTAGATAAATAAGATTTTTAGACCTACAGTTAATGAAACTCTTTACTTTATGTGTTTTTCCATTGTGTATTATGGTATCGCCTTTGCAGATACAGTCACAGTTTTTACATGTGCCGCATGCAAAATTGCCAACTGGCAATGGGGCACAGTCAATACTTCGTTGTTTACATCTTGTTTCTTCTCTATATGTATGTACCAGTTTGTTACGAATGGTGCAATTCCTTCTAAAACTGAACATAGGTTTAGGTAATGTATCTTCGTTGTTGTCATTTAAGAGTTGCCAGTTCCTGTTGATGATATTTTTAACTTTATTGCTCACATTGCTGAAATTGGTGACAAATATTAATGGGGCATTTAGTTTTGCTTCTGCTCCTGTTTTGGGTTTCAAGAGGGATTCCCTATCATAATATTTGGCCCTTTTGTAGGCTTGTTTGATAAGTCTTTTGGGGTATCCCCTGTCTTGTAGTTTACCGGTGAGGACGTCAGCATGTCGGTTAAAATCATGCATGTTTGTACAATTTCGTCTGATTCTTAGATATTGTCCAAACGGTATGTTGTCCTTTTGACAGCATGGATGATTGCTTTGATAATGCAACATAGTGTTGCGGTCGGTAGGTTTGGTAAAAAGCTCAACCGACAATGTACCAGCATTGTGTTTAATCTTGATATCCAAGAAGTCGCAACTTTCTTTGTTTATACTTGAGGTAAACTTTAGGTTCATATCCCCAAGATTGAGCCAGTCTAGAAATTCTGTGGCTGAAATTTGGGATTTATTAGATGAAGCTAGGCCTGACATATGCCTCTTTACTGAGACTTGGTTGAATAGTGAAGCGACGCCTGCACTGGCAATAGCATTCCCCGATGACTATTCAGTGGTCCGGTTGGACAGAACTGGAAAGCGGGGTGGAGGTTTGGCCATCGCAACGCGCTTCCCTTACCATATTAAAACCCTGGATACCGTCTCCTCCTCCAACCTAGAGTTGTTGATATTTAGGGTACTGCGGGGCCAAGCAATGAATGGGCGGGTGCCCTAGTGTACCACCCTCCTGGAGGTAACGAGAGAATTTTGCTCTACTCTGTTAGAAATGCTAGCCCCGTATATGCTCCAAGCGGACAGGTTCTTGCTGGTTGGGGACTTCAACCATCACCTGGAAGCTCTCTCCAGCATAGAATCTGCCTGTTTGGTAGCAGCAATGGAATCTCTTGATCTTTCCCCTAGAATCACTAGTCCCACTCACGTGGCGGGCCATGTGTTGGACACTGTCTTTACTAACATCAGTGAGGTGGCGGTGGAACCCCCGCAGAAGATGGGCTGGACAGATCACTCAGCTCTCAACTTCTCGTGGGTGTGTACGAAAACACCCAGCCCCTCACACAGTCATAAAGACCTCCGTAGACCTTGAAAGAAGGCGACACCGGCTGCTTTCAGTCAGGCCTTTATCTCTCCCATATTTGAGGAGGGCGATGACGGTGATACGGCCTTAGATAGGTTCGAAGCCGCCATAACTAACGCCCTAGACTCTATTGCTCCATTTAAGAGGGTAAACCTTCAGGTGAGGGCAGCGCCTGCCCCTTGGTATTCAGACAGTCTCAGAAGATAGAAAGCCTCTTGTAGGGCCAAAGAGAGAAGATGGAGAAAGTCCAAGTTGGAGCAGGATGAATCGCTCTATTGAACCGCGCACAGAGCTTACTTGAGTAGTTGTAACTCAGCCAGGAGATCTTATTTAGGCTCCCGTATCATGGAAGCTAAAAACTCATCTCAGGAACTTTTTACTATTCTAAAGGCGTTCACCAACCCTAAGGCCAATAATCCGCTCTCACCGCCTACTCCGGCATTATGTGAGAACCTAGGGAGCCACTTTACCAACAAAATCGATGTGATTTATCATACCTTTGGGCGTGAGGAGGGCATTTATGGCAAAGCTCCCATTTTGGAGAGTCAGAGTCCATCAAGCCTAGAACTCATCCCCAATGTTACGGCGGAAGAAGTTTGTTCCCTACTAACCCTAGCGAAATCTGGCTCCCCATCAGATCTGGTGCCTCCTGCTTTTATGTCAGCGCTATCCCCAGTCCTTGCGGAGGCTCTTGCAGATGTTTGTAACATCTCGCTTGCCACTTCCACTGTCCCTCGTAAATGGAAAAACGCACATATAAAACCCCTTCTCAAGAAGGCTCTAGCTGACCCTTCCGATCTTCAGAATTTTAGACCCATTTCTCTTCTGCCGTGTTGTGCAAAAATCATGGAGGCTTTAGTCAATCGGCATCTCTCCCATTATTTGGAGCAGAATAAAATACTGAACACTTCCCAGTTGGGCTTCCGTGCCTCACACAGCACGGAGGCGGCACTGTTGGAGGTTACGGACACTATAAGGATGTCCCTGGATAGGGACATCTCTGTCATGTTGGTGTTGGATCTGTCGGCTGCCTTCGACACCATCTCTCATCAGATCCTTTTGGACCGGTTGCGAGAGATTGGTGTCAGAGGCGGGGCCTTCAATGGATCCAGAGCTTTCTGGCGGACAGAACTCAATGTGTCCAGCTCGGGTCCTTTTGTCTCTCAAACCACCAGTGTTGATAAGGGGGTCCCACAGGGCTCGTGTTTGAGCCCCACCTTGTTCAACATATATGTGGCCCCCTTGGCCTCAATTATTAGGAACTGTGGGTTTGAAACCATATCTTATGCTGATGACACCCAGGTGATAGTCCCTATTGAGAAGAGTCCTGTGGTCACCAAACTTAAATTTAGACACTGTATGACCAGCATTGCGAGGTGGATGAAGAACTTTCTCCAGCTCAACTCCTCTAAGACTGAGATAGTTCTATTTGGTAAAGCGGAGGAGATGTGGACCCCTGATTGGTGGCCACCTGAGCTAGGAGACGCACCCGCCCCTAGAGGATGTACCAAGAACCTGGGCATAAAAATTGATAACTTATCAGTGGAAGAGCAGGTAAAGTCGGTGGCAGGCACCTGCTTTGGAACCATGCACATGCTCAGAGGGATCTTTCTGTGGATTCCGTTCATGGCCAGACAGACTCTTATCCAGTCGCTCTTGGTTAGTCGATTGGACTATGGCAACTCACTGCTGGTCGGGATGAGGGAGGATTTGGCATACAAATTACCAGTGGTCCAAAACACGGCATCCCGTCTTGTCCTCAACAAGCCGGCACGGACCCCCTCTTTACCCCTCCTGCGCCAATTGCATTGGCTCCCTATCAAAAAGAGGTCCATTTTTGAACTGCTATGTCTGGTTTTTAAAGTCCTTCATGGGATGGGGCCAGCCTACCTGATGAAGAAGATCGAATGGTATCAACCCACAAGACTGCTGAGATCCAGCAGCTGTAACTTGCTCTGTGTACGGAGAATCAGGAAGGCGAGGGTGGGTGGACAGGCATTTTCGTACTTAGCCCCCACTCATTGGAATATCTTGCCGGATGAGATCTGCGCTTGTACCAATTTCCGCCATTTTAAAAAGCTTCTTAAGACCTGGCTATTCTAACGTTTCCTCTGCAATGGTGTACACCTCTCTCAGGCGCCAAGAGATCCCCCTGGGGATGATTCGATACGCCTTACAAATTAGTAAATAAATAATATAAATAATTAAACCTTTGGTTGCTCTCCTAAGCTCCTGCACATGGATCAGTGTGCAACATCCCAGGCAGGGCCTCTGGAATTACGCAGTTCTGCAGCAGCGTTTTTTCCCGCAATTATGGATTTGCTGCATTTACCAAATAATCCATCAACTGCTGCATATATTCTGCAGATTTTACACAAATTGTTTCTAGCTCAAACGGATCAAAAGGTACTAAAAACGTGGTGGCGTGGTCGCGAGCAGTCGAAGGCCCTTTGCAAAAGTTAACTGGTCCTCTTTCAGTTTCTTATTTCTGTATTTGGTTGTTAAACTGGCACTAACCAGGTGAAATCTTTGACCAAGCAGTATTACCATGTGTAAAAATTAGAAAATAATTAGTAATACTATGAAAAAATGTGCTACATTATGCTGCATAATTTGCCTTTTCATGCTGCATAATTTGGTCCACCCTGCCGCACAATTTGATGCTTCTCTGCTTCATAATTCCAGTGGCCCTGAATATAAGTTAGGGGAGTCCTTTCAGATACTTATTTCCCCAACAGCTCCAAAAGAGCAAGGCTTACATTCACTGCACGTGCACTGCCTAAACAGCATGTTGCTGTTGGTCACTGTCCTGAAAGTTGCTTTTCTAATGCACTTAGCCATGAAAACTGTTTAAGAAACCTCTGAGCTATATGTACAAAGATGCTTAGTTTATTCCAGTTTCATGATGCCACATATTTGGCACGAGGCGTGTAACCATGAGCTTCCATCTTCTCTCAGCCACGTTTCTTGTCTGACTGGCTAACTTCTGACAGAACTGCAGAACACTAATCACATGTTGTTCCCTAACACCATTTCGTTCACAGCATGCCTAATGTAACATAATGCACAGTATAATAACTCCCACCTTTACAGAATTACAACACAGAATGGGAAAAGTAAGAAATCTTAATTGACAATTACAGTTTGGCAATCCAGCAAATTCATAGGGAGAACCTCGCCAAAGCAGAGCTAGCGATCTGAACTCACAAATGAAGGTAGAAAATCCAATAAATCCATAGGGAAATCACACCAGAGCACAGTATTGACCCTAAGAGTCTGGCTTGTTCCTAAGAGCCAAAACACACGCTGAGACATGAATAGAATTGGTATTTAAATAACATATTCCAATTTCTTTAACATTTGTAATACATTCACCCTCATTGTTACTTGTAATATTGTATGTAAAGAAAATTTTGGCCATGGAACTCTAACTGTTGTGCTCACGATGACTACGCACCAATGTTCGTTGGCACTTATTATTTTATAAATTAAGCTCTGATCAAAATGCATGTCAGTTTGTGTTGTACATATAACCATTATTTCTCAACTGTGAAGCATCAGTATGTTATTTAGGTTTCTACAAGCTAATTTTGTGTATAGTTCACTCCCTAAAGCGGATTACTTCCAGGCCACTCTAAATCCGGCAGTCAATATTGAAGCAAAGTGGTTTGTCTGCCTAGGGTCGCACTTGGTCAAGTGGCGAAGTCGGGATTTGTGCCTAGGTTTTCTGTCACATTACACAATATATGCTTGGTTCTACACCAAAGAGCACTTTGCTCTCCCTTCCTTGGACCAGATTAGTACTCTTTTCAATAAAACTGACTGTAAAAGACAAACTGTATGCTAAATCAATTTGAACTGAAATTGGAAATTTTTGTACAAACTGATTAGGCAAGCCAACTATGAGTGGTTCAAAAGGAGCAATAGATGTCTCTCTGTTGTTTTCCATAATGCTAAGACGTCTCTCCTATGTGAGAGCTACTGACTTTGCCAATGTCTTTTAACCGTGTTGTACAGCAGCGTGGCTGCTGCACAGCATGGCTAAAAGTTAGCGGTGTGGCGTAGAGGAATGGAGAGTGGCGTGGCATAGACTGAAGTGGCGTAGACTGGGGTGGCATAGAATGGAGTGGCATAGGGTAGAGACATGTAGACTGGAGTGGCATTGTGTAGAGTGACGTAGAGTGGAGTGGAGTGAGGTAGAGTACACTGAAGTGGAGTAAAGTGACATTGCGAGAAGTGGATTGCCGTGGACTAGCTTGGAGTGGAGTGGAGTAGGGTAGAGCAGTGTAGGGTGACATAGACTGGAGTGTTGAGACATAGGGTAGAGTAGATTGGTGTAGAGTGGAGTTAGGTAGAATACAGTGGGGTGGAGTTGCATTGAGTAAAGTGGCATAGAATAGAGTGGGGCAGCATAGTGTGCAGTACAGTGGCAATGAGTGGCGTGGGGTAGAGTAGAATGGCATTTTGTGGAGTGGTGTAGAGTAAGGTGGAGTGGTATAGAGTAGAATTGCATACTGTCATAAAATGGCATTGAGTGGAGTGGTGTAGAGAGGAGTGTATTAGCGTTCAGTATAGTGGAGTGGCGTAGAGTGAAGTAATGTAGAGTACAGTGGTGTAAAGTAGTACAGGTGTGGGTGTAAGTATCTAATGTGTCAATAGGGTGAAAGCAACATAAATAAGAAGCCATATGCCTGTGTTGAAGTAGGAGAGCACATTGCACATCCAGGATTCAGCCTTTGAAAATCATAATAATGTTACTAGACCCGCAGGTCTAGTGATTTAAATAATCTACTTGACCTATTTGTAATGCTCTTGACACATAAACTGAGTCGCCAATTTCTTCATTATCACACGAGAGAACCTTCAAATGTGCGAGTTCAGCATGTCTGCTGTACAAAACCTCTTTTGTTTGATTTAATAGACGAAACGTTTTTTGCCACATATAATAACAAGCATTGGCATAGCCAATAGGTCTCGCCTTTGGGACCCTATAAGTGTTTAGCCATGCAACAGTTAATATTGTTGTACCAATGATTGTGCTGCATTACTAAATACTTATAAGGTCCCAAAGGCGAGACCTATTTGCTATGCAAATGCTTGCATGAAACACATTGAGAACTGAAACTGGGCTGAGGCTGCGAGCACTGACAGACGGGGAGCTTATTAAATTAACGGTCACCACCTTGCACTACAGCGTAGGTACCGTTGGTGCGGTAGTACCGGGGCCTATTTTACCCTGATTAGTGCTGTACTTAACTGACCAAATACAGTCAAAGGGCCATTTCCATTGCCTCCACAAAGGACGATGGCAGCCGTGCTACGCTATTGCAGAGCATTTGTGCTATGAATGTGAAACGCTCCCACTTTAGCATATGAATTGCTGCATACAAAAAATTCCAAAGCAGACCGCAGAACAACCCTGCCTCATCCAACGAAACCAGCGTTCTAACCGATAAGACGGAACTGACACCGCGACCCACAGTATAGAAGTCATTCGAAAAATTACACATGGGTTGGCTTTCAACACCTGCACCATTCTGTCTATACGATTGGTGGCCATCTTGAAAGGACTGGACGTAAATGCAATGGAAATAGAAAACCGCCCAGATAGCAGTTTCTGAACATGACTAAATTGTTTCAGCTTTTTCTTTACTACAGAGCAACTACATACATTTACTCCGTTTCCATTGTTAATATATTCTTTAAAAAGTTTTTCTTCAGATAATTTTAGTGTTATATCAAAAATATAAAAGATAATGATACGCAACACGAGTTAAAAACGTTTTTCTTTGTGTTTTTCTATTAATGATTAAAGCGAATACTGTTCAAAACGTTGTCCTTTTTTAATTTCCTCGCCCTAGGAAATCGAGTTTGATTTGTCCTTCACATCTGTCGTTTTCAAACAATGGTGACCGGACGCACGTCAACGTGGCAGCCATGATGGTTTGGGTTGCGTTTCTGTTCGCGACAAAAGGAATGCCTGTTGGTACGCGTATTCCTCATTTGAAAGAGCAATGACGGCACTTCCGGGTAGGTGAAATCGACGGGCGCCGCAGTGGTGTTTGTTTCAAAATATCTAAAGGGAGGGATCGTTGTTGAATGTTGACCACGGAGACGGACAGGAAAAAAAGAAAACCGAAGCAGGGACACGACTAACAGCTCTAGACTACAAGTCTGCCACTGGCGGAGGCATGCAAGGAGACAAAAGTAAAAAAAAGTGACGCGGCCGTCAAAATGAAAGTGATCACGATCGCGGTTGTAAGGGTGCCCGCGAGCGATGCACTTAATGAGCCATGACGAGAGAGGAAGCCAGATGGCGCCTCTGTTGGTAACTGTGCGCGTAACCGCACGCTCTAGGCCACACAAAAAGCTGTGGTCGGCTTTTTAAAGCCCACTCAGTAAATGTCTCGCCAGATCAGCGCATGCGCTGGCTCAGGCGAGACCTAAAAATCTAGCCAGAGAATACACATGACACCTGACTTGCCTCTTAGTTCATTAACAGCATTGTCATCAGGACGGGGGCAGGAATGTTTCTCAAATCATGTTTTAAAACGATCACTTTTAATAAATACATAATTAAAGCATGAAGTGGTAGCACACTTTCATATGTAATCACCAGATGTTACATTGAAATGGCCACACACTTTCCCACTGACATGCGGTTTTACTGATGAAGCTATATAGTGTACAAACTATAATGTTTGGAAATGGAGTTTCTCCAAATATGTGTCAGTTGCGTATCGCCAAGTAAAGTTTTCCGGTTTATTTTGCTCCTATACTCTTTGCATAACACTTCTTAATTACAAAAAATTTGCTTTTGCCTGATCTATATATTTTTTTAACAACAGATTTTTATTTGTCATTTGCACAATATACACAGGGCTCTGTACCCCTGAGGCCACTGCAGCATCAAGTTACACAGTAATAAGACCGCAAAGGACATTTTCATTTTTAAGAAAAAAAACAAAAAACAGAACAAACACATTCTTTGATCTGAAGTATAATCTTGGATCTCCACCCCCCCCTACTCCCCCCCTCAAGTTGCGCTCTTCCCACTGAGAACCGCCCACGCCCAAGGCCCAAAGAGAGGAATAAGAATGACGGCCTACTCACTCTAGTAGAGGACCATCTCACTCGAAGCGCACCCACACCCCCAGTGGCCCCACCCCCCCAGATCGCAGACCCAACCACTCTAGCCTTGCCCTAATCCCACTAGGATATCTTCCGTCTCCGCTGGGGGCTCCAGCCACAGGGCCCGATAATCCGCCCACCGTTTCCAAATTTTATAATGCTTGCGCGGACAGACCCGGGCCACAAAAATGGGCTGTTCCAGCCCCATACAGATGTCTAGGCCATTTTTCCAAGCGGCCACCGAGGGAGCCCGCTCATCCTTCCACATCCTGGCAATGTCACGTTTCGCCAATGTAAGGCCCAGCAGCATAAGATGCCTGTTGTATCTTCAAACCAACAGGGGTAAGATACAACAATGCCGTTTGTAGATATTGCCCCCGATGCCATCCATGACATGTAACAGCGCGAGCTGTGGCGTACGCGGGAGCAACCATCCCAGGAGCTTAGACAAACAAGAGAAGACCCCCCTCCAAAATCTGGCAAGCGACGAACAATGCCAGACCGTATGTAGGAATGTGCCCTCCGCCCCACCACACCTGAGGCATTCCGGGGAGGCTACCAGGCCTGCCCGATACAGTCGCACCCGAGTATAGTATACCCGGTGTAGGTATTTGAATTGGACAAGGCGGAGGCGCATCACAATGGCCGCTCCCCGAGGGGCGGCCAGCAGGGTCTCCCTCCAATCCTCCTCCTCCAGCGAGCCCACATCCTCCTCCCACACCCTCCGCAGTTTGTCTAGAGTGGGCGCACTGTGGATGACCAGGGACTGATAGATCCGCGAGATCTTTTTAGTTGCAAGATCGCCCATAAAGACTTTCGCCTCCAATGGGAATGTCAGCAAGACCCTCCAGGCTGGGGGAGAGCGCGTGACGGAGCTGAGGTATCGGTAGAACTGTGTCCGGGGCATGCCAAATTCTTCCTGTAAATCCCGGAACGATTTAAGGGACCCATTCCTCATCATGTCGCTCAGGGTGGAAATGCCAATGTCGTCCCATCCGCTAAACCCCTGCAGCGCTGCCAGCTCCAAAAGTCGTCCATTGTGCCACAAAGGGGTTTCCCCCGTCAGCGTGTTCCACCACCCCATTCTCCTTAGGGACTGCCGCCAAATCTGAAAGACCACTCTGGACACCGGCGGCAGTGCATTCCGCAGCATCGCTGAATATAGGATTGTGTGGAGAGTATGCCGCCCCATTAGGTGCCTCTCTAGTGCATAAGCCGGGTCCCCTCGGTCTCCATTCCACCACTCGTTGAGGACCAACAGGTGCGATGCCTGATAGTACGAGAGCATGTCTGAGGTCGCCAGCCCTCCACAATAGGTGGAGAGAAATCACGTGCGCAACGCCACCCGCACCGCCCCTTGCCCCCACAGAAACCGGCCCAGCACCGAATTCACCAGTCGGAACCAGCGAGGTGCGATCGGGTACGGGTGATTCTGTAGTTGATAAAGTAAGCGGGGGAGTGCCACCATCTTAAAGAGGGTCGCCAGTAGGTAGTTCTAGTTAGGACCTATTATCCATAGGAAATCCGCAACATTCTATTGACCGTTAGTCGCAGCTACAGCCCGAACTGCTGAACGGAATTACACCAAATTTGGCAGAAAGGTAGATCTTGGTTCAGAATCGTGCCTTTTGCTTAAATGGTGTAAATTCGTTCAGTAGTTCCTGAGAAGATCAAAATCACATATCTATCTATGGCCGCGCTGGATCAGCGCACCCTAAGCCCACCCTGCCGTGCACGAGCTGTATTCTAATTGGCTGTCAACACTCCAAATCAGGAAGTGTCGGCAGCCATCTTGTGCCTCGGTAGAACCGAGGCACAGGAAACCTAATGAAAAAACGCGCAAAACGCATAAAGGGGGCAGGGTAGAAACACCCTGACCCCCTAGGCCTACTCGGGGGGGGGGGGGGGGAGGGATCCCACAAGGACCACCAAGGCCCCAACATTTTTAAAAAAAATTAAATCGTCAAAATCCGCGGATCCTGCCGACAGGAAAAAATTAATTCCCCAACTTAAAACGCGCCACCGGGCGTGTTTGCAGACATGTCACCTCAGGCCCCGCCCCCTTCCTTCACCATTGTGCAAACACACCCTGTGGTGCGTTTTAAGTTGAGGAATTAATTCCTCTTCAATCTTGAGGGTCCCTGGGGGCCAACTAGCCCACCAGGTACCTCCAGTATGCGCCAGGGAGCTGCGTTGCAGAGAGGTGTTCAGAGGCCACGCCCCTTTTTACACCTCTCTGCAATGCAGCTCTGTGGCACTTACTGGAGGTACCTAGTGGGCTAGTTGGACCCTAGGGACCCTCAGGATTCAAGGGGACTTAATCTCCCAACTTAAAACGGACACAGGGCGCGTTTACACAGAGGCGAAGGGAGGGGACGGGGCCTGAGGTGACGTGTGCAAACACGCCCTGTGGCGTGTTTTAAGTTGGGGAAATAATTCCCCTTCAAGCCTGAGGGTCCCTGGGGGCTAACTAGCCCACCAGGTGCTTCCAGTAAGCACCACTGCGCTGCGTTGCAGAGAGATGGCCCAGGCCGTGCCCCTTTTTACACCTCTCTGCAACGCAGCTCTGTGGCGCTTACTGGAGGTACCTAGTGGGCTACTTGGACCCCAGGGACCCTCAGGATTCAAGGGGACTTAATCTCCCAAATGAAAATGGGCACAGGGCGCGTTTACACAGTGGTGAAGGGAGGGGATGGTGTAGTAAAGTGGTTCTATATATAGTGGACCAAAGTAAAATCAGCCGAACTACGAATTCCAATTTACTCACCCGTTATCAGGAGAGACCTCAGTGCTGCATCTTTGAGCCTAGTACTGATCCTGAAAAGTAATTCTAACCGTACTTACCAGTAACTTGTATTTCCCTCCATAGGAATCCATTGTCTGGTTTTCACCAGAAAAGTTTCTAAGTGTCGATTTTCACAAACTACAAATATTTCTTAAAAATCGCCTGTATGACTTAAACGCATTCTTTCAACTGTTTACAGGAGATGCACCAGTGCTGGATCCAGGATCCACCACTGAGTAAGAAAAAGTAACAATAACACTACTTACCTGCTAAGTGAATTTCCTCCCATAGGATAACATTGGTGATTCTATGTGAAAAAGTTTCTAAGTGTCAACTTTTAAAATACAATATTCCTTAAAAATCACTAGTGTAACCAAAACGCTTTTAATCAACTGTTTACAGGAGATGTCCCAGGACTGAATCTAGGATCCAGTCCTGTGGTTAAAAAAATAATCCATAAAGTAACTAATTGCATTTAACTAGAAATTCCCATTGAGCTCAATGTTGCATTGTGTTTGAAATTGTGTTGCCCATTGCAACAACTGTAACTACTGTACTTAAGTCTATTTGCAAAATATTTAAACTAAAGTAATTCATTCTGAGAAAGTATATTTTGTAATGTAATGTATAATGTAATTATAATGTAATTTAAAAAATAAAACATCTAAAAATAGTTTTAAAAAATGTAGTAAATCAGTATCAAAAAAAGAAATATAACAATTAATACATTTAAAAATTGTCATTTAAAAAACCTTCGAAATTCACTGAAAAAACCATAGGTTTCAGACCTGTTATAGTTAGGAATTAGCATTTAAAAAACCTTAGAAATTCACTGAAAAAAACCATAGGTTTTAGGGGTGTTCTAGTTAGCTGGACATTTCACTCGTACAAAACCATTAAAATTCTCCCGTTATAGTTAGTTCAGCTAACTATAACTCGCGCGCCCGCAATGCACTGCTGATGACGTCCCATATTGCATCACTCATGACATGGTCAGTGACATCACTCATGACATCTCAAATGTCATCACTGATGACATCATCCAGTGAATGTGTGTCTTACTGAAAATTAAATATTTTTTATATATGTATATCTCAAGGTCGATGGAAGAATAAATGGGTATATAAGTGTATAAATGGATGATTTTGTTTTGTAAAATTGATTGTATAACGGACTGATTAAGTGTATCTTAGTGAATACATGGATTACTGAATAATGTTTAAATATGTAAATATCTGTATCAGTCTCTCACTTTGTGTATAAGTGACTGCATGGGTTGGTGAGTAGCTACATGAGTGTCTATATGGGTTATTACTTTGTTTTTCGAGTATCAGTATGAGTGTCTGTATGGTTCAGTGGAGGGTATTACGTAGTGCATAGATGCATGAATGAGTGTGTCACTGTTTGTATGTGTTGAAGATAGTACGTGTGCAGGACTGTATGGGTGGATGAGTGTGTGTATGGGTGTGTTAGTGAGTAAATGACTGTCTCAATAGTATCTTTAGTAACTACAAATGTTTTAAACTAGTATATGTGAGTATTGCTGTATATAAGTGAGTATATGTGAGAGAGAGATTGGAAGAGTTCCTGTATAAATAAGTTTGTGTTTCTTTAATTGATTTTTTAAAAGAGTAAGTATGTGTAACTTTCTGTAGAAGTAAGTGTGCTGGTGTGTGTATAACTGTATATGCAAGTAAATGGATGTTTGATTCTTTATTAGCATGAGTGACTGTGTGTGAGTAACTATGGATGAGTGGCGGTGTGTAACAGGATGTATAGGTGTATGAGTACATATAAGTGTAGGAGATTGGCATCGACTGCATAGTTGCCCCCAACTTTTTGCTGATGTTTTGACTCTAGCCAGGCTGTGGCCCTGCTATCCAGGACCCCAGCCTATCTGCTTCATCTCTAAACTGATGTGAGTACCCTAGATATATACCAATGGGATACTGAGGACACCCTGTGAGCCCCTTGTAGATGGTACCCTAGGTACCCAGGGCATGGGTCCCTCAGAGGCCTACCAGGGGCTGAAGCACTTATTGTGCCACCCCTGGGACCGCCATACAAACTGACACCACCAGACCACTACTGTAGTCTGGGTAAGGTGGTGCTTGCACCCCTTACAGGGAAATAGGTAGCCTGTATCCCACCTAAGTACAACACATATATCCTCATAAGTCACCCCTAAGGCAGGCCTTGCTAATCCTACAAGCCAGAGTGCTGAGATATGTGTGAGGGGAACCCCTACCTGAGTAGGGCCCCTCTGCAACTTTCGTTAAAACGATTTCGAGGTTGTTTGTAGTGCAGCCATACCATATACTCTTAAGCGCATTATAATCAATCGCGGTAGAATGTTAACTTGAGAATGGCTGCACAGAACCATGTCGTGTTTGGTGTCAAACACCTTGGAATCATACCCCCACTCCAGTAACTGGAGGGGGGTATGATTCCACCCTGCTAGAGGGGTGATATGGTAAAAGCGGTTGATTTTAAACACCAATTTAAAAGATCACACGTAGTACACAATGGATGCTACCAGCCACCCACACAATTCTGGCTGCCTGTTGCTGGGCAGAACTCCAGCCAAGGCAGCTGGACAATAGGGGTCGTGTTGCAGGGAGGTGTCCTCACCTCCCCAGACAGGCTATGTTGATTGGAACTGGGTGGGTGCACTTTAGGATTCCTTTCAAACTTGCACGTAGGCCCCTTTTGGTGCCTACTTCTGCATACACCGCTTCAAACCGGTTCAGGGGCATCCTGTCCCCTGCTCTGGCAGGAAACTCAACAAAGGGGAGAGGGTATAGCCACCCTTTCCTGCCTGAACTCCCATTGGTGGCCCCTGGTTTAGTCACTCCCCTAATTCTTGGATAAAGGTGGGTGCAGGGTCCCCAGAGCTTCGGATTAATCTTGGACAAGAACTCTGCTTCTAAAACTTGAACCTTCGACGAGCTGCTGCCCAGCTGACGGTTGAAATCTCCCTTGGGGTAAAGGAGTTACCCCCCTGCTCGGCAGGCACCTGAAACACTGCAACTGACCCGGTTGGCACTCCGCTGCTCCTACGGACATCGAAGACTTCTGCCTACCCTGAGGTGGGTTCCCAAGCATCCCAGAGGCCAGTGAGTGTGCACAGCAAGGCTGAGCACCGTGGACCCCGTGGTTGCCGAGATACCCAATACCCCAGGACACCAGCCACCTCTTGCACAGCACACGAACCCGACGAGTGGGAAAGTTGTGCTTTGGCCTATTTTTGTGCCAACCTCTCAGCATCACCTGTGCCAAAGATCGATGCTCCAGCGACCCGTGGGCGCACCTTTATGCACGCCATTTTGCTGCCTCCCGCGGTGCCTGGTCTCTCGACTGGTGGGCCCTGTCGCAGGTCAATCTTCACTTTAACGAGCTCCCCTGGTTGCTCCAGGTCTGCTCTTCAGTCTCCTCGCTGGAGACCTCGCCCAGACCTTGATGGTCTGCACCGTAGCTGTTTCTTCATCCTTGCGTGGGTTGCTGTTGCCAAGGCTTAGTGGATCCAATCCGGACACTAACACCGCAGCGGCCTTCATCCTTCGTGGGGCAGTCGCCCTCCAGCAGCTGGCCTTCCTTGACGCCTCCTGGACTCCGTGGCTGCTGATCCAAGCTCCACCTTTTCGACCCAGAAGCACCCGACATTGAATGACTCTCTCTCCTGAGGCCCCTGGTCACTGGCTAGTGACCCAGACTCTGTCCCCTCTGCTTTCAGGTCCTCTTCTTCAAGATCTTCATCTTCAACCTGCACGACATCGACGACTCTTCTCTCCACCAGCAGTTCTTCACGTTTTCCCATAGAAAACGAGACTTCGACCCGACACCGAAAACGACTTATGCACCCGGCTTACCCGGGGCAGGTAACAGTGGTACCTCAGTACTATCGTGGGAGTGGGTCCTCCAAGAGCTTAACTTAAAACTCCTGAACTCGAACTCTTGCTTGAAGTGTCTAGATTCCTGCATTTTCCAACCGCGACATTCCCATAGGTTTTAACGGGGATTCCTGCCTTAGTTTAACTCCTGCACACGTTCCCCGTGGGTCCCCTTCCTTACTACCTTGGGTGGTTTCATAAGGGGCCAGCGATCCTAAGTGCCCTAGGCACTGCCTGCAGAGCTGTCGTGGTTCTTATACCACTTTTTTGATATATGGTTTGGTCCCCCCCTAGGGCCCTGTGATTCCAGTGCTATTTATTGTAGCTATTAATGCTTTAATAAATTGTATCTTTACCTCTAGCCTCATAGAGACTAGTGGGATTTGTTCTTAGAATAAATCCATATATTTTGAATATATACCTGCGTGGACTACTCTTTCATTTGGTTATTCAAGAGGTTATCTATGGTAAAACAATAAGCTTAACACTCCTTCAAGACTTAGCCTGAAGACTGCTCTCCACAGCTACCACTAGGATAGCTTTCTTTAAAGGTTATCTTTTAACCTATCACCATAAGACTCGAATTGGACTGGTGCAAGGTGTTCACTATAACTAGTGAACAGCATATGCCAGGCCAACTTCTCACATTGGTGTGCAGCGGTTGGATTCAAGCTTGCCATTGTTTACCAGATAACAAATTGAATTTCTAAAGTGAAAGCCACTTTGGTACCAAAGGTACATATACATTCAGCTTAGAATACAATAAGTTCTACTGAACCTAGAGTTGTGTGTAGGGGGCTTAGCACACCTGGACTACAACTCAAGAGAGGGTTCAGTAGGCCACACTTAGTGTAGGTAGATGCAACACTCCACTACACTAGAAATGTCTTCAGCACCAGGAGCCAGTAATGCCCTGGAAGGACCCCAAAGGTTCCCTGTCAGCAGGTATGACAATCTCACTTTTGCTGAGCTAAGGGAGATGTGCATTGCTAGACATTTGAAGACAACCAAAGGTGCCAACACACAACGTCTCAGAGAAATACTGCTCATTGTAGACTTCAAGCAGACTCTAGTGTCTGATGGGGTAGACAGGTTGGGTGGGCATCCCACAGAAGAGGACACCCAGGTGGTGGACTCTGATGAGGGCCAGGAAGAGGACAATGAACTCGACCTGGAAGAACCAAACCACTCACTACATGGAGGTGGAGACCCAAGGGGCACTCCCTCCATCCCTAATGGGAGAGTGGTGGATTCATACAGTAGACACAGATCACCCTCAGGGGGGTCTGACCATTCTGGGAGATCCAAAAGGACCTCTGCCTCTTCTCAGAGAAGAGCTTCCTCTGAAGAGAGGAAATGCAGACTGATCCAGTTTGAGCAAGCCAAGCTTCAGCTCAGAAGAGAACAGCTAGCATTAGACAGGGAGTCCCTGGAGCTTCAGAAAACTTCAAAAAGATGGGGTCTAGAGACCCCTGGTGGCAGTAATAATACCCCTAGAGTTAGAGAGAAAGCTCCTGACAATAGAAACCTGCATAAGATTGTACCCCCTTATCAGACTGGGGATGACATCCACAAATGGATCACTGCACTTGAAAGGGCCTGTAAAGTTCATAGGGTCCCAGTAGAGCAGTGGGCAGCAATCTTATGGCTCTCCTTTGCTGATAAAGGAAGAGACAAGCTCCTCTCTGTTAGAGAAGAGGATGCTGATGATTACTGTACCTTGAGAAATGCTTTGATAGATGGGTTCGGTCTAACCACTGATCAATACAGGTTAAAGTTCAGAGATACCCAGAAAGCACCAAATCAAGATTGGGTAGACTTTGTAGATTGTGCTACCAAGGCTCTGGAGGGTTGGTTAAATGGCAGTAAGGTAAATGATTATCAAGGGTTATACAATCTCATCATGAGGGAGCAGATCCTTAATAACTGTCAAAATCAGCTATTGCATCAGCACCCGGTGTACTCAGATCTGACCTCTCCCCAATAATTGGGAAAGAAGGCAGACTGATAGGTCAGAACAGGATCAAGCAAAAGGTCCAGCCCTTGGGGGGGTGCAACTAAAAAGGAAGATGCCAAAACCTCTGAGAAGGGTGAGGAAAAGGGAAAAGACCTGAAGTCTTCAACAGGCCCCCAAAAAGCAGTATCTGAGAATTCCCAATCTAACAAGGCTAAACAGCCAAGGAAGCCATGGTGTAAAATCTGTAAGCAGAAAACCCATTGGACTTCAGATTGTAACAAGGCCAAAGACTCCACAGCTACCACCACACCTGCCCCTAAGGCATCTGTTCCTCCTAGTCCAGTTGTAGGTGGTGGAACACAGAACAAGGGTTTAGTAGGGTTGACCCTGGAATCTGGAGAGGACTCTGGCCTAGTCAGAGTACCTACTCAGGCTGTGCTGGTTTGTGATGGGGACCTGTCCGTGTTTGTGAGTCCCAGTGGTCTGGGCAAATACAAACAACAGCCTAGGATACATGGAAGGGAGTCTCTAGCATACAGGGACACAGGGGGTAGTGTCACCATGGTGACTAAGGACCTTGTGGATCCTAGCCAAATCATACTTGGAGAAACCTACCAAGTGACCAATGCGAGCAATGTCATTACTAACCATGCTCTGGCAGTTGTTAACTTCTCTTGGGGAGGGGTAACTGGCCTAAAGAAGGTTGTGGTAAGTGCAGACCTACCTGTAGAATGTTTGCTAGGAAATGATTTGGAGACCTCAGCATGGGCTGAGGTGGAGCTGACTACCCATGCAGCAATGCTGGGTATCCCTGCAGAAGTGTTTGCCCTGACAATGTCAAAAGCTAAGCTGACAGAAACTGAACAGGCCTTGGATCCTGGAAGAATGGACCAAGGACCTCCCAAGAGGAGGAGCAGCAGGGGTAAGGCAGTGTATTCCCCCCCAAGATCAGTCTGAAGAGACTCTTGTAGCAGAAGAGGATCTGACCCCTGAAGAAGGAACTGTCTCAGATGAACTTGAGCCTGATCAGGTTGAGTTATTGGGGACAGGGGGACCTTCTAAGGCAGACTTGAGCCTGGAGCAGCAAAGCTGCCCCACTCTTGAGCCCCTCAGACAGCAGGCTGCTGCTGAGGCTGCTGGGAATGCTAGTGGAACCCATAAAATATATTGGGATGATGGACTCCTTTACTCTGAGGGTAGAGACCCCAAGCCTGGTACAGCCAGGAGGTTGGTCATACCTCAGAGGTTTAGGGGTTTCCTGCTCACACTAGCCCATGATATTCCCTTGGCAGGACACCTAGGCCAAAATAAGACTTGGGACAGTGTGGTAAATATTTCATTACCGGTACTATTTTTTATGCGGTAAAGTCTATGAGGAATAACTCAGTAAATATAAGAGGCAGAATCCGTGGTATTAGAGGTTTAAAAAGGCTTTATTCCTATACAAAGGAATGTAATTCGAATTACAGGCTTCTATTCCATCACCACGAAAGTTCAGGAAGGAAGGGCATACATTATTGACAGGTAATCACTTTTATAAGAATTACATTATAGTGTAACAGATGCAGGAGGCGTAACAGCTGATAAGAGAGATAAAATATGCATACGTAACCAAAAAAGGCGTAAACATGGGTGTAACTAAAATACGTCATTAAACATGATGTCACAAATGGGTGGATCCATAAGAGAATCCTGCAATGTCAGCAGAAATATTTGGCAGAGATGCGTGCGCAGCCGCATGACGTGTGATTGACGTGCAACTAGAGGGTGAAGGGGACTTGACATTTAGCTCTACATGTGGAGACAGAAGTCTGGGGGTTATGTCAACCTAATCCCAAATCATATCTAATATCCTATGTTTAAAGAACTGTGTTATCCAAAAGGAAAGGTCTCTTCGGACGGAATCTATTCTATACTGACTGTTAGTGCGTGTACGGGCGTCTAAGTGTCTACATGAGATGCGAGGGGGCAGGAATCTTCCATGGTAACGGGGCTATGAATTACTTGCACGAGGACAGTGAGGCCTGGCCCTTTGCACGGTAGCTAGAGGAATGTTTACCTAAACTACTAGACAGGAATGCATCGGATGAGGAGCGAAGCAGATAATCTTGAAGGCGAAATACAGTTTTTGGCAGGCAACTGGCTGGATCAGGCACCGTTAGCCGCGCAGGGAGTAGGACAAAGTTCATGGATACAGATGCAGGCTCAGACTGGAGCTTTCAGAGGCAGAAGGCAGGAAAAGGCTTGATGACGGAATTCAGGGCCTACTCGCCTGAATCTGTAAAATGTGGAAAGTGAACCACATAAAGTCGGTGGCCTTTCATACTTAGGAATGGAGTATCTGACCCATTCATGGCGGATCTGAAAGAGGACATGTTAACGGTGGACGCACATGTATTTGCGTCTTCAAAACTGGAACTGGAGGGAACATACATGTACTTATAGCATGCACATGGAGCCGTTGGGGTCTACGATAGGGGACATAACTGATCACAAAATTCATATTTCCTCATTCCCTCCTTGTCCCCTACGGACCCTCAGGAGATATCGATCTTCATCAATCCATCGATCTGTTCATATAGCATCATTTGTTCTTCTTTCTTCTTCCGGGATCTTGAATGAAAACTTGGAGGTGGAATACACGATGTGGCACACAGGCCACAAATCGCTGGCCCACATTGTAGACATAAGCAGCAACTGAATAGTATGAGGAAGCCAATACCTAGGAAGGATAGGATTCTCCATCCCCAGGCTGACAACACGCCCCAGAACCAACCGGACCAAGTCCAGGTGCCTGGACTCTGGTGTATCTGGCTTATAATCTTATGAAGGCGGGTTATGGCTTTATATACTGACGGCGAATTTTCTGGTATGAAAATGCAGCAACTTGATCCGATGACCCTACAAGCTCCGCCCCTATCGGCCAGGATGACGTCAAGGACAAGACGATTTTGAAGTACAACAATCCGCATAGCAGACTGCTCTTCTGTTAAATTGCCTAAGGCGGAAATAGTTTCGTTCACTACTGCTTCAAGGGTTCTGGTTAATCTACGTATCAGCTTACTATTAGTGACTGTACCTATATATGGAAAGAAACCTTTATTGAAATCTGTGTATTTTTCCCATGCTGTTTCAGTGTAATCGACAATTGGGAGATCTCTCTGTTGTCTATTGTGTACTAAATGGGTATTTCTGTGATAATCAGGCGGGGCTAGGAAAACAGGTGGCAGAAGGAATGCTATGTAACTGTAACGCCCTGAACGTCTCAGGATCGTTTAACAGACACGACAATGAGGACGCAACCACTTGTGAAGGGTTAGTTCTTTTAATGAAGGCAAATAAAATACAAAGAACAAACAAAAGTTATAGTCACTGGAATCCTCCAGGCTAAGTACGTTACCAGCCCACAGCACGGATGGTCCTAACCGTCCTCTGCATATACGCCGATCCCGGCGTATGCCAACAGAGGGCAGAAATGAAATGGCCGACAATGCCAATCGGTAGGCTGTGAGGGGCACGAAGAGTGTTGGGGAGAATCGAGGAGTCAGGGAAACACCCAGCCGGGGTCTCTACCTGAAGGGAGCAGCCGCTCAACCTCTTCCTCAGACTGCACCGGGACGCGGAGTCACCTCCTGGTGATGCGTCACCGATACCCCAATCACAAGCAAGAAGACTGACCTGAGAGCAGCCGCTCGATCGATCCTGTGGACTTCCGAGTCTGTAACGCGGCAAACACCTCCTGGTGTGCGTTACAGCTGGCAGTCCCTGTGTCTCTGGTCGGGCTGGGAGTTACGACTCCAACCAGCAAAAGCGCCACTGCGCTTGGACTCAGCCGAGTCAAAAAGCGAAGCTCAATGGTTGACCGGTAGAGCTTCCGGGTCCTTCACAGGTGACGATGGGGCAAGACACGGCCCAGGGAGTAACGACTCGACCTACCTCCGTTCTTGCCTTACTGGAGCACCACTCCGGAACACTGCTCTTCACGAAGCAGGTACGTCGGTGTAAACACAATATCCGACAGCCTTGTACCTCCCGGTTCCTCCCTTTATAGGGCGTGTTTTCCTTGAGTTATGTAACAGCTCTCCTGTTTACATAAGGGCGTGTTTCCCTTGAGTTATGTAACAGCTCTCCTGTTTACATAAGGGCGTGTTTCCCTTGAGTTATGTAACAGCTCTCCTGTTTACATAAGGGCGTGTTTCCCTTGTATGACAGGAATTCTTGACAGTACATCCTCCCTCTCAGCGGCTCCCCACGGGTCCAGCGCTGGCAGGAAAACGCCGATGGAACAAGGAGACCAAGCGCGGAGCATGAACCCCTTCAGCCGGTTCCCATGAATGCTCCTCCGGGCCATAGCCTTTCCACGCAACCAGGTACCACAGCTTCCCCCTGCGCCATTTGGACGCCCGTATGCCCGACACTTCATACTCCACCTCCGACTCCACGCATACCGGCCTAGGTGTCCCAGACGGCTTGGAGGGTGCTGGTTTGAGCAATGATACATGAAAGACAGGGTGTATCCGCAATGACTGGGGCAAGCACACCTTCACGTTCACGGGACCCATACACTTGGTAATTCGATAGGGGCCCATGTACTTGGGATGGAACACACTGTTCTTTCGAAACCTCATGTTTCTTGTGGATATCCAGACGTAGTCTCCAGTGCGGTACAGTGGCCCGGGCCTTCTCTTCCTATCTGCCGCAGCCTTGTATCTTCTCTTGGCCTCTATTAGGACAGCCCTTGAGCGCATCAACGTGTCTTTTATGTGTGCCACCCTGTCCGCTGTGGCGGGAATCCTGTCCTCTCTGAACGGATGTAGAAATGGCAAGAACCTGGGATGTTGGCCATAGTTGCTATAGAACGGAGATGACTGTGTGGAGCTGTGAGTGGCGTTGTTATAGGCTATCTCTGCAACCCATAGCAAGTCGACCCATTCTTCCCTGCCCTGGTCCACAAAACATCGCAAATACTGTTTGAGCGTTTGGTTCAGGCGCTCGGTTTGGCCGTCCGTTTGAGGGTGGTAGCTGGTGGACAGGGCGGTCTTAACATGCAGCGCAGTGCACCAAGTCTTCCAGAATTGCGCAGTAAACTGCGACCCCCGGTCCGACACGCTCACCCCAGGTAATCCATGCAGTCGTACCACATTCTTTAGGAGTAGTGACGCCAATTCCCCGGCCGTAGGGACTCTCTTGCAGGGGATGAAGTGCCCCATTTTCGTCAAGTAATCCACCACCACCAGTATTGCCGTCATCCCCTGGTCTACCGGTAGGCCCACCACGAAGTCCAGTGATATGCTATCCCATGGTCTATCCGGGGTCGGAAGTGGATGTAAGAGCCCTTGGGTTCGGCCATGGTCGGCCTTCATGGTAGCACACGTAGGACACTCCTGTCCCCACCTCCTGACATCCACTCTCATGGTTGGCCACCAGAAATGCCGTCCCATGCTAGCCACCGTTTTTTCAAAGCCCAAATGACCTGCGCATGGAGAGTCATGGCACCAGATGAATGCTTGTTTCCTTAGCCTAGGCGTGGGTATCAATAGGCACCTGCCCTTCAGGGGTATCCCGTCCTTCAGCTGCCATTCTCTGTGACTGAGGAGCCACCTCCGCCATGCGAATGACCTGATCCCTCTCTTTATTCCCCTCAGGAAAGTATCCGGTTGGATAACCCCCAATACCATCCTCGGGGAAATGATGGAACGCTCGGTTGCAGGCAAGGGTTCCTTAACTGCAGATTGACGGGACAGGGCGTCCGCCTTCCGGTTTTCCGTCCCCGGCCGATATGTGATGCGGAAGTTGAACCCCGCAAAGAAGATCATCCACCGCAGCTGCCTGGGAGAAAGGTGTCTAGTGGCCGTCATGAACTGTAGGTTCCGATGGTCCGTGTACACCGATACCACATGTCTTGCCCCCATCAACCAATGCCTCCATTCGGTGAAGGCGTCCTTGATTGCGAGAAGCTCCTTCTCCGCAATATGGTAGTTGCGTTCGGCGTTGTTGAGTTTGCGGGACATGTACGCAACGGGATGAAGCACCCCTGTGTCGTGGTTGCGTTGGGACAAGATAGCCCCCAGCGCCACATCCGACGCGTCCGCTTCCACCACGTAGGGGAGATCCGGATCGGGGTGAGCCAACACCGGCGCCTTACCAAAGGCGCTTTTCAGGGCCTCAAAGGCTTTGTTCGCTTCAGGGGACCAGACAAACTCCTTGGACTTCCTCAGTAGCTGTGTGATTGGGGCCACCACTCCTGAAAATCCATCTATAAACCGCCTGTAAAAGTTGGCGAAGCCAATGAAACTTTGGACGTCCTTCACGCTTTGGGGCACTGGCCATTCTTTCACCGCCTTGATCTTTCGTTCTGCCATCTCCTGTCCCTCTGGACTCAGCATCACTCCGAGGAATTCCACGGATGTGACGTGGAAGTCACACTTGCTGAGTTTACAAAACAGCATGTTTTCCCTCAGCTTTTGGAGCACAGCTTTGACGTGGTGTACGTGCTCCTCCACACTGGACGAATAGATGAGGATGTCGTCGATATATACGACCACGTAGATATCCAACTCCTCTCTGAATACCTCATTCAAAAAGTACTGAAAGGCTGCCGGGGCGTTGCACAGACCGAACGGCATGACGAGGTACTCAAAAAGGCCGAACCTGGTCTTAAAGGCGGTCTTCCACTCGTCTCCGTCCCTCATGCGCACCAGATGGTATGCCCCTTTCAAATCCAACTTGGTGTAGATACGAGCTTTCTTGACCTGTTCCAGAAGTACACTGATGAGAGGCAAGGGGTACCGATTTTTTATGGTTATCGCATTCAATGCCCTAAAGTCCACACAGGCTCTCAGCTCCCCATTAGCCTTCGGGATGAAGAAGAGTGGCGAGGCGGCCGGAGACTTGGACGGGCGGATGAATCCTAGCTTGAGGAGTTTATCCAGGTACCCCCGGAGATGCACGTTTTCAGGCTCCGTCAGGGCATACAGCCTGCCGCTGGGAACGCTGGCCCCTGGCACCAGGTCGATCTGGCAGTCAAACTATCTATGTGGTGGTAGCACTTCCGCCTTCACCTCATCAAATACATCCTCAAAACTGTGATAAGCCTGGGGGAGAGCCACATCTTTTTCTGCCGCTGTAGCCACCGTCTGACTCCCGCTCTCATCTGCGTCAAGGGATTCCGTTCTTATTCCACAATGCAGGATGCAATACGGTGACGTCATTTCGATGCGATGTGTTGGCCAATCCACAAAGGGGTTGTGTTTCTGTAGCCACGGCAATCCCAATATGACGCCATATTGGGGCGCTCGGATGATGTTAAAATCGATTTGTTCCAAATGGTTCCTCCCATATCTCATCGGAAGGACCCCCGTGTGCTGTCCGATGGGCCCCGTCACCAATCGCCTTCCGTCTACCGCATAGACGTCTTCGGGTACTGCTTTGGGAAGAAGCACTAGCCCTAGCCTGCATGCCTCGTTGTGGTCCATAAACATGCCAGTGGCCCCTGAATCCACCATGGCCACAACGGGTATCCACTGGTCATGCACTCCCACGTGCACCGTGATAAACAGGTGTCGTTGTCCCTTAGTGACCGAGTTGGAAAGTGAAGGGTTGGATGAGTGACTCCGAGATGCCCCTTCTCTGGTCTTGGAGTCCTCTAGTTTTCCGCCGGTATGTCCACCACGGCTGTTACCGACCGGTTGGCCCGATAACGTGACGTCTTCGGTTTGGCAGGGCATTCACATACGTAGTGGCCTTTTTTGCCACAATATAGGCACAATCCTTGTTTACGGCGTGACTCTTTCTCCGTGGCTGTGAGGCTCGCTCGTATTGCGCTGATGTCCATGGGTTCTCCCTTGGATGCGGTGGAAGTTTCAGGACTTCCCACCGTCACATAGGATGGAAGGGATTTTCCTTTTCTCCCATGATCCCCCTTTCTTTCACTTAGCCTATGTTCCAGCCGTAATACCAGGTTGATAAGGCCCTCACATGTCTTGGGTTGAGGGTCAATATGAGCCACGGCGTCCTTGAGCTCATCGCACAGCCCTTGATGGAAGAGCGCCGTCTGTTTAGCAACAGGCCACTTGGTTTCCGCAACCAGCCTCCGGAACGCGTTGAGATACTGCACCAGGTCGTTGGATCCCTGTCTCAACTCAAGCATTTCACGGTCCGCCGTGTACGAGTCAGCCCTTCTGTCGAATACCTTCAGGAATTCCTCGCGAAAAGCACCCCAATCACATAAGAGGGGGTCGTCCCTGCTCACCAGAGGTACGGCCCATTGTGCCGCGTTTCCAGCCAAATAGGATATAAGGAAAGCCACACGAGCCTGACTCGTGGGGAACGCCTTTGGTTTGCACGATAAATGTAGCGCCACTTGTGTGAGGAATACCTGCACTGTGTTAGGATCCCCACTGTACCTCTCTGGTGTTGCCAAGGGGATGGCTACCGGCATTTCCACTACTACCGCAGGGGTCTGGTTCGTGAGGGAGGTGCTGGGCGTGAGCGGGTCCAATTGGATAGCATCCAGTCTGGCTTTTACATCGGCTGTTTCTTGCCTAGAGGCAGCCACTTCAACTTGCATGGCCAATAAAGCAGCCAGCACATCATCAAGTGTTGCCATGTCTGTTATCGACCGGGAGACAGTTAGTGTTATTAAGGTCGGATATTTTGTAACGCCCTGAACGTCTCAGGATCGTTTAACAGACACGACAATGAGGACGCAACCACTTGTGAAGGGTTAGTTCTTTTAATGAAGGCAAATAAAATACAAAGAACAAACAAAAGTTATAGTCACTGGAATCCTCCAGGCTAAGTACGTTACCAGCCCACAGCACGGATGGTCCTAACCGTCCTCTGCATATACGCCGATCCCGGCGTATGCCAACAGAGGGCAGAAATGAAATGGCCGACAATGCCAATCGGTAGGCTGTGAGGGGCACGAAGAGTGTTGGGGAGAATCGAGGAGTCAGGGAAACACCCAGCCGGGGTCTCTACCTGAAGGGAGCAGCCGCTCAACCTCTTCCTCAGACTGCACCGGGACGCGGAGTCACCTCCTGGTGATGCGTCACCGATACCCCAATCACAAGCAAGAAGACTGAACCGAGAGCAGCCGCTCGATCGATCCTGTGGACTTCCGAGTCTGTAACGCGGCAAACACCTCCTGGTGTGCGTTACAGCTGGCAGTCCCTGTGTCTCTGGTCGGGCTGGGAGTTACGACTCCAACCAGCAAAAGCGCCACTGCGCTTGGACTCAGCCGAGTCAAAAAGCGAAGCTCAATGGTTGACCGGTAGAGCTTCCGGGTCCTTCACAGGTGACGATGGGGCAAGACACGGCCCAGGGAGTAACGACTCGACCTACCTCCGTTCTTGCCTTACTGGAGCACCACTCCGGAACACTGCTCTTCACGAAGCAGGTACGTCGGTGTAAACACAATATCCGACAGCCTTGTACCTCCCGGTTCCTCCCTTTATAGGGCGTGTTTTCCTTGAGTTATGTAACAGCTCTCCTGTTTACATAAGGGCGTGTTTCCCTTGAGTTATGTAACAGCTCTCCTGTTTACATAAGGGCGTGTTTCCCTTGAGTTATGTAACAGCTCTCCTGTTTACATAAGGGCGTGTTTCCCTTGTATGACAGGAATTCTTGACAGTAACAGGTACCATCCCAATCTAGAGGTAGACATATATATGCGGTCTGGCCACATATGAAGTAGGAATGATGGGAAGCTCTAAATGTAGACTTGCCTTGATCACTGAATTTTATTACAGTGGTGCATTTACTATGGCCCATATGTATGGAACCATTCTTTCTTATACATAATTCCCCTTTTACTGGGAATACTGACATGGCGGGCAAGATTGGTGTAGCTTCAGATTCAACGTTCAGGATCATGAGGTTAAGTGTAAAATTACCTAATCCATATACTTCATTTTCTAGATCAGTTCCTGTTCTTTTGGGAAGTCCCTCCTTGTTAGGGTAGCAGACTTTAAGCAAAACTAGGTTCAGGTTTCCCCACACCCAGTTGTCTTGGTAAACTACGGAATTAGAATCTAAGGAATTAATCAAACTAAACCATGCTCCACAGGAGCCATTGTGTGTGAACGGATATGGAAAGAGGGGCAAAACTCCCTTATAGTTTTGATAGGGAGGGAGTCGGCCACATATCCAACAATTTGTGGCATTGCTGGTCTGATGGGAATGATGTAACATACTAATGAATGTGTTGTTGCGCAGCGCAAATCTATAGGACAACTCATGCGGAGGTAATTCACTAAAAGAATGTTCTGCAGTTACATTGTAAGCACGCTTAAGAATAGGGTAATACATATGCAATAGTATGCTGAAAATAATGCTTAGAAGACTTAGAAAAAACAAAATTAATAATGTTACTGTGCAGTGACTACGAAGTGATTTACAATACGCATGTTTTTTCAGCTGCATCTGTTGATTTCTTTCTCTATTCCGGTCTAGAGGATACATGTCAGAGACAAATTCAACCGATTCACCTTGGAGAGGACTTAAACAATCAAATTGTCTGACTTGCTAGACCTCAATTTTAGTTTGTACAGTTCTTGTTTTGACTTCTCAACCAAGGGGAGCTTTGAGTCTGTCTGTGAGGGAATACAAGGTTGAGTATTCACGCTGGATGGTAGTCCATAAAATTTCTTGATATGACTCGAGTGCAACCACCCTTTGCGACCCTCAATCTTCACGGCAGTCCTTGTAGTCAGTAGAACCAACTTAGGCGACTTCCACCTAGGATCCAGTTGGGTCTTCCGGTCGAAATTCCTGACCAAAACCAGGTCACCAGGAACCACGTCATGGGGCTTCACCTCAGTATTATCGGGAAAAGCTGCGGCTACCTGTGAACGACAAGATTGTAGTGCAGACATCAAGGAAGCCAGGTAATCTGTCAGCATATTACAGTCAACATCAGTTATTTTGCGAGGTATAGGCGTCCCCCACATATTTGGTGGTCTACCGAAGATCACCTCATACGGGGATAGCCCTGTTCGAGAATGTGCTACCATTCTCATGTAAAAGAGCGCAACTGGTAAGGCTACCATCCAATCGACACCCTTTTCTCTACATATTTTGGACAATCTAATTTTCAGAGTTTGATTATGACGTTCCACGAGACCTGCTGCCTCGGGATGTCGGACACAGTGGAATTTCCATTGGTAGCCTAACAAAAGGGAAACGTGTTTCATTAGTTCGGATGAGAACGGCTGGCCGTTATCTGAGTAGACAACACGTGGTAAACCGTACCGTGGGAAGAATTCTCGAACGAACTGTTTGGCAGTAGTCGGAGCAGTGTAATCTGAAACCGGGTATGCTTCTGTCCAACGGGAAAGAGCACAAACAACTACGAGAACATATTTGAATCCTCGACATCGTTCCATCTGGATATAATCCATCTGGAGGACTTCAAAAGCATGATCGGGAGGTTGAAATCCACCCTGCTCTACGGGGATGCTTTTACCTGGATTAAACTGACAACATATCATACAGGTACGAACTTTCTGTTTAGCTGCTGCTCGCAAGTGTTTGTTGAACCAAATGTGTTGAATGCTGTCTAGCATAGCTTTTTCTCCTAGGTGCGCTGGACTATGTATTGTGTTAATGATGACTTGAACCATAGAGTCGGGAAGAAACCATATAGATTTTTCCTTCGTCATCCATCCTTGATCCGTTTGGATCCCTCCTAATTCAGTCCATTTCCTTATTTCTTCTGGTGTAGCATGTGTCTGTATGTCAATTACATCAAGGGCGGGATCCTTAACTGTCATGCAATGTGTTGGTGTCGGAACTATTGTCTTTGTCATGTCAGTTGTGTGAGTCTGATTCTGAGCAGTCTGTTTAGCTGTTCTGTCAGCTAGGTCATTACCCTGAGAAATGATATCGGTAACTTTTGTATGGGCTTTGCATTTCATAATCGATATTGCAGTAGGTAGATGAATCGCGTCTAATAGGGTTTGAATGAGGGGTCCGTGTTGGATGTGGGCACCGTGAGAAGTTAAATAACCTCTCTCTCGCCACAGTACGCCGAAGTCATGGACGACTCCGAATGCATAACGTGAATCTGTGTATATGTTGACTTTCTTATTTTTGGCTTGAATACAGGCTTGTGTCAGAGCGATGAGCTCTGCTGCTTGAGCTGACAAAATGTTAATACAGTTTGTTTCAATGACTTCAGTGTCTGTTGTGACTGCGTAAGCGGCCACTAACTCTCCTGTACTTGTTCTCATACATGACCCATCTACATACAATGTCAAGTCTGGATCTGACAAAGGGATATCTGTCAAGTCTTGTCTGGGTTTCGTCGTGATAGTAATGACTTCGGCACAATCATGTGCCAATGGATCTGTTCCGCCCACTGGTAACAGTGTGGCAGGATTTAACGTATTACAACGTCTGATTTCTATATGTGGCTGAAATAATGTCAATTCGTAACCGGTGAGTCTCGCTATAGTCAAGTGTTGTGTTTGTGTGCGGTTCAAGAGAACCTCTACTGCATGTGGTACTTGTACTGTCAGTTGGTGTCCTAACACTATGGCATCGCTTTGTCTGATTGCTAAAGCTGTTGCTGCCACTGATTTCAGGCACGCAGGAAGAGCCTGAGCTACTGGATCTAATGTACTAGAGAAATAAGCACATGGTTTGTGTGATCCTGCTTGTTCCTGAGTGAGTACTGACAGGGCAGTACCTTCGCGTTCTGTAACAAAGAGTGTAAACTGTTTACTGTAACATGGTGTTGCTAAAACAGGTGCTTGGCATAAAGCTTTCTTTAAGCTTTCAAAGGCATGTGTATGTTCTGGAGTCCAAGGGAGGACAGTCGATGTGGCTGCCTCCTGTGTTGTCAACTGGATGAGTGGTTTTGCTAGAAATGCATATTGAGGGATCCACTGCCTACAGTATGAAGTGAGACCTATAAAAGCCCGCACCTCCTTTTGTGTCTTGGGTGGTGGCATGTTAGCGATTAACTGGATGCGGTCGGGTGTAAGCTGCCTTCCCTCCTTGGACAGCGAGTGCCCAAGGTAAACAACTCGCTGGACACAGAATTGCAGCTTAGAAGGGGACACCTTGTGCCCCTTGTCGGCCAGAAATTTCAAAACCGTCAGTGACGCATTTTCACATTCAGGTTCGCTTCGGGCGGTGATCAGCAGATCATCGACATATTGAAGCAAGGCAGTGTTAACTGGCATGTGGATACTGTCAAGTTCTCGTTTCAGTGCTTGGCTATAGATGCTGGGGCTTTCTGTAAATCCTTGAGGTGCGCGTGTGAATTTAAAACTTCGTCCATTTAAACTGAATCCGAACAGATATTGACTTTCCGGATCTATTGGGACGCTAAAGAAAGCATTCTTGAGGTCAATTACAGTGAAGAACGCTGCTTCCGAGTCAATAGCGGTTAATAATGAAGAGATATCTGGGACCACAGGGTATTGTGGTACAATACATTTATTTAATTCGCGTAGGTCAATAACTAATCGATATACTGGTGGTGCTTTTGGATCCGTTCTTTTAAGAATCGGAATTATCGGGGAATTACATACATTGGAGTCGGTTTCGACAACCACTCCTTGTGTAATGAGCTCGTCAATGATTTGCAGCAAGGCCACAACAGCATCGGGTGGTAACTTGTATTGTCGCATTCGTGGTAGTATTACTCCTGTTTTTAGTGTGACACGATATGGTGTAATATTCATGCAACCAACATCAGTGGGGCCTTGTGCCCATAAATGTGTAGGTAAAGTTTGCAGTCGGTGATCCATGTCTCTGGACACGTAGTGACCTTTGAAGTCGCGTAGAAATAGTCGTACTCCTTCCGGAGAACAACATATTATAGCTCCTAGAGCTTTCAATGTTTTTATACCTAACAAGTTTTCTGGACATGATTTAGTAAGCAATAAATCTGTAGTACGTGTCAATGGACCAATCGTAAGTGGAAGAGGCTGTGTAACTTCATTAATTATAGGTTTTCCTGAGAATCCAAGGGAAATATTTTGTGAGCCTGAGAGGGGTGCCCCTGGAACTTCACTGCGTCTTATAGTTGTTCTGCTTGCCCCTGTGTCAAGTAAGAACTTTCTGTCTTCCCCTAATAGTTCACTATGTACATAAGGTCCCTCTTGGTCTACAGGAACCTCAATAAGGGGTAAGCCAACTTCCCTCTCTAGGCTATTTCATGTGTATCGCTGATAATCGGGATAATCTGCTTGTGCATACTGATACATTTGTTGTGTTGTTGCTTGTGTTGCAGCAATAGGCTGCGCTTGTGGTGGCGCTACGTTCTGTGGTGCAGCTCCTTGTTGCGGAGCTAGTTGTTGCGGAGCTAACCTAGGTTGTGCATGCTGAGGGATTGGTTGTTGATTCTGATCCTGTCTAGGTGGACGTGGTCTCTCCTGGGTTCTACCTGTAGCAATATTATGTTTCAGGACTGGACAATCGTGTATATAATGACCTGGTTGTTTACAATAGTTGCATGTCCCTTTCGTAGGACCTGCGGAATCACCCTTTTGATGACCATTAGCTGGGACTGACTGAGCAACAAGCATTTTCATTTTTGTATCTTTCATACGTCTTTGTTCGTGTTCTTGTTCTTCCTTTATTCTGTTGTGGTGATATTGTAACATCTGTAACATCTGTGATGGGGTATTACCTTGCCAGGTACTTTCAAATTTCAATACTCTATTCTTAACTTGCAGCAGGGAATTTTCAACTAATTTTGTCACAAACAGATGTGGATATGACTCACTACTGGCTTTTATACCACTATTTATACCAAAACATTTTTCAAATCGGGAATAGAAATCACTAGTGTCTTCATCTGGTTTTTCGTAGTTAATAAACGTGGCAGTACCTGCACTAGTAGTCCTGCTAGTGCTGTAGTCTTTTCCCCAAGTCCTGCTCCTGCAGCTCGGGCCCTTTCTTCGTTTTCTAATGCTGTCCAATCTATCTTTTGGTCTCCCACCTCCCATTCCTTTTCTTTAAGTTTCTCATAAACACCAGCGGGTAATAGGACTTTTAATATCTTCATAATGTCGGGATAGGTATACTCTCCCATGAGTAACATGTCTTTTATTTCACGGTGGAAACCTGCTGGATCCTTATCATGGCTGGGTACTACTTTCTTCATTTCTAATAATTCTAGTTTAGTTATAGGCGTGTACACAAACACGCGTGTAAAGTTATTACCGTCACCTCTGATTGGGTGTACTTCGCGTAACGGGTTCTGTCTATCTATGAGATACATTTTTCTTCCCATAATGGGAACTGGAACGTGTTCTGGACATACGAAATTTAAATATTGATTTCGGAATTCTAAAATTTCCCTAATTAAATCAGTACCTGACCCTCTCCATATATTCGTGAGTAGTTCTGTCAATATGTCAGGTAAGGGTCCTGGATCGGAGTGTTGGCTTTTATATAATATAAGGAGGTGTTGAATCATGTATATACTAGCTAAACGCTGTTCGTATGGGTCAAGATTCAGAAACGTGTGTGCAAGTACATCATCATTGTAGTCGCTGGGACTGTCAGCCCATAGTTCTGCTGACCTGGCTAATTCTTGTTCGTCCATGGAATCGAGCATATGGTACCCCCTTCGATCTCGGAGTAATTTATCAACGGCTTGGAATAGGTGTTCAGGGGATTTGGTATTTAACATAGGATTTGGAAAATGTCTATTATATTCTGGACGTATTGGACGTATCTGATCATTAAAACCTCTAGTATTATTATGGGGTCTTCCTCTACCTACATAAGCTATCGTTTCTATTTGTACTGATTCTTGCTCCTCCTCCTCTTCTGATTCTACTCTGTCTGTTTCTCGTCTTTCTTTATGTATTCGTTCTACTTCTTTGCGGATCTTTCGACACATGGCGATTATACACGCCTGTCTATCATGTTTCTCTTCTGATATGTTCTGACCCCATTTGACAAGTCTTTGCATGGTATCGTGATCTGCCCCGGGCCTGTCTTGATTCCTAATTACACAATTTATGAAAAAACGTAGTAGTTGTCTTTGTACGTCCACTTTCTGATATTCCATAGCTTCGTTGATACTTTCTGAACCTCGCCCTGTTTGGACAAAGCGATATATATTGTCTAGGTGTTCAACCATTCCTGGTATCGTCATTAAATATAATGTAGCTCGTCGTATACGTAGTGATGATATGAGCAATTTGTCCTGTCTACCTGGCACTGGATCGTATCTACATTCCACAAGTTGTTCTTTAAACATGTCGGAGGTCGCTAGTTGGGGTGTACGTTGGAGTGCTAAATCTCTAAGGGTCTGTTTATTTCGCGGCGGGGTGGCAAACATGTCTGTCGTACCTCCTGTAGCACCTTCTGAAGCGCTGGGCACGAAAGGATTCGTTGGACGTAGGATAGAGATTGTGGATGTGGGAAAGACTGTAGAAACGGACGGACCCGTGGGAACTTGTGTAGGAGTTTGTAGTTGCGGGGATACAGACGGATGCTCTTGGTGTTGAACACCATCGGCAAGCGGTGTGGGTGGCATGGCATTAGCATACTCGGGAGCTACGTCATCTAAATAGGAGGAAAGGAAAACGTCCTTTGCTGTTTTGGGATGTGTTTTGGGATGTGCTTTTATCGGGAGTAATGGAGGAGTTAAGTCTTTTGGTATTTCCGGGATAGTTTTAGGTAACCCTTCGGCCAGAAGAGGATACATACCATTCATAAGAGTGTTTCTTTGTCTATCTATTTGTTCTGAGTTTACTCGGTTTCCTTCCTCAAGTAATAGATTTTCTCGAGTTTTATTTGAATTCGCTCTACCTTTCTCGTCCTGTCTGAGTGCTTTTTCTGTACGTCTATATGATTCTTTACGCCATAATTCAATGGCATCTTTCTGCGACTGTCTGGCTTTCTTTTTCCATAATTCTTCTTCTACTCTCATGATGCAATCTGCATCCCAGGTCCCAGCTGCGGGCCATCTCTGATTTTCTGGCAATTCTTTGGTGTAATCCACCCATAAATCAAGAAATAATACGGCATCTAGGCCATGCTTATGATACATAAAATACCCTGGAGTGTCCCTAGGTGGAATGGGAACAGCTTCTTCGAGTACCCCTTTTCTAGTTTTGATCTGTCTTAGTTTCGAAAAGAGCGGCATTTTTAGATCTTATTATTAGAACACACTTAATACAGTAAACACAATAATGAACAGTCATTCACACCACAATGTATAGAACGTATTAAAACATTTTAACATTTAACATTTTTAACGAACGATGATACCTAATAGAAAACTAGTTACTGACATAATACTGACACTAGGTAATACTTATTTATATGCAAGACATACTATATATACTGCTAAACAGTACAGATACACGGCTGAAACAGTGCAGACCGGATTTGTGTACCCAAACCCGTCTTGACCGGCACAGACTATGTGCACGTAAAATGCCTCCCCGGTAATGGTACTCACCGGGTAGCTCGGAACGGAAGGCCTCGGAACGGAACTGAAACTGGACCGGACTGGACTCGACTCGACTGGACTCGGAACTTCGGAACCTGGTGGGTCTCTGTATACCTCGGATCTTGCTCTCTCAGCTAGGCTCTGGTCGGGATACTTCGCACTTCTCACCGCCTCGTCTGGGTGTTGATCGCAGCCTCAGTTGCCCCCGCTTGGCCGGAGGGAGATACAGGAAATCCTGCGGGTACGCGTTTTTGTCCGTTCAGCTGTGGCAGGAGACCGGGCCTGCAACGCACCGCCGGCGCGTGAGATGAGAAAGTGTCCCTGTTCGGGCGCCAATTTATGTGGTAAATATTTCATTACCGGTACTATTTTTTATGCGGTAAAGTCTATGAGGAATAACTCAGTAAATATAAGAGGCAGAATCCGTGGTATTAGAGGTTTAAAAAGGCTTTATTCCTATACAAAGGAATGTAATTCGAATTACAGGCTTCTATTCCATCACCACGAAAGTTCAGGAAGGAAGGGCATACATTATTGACAGGTAATCACTTTTATAAGAATTACATTATAGTGTAAAAGATGCAGGAGGCGTAACAGCTGATAAGAGAGATAAAATATGCATACGTAACCAAAAAAGGCGTAAACATGGGTGTAACTAAAATACGTCATTAAACATGATGTCACAAATGGGTGGATCCATAAGAGAATCCTGCAATGTCAGCAGAAATATTTGGCAGAGATGCGTGCGCAGCCGCATGACGTGTGATTGACGTGCAACTAGAGGGTGAAGGGGACTTGACATTTAGCTCTACATGTGGAGACAGAAGTCTGGGGGTTATGTCAACCTAATCCCAAATCATATCTAATATCCTATGTTTAAAGAACTGTGTTATCCAAAAGGAAAGGTCTCTTCGGACGGAATCTATTCTATACTGACTGTTAGTGCGTGTACGGGCGTCTAAGTGTCTACATGAGATGCGAGGGGGCAGGAATCTTCCATGGTAACGGGGCTATGAATTACTTGCACGAGGACAGTGAGGCCTGGCCCTTTGCACGGTAGCTAGAGGAATGTTTACCTAAACTACTAGACAGGAATGCATCGGATGAGGAGCGAAGCAGATAATCTTGAAGGCGAAATACAGTTTTTGGCAGGCAACTGGCTGGATCAGGCACCGTTAGCCGCGCAGGGAGTAGGACAAAGTTCATGGATACAGATGCAGGCTCAGACTGGAGCTTTCAGAGGCAGAAGGCAGGAAAAGGCTTGATGACGGAATTCAGGGCCTACTCGCCTGAATCTGTAAAATGTGGAAAGTGAACCACATAAAGTCGGTGGCCTTTCATACTTAGGAATGGAGTATCTGACCCATTCATGGCGGATCTGAAAGAGGACATGTTAACGGTGGACGCACATGTATTTGCGTCTTCAAAACTGGAACTGGAGGGAACATACATGTACTTATAGCATGCACATGGAGCCGTTGGGGTCTACGATAGGGGACATAACTGATCACAAAATTCATATTTCCTCAACAGACTTGTCCCTCACTTTCATTGGCCTCAAATGAGTGAGGACTGCAAGAGTTTTTGTAGCTTTTGTATTACCTGCCAGGCCAGTGGCAAGGCAGGTAAGTCCACAAAGGCCCCCCTGATACCACTACCTGTGGTGGGGGTTCCCTTTGAAAGGGTAGGGATTGACATTGTTGGTCCCCTTGAACCACAAACAGCATCTGGGCACAGGTTTATTCTGGTGGTAGTGGATCATGCCACCAGATACCCAGAAGGTATTCCCCTTAGAACCATCACAGCACCTGTGGTGGCAAGAGCCCTCCTGGGAATATTTTCCAGGGTGGGTTTCCCTAAGGAGGTGTTGTCTGATAGAGGTACAAACTTTATGAGTAGTTACCTCAAGGCAATGTGGAAGGAGTGTGGTGTCAACTACAAGTTCACCACCCCTTATCATCATCAATGCAATGGGCTTGTTGAAAGGTTTAACAAGACCCTCAAGGGTATGATCAAAGGGCTCCCAGAAAAGCTCAGGCGAAAATGGGATGTTCTTCTACCCTGCCTTCTCTTTGCATACAGGGAGGTGCCACAGAAGGGGGTTGGTTACAGCCCTTTTGAACTTTTGTTTGGCCACCCTGTCAGAGGGCCACTCTGTCTAGTGAAGGAGGGATGGGAGTTACCTCTCAAACCCCCTAAACAGGATATTGTGGACTATGTACTTGGTCTCCGCTCCAGGATGGCTGAGTACATGAAGAAGGCAACACAAAACCTTGAGGCAAGTCAGGAATTACAGAAAGCCTGGCATGACCAAAAGGCTGTACTGGTGGTGTACCAGCCAGGACAGAAGGTATGGGTGTTGGAGCCAGTGGCCCCAGCAGATCTCCAAGACAAATGGAGTGGACCCCATACCATATTGGAACAGAAGGGAGAGGTCACCTACTTGGTGGACCAAGGCACTCCCAGAAGTCCCCACAGGGTTCTTCACGTAAATAGACTGAAACCATATGTGGACAGGGCTGACATGGGCTTGCTCATGGCAACTGATGAGGGACAGGAGGAGGAGAGTGACCCTCTCCCAGACCTGCTCTCTCACAACCCTGATGATGGGTCAGTAGATTGTGTAGCCTTGGCAGGCGGCCTCACTGCCCAGCAACAGTCTGACTGCAGACAAGTTCTCCAGTCTTTCAGACATATGTTTTTACTGACTCCAAGTCAGACCACCTGGTGCACTCATGAAGTGGACACTGGGGACAGTCTGCATGTGAAGAATAAGATCTACAGGCAACCTGATCATGTCAGGAACTGCATAAGGACAGAAGTCCAAAAGATGTTGGAATTGGGAGTTATTGAGCCCTCAGATAGCCCTTGGGCTAGCCCAGTAGTCCTGGTACCCAAACCTCACACCCAGGGTGGCAAGAAAGAGATGAGGTTTTGTGTAGACTACAGAGGACTCAATGCAGTCACTAGGACCGATGCACATCCCATTCCCAGAGCAGATGAGCTCATAGATAAATTGGCCTCAGCCAAATATCTGAGCACATTTGATCTGACAGCTGGCTACTGGCAGATAAGGTTAGCTGAATCTGCAAAAGCCAAAACAGCATTTTCAACCCCTGGTGGGCATTATCAATTTATTGTGATGCCCTTTGGTTTGAAAAACGCACCTGCCACTTTTCAAAGGTTGGTGAACCAAGTCCTCACAGGCCTGGATGACTTTAGTGCAGCATATCTAGATGATATAGCTGTCTTTAGCTCCACCTGGGAGGATCACCTGATCCACCTGAGGAAAGTTTTGGAAGCCCTGCAAAAGGCAGGACTCCCTATCAAGGCTACCGAGTGCCAGATAGGGCAGAGTCAGGTTGTGTACCTGGGCCACCTTGTGGGTGGGGGCCAGTTTCAACCATTGCAGAGCAAAATCCAGACCATCATGGACTGGGTTGCTCCAACCACCCAGACTCAGGTTAGAGCTTTCTTAGGCCTGACTGGGTACTACAGAAGATTCGTAAGGGGATATGGATCCATTGTGACCCCCCCCCCCCCCCCCTAAATGACTTAACCTCTAAGAGGATGCCCAAGAAAGTTCAGTGGACTGTCAGCTGTCAGAAAGCTTTTGATGACCTAAAACAGGCCATGTGCTCTGCTCCAGTGCTCCAAAGCCCCCACTACTCCAAAGAATTTATAGTTCAAACTGATGCATCTGAGGTGGGGGTAGGTGCTGTATTATCACAACTGAATGAAGAGGGCCAGGATCAACCAGTAGCTTTTATTAGCAGAAGGTTGACCCCCAGAGAGAAACGTTGGTCAGCTATGCTATAGAGAGGGAGGCCTTTGCTGTGGTCTGGGCCTTGAAGAAGCTGAGGCCATACTTGTTTGGCATTCACTTCATTGTTCAAACCGACCATAAGCCCCTCCTATGGCTAAAACAGATGAAGGGTGAAAACCCCAAACCACTCAGGTGGTCCATTTCCCTACAGGGGATGGACTATACAGTGGAACATAGACCTGGGAGCAACCATGCCAATGCAGATTGCCTCTCCAGATATTCCCACTTAGAACATGAAGACTCAACTGGTCAAGGTTAGTTTAATGTCCCTGCGTTTGGGGGGGGGGGGTTGTGTAGGAGATTGGCATCGACTGCATAGTTGCCCCCAACTTTTTGCTGATGTTTTGACTGTTTTTTTACTCTAGCCAGGCTGTGGCCCTGCTATCCAGGACCCCAGCCTATCTGCTTCCTCTCTAAACCGATGTGAGTACCCTAGGTACATACCAATTGGATACTGAGGACACCCTGTGAGCCCCTTGTAGATGGTACCCTAGGTATCCAGGGCATGGGTCCCTCAGAGGCCTACCAGGGGCTGAAGCACTTATTGTGCCACCCCTGGGACCGCCATACAAACTGACACCACCAGACCACTACTGTAGTCTGGGTAAGGTGGTGCTTAAACCCCTTACAGGGATATAGGTAGCCTGTATCCCACCTAAGTACAACACATATATCCTCATAAGTCACCCCTAAGGCAGGCCTTGCTAATCCTACAAGGCAGGGTGCTGAGATATGTGTGAGGGGAGCCCCTACTTGAGTAGGGCCCCTCTGCAAATTTCGTTAAAACGATTTCGATGTTGTTTGTAGTGCAGCCATACCATATACTCTTAAGCGCATTATAATCAATCGCGGTAGAATGCTAACTTGAGAATGGCTGCACAGAACCATGTCGTGTTTGGTGTCAAACACCTTGGAATCATACCCCCACTCCAGTAACTGGAGGGGGGTATGATTCCACCCTGCTAGAGCGGTGACATCGTAAAAGCGGTTGATTTTAAACACCAATTTAAAAGAACACACGTAGTACACAATGGATGCTACCAGCCACCCACACAATTCTGGCTGCCTGTTGCTGGGCAGAACTCCAGCCAAGGCAGCTGGACAATAGGGATCCTGTTGCAGGGAGGTGTCCTCACCTCCCCAGACAGGCTATGTGGATTGGAACTGGGTGGGTGCACTTTGGGATTCCTTTCAAACTTGCACGTAGGCCCCTTTTGGTGCCTACTTCTGCATACACCACTTCAAACCGGTTCAGGGGCATCCTGTCCCCTGCTCTGGCAGGAAACTCAACAAAGGGTAGAGGGTTTAGCCACCCTTTCCCGCCTGAACTCCCATTGGTGGCCCCTGGTTTAGTCACTCCCCTAATTCTTGGATAAAGGTGGGTGCAGGGTGCCCAGAGCTTCGGATTAATCTTGGACAAGAACTCTGCTTCTAAAACTTGAACCTTCGACGAGCTGCTGCCCAACTGACGGAAGAAATCTCCCTTGGGGTAAAGGAGTTACCCCCTTGCTTGGCAGGCACCTGAAACACTGCAACTGACCCGGTTGGCACTCCGCTGCTCCTACGGACATCGAAGACTTCTGCCTACCCTGAGGTGGGTTCCCAAGCATCCCAGAGGCCAGTGAGTGTGCACAGCAAGGCAGAGCACCGTGGACCCCGTGGGTGCCGAGATACCCAGTACCCCAGGACACCGGCCACCTCTTGCACAGCACACGAACCCGACGAGTGGGGAAGTTGTGCTTTGGCCTATCTTTGGGTCAACCTCTCAGCATCACCTGTGCCAAAGATCGACGCTCCAGCCCGCTCCGGCGACCTGTGGGCGCACCTTTACGCACTCCATTTTGCTGCGTCCCGCGGTCCCTGGTCTCTTGACTGGTGGGCCCTGGCGCAGGTCAATCTTCACTTTAACGAGCTCCCCTGGTTGCTCCAGGTCTGCTTTTCAGTCTCCTCGCTGGAGACCTCGCCCAGACCTTGAGGGTCTGCACCGTAGCTGTTTGTTCATCCTTGCGTGGGTTGCGGTTGCCAAGGCTTAGTGGATCCAATCCGGACACTAACACCGCAGCGGCCTTCATCCTTCGTGGGACAGTCACCCTCCAGCAGCTGGCCTTCCTTGACGCCTCCTGGACTCCGTGGCTGCTAATCCAAGCTGCACTTCTTCGACCCAGAAGCACCCGACATTGAAGGGCTCTCTCTCCTGAGGCCCCTGGTCACTGGCTAGTGACCCAGACTCTGTGCCCTCTGCTTTCAGGTCATCTTCTTCAAAATCTTCATCTTCAACCTGCACGACATCGACGACTCTTCTCTCCAGCAGCAGTTCTTCACGTTTTCCCATAGAAAACGAGACTTCGACCCGACACCGAAAACGACCTATGCACACGACTTCCCAGGGGCAGGTAACAGTGGTACCTCGGTACTATCGTGGGTGTGGGTCCTCCAAGAGCTTAACTTAAAACTCCTGAACTCGGACTCTTGCTTGAAGTGTCTAGATTCCTGCATTTTCCAACCACGACATTCCCATAGGGTTTAACGGGGATTCCTGTCTTAGTTTAACTACTGCACACGTTCCCCGTGGGTCCCCTTCCTCACTACCTTGGGTGGTTTCGTACGGGGCCAGCGATCCTAAGTGCCCTAGGCACTGCCTGCAGAACTGTTGTGGTTCTTATACCACTTTTTTGATATATGGTTTGATCCCCCCCTGGGACCCTGTGATTCCAGTGCTATTTATTGTAACGATTAATGCTTTATTGAATTGTATCTTTACCTCTAGCCTCATAAAGAGACTAGTGGGATTTGTTCTTAGAATAAATACATATATTTTGAATATATACCTGTGTGGACTACTCTTTCATTTGGTTATTCAAGAGGTATCTATGGTAAAACAATAAGCTTAACACTACTTCAAGACTTAGCCTGAAGGCTGCTCTCCACAGCTACCACTAGGATATCTTTCTTTAAAGGTTGTCTTTTAACCTATCACCATAAGAGTCGAATTGGACTAGTGCAAGGTGTTCACTATAACTAGTGAACAGCATATGCCAGGCCAACTTCTCACAATGAGTGAGCACATGTATGAGTGACTATATAGGACTGTTGGTGTATGAGTGGATGTGTATGTAGATCTTAGAATTACTGAATATGTTGTTGTAACTGGTATTGGTATGACCATTGTTTAAAAAAAGTTAGTTTCTATTTTTGTGTGTGTGTATCAAAGGTTATATTAGTGTGACAGGAGGTCTGCCACTCTATCACAAGGATGATGTCATCAGTGATGTCATTTGAGATGTCATCTCTAATAACTTTATTTTTATTTTCCTGTATCAATAAAAAACAAAACATACAGATGGGAAAAGAAATCATCAACACCAAAGATACGATCAATAATGTGCATGGAGTTACAATAATGGACACTGAACATTGCTGGGGATTGTTCAAGAAAATACATACATTCACATCAATAGTGAAAGTCCAATAAGTACACAAGGCAAGACCTTCCAGAGTTGCAATCTCGAATGGATGGTGGGGAAACATTTCTCACAGGCCAGGTGTAGACTCGGTATGAGACAATGGAAGGGCTCCTCCCTCTGCACCAAATTCTAGTTTGTTATATTTCAACCATGGGGACCACATTTTTCGAAATTTGCCCGTGTAGCCCCTCGCCTTATAAACCACTTTCTCAGCCAACATGTAGAGATCCATGTTGGACTTCCACTCCATAAGTGTAGGAGGGTGATGTGCACCCCAGTACTTGGCAATATCCCTTTTAGCCACCACTAACCCCAAGTTGGCCATTAGGAGCCCATAGCGTGGCAGGTCAATATCCGTGGGAATTCCTAGGAGTAAGAATTTCACGTCCATCTCCATGTTTGCCCCGAGTAGTTTGTTTAATTCCTCCACTATTGTGTGCCAATAGGGCTGGATGTAGCTGCATTCCCAAAGAGTGTGAATATACATGCCATGTTCCGCCTTGCATCTGAGGCATACAGGGTTGTTCACCCTCCCCATCCTGTGTAGACGTTCCCTATCATAGTAGACCCTATGAAGGATCTTGTATTGAATAAGGCGCAATCTTTGATTGCTGTCTCTCGTGGGTGCAGGAGGGCCGCTTCCCAGTCTATATCCTCGAGTGGCCCCGTGGTGAGTTCCCATTTAGCGCAAAGTGGGCCAAGATTGTCCGTCCTATTATTAATTAGCGTTTTGTACGTCAGAGATATTGCCTGAGCCGGGATCTCCTCTTGAAGGAGTCTGCCCTCAAGGGGGGGATATTCCAGCAGCGTCACATCGTCTAGTTTCTCCGCCTGCCAGGCCCTTATATCCGGTACGGCCAATCCTTCATTATAGGGGTTACGTTGCAGGGTCTGCAACGCTATCCGTGGATGAGCACCGTCCCATAAAAGGAGGCACAACTCCCTGTTAATGAGAGTAAAAATAGTGTCAGGTATTTTGTAATATGTGTTCTGGAGAACGTAAAGAAGCTGAGGAAGCGTTACCATTTTATACATTGCGGCTCGTCCCATAATAGTTGGAGTGAGTTTTCTCCAGCGTTTCCCATCCGCCTGAAAATTAAGCAACACTCGTCGTATATTGCGATCCAGATGAAGCACAGGGTCAGTGGTGATGTAGAGACCTAGATAAAGAAAGCCCTCCGTGGCCAGGCGCAAGAAGCTGGGATAAGTGTAGGGCACTAGGTCCCCACTTAGCGGATAAAGGGTGGACTTAGTCCACTTAATCTTATAGCCAGCGTAGCTGCCATATTCCTCAAAGATGTGCAAAAGGCGGGGGAGTGTTTCAGCGGGTTGTGTGACATGGAGCAGAACATCGTCTGCGTACAACGAAATACGCTCTTCCTCTAGTGAATCCATACTGGCTAGGAAGCCGCCCAGTCCCGGTCGGGTATGAACCACACAAGCCAGGGGCTCCAATATGAGGGCAAACAGTAAAGGGGATAGAGGGCATCCCTGCCTGGTGCCCCTCTGAATCGGCCAACTATCCGAGAGAGTGCCGTTGACCCGGACTCATGCCTCGGGTATGTTATATAACAACGCCAGCCATGCTAGGAAAATCGGGCCGAAGCCCATTGCTTCCAGAGTCCGCCACATAAAGGGCCAGTGGATAGTGTTGAACACTTTCTCCGCATCAAGCGAGAGAAGCAGATGGGGACTAGCTCGGCTACGTACTGTGTTAATCCAGTTGGCTAGACGGCGCAAATTGAAACGTGTAGCGCGTTTAGGCATAAAACCACACTGGTCCTTGTGTACCAGCGGAAGAATCACTTTCAGTAGCCGCTGTGCAAGAATCCTGGCCAGGATATTTGTTTCAAGATTAAGAAGGGATATGGAGCAATAGGACCCACAGTCTTCCCTTCCTTGTGGCTAACCACCACCGTGGCCAGACGAAGATCTGGTGGGAGACACCCCTGTTCTTTTGATTCCAGGAACATCTTAAGGAGATGGGGTGCCAACAATGCACTGTTCAGTTTGAAAAATTCTGCCGGCAGACCATTAGGGCCCGGAGTTTTACCTGCCTTCTGCCTGCCTATAGCCTCGGTGACCTCCGCCAATGTCAGGTCTCCTTCCAAACTGTCTCGGTCTTCGGGTGTCAGGGTGGGCAGACCAACACCCTGGAGATACTGGCGTATCTGGGAGTCCCCTGTGTGCGTGCGGACCTCGTAGAGGGTCTTGTAATACCGCTCAAAAGCTCCCGCAATATTTTCTGGAGTAGTATGGACACACTCTCGTTCTTTTATAGACATTACCCATCGTGACTCCAGTTCTTTCCTCCCCAGCCACGCTAACAGCTTTCCTGCCCTATCTCCAGTTTCGTAAAGTCTATGTTGGGTTGCTAGCTGGTGCGCTTTTACCTCATCAGTCGCAAGCGCTAAATACTCTCGCCTGGCGACGCATATCTTGTTCCGTCAGTGTGGCCGGATTAGCCCCCTCCAGATCGAGGAGTGTACCTTCTAACTCCTCAAGCTCCTGGGTCGCACGCTTCTTCCTATGGGCCAGTATATTTTTCGCCCTGTCACGCAACACCACCTTAAAGGCCTCCCACAAGGTGACCGCCGATGAGACAGAACCTTCATTTTCAGTGAAATATAACTGGGAATCGACACGGACCTCCTCGGCAACTGTCGCATCTCGCAAATCCTATGCATTAAGCCTCCATTGTGGTGGTCGACGACCGCCTCCACCACCCACTTTCATGAATAGGGGAGAATGGTCCGATATGCCCCTAGCCAGATGCTCAATCTTGTCCACCCGCTGTATCTCCCCCGCCGGGGCGAGAAGATAGTCTAAGTGGGAGAACACCTTGTGGGCGCCAGAAAAATAAGAATACGTCCACTGATGCGGATGGTGGCGCCGCCACAGGTCAGAAAACCCTAGCGACTCCAAGAACCGGGCCAAAGGCGTAACATCGGGAGCGTCTCCTCGAGATAAGGGGCGGTCCAGCAAGGGGTTTACTACATCGTTGAAGTCTCCCCCAAGGATATGTATGGCATGGCCAGAGTGTAAGAGGAGCGCATACAATTTGTCTAGCGTGCGTTGCTGAAGCCGAGGAGGTGCATAGACACTAGCCAAGAGGTATGTCTTGCGTTTCCACACACCCCTGTCACGTATGTCCCTTCAGGGTCCACCTATGTGTGCATGACATGAAAGGGAGGGGATTTCATAATTAGGATCGCCACCCCACGGGATCCACGGGTAAATCCTGCATGTGCCAAAGTAGTGTAACAACCCCGTCCCAGAAAGGAACAAGTCGATCCCAGCAGGTGTGTCTCCTGTAGGAATATTATATCGGGTCTGTCTTTTAAGATATCGGGCTACCAACCCTTGCTTCACCTTGTCTTGTTACCCAAACCGTTGACATTCCATGTCATTAGGCATATTACTGCAACTGTGAAATCTCTGTGTCCACTCTCAATGGAAATACATCCCCTCCTCCATCCCTCCCACCTTCCACATCAGTGTGATCACATCCCGAGTCAAATAATCTACGTTCCTATCACATAACCTCCAAACAATACTCAAAACACCACAACAGCCCCCCCACTCTATTGACGCTCCCCCCTTCTTCCCACTCGTCAACATGACAACTTTGGAGCAGATCGTCCACTAAGAGGTCTGTTATCCACCCGCCCCTCCCACCCAATTAACTACACAATACCAATACAATCACAACACACTCACTCCCTTCCCAGCGCGAATCTGAACTAGTGAATAATCACTGGAGCACAGGAAAGTCTTACTGTCTGGCAGCGGCCAGTGGGCCTGCCTCTCAAACCTCTTCGCCCACCACAGGAGACTGCCCAGTCTGCTTTTCGGGAACTTGAAGATCTGGGTCCGTCGCTTCCAAGCGCAGGATACTGTTAAGCAGCGGGTGGGCATCGGGCAGTTCGTCAGAGTCTTCATGTTCAAACAAGTCGGTTCGGCCCGTATCATCCGGCCTGTCTGGGGGATCAGCAGATCTCGAGTGAGGTCCCTCCTCCCCAGAGTCTAATAGGAGTGTGTCCGTGCCTCCAGACCGCGTACCCCCCGCGGAGTTCCTGGGTCGCAAGCCTCGCTGTAGCACCTCTTTCAGGAACGTCAGAAGAAACTGTCCTGGGTCCCCCCCCCCCCCCTCCACCCGTTCAGGAAAGCCAGCGAATCGAAGGTTATTCCTCTTTGCTCTGTTTTCCGCATCATCGACTCTCCAGGCAACCTCCGCCACCGAAGACAGGAGCCCTGCAGCATCCTTGCGCGTGGTTTGGGAAGTATCTTCCAGCTCCGAGATGCGGTGCTCGGCTTCCGTCACCCGTTCCGAGACTTAGCAGAGATCCTGACGAAGCAACGTCACCCAGAGCAAACCTCTGCTATCTTCCCTTCTAGACTCTCCCTGGACTCATGGATAGCCTGCAGGATGGACGCTGTATCCGGAGGAGGGGCCGGTCCACTCTCTGCGCCCTGCGCAGATGTCATCACCTTGGCAAAGCGATCCAATTTGCCCTGTCGGGATGGACGGGGTTCTTTATCTTTGTCCTTCATGATGGGAAGGCACGGAGGAAGAGGTGGCCCGACCAACCTCAACAGGGGGCACTACGCGCACCACCAGGCAACAGTCGCTGCATCAGACGGGTCCGGGGACAGGCAGTTGGGGGTGAAATCCCAGATAGGCTGTTGCAAATAAGCTCTGGGTCGTATGGGGGTCCACCGATAATTCACCAGATCGGTCAATGCAGCGCTGTGTACCCCCTCACAGCACTATCTTGCGGCACAGGCGAGAGCCCCTCAGGCGGGGGGCAACACACCCTCAGTAGTTCAGGAGGACCGGTTCAGGGGCGGGGAAGCCGTCCAGGGGGCCACATGGGCACGAGGGCACCACAGCGCATAGCATGGAAAGGGGCCAGGAGTAAGGGCTACGCCCCGCAAGCCTCCAGCTGACAGTGCCACTTGTGTATAGTGTTGTCTCTGCGTTCCAGAGCACTGCGAGTAGGGCAGATCTGTGACCTTGTATCAGGGCCCAACCAGGATGAGGTAAGTCCACTCACGCACCTGACTGGCCCCTCAGGATATCACCGGTGCCCCCACATAGGCCCCAGGGGATGCAGCACTCTGAAAGCAGCCAACCCCCCCGAGAGCCCGCGTGTGCGGCGTTGGTGGTCAGGCCGTCATCTTGTTGTTGTCTCATCACCGGTTGAATGCTGTGGCGCACTGCTAAGGTCAAGCCTTCGCCAGACAGATCCTCAAATTCAGGCTTATTGGCAATCAGCTCCTGTTATAGTTGTAATGTTTATTCCCATGTAACAGTTGGTGGCGAAGCAACTCGGATGCGCACCCCCTTTGCACCAGAGTCCCACAGCAGCTTTATACTAGGTGAGATTGTACTCCCTCGCGCTATGGAATTCTCCACAAGGACGACCCTTTTGCTAGCAAAGTTATCCAACCCACAGATCAGCAAGGGCGTGGGGGCCGCCACCAGGCACCAACTCCCAGGTGTCAGTCCAAACGTGCAGGGTTCAAGCAGTGCCTTACCCAACAGTTCACCCCTGCCGGGGCCGCAGTCACCGTGTCTGTCAGTACGAGAGGGGGGAGGGGCCCAACTCACCGCCTAATCCAGAGTCCACATAGCTCGGGACCCAACCAAACGGGCCGCCGGAGAGGGACGTGGCGTCTTCACCCACACAGGGCAGCTAGGGGGTCCCAGGCCAGTCACTGGTGCACACGGCAGCGCCGCGGTACGTGTTGCAGCGGGCACTCCGTCCACACAGTGCGCTCTCGGGCCGAGCTGAGTTCAATCTAGCAGCGCCGCCATTGTGGAGGCAGGCGCGTTCTGGTCCCGGGCGTCTGGAAAACAGTCCATTCGCGCTGCAGCCAGAGACGGCAGTTCTGGTTTTGGCTCCGTCTTGCGCCCACTGGTTTTCTCATGCACGGCAGCCGCTCAGGTGGCGAAGAGGCACAGGATAATGACAGGATCAAGGGCGGGGCCAGCGGAGCTCTCGTGAAACACTGCTACTCCGCCAGGCTGCTGGCCACGCCCCCTCCATTTGAGATATCATCAGTGATGTCATGAGTGATGTCACTGACCATGTCATGAGTGATGTAATATGTGACGTCATCAGCAGTGCATTGCTGGCACGCGAGTTATAGTTAGCTGAACTAACTATAACGGGGGAATTTCAATGGTTTTGTACAAGTGAAATGTCCAGCTAACTATAACACCCCTGAAACCTATGTTTTTTTCAGTGAATTTCTAATGTTTTTTAAATGCGAATTCCTAACTATAACATGTCTGAAACCTATGTTTTTTTCCAGTGAATATATATATCTCCTACTGGCAGTCGCCAGTAGGTAGTTATAGTTAGGACCAAGTTTCCATAGGAAGAACATTTTTTGTTTTCCTTATAACTTTGGCGTCGTTTGATGAATCTTCATGAAATTCTCCAAACAAATTCTTTGTTCATATCAGCTCCTACGTGGGAAGTTTGGGGGTGATTCATCAAGGGGGGGGCCAAGAAAAAGGGGGGGTCCCAAAACGTGTTTTCTCCATGTTAATTTCCATAGGAAACTTTAGACAAGGCTACAGGTCGAATTGGTGTAAATCCGTTCAGTAGTTTTTGAGAAATATCGAAATATACAGATATCCATATTTGGGAATTCTGCCATCTGATTGGCTGAGGCGTTACAAGCTTGCTGCTTGGTTGGGAGTGCTGCGAGCGGTTGCAACTAGGAAGTGTTGCCCACCATTTTGTGATTCCGTCGAAGTGAGTAAGGGGAAAAAAGGGCGAAGAAAGTAGGAAAGAGGATGGTAGGAGCACTGTAACCTTTGTGGGGGTGTTTAGGGTGTGCTATAAATTGTAAATTGATACTTGTATAGCGCACTACTCACCCGCCAGGGTCTCAAGGCGCTTGTACGAATACCGCTGTGGAACCCATCCTGGCTTTCCCTGTGAGGCGTCCACTCCTGGGCACCCCCAAGGTGGAGGCCAGGCATCCTTAGCGTTGTGGGGGCCGTTGTGGAGATTAAGCAAGCTATTGCCCAGAGTTGCAGAGTGGGACTCCATGATTGGAATGGCACCGAGGCGAGAACTATCAGGTCCGTGGAATTTTTGAGCCCAAGACCCGCCGAGGCGGGGAAATGAACCCTGGTCCCGGGCTAGACCTCTGCATCAGGGTCTGCCGCTCTAATCATTGAGCCACACTTCTCCACACAATAGAGGGGGTGCGAAGCTAACTACTCATAGCTGGGTACAGAAATTAAGTGCGGTATTGCATAGAGTCTGATGCTGCAAAAGTGAGCTGGTGCGGTAGTCGGGGATGAAAGCGTGAGCCTAAACTGTGTGTCTTATGGTGTGAAGTCATGTGCCCTGGCCACACCTGTCTAAGTAGTGTCAGTAATATTTTATACGTAGTAAAAGGAAGTTTTGTTTGGAACACGGTAATTTTTATATGGTGCTTAGGTGGTGTTATACAGGGAGTGTGAAGGTAAAGTAATACGGTATTTGTAAAGTGCAAACTACACAGAAAACAATAATTGATTGGGTGATAAGAAGCATTGGGTACTAAAATCTAGGGTGCATATTAGTTGCGTGAAAAAGCATGTTTGTCATTGGTTAATAAAGAGCAGTCTAAACGTGGAGTACATTCGATAGGATTAAATGTGCAAAGCTCAACTAGACGTGCTACTTGCATTTGGAAGGTACATTTGGAACTTAAAACAATGGTGAACTTTTAACCCGCAGGTGCTGTTAAATGTTCGAGAATATGCTGGAAAAAAAAACGTTACATTTAAAAAAATCATGAAGTTTTAACCTGCAGGTGTCGTAGAATGTTCCAGAAAGTGTGTTGATAAAATAGGTTGAACTTCTTACCTGTATGTGGCGCGGAATATTAAGTAGCTTTTCAGATGGAAAATTCAAAAATAACCAATGGAGATAGGTTTTGGAATGTCAATGAAGGAATGAAGTATTCTGATTTGTTCATTACATGTATTTATATGTGGAGCGACAGAGAAATTGTGCCATTACTGGTTCCATTCTTGATGAAAGCGGTGCATTACATGTACTATGTGACAAAGAAAGAATTGCATGCGTGTGTGACTTTTGAAATTTGCATACCAACTACAAAGGTGAGGTAGAAATGAACAAGATGTGTTGTGTTCTGTAGTAGTGATTACGTATTTGAGGTGATATTTTTAAGTTTGAAAGTATTTTTTATTTGAAAGTAATATCCTGTTAGTAAAGTGTGGTGTTTCATATTGATTATAAAATATTCATAAAGTTTGACCTGTTGTTATATAAGTACTTTATATATGTTTAGGAATTTTTTACAAAGAAGAAATGCAGTTTGTCATCTTTAAAGGACTGTATGGTTTTGAAAATGAGGTACAGCATTAATTTGGGTTTGTTAATGTATTCAGGCGAGATAAACAAAATGTCGCACGTTAGCAAATTATACTTTTTGTGGAAGTAGTGGGGGGGGTAGGAGATGTATGTGTTAAGTTAAACGCGATAAAACCAAAGCCAGAAATGTTATATGGACAGGTTGTGGTCTCATTTTTGACAGTGCGAGGTAGATTTGAATATAAGTCAAGGGGCCATATTATGAAGGAACGGCGATAACATTATCGCCGCTTTAGCGGCAGGAAACTGCCGCTAAAGCGGTGATAATGGGCTTGATAATATGCCCTTGTGAATTCCCATAGAAGCCCAGGTTCACACCAGAACCCTTTAAAGAAATCAAAGAGAAACCGCCACCATTCCTAGTACCGGCACTATACCCATACTCTGGCTTAATTTTTAAAGGTGTCTTCCGTAACTCTTATAATCCAAAAGTATTCAAACATGCAAATTGGCGGGTAAAACATAAACCATACCATAGCACGGTTTATAAATGGGCCCAGTGGCACTACACCACCTTTACTAGCTATACATCTGTATGTTAATAAAGTCGTTTAAACACTCTGTACAGTGTATAGCAGAGAATGGGGAGAGTAAACAAAGTTGTAATTGCCAAACTTTTGATATACCATCCCCTTACTGTATGTATATTAAGGACATGAAATTTAATTACAAAATTGACGGATGTCTCAAAAGAGATAGTGAAACTGAGCACCGGTAAAACCCGGACCAATTAAACACCTACGTATATTCAGCACAGGAACACAGCCTGACAATTACTATCACTTGTAATGACATGTACTTTACTAATGTCAAGAAAGACATACAGAAAATATACCGAACATTTTCATTTCTTTTTTTCTCTCACAAATTTATATAAAACATCTCTTCTAAAGAAACACTCCCCAACCACTTCTATTTCATAAGAACAGACAATAAGTAATACATTTACTACCATATATTTTAGTTTATCCACCTTTTTATTATTCACTAGTCCCAAACAACTAACACTATTAACTATACCCAAATGCAAACCAAAAACCATGTTCATATTATATCTCAACCTATATTCAAATGATTCAAACTATGCGTACATATAAAAGGAACGTATCACTTTTACTATCTCCAGCTCCTCTCCATGTAATCTCCAAACACTGTAGATGGCCTCACAGTACAACAACCTACCTAGGGCCATATAATGAAGGAACGGCGATAACATTAGCGGCGATAATGGGCTTGATAATATGCCCTTGTCAATTCCCATAGCCGGCCAGGTTGTGGTGTGAAGCTGGGCTTCTATGGAAATTCACAAGGGCATATTATCAAGCTCATTATCTCCGCTTTAGCGGCAGTTTCCTGCCGCTAAAGCGGCAATAATTTTAACGCCGTTTTTGATAATATGCCCCTAAGTGAGCCAGGCAAAGCGTGTGTTTTCGTAGCTCTACAACAACACCCTGTGAAAGGTGAGAGCAGGGTTGTGTTGGAGTTGGCTGCGTGTGGTCATCTCCAAAGGCGCAACCAGAGTTTAATTTCAGGGGAGGCTAGTTCTTTCAGCAATAGGCAGAGTGGGGATGTAGGGCCTCTAAAAAGGGGTGGAAAAAAACAGAGCTTCATTTACAAGCAAATGGTCTTTTGAAGACTAGTGAAGTACTAGTGTGCGGCTCTGTGTGTGATATTGGGAACCTGTCTCAGGGAGTCCGGGGCAATGGGCGATGTGTGCCTGGTGGTCTCTCTGCTAATCACACCACAATGATGTTCCTCCTGCGCTGCAAGAAGAGAAGGGAAATCGTGAGAGAAAATGGCTCTCTTTAAAGTATTTCTTTTCTCCTACAACGCGACTCACCTGGCATGATGTCTCCACTTTTTAGTAGTGAGCAATGTGCATGGTCTCACTGTCTCACTACAGTCCAATAATAAATAAAAAAACAACGGGCTACCTTCGCAAGGCCCGAAAATAGAGCCCCATAGAGATCCGTTTCGAGGCCCCCAAAAATAAACTGCCGGTGCTCAGACTCACTCCCCTCCAATTAAAGCTTTGGGTGCAGTGTTATGTTTGCGAAGTTGTAGATAAAATTGTTAGGCTAATAATGGTAATTTTTCTGTGTGCCGTTTGGTTGGCAATATCATCCTAAGTATGTAGATTACAATTTTTAAAAATATTATCTATAAAGTTGTCTGCGGTGGGTTGCAGAGGGAGTGTGTGGGGTGGTGGGGTGCGGTGGAGAGGTGAAAAGTATGAGGTAGTGCAGTTACATGTAAATTGTAACGGTGTATGTAAATAATTAAATAAATACTTGCTGTATGTTCTGTGGCACTATCCCTCATCCTACTGCTCCCCTGCCATGCTCCATCACATTGCAGCACTGCCTCTGTAAGCCGTCAGTAGAATTTATGTAATTGTATGTTATTATTGTAATATATTGAACTGATGTAAAAAATAATTGAATCTATTTTTATTTTTTTTCAGAAAATTATTTCGTTTGGATAAAAATGTGAAAATGCCTAGAAGAACTGAGGAAAAAAAAAGAAGAGAAAAGAAGCATTTATATTTGCAGCAAAGAAAAGATTTGTAATTACAAAAAAATGAGGGCACTACACAAACGGTTTCTTCTGGTAAAAACACTAGACAATTTCTGAAAAAATATTACGCACATTTAATGAAAATAACATCACACAAAGGAAAAAGAAGAATTTTTCAAGTAAGGAGAAGGAGACTTCAATTTCAAATACAAGGGAAAGAAAACATGATAAAGAAACAGTATCTGTTACCCGGAGACAAAAACAGTTTCAAGAAATCAGAATTTAATGAGAACATGCTGCAAATATAAAAAGAAAGTTCTGTAATTCAAACAGAAGCGGCGTATTCAAAGTATAGTGGATACTGCTTTTAGTTTAAAACAGAAGTTATTCATTGTGATTTTGAAGTGGATCAAAATATTAGATAAGGTAATCAAAGTGTTGAAAGAGGAAAGTAGAAGAAAAAGACTTGTGAACAGAACCAACTTTTGCAAAATCTTTAGTGGACATTGGAAACATACTTCTAGTAGTGAGCCTTTTTTTAATGAGGAAAGTTACTTCCAGGAAAATAGTTTACCATTTGCAGTCGTTGCTACGAAGTTCAGGATGGTTGTCCCCTTCCAAAAGAGGAATTGGTTGGTAAAAGTGCAGAAGAGTTAATAGTTGAAGAAGTGCAAGGGAAACATACACAAACTCCTGTGTATAAGTGGGGTTGTAGCAGTATTTGTAGTATTCAACAGGAATCTATTGATATAATGCGAAATTTGCTACGAGAATATATACAGAAAAGTATTAAACCGAAGATTAAGTTGTTGCAAGGACTAGATCCATGTAATGTAAGAAAATATACTGAGAAACATGGGCATTCTCTGGCTTGTCTTTCAAGAAAAATGTGTAAAAGTGTTTTTCATCACTTAAGGATCTTAGCAGTACACCATTCAGAAATGCGGAAGTTTGTAAGGAAACTGTACTATGTAAAAAGTCCTGCATTATGTTTAAGTGAACTGAATACAGCTTTTTTATATTTTATATGGTTCTTTATCAGATGTTCAAACAAAGTGTGATGATATTGAAATGCGATATTTTGGTTCAGAAGACCAGTCAATAGTAAGTGAAAGTTTGACAATTACAGATGTTGAAGGAGATGGGAAAGTGATTAGCACTGATCAGTTTGAAGAAGAAATTGGAAGGTTTAATGTAGTGTGCTCTGAGATACCAAACTATGTTTGTGTTTGTTGTCAACGTAGTCATTATAAAAGTCAAACTAGGAATGTTGATTTGTATTTGAAAAGTGAAAAGGAGAACAATAGTAAGTGGGAAGAATTTGCAACTTACTTGTTGGTGGAAGGTCGATTCTGAGTTGGGTAGTGATCAACGTATATGTAAATATTGTTACAACAAATTAGAAGAGAACAAAATGCCTGCTAGAGCAGTACATAATAACTTAGAATTAGTAGCTATTCCGGAGGAACTGGCAGAATTGAATACATATGAGTCGGGACCTCTTGCTGCCTGGACCTTCTGCTACACGGACCTTTGCCTTTTGGAATCCTGTACTGGGCTGTTGTTTAGTGTGCTGCCCCACTGCTCGCCGGACCCGCTTCGCGGGTCCCGCATTGCAGAGCAAGTCGGCGGGGGACTTGTGCTTGTGCAGTGGCTGTGACGACTGGGGAGTCTTGGGGCATCGCTTCAGGGCTGTGAGTGTCTCTGCAGGGACTCCATCTCCCAGGAGTCCCTGCCTGGCCAATCTGCATCACCTGGCCCGCTCTCCCGGCTAGCCCCGCCCCCTCCGCATCACATACTTTCTATATTAGTGGCGTCTGCTTCCGCTGCGCGGGAGCGTCCCGGGAGAAGCCCGGGACAAGGGCGGGACCGTCTGTGGCCGTCCGTGGTCGGTTGTGGTTGGGTTGGCCCACCCCCCTTGATCTGTTTTGTTGTGTTTGTACCATAGCCTAATTTTGTCTATAGGGTGGTATTGTGGATTTTTGCTTCAGGGAAAGAACGTTCTGTGAATTTGCAGACATCTAGTGGGGTGGTATCTGGCCCTCTAGATGCCTTTCTAATTAGAGCAACGTGCATTTTGGAAAAGGAGATAGCCTTTGCGGAGAAACGGCTTTCTCTAGATCTTATTACTGGGAATCGCTCATCTCTAGGTCGCATTGCCTTAGCGCCAAGCCCCCAAGCACCGGCTATGAGCGCCACCCAGTTATCGGTTCCCGTTCTGGTGGATGTTCATCCCGTGGTGGAGGGGGAGTTTTTTAATTCATCAGTTAGCAACTCCCACACCAGTGTTTCGCCTGGTAGTGGGGGAGGGGATAGTGTGCTATCAGCAAGCCCAGCCTTACTGGACTCTACTAACGGGGACTCACAGATGAACATACCTGGAAAGAGAAAGAGAAGGAAGGGCCGCCAGAGGGGGGGGGTGCAACAAAAAAAAAAATCCCTAAAGCAAATAGTACACTCCAGCCCACCAGTGCTCCGGAAACTATTACCTGTCATCAGTCCCCTATGATCATAAGCAATTCTCCTATTTCCCCCTATGAATCACCTGGGAACTTGGCTACCAGTTCCAGTAACAATTGTAAAGATGATGGCCTTATAAGCAAAATAGAAATATTATTAAAAACACTTATGCTTCCACTATTAGAGCGCACTAGACTTATGAACTCGAAACTGGACGCTCTTGAGAACCTGGTTAATGGTAATATGGGCATGTTAAACAAGCTAATAAATGCACAAAAGGTATCATCCACTTTATCTGATATTCTAAACCCCCAAGCAGCCGTAAGTACTATCAAGCAGTCCCTTCCAGCTACTGCTAAACAATCTAATACCCAAACTGTTTTAACCAACTTTGCAGGCGTGGCCCCTAGGGGAGGGAGCTCAAATACTAATATAACATCTAATAGCAAAGCAGGTGTTGCTGCACAAGTCTTGCCCACCACGAAGGTTAGCTCCAAACCTACTACGTTGCCCAAACCAAGCGCCTCCAAATCCACTGCTGCTGCCCCTGCTTTGAATTCTTCAAGGGGTGGTCCCAAGTCGATCTCACATACTAAGTCAAGCAATAGAGTACAGGGGAGTCATCATAACAATCAAACTAATCCCGCTGTGGCCCCACAGAAGCTTAACAAACAGGGTCCCCCCTGCACTGATTTACCCCCTGAGGCCACTCCTTATACGATTGTCTTAACAGGCGTCTCAACCCTAAGGGAAGATACAACTGAATCCTATGGGGATCTTAAAAACAAGGTGGTCTTTTGGTTAAATAAAAACAGACCCCTTCCCCCGTCTTCTGGCACAAAAATATTGAGTGTGAGGAGAGTACACTGGGTGGGGCACTGTCCGAAGGACCTGGAGGGGGATTGCATTGTGATAAATTTCAGGGACCCTTGGGTGGTGGACCATGTACGTAGGGATGCTAGATTTGGGAGGATGGGCGATGTGCAGTCTTTAGGCCTCAGTTATTTTTATCCCAAAAGAAACACAGTGCTCTTTTTCAACCCCCTAATGTCCAGAAGAAATGTTGGGAGTGTACCGGTTGTTAGGCTTCCATACTCACCTTTTCTCCCCCAATTACACAACTGTTTCGAACCACTCTCTGGCCTGGAGGGTATCGATTGACTTAGTCCCGAACCTGGCAGAGGGAGTCATTGTAGCATCCCCACTATTGGGGTTGCATGCCTATCCAGTGAGGGTGATGGGCTTTATGAGCCGGTCAAGGTCCCCGAGCGAGTGCTAGGGGGTAGTTCGTCGGTTGGTTTTCCACCACCCGAGGGTGGGGAGACAATATCAGAGCATGGGGACATGAATCGAGCTGCTCCAACCATGCTGGACTCTTCACTTAAAATAGCCTCATGGAATATCGCTGGCCTAAAGGGACGAATTGGCTCAGAAGACTGGACGGATTTCATAGACAACTATGATATCTTAATATTTCAAGAGAGTTGGGCCCCTGAACCGATATTTCGGGAAGGCTTTCTTAATTTTTTTAAACCAGCAATCAAGGGTACTAAGGGTAGAGCTTCCGGGGGCCTGGTAATCTGGGTTAAGCAGTCCATTAGTTATAGACCAGTGGAAATTTTGGTTAATAACCCCGATCTTCTGGGAATTAAGTTAATCAAGGAGAAACATCGGGAAATCATTGTTATTAATATATACGCTCGAGGACATCCCGGTGGGCAATGTCCGGTCATCTTAGAGGAGCTGGATTCTTACCTTGAACTTATTGGGAGGGATAAATTAATACTTATTGGGGGGGATCTAAACTGTCCTTTCGAACCCCTGTTAAGCGATGATGAGGATTAGGGGTCTGAGGAGGATGCTGTGTGGAATATCCCATCCCTGTCATTAAATAATATCAAAAAGGCCACTGAAGCGGCTCTGCATTGGGCAGGGCTGTGTTTGGAGTGGGGTCTGAGAGTGGCTAATGGTCGCACGATATCTGACAAGGCTGGTAAATCCACATTTGACAATGGGGTTAGCCAAAGTAGAATTGATTACATTCTGGTTAAAATAGAGTACTGGTCTCTCTTGGAAGACATGGCTGTCATTGACAGTCCCGCGAGTGATCATAACCCCTTGTCCTTAAGTATAAAGCTCCCTGGTGGACTTGTTAGATCCCCTGTAGCCTCGTGCATCACTGCCGAGGCTATCCTAACCAATGATAGAAGAAGGGTTAAATGGAGCAGGGTTGTGGAGGACCCCACCCTGCTTAACAGCATATCATTGGAAGTATCATCTACCTTGAATGCCACAGCGAACCTATCTCCGAACGAGGGTGTTATCCACCGGATTAGTGATTTGCACGAGCAGTGTTTTATTAAACTCAAGGCCCTCCTTACCTTACCACCTAAGCTAGGGAAACTAAAAACTCCCAGTTCTAGTAGGAAATGGTATAATAAAAAATGCAGGGAAGCTCATAGTGGGCTAATAAAAGCCATCAAGTCTAGGGTGACCACCGATATTAAAATGGCTCGCCAACGGTATAAAAAGGTCCAGTGGGAGGCAAAGAGGGAGTGGGACGAAGCCCACTGGACAAACTTGCTGGAGGCTTGCCTTTCGTCTAACCAGACTAAGTTTTGGGAAGTCGTGAAATGGGGAAGGAACCCCGACTCCCAAACCCCTGCAAATCATGTACCAGTAGAAGCATGGGTGGACTTTTATTCAACCCAGTTTAGGGACCCAGACTATAAACCTCTTGTTGACCCGGGGATCTGCGCGCCTTTGCCGCCCCCCCCCCCCCCCTGTCATCCCCTGGTGTTTACGAATGATGACTCCAAGACTGCACTTTGTTCGGTTCAAGCAGGAAAAGCCCCTGGGATGGATTGCATCCTGGCAGACTTACTTAAAATCGATCCCCACCTTTGGGTTCCCTACGTCACTCAGCTTGCAAATGCCATTGCTAAGGGGGCTAGGATCCCTGAGTCCTGGAAGGGGGCGGAAATTCTTCCTATATTTAAAAAGGGGGACCGCTCGGCTCCCGGAAACTACGGCCCCATCAGTCTCATTGACTCCCTCCAAAATTTTTTTGCCAGGATGGTCCTCGCCAGGGTTCAGGGGTGGATGGAGTCGGAGAGCATCCTTTCTCCGATGCAGGCTGGCTTTAGATCAGATACCAGCACCATTGACCAGGTCTTCAGATTTATTCTGATATACTGGAAGGTGGTGCTGTTGGGCGGCGGGTCTATCTACGCCGCCTTTGTGGACCTAAAGTCCGCCTTCGATCTGGTGCCCAGGGCAAAATTGTGGGCTGCTCTGGGCACCTTAGGAATGCCACAAGAACTCCTTGAACTCCTGGTAAGATTACACAAGGGCAATTTTGCTAGGGTGAGGTGGGGAGGTCAAGGGCAGGTGACGGATAGTTTCCCCGTAACACGGGATGTCCGCCAGGGGTGCGTTTTAGCACCTACCCTCTTTTTACTGTTTATTGACCAGGTGGTGAAGTTCTTTGCAGACACTCCTACTGATGCACCGACCCTGGGTGGGACTAAATTTCCCTTGCTCATCTTTGCAGATGACACTTTAATCCGATCAAAGACGCGTAAGGGCCTCCAAACGGCCCTAAACAGATTTGAGGATTTTTGTAAATTAAACGATCTGCAAATAAATGTGAGCAAGACTAAATTTATGGTTCTAACAAAAAATCGCCCCATAAAGAGTTGTGTAAGCATGAATGGTGTGGGTCTGGAACAGGTGGAGGTTATGACTTATTTAGGAGTAACTCTAGACTCTCGGCTACGTTGGAAGCCCCAGGTTGATGTTCTTTGCTTAAAATTTGCACGCCTCACAGGCTGTTTGATCCAGGAGCCAAAAATGTCTCTTACCAAAAGGGTAATACCAGCACTTAAGATCTATGACGCAAAAATTAGTTCAGCTATACTGTATGGGGCTGACCTGTGTTTTTTTTTGGACCTATCCCCTTTGGTAACAGTCCAAAACACATTTTTGCGTAATTTGGTAGGACTACCCCAATCCACCCCAATCAAACCTCTCTTGTTGGACATGGGTTGTAAGTCTATCAAAGAGATGGCACGATATCGGTTGGTTGCGTTGTGGAGACGGATTTGGATATCGCCGGATCTAAGTCTCTTTGCTACTGAACTTGCGGAAGTAAGATCTATCCTGGGTTCTAGCAACATCCCTTGGTTCCGTGAAGTGAAAAAAATCCTGGATGAAATGGGTCTTATCCAACTGTGGGATTCCCCGGGGAGTTCTGTTTTCCCTTCCAAGCAAGCCTTCAAGTCACTGTACTGGGCATCAGTTAGACATCAATCCGTTGTGCGATCCGATGGCGCTTCCCTTTCTGGCAGATTTCTGGTGCATAAAATAGATCCCTCTCTGGAGAATTACTGGGATGTTATCACTAAGAGTCTGGACAAAAAATTATACCACCAGTTTAGAGTAGGTTGTTTGCCAGTAAGGTCTTTTTCCCAAAAATGGGCTGGTAGTTCGAATGAGTACTGCCCCTGGTGTAACGATCAAAAAGAGAGTGTGGGCCACTTCTTCTTTGCTTGTCCCGCTTATCATGCCCCAAGGTAAAAATGGATTAGGCCCATCTTCCAACGGATGAACATCAGTAGATGCATAGAGGCATTGTGGGCCCTAAGAACTAACACCTCAGAATTGGTTGTAATTGGGGTAGCAAAGTACCTAGGGTGGGCTTGGGTTATTAGAGCCAGACACTCTTAATTATCCTGGTTTTTCAATTTTAACATTGGGTTTTACTCCACTTTATACTGCGTCTTTAAATACTGTTTAATTCTTTCTTAAATCGTGCATTGCTATGCACTAATATGGTGTTTTAAATAATTTGCATGTATGATTGATTGATCTTAATATCTTTTTATGCAATTGTATTTTATGATATAACAATCTAAATAAAGACGTATGAAACCTGAACCAGAATACATATGAGTCGGTTCTAATTCAATCTGTTCATCCTTTTCAAACTATAATTCGGATGGAGCCTAAAACAGGTAAACTGCCACCAACAGACTTGCAAAGAGGGCTGAAAGGAAGAGTGGTGTACTTACCTTTGGATTTTAAGAAAAATATTGAAACTATTGCTGAAGAGAAAGAGGAAAATGAGACAGTAGTCATTCTAGTAAATAGTGTACCAACAAAGAGTCGGAAAATATGGCAAGCAAGAATTTGTGGATGTTAATAAAGTTGAAAAGGCTACCTTGTATCTTATAGAGAACAATATTTATTACACAACTGTAAATGTGGATGAACAGGTAATAAGTTTAGAAGATGAATGTGAAATTTCAAGTGGTCAAAAAGAAAAAGTGGACAAGTCAAGGACTGAAGAGATTTATGAACATTACACAATATGTCCTTTGCATTCAAAAGAAGTAATAGGAAGCAGCATTGAGTTATTTCAAATGAAAAAAGCACAGGGAACTCCAATGAGTGTATGGGAGAAGAGCTTAGAAGCTCGTTGTTTTCCACAGCTGTTTCCTACTGGAGAAGGTGGACGATATGATGACCGACCTGTACGTATTCCAGCTTCAGAACATCGTTCAACGAGATTATATTCTGAAGATCCTGGATTTCGACAGTGCATTCCATACATATTTCACCTTTTGTTTGAAAATGACTTATCTTCTCTGTCGTATGCAGTGAACCACATATTTAAAACTGGAGTTCATCAATCACTTCTTTCTGCGAAAGAATTTATGAAGAAAGTTGAAAAAACAGATGAAAATTTAGAAGCACAGTTAATCAATTTGATGGCACGTCAACGTGGAACAAATGAGTATTGGTATCGTCGTCATGGAGAACTCAAGTGTATGTTACGGAACTTAAGTACACTAACATGGTTTGTCACACTTAGCTGTGCAGAGTATGCATGGGAAGATTTGCTCGAGTTTCTAAGAGAAGTGAATTCCAATATTAAAAATGTTGAAATAAAGACACCTGGTGAACTGTGTTCATTGGATCATGTAAATGTGTGCAGATATTTTAATCATAGGTTTCAAGCTATGATGTCTTTTATCTGCAATAAAAAGAATCCACCTCTTGGAGAAGTTATCGATTTCTTTTGGAGAAAGGAGTACCAAGCAAGAGGTGCACCTCATATACATATGGTACTATGGGTCAAGGATGCACCTAAATTTGGAAGTGATTCTGATGAAACAGTATTGTCTTTCATCGAACAGTATGTGACGTGAGATTCCGAGAGAAGGAGATAGAAGCTTGAAACAGCAAGTTTTACGTTTCCAAAGTCACCGTTGTGGAAAGTACTGCAGAAGAAAATACAAGTCTGAAGGCAAATTTTACAGCAAATGGCAGTTTGGTTTTCCACGTCCAGTCATTTGTAAAGGAAGAGGAAATTCTTTTTTTTCTTCTGTAATGCACACAGCTCGGAAATCTCCAAAGAATACCTACAACTTAAAAAGAACAGAAGTGTCAAAGTATATCAATGACTATAATCCAGTCATTTTAAAAATGTGGAATACGAAAATGAACATCCAGTATGTTGCAGATAACACAATTGCTGTTGCCCGTTATGTTACATCGTACACAACAAAATCAGAAAAAAGAGATGAAACAAATGTGGGAAGAAATTGCCCAAGAGAAAGCGTCAGCAAAAAATTGTACAGCTCTACTTTGAAAATGCTTTCCCACCGAGAAATTGGATCCTATGAATGTTCAGACCGCTTGTGCTCTTCAAGTTTATATTCAAAGTCTCGAAGAATCATTTGGGTAAGTTTAGGTCTTTAATACGACAAAACAGATCTGGTAACATCAAGGCACTCTTTTAAACCAATTACTTACATAGGATTACTAGTAGGGTAATGTAAAAAACTATTACGCCTTCCTTAGTAGTTCTTGTCATGAACTATCATTAAATCCCTGGTGCCATATAACTTAATATTTATTAATTCCCAAAAGGTGAAAACAACCAACCATGTGAAAAGTCACTCAACCAGCTTCTATGGGTGACCAAAAGAAAAAGTGTATTGGCCCGTTGAAAGTGGTGTCTGGTCGTTCCAGGTATACAGCCTTGTTTCCGATCCAAACCCGGAAGACTGTGGTACGCGTTGCCGGTTTAAATGGCGGCCACGTATCATTTTGCTTCGATCCTGGAACGAGTGACAGTGCAGACTAGGAACTCTTATGGTGAGAGTAGACTATTGTGAACATTGTCGGCATTAAGGTAATGGCGAGCGTATATTTTTTATAAAGGACTTCATGAAACGCATTGAAACTCGTATATATTGCCAGATAATAAGACGGCGATAAGGTGGTATTGCGAAGGGGTAAGCAGTATAGTGAATACTGCTAACTTTGTAGGTGCTTTTTATGAGAACGAGTATTGCATAGCCCGTTTGATTCATGGTTGATATAGGTAGATGATTTTTAGTACAATACGTGAATCCACTCATTTGATGTATTTGTTTCTCCAGATAAAGGTGCAAGCAACGGATGTGCTTATAGTAGGGATAAGAAGTGTAACTAGCACGGATTCCCTGAACTAATTGAGAGCTGGTATGCAGGCCCGTGGCTCTCATTAGGTAATTGACATGGAGGGCCTTTTGGTCGGTGTTTCTATGCCAGATCATTTGTCTCTGAGGTTTGAAGTGGGGTGTAGGTGTTGTCTCTCATGAACTTACCAGCCATGTGTCTTTTTATGTCTTTTGCATATTTGCAGTCACTCTTTCCTCAAATAGAAAAAGTCCAGGGAAGTGAATGCAGACCCTTGATGCCCGGATGAATTTGCCGCAAATTTGATAAGGCAATGAAACATGTTGGCCATTCCTGAATGTGGTTACATGACATGACCGTGTTTTTAACCTTGGGATGACTCACGAAATGGAATAAAGAAATTGGAATTATATACGTGAGCCAGACCTAATTTTATTTAAGACTTCACAGGTCTTTTTTCCCCCTTTTTTTGGTTTTGGGCGGCTTACAAATCTCTTAACCTTTTTTGCACTTTCCTTAATGGGACACATAATTATTTTCATGAGAAAGATATCGATGATGATAAAACCGTGAGTAAACTGGTGAGAACCTGCCAGCAGCTCCTCTGGTATTGCGCACGTGAGATACTTTCTCATTTCTCCACACTTTTTCTTTTGGTCAGCCATAGAAGCTGGTTGAGTGACTTTTCACATGGTTGGTTGTTTTCACCTTTTGGGAATTAATAAATATTGTTATATGGCACCAGGGATTTAATGATAGTTCATGACAAGAACTACTAAGGAAGGCGTAATAGTTTTTTACATTACCCTACTAGTAATCCTATGTAAGTAATTGGTTTAAAAGAGTGCCTTGATGTTACCAGGTCTGTTTTGTCGTATTAGATTGATTGGAGGGTGGCCTGGTATATATTTTCCCTCTTTAACTCCCAATTTGAATATAAGCGTTGTACGGCGGCTCAGCCGTGAGAGTTTTTGAACCATATGGAGTTTTTTATATATAAAAAAATGATTCATGAGAGACTCAATGCCTCCCATCTTCTGGATTAGAGACTGGCGGAGTTTTTATTTAGATTTCCAGTGTGCTTCACCTTTTTTCTGTTGAAGCAGTGGATTGTTAACCTTAGAGTTTTTTTGAGATGGATAGGAACTGTTTAGCTTTTACGGATGATCAGATCGCTGCGATTCTCTCTGGTCCCTCACTCTTTCCTGACTCTGGTCTCTCCAATACTGGTTCCGTAAGAGAAGAATGGTAGAAATTGAGCTTTATTAAAAAAGAAGCAAGTGAGAGTGGTATTACATGGGGCATTAATGACTGAATATTATCGAGCTGGTGCAGCCCCTTCAAGTCTCTTGGTGAGGATCGAACCTAGGATCTTTTTGGAGGATAAGCAGTTTAGAATTGATTGGAGTTTCATTGCGAATAAATGCACAAGAGACTGGTTGATTTTAATCATTCAGACCGCAAAAAGACTGAGTGAGGAACTTCTAAAAGAGATTCTGGAATTAGAAGAGAGTATAAAAGCAGACTCTAGCATTATAGACGCAGAAGAGCAGCTCCAGAGGATACAAGAAGACCTGAATGAATACAAGAACTATATGGTTAATCAAAAAATCAAAGGGTTAAGGAGAAATTTAGAAAGATATTCACATGAGTGGGCGTTCCCTTATACTGAAGATAAATACTACCAGCAAGGCAGCGAACAGGTACCACAGAATAGGTATCAGAGGGGAGGTCGAGTACAAGCTAGACGTACCCCCCAAAACTGGACGTTTGACAACACTTCCAGTGAGGAGGAAGAGGGGGCACAGGCATCTGAACAAGGGAGGGTAAGATTCAATCCTCAGGTGCAGTCAAATCAGGACTTGGGAGGTTTACTACGTTCTTTTTTAGTCCAAACCCAAAGAGGAAACAGAGGGGGAGGTTCGAGGGGCCGAGGTCGAGCGCGTCAGAATGAGCCACAGACATGGCAATCGTTCTCCCCCCATGTAACCAGGAGCAGGGGCAGGATGCTGACGTAAATAACATTGTAGTCAACTTATCAGATTACCAGTTAACGGAAGAAGAACTGAGAGTGCTCAACAAGGGATTGGGATACGTTCCTATTCCTTGTCATGACTCATTTAAATGCAGAATGGAGTTGCAAGAGGCAATGAGAGAAATCAAAATCAAAAAGTTCTTTGCTCATAAAGATTCTGATCCCCCTTCAGTTTTTTCAACTAACCTTCAACGGCCCTCACACTTTTGTCCCCCGAATCATGCAGTGGGCCCAGAAGTTGTTGTTTTTGAGAGGAAGTTTTTGGATGAGATTAAGTTACTTGAGGAAACGCAGCAGAAAACATTTAGTAATATGAGTAAGGATGACTGGCATGCGATGAAATCTCTACAAGAAAATACCTCTCTCACAATAAAATCAGCTGACAAGGGTGGGGCCGTAGTCCTTATGAACACCATGGACTATGAGAGGGAGGTTTTGAGGTTACTAGATGATAAAAAGAACTATCAACCCTTAGTCAGAGATCCCACGATTGTGCTCTTAGGGATCATTACAACTATGGTAGGACAATCCAGAGAGAAGAACTGGATTACAAGCAAGGAGGCTGAGTTTCTAGTTAATACAAAACCTAGAACTCCAGCATTTTACATCTTGCCGAAAATTCATAAGACACAACGCCCTCCACCAGGGCGCCCCATAGTTTCGGCGATTTCCTCGGTGCTTGAACCGTTATCCCAGTTTGCTGATTTTTTTTCTCAGAGAGTCAGTACTTAAACAGTTGTCTTATGTTCAAGACACCACGTATATCTTGAATATTATTCAAGATTTGGATTTTGATGCGTCACAACAGATACTTGTGACTATTGATATTGAATCCTTGTACACGAGTATCCCCCAAGACGCTACGCTGGTGGCAGCAGCACGCGATCTTGGGGGACAGGATTGGTTTTATGACACACCCCAATCCTTTGTGATGCAGTGCATTGAGATTGCATTAACTCGCAATTATTTTTCCTACAAGAATGACTTCTTCTTACAAATATCCGGTACTTCAATGGGTGCTACTTTTGCACCGAGTCTGGCCTGCATTTATGTAGGCCAGTTTGAAGAACATCATTTACACCATCCATCAAATCCCTTCCAGAGGCATATCAGTCTCTGGAAGCGGTATATTGATGATATCCTTTGTATATGGACAGGAACCCAGAGTCATCTTTGTGAATTCTTGGAATGGTTAAATAACTGTGATGATTGTTTAAAATTCACGTGGAGTATGAGTACCGAAATGGTGACTTATTTGGATTTGGACATCAGGGTTACTGATAACAGGATAAGTTCTAGTGTTCATCAGAAACCCACAAACAAAAATTCACTATTACACTATCAATCGTTTCATCCCAGAGCATTGAGGGATAATCTCCCTGTAGGACAGTTTCTGCGTTATCGTAGGAACTGTTCTTCGACTGCTGACGTTCTGCAATAGTCTGAGAGCCTTACTGAGAAATTGGTCCATCGGGCGTATCCGAGAAAAATTGTCAATAGAGCTCGAAAGAGAGCTCACAATACCCCTCGGGAGGGTTTACTGGAAGGGAATACAAAAGAGGGAGATGACTGTTTACCCATAGTGTTGACTTTTGATCCTCTGGCAACGAAAATCCGCCAGGCTTTTAGGAAGCATTGGTCCCTGCTCTCTACTAATGAGTATCAAATGCCTGCACCCCGTTTTGCGTTTAAAAGAGCACAGAACCTCAAAGACATGCTTGTCCATACGAGGCCCTCATTACAAGTAATAAATACCTCCATTCCGTCCGGGCACTACCCATGTGGTGGATGCTCAGTATGTGAACGTACTGAGAAGACAACAAGTGTCCAGTTGCAAAATGGACGAACTTGGTACTTGAACAAGTTCAGTAATTGCAACTCGACCAATATTATTTACAGATTAACTTGTCCGTGTGGGCTTCATTACATCGGCCTCACAACATGAAAAATTAAAGTGAGGATACAAGAGCATCTCAGAACCATCAAGAATGGGAAACTGACTACGAGGTTGGTACAACACTATAAAGATAGCCAACATAATTACAAGGCAGTGAGATGGGTGGTGCTGGAAAAAGTGTTGGGTGATACGAATCAGATTGAGAGAACACTCGCATTGAAAGAGGCACGTTGGATTTACTCAGAAAAAGCGGATCAAATTGGTCTAAATGATCAAATTGAATGGAATAAGATCTCTAGGTAAAGAATGAGAGTTTGTTACAATGCTCTTTTTCATGTGTTGATCTTCCTATTCACATTAAGACAGCTAAGTGTATTCAGGCTGTTCTTACTTTATTCTTATTTCCCTTTTTTATGCATTTTTAAGGCATGACATCCTTGAGAAATTATTTTCATCTTTTTGTGGAATGGAAAAAGTAATTTGTAATAAAAATGTAATTTTTCAGGCCGTTTTTTGTTTTGAGTCTGACAATACGCCTTTTACAACGCATTTATACTGTGTCCTCTAAATTGAACAGACCTGTCTGAAATGAATGGTGATGTCTGATTGGAGGTTTTTTCATGAACATTCTATATATGGCAGTACGAGTGCATTCTAGATTCAACATGTTGAGTAACCTTATCAATGATGGATATAAGATTTGCCATTCCAAGATGGCCGCCGCATTGGCCCGTTGAAAGGGGTGTCTGGTCGTTCCAGGTATACAGCCTTGTTTCCGATCCAAACCCGGAAGACTGTGGTACGCGTTGCCGGTTTAAATGGCGGCCGCGTATCATTTTGCTTCGATCCTGGAACGAGTGACAGTGCAGACTAGGAACTCTTACGGTGAGAGTAGACTATTGTGAACATTGTCGGCATTAAGGTAATGGCGAGCGTATATTTTTTATAAAGGACTTCATGAAACGCATTGAAACTCGTATATATTGCCAGATAATAAGACGGCGATAAGGTGGTATTGCGAAGGGGTAGGCAGTATAGTGAATACTGCTAACTTTGTAGGTGCTTTTTATGAGAACGAGTATTACATAGCCCGTTTGATTCATGGTTGATATAGGTAGATGATTTTTAGTACAATACGTGAATCCACTCATTTGATGTATTTGTTTCTCCAGATAAAGGTGCAAGCAACGGATGTGCTTATAATAGGGATAAGAAGTGTAACTAGCACTGATTCCCTGAACTAATTGAGAGCTGGTATGCGGGCCCATGGCTCTCATTAGGTAATTGACATCGACGGCCTTTTGGTCGGTGTTTGTATGCCAGATCATTTGTCTCTGAGGTTTGAAGTGGGGTGTAGGTGTTGTCTCTCATGAACTTACCAGCCATGTGTCTTTTTATGTCTTTTGCATATTTGCAGTCACTCTTTGCTCAAATAGAAAAAGTCCAGGGAAGTGAATGCAGACCCTTGATGCCCTGATGAATTTGCCGCAAATTTGATAAGGCAATGAAACATGTTGGCCATTCCTGAATGTGGTTACATGACATGACCGTGTTTTTAACCTTGGGATGACTCATGAAATGGAATAAAGAAATTGGAATTATATACGTGAGCCAGACCTAATTGTATTTAAGACTTCACGGGTCTATTTTCCCCTTTTTTTTGGTTTTGGGCTGCTTACAAATCTCTTAACCTTTTTTTCACTTTCCTTAATGGGACACATAATTATTTTCATGAGAAAGATATCGATGATGATAAAACCGTGAGCAAACTGGTGAGAGCCTGCCAGCAGCTCCTCTGGTGTTGCGCACGTGAGATACTTTCTCATTTCTCCACACTTTTTCTTTTGGTCACCCATAGAAGCTGGTTGAGTGACTTTTCACATGGTTGGTTGTTTTCACCTTTTGGGAATTAATAAATATTAAGTTATATGGCACCAGGGATTTAATGATAGTTCATGACAAGAACTACTAAGGAAGGCGTAATAGTTTTTTACATTACCCTACTAGTAATCCTATGTAAGTAATTGGTTTAAAAGAGTGCCTTGATGTTACCAGGTCTGTTTTGTCGTATTACAGATTGATTGGAGGGTGGCCTGGTATATATTTTCCCTCTTTAACTCCCAATTTGAATATAAGTTTGGCTCTTGCCTGCTCACGGAATAGAGTGTTGAAATCATTAGAAGAAATTGAAAACTTAGCAGCAAATGAACCAGACAGTACAGACATTCATAAAACTAATATGTTGGACACATACTATCCGAAAAAGGAGTCGACATCTGGAACAGCTATGTCTGTATGAAGTACTTCAACATTACAGCTTCAAAAGAAATGTTAAAAAGAATTTAAAAGAAGGAAAATATGCAGTAGTTGGATGTCATGGTTGTTTAGTAAAACCTGCAAAGGGTAATCTTAAAAACCACAAGAGACTCAGTTGTGAAACTCCAGATAAGCGAGAATTTTACTATTTAGCACTTCTTCAACTCTTTAAACCATGGCGTAGCGAATGTGAATTACTTGCAGACTTTGACTGCTACGAAGATTCTTTTAATGCATGTAAAGATAGCATTGCATGTACAATTTTCCCTACATATTTAAAAATGTTGAATGATGAAGTTGAACAGGAAAAGACTATTACAGCTGAAATAGCTGATTGACCACTACTTTGACTATCTTGAGAATTTTCAATGTAGTCAAGATCCTCTTGGACAATCAATACTGGAAAATGAAGCAGCGATTGCTATGCATGAAGTCGAAATTGCTATGCAACAAGCACACGAGGAGAATATTACATTGGAAAAGTTATAAGAACAACTAAATGTTGAACAGAAAGAAATATATGTACAAGTGAGAGAACAGATAGAACATGGTTTGTTGCATGAAAAAAGAATATGTGTGCATCTTTTAAACCTCTTGTGATGTACATCAGTGGTCAAGCTGGGACAGGTAAAAGTTTTTTAATTAAAGTTTTGACCAGTTATCTTAAAAAAACTACTGGTTCACATTTATGTTCTGTGGTAACAGCTCCAACTGGATTAGCTGCACACTATGTTAAAGGAGTTACTTTGCATAGATTACTGATGTTACCAGTTGAGCATTATAGTAAATTACAATATCAGAAGTTGTCTGGAGAAGCTTCTCATGAAGTGTCAAGAGTGTTGAAGAAAATGAAACTATTAATTATTGATGAGGTGAGCATGGTCTCAAACTTAATGCTTGCTTTTGTACACTTAAAATTGCAGCAGGTATTAAAAACAGATTATGATGTTCTCTTTGAAGGAAAACATTTAATTGTATTTGGAGTTCTGCTACAACTAACACCTGTAAAAGGAGAACCAGTGTTTAAAACTCTTCTACATAAAGACACAACGAAATCTCTGGGAAGTATTGGAAATGTGAATCTGTGGTTACATTTTGAATATAAAGAACTCACTCAGAATATGCGACAAGCAAGAGATAAAGATTATGAACATATTCTAAAAGATGTAAGAATTGGTGTTCTTAGCAAACATGGTATAGAAGCTTTTCAAAGTCGTTTACTAAAGAACTTGTTTACAAATAAACACACCAGCAGAAGTAATGTACAAGAAAATGAAAGAAAAAAGTCTATAGTTTGCTTAAGGCCTACAGTGGAAGAGTGTTCTACATTTAATAGAGAGCTTATGAATTTGGAAAATGAAGAAATAGTTCACATTGAAGCTATTGAAAAAATCGAGCATCAAGGAATAACGATTCTTTCAGAAAACTACAGACTAAATTGGATTCTTTGGAAAAGTCTGTATCAAAAACTGCTGGCTTAGAATTTTTTTTAGATGTATGTTTAAACTGTCGGGTAATTTTGAGGCGTAATCTGAATGTAGAAGAAGGTTTAGTGAATGGAGCGATGGGGAAAGTTGTTGATTTTGTGAAATATCAAAATAGAAATGGAATTGAATTCTTGAAAGTTAAATTTGATCAGATTAGAGGTAAGACAGATTGCGCGTTGTGCTGTACGTTTTTTGCTTGTAAAAGACTTGTATGTTCGTAGAAAACAGTTTCCCTTCTGTTTAGCATATGCAATAACTATTCATAAATCTCAAGGTTTAAGTGTAGATAATGCTTTGATAAATGTAGGAAGAACTGTGTGTTTAAAGAGGGAATGGTATATGTTGCATTATCTCGAGTTAGAACGTTGTCTGGTTTGTATTTAATTGATTTTGATGAGAACAAGGTTAGTACTGATGTTAATTGTGTAAGAGAATATAATCGTTTGAGAAGGCTTTATGCTCCAAGTTTAGGTGAATATCCTATTTATGAGAAACGTGTTGTGTGTTCAAAACGCAAACATGGTGAAGAATCAACTATGGTTGGAAAGCAGAAACAAAATCAAGAGAAAAGAAAAGATGTAAAGAAGCAGAAAATACAAACAAGTGATGATGTTGTCGGATTCCAATTAGAAAATGCTTCTGGTGTCAACTGCTATGGTAATGTTATTCTAAATGTTATATTTTATCTTGAAGATGTTTATGGTGAAATTATGCAAAGTCGGGAAAAAAGATTTTTAGGCACTTTATACTTTATTTCAAGAATTGAGAACTGATAGAAGTAAGATCCATTCTGCTTCTGGTATTCGCCAACTGTTGGATACATGTACTGGATCTTCAACGTTCAGTGCTAATATACAACAAGATGCACAAGAATTTCTGATGGTTATGCTTGGAGTACTAGAAGATGAAGGAATTCAGATTGAGAGTTTATTTGGACTCAGTTACAAATGGGAACATAAATGTGAACAGTGTTCGTTAATTTCAAGCACTGTAGTTGACAGAGAACGATTTCTATATTTGACCATACCTGACTTCAAATCTGTACCATTTTCCAAATTACTAAAAGAAGCAGATCTCGTTGTAAATCAACAATGCTATCTACATTATGCCTACAAAGATATGGAAAATATTTGATTATAATGCTACAGCGCTGTAGACCAAATGGAAGAAAAGTGGAAACCAAAATAATTTTTTTTGTTGCTAGTCAAGTATCTATTTCAGGAAGAACTTTTGCAACAGTTGCTATTTTTTTCCATGCTGGAAGTACTACCACAAGTGGACATTATACCGTTTATTTAAAGTGTAATAATGGTTGGAGTCACTGCAACGATACACACTTGGAAATGAAACCGAGATTGCCTTATGAATTACCCAACTCATACTTGATATTTCTGAAACAAACATTTTAGATACACCATTCGGCTTTGTGGGAAGGTGTAAAGATACTTTAAGGAATTCATACTGGATGCTTTCAAAGCAAAATGTTTGATAAATTATTTGGTGTATTGAGAAAATGTTCACAGAAACTACGAAGTAAAGATAAGATTTGAAGATTGGAAATAGTATTAGATGTGTTATTTGTGTTGATTTTGTATTATATTTGTGAGAATCAGGGATTTGTTTTTTTTAACAATCTAGTTGATTGTTTTTTTCCCCCTGCTGTTTATGATGAAACTACTCTGACATCACTGTGAATAGTGAAGTTAAGTAGTAGCTGATGACAGCAAAAAAAGGGAGAAAAAGTGTTTCCTGAATGTTAAATTATTTTGTATTATTTAAAAATTCAATGTTATTTGTGAAATATATTACATTACATAGTAGTTTTGCAGTTTATTTTATGTAGTTGAAAAGTTAGAAAAAACAGTAGTAATGACAAATAGCACAATACTAGTTTCAGGGACGTTATAGCTAGAAATTAGCATTTAAAAAAACCTTAGAAATTCACTGAAAAAACCATAGGTTTCAGAGACGTTATAGTTAGTTGGACATTTGACTCATATAAAACCAGAGAAATTCGCCTGTTCTAGTTAGTTGAGCTAACTATAACTCGCGCGCTCGCAATGTACTGCTGATGACGTCACATATTACATCACTCATGACATGGTCAGTGACATCACTCATGACATCTCAAATGACATCACTGATGACATCATCCATGTGATAGTGTTACACACCTCTTTACACTCTAACCTTTAATACACCCACTCTAAAATACAGACTACCATTTTCGAAACCATAGACATACCAATACCAGATACTAGATACCCATCCACTGATTCCTATCTATATATTGTGAGCCGGACATACACTGATCTAGTCACTCATACATGCTGTCACTCATCATTACATCAGTATAATATCCACTCATACACCTATACATACATTCACACAGTGCTACTGATCCATAGAGTTACTCACACATCTACTCACACATCTACTCAGTCATGCCAAAAATCAATCACACACCCATGTACTCACCTATGCAGATATATACACACCACAGGACTTATTAATACACACACCACTTCCTTATTTATATAGATACTATCACATACTTACTCTCTTATACAATCACTAATACAAGTACACATTCGTGTATGTAGACACTCTAGCAATCACGCTCTCACATATAGTCAATTATACACCCCTACACTCACATATACTGTCTAAAAACATATATAGTTACTCACATATATACAACTGAGACATCAGTTCACTAATCAATACACCTGTACACACAGTTAGCTACCCATACAGCCCTTCCGAGATGCAGTTTTGAATGTATAGAACCAGTGAAACAGCTATTCAGACATGTATGCACAGAGTCAGACACCTCCCACCCACTCAAATACACTCAGACACCCATACAGATACTCATACAAACAATAAATAACCCATATAGACACTGATGTAGCTACTCTCCTACCCATGCACCTGTTTACGCACCAACTGAGAGACTAATCGAGACATTCACACAGTTTAGTCACTAATCCATGCTTTCAGTAACATTTGTTCAATCAGTGACTTATAGAGTCAGTAATGCATCTACTAAATAATCCATTCAGGCACTTATACATCGACTCATTCTTCAATAGACCTTGGCATAGATATATAAGAAAAATATTTACAGTTTACAGAAAAACACATTCACTGCATGATGTCATCAGTGATGTCATTTGAGATGTCATCAGTGATGTCATGAGTGATGTCACTGACCATGTCATGATTGATGTAATATGTGACGTCATCCGCAGTGCATTGCGAGCGCGCGAGTTATAGTTAGCTCAACTAACTATAACGGGCAAATTTCTCTGGTTTTATATGAGTCAAATGTCCAACTAACTATAACGTCTCTGAAACCTATGGTTTTTTCAGTGAATTACTAAGGTTTTTTAAATGCTAATTTCTAACTATAACGTCCCTGAAACCTATGGTTTTTTCAGTGAATATATATACATATATATGTGCTACGGAGTGGAAACAATCCCTGAGTGTTGTTGCACTTACCTGCTGTGCATCCTGATCCTTGGGGCAGCCTTCCCTGTTGACGCCTGAATCTCCCTCCCGCCGTCGCCGGACGAACGCGACCGCTGTGTGGGGGGAGACGCTTGGGAAACTACATCTCCCATGATCCTTGGCACCCCGGAAGTGCCGCATTTTCGCGCCCGAAGGCGCTACAAAACTGACGCTGCCCTCCGCCTCGCGGGACGCGCGCGGGCGGCGCCGGGCTAAGCCCGGGCAAAGGGCGGGCCCTCTGTGGCCCTCAGTGGACGGAAGAGGCCGGGCTGGGCCATCCCCCTTGAGTCTACATACGAAACAGGTAACTACTTCAAGCATGGGTAAACGTACTACGAAAACTACATGCACTGTTACTACCGCCCCTGTTGATTCGCCCACATCAATAGATGCATTGTTGGCCAATGCTCTCACTATGGTTACAAATGAGATTGCTGACACTGAACGTAGAATGTCTTTTGGATTCCCCACCACTACTACTACTGTGCCATGTTCACAATCACCTAAGGCTTTATCTAATCCGGACCTCCCCCTCTCCCCCATAGTAACAGTCGTTAAAACAAATAGCAACGTGGACACTCTAAGTATGACCACTGGAAAATCAAGTTTGCGGACTATTGTTGTAACAGACTGTCAAGCGGAGCCAGCACCAGACAAAATGCCACGCTCCAACAAACCTGTAAGAGAGAAACGTAAGAGAGGCCCAGTGAAAAGTATAGTAAATAAAAGGAAACAATTAGGTCGATGCAGAAATCAACCAACACCACAGAGTTTGTGGAACAAAGATAAAGCCAAAGATTGTGAAATAGTAACATCAAGTGCCAATGAGGACTCACTACTCTCGTCATTTCCATTGGATGAAGGACCCGAGAGACCTACTACTCTCACACAAAGATTAGAGTCACCAACCGCGGACAAAAGTATTTGTAGAGTCTCTATGTCATCCAAGGAGAGTAGCGTCAATACAGTCAGTACCCAGACTGAGGTCACCGATCAAAACTTTTTACTCAAATCCAATGGCAACTTGATAGAAACGATTGTTGATACTATTTTTAAACAAGTCGAAATTCAAATAGTCAAACAATTTAATACTGTTTTTAAGAGACTGGACAAAATCGAAAACCTTGTTAAAAAAGAGGAAATAAAAAGGAAAGGATCTATTAACTTAGACGTTGTTAGAGGTGATAAAATTATGAGTAAATTAGAAACTTTATGCAAGGATCTGAGGGAGGGGTATCAGAATGTCGCCACTGATTTCAGCCGTGTAAATATGCAGGGTCTTACTGTTGATAAAATTGTGTCATCTAACAGTACCTCTGCTAACATTTTACCTACATTGTCCACGGGTCCTGATCATGACCCCCCTGGTCTAGAAGGAACAATAACTGGTACCTCTATCCCGGATGCCAAGACCCCGCTAGTCCCCCGAACAGATAGGATAGGTATTACTCCGGAGGATACAAGGGCTGGCGGAGGCCCATTAGTAAGAAACAGACCTGCTAATAATTTAGGGCAGTTCCTCAACCTACCCCCAGAATCTTGCCCGTATGTTTTAGTGTTAGCTGGCGTACCTGCTCTGAAAGAAGGTCAAAGTGAGTCATGGGTACAACTACATAATAAATGCATTAATTGGCTGACAAAACATAGAGGGGCAAGATGGAACATATCAAATGAAATTATACTAACTCGTAGGGTAAGCTGGGTGGGGCCACAACAGAAAAATATTAGCGGGGATTGTATAGTCATTAACTTTAGACATCCGAACTTTGTGAAATATTTCATGGACACACGTAACACCTATGCCAGTACATCCACTACAATAAGCCTCCACCCTTTGGGGTATTCTTATAGGCCCCCCCAGAGACCAACTCAGACAGCCTCTTACACCGTCCCTATAGCTAATAGATTCTCCGCCTTATCGGACTTAGAAAGTTTAGACTGACAACCATCAACATTTCCCACCACGGTGGATAAGGTTGCTAGCACAGTCCCATTGGATACGGTCAACTCTATACGCACCAATAAATCTTGTCCAGATAGATTAGTCCTACCACATGTAGCTTGTTCAGACTGTCCCACTATTCCTACTCCCTCTACCATTAGTCCATCAACTGACACCCTAAGTGTCATTAGTTGGAATATTGCAGGGCTCCCAGGTAAGATGAAAATCAAAGAATGGGTTACCTGGATAAGTAACTTTGATGTGGTAATGTTACAGGAAACATGGTGTACATCTACCCAATTGTTGGAGGGTTTCTTTTGCCACAATCTTATTGTACCGACCCCTGCCTTGGGACGTCCAAGTGGCGGTCTATCTATCTGGGCAAAAATTTCTAAGGATACGAAAATTGAACCTCTAAATGTGGTTAGTAAAAATCTGGTAGCCGTTAAATATGCTGCAAGGGTAAAGATTTGTTTTATAAATTTTTATAATAATGATTTTGTCAACCATCCTAACCCCACCTTTTTAGAACTGTTTAAGTTTATCGATGATGTTGTGGATGGTGAAAAATATGGTTTATTCGATGGTATTTGTGTTGGCGGAGACTTTAATGCTCATATTTATACTACATCTCCGCCCTGTAGACGAGGCTCGGAATTATTGGATCTTTTACAATGTAGAGATCTAGATGATGTCATGGGCCATTTTGGAATTGATGAGGGAAAGGTACCGGCCCCCACGTATATTGGTCGTGGTTCTTCAACCACGATTGATTATATGTTTACCTCTCCCCCCCTTAGTGAAGTGTTAATTAAATCTAAGGTTGTCAGTAGCCCATACAGTGACCATCTACCATTAGTAATTCATCTTAAATCTATTAAAAAGCCTGTAGGTCTTTGTGAGGTCGGAGCTCAAAATATTAATGTATCGTCTGATAGACTAAGAATCATCTGGAGAGGGATTAATAACCGAGAGATCTTGACCAATGTAATTAAGAATAATCCCCTGTTGATTTCCAACTGTTTAACACTTGGTGGACCTGATATTACTAGATCCTTTTGTGATCTATGTGCAGCAATAAAAAGGGCTATTTCCAGACCGGTATTAGAACATAATACAAACACTCAAAGATGGTTTGATACCAATTGCTCCAGGGCTAATAGAGAACTTAGGAAAGCTCTTGAAGCTAAACCCCGAGATATTTCCCTTGTCAGTTCACTACGTTTTAAATATAAACAGGTTTTAAAAACAAGAACTGAAGAGCTCCTAATAAGCCATTGGGATAATCTCACCAAAACTACCGCCCTAAAAGACACCACCGGCTTCTGGAAAGAAGTAAAAAGTTTGAGAGCCCTGGGCTGCAATATCACCCCGATAAATTGTAATATCACAGGTGATTCATGGGTCAGCCATTTTTCTAAGCTCTATGCCACAGCTGGGAATTCTGCTGAGGACACTTTCCTAGATGATACTGTAGTCATTACACTAGAGGAGGTGGAGGAAGCCATCGCAAATAGTGCTGGCAACAAGGCCCCTGGCCCGGATGGTCTGTCCATCGACCAGATAAAATCAAATACATGGTTTTGGGCCCCCCTACTTTGTAATCTCTTTAATAATTTAGGTAAGGAATCTATCCCTCCCACATGGTCTTGCAGTACCATTGTGCCTATTTTTAAAAAGGGAAATAGGATGGACCCGGGGTGTTATCGTCCAATATCTTTGATCGACAACACCCTGAAGGTCCTTGGCAGGGTCTTGTTTGACAAAATAAGCACTTGGGCAGACGATAACTCCATCATCCACCGTTGCCAGCTCGGCTTCCGGAGCAAGCTTGGGACGGTGGAACAATGTCTAAACCTTAACCTCATAATGGCCAAATACACGAAAGCTAAACGATCTCCTCTGTACTTTGGCTTTATGGACCTAAGCTCAGCGTTTGATTTCGTTAATCGCTCTCGCTTGTGGTCCATTCTTTTAAATTATGGTTTGGATGAACCCCTAGTTCACTTTCTGGCTAATCTTCATCGCAACTTGAAAGCCCGAGTTCGTTTAAATAATGATGGTGAGGTCTCAAATGAGATTTTAATTAGCAAGGGGGTAAGACAGGGCTGTGTCTTGGCCCCCTTGCTTTTTATCTTATACATCAATGAATTAACTAATTCCCTGTGCAATTTGACAAAGGACGTTCCAATTATCAATAAGAAACCTATCCCGGCGTTACTCTACGCTGATGATGCGGTCCTTATGGGCCGCACTCCGAATGCTCTACGTATTTTAATAACGGGATTCGTTAATTATATGTCCGATCTTGGGCTGTGCACTAATTTTAACAAATCGTTTATCATGACTTGCGGCCCTAAAAATTATAAAATCCCAAAGATTGTGATAGGTCCAAACATTCTAAAAAGCACATGCACTTTCCCCTATCTGGGCCTCTTATTCTCTAATAGTGGTGCATGGCAACCACACGTGGCGATGGGGAGAAACAAACTCTCAAAATCAATTAATTCTATCACCTCCCTACGCCAACCGCGTCAGGCTGATGTGGTTCTTAGCCTATTACAAATTTATCGAACCCAATGTCTCCCAACTGGCACATATGGTGCAGAAGTTTGGGGGTTCTCAAACTGTAAACCAATACAGAGCGAAGAGAACAGATTTTGTCGAAAAATCCTGGGGGGAGTTATTAGCGCACCGACTTTTGTTTGTCACAATGAATTAAAATTAAAATATGTTGAGGATTTTATTAGAGCAAGACCTGCATTATTTTGGCTAAGGATATGGCAAAATTCGGCAGCCTCATTGACTCGTGAGATTATTTTAGACTGTCTGAAAAGTGATAATGTAGCCCTAATCCCATGGATTAATGCGGTAGAGAGCAGCCTTAAGAGCGTCAATTACGGACACTTGTTCACATATCCAGATAGGATTGACGCCTCTCATAAAAATTTGGTGAGAAGAGCACTCTATCAGCATTTCCAGAATGAAAGGGAAAGAGCAGTTTTTGTGAAACAATCCACAGTCGACTATTTATCAATCCAGGAATCTCATATTGAATCCCCGATGTCCCCCCAGCCTTACTTATGTAAAAAACTGGGTAGATGGACCAGATGTTTATTATTTAGATTCAGGGACAGGAGCATTATAAATCTCATCTGCTTTCCACTGGGTTATACTAAAAATTTGGAAAAACTATATTGTCCTTGTGACCACGGTGGAACCCAGAGTATGCTCCATTTTATCTTCGGTTGTGGATTTTATATGAAATTCACAAAACATTATCTAATACCATATTGTAAGAAATATGATTTGCTTAGCCACAACCTTGCCTATAGACACTTTTTAATGCTAGGATCTGATGAATTAATTTTTAGAGTTAGTAGCTTCCTTAAAGCAATTGTATGCTCACGCAGGTCGTTGAAAATTGATTAGCTTTGTTAAACATTCATTTTGCACTTTAAAACATGTCTTGATGGAATTTAACATATTATTCAGTTGCATTATGCACAGCCCAGTTAGTAGGTTCCTGTATTTTCATTGCTGTCTTTTTATAAATTATATTTTTATATGTAATGTCTGACGGCCCAAAATTGTAGTTTGATGTGTATTTTAAAATGTCTGATTATGTGCTTTTATGGATGGTTTGTGAAATCCGAATAAAGTCTATTTGAATTTGAATTTTTTGACATATATATGTGTATATATATATATATGTGTGTGTGTGTGTATATATATATATATATATATATATATATATATATATATACACACATAACTTAAATATACTTACATTGAATGGTAAAGGCATACAACCTAATAAGCATGAATAAGGCCATGAGGCAAATATGACCATTGAGCTTTTTACTGCAGGTACCATTGCCAGCAGCCTACAACTTGTACTATTTTATATAGGTTTCATAATCTAATTCCAGCATATCGCTATGTGTCTCCGAGTCTATACCAGTCCCAGCAGCGCAAATATCTATATCATTTTCCTTCCTGTCTTTGGGAGCGGCAAAAGCCTGATCAGAAAATGGCGCACTGTCCTTTCCAACTTGTTGTCTGTGATCTCTTTGTGTGTCCGCACCACTGAAAACCAGTAAGCCTCCAACCATTGGCAGCTCCATGTTATATGGAGAAAATAGGCCAGGGATCCATTACATCTAGGACAGTATCTGGGAAAATCCTATGCAATTGCTGTGATGTGAGGTACGCTCGCCTGTAGGGGATGCTACCAGAGGAAAATTTGGTAATCACTGCTCAAGTTTCCAGGTAGGTTCCCTACAGTGGATTTGGAATTGGACACTTCCTATTCCTCCATTGAAACCAGTTGTCTAATGGCCTCTATTATTTATGTACTGAAAACACTGAGATTGCAAGCTACAAATTTAGTTGACCAAGCCTGTATAAAGCAGTTTTCTATGCATGCAAAACAACGTACACAATTCAATGGGATAAGGAAGTCAAGAGATTGGGCTTGTCTATGTCTTCGAATATGAATCTGCTGACACACAAGAGGACACATGCCATTGTTAACACCTAATTTCTTACCCTAAAGCTAAACCAAACAAGCATGTACAATGGAATAGGTCTCGCATTACTGAATGTTTGAGCTGTCGGCGTGTCATTATTATTTGCAACTCCAATAGGTCAAACTTTCAGTAATGCGAAACCTATTGCATTGCAAAAGCTTGTTTAATATTGATCTTACCGCTGAGATCCCATGAAATTATGTTCCCCATCCAGATAGCGACATGGTTGGATGTTGCTTTTGTGCGGGATGGGAGGTTGTGCTAGCAAGGAGTCAAGAGATGGCCAGAGGTGGCCAACCAAAATAATCAATTGGTGATGTCTGCAGGGTGGGAACCAAGCACTGTAAGGTGGGACAGATACACAAAATTACCCAACCAGAGAAAAGCAATTTTAAAAAGCAGCCCAACTAACCAACCAAAAGAGGTGGGCCCATATACCCAGTACAGCATGTCTCGCAGCGCATGCACTGCCCAGGCTCGACCTAAAAATAGGCTCTTTACACCCTATGTCCCACGCTGGCTTGTTCGATCCATCGCAGAATGCTCAACAATATCATGTCCTGCTAATAAATCAGAGAGAAAGAAGACTTTTTGCTTTGGCATGGGGTGGCTGCCTGCTATTTTATGCCCCCAAGAATAGAAAAATTCTTGCTGTTTCAGACAAATATCCATGTGGCGAAAGAGGGGATATGGAGCATTTTATGTTGTAATGCCAGTTTTACAACAAGTTCAGGTCTAAATCAGATGCTAAGATCCTAGATAAAGAGCAGTTTGAAAACCTAGCGGAGCAAATATTTTACTTGTTAAGTGACCTTGCAGGCCATACAGCAAAAGCTACTGCCTTTTATTTGAGGCAAAGCTGGAACATCCGTGCAAAAACTCTAGGACGCTCAGTAAGCCCAGTAGGATTTAGGTGTTTGTGTACCTGTTTTGTGTAGAATTTTTATAAAATCTCAGGGCTTTTAACATGAATGTCTCTTGAAATGTATTATTTAATGTATCTTGTGTGACAATTTTTGATTTTAGTGCAATTGTTTTTTAAATGTTTCATTTTTATCTATTTTAAAGGTTTGTGTGAAAAGTAGCCATGTTTTTACACTGTGAGCACCTTAATAAATTCTAAATGATAAATTCACTAATGCTAGGATCAAGCAAAGGCAATATTTGAACATTACAGGTTGTCCAGAATTCACAGTGACAAGAATTCCCAATCTGGAACATTTCTCCAAATCTTAGGATACCAGGTTTGCTTTCAGTACAGACAACAGTAATGTTTAAGGAACTACCAATTTCTTGTGAAAATATTTTTTGTAACTAGCCAGACTTCTTAAGGAAGTAAGTCGATTTGTACCAAGCAGATAAATAATGTAGGTCCTTGTGGAAAAACCCTCAGGCCGTGAATATGAGTAAATTGGAATTGCAGGTGACCTGGAATTTCCGTTAACAGTTGGAATCTCTGCACAGAATTCTTGCGATTACAAGTTAAACCTCTCGGAATGGAGAATAACTGTGCAAAGCTTGAATTTACTGGGTGGAATCCATACAGAATTCTTAATGGCGGGGAGTTTAACACACACTCCCAACCTGCTCTCACCAAGTGGTAAAGGCTTGCAAGACCTTCTGGGCAGGTGGGAGAAGGTAGGCGGGATTTTACCTAGTTGGGGAGCAGGGTGCATTACATGTTTCCCTGCGGCCAAGGAGAAAATTGAAGGGGGTCCGAAAGCAAGACATGGCTGCAATGCAGTCAGTTCCCAATGCAATTTTACCAGCTAGATTTTCTGGCTGGTAAAATTGGCCAGGTGTTCCCTTTCCCGGAAATATGGACGCAGGAACACTGGGCCACTGATAGTTGTAAAGAGTATAATTCCACACAAGTTGTAATAAGTGGTTCCGAAGGTAAAAACAGCAGGGGGTGCTTTCCTTGGGATCAGCATGGAATAACCTGCAGCAGGGATTGTGATTGGTTGAATTGCACATACCATGTCAAAAAGGTCTTGACACACTCCTCTTCAATAATGAACCGGTTAGCCACTGAACCTATTTCTTTTCTCCTTGCAGCACTCTGATGCTTAGCTGGATAGTAGCACTAAAAAACTTTATATTTATGAAAGAGGAGTTGATGATTTGTGAATGGGACATGAGAGGGCCACAAGTGACTAGCATTTGAAAGTGGAAGGAAGATTGTCATGTGCTTTCTTTACGGAATTTACATCTCTAGCCTGTTGATGTATTGTTAGGTATTCAAAGAATTGCCAAGGTTGTTTGGAACAGATAAAAAAAATTGCCGTATGAAGGTGTACGAAAGGAACAGAAACAGTAAAGATCACACGGGTCAAGGGGGAAATTCATAGTCTAGATAACATCTTCTGAGGTCCTTATTTAAAACAGACAGCATTGCACATACTATGCATATAGATACAGCGGGTAAGATCTTATTACACTGAAGTGTACGGTTTCTGTTTCTGCCAACTGTTTGAGTACATCTTGACAAGAATCCAATTTGTAAGTTTGAGGACTACTTCAAAGGTGTGCCATCGGTTGGCACATTGCATTAATGTAGTGCTTTGTTCTCCTCTTCACAGGTATGAGCATACTTCCTTAATTTTCCAAAAACGTGTTGGAGAATAAACTAGATATGGCAAATAAAAAAGGATCATTTGCAAAGAAAAGCACACAGTAAGTATAAGTGTTTAATAATGGCTTATTTTTTTATGAAGCAAAATTGAAAATCTTACTTAAGCACCTTTATGATTTACAGTGGTTTACTGGCAGCATGTTTTCTGGTCTCTTAAAAGTAGGCAAACGTAAGGGGCTGATAACAGAACAAACTATATTGGTGAAAAAGGAGGCATACTCAAACACTAGCACAGGATGAGCAATATAACGATTGGAGTGGAACTGTAGTGCACCCACTGAAGCAGATGATTGTTGTAAAAGGTAGTGCAGTAGGATGCAAAAGGGACAGTTTTCAACTAGTTTCATGTGAGATAGCCTATCCGCTACCAAAGCTCTCAGACGATGTACTAGTGCACTTTTACTTCTTTTTGGTTTTGAAGGTTATAGAAAGAATTGCTTCTCAACCTGTATAACCTCAATATACCCCTCATTCTGATTTCTTTACCGTAACTTTCTGAAAACAAGTTACTTTAGATTCCCATTAGCTCATACTTAAGCCGAGAAAATAAAATGCTGTGATTTCTGGTTAGTAAACTATAGCTACATTAGTTTTAGTAAGGTATTCGAAAGCATTATCCATGTTCTTTTAAACCAATCTCTTTGCTGATTTTCTGTATGCAAACCTATCAATTGCCAATATGGTCCAGAACCTATGTAACATTTTTTCTTTAATTAAGTTTCTTACTCCTTTACCCCAGCGCAATTGTCCCTAGATCTGCCTCTCTGTGGCATACCAGGATTTTATGAAGTTTGTAACATGGACAGCAAGTATATGTAGGATTCACTTCACCCACACAAACCCTGAAGTTCCAGGAAACATTTATCTATTGATGATATCAATTAAACATTACAATATATTGTGTTTCTCTATAGTGTACGTATTTGCAGTCCTGTTCGGTGTTAATCCATTATATTTTCCATCTACTCCAAATTAGGTATGTTTCCTAACCCTTTAACCCACTGTACCTGGTAGCAACATTTCATCTTCCCCTGTCTCTTCAGAATAATCGTGTTGAGTGTCAAAATTAGTTGCTTAAATTATTTGCAGAAGATCACATATTTTGTAAAGAGATTTAAGTCCATTATTGCTTTCAAGTTATTTATTGGGTACCCAATATCTGATTAAAACATATCTTGCTTAGCCAATACAATTCCAGTAAAAGAAAGTGTTTTTTGCAATGATCAAATAGTTCTATTTACATTTTCCCCCCACAACGTATCTGCTCGAATTTAACAGTCCCCATTTCACCAGTTGCTTAAATACCCACCGCTGTTGCCCCAGGGGTATAGCCATGAGCGATGAAGAAAAGGTATTCAGACACTTGTTGGAAACAATCCTAGTCTAGCTTTCCAAGACATTTTTATTGACCATACTCTCGTATAGATCACTTGGTCTCCAGTCCTGTGTTGCCTAATAAAAACCCGTAGTGGCATACCACCAACACTGTATACCATACTCTCATATAGATCAGTTGATCCCCTAGTCCTGTGTTGCAAATGAAATCCATACCAACCAACACTGTATGTACCCATTCTCCTTCTGTATTCCTTCTCGCCCACTGGCTCAAGACTGCGAGATGAGCCACCTGATAATATTGTAAAATATGCCACCTAGATTGGCATTTCTTGATGCTTTGCTGGAGGTAGCTGCTATGTTCCGTCCCAAAATAAACTCCATTAGTTTCTTATGTTGGGGTAATATTGCCTTCTTGGGATTTGGCCAATTCAAAGCATGAAAAATATATACGAGGCTTAGTAAGTTGTTCATCTTCAGCGCTAACATTTTACCAGTCAGGAGATAGATAACTCAATTTGACAAATATTTCTGCCCGCACCTTTAGTAGCTGGCATTCAGCAATGAAGCTAGTTAGATGGACTTTGTAGTTACCCAATTGATTTTATAACCTATTTAAAAGGGGAGGCACCCTTCAATCTTTGTACTATTTACGAGTGTAAAGAAAGGTTGAGGGCTTCTGCTTAATCCTGGTTTCTGTTAAATCCAGATGCCTTTCACAATGCTGCTGCACCCTCAATAATTTTGGTAAGAATCTTTCTAGACCTCCCAGGAATATTATTACGTCATCTGCAAATAAAATAATTGTATGTACTATGCAACTGAATTGTATTCCCTCAATATCTGTGGAGTCATTCATCCAGATTGCAAAGCTTTCTATAAATAGGGTGATTATTGGTGGTGGTAGTGGGCAGCCATGCAAAGTTACCCCTTAAAAGGTTACTTTTTTTCTCACACCCTTATTTCACAGTCCCTCTCACCTTAAAGTGTACATAGTTCACAATCACTGAGTCCAAACGTTTTGTTCCTATTCGAAATGTCCAGCTTACCTTGAATGAGTTTTCAAAATCAAGAGTTGTCAGGATTGGTAGTTGAGTTTCTTTTTTTTTTTTTTTTTTACCCTTGTCCATAAGTGGACTTCAGTATAATATTGTCTTTTCTTCTTAATTTTTTGCATATGTTTTACATTTTTTATTCATGCTTTCTAGGACAAAAAGACCAGGCTTACATAAAGGACTAGAAAAAATCAAGGAGAATTCACCAGAAAAGTTGAGCGTAAGTTATTTATTGCGAACAGCAGGTTAATTTATCCTATAAATGCAGGACATAGCTACATAAACAAAGCATAAAGGACATTTAGGTTTGGTTGTTACATGTCGAAAACAAACAATGAGATTCATGCTGGTAAGTCATGATTCAGGGACATTACACTGACTTATATAGGAATGAATTTGGGGAATTGTGAGGGTGTGAGAGAGAGTACATGGAGTTAGGTATGGTTTCTCTTCAGTTTCAATGAGTCTTTGGAACAGTTTTGAATGTTGAGAGGCAAGAGATGGATCAAATATTGAAAAAGAGCCGTTCCAGGGGTGATGTCTAGGTAGATGGAATGACCGTAAGACTGTATAGGGAAGTTTGCGAGTGACAATGAGGATTCGATTTGTGGTTCAAAGTTTGTGAGTCACATGTATTTGGTGACCATAAGAGATACGTACCTAGAGGATTCGTTTTTCATAGCTTTCTATACAATGATTACTAATTTGCATACCACTCCTATTTTGTTTTCTGACGGCAAACCAATTTTGTGATGGTGTTGCAAAGTTGAGTGCCTTATCCAATGGTTAGAACTAATAAAAGGGGAAAACCCTCCAGCAGGATGTTGCAATAGTCAAATTTGCTAAGGAAAAGTAATGGGCAGTGTTTTGGAAGTGTGAAAGTGGATGTAAAGTGTGAAAAGTGAGGTCTTTGGCAGCAGGGGCTGTGTCAGTAATGAAGGTTTAAAGGTGCTTCATTAACTGGAAGTAAACACATAGATTTCTTAGTGAAGATGCTGGCGCGAGTGCAGGCCTTGAAAGTTCTACTTACACACTCACCATGGCAGGTCAGTTTTGATCAGGGCGAGCTATTTATAGGGCCTACTGGCCTGGTCTGGCTGCAGGTGTTCTGCTCATTCAGAAAGTGAATGAGCAATAAAGATGCTTTTAAATCTTGTTATCTTGTTACATTTGCGTTGCGTTGTAAGACAAAGGTCCACTTATGTCTTCTTACAAATTGCTGCTTGTTTTATCCTGGGGATTGTTGTTTACAAATTCTTTTAACTTTGTAGTCGGAGAACGAAAAGTAAACGGAATTATTTTACAATTGTGCTGGCGTACAGACAGTGTGAAATGAAGGGCTGTAGGCTGTCAGTGATGTTTTCTAACACACATTTAAATAGTTTGTAAATGAACTGTACAAATATTTCGAATTTTTTTTCAGTGGTTAGGAAAGCACGTTTTTGTAATTTTGTTTTGTGATGAAAAAAAATATTTTAATGGGATAAAAAAAAATTCAAACACTTTACTTGGTTATGTGCAAATAATAAATATTTGCTGAAACCCAATTTCCACACTTTATTGTTTGTACGCTATTTCGTTTTATCAATAAAGCTGCGTGTCGGTGAGAACGTTTGTGGCCGTTTCAATAAAAAAGTGTTGTCCGTAAATGATGGTGCACTACCACAACATGCTTCAGTAATACTTGTAATGAAAGTGACTTTTAAAGATGAACTGAGAAACATTCCTGCCCCCACCCTGATGACAATGCTATGAGTGAACTGGCAAGTCTGGGGCAATGTGTAATTTATGTGTGGGCTCGAATTTTATTATACATTTAGTCTATTAAACTGAACAAAAGAGTTTTTGTACAGCAGACACACTGATTTGCCTAGGAGCACATCATTTGAGACCAGTCTAAAGGTAAAGCGCATTACAGTTAGGTCATGTAGATTATTCGGGTAACATTTTTATAATTGTTCAAGGCCTGAACTAACTAGGGGTGTGAAAAAAGTCTAGTCAGACAGGATAGAACTAATGATTAGAAGTCAAGTAGTTTGATCTAAAGAACAGAAGAGTCTGATGGTGTGGAGGAGCTATAAGCCTTCTTCAGTGTACTGGTTAGTTGTAGACGTGGATGTGAGAGTGCACATTTTGAGGGTTTTAGAGTTGGCCCCAATTGAGAATTATGAGGGGGTCCTGGGGCAGATGAGCTTATCGAGGATGCAATGGATATTTATGATCTTGGAGGGGGAGTAAGAGGTATCCGCTCCCACCAACCTTCACCTCTTTTACCAGTACGCTGCAATTGGGAAAGAGATATCAATAGACACTTCAGACAAAGAGTGGAAGACTATATTAGAATACCACAAGCAAGTATCCCACTAAACACAACTTGAATGTATACAATATATGATAACGCAACGAGCATACCTCACACCGCATAGATTACACTCCATCTTCCCCCAATACCACAGTGGCGTGTCCCAGATGCCCCGAGCAGGTGCTGACTTTCTTGATATGCTCTGGGCCTGCCCTGTCCTACTCAACTATTGGAGCCAGGTCACAGCGACCCTAAGGGAAGTAGTGGGGGACACATCATGGCACACGGCTGAAAGTTCCCTTTTAGGTCTCTACCCATGGAGGAAGGGTCATTAATTCCAGGCCAAATTTGTGGACCTGGCGCTTATTTTAGCTAAGCGCAGCATCACCAGGAGGTGGAAATCCGTAATACGTGACCTGACCAATTATTGCTGGCCTTCCCTTCTTGCCCTCCACACCCTCTTCAACACTAGATCGAAGTCACAAACCCGAAGGGTCCCTACTACGTCTTACAGATGTCTGCCATCCCTTAAAATTTAACAGATAGGAACCTATGCCACTCCCTACAATCGGGAAAGAATTGCCTAAGCAAGTCTTTCCTTGACTCAGAGTTTACCGAATGCACCCGTCAATAAAGAGGAGGCGGGGGCTTTTTCACTTAGTTGTAGTCTTAGTTGCTCTCTTACTACACCGCGTTGACACACTATCGGCAATCATGACTGTACAAATATGGTACCTTTAATATGCTCTCATTGGTGTACTAGAATCTAAATTTCACTAATTTCACGACATGTTACCAAATGTGACCAATTGTGTTCACTACAATCATATATGTATGTTGCAACATGGATTGATGTATTTTGAAAATCCAATAAAATTTGCTCTTAAAAAATAAAGAGAGGGGGGTGTAAAGTTATAGGCCGAGATGGGAGGCGAGTGAATGACAGGAAAGGTGAATAAAGAAGATTAAAGTATGAGGTCTGAGAGTAAAAAGTGATCAGGTTTTGTAAAACTATTTTTTGATGGGATTGTATAAATTGCCGTTCAGTGGTAAGTGCCTTCCTTTTAGGGCTTCAACTCTTGTATAGACTAGATTCTGGTCAAATGCTCTTCCTAGGATGGGTGCACATTTCATGTTGGGGATAGGGAGACTTGTACCCTCTGCCACTACACAAACCGTTTCTCAGATGGCAAGAATGCAGAGAGCACTGCACTACCCTGCCCTTCACTTTAAGCTAGCCTTAGAGTGCCTTGCACGTTAGGAGTGGAAAATACTCCTGAACTTTCCACTTTGCACCCCCTCATCACAGTTAGGCTATACAGCAATTGTGCTCGAACAGTTTAAAAGGATGTTGGTGGCAAGGAGGATAGGGGAGTATATGTTTTGGAGATACTAAAGAATAGTGGAGAAACATCTCTGAGATCTTTGAGATAAATAGCAAAGTAGAAACAGACGAGAAGTGTAAGAAATGTTACAAGGAAGCTATAGGGTGTTTTGAATGCGATTCGAAACACTTAAATACTCATGGAAACATTCACTTATGAATGAAAGATGAGAGAATGGAAATGTGAAAATGTAGAAGGAAGGCATCCAACCATATAAATGAAAATCTGAGAAGACTCAAAAGTAGAGGGAAAAACAGATCTGAGGTTTAGAGAATGATTTGTAGGAAAAGAGTTGGCATATACCAATAAAATTACATATGCTTCTTTCATGCTGTGCCTGTGGTCCATTGCTCTGGGCATTTTCTGGACTTGTAAGATATGCCACAGCTGGACTGCTGGAAAATTGTATTGGGTTTAAAGCAAAAAAGGCACTTTTGTTGATTGATTGTTATGAATATTTGTAACGTAAAACTTTACTTTCATCAACAAATGGTTCCTGGGGGCTGGAAATTGAAGAATAGATAAATATTGCTATGTGGATACTGAAAGCCCAGGCATAATACCGCTCTAGCACCAAGCAACTGCTTTATTGGTGTGGCATAGGTTCAGAGTGCTGAGCGGATGCTTGCTAATTAAACAAGTAGAGATGTGAATTGTGCTCCTTTGTTCCACTAGTGAACAACCCAATAAAGCAATACTCATTGATAACAACATAAAACAAAAATTATTAACATTACATTGAAAATTGAGATTCAAAGCCAATGAGACAAAGCAGAGAGAAGAAAACGAAAATGTTTTCAAATGCCTGTCATTATAATATAAAACTTCTATTTCTGAATGTTTTCGTTGCTTTCCCCCATTATTGCAAATGCAGACCCTGGGTATAATTAACATGAATATGTCATAGTGAATCCAAGTATATCTTATTCACAAAGGCCAAGGGTGTGGTGGCAGGGGATAAAATGACTCTGTAGAAAAAGGTTGGAACGGAGGCATTTGCTGTGTAGGGGCTAAGATGGTATGCAGAGTCCTTTTCAGACACTGCTGTATGACTTGGTAATATATACATACCACTTTCGTAAGCTTAACAAGATACGTTTATCTGAATCTATTTGTAAAGTTGTAAACAAAGGTGAGCTACTTTGAAGATACATAATAGATTTCGTAGAGTGGGAAGTCCTCAGAAAGCTACGTACAGAGTAGTACTGCATGTTCTGTTCAGTACTGGGCTACATTTTGCAAATAGTGGGAATGAGGGAGTTACAAGTATTAAAACAGTACATAAGCTATTGCAAAACACAACGGAGTGGGTGTCACGACTTTGGTTGGTGAAATTCACTTAAATAATGGCAAGCACACTTACTCCAGCTATTCCTCATTTATTGAACTTTTGGTTGTAAATCACATATGATGGCTTTGGAAATTAGTCATCTCAATTACTCCCAGTGGTTCAGGAGCATTTAGAGCATTCACAATGTGTAGAAACAAGCCAATCACAATCTTCAGGCTGAAGCTCAGTAGGAGGCTTATACTGGTGAACATCAGCTTGCCGCCCCAGAGCTACAACCAGGGGATCAAGTATGGCTTACCACCAAAAGTCTGAGACTGAAGGGTTGAAATATTTCACCCTAAGTACGTTTCATCTTTCCCAGTTAAAAGAATGGATTAACCCAGTAGCAGTGAAACTAACTATCTCTATCCAGTATTTCCATTGTCTTTAATAAAAATAAACCAGTGCAAGACATTCTTAGATTTTTGTCCCCGCCTGTACCTATTGAGGTATCTGGCCATGAAGAATTTGAAGTGAAGGCTATTTTAGACACAAAATGGGTGAAAGGCAAATTAATACATTTGGTGAGCTTTAAAGGTTATTGTTGTATAGTGCACTCTGGTCTAGGACAGTCTGTGATAGGTAATCTCTAGGATGGGGCTGGCTATGATGGGGGTTTTAAAATGTGGTGGCAGTCCTGCCTTGGGTTGCACTGCTTGGACATGATGCAGCTGTTGCTCTTACAATAAACTCTGTTATTGAAGTGAACCAGCTATGAGACTCCTAAAGTTATGGTCCCATTGAGAGTTCCTAGGTACCAGGTGTGTGCCACAGCTGTTACGTCTTCACCAAGAGTATCTTTCCAACTCCAAGATTATGGGGGGTGGTGTTCTCTCAAGATTCAAAGCTAGTCCCCAACCAGGACCACCTGTGTGTAACCACACATCTCTGCTTTCCTCAAGCTCCTTGCAGGATGACCTCGAGCATGTCTGAGTGGCTAACCCCAAGTCAAAAACATGACTTGTGGACAACACAATGAATAATACGAAGAGCTCTAGATTGAAACATCTCCAAAAATACCAAGCTTGTTACCAGCATAGCATTTTACCCCTGTAGGTGTAGACTAGAAGAACAACTGTGGCGATTAGTTGACCTTATTTGGGATACTGTTTAGCCCTGTGAAGTCCTGCATGTACGATACCATGTTTGGTGTGGGTTAAACTGCCCCCACTCTGTTTCATGCCCTTGTTCTTCAGTGATTTGGGTTGCGTCTGATCTTCTGATTGGTTCTGGATAACCATTGTTTTTTCTGTTCAAGAGGGAGATTGCGTGAGTTTTGCTGCTAGACTCTTTCGGGGCTTTGTGGCTTCTCGGACGTCATCACAGCTTTTTTTTTTTCCAGTCCTCATGTAACATGAATAAGCGTATCAGGGCTTGGGTTAGGCAGAATAAGCAGGCGATTCCACAGACTTTTCCCCTTCAATGGGGAGTTCAAATTGCACTCTAAACCAGCCCCACGACCACCCTGCTAAGTCTTTTAGAGTGAGTTACTCACTCTTACGAATTAGCTATTGATATTTTAATCATAGGACCGATTTCTTATTTAACTACTTTAACACTCTGACTCTTGCTTTTTTCTTTTTTTTCTTTACTGTTATTTCCATTTCTCTCAGATCTTGACTTTTTTTTTCTAAAGAACTCTTACTCTCCAAGAATGTATTCTCCGAATTGATGATACCCACTCCAGTTTAGTTGGAGCCGTAGACGTTACCCATTTTATGCAAATCTCCCTCTTAGCCAGCAACATTAAGATAAACAGCAAAGATTTTTGGTTCTTGGATAACTTACTCCCTCCGTCTTCTTCCCCAAATATTACCGTTGATAGGCTTACCTTAAAATCTTAATTCATAATCTCTTTAACTGTCCACCCACTTCCAGTCAGAAGGACTCTATAAGTTATGTTCTATATGGACATCATCCGCACTTTCTTCTCCACATTTGGGGCACTTCCTCGGCTCTTGTTTCCCCAGCTTAGACAGCTTCCTTGGTGTCCAATACGCCCTAAGCACTGTGAAGTGATGATTTTTCTTGAGGGGTGTGGATTTTCCAGTAGGCCAAAATGTAGTCATCAATACTTGACATATGTCTTCCAACTTCGAGCTTGGCAGGTTCCTCTTCCAGCTTGTAATGAGGTTCTTCCCCTGCTTCAATTATTACCCAGTACCATTTTGCAACCTCCTTTTTCTGAGGAAGTCTTAGTTGGTATTCCTTTAAAACTCCCGATTGATTTCTACTGTTTTTTTCAAGCTGTTTGCCCAGCTCAGGAGTTGGTAGTATTTAAACTTAGAGAGATGTCCACTTGTGGCTCCTTTTAATGACTCCCAAGGGATTAATCTATTTTCCTGCACACGTTGACCCCATTTTTGTATCCCTGCTTGCCTTAGCGGGGATGCCATTTTATCTGCAAGACACATAGGAGTGCCCAGGGAGTGCCAAATTGGAGCAGAAGTACAATAATAAGGTATCCCCAAAGAGCATCTGATCTGATACCATAAGGTACTTGCGGCCTTCCAAACCTTTAGTCTCACCTTTTGTAATATTTAGGGTGGCCAAATTTGTATAAATAGGAGTTTGCCATTTCTTTTTCCTCCGTTGGTAATGCTTTAAAAAGTGGGGTGTTAAGAGCATTCTCCAAGAGAAGAGATCTGAAGGTCTTAAATTGAAAGGCACGGCAATAGATTAACAGATCAGGACTAGCTATTCCTCTATAGATCTTTCTCTGACGTAGGTTTTTTCCACGCTATCCTGACCTCTTTATTTGCCCAAATAAAACTACTCAGTATTCCTTGCAGTTTATTAACAGCATCTAAATTAAACTCCAGAGGGATTGTATAAAAGATAAACATAAACTTGCGTAGAATGGACATTTTCAATACATTTGATCTACCTAGAAAAGGTAACTGGAGACAATTCCAAGTCCTCAATAGATTTATAGTTTCTTTTTTTTAACCTTCGCAAAGTTTATATGTGCCAAGTCACTGAGATTCTGTACACCTGTATCCCCAAGTATCTAATCTCTTTTTTCACCAGGGGCCTGCGACATTTAGTGTTCCACTCCATTATTTCAGTTTTTTGCAAAGTGTCAGATATCCTGACACTTTGCCAAATTCCTCTAACTTTTTTTAAATCTCAGGATAGGATGTTTCCATTTTACCGGTATAAATCATCAAATCGTCTGCATGTAGACCCACCTTTTCCCCCAACATTTATACATAAAGGGGGTGATATTGGAGTTTGCTTAATCTTTGCTCCCAAGGGTTATTAAAAAGTAAAGGGGACAATGGGCATCCCTGACGAGTTCCTCGTTTGATTTCTATTTGATCCATGAGATTGTCATTTCCTAGAATCCTAGTGGTCCAATTTTTATATATCGTTGTTAGAAATGGGGGTCTCTAGTTGGCAGAGGTAGGTACCTTTGACCAAGTAGGGGCCCTTGCTTCTAGTCAGGGAAAGGGGTGTACGCTCCTGGATAACCCCTGCTCACCCCCTTGGTAGCTTGGCACGAGCAGACAGGCATATCTCCGAGGCAGTGTGTAAAGCATTTGTGAACACATACAGTAATACAGTCAAGACACTACACATGGACACCACACCAGTTTGGAAAAATAAGGAATCTTTACTAGACTTAACACAAGACCAAACAACAAAAATCCACAATACTGTAAAAAAAAATAGGACTTTAAAATGGTAGAAATCGCTTAGTTCAATGTAGATGGTAAATGCAACACGTTACTCTCAAAGTACCTGGGATGCGTCACGCAGTACAAACAAAAGGGTCGCAGGGAAGTTGATGCGTCATTCCTTACACTCGGGGGAGTGGATGCGTCAGTTCCTTACTGCAGCGCAGGGGAGGTGATGCGTCGCTTCCTTACTGTGTGGTGAGTTGATACATCGTTTCTTACTGCGGCCCGGTGACGATGCGACAAGATGGTGCCTCGATCCGGTATGATGTGATAAAAATGGCGTCTGCGATGCGACAACGTGGATGCGATGCGTGCACGCCCGACAGCTGTGCGGCGACTCTGTGAACTCTTGAGCCGCGACAGGCCCTGTGACACGCTTCCAGCTCCCAGCGACACGCAGTCACAAGAGGTACCCAGAACAACAGCAGGCACCTCTCTGCAGGTATTATTCCCAGCAAGGAAATTCAGGGGGAGGTGGTGGTGAAGTCTTGGTGTCCCTGTGATTTCAGACAGGAGGCAAGCTCAGTTCAAGCCCTTGGAGATCTTCCTCAAGATTATAAAAGTACACAAAGTTCCTTTTCCCTTTTCTTGGAAATGAGTAACCACTGCAGGCCAACCCCAGACAGCAACCAGCACTGGGTCAGTCTCCTCCTTCAGCTTCCTTGGTTCTCTCCTTGACAAAGGTCCGTCTTGATTCCCAGAAGTGATCTAGAGTTCTGGGGTCTGGGTCCCAATATTTATACCAGTAAATCCTTTGTTCTCTGAAGACAGAGAGTGTATGTGCCTAGTCAAAACCAGTTCTGTCCTCCTGGGTGCAGCTTCCTGGCAGGAGGTGGAGACAGCATTGTTTGAGAGCAGACCTGGCCCAGGTAGCTGAAAGGACATCTCCTCCCCCTACTCTCTATTCTATGAGGGCTCAGGTCAGTGAACGGAAATATCCACCCCCTACTGTCTATTAAATGCAGGTCCTCTTCAGCCCAGCCCTGACCCATCATACTGCTGGAGCCAGAGCCCTCTGCAGCACCCTGTCACTCACAAACCAGACATGGAATACACAAACCTAGCAGAGGCATGCTGAACGGTTAGGCAGGAAAATACCTACTTTCTAAAAGTGGTATTTTCAAACACAGAATGTAAAAATAACCCACACTAAAAGATGTATTTTAACATTCTGAGTTCAGACATACTAAACTTTATTTTCCTATCTTGTTCCCCGGGTCAGTTATGATTATAAGATTTTGTAATCAAACTGCCCATTCTGGCCTATTGGAACAGATAGCCTTGCAATAGTGAAAAACAAAATTGGCAGTTATTCACTATCAGGACATGCCACACACACCAGGCAATGTCCTACCTTTTACATACAATGCACCCTGACCTTGGGCCTACCTTAGGGGTGACTAATATGTAGAAAAGGGAAGGTTTGGGGAATGGCAAGTGGGTGCCCTTGACAAGTCGACATGGCAGTCTCAGACGGAACACTTCGCTCTGCAATGGCAGGCCTGAGCCACACTTTAAAAGCTGCTTCTATGGGTGGCACAACCAGTGCTGCAAGCCCACCAGCAGCATTTGATTTACAGGCCCTGGGCACACATGGTGCACTGTACTAGGGTCTGACAAGTAAATCAAGCCAATCATGGAGTCACTAATTCAATACAACAATTTACAATAGGGAGCACTTGCACTTTGGCACTGAATAGCAGTGGCAAAGTGCCCAAAGCATCTAGACCAGCAAAAACATAGCAAAACATAGGAGGCAACACTGAAAAAATGGAAGGGAGACCCACGCCAATGGTGCCAGGTCTAACAATCGTTGACACTGCTCTTGAAAAGTTCTCCCCTAAATCATGTTGCCTTATAAACCACCATAGAAAGGGCCAGCTGACCCTATTGAATGCTTTACCAGCGTCGAAAGTAAGGATCGTCAAAGGATTACTATTTGTTGTAGCTAAATCTATTATTACAATCAACTCTTGGGTTAGGTCGTGCAGTTTTCTCTCCTTTTATAAAACCCTTTTGATCCGGGAGTATTAGTTGACCAATCACATCCTCTAAACGTTTTGTCAAGATCTGGGTATATATTTTATAATCTGAGTTTCAGAGAGAAATCGGTCTGTATGACTCGCATAGTTTGGGGGTTTTATTTGGTTTTAAAATAATGCTAATTATTGCTTCGTCCCAAGAGCGCTGCAGTTCATTTCCCTCCAAAAAGGCACGGTTTATCAATTCCCTGAACCATGGGGCTAGATTTTCTTTATGGACCTTATATAGCTCATTGGGGAGGCTGTCTGGGCCTGCGGCTTTCCCTTTTTTTGTTTTTCCCATTCCTAGTATTAATTCCTCTAGACTTATCTCTGCACTAAGAAATTCCTGAGATGTAGAAGTCAACCGGGGTATGTTTATTCCCTCTAAGTAACTTTTGTATCTGCTCTCCAGATACTACTGTATCTTCATTATATAAATCTTTAAAGAACAGTGCAAAAACCTCGTCTATTTCCTGATCTTCTTTACACGATGTACCTGTTTTAGAGTCTAGAATTTCAGTGATATTATTCCTATTCGCTTCTGATTTAGCTTTCCACGCCAACAACTTTCTGCAGCCCTCCCCATACTCGTAGTGAGAGATCTTACTTGTCTCACATTTCTTTTCAATATCTTCTTCTAAGAAACTAGATAGTCTATATTTTGCTTTATGCAAGTTACCCTCAGTTTGTTTCTGAACTTATATGTTCAGAGGGTTCTCTAATTCCTTAGATAGCTTAGTTATGTTATATTCCAATTTCTTGATATTACCCTTCCTCTTCTGATTTGTAGAGAGGCGCCCCCTTATAAAAGTCTTGTATGTGTCCCACACTATATGCATTACGGCTGTCTGCCTATTAAACTGAAAAATATGAATTTGTCTCTTTTTTTAAGATTTCAACTAGATTGCTGTTGATTAATAGCACATGGTTTAGTGCCCATCTCTTTTGTGTCAGTGGTTGATTTAAGGTAAGTACCAAACAGACAGCTAAATGATCCTATAAATGTTCTACTATATGTTTTACACTGGAGACTTTTTGCCAATCCTATTGTTTACTAAGATAAAATCAATCCTTGAAGAGTGCCCATACTTCTTGTTTTTAAACGTATATCTATTATCCTTGAATCCTTTTTCCCTCCAAATATCTAAAAAGTTCTCGTTTTGGGGTATTAACTATAGGGGATGATTTATCAAGAATAGGATCAATCAAAAGATTAAAGTCACCTCCCATTATAATGGGGACATTTATATTCAGGAGGGAGTTATATAGGTCCTGGAGTGTTTCTGGATCATCAGTGTTGGGGCCGTAATATCCTACGATTGCAAACCAGTTATCATACAGTTTAACTTTGGTTATGACCCATCTCCCCTTTTTGTCTACCATGCATTCCCCCAGACCTGCTATAACAGTTTTTTTAAAGAGGATTGCCGTCCCTTTCAAACAGCACTCCTGTTGTGTACATAATGTTCAACCCATCTTTGATTTGTTTAGTATCTTACTATATTTTACAACAAATGTGTTTCTTGTATTATTATTTCACTATTTGACAATTTCCAGCACTCCAGAATTTTTCTCCGTCTACTAGCAACCCTAAAACCATTGACATACCAACTTAAAATGCCCGCGGTCTTATCTTTGAATTCCCCAATCATTTAGTATCTTAGAGTATTCAAAAAAGAGGGAAAAGTTCCTATCTACATTTTTTTTTTGTCAATGAGGACCCCTTTTTTTCTCCCCCTTGCTTCCCCACCCTGTGCAAAAGAAAAATACAAATTCTTGTGTGTGTGTGTACCCCCCTACCCCCCCCCCCCCCTCCCCAATCCCTCCCTGGGGAACCCTCCCATTTATTTTCAGGTAAGCTTTTGGAGGACACCTCTTGTTATTTGAGCCCTCTCACCATTCCAGAGATTATTAAGAAAAACAGAAAGGTTATTTTTTTGGTGTGCTTCAATTTGTTTGATTAAACCTTCAACTTCTTTTGGGTCTTTATTATTATACATCTTATTGCTCCACATAATCCTTAGGGTGGCTGGAAAACACATTTTAACATTAGCACCTAATGATCTCCGCTCCTGAAAGTTGCCCAACTCCCATTGCCTGTCCTGGTCGTCCTGGAAATATCTGATCTGATTCTAAAGGTCCATTTTCCTTTTGTGTATGAGCCTACTTTAATGGCTTCTAATAGTATGTTCTCTTTAGGCGTGTATGTTTTGAAATTTACTAGGATCTTTCTTGGTGCCTTCCTGACTGTCGATTTACAAAAGAGGTCTCGTGAATACATTGTATATTTTCTTCCCATGTTCTACTGTCAAGATTTGGAATACATTTCTTTAGTAAACCTATCACTACTCCTTTTATATTATCCCCTTCAAAGCCTTCTGTGACGGTTAAAATCCTTATGTTATTTTGTCGTGCATTGTTTTCAAGAGTCTTGATCTTGTCTCTTAAGTCCTTTTCACCTGTCCTAGGGGAAGAGATTGTTTTTTTTATTTTTTATTTCAACCTCCTTGTTAAGCTTCCGGATGGTTACTTCCATGTTTTCCAATCTTTCCACTAAAGAGTTCACCTTACATTCTAAGCTCTCACATACTTCATGTATCTTTCCCTGATTTTTTTCTGATGTATCAAATCGCTCTTTTATCTTACTTAAAAGGGATGTTATCATATTTTCCACATCTGGATGTGTTTCCTACTTGCGTGTGGTGTTAAGCGCGTACAACATGGACTCATTTCCTGTGATGGCTCTCCTATTTTTTTTTTATCTGCCAGAGCTTGGTACCTGTTAGTAGTCTCTAAATCTCCCAGAATATCCAAGGCAGAACTGGTAATTTTACTTTTTGCAATCTCTACCATGCCAGGTCGATACTGGTCTTTGCTAGATTTGTCTGTTGGTGGAGGCAGGTTTAGCTGCCCCTTTCCCTGGGCTTGAACTTTAAAATAGGACCACAAGGAAGGGGTTATTTTAAGTCGGCCAAGTGATTTTGGTTCTTTTCTCCCTCCTTCTCTCACCGTTTTCCGACCCTTTACCGGGATTTCCAGACAATCTGGAGTCTGGAGAGAGGTAATGGGGTCCAGTGGTATCTCTGTTTGAGGCTAGATCGAATATAGCAGGGATTACCAAGATTTGTTTATTTCTCAGACCGTATCTATTAACCTACCCTTTTGAAAGACCCTCCAGCCTCCTTACCTCGGTATTGATTTTAATTCCTGAACTGTCTGCCTTCCTCCCTGTTTTGAAGAACTGTTTGGGGTTCCTGCTGGTCTTCTCCTGCTTTTTTTCCTTGCCGGTGTCAGCACAGCTTGATGGTGAAAGCAGGTAAATGGAAAAGGAAAGGATGATGATTTGCACTTTAGGATACAGCATAACATCCTCTCCCTGGATTCTATTGACTTTTGTTTGTCCATCTTAAATGGCTATCTGAACTTTGAAAGTTGCAATAAATTTTCTGTGGTGAAAAAAGACGGTGTAAAGTATTTCTTCAGAAAGAATGTAAGAAGGATTGCATGGCAAAAAAACTAGGAAAACTGTTATGAACAGCTCAGACCTGAGACATAGTTCACAAGATTTTTATTACGAACAAGATCATAGGGCTCCCTAAACTCAATGTAATTTTTTTTTTTAACAGTTACAACAGTAGAAAGTTGAGTGTAACACTGATCAATGTTGGCAATACTGCATGCTGCATTCAATATCGGGCTGCATTTTATGAATAGTGTAAATGGATGCTGGGAGTGGAACTTTATAAAATAGCTACATGTCCAAGGGATGATATGGTACGGGAATTTACTTGTCTGGTAAATAAAACCCACTTGCCACATTTAGTGATATGCAGTGATGTGAAAAATTATGGCAGCTTTCTCATTAAATCAGAGTTGTGATACTACTTTCTCTGATTATGCACAGGCTTATGTTAAGTCATGGTTTAGATCCTGGCTAGGTTTTGATTATACATGCCATAAAAAGCAAGCAAGTCATATGTAAGAAGAGTCAGCTCCTGGGGAATATCCTAGTGCTTCTGGCCCATTAGTCCCTATATGGCCTGTAGTATAATTAGGACCAAAATACTCAAGAGCATCCATCAAGGTTTACAAGCCATTTAATTGTTTTTTTAGGCATGGCCTCACCCCTCCACCCCCTGCGCTTGGGTGTCATGCTTCATCATTGGCTATCCTTGATCGCCAAATAATCCTATAATGATGGGCAGGATTCCTATGTTCACAGGAAGCACTTGGATTCAGGTTAGGGTATGGGATCCAGGTAATGCAAATTAAACATAAAAATCATGGACGTTTCCTACCTTACATTTTTTGAGAAGACAACAGCATGATTAAAAACCACGAAGATGCCCAAGAGCGATTATCATTCCTGTATCTGACAGGTCAACATGTTTAAGCCGAAGGCACCATCCAAGGTCCGTAGCTTTCGTCAGGACTATGAGTGCAAGCATACTAGTCCCCGCAGCAGACATACACACTATACCCAATTAATATCCTTCCTGCTGGTCACAGAAACGCTTCTTCAGCAACTCTTGTTTGGTCCTATAGTAAAAGACATGTATATGAAAGAACATGCAACACTCAGGGTAGGTATGCCCTGCGCTCCAATGCAAACTGGTGACAAAGGTGGAAAGAGATAACAGGCATGCATGACTATGTTACACATCATATGTTGCAACACATACATTAAGCTTAGATTGGGCGGACCTCGTGGAGTTGTGCAACGAGGGTGGTCTTGTAGTCCCACACTGAATAAGCCCAGGATAAACATGTATTAGCGGTTCAGTTAATAAAAATGATGGAGCAGCCCAATGGTAAATAAGGATACCGAAGTATCTATTGAGCACTTACTTTGTTAAAGGTTACACCCTGACGGTTCACATAGCAACCTGTCTGTCACTTCCCGATGATGTCTGAATGGAGGAGCGGAAGTATAAATGGAGTTCCTATACGCTGTCCTGTTACTTGTTACGTGTTATTTGTGTTGCGGGAGCTGATAGGAGATGTAGTCCCTCACATCCTCTGAATGTCGAGAGATACCGGCCAATCAGAGACGTGTCCAGTGAGTCTTCTGATGCCATTCATATGTCGGCTTTATGGCACTTGCATCACCACAAAGGGTTTGGTACAACAGAGCGTACTGAGACTTTGCTGTCAGGAACTATGCTGTTTTCCCAACAATAAATGAGACAAGGGAACTGAGAGTTGGGTGCTTGGGGCGTCTGCCAGTCTTTTGGTGCAAGGCACTCTTTGGTCCACCTATAAATGGCCCATTAAGTCTCTAAGCAACATTTCCTTCATATGTCTCACATACCAATATAATCTTGTCTAAGATGCTGCGTTCTGTTGGGTGGGGAGAAAGAAATTGAGGTGGACAGATTGAGCAGGTGAATCCTGTACATTGGTTGGGATCGACAAGCCTCTTTTTGTTTTTGAAATATTTTTGTTTTTCAATTTTATAAGAGAAAGAAACAATATGAAACACAACTGTTGTTGCACATTGTCATAAACAGCCTTTTTCAGAAACCTCACGGTCTCTTGAAGCTTATACGAGCATAATACATATTCTGCTTTGGTGTGTCTGTAATACCACATCGGTACCTCCCCCCATGTCTGGTATATGTGAGTTCCATCCTTATTGCCATTTCTAGGGTATCTTATCGCCCCTAGGGAGACAAGCCTCTTTTTGTGCTATAGGACATTGTCTGGCCTCAAGTGGTTTAAGGAACGAGGGCTTTACGATAATGGAGACAGAAGTTACTTTAAATAACCTTTTATACCTACCTGAATGCTTTCAAGAAAATTCTATCAAGGCTAGACTCTGGCCACATCCGAGAGCTGCCCATTCTTTTGTTCTTGTGTCTTGGGATGAGATTTATACAGCTTTATACCGCATATATTAATAAATGCCATAAACATTCCCAACAACTCGTAGTCATGAGTGGATGATGTACAGCCATTGTACCTGTCTGATGCTGAATATTTGATTTGTTTTTGTCTTTGATGTGCTGATTTTAAGGAATTTGAAGTATTGATATGTTGCCATTTTCAGATATGGGAACTAGGTTACAAAATTGCTGCTCTTCTGGCTCCCTTCATACTAATCACAAAAATGACTGTTCATCAAAATCTGCACGTTCCCGGTAAATATCGACATTTAATTTTTTTTTTTTTTTAAATCAGAAGTGCTATAAGTAACTACAGCTACCACACACATTGCAAATAAATGGGCCGCTGGTAATAAGGGTCATAATCTGTTTTCTGTTATTTACTCCCGCCCTGCCCCAATTCTCAGTCCTCATCTAACAGTACTTCAATCAATCAGTGAAGGAAGTGCTTTATCCCATGGTCTGGAAGCATGCTGTGGTGCTTCAATTACTGAAGAAAGCTAGTGCAGACACTTTGTTTCATTATTGCCCCATTTCTGACTTGCCATACTTGACAAAGGTTTTGGAAAAACTAGTCAGCGGCCAGCTTTCCCATTATATGGAAAATAACAACTTGCTGGACCTCTCTCAAACTGGCCTCAGAGCTAAGAATAGTACCCAATCTACCTGTCGGTGATGTTGGTGAGCATCAGGCTCTTGGTGGATGAGGGCAGATCTGCACCCCTCATCCTCCTGAAACTGTCTGCTGCGTTCATCACAGTTTCTCATCATTTATTGCTTCAAAGCCTGCATGAAATCGGCCTGCATTCTACAACCTTGCAATGGTTTTCTTTGTTTTTGAGCAATAGGTTTCAGTCTGTACATCTGTCTCCTTTTAAACTCAAGCCAAGTTTGGCAAACTGCTGTGTTATCAGGGTTCATGCCTGAGTTCTAGCTTGTTCAATGTTTGTGTCTCCTATGGCAGGTATTGTTAGAGCCTGGGGATTGAAGATCACTACCTGTGCCAGTGATACTCAGATCACCATTGCCATTGATGAATGGAATGCAGAGACCAGAGGGAACTCAATTAATTCTCTTTCAGAGTTGGAATGTGGATGCAGTGTCATGGTTTGAAACTCAACGCAGAGAAAACTGAGATCCTGCTCTTTGGAAAGGCACCTAGCATATGAAATGATTCTTGGTGGCCCACGCTGTTAGGCCCAATCCTGAACCCTGAAGGAATATTTAATAATCTTGGCTTTCTGATCAACGATTTTCTTTCTATGTAGGACCAGTTGAATGCTGTCTATTGAAGTAGCTGTGGTCTCTTACGGAAACTCCACAGAATATTTCAATGGATTCCTAATGCACGGCGTACGCCTATTGTGCAAGCCCTTATTGTGTGTAGATTAGTAATTCCTTTTATGTCGGGATGGCTGAGTATTTGTTTACCTGCCTTGGATTGATTCAAAGTTTGGTGGCAAGATTGATTTGTAATCTTCCCACCAGAAGTTTGTTTTTGGACTATTTAAATTCCCTCTATTGGTTACCAGTCCGCAAGAGAGCCATCTTTAAGCTACTTTGTCATGCACACCAAGCACTTTGAGACCGGACCAGCGGCCTTTCATGGTAGAGTTGTCTTTCGCAAGCCAGTGTATGCCTTCCGATCTGCTAGAAAGGCTTTGATACACTTGTGGTTCCGTGAATTCTGAACCCATTTAATGAAGGTTGTCGTATCGTGATGATTTTGGTATCAGCGAACCGCGACTGACAAGTGCGGTACGCGTAAGCATTTTCGTCATGCTACACCGATGGATTCAATGTGTATTTAACGATCTAGTCTGCACCCGTGGGTTCCATTTTGTTTATAACCGCCATTTTGTGGTTGCCCTCACATAGGCTAACGACTACAGGATGACTGTGGCCAAGCGAGCCTCTAGGGACCCATACACCTTAGTTTGAGCTCGTGTTGACTTCAGTTTGACCTGAGTCAACTGACCCTGTTGCCCGAGGCTAAACTTGTTGAGCCAGTACCTTGTTAAGCAGCTGGTCAGATAGAGATCAAAGAGCAGGACATTATTGATTCTATGGCACACGCACACACCCCTCTATCTTTCTCCTCATCTGTTTCTGCTCTTTACTTTTATGTCCTTATGGCCTAATTATTGATTTGGGTTGAGGTCTTTTATGATGGGCCCGTCCGGCCTGTTCGAGCAGGAATGCTGGATTTATGCCTTGTCATTGGCGGTGGGTTGGATAACTGAAAGTGGGTTTGTCGTTATGTGATGCCTCTGTAAATATCATCCTCTGATTGGTCAAGTTTGTGAGTAATTGATGCTAGCCAGGAATGTGGTTTTTGGCATAAAAGACGACGCTCCGCTCTATTATGTTGAGCAGTCTCCTGAGAACATACACCGTGTTGTACTTCTAGGATCTCTGTTACTGGCTGCAGCTAATAAATATGATCTTTGACTTCACCAGAAGAATCCCGTGTCTCTGTACTCTAAGACAGGTGAACCCGAAGACTGAGGGCGTGTCCCCTGCGCCGCTGGGATTAAAATCCTAGTTCTTCAGTTGGCGCCCAACTCGGGGCGACTTCAGCGGTACCGGTCCAAGCCTGAAGATCGTGAGGAGCTTTGTGTGGAAATTCTGGAGGGAGGCCTACCACTTCATCGACCCCTGTATGTCGTTGTGGTCCGAAAGTCTTTGCTGCGAAGTTCCCCGCATTCCGACGGCTACGAGGGACTGCTGCCCTGACTGTCGCCCTGTCTTGGAGCCCTTTGATGATTTGTAAAGCGAGACGATAGACGGGTCTTCTGGCGACGTCATCGATATTTCAGTTAAGTATGAGTGGAGCGTCTCCCAGTTTGTTTTGGTATCCTTTGGGATCGCTTTGATTTGGTACCTGCAGGCCCCAAAGCCGAGGGACTCGTGTATTCACGAGGCTATCGTTTCTGATATTCCCTTGAAGTTTGAAGCTAGACTAGTGAGCGAAGATGCCTGGTCTTAGCAGACTTGGAAAGATATTTTGTTATGGTTGTAAAAAGGATTCCCGATTGGAGGACTCGTGTCCGGTGCCTCCGATCGGAACTCCGAACTATGAGCTCTATTTGAAACACGGCGTGGGCCCCATCACGTATAATGAGGTATGGATTAGGTATACTAGGAAAGATGGTGTCCTAAAGTGGCCCCAATATGGTAGCTACGACACGGAAATCTTAGATAATTTAGAAGTCAGACTCTTCAAAAAGAAAGCCCGGCCGGCAATGTTCGACTCCTTCCGCATTTGGCGAAAGGAATCTAAACAAAAGGAAATTAAGTTAGCGAAACGAAATAAACGTGCACAAGGTATGTCGATGGTGCAGGCTGCGATACAGTTTAGGGAGAATGAGGAAGAGCAGGAAAGCGAACAGAGGCTTAGGCAACGTAAATTAGCGGTAGACAAATGTTATCCAGTTTTGCCACCTCAACAGCAAGAAGAAAAGGAAGATCTTGTGAAAGGTCCTTTAATGTCGCATCTATTAAGTTCGCCACCCCCTTATGCTCAGAGTGCTACCGCACCTCCGCAACTTGTAGTTGCGCAACCTCCGGTTGTTTTACCGCCAGCGGTTCCTCAACAGCCAGCTCTCCCTTTGCTGGCTACTACTAATGCTTCGGCGCAGCCTTCTCAAGGGCCGCCGTCTTTGCTACCTGCTTCGTCTACTACCTCTATACCTGTGTTGTCTGTCCCTTCTGTCACTCTTCCGACTTCGGTTCCTTCTCATTCCGCTTTGTCCTCTGTTCTTTTGTCACCTTCTCCTTCTGCCCGACGAAGAATGACTGATGCGGTTGCTAGTTTTTTCTCTCCTCTAATGGGTTCATTAGGTATGTCTCCTGTTGTAGAGCATAAGCAATTGCGTAGTCAATTGCCTGGTCCTGATGAACGGACAGTGCTGGATCACTTGGCACGTAAATGGGTTAACTATCCTTCACACTATGATCTTGAGAGTGTTACGAATGTTTTCCATCAATGGGAAGCACCGACCCAAAGAAATGTATTTGATGTGATGTGTTCTTTCCTCCGTGAACAGTGGGAAGATAGTGAGGTAGGACGGGCTCCGCCTGAATTGTTCTGTGTGCAGTCCGAGTTCGCGAAAGGAACTGTAGTGGGTCTCGATGTAGAAAAAGCAGTCGCGACATTGTTGTCATTTAGGAGCGATTTTCCTTCTAAGTCATTATTTGAGCCTGATTCTTCAGTTAGGAGAAAGGCACATCAATATCCGATGCGTGAGGTTCCTCCCGTTTGGAGACCTGGTGATACGAATGCTAATCCACCTGTTCTGGCACATTTACAGCGCGTTTGGGTACATGTTCCATGGAAGTGTGCCGAAGTACTAGCTCTAAAGCAGACTCTGCCTGATCCACGTAAAAATCCTGCGGGGTTTTATAAGGAGCTATCTCAAACTGTGAGTTCCTGTATTATGAATTTGGCTGATATAGATATGTTATTTGGGAATGTTGTTCCACAGCCTATATGGAGTAAGATCCGTCATACGGATCATGTGCAGGAATTAGGTGATACATGGAATAATCTTAGAACTACAGATGAAAGACAAATAGGTGGTGCTAAACCCGAAAATGTGATTGCTGATCTCCCTGGTAGAATTATTGATTATATGAAGACTTTGACGACTGCTACACGTGTGAATTGGGACAAATTGTCTGCGTGCAAGCAGAAGAAAGACGAAACTGTGTCCGACTTTTTCACTAGATTTGAAGAGACATTTGTAGACCACAGTGGTCAAGACATGGGTACCGAAGGTGGTCAAAGGTTGTTCGTTGACAAGTTTGTGCATAATTTGCTTCCCGAGTTGTGCAATAGGTTGAAGGATTCTGAAAGTGCTTGGGCTGTTTCTTCATCAGCGCAGATATTGGCTACTGCCCAGTACTATGAGAATAGAAATAAAGATGAGATAGAGAAAGCGGACAAAAAGACTTAGGAATTGAAGACTAAGGTTCTTCTGCAGCAAGCATACCCGCCCCGCAATACCCAGCGTGATTATCAGCAACCACAACACTATCGGAGAAGCTCGCAAATGGTCGAGTCTTCTCAACCGCGTTTCCCCTTTAGGCCCCAATCAGTGTGCGTATTGCAAAGAAGAAGGTCACTTCAAGAATAATTGCCCGAGATTAATACAGCGCACGAATGGTGTTTCTGTTATGAGAGGTCGAGGTGTTCAACAACCTCCGCGAGGTCGAGGACGTGGTGTGCCTCAGATTGCGCGTTCCTTGCCTCCGCAGAATTCGATGAATTGTTTTGATCAACAGAATGGTGCGTCTGGTAGGACGGCTCAGTATTATGCGGACGATTATTACGTTGAAGGAGAGAGTATGGAAGGTAATGATTGCTAGGACAGCCACAGACAAAGAAAGGGAGTTGTTTCAGTTCCAGTGGATCAGAGTGGACCTTATGTTGAAGTGATTGCATCAGGGGTGTCTGAACCTTTTCTGTTGGATACTGGTGCTGCGAAGAGTTCTATCATGCACACCAAACTCCCTGGCGCACCTTTGTCTGGCTTAACGAATGTTTCAGTAGGTTTTTCTGGCGCCCAGGTTAGCAGTCCGATTTCTAGTCCTTTGTCTCTTTCTGTTGGACCTTGTGACTTCGAAGCACCCCTCATTCTGACGACAGGTTGTGGTGAGAACTTGTTGGGCTTGGACTTGTTGAAGAGATTGTATGCGACGCTTTATTGTTCTCCTTCAGGAGTACAGCTTACATTGGGAAAGAGAGTGATCTCTCCGATGTATTTGTCTAAAGACCGACTTCCAGCTGAATTGTCTTCTCTTCCTGATTCTCTTTGGGCTACTGGTCCTAATGATGTGGGTCTTTTGGAGATTCCACCATATGTTGTGACATTGAAGGCGAATGCTAGATTACCACGCATTCCACAGTATCGTATCTCAAGTGATGGTGAAAAAGCACTTTTGGCGATCATCTCTGATCTGATTGAGAAAGGGGTGATTGAGGAAACAAGAGGTAATGTGCGCAATATTCCGGTTTTGCCGGTTCTGAAACAAACCGATTTTTCTCAGCCTCCTGTATATAGGTTTGTGATCGATCTTCGCGAGGTGAATAAGATCGTTGTTCCACAATTCCCTGTTGTGCCAGATATCACCGCTCTACTGACTTTGATTCCGGCTACAGCCACGTGGTTTTTGGTGATTGATTTGAAGAATGCTTTCTTCAGCATCCCGATTGCCGCAGAGAGTAGAGATATTTTTGGCTTCTCTTTAGGAGGCCGAAGCTTCAGGTTTAAACGCGCTCCTCAAGGCTATTGTGAGAGTCCATCGATCTATAGTCAAGCTTTAAAGACACAACTTGATTCGTTGGTTTTACCCAATGGCGCTGCCCTTATTCAGTATGTTGACGATCCTTTAGTTGCCGCTGAAAATGAAGAGACTTGTAGAGAGGCTACTCTGTCGTTGTTGCGTCACTTGTCTGAATTCCATCATAAAGTTTCTCTGTCGAAGTTGCAGTATTGCCGACAAGAAGTTACCTACTTAGGTCACCTCTTATCGAAGGAGGGAAGAAGATTGACCCCAGAGAGAATCCAAGCGATTGCGAAAATGAGTGTGCCTACGACACAGAGAGAAGTGCGTGATTGTTTCCTCAGGACTGAGGAAGAAACGAAAGGGAGGATAGACCTTAGGGACACTCCCCTTGCAGAATGTGATGGTACATTATGGGTTGATGGTTCGTGTTTTAAACTTCCGAACAGTGATACGACTGCGGCATATGCGGTTACGACTTTGCATACGATTGTTGAAGCTGCTCGTATCCCACACAACTCCGCACAAGCGGCAGAATTGATTGCATTGACAAGAGCGTGTGTGTTGTCGAAAGGGAAAAGAGTGACTGTGTACACTGACAGCCAGTATGCGTTCAGTGTTGCTTTTAGCTTTGGACGATTGTGGAGAGAACGTGGGTTTCTGACTTCGCATGGGACCAAGATCCAACATGGTCGATTGGTGAATGAACTTCTTGAATCTCTTACTTTGCCGTTGCAAGTTGCGATCGTGAAATACAGTGCGCATAAGAAAGTCACGGACGATGTTGGTCGTGGTAATGCGTTTGCAGATGAAGTCGCGAAAGAGACTGCGAGAGATGTGATGAGTCGAATGTATGTTGCGGGTCCAGCGAGATGGATTCCTGATAGGAGTATGTGTGAAGATACAATTGAGAGTGTGAAATCCATCCAAGCTGAAGCTACAGAGAAAGAGTTTAATGAATGGAGAGAAAGCAAGGGTAAATTGGATTCGAATGGTTGTTGGGTTGAGTTGTCAGAGCATCAGCGATGGTTGTTGCCTGACGCGTATGTACTTCCAGTGGTTACCATGGCACATGGGATGGCTCACATTAGTGTGAAAGGGATTTGTAAGTCATTGGCCTCGGTATGGCAAAATGCTGGCATTCCTAAGTGTGCAGAGAATTTAGTCAAGAACTGTATGGTTTGTTTGATGTACAATCCTGGTAAGGGAACTCCAACTCCAGCTGGTCATTTTGCTCCCCCCACGTATCCGTTTGAGGCTTTGCAGATAGATTTCATCCACATGGAGAGGTGCAACAACCTGAAGTATGTCTTAGTGGTTGTTTGCTCTTTTTCTAGATGGGTGGAAGCCTACCCTCTGAAGGACAACACTGCCTTGTCCACAGCTAAAGCCCTTATTAAGGAATTTTTCCCTAGGTTTGGTTTGCCGAGAGTGGTCTGGAGTGACAATGGGAGTGAATTTGTGGGTCAAGTGATGAAGAGAGTGTGTGATGGGTTGGGTATCCGGCAGAAGTTCCACGCTGCAAATCATCCCCAGTCAGCTGGTCTAGTTGAGTGCTACAATGGCACGTTAAAATTGAAATTGGCCAAAATTCAAGCGAGCTCTGGTCTACAATGGCCTGATGCTTTGCCGTTAGCCCTTCTGTTCACAAGAATGATTGTGCATTCGCGAATGGGTCTGAGTCCTTATGAGGTTGTGTTCGGTCGCCCGGCAAATATTTGGGGAGTGCCGCGGCCGACAAAATTAAGTGAGATAGGACACCCTGTGTTGCTTGACTACTTGTACGAATTGACGGCTAAATTGCGTGTTCTGCATCAACAGGTTCATGATACTTTGCCACAGGTTTCTGAAGATCCAGGGCACACCCTTGAACCTGGAGCGTGGGTGCTCGTGAAGAACTTCCAGCGAACCCGGAACGAGCAGCCCCGCTGGATAGGACCGTATCTGGTGTTATTGTCCACCCGTTCTGCGGTACGAGTGCACGGTAAAAAGAACTGGATTCACGGCGTACATTGTAAGAGGGTCCCTTTACCTCTGCCGTACGACCGGTGGGTCCCAAGAGGACTTTCTGAGACTGAGAACGTGCCTCGTTTTCTGCCTTTTAGCGATGCCTGTTTGATTGGAACAAACATTGAGCCAGAGAGCGACGAACTTCTCCAAGAAGTTGTACCTCCATCAAATAATTTGAACACTTTTGAACCTGAGTTACTCTTCCGAGAACAGACATTGCCTGGTAAAGAGCGCTATAACTTGCGACCGAGAGTCGTGGGACGAATAACAAACTGAGTCCCTTCTTTGCTATTCTTTTGGCTGGCTCCCCTCCGAGAAACTTTTTTGATTTTTGTTTTTCGAACCACCATCCGGGTTCAGCTGTAGGGTCGCGGTGCCAAGTCCTTGGAGTGCAAGCCGAAGATGTTAGGTCGACGGTTCTGGTTGGTCTCAGGGCGTTCCCTGGACCGACAGGCGCATTCTTTAGCACAGAACACCCATCCGCCGCGAGCAGCACGATTAGAGGATGGAGTTTTTCGAGATGGAGAGACCTACTAAAGGAATGAGCTTCAAGAGCAAAATGTGTATAATAATGAGTAGAAAACGTTTTTTAATATTATGTCTGTTTATACTGTTGAGTTTAATAATGTTTTTAATTGGAAATGTGACATTCTCTATTCAAGCGACATTCATGCCCACTACACAACCTATGCCGCCTCCTACTGTTTCTTCGCATTCTTTTCACCCTCTGCCATTAGGAGAATGGAATTCGCTAATAATTCCTTTGTTCAGCTTCTGCACCAACACCAGCTAGTAGTGAACACAACTAATTGTTGGGTGTGTGGCCTTATGCCCCATAATGCCGAGAAAGGTATTCCTTACCTGGTCCTGCCATTTAGCTACAATGGCTCTGTGTGGGCATACAGAACAATGTTCATTTATGCCCGTGAAGTTAACCCCCTACGTTCTCTGAAAGCCCGAAGAATAGTGCTCTGGTCAAGGGAATAGTCGACATGATTAGAGGAATGAGTTCTTATGAGGCTATCCCGAGAGATGAGACACTAGCGTATATTGGATGGAACGTCACTGGATATGGAGTTAGTCTGAGTGGGAACCAGCGAGCGAAGAGATCCTCCCCGATCTGGATAGTACCCCATCGGGGTCATTACTGTCTGCAAGGAAATGGCAAGAATCCTAGAGCTCAGCTAGGGAAGAGTGTTTGCACTGAGACATAAGTTTTTGCGTCCCAGACTTCCCCATCGTTTTTAGCAGCTAAGGGCACCTACTTCATTTGCCATGACAGAGCATATACATGGTTGCCCCCTGATTTCTCGGGCACATGTTTTGTCTCGTTCTTGTTGCCTCCTACATTTACAGCTGCGGCAGATTACCACAAAACGAGAGTCGTTAGAGGTGTCTTCAGTAAGGCAGATACCGCAGGACAAGAATTGGGAGATTCCGTGAAGGGTTTTCTGCCATTTTGGGGACCTATGGTTAACAGCAGGAACATACGGCAATTGACGAGAGTGGTTGAGTCCACCATAGTCGAAACTGCCGGCGCCCTTAGTAACTTGACTGCTGAGCTCCAGTCAGATCGCCTTATGACTCTTCAGAACAGAGTTGCGTTGGATGTCATACTTGCAGATAGAGGGGGTTCTGTAAATTGATCCAATCGAGCTGTTGTGTTTACATCCCAGATAACGCTCCGACAGTTTTCCAAGCCATCTCCAAGTTACATAAGATCTCCGAGTCCATACATGTGGACGAAGGAGATTGGTCGTTTATGGAATGGTTCTGGGGATTGTTATCCACTTGGGGATGGAAGATCCTGATGGTCATTGGGATGGTATTAGCTACCCTCTTCCTGTTCTGTCTTTGTGTACAGTGTGCTCCCGTAATATGTGGCCTTTTTGCTACCTCGTGTTCGAGGAGACCTGTCCAGAGAGAGTTACTAAGTACCAGGATGATGCTACAGCAACTTCTCAATGATCTGATGAACATAGACTTGGATTCAGATTGACGTGAGTTTAGGTTATTGCCTATGTAAGGGCAAAAGGAGGGTCTGTGGTTCCGTGAATTCTGAACCCATTTAATGAAGGTTGTCGTATCGTGATGATTTTGGTATCAGCGAACCGCGACTGACAAGTGCGGTACGCGTAAGCATTTTCGTCATGCTACACCGATGGATTCACTGTGTATTTAACGATCTAGTCTGCACCCGTGGGTTCCATTTTGTTTATAACCGCCATTTTGTGGTTGCCCTCACATAGGCTAACGACTACAGGATGACTGTGGCCAAGCGAGCCTCTAGGGACGCATACACCTTAGTTTGAGCTCGTGTTGACTTCAGTTTGACCTGAGTCAACTGACCCTGTTGCCCGAGGCTAAACTTGTTGAGCCAGTACCTTGTTAAGCAGCTGGTCAGATAGAGATCAAAGAGCAGGACATTATTGATTCTATGGCACACGCACACACCCCTCTATCTTTCTCCTCATCTGTTTCTGCTCTTTACTTTTATGGCCTTATGGCCTAATTATTGATTTGGGTTGAGGTCTTTTATGATGGGCCCGTCCGGCCTGTTCGAGCAAGAATGCTGGATTTATGCCTTGTCATTGGCGGTGGGTTGGATAACTGAAAGTGGGTTTGTCGTTATGTGATGCCTCTGTAAATATCATCCTCTGATTGGTCAAGTTTGTGAGTAATTGATGCTAGCCAGGAATGTGGTTTTTGGCATAAAAGACGACGCTCCGCTCTATTATGTTGAGCAGTCTCCTGAGAACATACACCGTGTTGTACTTCTAGGATCTCTGTTACTGGCTGCAGCTAATAAATATGATCTTTGACTTCACCAGAAGAATCCCGTGTCTCTGTACTCTAAGACAGGTGAACCCGAAGACTGAGGGCGTGTCCCCTGCGCCGCTTGGATTAAAATCCTAGTTCTTCACACTGGAGGCAAATTGAGATCTAGAATGAGGGAGCTGCTCTTTAATTATATGACGGCTTTACACTGGAACCCACTTCCCTTCTATCTATGCCCGACTTCTTATCTCGTCACTTTTCGTAGTATGCTGAAGACTTGGCTTTTCCCTCACTGATTGTGTTTTTCCAGAAATTATGTAGTTAGGCTGGATTGCTGTCTAGTGCTTGGATATCCCTTTGGAGATGAATGTGCACTCTATAAATGCTATAAATATATTACAAAGGATTTAACATGAATGGCACCTTCACTAAGCCACGCCTAAAAAGTACAATGTTATGTTTTTCATTTTTCATTTTGTCTTACAAAGCCAATTAAAAACAATTTGACAGGCTTCTGTTTTTGTGTTTTATTATTATGTTTATTTAGAATGAACCTGATGATACAGACCACAGTTTACCACCAACCCAGAAATACAACTTTTCAGGCACACGTACGAAGAGGCATATAGTTACTCCAGATATCTCCAGCATTTTTAAAGAAAGCATAGATAATCTTCATGATGATGAGCTGGATGAGTTTTCTGGTGAGTAGACTGTCAAAGTTAAGTCGCAATAAAGGTTTAAAATTATAGAAATGTAAGGTACGCTTTTCGTGTATTTGTCTCTGGATTTACCACTAAGGCGCCTGTTGTAAATGTGCTAGTAACCTGTGTTGGTAATACTGTTTTGTGTTAACTGATTTCAGCAGGTATTAACACCTTACTTAACGACCATTGTGAATGATGAAATGTGGAATTACAGCAAGTTTCACAATTGGTATGCCTTTTCCTGCATTTGATTAGCAGATTCCAGGCCCTGTGAGGCTCACATTTTCCACTTGGTGTACACTGAGTAAAATGTAAAAGTATGTCCTCCTCTGGTAAAACTTTTTATTGTGTTGGGTGCATGGATGTACGCATATGGTATATAAAAAATTAACTCAAAAAAACAAAGATTAAAGCAACGCTAAAGTAAGGTGAATTTGTCTGTGACAACTAAAAAATTTTAACTTAGAAAAAACCCCACAGAAATTCACCAGTTATACGTAGTAGCGCTAACTATATCTTGCGCCCCTCCATGCACTGTTTATGACCTCACATATTATATCACTCATGACATGTTTGATGACATCATTTATGATATCACTGAAGACCTCTCAAAATTCACGAGCGGCTCCCCTGCTCGCACTTGTGCGGACAAGAAGACCTGTGTTTGCTCTCGCTTGGAGTGAGCAATTTCAAAACTTCTACCAAGCGAGAGCAAACTCTAAGTCCGCTCCCAGCGGGCTGGAGCATGAAATATGCTTCTGCCTGCTGGGAGTGGACTTTGCATGCGTTTCCCTGCCCACAGTGAAACGGACGGGGAAACAGATGAAAAGATTGCTCCGGTCCGCAGGGAGCAGCATTTTTAGCTGCTCCCAGCAGGCGGGAGCAATACCAGCTTCCCCTGGAGGAGGGGAGCTGGCTAGGAGCGCAAGGCATTGGGGCTCCCCCCCAGGTCCCTAGCTTTGGTGAAGTGTGTTACCTGGGTGGGCTCCAGGGTACCCACCCTTTATTGGCTGAGCCCTGGGGGATGGGCCCCAGCTGCGCATCCCCCCCCCCTCCTTCAGTAATTAGCTCCCCCCATGGGGGCTGCTTTGTCTCTCCCACAATATTAATTGGTCAGGCCCCAGGAGATGGGGTTCACATGGCCAATATTGTGTGCACCTCTCCCCATTTACAATTGGCCAGACCCTGGGAGATGGGGTTCCTGGGGCTGAAATCGAATTGCGTTCCTCCCTCCTATAAATCCAGCAGTGGGCCCCAGGGAATGGGGTCCCCAGTGCCAAAAACAGCCCGGGTGGTGGGGCCACATATCCCTGGTGGATGGGTTCTTCGCGGCTGAAATCAGCCTTGGTATGGGGCTCCCCGTCTCCCGAGTTGGCTGCTTATGGGGGGTTGGCCGCAGGGCCTAGCCACAGGCCAGGTCATGCTGCCAAACCCCCACTTCGCATGGCAAACCCCTGCCTTGCACGGCCAAAGGCCATGCCTGGTGGCGATTAGATTAATGTATAGTAATAAAATATTACTTTATTGTTAACAAAACCTTAAAAATTCACTAAAAAAACAAAGGTTGAAGGGACATTATAGTTAGAAAATACCATTAAACAACGCAGAAATTCATTACAAAAATCAAAGGTTACAGGGAGGTTATAGTTTGGATATAGAATTTTAAAAAAAACCTTAGAAATTCACAAAAAAGAGCAAAGGTTACAGGCACACTATAGTTAGATTCATGTTATACATACACAAAACCAATAACATTCAGCAGTTATAATTCTGCTCATCTCAAGCAACTATGCCTCAGGCCCCAAGGTAACTATAACTCATGCCCTTGCCATGCACTGCTAATTACCCAACATATTACATCAGTCATGACATCTTCTATCACATCATTGATAATATCATTGCAACATCTGCTGTAAAATTATTGATGAGAAAACTGTGCATGGCGGGGGCGTGAGTTATAGTTACCTTAGGGCATGAGTTTAGTTTCTTGAGCTAAGTATAACTATGGCTGCTAGATTCCTATGCTTTTGCGTGTGTAAAATCTGAACCTAACTATAACATTCCTGTAATCTTTCCTTTTAATGACTATATATCCTCTTCCATGCTCATGACGTCTCCCGGCCGTCATCAGTCACGATGGGCGTGTGCGGACGACGGCCGGGAGACGTCATGACCACGCCCGCGATCGGAATGTCAGCACTGCGGGAGCGCTGCGGTGGAATTTGCGCCGCAGCGAAGAGGATATTATCTACTGGCGGTCGCCAGTAGATAGTTATAGTTAGGACCGAGTTTCCATAGGAAATCTGAAAATTCTATTTTGAATAACTTTGGCGCCGGTTGACAAATCCTCGCTAATGGGGCGCTCCGCTCAGCTCCTACCCTGAAAGTCTCAGGGTGATTCGTCAAGCGGGGGCTGAGAAAAAAAGGGGGTCCCAAAACGCGTTTTCCCCATTCATTTTCCCATAGGACCTTTAGTCGAAGGTACAGCCCGAACGGCTGAACAGAATTACTTGAAATTTGGCAAAGAGGTAGTCCTCCGGTCAGGCATGTGCCTTTTGGATATATGGTGTCAATCTGTTCAGTAGTTCCTGAGAAAATTGCAGTTAAAAGTACATAAATATCTATAAGCGCGCACCGTGCGCGCACCGTGCGCACACCTTAACGTGCGCGAGCGTAATTCTGATTGGTGGTTACATGTCAGTCAACATTCGAATCGGTCGAAATCAGGAAGTGTCGGCCGCCATTTTGTGTGTGACAGTGAAAAAGAAAGGTGGAGAACATGAAAAGGGGGCAGGGTAGAGTGTTCCTGACCCCCTAGCCTTTGTCAGGGGTCCCTGAAGGACCCCGAAGGGTGAAAAAAACATTTTATTTTTTTTGAAAAAATCGCGGGGAGCGCACGGTGCGCGCACCATGAAAAAACCTTAAAAAAAAACATTTTAAACTGTTTATAAGTTTATAGAAGATATTAACTATGCTGTTCAACTTTATCCAAATAAAAAAAAAAAGAGCTGAGCCATTCCATATTACAGGATACAGTCAATCTATAACTATATACATAGGTAGTTTATTGTAAAATAAATATATAAAAATATAATAATACATAAATAAATTAGCATTTAAAAAACCTTACAAATTCACTTAAAAAACCATAGGTTTCACACACGTTATAGTTAGGAATTAGCATTTAAAAAACCTTGCAAATTCACTTAAAAAACCAGAGGTTTCACACATGTTATAGTTAGCTGGACATTTCACTCGTAAAAAACCATTGAAATTCCCCCGTTATAGTTAGTTCAGATAACTATAACTCGCGCGGCCGCCACTCTATCACAAGGATGATGTCATCAGTGATGTCATGAGTGATGTCACTGACCATGTCATGAGTGATGTAATATGTGACGTCATCAGCAGTGGATTGCGGTCGTGCGAGTTATAGTTATCTGAACTAACTATAACGGGGGAATTTTAATGGTTTTTTACGAGTGAAATGTCCAGCTAACTATAACATGTGTGAAACCTATGGTTTTTTAAGTGAATATATATATATATATATATATTTATATATATATATATATTTTTTTTCTTTTTTCTTTTTTTTTTTTTACTGAAAAAAATAAAGGTTTCAGGGACGTTATAGTTAGGAATTAACCATTTAAAGAAAGCTTAGAAATTCACTGAAAAGACCAAAGTTTTCAGGAACGTTATATTTAGGCTCACATTTCACTCATACAAAACAAGAGAAATTCAGCCGTTATAGTTAGCGGTGTTAACTATAACTCGCGCCCCTGCAATTCACTGCTTATGACCTCACATATTACATCACTCATGACATGGTCAGGGACATCATGGAGCATTGCGGGGGCGCCAGTTATAGTTAACTCAGGTAACTATAACGGCTGAATTTCTCTGGTTTTGCACGAGTGACATGTCGGCCGAACTACAACGTTCCTGAAATCTTTGTTGTTTTCAGTGAATTTCTAAGCTTTTTAAAAATGCTAATTTCCAACTATAACGTCCCTGTAACCTTTGTGTTTTTTGTGAATTTCTAAGTTTTTTTTCACTAGGAGTCACGTTTGCAGAGTGGTGAAGAAAGGGGGCTGGGCCTCCTACCAGCTCTCAGGACTTCTGCTACGTAGGGCTTACAGGGTGTACTAGGAGGCATTCTTGGCCCCCCTAGGTCCCTCTGGAGCCAAGGAAACTTTTTCCCTCAACTAGTAGTGCACCGGGAGGCAGGTTTGCAGAGTGGTGGAGAAAGGGGGCGTGGCCTCTGACAACGTCTCAGCACTCCTGCTGTGTGGGACCTACTTGAGGTAACAGGAGGGGTAGTTGTCCCCCAAGGATGTCCTTAGGGGCCAACTCACCCCTCCTGTTACCTCTAGTAAGTCACATACTGAAGGATTACTGAGTTGTGATAGCAGGCCAAGCCCCCTGTCACCACCACTCTGCAAACGCGCCTCCTGGCCATCTCTTGGTTGGGGGGTGAAGTCCCCTTTGCTGGTGAGGGTCCTTAGGGGCCAACTAGCCCACCTGTTACCTCCAGTAAGCGCCACACAGTGGGATTGCTGAGAGGTTGTCAGAGGCCAGGCCCCCTTTCTCCACCACTCTGCAAACATGCTTCCTGGCGCACTACTATTTGGGAGATGAAGTCCCCTTGTCTCTTGAGGGTCCCTGGGGGCCAATTAGCTTTCCTGTTAGCTCAAGTAAGCCCCACACAGCTGGATTGCTGAGAGGTGGTCAAAGGCCACGCCTCCTTTCTCCACCACTCTGCAAACGTGCCTCCTGGCCACTGCTGCTTGGGGAATGAGGTCCACTTTAGTCCTGAGGCCCTCAGAACGCAAGGGGACCTCATCGCCCCACAGTCAGTGCACCGAGAGGCGCGTTTGCAGAGTGGTGGGAAAAGGGACGTGGTCAGCAATCCCACTGTGTGTGGCTTACTGGAGGTAACTGGTTTACTAATTGGCCCCTAAGGACCCTCAGGAGCGAAGTGGACTTCATACCCCACCCAGGAGGTACATTTGCAGAGTAGTGGATAAAGGGGGCGGGGCCCCCGGCGAGTTGCGGATTCGTTATTTTTGTTGTTCCTTTAGGAAGCGGGACTGCATGGAACCCCTTCCCATGACCCTTTTGGGCCCCGGAGACCCCATCCCCGGGGGCCTCACCCATTTCTTATTTTTTTGTTAAAATGGGAGGGGAGCCGCGCAGCCCCCTCCCGAGGCCGATATATGCCCTGGGGCTGGGCCATTGTCTATATTTTTAAAGGGGGGGGGTGTGTTGCTCCTCTCCCAAGGAACATTTCAGCCCGAGGACCAAAACCACCCACCCCACCACTTCTTTGTTTAAAAAGGGAGGGGGGCCAAGCGGCCCTCTCCCAGGCCATTTTCGACTCCAGAGACCCTTGGGTCAGGCCATTTCTTTTACTTAAAAAAAAATTGCTTCAAAGGAGGGGGGCCGCGCGGCTCCCTTCCCAAGGCCAATTTTGGCCCCGGGGACCCCATTCCCCTGTGCATGGCCTTTTTCTTTGGGACTGCGGGGAAGCCTGCCGGCTCCTGCCTACTGTGGGAGCCGGCATTGCTTTTTACCCACAGGGAGCTGCTAAGATGCAGCTCCCAGAGGGTAAAAAGCATTGTGCTCACTTTGAACAAGTGAGAGTTGAATGCTTTCACTTGTTCAAAGTGGAGCACTTGTTCGCTATGGGATGGTGGGAGCAGTGCTCCCGCCATCCCATAGCAAACTGCAATGTTGCAGGGGTGGAAACCCGGGACATTGCTGGTGCCGGTCCTGGGGGGTGGTGGTCCCCAGGGCAATTTATGGCTCCACGAGGGGGGCAGTGCGTCCCTCCTCCAACAGTATTTAAGCCCCGGGGAGGTAGTGGTCCCCGGGGCTGTGGGTGGGGGGGCTAGAGCCTCCCCACGTTTTATTTTTAAATATATCCCCAGGGAGGTAGCTGTCCTCAGGCTGGGGGGCCTCATGGTACCCCCGCAGCCAATCATCTCAGGCACGAGATCGGGGAGGTGCGCGGATCCTCTGCGGCCACAGTTGTATATCTGGTAAATCTTTAAATTTCTCAGGAACTACTAAACGGATTTACACCAGTTAGCTTTCTGGACTAAGAGCTACATTTGTAGTCAAATTTGGTGTTATTCCGTTCAGCAGTTCGGGCTGTAGCCGTGTCTAAAGTTTCCTATATAAAGTAACCTGTAGAAAAGGCGTTTTGGGACCCCCCTTTTTCTTGGCCCCCGCTCGATGGATCACTCTGACATTTTCAAGACAGCAGCTGACATGACCGCCCCATTAGTTTTGAAAATTTTGGGAAGATTCGTCAAAAGGCGCCAAAGTTATTGGCAAATCAAAAAATGTTTTTCCTATGGAAACTAAGTCCTAACTATAACTACCTACTGGCGACCGCCAGTAGACAATATAGGAACAATTGTATTGTATTTTATTGCAGCCTTTAGATAGCACTTATTATCCCAATGTTGAGCACTGAAGAATTTGCCCATATGGGCAGCAAGCTACACTGTATAGGGTGTGTGGTTGGAGGGTCTTGTGTTTTTTGATGCTACATGGGAAGTTTTTTCCATGATGTGTGTGGTTTATTGTGTTATGGGGCGCAGCACTTAGCAGTGTTTTGGATGAAGAGGTGTGAGAGAGAGATGCCCAGTTTATGATTTTCAGCGGATTGGCAGCTTTGCGTGTCCCTTAATGGTAATTTTTATGATCATAGTCTACTACTAGTAGCAGGCACTGGGAAACAATTACCCCATTGTAGCACTTGACTTTCTCAGGATTGCGAAGCAGTGCAGTCCAAGGCCTACTTGGGGGAGGTGGTGTGACCTACCAAATGTAATGCATGCTATTTATATAATAAAAGCATTATAAATAAGTCATCTCAAAAAGAAGTCTATCACATGCATCCATATTTTTTCCTTATCCCTCTGGCAATCTGAATACAATTTGTAACTGCATGGCAAATGTCCTCTGAAGGAAGTTGAATGTACAAGAGAACTGGTCTACATTGCCTGAGATTTAAGGTGCTTAATATAGGCAACAGATACTTTTTTTCTGGTGATGGGATAGTATTTACAAAAAGATCCTTCATAAAGTGTAATGTGCTTTGCGATTTTCACTGGGGCAACCCGGGCAATCCGCAGCCTGGAAAGGTTTAATCGGAAACACAACTAGGAAGTGGGAGGTGTTTAAAGAGGGTTAAATAAAATATATGTTGCGAGTTGGTTACAAACTGTAATTATGCTTCCTTTACACCTGGGTTTGAAATAGTCACATACCCTTTTTACAGTGGGTTTCTCGGGTTCGCTGAGTAATCAAAGGTTCTTATAGCATTCAAAAGCATATCCTTAATATTTTATTGTGTGCATTAATAGAGGCAGAGTTTACAAAAATATCACTTACCCCAATTTCATCAGAAACCTTCTTTATAGAATACATCCACAGAATTCTTAATGAGTAATTCAAAAATCTTCAGTCTAACATAATTGTCTCAGTAAAGGATGGCTCTATTCTTGCCCATACAGAAACCCATATAATAAGAGGTCATAATTTGATCTGATGCTCCAGATATTTCATCCCCTGCTCTTCTTGGCAAATTTAGGATGAGACGCTCTGTGCTACCATGAGCAGTTGATTCTTAAAGCAGTTTTCCAATATTGGAAAGATACTCGTTTCACAGTGCCTTCAAAGGCTTGCACCATATTTTGCTACCGAAACGCATTTGTGACCACAGTCAGTTCATTAACTGCCCTGGTTCCCAATTTAGAAGCAAACCTAAAGATGGCTTCTATTGCTCTATTCAATATCTGTTCTCTTATGCAGAAATGCCCCCAGTTTAATCCTGAGTCTAAGGGTATGCCGAGATATGTGGTTATATTCACATCTCCTACCAACTGTCACCAGTATTATGAAGACGCTTCTTTGTCTGCTTACGACCACAAACCATTGTGTGTGTCTTGGCTCTATTGTAGGTCGAACTTGGCCATAAAGTTAACAAAGGCATTGAGCAGTTTTTGGAAGGCCAGTGCTGCCGTTACTAGTAAAACTGTGTCACCTGCATATAAAAGTGCCGTGATTGGATCCCCACCTGGGGGACATCCTAATCCTTCATTAACTGAAAGAAGCCATTCATGTACAATGTGAATAGAAACAAATTAAGTATATATTCTTGCCTTATGCCCCTATTAGTTTTAAAAGAGTCAGTGCATTTTTCGTAGGTCCTGATTCGACCCTTGCCAACACATCTAATTGGAGCTGCCTCAGAAAACTAACTAATGTCTCCTTCACCCCCATATGTGACATTATAGCTCATAGTTTGGATCAATTGATGACCGATCCATAAAGGCCATGTGCATTGATCCCTTTATTGCCACAGCATGATTGGGGATAAATAGGTATACATTTAGAGACTGATCAACTGTACCCAAACTTTGTCTGCAGCCATATTGCACATCATCCAGAATAGAATTCCGTTCGGCCCACTCCTCTAACCTAGCTAGCAGAATTCCGCTAAAATTTAGGGTGTAGGGTCCAGCAGTGATATTGGCTGGTTGCAGTTTGGATCATCGTGATCAGCTTTCATAAAAATCGGTCCTACAATGGATTGTGGCCATGTTTGTGTGATGGTACGCTTGAGAACTGCCATGAATTGGTTGCCTATAATCTGGCCCATGGATCTCGATAATCTTTGTATAAATCCATTGGGACCCAGTCTAGGACCGGCGCTTTGCCATACGGTGCCACTATTTGTAAGTGAGCTAGCCTTAACCAAGGACTCCCATGCTTCCTCTCTAATTAAAGATTTTCTTGCCTGAGCCCCTTCTTATAAGACCTCCTATAGGCCTGCACCTCAGATGAAATACATGGTGTAGCTTTCAGTGCTCACAGGTGTGAGAAGTTGGCCTGATATATGATGTCACTAATTCTAGTGTACACCTTGTATCAGTCCAAACAACCCTTATGGTGATTGGTTGTAAAGTCAACCTTATAGACCAGCTGTCCTAGTGGTAGCATGGACAAGAGCAGTCTTAGGCTAAACTCTGTATGGCATGTGAAGCCAGCTGTTATACCATATGTAATCCCTTGAATACCAAATGAAAGGACACCACAACAGATATATATAAAAATAGAATGTATTTATTCTATTCAAACCCTCAGCACTCTTTATGAGATTCGAGGTAAGTACAACACAGTCTTATTTAGGCATACATTAAGTCACACAGGTAAGTAATACAGTTAGGCCCTAGGGGCCACGCAAACCATATACTAAGTAAGTGGTATAAGGACCACTGTCACGAACACAGGATAGGCCTAGGCCTAGGGAATCGCTGGGGCTAAATTATACTACCAACAGTTAGGAAGTGGGAGGCCCACGGGATTCAGGTGCAGAGTGGAAACACTCACGCGTAATGCGTAAAAGTCGATAGAATCACTAGCAGTTAGAAATAAGCAGTTTTAGGACACTTCTGGTATTGCTAGAAAGTCGAGACTCGGAAACTAGACCCTAGGATAGTCAATACCCTTGTGAGCACCGAAGTACCCAAATTACCTAGCCCACGGGCTGCGGGTGCATAGGTGTGAACTTGCGTCGGGTTTCGTCGTGGACTTCTATGGATGCCTGAAGGAAAGTTGCTGACAGGCAGTCAGTGAAGAGTGTCCGGTGGATCCCAAGGTGAGGATCAAGAAGGAAGGAACCTGCAAGCAGAAGGGACAGAGTCTAGGTCACCAGCCAGGAGCCGGGAAGGAACCAGGAAGGAACCAGGCGATGTCATGAAGAAGCAGGTGGAGAGGTGAAGCTTGTCGCAGCAGCCACGGGTACCAGGAGACGTCGAGGACGACCAGGACCAGGAGGTGAGCTGTCCCACGAAGGCTCTTGCTGTCGGCGGCGTCGAAGTCGAGTCAGGACCCAACAAGCGGAACCCACGCAGGATGGAGGACTTGCTTCTGGTGCAGACCAGGAAGGTCTGGGGTGCTTCTCTTTCATAGAGGAGCGGGTGCCAGTCTGGAGGAGCCGGACCAGCAAGTGGAAAACAAAGGTTCGTCGTCGGAGAGGCTACTAGCCAACGGGCCAGCAACCGGACAACACGTCGAGCAACACAGGTGCAGAAGGGCCCCACGCAGAACACGTGAAGTGTGGGGAGCTGGTCTTCTTTGCAGATGGTGCTCGGGAGTGGGGCTTCTCAATTCCCCAAGCACAGCCTCGAGGAAGCCTCAGAAGTCGCGCTAGTCAGTTACTAGCCACTTTTCCCAAGTCGCCGGTCCCTCGTCGCCTCCATGGGTCTCAGCTTCGCTGGAGATGTGGATCTGGTTCAGAGGTGTCTGGAAGTCTCGGCGCTGGTCAGTCTCTGCAGTCGTCCCTCGTAGGATTCAGTCGCAAAGCAAGCAGCGGTCGCTGGATGGTGCCTGGTTGCCCAGGGTGGTCACTCCTTGGCCACAAGGGAGATTTCTTCAGTCTTCTTCCTGAGGTCGAATGTCGAAGGTCCAGAGTTTCTGTTCAAGTTGCAGATTCAGGTTAATCTCCTTTAGCAGGGCCCAACTAGCTACTAATATACTGGGCTAGTGGGCTGGGCTACCTGCAAGGTCCCTCCTATGGGTGGGACCAGGAAGGGGAGTGGCTACACCCCCTTTCCTTTGTCCAGTTTCGCGCCAGAGCTGGTGCTGGAGTGCCCCAGCACCGGTTTGAACTGGACTATGCATGGAGCACCTTGTGTGCCCCAGGCATGTCTCATTCCTTTCAGCCCTCCCTGCCCCAATACACTAAAGTCTGTCTGGGGAGGTGCTAGCACCTCCCCAAGCAGGAAACCTATTGTCCAGGCCTCCCTGGCTGGGAGAGCTCCCAGCTGCAGGAGGTCAGACTCGTGTCTGTGGCAGCAGCATCCATTTTGTGATGCTGAGGCTTTGGTCAGAGTTAAACAGCAAAGTAGGATTTTAACATGTCTCTCCCTCTAGAAGGGAGGAATAATATCCTCATTACCAGAAATGGTATGGGGGTATTATTCCAAAGTGTTAGACACCTTACACGACATGTTTTGATAAAGCCAAACCATAGTTACCATAACCGTTTAAGATTATAAGGTACTTTAAGAGTATATGGTAGGCTATATCATAGAACAGCTATAAGGACATGGTTCCAAAAGCTGCAGACAGGCTCAGCTCATGCTAGAGCACCATCTCACATGTTACCAAGCACTCTGCCTCCAGGATTGTTAAGGCCTGCCATAGGAGTGGCTCACAGGTACACATGTGTCTATTTTAAGGGTAGATATAGGTATACTATATCTAAGCAAGGGGTGATTACACGTCCTTGCCCCAGCTGAGTGATCAGCCAGTTGTGTCTGATTGGAAGGCCAGACCAGGGGTGGCATAATACATGCTGCAGCCCCTGGGAGGCCTAGGGTACACCTATGCCCTGGGTACCTAGGGTACACTGTACAGGGTCCAATAAGGTGATCCATACCAATTTGGTATGTACCTAGGGTACATGGAGTCCATTTTAAAGAGAGAGCAGACAGCCTGGGACCCTGAATGGGAGGATCTCAGGCCAACTAAGTCGAAAAACCAGCTAGACACTAGGCAAAAAGTTGGGGGTAACCATAGTCAGATATCCACCTTCCTACAACAGGTTAGTATGAGACTGTGTACAGGTCAAGTGAAACAAACGAAATAGCTTGGGCAACTGAGGTTTTCCCTTTATCTTCTAAAGGAGCTTCAGTTTTCCACAAATAGAATCAAAGGAGAAAAATGTATATGGGTTCTGTCTTCTCATCTACACATGTCCAACATGCTGCTGTATTTAAAGAAAACAGATCAGAGAGCAATTTAGTAGGTTGGCTTTGGTTCACTTGATCATGACCCATTTATTTTCAAGTTTAGACATACTAATGTCACTATTCGGATTATGAGGGCCTACAATCGGGGTCACCAACAAAGAATTGTGGTCGATTGTACAATTTATATTATCTGAAACGTTTGTCATGTTTTTTTATATCCTCTGAAAAAACAGTTTTCAGCTCTTCAACAAATAAATGTTGGAGCTTGCAAGGGTGTTTGTTGAAGGACAGGTGTCTTGTGCAGAAAACATTTTTTACATTAATTATTAAGCTTTTCCCCTTAAGGGTTGTGTACAAAGTGCACCTGTGCTTAACAGAGTGTGTTACTAAAGTCACATACTTTATCATCAACATGTTTACACTGACCTATTTTAACATTGGCGGCCCGTATAATTGAGAGATTATTCCTTTTACTTGAAGTGTACTTGTTCACCACACTTTCCAACATGTTGGATATATACATTTTCTTATTGTTATAAACGTTGTCCAAGACCAGATGACTCTTCCTGGACAAAGTACAGACTTTAGAATTACCAGACCACCTTTCGTCTTCCATGCTCCTGAAGGTGTGGCTGTGGTGTGGAAAGAGGAGATGCCATCAATATGGAATGTACTTGAAGCCTAGGTTACTTGTATGTAAATGAATTCGAGCGTTTTGACATAAATCACTCTTTTTTCCCCCTGCAATTTGGTACCCAGCCCACGATATTTAAAGAGGCTAGCCTGACCACACCTGCTGCCAATTCACACCTATTTTCAGCATGTGCAGTTTTAGCTAAAATACTCAATTGAGCCACACAGGCTGTGCCACCATCTACTTGCACAGATGGGGATACATCAGTTTCTTAATTAGAGAGTCTGTTGATTTCCTGAAGAGATGTAAGTGGCGCAAAACAATTGTACGTTTCAGTACGGTTTGAGGGATTCCCCCTGAGAGAAGATGGTGTCATGACGTGTGAGAGGTCTATAAAAATGACCTGAAGGCATAGCCCTTACCCCAGTGTGTCCGCAAGTTCTGTGAAGCAGCCTATATAGTTGTGCCTGCCGTGGTCAGGTTTTTAAAGTGACCCAATCACCTGCACATGCCTTTGGCCTATTTATTCTAACCATGATGATGTCTTAAGTATATGTTGCTGTGAACGCCGTAGATTTTTAGTTATCCAATAAATCATTTTATTTCTAGACTCCTTCCATCCCCCCTCTTTTTATTAGTCCTGAATGGTGTTAGTGGAGTACCACTACCTATGGGGTAGCCTCTGTATGGAGTTATAAGTAGTCGCAGGGCACATATACAGGCATCGATTTCTCACATTGATGTGCCTAGTCCAGCATCTTCAAAGGGGGCTCCATAAGGCCAGGAGCCTCAAATTATGTCATTCTTCTAAAAATATTAATTACACATTGAGGTTTCTTGGGCTGAGCGGATCCCGCACCATTCTCATCCACACATACAACAGTTTATTTTATTTTATATATTATCTGTGCTACACTGCGCCTGTGTCATGTCCAGTGCAGTTTCTCTTCGGCATCTATAGGTGGCTATAAAGTGTGTCACTTTCTCATCTAGTAGATTGATCTTTTCAGTTAAGACATTGCAAATACCTTTCACTAGAGCGTCAATAGGCAGGCTTTGTTTGTGACCAGACCATCCCCTCTGGATTAGCCACAGTGTGGCCACCACCGTTATGATGACCTACATGCAATGTTAGAGCTGTTAGATTTAGTTTAGGCTTTTGCCTAGTGGCATGCCCGACATTTTTTTATTTTTTAAAGTAGATGACGCCAAAGAGCTGGTAATATTATTAACTGATTTTACAGTTTCCGACTGTCTCCCGTGGGTCCGTCAAGGGACCATTCCGTGTGGTGTTGATGAGTAGGGCGTCGCATAGCCCAGTCTCTCTCCTACCGTCACAATTTCCTATTAAAAAGTTAACAATTCTTTCAGAAGTTCTGTTTTGGGATCTTCCCTGTTCGCCTTAACTGGTTCTTCTGCACGTTATGGAGGGCATTGGGGGAAATATTTATAAACGCCATCTTATGCTCTTAGGCTTTACCCTAGCCAAACAAGACATTGCCAGGGCCTGGAAGACAACAGTGGCGCCCTCTGTCTCTGCATGGAAGAACGGCCTAGACCTTTGTATGGGCGTGGAGGCTCCTATTTTTGTGGCAAGGGGGTGTTCTCGTAAGCGCTACAAAATCTGGAAGCGCTGGGCGGGCTATCGTGGACTGGAGCTAGAACCTGCCCCTACCCAGTGTTCCGACTAGGCTTAATCTCACCCCTCTCTTCTGGTGTGCCTCTCATACTCACGTGGTGGGATAGAAGCCTATTTGTAATGACACATAGCGAATATAGGTCTGTAGTATTGACTGGTTATGTTGCTCTTGAACGGTCGACAGTGCCATGGGGTGGGGGGGTGTTGTTTTTTCTGTTCTGTTTCATCTGTATTGCTTTTCAATTCTTCCTGTATCTATGAGAAAATTGTCGAAGTCAAAATGAAGTATGTTGATGCTGCGGAAGTCTCTAGGTTACAGAGCGCCGCCCTATGCGTGTTATTTGACAAATAAAATTTGTTTTAAAAAAAACAAAAGTTAACAATTCAGGTAGTTGTCCCACTGTACCCAGTCCCTCGTGTGGACTTCTTCTTCCCCATTATGTTTCTTCATTATATTTGGCTTGGCCTTAGAGCCCAGCGAGTCCCAAACCAAGGGAGGTGGCCAGCCGAGCCATTTTCCAGTCTCTGACTGGCACAGAGATGTCCATTTTGACCTGGGTGCGTCCCACCCTGTGGGAGAAGAATTTGTTTTGTCGCGCTCGTGCCCCTCTTCCCTGCAGGCTCCAGTAGGGGCTTCTGGTCATTGTGGTGCTGGGCAGCAAACAGTGTAGCAAGCAGCGTGCTTTTAATCAAGGAAAAGTACTTGTATTGCACAGTCAAACGTCTAAATATTATGCATTAAATTACAGATATGCATATCAAGTAGATGGAAATACCTTTGGTAACATACTCATGTCACATTACATCCCTATTGTGTCCTGAACCTCATAATCACAATGCACAAAGCAAATGCAACATCACCCTACAGGTGAGTGTCATTAAACATAAGCCTGAGTTCTGATCAATAGACAGACATCGTCATCCTTCTCCATCATGAGTGGTATGCGGCAGGGATGCCCGCTATCCCCCTTACTATTTGCGATAGCCATTGAGCCCCTGGCGGCCAAATTGAGACAGCACCACCAGGAAAGAGCGTTGAGATGCCCTATGAGACATATACTCATTTCCCTTTATGCAGATAATAGAACTCTGTACCTCCGAGATCCACAACAGAATTTGAATCCTGTTCTGAGAGAGTTCATTATATTCAGGGACACATCAGGCATAAACATTAACTAGGGGAAGTCTCAACTCTTCCCAGTCATAGCTTCTGCGACGCCCTTTCCACTTGACTTTCCTATAGAATGATGCGATTCTGAGGTGAAATACCTGGGGATACATGTCGCGACAGACCGTGCAGAGCACATTCATCTTAATTACGGAAACACATTGGCAAATATCACAAGCTGTGTTACACGCTGGATCTCATTGCCCTTATCCCTGGCAGGGAGAACCTCTCTCATAAAAATGATGATTCTTCTTAAGTTATTGTATTTGTTTATGAATATACTATACTACCCGGGTAGACCTTTTTTTGCTGCCTGAGGACGGAATTGATTAGACTAACATGGGGTGCAAACAACCTAGGCTAAAATGGGAAACACCTATCGGGCCTTATTCTCAAGGAGGCTTCGGTGTTCCCAATTTGGATTTCTACTACATATGCGCCCAAGCTCAGTACGCAAGTTACTGGTTTCATCACCCAAATATATGCCACAGGTGGCAGTGGAACAATGGCTTGCAGACGGGAGTTATACATACTACTCCTAAACCCGCAAGACAGACCCCACGACTGTAACATGTATGGTAAATGCGTGGAACTACTTCCTCTAGTGTACCACACACATATACAAGTGATTCAAGTACCAAGTTGTAAGCAAGTCATGAGGTAAGCCAACATACAATGCTGGGGAGACTTGTACCAAGATGGGAAATTCCGCACGCTAGAACAGATTTTTAACAACTTAGAACCCACCCCCAATGGATATATTCTTATATGTGAGACTGAGACAGGGCATTAGGGAAAATACACCCTCCTTCCTGCTGGAACCACCGGCGTTATCCCCGCTACATACATTATTACAATCTGAGACACCCACGCATGTCGTCTCATCTTTATATCACACTATCCAAACTACCCAGGTACTAGATTGTTGTGCAGCGTGAGAAAAGTGGGTATTGCGCTTATACGTATTATCCAGTTTCAGTTTCTGCATCGCACTTATTACACGCTTGTCAAAATGTACAAATATATGCTTAGCGCTAATGACCGGTGTGACAGGTGTGGAATGGAAGAGTCTGACTTTTTGCACCTGGCCTGGAGCTGCAGAAGCATAAACCAGTACTGGCAGCAAGTGTTTGCAGCATTGACGCAGATGATATCGGTGCCTACAATAGCATCCCCGACAGTAGCTCCACTAGGGTACACTGAAGAAATTGAAGCAGGATATAGAAAATATGCGTCACTCGGGCTCTTACTTGCTAAGCGCCGAGTGGCATGCAGGTGGGGACGAGGCAGAGGCCCCAAGTTTAACAAGTGGATCAGAGTTTTCCTATTCTAGCTGGAAAAAAACACTCGCCTATGCAGAATTGCTCCTTCTCACTTCCCGTCCGAAGGACATAGGGGACCCTCTTAAAGAATACTTAGTATCCCACCCAATGGAAGTTACAAGTGACCAAGTGTCACGATGAGGGAAGAGACATGGACATAGGATGTGTCTCCTGATGAGTGAAGACAAGGGCTATAAATTAAAGGGGAAGACAAAATTCGGTTTATAGGGGGTCTCGGTCGGAGAACATGGCGCCTGCCGGCTGAGCAGACGCGTGCGCCTGTACCTCTCTCCTCCTACCGCGCGGCTTTAGCTAGAATACCACTCACCTAGCTAACTCTCCGATCCCCCGTTCTTCCTGTTTTGGCGTATGGAGGAAAAGTCACCGATTCTGGCACCCATAGCGGAGATGGATGACCTGGAGCCTTGGCGTCCCCCGCCCGCCCTGCCTCTCACGCTGGTGCGCTGCCGCCCTGGAGTTGAGGCGCGGCCGTAGAGCGGCGGCCCGCGGCCTCCTCCGGGTGAACAGCGGCTGCGCCAGCATTGGCCATTTTTTTGAGCTGCGGGAGTGGAAGCTGAGAAAAAATAGTGTGCTGGGAATATTTTGACAGCCCCAGCCTCCTCACAGTCTCCCACACAGTTGCTATTACCGCTTCCCACTGTTTGGAGTTATCTTCTTCATTTGGAAAGTTTGACACCCAGACGGATCAGAGCGCTCAGCGCTAGAGAAGAGATCAGGGGTTTGGTGGAAGAAATGAGGAAGGTGGAAATAAAACTAAATGCCCAAGAGGGAACCGGTCAGAAGGAAGATCGGGAAATTAATAGGAAACTGAAGGAACAAATGGAGTTGGTTCTCCAGGGGCGGCTTATGCGTAGGTGGGAAGTGAGCAAGATGGCCCATTTTGAGTATGGGGAAGGAGCTGGAAAACTAATAGTTTGGAAAATCAAGGCAGACCAGCTCCGGAACCATATTAAGGAGATCTCAGTGGGTAATGGAGAACCCCCCATCTATTCAGATGCAGGTATAGGAGAGGCCTTCCTGGATTATTTCCAGGAGATATATAAAGAGACCTCCACTGACGATAAATCTAAGGCAAAATCTTGGCTGGAGAATATCGCTCTAATACCTATCAGCTCCAAACAACAACTGGATTTGGGGCAGCCCATTACACAAGAAGAAGTGAGGAAAGCATTGGCAAGTGGGAAAAGGGGTAAGGCGGCTGGCCCGGATGGGCTTCCAATAGAATTATATCGCTCACTTGGAGAGAGCTTAATACCAACAATAACTCTTCTATTTAATAAAATCTTTATGGATGGTATTAGCCCACCGGTAACATGGAATGATGCTAATGTAGTCCTTATTTTGAAACCGGGTAAAAACTCCTCCAGATGTGGGTCTTATCGGCCCATATCGCTTTTGAATGATGACTATAAAATCTATACAACTATTTTGCCTACTAGATTGGGGGAGGTGGTTGGAGATATTCTTCACCCCGACCAAATGGGGTTTGTGAAAGGGCAACAGTTAGCAGACATCACGTATGACTTGGTCGGTGCAATAGACATCGCCTCTGCATGTTCGCTACCCCTTGTAGCCCTGACTCTAGACGCCTCCAAGGCTTTCGATAGGATAAACTGGATTTACCTATCGGAAGTCATGGAGAAATTCAACCTGGACGTTACATTCTGCCGGGCTATACAGTCGATCTATAAATCCCCATCGGCTAAGCTCTTGGTGAATGGCCGTCTCACAAAGTCATTCGGTATAACTAGAGGAACTCGACAGGGTTGCCCTCTCTCCCCCCCTGCTGTTCGATATGTATATCGAACCATTTGCACAGAAATTAAGGGACAACCCTGATATTGAATCCTTTAGATATGGGGATTGGGAGAGAAGGGTGGCCCTGTATGCGGATGATATTTTGATGCTGTCAGCATAACTAGACAGAACTCTACCGGTAGTAATCAAACTGGCGGAGGAATTTGGTAGAGTTTCTGGCTACGAGGTAAATGCTGGCAAGACAGAAATCATGACTTGGAATATCCTGAATCCTGTATATCAGACAAGCTGCAACATGCGTTACCTTGGGGTCACAATTACCCAGGACATTAATAAACTGGCACATTCCAATCTATCACGAATCCTTCGGGATTGTCACAAACAAATGAAGTCATGGGTGCATCTCCCCGTATCCATTCTGGGGGGAGTCAACTTAGTCAAAATGTCTATACTGCCCAAGGCCACTTTCCTTTTTAATACAATCCCTCTCCATTTCGATAAAGACACTATAGGAAAATTCCAACGAGAAATCAATTCCTTTATCTGGGCATATAGGTCTACCAGAATCGCATGGAAGAAACTAAGACGTAGGAGGGAAAAAGTGGGGTTGGTGTTACTTGATTTACAATTCTATGCTTGGGCATTCCAACTTACTCACTCTTGTATGTTATTGAAAACGCCAAGTGACAAAAGGAGTGGAGCTATGTTCCTGGCCATGCTGAAACGGGCGGGGCTGCCAGCGGAAGAGTTTATGTACAAATTTGGCGATCAAAAATTATTTAAGAAAATCAAACTTAAGGTCCTGCAGGGGTTTGCCAGGATATGGGTATCATTAAGGAAGGCGACAGGTCTTAGTTACTTCTCCAAACTGGCACCACTCTGGGATTCTCCAGGCTCCCCAGAATGCCTTCGTGGTAGGCTGACTATTCCACTTAGAGATGCTGGAATTAAAGTATGGGGAGATTTACTCAGCAATGAAACACTTATCCTATGGGAAGATCTAGAAAGGATAGTGGGTAGTGACCTTTCAAGGTTGAAATACATCCAGTTACATAGTTGGGTACAATTCCAGCTCAAAAAAGAAAAATACATAGGCGAAGGAACTCGTTTGGAGCAACAGCTTGTGGAAAAGCCAGCAGGTAAAAAGGAAGTTTCCTACTGGTATTGGGCCATAGAACAGGAGGTTGATGGAGAATTTAAATTGGTTGATGAGCTGTGGGGTGGATCGTTGCCTAAGGAACAGTGTGATCATTTATGGCAGGAATCTTTTAAAATCCTCTTCAACATAGTTAAACCAGCATGGTTGAGGAGGAACCACTTATTCACGGCTCATCGTGCATACCTATCCCCTCTTAGATTATCAAGACTAGTAAAAGTACACAAGTCAGTTGTAAAAAATGCAGATTGGTTGAGGCCTCGGACCTTCATATGTTTAGAGACTGCCCATCCATCCAGACATTCTGGGAAGACGTACAAAAAACATTGGAGATTTTATTGGGAGTGGCAATTGCAATCGACCTAAAATTTATAATTTTTGGCTTACATACCCAGATACTAGGTGCAGCCAGACTCCTTTTATTCTATTCAGTTCTACTGGCAAGAAGACAAATTTGTAAACATTGGGTAGATTCTGCCCCCCCCCCCCCACTTACTCGGACTGGTTGACTTCCTTATATGAAACCTCTAAAATGGACATGGCCAGAGTATGTGGCAGGAAAAAGATTGCATACTGGGACTTGCTGTTGCAGTGGAAGCTTCAGGTTTTCTCTGATAAGAACTCCTCTGAGGCTGTCAACTCCTCTCCTAGTTGACCTCACTTGTTCATCCCTTCCCACCAAAATCTCAAAGGTGAGCCCTTCCTGTGTGGCTTCAGATGTCTGGCCCTCCTCCTTTGTTCCAGTGTGCCTGGAATGGCCCAGCCCAGGTGCAGTGTGACAAGCTAATTATCAAATGCAGATTTTTCCCACGCCTCTTTCGTCTCCCAGGAATTGGGTCAATTATTGATAATTGCTTCTTTAGTGTGGGGATGCCTTTGTTTTCATTCTGCCGTGGAGCAGAGCAATTAACTTGCTCCAGTAGCGTGGACAAAGGGCTGGAATCTGATTATGCTCTAGTCAATAGAATATGACAAAACCCAAAGTCCCATAATATATAGATGTGGTGTGTTTGTGACTGCAAATTCAAAATCAGCATGCATGTTTTACCCAAGTTTGGTACCTTGCTGGATCCTGTAGGCGTAAGTGGAGAAAAACTGCACATTAGGGCTGATTTCACCTACATGTATAATAGAGTGAAAACATCACATGTTTTCCAGTAAGTACTACAGACCTACGCTGTTAATACCCTTTCATAAGGCCTACTGCAGGTCAACAACTATCATTGCAGAGTCCCTTCTACCACTACTGTCTACTTGCGTGCAGATACCAGACTTCGCATGGTAGTTTCACATACTGCCCACACATGTGTGTTGACCTGTAACCAGTCCAGTGTCCCAACTCTAGCAGCGCCACAACAGCCTTATCTTAAAATGCAGGCATTGACAGTTATCATGCTCCGTCCAAATATAGTGAATTTACAGTGAGTGCGACTCAGGTTTTGAGACTCGCTCACAGCAAAATTTTTAAAACTTGGTAGTCAAAAGCGAAAAATCCTGGTGGACTAAATGGGTGGAACCTGTTTGCTATAGTTGTCCAACCCAATATTTTGTTTAAAGTTTTTGGTTCTGAACAGGCATGATTGGAGGGCGATATGGTGAAGGCGATCTGCTGAGATGGGCTTTTTTACTACCATCCCATGTCTGAATTTCATTGTGAGATATAAAGAAGTGATCGTTATATGTAGCTGGTTGAGTCCTGCAGTGGTGGACTAGATTAGAGTCTCCCGGTTGGCCATACAGTATGTGAGAGATCTCTTCAGTTAATCCATGCCATTCAATACCTGTTAATCGATGATGGCTGATTTATTGGCTGGTATAGTACTGGGCGATGAGCAAGACACTTAGCATATATGCCCTAAGTGAGTGTAAGATGATTCATTTATAATTGGCTGCTGACTGCTGTGTGTTATGGTATTAGTATTTGTATGGGCCAGAAGGATAATCTATGCATTTACATTACTATATAAAACCTAGGCCAGCCATAGGTCAGCCCTTCTTAGCTTACCTATATATAAAAAGTACGGTGCTGGTTGGGTTGTTCCATATCTGTGGGTTGTAAATTGTAGATTTAACTTTAATGTGCAATTATCTTTCTGGGTTCAATTCCAGAGTTGTGGGATGATGTAATGATCTTGGAGATGTTTTCAACTGTCTTCTGAAATGTATATGTTCCTGGATGCTTCGAGCTTTGTGTGTTAGCGAGTTTCATGGCTTGGCAGCTTCTTCTTAGAAATCAGTCCCTAGTATGGATTTCTTTAATGGAAGGTGATATGATGATTTCTGGGGCTAGCCTGGAGTGCTGTGATACCTGGCGGACTTGCTGTTTGCTGCTGGCTTCTCACTGGACCCTCTACTACTCCTTGCGGAACCCGCTTCGGGGTCCCGCTGCGGCGTGAGAGCCGTTTGTCCAAACCTGCGGATTGTTTCAGCGAGGGACTGGGCGAGTGCAGGGCTGCGAGCGGCGGGACAGGACTACGTCTCCCAGCAGTCCTGTTAACCCGCGCCTCCTGCCACCTGGCCGCTCTCCCTGCAAGCCCCGCCCCACTCACAGCTTAACTCTCCTCCTACTAATTTAAACAGCTACTTCTGCGTCGCGGGAGCGCGCGGGAGCGCCCGGGGATAAGCCCGGGACAAGGGCGGGACCATCTGTGGCCGTCAGGGGCCGCAGGAGGCTGGGCTGGGCCCACTCTCTTTCACCTGCATTTCCTTGATCCTATCTGGTTTGTGAAATAGGTTCTGGGTATGCCATCATCGGCCCTAGGCGGAACACCAGCGAAGGAGGGGGGAGGCAACACCGGGACTCTGGACAATTATTTTAAATCGGTAAAGGGTGACGGGGGAAACGAAACATCTCTGGAGATGCGTAGGGCAGAGCGACGTCGCTCGATTGAACACATGAAAAATAGGCCCCTCAGTGATATAACTCCCTATCCTATCTCCCAAGAGGAAGGTTTCCTTAATGCTAGCCAGGATCTTTTATCCCAAGAAGATGTTCCCCTATTACTACGGGGTAGTTCTCCTATTCCTGGCCCACTTCCTAAACAAACTACGGACATCACTCCACTACTTGCTGCCAGTAGTATGGTAGTTGACTTACTCACCCAAACGCACACCAGAGCTAAAACCAGGATTAACAAGCCAAAGCAAACTGTGGTGGCAGAGGTGCATGACCCACCACCAAATAAGCGCAGAAGGAAGTTGAGGGGTGGTCAGGGGAAGACCAAGATCCCCCACTCTGATTTTGGAAAGTCACTTAAGTCCGTATCTATGCTGGATAGGCCATTAGCTAATGTGCACAAGGCTACCCCCCTTAAGGGTACTAACACTATTACCTCTGTGTCTACCAGCGACAAAGGGAAGAGCCCACTTAACACATTACTTCCTGGCATCTCTTTGGGGAGCATCGAATCCCTAATTAGATCACTCCTGTTGCCCATTAGCGAGAGCTTGCAGAAAATAGAACTCAGGCTGACCACTCTGGAGGCAACCTTAACCACCCCGAAAACCTCGGATAACAAACAGAGTAGAACCACTGAGTCCAATCTATCAATAGGAACCTTCCCCAATATTCAAAACGCACCGATCCACACAGGGCCTCCTCTGGGCTCCACTGCCGCTCCCCTTTTACAGCCACTTATGGCTATCTCAGTTCCAATTCCTTCTAGCAATCCTAACATCCTACCACCACAGACAGATGGCCCAGCTTTCCAACGCATATATACTGGCTCAAACCCTCGGGTCCTACCTAATGCTGGTACTGCCCCCCTATTCCCTGGTAAGCCTGCCCCTAGACCACGGGGACCCGACCTACCACCAGAGGCTAACAGCCTCATGGTGGTTTTGGCTGGTGTTCCTTCTTTAGAACTGGGTGAAAATGAGAACATTCACTCACTCAAGAGGAAAACCATTAAATGGTTGAATTGGAACAGACCTCTCCCAGCCCACCTCAACAATGAGATCATTATGGTAAGAAGGGTACCATGGTTGGGGAAGTCGGGGAAATCAATAGCAGGGGACTGTATCATTGTGTCTTTTCGAGACCCTGGAACAGTACTACACATTTGTGCTGGGTCAAATAGATCACTGGATTCTACCATACAGACTTTGCCAGTTTCCTTCTTTTTCCCTCCCATTTGTATGCACCATGATCTGTCACAAGGTAACTGGACAAGGGTGGAACGAAGATCTAGATATAGGGGATATGCTCCACGTCCAGTTTATCGACCTCTGGAGACTCCCTTTTTGGACCACAATCGTTTTAACTGTCTGAACGGTTTGGATGGTGTGGACTGACTGCCCCCAAACCCGGACTCAAATCCTGTGACCTTGGGTAACGGTCCCAGTAAACTTCCTGATTCGGCTGAACCCACCTCTGAAAATGACCCTGTTAGAGCAATTGGTGTAGTTTCTGGCTCTGGTGCTGGCTCTTCCCCCCACTCCATCTCTGCAATCTGTTCTGTGGCTTCTCCAGCGCACATGAGACTAATTTGGTGGAATGTGGCTGGCCTTGCCAGTAAACTGGGCACTCAAGATTGGACAACTTACATCGAGTCCGGGGATGTTTGCATGCTCCAAAAGACTTGGGCAAGGGAAGATTACAACCACCAAGGTTACGAGTCATTTTCCATCCCGGCTAGGTGGGAGGGTAAGGGCCGCCCCTCTGGTGGACTCACAACCTGGGTGGCATCCCACTTAGGATGCCAGGCTTCACGCCTACCGGTGCCATCAGATGATATCCTAGTGGTTTTACTAGCCTGGCCGAACCTAGCGAAACTTGCCCTGATAAATATTTACTCCAGGCCAGTGGGAGCTTCGCGTGAATCTCCCACTATAGAGGAGCTTTCAGTATACTTAGCGGAAATGCCAATAGACATTCCTTACATAGTGGGAGGGGATTTAAATTCCCATTACGAGCCGCTGGTCGGCCTCGTAGAGGGATTTCCCATGGAAGAAGAGTTCAGGTGGTCAGTACCCTCTGTCGTAGGACCTTCCCCAAAGGTATGGACGCCTGTGGCATTGCAGATTACTGCCCTTACCCTAAAGCATGGAATTAGAGCCTGCAATGGACGTATTAAGTCTGATGTACCAAGCAAAACCACGTACAACAGAGTGGGAAGAGAGTCCCGCTTGGACTATGCCCTTGTGCAGATAGTGAACTGGTCTTCTATCTTGGACTTTAGGGTTGTGGAGAGATTGGATAGTGACCATAACGCCCTTGAACTCGATCTTAGCCATCCTGGGCTAAAGGCCTCCACAACAACCATGGAGGAGTTCAACCCCGAACTACTATTAGATAATAACAGGAGAAGAATCAGGTGGGATAAACTAGCTACGAGCCAAGTGAAACTTTCGAAGCTCTACGCAGGTTTAATCCCTATTTTGGAAAAAGTGGTAGAGCTAGCCAATGATGTGGGCAATACAGACCACCATGAGAAATTATATCAGGCTCATGAGGACCTTATAAAGGGAGCGGCTTCTGAGCTTTTTAGCAGGGTTCAGAATCAGAGGAGGACCCAGCAACATAAGGCCCTATGGTACAATGCAGCCTGCAGGAAGGCAAAGGGTGAACTCCTTAGAAGCATCAAGGAGGGAACAGGCAGAGAGAAGCTGCGAGAAAATAGACGGGCTTATAAAAAACTGGTTACCCATGCTAAAACCGAATGGGAGGAGAACCAGTGGGAGGAGCTCACCACTTCCCTCGCAGCAAGAGACCACCGAATGTTTTGGAGAGTAGTAAACGGGGGGTCGGGGAACCTCCTTTCGGCAATAAAGCCAAATATTGCAGCAGGGGTGTGGCAGGCACACTTCCAGTCTCTCTACAGTTCTGAGCTGGGAGTAACTAAGATTGACATCGGTACTGGACTGGCAGAGTATGGCGGGGATTTGATAACAGTGGGCGAGGTGAAGGTAGCATTAATGGGACTTAAAGGTGGAAAGGCGCCAGGTCTGGATGGCCTGCCCGGGGACCTGTTCAAGCAGGAGCCCGGTGTCTGGGCCCCCTATCTGGCTGCTGTGTTTAATGGAGTCTTGCGTGGCATGGAAATTCCGAGTACTTGGCTGGGGGCAGAGGTGGTTCCTATATTTAAAAAGGGCTCGCCCCTGCTCCCAGCCAACTATAGACCAATCAGTTTAATTGACGTGTCACAGAAGCTGTTTGGCAGGATACTGCTGAATCGGCTTCAGGACTGGGTGGAGGAAACAGGCGCCCTCAGTCCGTACCAGGCGGGATTCAGAAAGGGAGTCTCTACAGTGGATCAGGTTTTTCGTCTGAACGTTATCTACTGGAGGGCAGCAATATTGGAAGGGGGTAGTTTATACACTATATTTGTGGACCTGAGGGCTGCCTTTGACCTCGTGCCCAGAGGAAAACTCTGGAGTGTTCTGGCTGAGATGGGGGTCCCCCCAGACATCCTGATAATTTTAAAGAGATTGCACCATAATAACTATGCCCGGGTCAGGTGCGGGAAACTTGGGGAACTAACGGACAGATTCCCCGTTGACAGGGGGGTCAGACAGGGCTGTGTATTGGCACCGACCCTGTTCTGCCTCTTCGTCAACGGGGTAATCGCCCTTCTCAATGGAACTGAATACACTGATGCCCCAAAATTGAATGGCAGCAGGGTGCCTGCAATTATGTTTGCGGATGACACCCTGCTGCTGTCCAAAACTCCCATGGGGATACAGAGGATCCTTGATTCTTTTGTGGCTTTCTGCACAGATAGGGGGTTAGAAATTAATTCTACCAAAACCAAGTTTATGGTCCTGAACCCAACCCCAAGATTACGCCCGAACCCTTTACTGGGAGCAACACGTTTAGAGAGAGTCTCCACCTTTGAATATCTAGGTGTAACGTTGAATGAAACCATGTCTTGGGGAACCCACCAGACTAGGGATAATCTTAAATTAGTGCAGACCACTGGCGGCATCGTTCGGTTGATGAAAAACTCGACATATCGACCGCTGGGGCCGCTTATTCAGATATACAAGGCTCAGGCAAGAGGAGCTCTGATGTACGGGGCGGAAATGTGGGGTCACACAGCTTCCTGCAGTTTGTCTATAACTGAGAACAACTTCATTAGACAGATAGTAGCACTCCCGTCCAGTACCCCGCTCCTCCCCCTGAGGATGGACCTGGGCCTGAGACCAATAGCAGATGAACTAGGTCTCAGACCCATAGTCTACTGGCGAAGGCTATGGAGCAGCGAAGAACTTTCTTCGTATAGGGCGGAACTGAGGGAGTTTCTAACCTACCCTAAAGCTCTACAGATCCCGTGGATAAAATATATAAAAAAGTCCTGTACGGGATTGGGGCTCCCCGACCTGTGGTCGGATCCTGCTAATGCCTCACTAAGGATCCCACGAAGAGCTTTGGTCAGTGCTTACCACGAGCAGAAATTATCTATGGCCTTAGACAGCAAGGATGAGGGGTCACTAACATTTGTATTCGCGCAAAGCAAGGACTCATACCGGCTGGAGAGGGTTCTGGACGCTATGTCTCCTGTGTTGGCCAGGAAGCTATTTCTCCAATGGAGATATGGCACATTGCCTCTGCGATCTTACACCTGCTCCTGGTCAACACTGCCATCTACCAAGCTATGTCCGGCATGTGCGGGAGCAGAGGAAAGCGATCTGCATGTGGTCTTGTTTTGTCCAACTTACAAGGCCGCCAGGAAATATTGGCTCCTACCACTCATTAGAAACCTTGGTTTTAGGGAGCACCTCCCGGTGTATAGAATTTTAAAAACTGACGTTTCAGGTCCAATTGTGTTTGCACTAGCCAAATTTCTTACTAATGTCTGGCATATTCGCACCCGTATTTTAAAGTCGCAGGCTCCCACCTAATTTTAAGTTCTAATTTTAATTGTATGGTCTTTTATCTGATGTGCTTCCTGTTTACTTTCTCTGATGGTTTTACATGTTCATTGTGCTTCTTTTGTACATCTTTTATGGCCAAATCGGCCGAAATAAAAATTAAATAAATAAAGGAGTGCTGTGTCCTGTTTTGTATTGTTTGGATGGGACTTGTAGGTTAGTAGTTGTTTTCCTTGGGAGGCCCTATGAACAATGCAGGGTACCTCGAACATTGCCCTTCTAGCTATGGGTAGCCAATGGAGTGATTGCAGAATTGGAGTCATGCATTCTCTTGGGTGAAGGCAGAGTAGGAGTCTTGCAGCAGCATTTTAAAGTAGTTGTGTTTTGTGTATGATAAACCCGGGTGTACAGAGGTATTTGCTGTTGGCGTAGTCACCCTTGGAGATTACGTGAGTGAGGATGGCTTGTAGTTTTTGTTGGTATCTACGGTACGACACAGAATTTGTATAATGTAGAAGGCTCTCTCTGTGATGTTTTTTTACATGTGGTATCAAGGATAGGTCTGAGTCCCTGGTTACCTCAAGGTTTCTGACTTCTCTTGATGTTGTTGGAGGGCCCTGGAGTGTTTTGAACCATATAGTGGTAGGCTGGTATTTTTACTATTGTGAACTGGTTATGATTTCTGTCTTTGCGGTATTAAGTTTAGCTCTTTATTCATCATCCATGTGTTTATGGGAAAGAGTCAGTTATCAAGTTTTGAGTTATAGAGGGCTTCCGGGCAATCTGTATTTACAACAATTTGCATAGTGGTAACAGGTAAGGTTGAATGATTTAATCAGGTTTGGGAAGCACATTTGGTAGATGTTGAATAATAAATGGAATATGATGAACCATTGAGGGGGGCCACAGTGTTGAGTGTAAGAAACATATGTGAAATGTTAGTTAAGCTACACCCCGTCTGTCTCTGAGCAAAAAAGCAATCCATTGCAGAGGATGTTCAAACGTACTTAGTTCCATGGTATGACATTTCCTGGTAGTACCATGGGTTAATGCAAGTAGTTTCACTTACATAGGCATTAGTATTCTATATTTTGATGGTCGCCGCTGGAATAAAACATCATCCGCAACTAGGTAGAACTTCTTCATTCTTAATGGCATTTCAGAGAGTTTGATAGCAGCAGACTAGCAGAGGGAAAAGCTTCGGGGTCAAATAGATTTAATTGAGAATTATTGTAAACATGATTTTCCCCACCTGATCTGTCCCTGCCAGCCATCATACTCCAAATAACACAACTCACAGCAAGGCGGTATTTGGATCTGATCCTTGAGCTGCATCAACATAAGAGCCTTTTTCTCCTTTGGCAAATATCACTAACAATAGGATTTAAGGGACAGCCCCAGTAAGAGAAACACAAACCTGTAAAGCCTAATTGTGTGCTAGCCGCCTCGTGACCCCACTCTGCTTGTCATGGATTGGACCCAAAAATGCCAAGTCCTAGACCTTCGAATGCAGAATAATTAATTTTGTGCAAGTTTTACACACTGGCTTACAGCAACACAAGTACACACTCACACCTGTCACAATGTCATTTACTTGGTGTGTTTCTCACATTTACTAGGACAGTATCTCAGTTACACAACCTAGAACATCGGGTGTGAGTTGCACAACTACTCAGAACAAAGTGTAACTCCCTACATTTAAATCTCGCTCACGGTATGAAGGTGTCATACATTAGTTGTGAGTCTCACACCACACTCTCAAGGATTGCGTTTCAGTCTTGACGCACAATCTCGCTCACAAGAGTTTGAGTCTTATACTTTAGAAAGCATCATCACTCAATGGGTATGTCTCACACTTTAAAGCCTAGTCTCCTTTATTCACCCTGCGTCTCAATCTTTGAGCAGTGTCACTGGCTGAGCGACACAAAAACGCGCCTCATCGAGTACAGTGTCACTCACTTAGTGTGACTGTCAGAATAAAGTAATCTAAGGATCAAATTAATTTTATCCACTTACAATCTGCATTACAGTCCATAGCTGTAGACAATACAGTGTTCACTATTCGTATAATGTACTCTGTGCAGACAGACAAACTTTATATAGTGCTAATTATTATAATGAGGTTGTGTATAATTCACTGTGCCTACTCGACGTATGTAAAACACACACTATTATTTACAATCTGCATGTATATCTTTAGACAATATACATGTAAGACAGAGTGCAGAGTTTAGTTTGTGTTGTTTGCTTACACTATACCAAAATGTGGAGGTAGATTCACAGACCGTAAAAACTGTACCATTGAAATCACATCCTTACTGTATGAAGATTCAGACAAATACATTATGTAAATATTACACTACCTGTAGTACGCGCTTAGTGTAGGTGGGTATAGGTTGTCCTCTATATGCACCACATGCTTTATGCAGCACAACACATAGACTGAACATGTTAAAACATGTATCTCATGTACTTCATGTAGGTAGAGCTAGATGCACAAGTTAAATGCCTTCAGTTACTCTTGTTCTGGTGTAGCTCCACAGCATTGCTTCAGCACACAATCTCTCCCTCTGACACCACAATTACTCTCTGTTATGCTTGATCTTGAGATATCTCTTCATTGTAGATGTGCCAGAATAGTAGTGTCCTCTTGTCACCCCCTGCTTCGTTTTTGGTCATATAACTTGCATGTGAGCCAGTGTGCATTACGTTTTTTCTTATGTAGACAAATGAGGTCTTCTTCTTCCTCTTGAGCGATAGAGCGGTCTAGGAATCTCTTTAGGCTGCTTTCTGCTATGGCTTACTCAAATGCTACAGTGAGTTACAGGAGGTCTTGTTCAGGTCTTCTACTTCTCACAAAATAGCTGATGTGCTTCCTGTTGCAATGAAAAGACAGTACCTAAACGTTTAATCAATACAAAGCTGAGAATGCGCCTTTTTTTTGGAAGATAGTCCACGGTGAAAAGAAGAGCCTTCACAGGTTTCTTGTATTTAGTGTAGATTTATTCATATCACAACATCCCAGCAAATACAGCTTCAACAACTCAGTCTTCCTTGTACCAACCGCTCCCCACTAGAATCTTCCCTCATTTGCATTCTACTCGTAGCTAAGTGACCAACTAGTGACATCAGCACTAGATATCTCTACATATCTCCCTTTTTTGCAATAAATAAAATTGAAACACATAAATAGATAAGTAAAGATTATACACAACATTTGTCAAACAAAATTCTATCTTTAGGTGGCACACAATACACTACTTAAGTTCTTTACTAAAAATTCACATCTACATATCTAAAATACATTACAATTAACATGACATGACTAACCATCTTACTGGTAACCTTTTGGCATCTTTATGGTTGACACACTTTACAAATATTTCCTAAACTCCAGGTCGTACCATCTTCTAAGTCGACAACATTGGATCTCACACTCTTAACTTGAAAAGGTCCAAGATATTTACTTTCCCCTTTTCGGACCCACTCATTTTTCCGCACTACAACCCAATCTCCTCTTTGGACACACACTCGTTTTACACCCTTCCTATAATCATATATCTCTTTCATTTTTTCTTGATTCCCTTGCACTTTTTTTGATATTTCCTCACGGTCAACCCATATTTTTTCCTTCCTACATAACCATACAGGACACTCTTTCTTCCCAGGCTCCCTTCCTTTCGCCATGAAAAGAAGAGCCTTCACAGGTTTCTTGTATTTAGTGTAGATTTATTCATATCACAACATCCCAGCAAATACAGCTTCAACAACTCAGTCTTCCTTGTACCAACCGCTCCCCACTAGAATCTTCCCTCATTTGCATTCTACTCGTAGCTAAGTGACCAACTAGTGACATCAGCACTAGATATCTCTACACACGGACTATAGAAGAAGTAATTCCATCGTAGCTACGCATGCCAAGTCTGCGGTCTTGCACTAGAGACTGCAGTCAGCACAAAAAAAAAAAGTTGACTTCAGTATGAGTGACCCCTCTAGAATTTGGTACTTATTCCAGGGCAAGATGATTATTATAATAATAATTATTTTTACACTTTATGCAGTCCCCAAATCTTTTGGTGGTCCAGAATGTTTTTTGAGGCTACTGACTCAATATGTCCAAAATAGTGCCTTTAATCTGTGGCCTCTGTCCCAAGACAGTGAACAGTGAAAGGACAACCAATGCATGTAGCATAGTCCCATGGTCTCCGTCTACAGGCTGCTGACTATAAACTCTGTATTTTGTTTTTCACCCTCACTACCACAAAAATTAATCCGGTGAGTCCTGCACAGAGACAGTTTTTTTTAATGTATTCTGTAGAGGCGGCCTTTGAAGGACCTCCACCTAAATACAGGAAGTCAGAGTGTGCTTACCCTTTTCCCTTAGGTGGCCTTTCAATTTTTTCTTTGGTTTTGGGGATCATGGTGAGCCAATCAGAGCAATGGCTTCCTTTATGAATTTCTTGTCTCAGAAGCAAGACTGCAGACTTGAAATGCATGACAGAAGCTTAAAGCTACCTCCTCCAATGGAGGACGGAGAGGGCTGAGTCCACAGACTTTTTGCAAACGAAAACAGCCAAGATCTACAAAAGTGTTAACTCTTTCAAGCCACCAGGTACTGTTTTCAAATTCTAATATCTTAAACTACTGAATGGATTTACTCTGAACCATCAACAGCACACTTAACAAGTACATTTCTGCTTTCATGCCAAGTTTGGTTTGGATTTGTTTATCAAAGTGTGAGAAAAGTTTCCTTTATGGGCAAAGGTCATTTTTGACTCACTCCTTAACTCCCCCCCCCTTCAGGGAATTGCTTGAAATGTACCACACCTGACCATCGCTGCCTGTGCTAATGGAGTGCCAAATTTGATCTAGATCAATGCATGGGGTTCGAAATTATAGGCATATCAAAAAATGCCTTTTCAATGAAAAGCACGGCTCATCTCAAACCGCACAGTGGTAACTACCATTGTGTAATCTCCATATTCCAAATTATTATAGAATTTTATAAATAGATTTATTCTTAAAATTATATTCCGATACTTCTGGGTGTTCTTAATTTACATATTTTTTTAATGGGACAGTACCAACATTTCTTATTCTGGTTACCATACGTGGGAAGGCACACTTTCTGATGGATACACCTGCCTGTGGATTCCTCACCTTATGAATATCCCCTGCTCCAGAATTCCACAGAACTTTTTCCTAGCTCTCCGCGCCGACGAGGTCGTTACAATACCATGGCTCCGCACACGACTCCGCATGACGACACTGGAGCCATAAGAGGACCACGTCGGCTTGATGACGTCAATTCCCCTTTTTCCGTGCTGTCGACGCTAACGGTTTTTTCTGGGAGTCTCAATACTTTCGACTGGATACTTTGTTATTTCGATTGTATCTTTTTCTCTTTTGGCATGTCTGCCCCGAAGAAGTCTGGCTTTAAGCCCTGTAAGGAATGCGGAGGTCACATGTCTATTACTGACCCGCATGAAGACTGTCTTTGGTGTTTGTGGCCTGACCACGATGTCGAGGGCTGTTCTTCCTGCCGGAAGATGAACCCCAAGGCTCTGAAGGAACGGGAGGCCAAGCTGTATATGGCTAAGGCAAGAAAAGAAAAAAGGGGTCGAAAAAGGTCAAAGTCCAGGTCATCGACATTACATGACTCCAAGAGGAAGCATAAGAAGAAGAAGAGACATGCTTCTCGGTGCTGGTCGTCGAAGGCTGTGGCTTCGAGGTCGCCTTCTCCAACTCCTGGACGTCGAGTAAAGGACTATCTGTCTCCTCCTCCTTCAGTGTCTCCTTAGGCGACTCCGGTCCGTTCACCATCATACAAAGGAACTCTGAAGCAGTCTTCGATACCGAGATTCTCACCGTCTCCAGAGGGTGTTTCGAATCCGGCTGATGCTGAGGTTCCTTCGGCTCCTGCGGCTCCGCATGTAGCTCCAGCAGCTCCGACTCCAGAGTTGCCTCGTTTGGATTTCGAACCGGCTCAATATCCACAGTTTCCGCCACCGGGTTCGGATCCATCGCATTTTCAGAATGCAATATATGGTGTGTTCGCCAGGGACTCATACCCCTCTGGTGCACCTTCAGGTCCCATGAGTCCTTTGGCATTTAATTTGGGTGTGCCTCACCAGTATCCACAGGCCCCCTTTCTGCCTTTCATGCCAGCGACGCCGTCCTGGCATTTTCCGGCTCCGAGGATGTCGACGCCGTATGGGCAGTCCCCGGCCCCATTCCGTGAAGCTTCTTGGATTTGATCGGCACCGGTTACTACAGCGGATCCTCCTTCGCTGCTTCCGGAGCCATCGACGCCGCGTGTGGCGCCGCCGACGCCGCAACCGAAGATGCGCTCGAGGAGGGCGGCGCAGAGGTTGTTGGAGGAGGAGCAGTACCAGGCGGATGAGAGGGAGGAAGGGGAAGTATATGACACAGAAGATGTGTTTGAGGACTTGTGTGAGGCAAGTGGACTTGACAGTGGGACTGTGTTTCTCAGAAGGCTTCTCCCTCGAAGGAGGTTGCTCCGTACCATTCTGTGATTAGGATGGCTGTGGAACTTTTGGATTTGCAGCTCCCTATGGCTGAGTATAAGCCTAATCTTCTTACGGAGGTGCTTCATTCTCCCTCCTCGGTGGTTGAACCACTCTTGCCCTTTAATGATACACTGACTGAGCCAATCCTCGATGTGTGGCGCAACCCTCTTTCTGCTCCTGCGGTTTCAAGGTCATTGTCCAGAAGATATAGACCTGCTCCTGGGGATCCAGTGTTCCTTTCATCTCACCCCTCTCCTGAGAGCTTGGTGGTGCAGGCTGCTTGTTCGAAGCAGTCTACGGGGGCTTTTCCGCAGGCTCCGGCCGACAGGGATTCCAAGAAGCTGGAACAGTATGCGAAGAAGGTCTTTTCTTCAGCTAGCATGGCACTGAAATCTACCATGCCACTTGTCTCTTGGGTAGATACATTCATGCCCTAATGGACTCTGCCAAACAGCTTCTTCCTAAGTTGTCTGAGGAAGACAGGGGAAATTTGAGTGAGGTGTTGGCGGACTCTCAGGCTGCAGCTCGCCAAGTCATCCAGTCTGGCCTAGACACGGCGGATTCTGTTGCCAGGGTGATGGGTTCATCCATTGCAACAAGAAGACAAGCGTGGTTGAGGTCTTCTGGGTTCTCTCCCAATGTGCAGGCTGCTCTTCTTTTTAAAAAAAAAAAAAATAATTAAATGTGTTTATTGGTTTTAATGACAGCCATACAGAATTAGTTAGACAACATTTTGCAAGTTATTCAGTACATTACATTTGTGTATATTAAACCAAGATATATATCAAACACTTCCATCTCTATCTACATTTCTGCGCATCTCCAGTTCTACCGTAGGGGGGACACAGATATCGCCACGATAACCATTCCACTTTAACCACTTCCGATCCCATTTTTTGGGGCAACCCCTAGCTACAAAGACCTCTGTCTCCGCCAACATGCACCTGTCCAGCTCTTTCGCCCACATGGTAGTGGATGGCGGGTTTGTCCCCCCCCCCCCCCTCTCGCCAGCTCCCGTTTGACCAACGTGTACCCCAATGTTGTAAATTGCTGTTCGACTTCAGTGAAATCAGTTGCAGCCCATATGTTCAGCAGTCCCAGTTGTGGTGTCAAAACTACCTCCTTTCCCAAAGCCGTCTGCATACGATTCAAAGCTTCCTACCAAAGGTTAAGTATGGCTGGGCAACTCCAACGAGTATGATAAAAGGTGGCCTGTTGTCTCCACCCCCTCAAACAAAGGTCATCAGGTCTGGACCCCCGTTTTGCCAAAGTCTTCCCTGGCATGTATGATCGATGAAGTATCCTAAGCTGTATAAGCCTAAATCTAAGTGTGATGGCTGCTTCTCTGAGGGACATAAGAGCCAGTTGCCAATCCTCGTTGCTTATCGGGCCCAGGTCATCCTGCCATCGCTCTCTACACTTTGAAAAGGTGTCTGTCAAATTTTTTATATGTGAGAGGTATAGCTTTGGAGAGTAAATGTCCGTCCATCAGGCGGTCCTCCAATAGGGACGACTACGGTATGTCCTTAAGGGTCGGAAATGCAGCCTGAATTGTGTGTCTTATTTGCAAGTATCTCTATAGTTTTCCCTGGGCCAGGTGATATTGGCTCTGAAGGTCTCCAAATGTAAGTACAGAACCCTTTTTCACCAGGTCTTTCACTGCTGAGAAACCAATGAGGTCCCATTTGTCGAACCCAGGCTGATAGCACAGCATGCCCAGCTTCTGTGTATACCACAATGGCGTTGCTCTAGAAAGGACGCGGCCGCCCATCCCAGACGAGAATTTGCTATGCGCCATATTTCTAGTGTTTGTAAGGTGGGCCCAAAGTATTTCGTTTTATTCTTCCTATCGCTGGAGTATAAGGCCCCAAGGTAACCGGAGCGATCGGTTTGATACCTATCAAGAGCGTATGCCGGGTCAACAGGGGGGTGTTATAGCCAATGGTTAATAGTCTCCAGCTGAGCCGCCCAATAACAGAGTTGCAGATCAGGCAGCGCTATGCCCCCGTCGTACCAGCCTTTTGTTAGTTTCTTCATTGCCACCCTGTGGGCCCTTCCATCCCACAACAGTGTGCGGATTTCGCTCTCTACTGCTTTAAAATAAGAATCTGGGACTCTGTGCAGGCAATTATGGAGAATGTACAGAAAACGAGGGAGAGCCAACATTTTAAAGAGGGCAGCTCGACCCAACAATGAAATAGGCAGGGACCTCCAGTGCTTCACGTCAGCGCGTAGTCTAGCAAATGGGGGAGCTAAATTGGAGCTATAAAAAAGAACCGGATCCAAAGTGACAAAGACCCCCAAATATCGATACCCCTCCTCTGCCACCGCTATGGTGCAGTTAACCGGGACCCGGGGGACCTGGCCCCGCAGCATACACAACATGGACTTATGCCAGTTAATCGCATATCCAGAATAATTCCCAAAGTTTGTGAAGATGTCTAGCACTACACGTAGGCAAACCATGACAATACAATACATACCCCTCTACAAAAAGCACATTCAACACATAACGAAAAAGAGAACGAAAGCTCAATTACATCAATGTTCCCAAATCTCCTACAGTTGAACGACTGATATTGAAATGAAACAAAAAACAATAAAAAATAAATAAATAAAAAAAACAAGCATCTGCTTGCTCAACTTCATGAGTTACAGAGTCGTGTTGGAATAATGTTGCGTCACCTGGTCCGTATGTTAGCCACCTCTCCTACTCACTCGGCATTGCTCCCCAAACCCTTCGCGTGTATCCCGCTACTCAGCATCAGCCACCCTGTTCAATAGAAATACACGCAGCGGTTCCCAGATATCTCTTAGTCTCGACATTGTTGGTAATTCTTCCACATATACTTCCAGATTCTCCTTACAATAAACCAAATCTTTTAACCACTGTTCTACTTTCGGACTGTACCTTCCCTCAATACAACTGCCACTCTGCGCGCAGCTATCATTAAGGCCAATCGTACAAATCTCCCAGTTGCATCCCTGAGGTGTGGCACACAGCAAAGCAGACAAACAAGCGGAGTGCACTGGAGTTCAGTCGCCGTCATAATCCCCAAGTTCTTCACCACCCCTTCCCAAAACTCGTACACCTTTCGGCAACCCCAAGCCAAATGTAAATAATCCGCACTCCCCTGACCACAGCGCACACAGCAATCAGATTCACGCAGCCCAAAATTATGCAATCGCGCATGCGTGTAATATACATGATGCATATATTTAAAATGTATAATGCGCAAATTACCATTCATACTGAGTGCCCCTGTCAATTTGCATACATGCCTCCAATCCTTTTCTATAAGTGGCTCGATGAGACAAGCATTCAATCTCTCCCAACTTCGATCTGGTTCAGTCATACATTCTTCTTTAATCAGCTTGTACAGTCTGGAAATCAATTTTTGTTAGTGGGAGTAGTGAGAGCAAACTGTAGCGATAAAAGTGTGGGAGGTGCTAGAGGGTTAGTAGTATAATGTACTTTGGCCGTGTGTCGCAATCTATGCATCGCAAACCTGAATAGTAATGTCTGATTACTAATGTATTGGAGATCGTCCGATGTAATAAAGGATCCGTCCGGATATATGTCCTGCATCCGTTGAAAACCTGCCTCACGGAGTAAGCGCATCGACGGTGCTTCGTGGGTCACTGACATCGCAGCGTGGTGCTCTATGTACATGGCTGGTGCATAAAATGGCAGCTTTTGCGCCACGCGCCCAATTGCCTGCCAGGCTGCTATGGTCGCATCTACAGCATTTATTTCAGTTTTCAGGGTGCCTCGTGCCCTGTGAGTAATCATGCTGTGTAGCGGAACCGGGGAAACATCCCCTTCCTCTACCGCGACATGCGGAGTGTATGCATGTGGTTTTAGCTAATAATACACGTATTTAGCCTGTGCACTCAAGTAGTAAGCGTAAAAGTCCGGTGCTCCGAACCCCCCCACCTGTCATGCCCACTAGTGAGAGTCGACCATTTCACAATGGCATGTTTGTCACCCCAAACTAGCCGTAGCAACACCCGTCGAACATTATGGAAAAACTCCCTTGTGAGCACCACCAGGATGTTAATAAACAGATATAGAAACCGCGGCAACACCACCATTTTGATCAAGGCAATACGATCCGTCAGCGGTAACAGCAGTGAAATCCACACATCTACCTGCTGTTCCAGTTTAGTATACGCCCTCCTATAGTTTTCACGTATCACCATGTTTGGATCTCTATGAACCCACATCCCTAGATATTTAACCGGATCCGTAGACCACACCAGTGGGAACTCTACGTCAGGTTGCAAAGTGGACTCTGTCAGCGGAATAATAATAGATTTGTCCCAGTTGACAGAGAAATCCGATAGGCGACCGAACCTGACATACTCTCGGAGTAGTTGCGCCAGATAGCGGGAATGCTCGCAAACGAAAAGTACCATGTCATCCGCGTATAGCGAAATAGCTACTGGCCGGTAGTTAAAATTAAGCGCCGTCTCTCTATGCCGTTGCCGGATAACACACGCCAATGGCTCCAATATGATCGCAAAGAGCAGTGGGGATAGTGGACACCCCTTACGTGTGCCCCTCCCTATGCTGAAAGGTCCGGAAGTCAATCCTCCAACTTGCACCCTAGCTGATGGCTCCTCATAAAGTACTGCTATCCATTGCATAAATAAGGGTGGGAATCCCATCCGCCGCAGAACAAAAAACATATATTTCCAGTCCACCGAATCAAACTCTTTCGCAGTGTCCAGTGGTACAGCCGCACCTGAGAGACTCTGCTCAAGTATGTGGAACATGGAAAAGATATACCGGAGATTATACGAGGTGGATCTTTCGGGTATAAAGCCCGATTGATCAGGCAACACCAGACACGACATCAGGGGCTGCAGCCTAGTCGCCAAGATTTTGGCCAATATTTTCGCATCTATATTGATCAGCGACAGAGGGCGGTAAGAGTCACACCTGTCCGGGGGCTTGTCTTTTTTGAGCAGAGTAATTTTCAGCGCTTGTCGCAGTGTCGGTGGTAATTTCCCGGACTCGTGCGCCTCAGCATACATCTCTAGTAAATAAGGTGCAAGTAAATCTGTATATCTCTTATAAAATTCCACCAGCGTAATTATCAGCGCTTGTCGCAGTGTCGGCGGTAATTTCCCGGACTCGTGCGCCTCAGCATACATCTCTAGTAAATAAGGTGCAAGTAAATCTGTATATCTCTTATAAAATTCCACCGTGAGGCCATCTGGCCCAGGTGCTTTACCGTTAGACAACGCTGAGATTGCTGCCTTGATATCCTGCTCTTCTATAGACATGCAAAGATATTCCCTGTGTGCGTCCGAAAGCCAGGCGCATGCCACATCTTCCAGATAGTCCTCCATCTCGGCCTCCGTCGCACCTCCCTTGGAGGTATATAACTCCGCATAGAAACCTCTGAATTGTTCTGTGATGGCCAGCGGGTGATAATGCTCCCCCCATGATTGTCTGTTATCATATCTTTACACATCTGCTCCATTCGATCTTTGATCTTGTTCGCCAATATGCGCCCCGGCCTGCCTCCCTCCCCATACCGTTGCACCGTGTGCCTGCGTGACAGGCACTTTAATTCAGTTTCAGCCAGTGTCTCATAGTCTTTGAGTAGCTCATTTATGTGGGCCAGTGTGCCTGCCGCAGGAGACGTGGCATAGTCACGTTCTAACTCGCGCAGGGCGTTCTCCTTGTTTTGTAACTGTGTCCTTATGCCTCGCAGTATACCTGCCGCGGTGCTGATGCACACTCCCCTAATCGTGACCTTGAAAGCCTCCCATAGCGTTGAGGCCTCGTCGACTGTACCCTTATTTATTGCAAAATATTGTTCAATGGCCTCCCTCACCGTATTGTCATAGATCGGGTCTAACAGTGCCTCAGAGCGCAATCTCCATGTGAATGGGCGATGTAAAGCCATCTGGATCTCCAGGTCTAGCTGTACGGGGTTGTGATCTGATAATGTACGTGGTAGATGTGCTACCTCCCGCACCTAATTCATGGCCTCACCTCCCACCAACCAGTAGTCCAACCTTGACCAGCTACCGTGTGAGGGCTTCGCATGTGTCCCTTGTTCGCCACACATCACTCAGGCCAAATTCTTCAGTGGCGCAGGCAATATTTCTGGCTACTTTGGGGGTTCGGTGGGTCAGTGGGTTAGACTTATCCAAGTCGGGGTTTAAATATGTATTCAGGTCGCCCCCCCTCCATAGTAAAGTGGCCTCAGGCCAGGCTCTCAATGCACCATACATCCGAGAAAAACATACAGGGTCATCCACACTGGGACCGTACATGTTGATTATAGTAACCAACAAGCCCCCCAGCTTCCCTTGTACCATCGCGCACCTGCCCTCCTCATCCACATACGGACGGGCTGGTTGAAATGCTACACCTCTTTTAACCAAAATCATTGTGCCCCTTGCATAGGATGAAAATGAAGCCGCGAGTTTAAAACCCGCCCATCTCCCTGCTATACCCCGTTCAGTGTGTTTAGTCAAGTGCGTCTCTTGCAGCAGGGCTATGTGTACTGAATGCCGATTCAGATAGGCCAATACTTGTCTTACTTTTTTAGGTGAATTGAGGCCTCTCACATTCCAGGTCAACATACAAAATGTGTCACCCATTGCCACTTTTTTTTTTTTCTTTTTTCCAAAACCTTTATTTTGCAAATCAGTGACACAGCTATTCAGCCGACAGCCCGGAGGTACGGCAGCTTTAGAAACACAACACATACGAGCGTCCACATTTCACTGACAGGGTAGTCAAAGGTTCTGTTTTAAATAAACACAAATCCAAACCAAAACACAAGCAAGGCGATAATTACTATAAGCACCAAAAGGGTTCCCATCAGGGGGAGCAAGCCCAGTTTCGTCCAACAGACACAGGTTTATAGTAAGGGAAAGGAGGGGAATTCAGGGACTCAAGAGGACAAACACATATCAGCAAGGAGGTCAAAGCCGGGAAAAAAAGGCTAAGGGGAGAGCTGCTCCTCGGGCGGGTCCGGGTCTGGGGGCAGGCATATGCCCCCTCTGTACTGGTTCCATCGCCCCCATACAGAGTGCCATTTCCGAGGGCGCCCTCGAGCACAATACACTGTCTTCTCCCTAAACATGCTCCAATCCATGTTTTCCATCCACGCTGTCAATGTAGGTGGCCTATTAGAGCCCCACAGACGTGCGATGTCGCGCTTGGCTACCATATTCCCTAGGGTCACCCATTGAGTCTGTGCCGCGTCGTGGTCAGTAGGACCCCAAACATTCAGGAGACAGCACCGCGCCTCAGGCTGCATGACGATGCCCGTCACCTCCCCCATCACCTCGTGAACTCGCCTCCAAAACTCCATGATCACACCGCATTCCCAAATAATATGTAGGAAGGTGCCCACCATACCACAGCCTCTCTTACATAAGCCCTCCTCAGAGAAACCCATATGAACCAGCCTAGGCCCCGTCACGTAGACCCTATGGAGTATTTTAAGCTGCACCAGCCGCAGGCGCGCGGGGATCGCGACCTCTTTGGGAGAAGAAACTGCATACTGCCAATCCTCGTCATCCAGTTCAAGGCCATCCCTGATCCATTGGCCGCGCAACCCTAGAAGAAGATCCGCCTGAACATTAATAAGTTTCTTATAAATGAGCGAGATCGTACTCTCTGGCATATGGCCATCCAGGATCCGGTCCTCTAACGGGGAGGACTCAGGCACCTTCTCCCCTTCTACCAGGACTGACCGCAAGGCGTGGCACACTTGGGCGTAGCGGAAGAACTCCGAGTTCCCTAGCTCATATTCCTTCTGCAGCTCCTCGAATGACTTTATCCTACCCTTAACCAAAAGGTCTCCAACCCTGGATATACCGATCAGGTCCCACTTCGCAAACCCTTTTGTATGCCAAAGCTTTCCCAGAATATCGGGGTCAAACAGAGGGGTGGCAAGGGTAAGCTTACCCCTCCAGCCCAGTGAATCCGTCACCACCTTCCATGCATGCACGGCCACCCTGGTGGGCCCCGTAAGGGTTAAGTCCGACGACTTCGAGTACAACGCTCTGTGGTAATTACCCCCACGCAGCAACCATCGGTCCATGGAGAAGCCAGGGCTCAGCGCCGGACCATACACACCATGGTTAATCGCGCTCAACTGGGTGGCCCAATAATAACGTCGAATGTCTGGAAGCGCGATACCACCGTCGTACCACGGGAGCGTCAACTTAGCAATCGCTATACGCGGACGCCCTTCCCACAATAGCGCGCGCTGGTGGCTTTCGACCTCACGGAAGTAGCTGGCCGGGACCAAGTCAAGGGTATTCTGCAGGACGTAGAGGAAACGGGGGAGAGACATCATTTTGAACAAAGCGGCACGGCCAAGGAGGGAGAGCGGCAACCGCCGCCAGCCCGCCACGTCTCGCCGCAAACGTGCCAAGGGAGGGAGCAAGTTCTTCTCGTATCGTAAAATGGGGTCGGTGGAAATATAGATCCCCAAGTAGAAAAAGCCCTGCTGGGCTATCTGGATCGAGCAGTTGCGCGGGACATCCCCACACAGGACGTACAAGTATGACTTACCCCAATTAATGACAAGACCAGAGTTCCTACCGAAAGAAGTCAAGACGTCACAGACCACTATCAAAGATTTCTTAGGCGAGGCGAGATATAGCAGAATATCGTCGGCGTAAATTGAAATACGGTCTTCGTGGTCAGGCGACCAACGAATCCCACGTATATCCGGGTGCCATCATATCCACGCCGCCAGCGGCTCAAGAGTAAGGGCGAACAACAACGGCGACAGGGGACAGCCCTGCCGGGTGCCTCTCCCGAGCTCGAACGGTGCCGACGCCCGCCCGTTCACCACGACGCTAGCAAGAGGCCCCTCATAGAGCAACCTCACCCAGCCTACAAATCCAGGCCCAAAGCCGAACTTGGCTAGCACAGCCCACAGGTATGCCCACTCCACCGTATCAAAGGCCATCGTGGCATCGAGGGACGCCACAATAGCTGGTTCTCGCATCGTGCCCGTCCTAGCAATCACTCCATGGAGGCGTCTAAGATTCAGTGCAGTGTTACGGTGCGGGATAAAGCCCGACTGATCCGGGTGGATCAAGTCGCCAAGCACCCGGACCAAGTGGTTAGCAAGGATCTTAGCAAGGATTTTCGGCTCGGCGTTGAGAAGCGATATCGGCCGATAGGAGCCACACTTGTCCCGGGGCTTACCGTCTTTATGTATTACCACAATCGTCGCCAGCCGTTGATCGAGCGGAAGAAACCCATTCACCCGCACCTCCACGTACATGGCGCGCAGGTAAGGAGCCAACTTATCCGGATGGAGCTTGTACAGCTCAATCGGCAAACCATTTGGGCCCGAAGCCTTACCGGAGCGCAACGCACGGATAGCACACGCCACTTCATCTACAGTTATATCCCCATCGAGGTCATCCCTATCAATGGCAGAAAGGCAGGGCAGAATGATGTCTCGCAGAAGGTCACACGAGTCCTCAGTGGGCCTGTCCGAGACCGAGGTGTATACCGTACGAAAATAGTCCGAGAAACACTGAACTATACCGTCGGGGTCAGTGACAACCTCTCCCCCATCCGTCGACAACTCCGGCACCACGCGATTAACACGCTCTTTTTTTTATCCAACCACGCCAGCAATTTCCCGGCCTTATCACCAACATCGTACAATCGACCCTGCTGCTCCCTATTGAGGGTCTTAGCAGCGTTCGTCACCAGGTCCCTATATTCCAATTGCTTCAAGCTCAAATTATGCAGTGTGGCCGTTGCAACATCCTCTCCCAAGGCCACTTCTAAAGCCGCTATCTCGTCCTCTACTTGTGTCACCTCAGCGTCTCTCCGCAGCTTGGCGGCCACTACCAAGGAAAGGGCCTCCCCTCTCAATACAGTCTTAAAAGCTTCCCATAGGGACACCGCAGATTCAACTGAACCCTGATTTTCTTGAAAATAGTGGTCAACTGTCTTCAGCAACGCACTGCGCATCTTGGGGTCACGAAAGAACCAGGGGTTAATGGGAGCCACCCTGCCCCCCACCACCCAGCCACTATCAAGACTGGCCCACACCGGTGAATGATCAGATATGCCCCGTGCCATGTGCCTAGCCTCAGATACCAAAGAGGCGTGGGCAGCCAGAGTGAGCAAGTAATCAATCCGAGAGAGACTCCCGTGGGCCCCGGAATGAAAGGTATATTGTCTCTGAGTGGGGTGCCGTAGCCTCCAACAATCTACCAGGCCAAAAGTATCTAAGAAGTCGGGAAGCCACTTCTGAGCACCCCCGATGTCTCTGGGCGGGTGCCTATCGAGCATTCCAGAACCAACCGCATTGAAGTCTCCTCCCACCACTAGCATCCCTTCGGGGAGTTCCAACAAGGCCTTGCCCAGATCAGCAAACGTGGAGGCCTGCAGGGCTGGAGGGACATACACAGAAACCAATACCAACGTTCTGCCCTCCCACCTCCCCGCCACAGCCACAAAGCGCCCCCTGTCATCAGCAATGGTGGAGTCAACCTCAAATGGTAGGGAAGCTCTGACGAGTATGCCCGCACCCCTGGAGCCCGTGGAGAACCCCGAGTGAGCAATGAATTTGTAACCCTTTCTGTTAAGTGCATAACACATATTCCCTATAAGGTGGGTCTCCTGCAGGAGGACCTCATCTGGCGAGGTCCGTTTCAAGAATTGCAGGACTATCCCCCGTTTAATACGATCCCCTAAGCCATTAACATTCCAGCTAATTATGTTTAAGCCCCTATCCCCCATCCCTGAACACAAAGAGACCTCCACCCCCCCCGGAGAACCACGATCGGACAATACTGACAACCATTGCTACGCCTTGCAAGAAAAAAGGAACAACCCCCAACAACAACCCCCACATCCCGAATCCCCCCCCCCTCCCTGCACCAGCTTACTAAGCCCCCCCAACTTGCAGTGTGCCTGTCGCCCTATCAAAAAACAAATCTACAAAAAGTACCCCAAGGGAGGAAAGAATTCCTATCTTTCCCCCGCCGCCCTCCCATTACTGCAGTAAGGTGCGAGTCACTGTCCGGAGCTGAGTCAAAAACCAGCCGACACCGGAGATATCACTTCTGGCCATCTCGGTCGCCTTCCGCTCCATCCACGCTGTCCCGGCCAGGCTGTCGCCGCGGGAGCGCATCCAACCAGTCCCCTGCCATGTCCGGTGATTCGAAGAAGAAAGTCCGATCGTCATACACCACACGTAGCCTGGCGGGGAAAAGCATGGCGTACTTCAGGTCCATCTCCCGAAGCCGCCGCTTCACCCCCAAAAAACTTTGCCTCTGTTTCTGCACCATCTGGGTGAAGTCAGGATAGAAGCTCACGGAGGCATTCTGAAAAGGCACCGGGCCTGTCACCCTCGATGCTTGCAGGATAGCGTCTCGATCCCGGAAATTAAAGATCCGGGCTACGATCGGCCGCGGGGGGGCTCCCACCTTAGGCCGTCCGCCAGGCACTCGGTGAGCCCGCTCCACCGCAAAAAACCTGCCGAGGCCCTTAGGCGCAAGATGATTCACCACCAAGTCCTCGACAAGTAAATCCACGGAGTGCTCCTCTGAAGTTTCCGGGACCCCAATAAGGCGCACATTGTTGCGCCGGGCCCGGCCTTCAAAGTCTTCAAGCCGGCGGGCGGAGAGGTCATTCGCGGTTCGTAACTTACGAACCTCAGCCTGGAGTTCCGAGACATCGTCCGCAAGGCCAGTAGTCTTGAGGTCCAGGGACTTGACCCGCTCATTGGTTTTGCCCAGGTCCGCGCGAATCAAGTTGACATCTACCAAAATTGTGTCCACCTTGTGCGCCAGGGCCTCAAACTGTCGCCCAATCGATGTTTGCATCCCATCTATTGCCCCCTTGATATCCTGCAATGATAACTCCGAGGCTGGGGGCGAATCGGCCTTCTGTGCTTCCAGCGACTGTCCCGATCCACCAGGTGACCCTTTCTGCTGGGCATAACGATCCATATTGTTGGATTGGGTATAGCCTCCCCGCCTGGTAGTCTTGGACTTCGACCTGTCTGCCTCCGATTTGGTCGACATCTCGAACTGCAGGACGGTCAGTCGCAAATGGACGTCCCTCACTCAGCTAGAGGAAACAGGGTTAACTCGAACTTCAGCAGCCAGTCAGGACCGAGTGGAGGTCTTCCAGACAACAGAGGATCTGCATGAAGCACTCCCAACCCAGCGCAAACAAAGGGCGAGAAAGCGAAAGTGAAAGTGCAGCGGCATCGGTCCGTCAGTTCACACCTCCCTAGGCCGCTGTTGTTCAATTAGTGGCCGGGCATCCTGCCAACGCAAGCCCCTGGCATCCTTCGGAGGTAGGCCGCAATCTTCCGCCATGCACAACTTCGGTCCCCGGTGGGCGATCTTAGCCCGGACAACGTCAATCGCCCCAGCTGTGACTCATCTGCAGGATTCCGTGCATGAAAATCAGGATTTAGGACAGGATGATTGCCGGAGGGCGCGAGGGTAGCGGGAGCTCAAGGCTCACGCGGCCATCTTGGTCAAGCGCTAGGCTCCTCCACCCCCATTGCCACTTTTAGCAACATCTGCACAGCCCAGTAGCACCCCGAGCGACTGTGGAGGGATGCAGGCAACATCACACCCAGGTGTACCAACACATTTTGCATACCGTGCTCCAATCGACTTCAGTGTAACATGTATAAAAATGAAAAAAAAAATACACCACCAAAAGACATGCCCCTTAACCCCCACCCACCTCCCCCCGCCCACTCCAACCTTCCAATTAGTTCGAGATCGAAAACCACCCTCCACCCACACATCACCCCCATTAACCATACAACATTTGGGGAATACCCACTAGGGAAGAGAATCGGCAAAGATTACTCACACCAAGGTGTGGTCGCCAAATTGATACTATGGGATTCGCCTGTGCACAGTAACAATAGTAACAAAAACAGTTTGTGACCCGTGTTCTATAACCTGACCAGTGCAAGATAATTAGAATCCCATGAAACAGCTAACACATGTATAGGGAAGCATCTCCCGCCCCCTACAAACTTGACTCATAGGAACAGACCAATAATGAGTCGTGACTATTGCTACAAGGATTAAAAAGAAAGAGAGAAAAAAACAAAAACAAGGAGCCTGTCCATGTATATCCAATAAAAGACGTTATTATCAGATTCAGTCCGCTTCCTCCAGCGTGTTCTCTGCCCCGCCCTGCCAATATGGTGACAATCGCAGAGATGCAGCAACATGCACCTCCAGACAACAAATGGCATCAGATTGCACGCAAAACATACAGGTCAGCCTTGGAGTGGTGCTTTGCAAATTTCAGGGACGACTTTGAGTCAGTAAAGAAGTGCGCTTGTCCTTCATGCGTTATTTTCAGTTTGGCCGGGTATAGCATAGCATAGGGCATTGAGGCGGCTTGCAATAGTTTTTTCGCTGGACAAACTCTCTCCTAGCTGCCTGCACCACTGGGGTGTAGTCCGGGAAAAAGGTCAGCGTGTCTCCCTTATACGTAACTGGTGCCCTAGCCCTAGCCTCCTGCAGGATAGCGTCCCTATCAGCATAGTTCAGGAGGCGTGCGATGATCGGGTGAGGTGGCGCACCCTGCTGAGGTCTGGGGCCCAGAGAGCGGTGCGCCCTCTCCACTACCATCACGGTAGACAGCACTGAACCTAACAGGTCCCGTAACATCCCGTCTATGAAGGTCTCCATTTTGGAAATGGCGGTGGGCTCCGGCAGGCCAATAATGCGAAGGTTGTTGCGCCTGGAGTGCGCTTCCAAGTCCTCGTTCTTTGCCCGGATAATTTCCAAAACCTTTTCCTTCTGCAAGATCTGAGTCCTAGAATCTGCTTGTGAATCTTGCGTATCAGACACTCTATTTTCCAAAACGTCAAGCCTGTGCTCATGTTTATTCACCTTCTTCTTGACGATGTCTAGTTCAGTCGCCAGCACATCTATTTTGCTATCAATCGACTTCATGCTGGCACACAGTTCCAACAGGATAGTTCTAGTGTCATCCTCCACGTCGTCTGGTGTCCCCGAAGCATCTTGTGATCCGACCTGATCACCCATTGTTTCAGTGGCACGCGTACTTCGCTTGTTCTCAAAGTGCAGCTTGGGCTGCTTAGGATCAGACTTTCCCATACTGGAGAAGATGTCAGCAGATTGCTGCACGTAGTCCAGCTTTGCCGCTCAGCACGCACCTAGTCTCAACAGACCCTCCAACGCAAGGCCCACTCGACGCGTACCACACTACACGTATAGACTTGTATGGGGAGGCTAGATATAACAGTATGTCATCCGCATACAGGGATATACGATCCTCCACATCATCTGCCCACCGCATCCCCCGTACCATAGCATCTCGGCGCACCCATGCCGCAAGGGGTTCCAACATGAGAGAAAATATCAGCGGGGATAATGGACACCCCTGTCCGGTACCTCTCTTTAACCTAAATGTCCGGGACGTGTAGCTGGTGACCCTCACTTGTCCCAACACATCAGTGTTTAGCAATTTCACCCAGGCTATAAATTTAGGGCCCAACCCTACCTTTTCCAGGACTGCGAACAGATATGGCCATTCTATTGAGTTAAATGCCATTGAGGCATCTAGAGATAACACCGCCGCGTCTTCTTCAATGTACTCCTACGCGCCATCACATTGTGCAGGTGTCATATATTAAGGGCCGTATTTCTCCCAGGCATAAAACCGGATTGATCCGGATGGATCAGTGAAGAAATACCAGCCACCAGCCGATTGGCCAGGACTTTCGCCAATATCTTGGCTTCCATATTAATCAGCGAAATTGGCCTAAAAGAGCCACAGCAATCTGCTGGTTTTCCTGGCTTGTGAATAACTACAATGGTAGCCAACCGTTGATCCACAGGTAGCCTACCCGCCTCTAAGCTTTCCTCGTACATGGCCCATAAGTGTGGCACAGTCCGAGAGGCAGTGGCTTTTAAAAACTCAACCGGAATTCCGTTTGGCCTCACCGCTTTCCCGGATTTAATCTGTCCTATGGCCTTACTAATCTCCTCGTTCGATAGATCCCCATCTAAAGTTTCCCTTTCAACGTCTGAGAGCACCGGCTCATCACTGTCCTGGAGGTGCTGACGTGAATCGTCAGCTGTGTATCGGGTAGAGGGGGAGTACACCTCTTCCAGGTGATCTGCAAATACCTCTGCTATTTCCCGTGGATGGGTCACTATTACACCCCCTGGCTTTGTCAGGCTATGTACCCACCTTCCTTCCCTGTTCTCGCCTCTCCAGCCACACTAGAGTCCTACCTGCCCTATCTCCCATTTCGTACAGTCTGTGCTGGGTGTTACGATACTTAGCCATAATGTGTTCCCTAGTTTTGATCCGGTATTCATCTTGCTTCATTAAGAGTCTATGACTAGTATCGGCTGAGGGATCATGCGCATGTTCCCGTTCCAGTTCAAGGTGGTCAGTCTCCACCTGAACCAGGAGCTCACGTTTCCTGGTGATGTACCCGGTCTTTAAGGATAAGGCTTGCCCTTTCAAAACCACCTTGTAGGCTTCCCAGAGGAGTCGACGGAGCCCACGTTCTCTGTGAAATAGTTCTCTGTTTGCGTACGGAGTTCCTCCCTTATATCAGGTATGTTTAGGAGCCATGGGTTAAGGACGATGGTGGTGCGTGCCTGCTGTTCCCAGTGTGTGTATTCTACCCAAACAGGGAAGTGGTCCGATATACCTCTGGGCAGAACCCGGAACTGTCGGAAATTCCCTATCGAGGCAGAGTGTGTTAGGAAATGGTCAATACGAGATAAACCTTGATGCACATTAGAAAAATACATGAATGATTTGTCAGAGGGTTGGAGCGCCAGACCTACATCAGTCAAATCTAGTGCCTTCATAAATTCAGCCATAAGCCCATTTGATTTAGCTCTCGACCTTGGTGGGTGCCGATCAGTCGTGTTGTCTAATGTCATATTATAATCCCCCCCAATGATTAATGAGCCCGTCTGGAGTCCCGTCAGCATACATCCAAGGTCTTACCCAGAGCCGGTGGCAAATAGACTGAAATTATGTTAATGTCCCTTCCCACTGAGCCTCCGCCCCTGCACACCTTCCCCCGGGTCGGTCCATGTCTTGTGAACAATAAGGGGTGTGCTTTTCTTTACCAGGATTGCTGTTCCCCTCGAACTAGTGGTATAGTCTGCATGCACCAAGAGTTTGTATCCCCACCTGGTGAGGGCCTTAGTTTTCTGACCCACTAGGTGTGTTTACTGCAGCAGAACTACATCAGGGGAATGTCGCTTCAGGTGTTGTTGCACTATCCCCCTCTTAATCTTGTCGCCCATACCATTGACATTCCAAGTTAGGACGAAAAGTACTCGGTCTCTATCCCCCCCCATAGCCTTCCTTAAGACAACTCCCAAACATACGGATCAATTCAAACGGAGAAGTAGCTCGTAATAGCCAACTCATCTGTGCAAGTCCACTCTTCAGCATGGCCCCTTTGCGTGTCAAGGTCAAACAATTACATTGCAAACCAATAAAACAATAAACAACTGAATACCCCCCTCTTCCCACCCCCCCATTACCTCCCCTCCCTGCCCGTGGATTTAGAAATACCCACTCCCAAACATGGCAGTGTGCCTCTCTCCCTCCCTGAAATGCTGAAAATGCACGGGGTTAGTCAGTCCCCATCCCCGCATGTACATATCACAATTATATAAGTTCGGCCATCCACTATTTGTGGTTACTCTAGTACCGGTCGAATCCACAGCAATTGGGCCCGCATGTTGCGACCAAATCACCAGTTCCCAACGGCAGTGTCTTGCACACATTATTATCAGGAACCTTATCCCTTCCCCACCATACTTGCGCTCTCAGCGAGGTTCCAGCTCTCTGCGATGTCCTCAAGGGGTTCTTATTCCAGCTCCTTCACTGACCATCTCTCTCCGCTGAGCCACTTCTAGGTGCATCTGTACGGCTACCTCTTTGCTGGCCCGATCTGCCAGCGCGATCTCTGCTCTGGCTTCCCACTCTGCTCCACCCCTCCATCCAGTCCCACACTTCCTCAGGTGACTCAAAGAACCATGTTTTACCGTCTGACTCCACTCGCAGCTTCGCTGGAAATAGCATTGCATATTTTATTTCACGGTTCCGAAGTTCCTTCTTCACTGCCTGAAAGCTGCGACGTTGGGCCTGAACCTTGGCCGTGAAGTCAGGAAAGAAGGCCACCTCGTTATTGTCTATTTTCAGTGGGGGACTGGATCTCGCAGTCTGCAGGATAATGTCTCTATCCCTGTAGTTGATTACTCGGGCTATAAGGGGCCTCGGGGTGCCCCAGGTTTTGGCCTACCTCCTGGCACTCTGTGAGCCCTTTCAATCGAGAAGTAGCTGGACAAGGTCTTGGGTTTGAGGTGTTTGGTAATGAGTTCTTCCACATATAGGTCCGCAGCCGGCCCTTAGGCCCTTTCCGGAACCCCCAAAATGCGGATATTGTTACGGCGGGCACGACCTTCGTCGTCATCAAGCTGTTGTGCCATCCGCTCCTGTTTCTTTTGCAAGTCGACCATCTGCGTTTGAAGCTCCGATGTGTCCGTTTGCAAAGCGTTAGTAACTATCTTGAGCTCTTTGACTTTCTCATCCATCCTCCGAAAGTCTGCCCTGATGAGCGAAACTTCCACTGTGACTTAATCCAGCGAGGTACACACACCGTTAATTGCCGCCATGACAACATGCAGGGTTGGCTCCGTCCCCTGTTTAGGGGCAGTATGTACCCCGTCCTTCTCCATTTGTGGCGGCTCACTTTTGTCGCCCGCGTTGGACCAGGCAAATTTGGCCAGTTGCTTCTGAGCGTTAGCCTCAGGACCCTTTCCTCCTGTCGCCATGTATGCAGGGCGACGACACGTGTGTCGGGTGAAAGTCAGGGACAGTACTGGAGGTTACACGCAGCCTTTTTAGAGAGTATGACGATGTCACGTCTGCTTGCAAATGTCCCCCTGGGATTGGCGCCACTCCGCTGCCTACGTGAGTCCAAATACCCCATGCGATATCTCTCCACCAACAGTGTCCCTCCATCGTCGTGAGACCCGAAGACAACTTGGTTGATGCCCAGCTCTGGCCCCACCTGAGCAGGCCAGGCGTCTTGCTCCTGCCACTGCACCCGCAGCTCCAATGCTGACCCCCTTCAATTTGCACCCAGCACGCTGTCCTTCTCCGCGGAGGTACTCTGCTTCCTAGCGGGGCTGGAGATCGCTGCACTCCCCTTGTATGAGCCAAGCCAGGTCCAGTGTTCTCTGCAGTCCCCAAGGTATAGTGCAAGTCATGCGAGCCAGTATGTATCCTATTGCGGACCTTCTGGGCACTTAAATCCGTAGCTCTCCCACAGTAATTTCATTTAGGGGCGCCACCGCTTAGGTGTGCGGGCCACACTTACTGTCGCCCAGAGCAGTCCTGAGTCAGGTCCGGTAGATCAATGGGGTCCTAGATCCAGGTCTCTGAGCTGCACCGGTTCACAGCTCCTGCAGGCTCCACTGTATTAAAGCGCAGGGTCACGAGGTATGCATCAGGTCTGTTATTTCTAGCACCATAGACTTTACAGCAATGTTGGGCTCTCTCTTCCACCTCAGGCACCACCAGTATCTCCCAGCTGCGGTCCGGCCATACGGGGCCTAGCTGACCGTGCAAGCCTGAGGCTCGGGTATTAGAGCTCGCCGCCGCTTCCTCCCCAAGCCACAGCACGGCAGCCGCAGCTGTACGTATTCCGTCTTCCACACTGGGGCGCCGAGCCCTGCTCCTCAGCTCCTTCCCCCTACGGTGCCAAGCCGTCCATTAGCACCCTCCACCCGGCTTCTAAGGCCTCTGCACCCCCATCATCCGCCAGGCCTCCAGCGTCTGTCGTAGCGTGCTGTGCCCCCCAGGCAGCTGAGCCGGGACCTCAATTAGCAGCAACAGTCACCGGGCTCTCACCTCGCAGGCGCTGACCCGGAGCGCGGTCCTACCCGATCGCCCTCGCTTCAGTCGCCGAGTCTTCCTCTGTGCATGAGTCACCTCCGGACCCCAGCTGGGCACCACGGGATCGGAGTGCCACTACCTCCTGAAGGCCACGAACTCCGCCTCAGGGCACCGGAAAGCCGCCATTACCCCTCCGTCGACGATGCCAAAAGGTCGCTTAGACTCACTTCCCGGCCACAGATCCTGCCGATTTTCCCACCGGGGGTAATGAGCAAGACACAGCACAATTATAACTGCTTTAAAGCCGTGGATGGCGCAGGATAGGGCAGGATATCGAGCGGGGAAGGGGAGCTCACTCAGGCAGCGGCCTTTCCTGGTGGCAGCTAGCCGCAGGCTGCTCTTCTTGATCTGCCTTTTGATGGGTCCAGACTTTTTGGGGACAAGGCGGATTCTGCTTTGCAAAGGTTTAAGGACAGTAAGGCCACAGCAAGGTCTTTGGGTCTGCAATCACAGGTGAGCGGTTATGGTTCTAAAAAGATACAGAGGCTTCTGGAAATCTTCCTTTCGAAGTTTCAGCAGCAGCAGCAACAAAACCCCTTGTATAAGTCCTATAGGGGTAAAGGCAGTGGTCGCCTTCGTGGAGCCGGGCGTCAACCTTCCTCCTCCTCCCTCTCCTCCTCCTCCTCTATCTCTACAACCCCTCCTGGTAATGCGGGAAAGCAGACCTAGATCCGCCAACCTGTATCATGTAGGTCCCGTGGGAGGTCGGCTTACCCATTTTCTACTAGATTGGAAATTGATCACTTCGGTCCTTTGGGTTTTAGATCTGGTAGAAAATGGGTATTTCCTTCCCTTCAGGGAATTCCCTTCTCCCTACCCTCCTTGCCAAGGGTTTTGCACAGAGGATCATTTACTTCTTCTTCAAAAGGAGGTTCTTGCCCTGTTACAAAAAGGTGCGATAGAGGTGGTTCCGGAGCAGGAAAGGGGTCAGAGATGCTACTCCCGGTATTTTCTGATTCCCAAAAAGGATGGCAAGTTGCGTCCAATCCTGGATCTCAGAATTTTGAATCTATATCTCAAGCAGGAGAGATTCAAGATGCTCACCCTAGCGCAGGTTCTTCAGGCGCTGCAGCAAGAGAACTGGATGGTGTCCATCGACTTACAGGATGCGTATTTTCACAACCCAATCCTGAAGTCGCACAGGAAGTATCTCCGATTTACGGTTGGGTCGCAACACTACCAGTTTGCGGTTCTTCCGTTTGGTCTTACTACTGCACCTCGAGTCTTCACCAAGGTGATGGCTTTGGTGGCTGCCCATCTCAGGAGGTCGGAGATTCCGGTCTTCCCCTGCCTGGACGACTGGCTTCTGAAGGCAGAGTCGCCAGAGATGGTGCTTCATCATCTGCAGGTAACAGCTCAGCTGTTGTACAAATTGGGTTTTTCGATAAATGTACCCAAGTCTCACCTAGTGCCCTCTCAGCGCAACCTGTTCATAGGGGCAGTACTGGATACCACTGTGTGGCGAACTTTTCCTCCTCCGCAAAGGATTCTCGACATTCAGGAAATTATTCCCTTGTTTTACAATGGAGCGGATATTCCGGTTCTGAAGGTCCTTCGCCTGCTCGGTCTGTTCGCTTCCTGCATTCTGTTGGTCAACCATGCACGCTGGCACATGAGGGCGCTTCAGTGGTGCCTCCGCAGGCAGTGGTTTCAGCACAATGGAGATCACAGGGAGTCAGTCAGGATCTCCAGAGAAGCTGCAGCGGATCTGTCTTGGTGGAGCGTGGAGGGCAATCTGCCTCAAGGAAAGCCCGTTCATCTTCCTTCATCGGTGGCTACAGTGATAACGGATGCCTCTATCCTAGGGTAGGGTGCTCATCTGGGGGATCTGGAGATCAAGGGTCTCTGGAGGAAAGATTATCTCATATCAATCCTCTGAAATTGCGGGCGATACGTTTGGCTCTCAAGGCCTTTCTCCCTTCCCTTTGCGGTCTGTCAGTTCAAGTCCTGACGGACAACACTGTGGTACATCAACAAACAGAGAGGATTAGGTTCGTACCGTCTCTGCAGAGAAGCGTTACGGCTCTGGTCCTGGGCTCAGGACCATCTGATTTGTTTGATGGCAAATCATCTGGCTGGACTGCTGAACGTACGTGCGGACAGTCTCAGTCGGCAGTTCTCCGCCGACCACGAGTGGAGGCTTCATCCGGAGGTAGTTCAATACGTCCTCCGGACGTGGGGAACTCCTCGGTTGGACCTGTTTGCCACTCTCGAACGCATACTGCCTGTCATTCTGCAGTCTCCAGTTTCCGAGGCAGGGAGCGTTGGGGGATGCGTTTCAGTTGAGTTGGAGCTCAGAACTCCTTTACGTGTTTCCTCCCATACCCTTGATTCCTCGGGTTCTGAGAAAGATTCGCTAAGACCGGGCCCAAGTTATATTGATCACCCTGGATTGGCCCAGAAGGGTGTGGTATACAGACCTTTCATCACCTCTCATCGCATCCTCCGCTCCGTCTCCCTCTCAGGGTAGCCCTCCTCTCGCAGTCGGTGGGACAGGTTCTGCACCCCCACCTCCAGAGCCTGCACCGTCATGCCTGGAGATTGAACGGGGCAACCTGAATTCTTTTTCTCTCCCTCCTGATGTGGAGGATGTTATATTATCGACCAGGCGACACTCCACCAAGTATATCTACTACAGGTGGTCAAAATGTGTTAGATGGTGTGGAGAGAAGTCTATTGATCCCTTAAAAGCTCATCTTTCTGATGTTCTTTGTTTTTCGCCTCATTTGGCCCAGCAGGGTTGTGCTCTGGTCACTGTTAAAGGATATTTGTTGGCTTTATCGGCATTTCTTCATTTGCCTGATCAGCCGTCTCTTTTTAAGTCTCCAATAGTTTTAAGGTTCATTAAGGGGCTTACTAACATGTTTTCGCCCACTCCTTTTATTATGCCCCAGTGGGATTTGAATTTAGTGCTAACTTTTTTAATGGGTTCCACATTTGAACCTATGCATAGTTGTCCTTTGAGACTGCTGACATTTAAAATGGTCTTCCTTTAGGCTATCACTTCGGCTAGGAGGGTGAGTGAGCTTCAGGCTTTGAGTTCAAAGCCTCCGTTTTGACCATACATGCTGAAAGGATGGTACTCAGGACCAGGGATGCTTTTCGGTTGTAACTCCCTTCCATCTAGGGCATTCTATTACCCTTTCTACTTTCTATCCTCCCCCTTTCAAGGAGGAGGAGAGGCTGCACCGTTTGGACCCTAAGAGGGCGATTAGTTTCTATCTTGATAGAACAAAGGACTTTTGGCAGGACGATCAGCTCTTTGTGGGCTATGTTGGTCGTATGAAGGGCAAGGCGGTGCACAAGCCTACTTTATCCAGGTGGATCATCTTGTGCTACGCTCTGGATGGTAAGGAGCCTCTGAAGGCATTAGAGCTCACTCTACCAGGGCTAAATCGTCTACTTCTGCTTTGTCCAGATGTGTTCCTGTGTTGGACAACTGTAAGGCAGCAACTTGGGCCTCCCTTCACACTTTCGCAAAGCATTACTGCTTGGATTCCGAAGTGAGGAGGGATGGTCATTTTGCGCGCTCTTTTTTGCCAGACTTTTTGGTATAGAAGGGTGGACACCCTCCTCCGGGAGTGGGACTGCTGTGGGATTCTGTTCATAAGGTGAGGAATCCACAGGCAGATGTATCCATCAGAAGAACAAGTTACTTACCTTCGGTAACGCTTTTTCTGGTGGATACAGTATCTGCCTGTGGATTCCTCACTGACCCACCCGCCTCCCTGTTGTCCACCCTTTTATACCTTAAAAGAGGTATTAGTTAATATGGTTATCTCATATTGTTATTTTGTGTTGCCTCTATTTGCCTTTGAGTAGGTTTATAGGAAATGTTTGCTTTCCTTTTTCACTTTACACTGTGCGTATTTGTGTGAATACTGTGTACTAAGTATGCATTGTCTCTATGGTCAGTCCGCCCCATTTGCCTCGGTGGCACAGAAAAAATGGGTGAAACTGACATCACGCTGACGTGGTCCTCTTATGGCTCCAGTGACGTCATGCGAAGTCGCGTGCGAAGCCATGGTATTGTGACGACCTCGTCGGCGCGGAGAGCTAGGAAAAAGTTCTGTGTAATGCTGGCGCAGGGGATATTCATAAGTTGAGTAATCCACAGACAGATACTGTATCCACCAGAAAAAGCGTTACCGAAAGTAAGTAACTTGTTCATTACCTCTTCTTGAAAGAGTTCCATGGATGTCGATTGATGTTGCCAGAGGTAGCAGCTGTTACACCACTCTTGTTCCTTCGGTACCGTGGCTCTGCCTTTACCACCTCTGGTCTTGTGGGCCATGATGGTAGTGGCAGGAGCAGGACACAAACAGGATACCTGGAGCCAGATTTACTTATTGAAGGCTGTACTCCCCTAAATCCTCAGCAGGAAATATGAGGATTTTGAGGGACAAAGAGGGTGTCAAATGGCCAATCAAGAGGTCATCAAGTGCATAATTTCACTTTGTGTGGTTAAGAGGACTGCATACCGTTTATCTGCAGAATAGATGCAAGAAAGATGGCATGGTACAAAAGCAAGGACATGTTCATAAGAATGTTATTATGAATAGCACAAACCTCAGACGTAGTTCATAAGACTACTTTCTGATAGAGACTTCTAGCCACAGATTCCTCACCTTTTGCATATTCCCCAGGCATCGGACTGGATCCGGAAACTCGTTTCAGCAGTACTTCTGCGTGCCAGTAGGTGGGGCCATGCTGATCTGCACTGACAGTCCTGCTCTGGAAATGATGCGCGGAGCCTAAATAGGCGCCATTCACACACGCTGACGGTTCTTTTCTTTCTATGCCACCATGCAAAGATCCATCATCATCACGTCATGTCTCTTTGAGACCCTCTTAATTCTATACAATACAGTGTGCAAGGGAAAGGTCACTTCCCAAAATGACAGGTTTTAAACCCTGTAAGGACTGGCACAAAACAAATGTCTGTGACAGATCCTCGTCAGGTTTGCCTATTGTGCCTAGGGTTGCGCCACTGCTTTAAGGCATGCAATGACTGCGAATCGATGGAGTCGTAAAGCCATCAGACTGCAAAGTGAAGCTCTACATTTTCAAGCACCGCAAGAGTCCGCGACATGACTGGGTAAGGTTGAAGGGTTGTTCTCGGTCCCATTGCAGATCCAGAAGTTGCGGGAGTCGTTCCCAAGGTTGGCCTTCTACTATGAAAAACATCAGGTAATTCAAAGAAAAAAGCAAAAAATCTAAGCGGGCCTCAGCCCATTCCCTCCCTTAACATACACCTGAGAAAGCCTGAGTGTGGCACCCCACTTCTCAATATCTCTCTCAAACGTAAAAGCCTATTCTACAAATTGTCCTGGCACACCCTGAGTTTCTGCACTCAAGTTAGATTGAAGAGTTCCGCAAGGCCATGCTCCAACTTCTCGGATCCTTCAGACTCCCAGTAGCAGGCCTTTGGGCCCCATGAAACCGATAGACCTCATGGAACCAAGAGACCCTCCATCTGTAATCCTGCTGGCAGGTTCACCCTCGGCGCTAGTTGGACCATCCGAGTCCATCACGGGGCCTCCTGCAGCTCCAATTCCGACTCTGCCTCTGGTGCCATGCTTCACTCAGTTCCCGGTACTTCGACGCCGACTTCATTTACACCAGTAGACGAGGTACCTATTGTGCTCTTTGACTCACAGTCTACGCCGCTTCGACTTTGATTAAGGTCGCGCCCGACTGCTGTTGAGGCACCACTGCCTCCTCTTGACCTACTGCATCCACAAGGGAAAACGCATACACTGCATTCCCACTTAATGATTCTGATTCTTTTGATGAATTTGGACAGCCATACCATGAGGAGAATTAGTATGATTTACAAGAGGCTAGTGTCATTGATACCTCCCGGAGTCTGGGCTCTTCTCGCCATTTGGTCCTGCCACTAAAGAGAGCTTTTTACGCCATGGTGATGCATAGGGCAGTCTAAACTCTTGCCCTCGAGCTTCCCACCTTAGAGTTCAAAAGCAATGTTGAACAGGGCAAACATCTACTGAGTCCATTTTACCTTTTAATTAGGCACTTACAGATACCTTGATGAGTACTTGGGCCAAACCTGGCTCTGGCCTCCAGTCAACAATCAGATAGCCAGACGCTACAGCCTGCTCCAGAAGAACCTGCTTTTTTAAAATATAAGTTCGCCTGCCCTGAAAGCTTGGTGGTGCAGGCATCTACCAGCCGAACAAGACCAAACACATATCCTACTACTCCTCTTGATAGGAAGTCAGGACTGGGGGAGAAGTTTTGGAAGAGTCTTTTTTTCCACAGATTTGCTCTCCGATCAGTGAATGCTAGCTGCCTTCTGGCGTGCAATTCCCACACGCCTTGGGATTTGGTGTCTCATGTCCATCCTGATAATCTTCGACCTGTCTTCGTTTACCGACATGCATGGCTGGAGCCAACCATTTTTTCAGATGATGACCAATCGTTCCTTATGGACATGCCCTTTGAAAGGACTCGCTTGTTTAGAGGCCAGGCAGATTCCTCTCTAGAGGAGTTCAAGGAGAGCAGAGCCACAGCATGTTCCCTAGTCTTATCTGCCCTGCCTCGCCAGCTGCATCAGCCCTACTATTCTTTCTGCGGCATCGGGATAGCCTGTACTGTCAGCCAATCGAGCCTCAGCAAAGTGACCAGTTGTTTTGCGGTCGAGACCGTGGTGCCCACCAAACCCGGGGTCAGGGTTAATGAGCCACTCAATCCACTGCCCCAAAGCCCCACCTACTGAACCCCTTTTGCGTCCCCCTAGTGGAGCACAGCCACCTGGTGAGAGGCAGGATCTGATGATTCTTTCTGTGTTGGCAAACCATAACATTCGACAGGTAGGTCCTGCAGTTTGTTTGGAAGGGTTATTCCTTGCCGTTTCTTTCTACTCTGCCACACTTCCACCGTCCCCACAACGACTGACAGGGGACCATCTGCCTGTCTTCTGGCAGGAAGTATATACGCTTTTGGCCAAAGGGGCTTTGGAGAGGGTGCCTGTGCCAGAAGTAGGTTGTGGTTGTTATTCTTGTTACTTTATGCTCCCAAGAAGGATGGAGGCCTTCGTCCTATTTTAGACCTGCACCCTCTCAACGCCTTTCTTCAGAAGGAAAACTTCCAAGAAGATCACACTGGCCCAGGTTTTGTCTGTGCTCTACCCTGGAGACTGGATGGTTGGAACTGCATGATGCTTATTTCTATGTACCTGTCCTACAGTCCCATCAATGCTACTCTATTTGTGGTCAAACAGGAGCATTTCCAGTTTGCTGTGCTCCCCTGTGGTCTCACCAGTGCCTCTTGAGTATTCATTGAAGTGATGGCGGTGATAGCAGCACACCTTCGGAGGTGAGGGGTCCAAGTCTTGCCCTAACTTGATGATTGGCTGTTGAAGGCGATCTCCCTCCAGGCAGTTGTCAGCCACCTCTCGATTACTACGAACCTCCTGTCATCTTTAAGGCTCACTATCAATATGTCGGTCGCACTGGACTCAAGATTTGCTCCCCTTCATCTGAGCAATTTTGGACACGGTTCAGTTTGTATACCTTTCCCCTTTTAAAGGGGAGTCTAGAAATGTTTCTATGATCCCGATCTTTCAGCCTCAGTCCAGTATTGCAGTGAAATTGGCACTGATGTTGGTGGGGCTGATGGCCTCCTGCAGTCTACAAACGGCCATCGATCCTCCACTACGCGGAAGTTCTGATGTCCAGGAACTGGATGCCCTGCTGCCCTGATTAGGCAGGATTAGAGGGGCTGCTTTATCACTATACCACTGTTCAGTCTGGCTGTTCAGGAGGTATAAAGATGCCCTCTGTCTCCTAGACTCCAGTTTCTGGGCGACCACTACTACACGCTGCAGTGAGGTGTTGGCAGAGTGGGAAACAGATACAAATCCGGAGCAGTGAAGACATATGCAAACTGAGCACTGCATAATGAAGCTGTGGACCGTGATCAGGTTCAGGCGTGCGATTCTGAGTCGCTGACCCCTGCCAGGCCTGACTATGTTAAATGTGTCTTCCTGCGATGGAGAGTTAAGGCCAATTCAGCCAAAAAATACAGCCTTGTCGCACATTCCATGGGGATCCAGAAGGTATCTGGGAAACATGAGAGATATGTGGATAAGAATGAAGAATGAAAAACGAAAGTTGAATGCAGGTTGGTTGAAAGATTCTAAACAGAGATGTTTTAAATGTTGAAGCCAGAGCCACAGCTCTAAATAGCCAAATTGCTTTGCAAGGAATGTAAATTATAGGAACTTTGGGGCAAAAAAGGACATTATGCGTGTATGTGCAGGAATTCTAAAGTAAACTACGTGGAGGGTGATGTAGAGTCCCCTCAGCAGGCTAATTCACTTATAACCAAGGCGGATGGATGTGTAGTCAAACATGAGCATGATGTTGACAGTGATACCATTGTAATGCAGAAGTGTGACATTTTTATTGGTGGAAAGACACTCCTCGTATTGGCAGATGCAGGCTATCCTTTCACTCTAGTAGATGACAAAAGATGGGACAACGTTTTTGGGAAGGAGAACATCACACTACCACCACCAGACATTAATCCTATAGGGTATGGGTGCAAAGCATTGATTGAGTTGGATAAACTTTTTTAACAATCCATGTTCAAAGGAAGAGAGACTGTTGGCAATGAGTATGTGGCCAGGATGGATGACAATCTTCTAGGTTTGCTTCACTAATGAGATCTGGGGATCACATTGAATCCGAATTCTCTTGACTGAGCAATGCTAATCCCGCAACAGAGTGATGATACAGACATAGTGGATACATTTCTGGAAGTATTTGGTGACCAATTGTGTTTACTAAAAGGATTTAACACAAAATCACCCTGAAGGCAAAGGTGAGGAAGGTACTAAACCCTATGTTGAAACCTGTGCAAGAAGAACTTGACAGATTATTAAGAAGGGGAGTGATAGAGGAAATAGAATCCTCCGAATGGTTGGCCCCAATTGTTTTGACTCTAAAATACAAGGGCAGTAAGATAAGAATGTGCATGGACTTGAGAATCCTCAACAGTTGTATCTGGGTTGACTATCTGTCCATGCTGAACCTTAATTAAATATTTGAGATGTTAGGTAGAGCATGTGTGTTCAGTGTTTAGGATTTGTCATCGGTGTACCATCAAGTCTTGCTGCATAAAGATTCAAGGGCATTAACCTCCTTTGTTACACCTCTGGGAGCATTTAGACTCCTCAGAATGCAGTTCGTTACAGCCTCTGCAGCTGCATGCGTCCAGAAGTTGATAAAGGAGGTTTTGGTAGGAATAAGCTAAGGGCAATTTGTATGAAAATAAATTTTTGCGATTCTCAAATAGCGATTTTTTTGTGAATCGCTATTTGAGAATCGCAAAACGCTATGTATGTAGGATTTACAAATAATTTTGCGAAATCCTACATATTCCTTAATTGCGAATCACAATTAAGGAATACCTCCCCATTCATTCCTATGGGCCTAGAGGCCCATAGGAATGAATGGGAAGACATTCTCAATTTGTGATTCTCAATTAGAGAATCGCAAATTGAGAATGCAATTTCAAGGGTGCCATTTTTCTGAGAAATCGCAAATTACCACCAACTTGAAGTTGGTGGTAATTTGCGATTCCTTAAGGCCACATTGCACTTTTTCTGTGCTTCCTACATTGCATGTAAGGAATAGCAATTTGCGATTCCTTAAATGCAATCGCAAAATATGGAATTGCAAATTTGCGATTCCTTATTTTGCGAGGCAGTTTTCCTTTGATACATATCACTGAGCCAAATTGCGATCGCAAACGCCAAAATTAAGTGAATTTCGGTGTTTGCGATCGCAATTTGGAATGATACATATGGCCCTTAGTCTTATGTTTTTTAGATGACATATTGGTATATGGTAAAGGCAAAGGAAGTCATGATGAACTCCTGGGAAAAGTCGGCTATGAGAACGTGGTCTCACACTGAAAAGACACAAGTATAAATTCGGAGTTGGAGCTGTGTCTTACCTGGGCCATACTATCTCGGGTAACGGCATTAGTCCCAAAGATTTATCTGGCTAAGGAAATCTTACAAGCACCAGCACCCACTGACAAAGACCAAGTCAGGTCATTTCTTGGTCTTTTTACAATTTTGCTGCAGTGATTCTGCAGGCTTATTAAAAAAAAGATGCAGAATTTTCATGGTCGGATGAATGTGAGGGAGCATAAAAAATGTGAAAGATGACATTACTCAAATGCCAATTCTAGGGCACTTAAATGTAACAATGAAAACCATCTTAACTACAGATGCAAGTATGAAAGGATTGGGTGCTGTGCTCTCACAAGTTGTCTAAGGGAAAGAACATGTAATAGCTGTTGCCTCTCGCTCTCTCAAATGGGCGGTGAAACGTTACTCAGTGATAGAGCAGAAGGCGTTGGCATGCGTGTGGGCCATCAGTCATTTCAGGTTCATCCTGTGGGGCCTACCATATTTGGTGAGAACTAACCATAGACCTTTAGTTCAAATATTTACAAGTAGAAATGTAGAGAATGCCACCCCAGAATAAAAAGATTGGTTTAAAGACTTTGGGAGTATAATTTCAAGGTAGAATACTTCCGGGTGTGAGAAATGTACCAGCTGATTTGTTTGTCCAGAATGGCTTTGGACAAGGCTCTAGTTTTGGGTGTGATTGGTCAAGGAACCAGCTCTTGGCAAGTCAGAGTGGGAAGTGGGCTTTCTAAGGATGCTACAGGGAAACATGTGATGGGTTTGATGGTTGTAGGTTGCCCCATCATCAGTAAAGTTACTGAAGGTGCAAGGGCATTTTGGAACGTGCGTGATGAAATGAGCATAGTTGGGGATGATTTGCACAGAGAAGAGAGATTGGTTCCTTCAGAGGAATTGTGTGGAAAATCAACTTGGTGCAAGGGGGCCATCTAGGACGAAATTTGACAAAGGCCAAAGTGAGAGAATTTTACTGGTGGCCTGGGGTAGACAGGCAAGAAGAGGAGGTTGTTAGGGATTGCTTACTTTGTTCTGGAAACGACAAATCCAGAACTGTCAGTACAGCTCCATTATCACCTACAGAGATACTAGAAGAACCATGGTCAAAAGTAGCTTTGGACATTGTTGGACCATTTGAGATCTTGTCACCCAGTGAGAGGTTTGTTTCTGATGGATACATCTGTCAGTGGATTCCTCACCTTGTGAATATCCCCTGCGCCAGCAACATTCGGAAACTTTTGTAGCAGTTCACGCCGATGAGGTCGAAGACGACGTCACAGAGACACGGCTCCGCTCGCGACTCCGCTGACGTCACCGGCTCCATAAGAAGACCTAGTCGGCGTGATGACGCCAGTTCCGTTTTTTCCGCGCCGTCGACGCCAACGGATTTCGGGAATCGCTGTTGGTAGCTTCATTGTTAGTGCGTGCAGCACACACATGTCGATCACGGATCCACATGAGGACTGTGTGTGGTGCTTGTCATCTGACCACGATGTGGATGGTTGTTCCAGCTGCCGCAAGATGAGCTCGAAGGCTCTCAAGGAAAGGGAAGCGAAGCTCTTCATCGCAAGGATGAAAAAGGAGAAGAGAGGAAGAAGGAAGTCGAGGACGAGGTCGAGGTCTCGATCGAGGTCGGCGTCGAAGTCGGCTTCAGGGCATGCTTCACGAGCCAAGAAGCACAAGAAGAAGAGGAGGCACTCTTCTCGGCACCACTCGGACAAGAGTTCGGCTCCGAAGTCTAAGTCGCCAACTCGATGCCGGAAGGACTCAGTGTCTCCTTCTCCTGTGCCGGATTCGCCTACTGGTCCTTTGTCTCCAGTTGCTTCCCTGGTTCCGGCTTCTCCGGCGCCGGCTCAGACTCCGACGCCGGTTCCATCTCCGGCTCCGGGTTTGTCTCTGGTTCCATCTCCGGCCCCGGTTGAAGATCTTCAAGTCTCGGGTGAGCCTGCGATGCCGTTGATTCCACCGTCGGCGCCGGTTGGCCCGAGTCCGGTGATGCCTGACCAGTACCCTGCTTTCCCTGGACCAGGTCAGGACCCCTCGCATTTTTTAAATGCTATGTACGGGGTATTCGCTAGAGCCATGTACACCACTGGTGCACCTGCGGATCCGATGGGTCCAATGGCGTTTAATTTGGGGGTGCAGCAAGTCTATCCACAGGCCCCTTTCATGCCGTTCTTTCCGCGACGCCGTCTTGGCATCTACCGGCGCCGAGGACGTCGACGCCGCTTCCATCTTCACCGGCGCCGGCTCGACCTCGTTCGACGCCGGCTGCTCCTGCGGATCCACGTTCGCCGGCGCCATCGGATTCGAACACGGCGCCGCCGACGCCACTGGTACGGATTCGGTCCAGAAGGGAGGCTCAGAGAGTGATTGATGAGCGGAGGTACCTTCTGGAGGAAGCAGAGGAAGGAGAGCTGGTGGAGTCGGATGAAGTGTTTGAGGAGCTTAAGGAAGCTAGTGGGCTGGATTTGTCTCCTGAGTGGGAGATTACTCCGCCGTCAGATGAACCCTCCAAAGATGTGGCTCAATATCATGCAGTTATCAGAAAGGCTGCGGAACTGCTTGATCTCCAGTTGCCAACTACGGAGTTTAAATCAAACATTTTGACTGAGGTGTTACATTCTCCTGCGGCAGTTTCAGAACCATTGTTACCTTTTAATGAGGCCATTATTGACCCTGTGTTGGAGGTGTGGCGTAAGCCTTTTTCTGCTCCTGCAGTCTCCAAGACGGTTGCTAGGAGGTATAGGGCAGCTCCAGGGGACCCTGAGTTCTTGACATCGCATCCATCGCCTGAGAGCCTGGTGATTCAGGCGGCTTGTTCAGGGAAATCCAAGGGTGCTTTCCCTCAGGTTCCGGGGGACAGAGAGGCTAAAAGGCTGGACCAATCGGCCAAAAAGGTCTTTTCATCGGCCAGCATGGCTCTAAAGTCAACGAATGCCACTTGCCTTTTAGGACGCTATGTACATGCGCTTATGGATTCTGCTAAGAAGCTGGCGCCAAAACTATCTGAGGAGGATAGGGTTGGCTTTAATGAAATCTTGACTGATGCCCAGGCAGCAGCACGCCAGATGATCCAAAGTGGGCTGGACAAGGCGGATTCAGTGGCAAGGGTCATGGGATCTTCTGTCGCCACTAGAAGGAGTGCGTGGCTGAAGTCTTCGGAGTTTTCCCAGGATGTGCAATCAACGCTGTTGGACTTGCCATTTGATGGATCTGGCTTGTTTGGTAAAAAGGCAGATGCTGCTCTTGAACGTTTCAAGGAGAGCAAGGCAACGGCTAAGTCTCTGGGCCTTCAAACCCAGTCAAGGGGGTCTTTTAAAAGGTACAGAGGGTTCGAAAGGGCATCCTTTCGATCCTACAGGCAGACCCAGCAGCAGCAGCAGCAAGGTTCCTCATCTAGAGGATTCAGAGGTAGAATTAGGGGTCGCACACGTGGCCGTCAACTCTCCTCCTCCTCAGCCCCTCCCACTACCTCAAAACAGCCCTAGATCCGCCATTCTGGATCATGTTGGTCCTGTGGGGGGCCAGCTTACCCATTTTCCACAAGATTGGGAATCTGTAACTACAGATCTCTGGGTTCTGGATCTTGTAGAAAATGGGTACGCCCTTCCCTTTCGGGAATTCCCTCCAAATTACCCTCCTTGTCAAGGGGCTTGCTCGGAGTACCACCGTCTTCTCCTGCAGGAGGAAGTTCTGAAGTTGTTTCAAAAGGGTGAGATAGAGGTGGTTCCAGAGCAGGAGAGGGGTCAGGGATGCTACTCCCGGTATTTCCTGATTCCGAAAAAGGACGGCAGATTGCGTCCGATATTGGACCTCAGAATCTTGAATCTTTTTCTGAAGCAAGAGAAGTTCAAGATGCTCACCCTTGCGCAGGTTCTTCAAGCGCTGTATCAGGAGGACTGGATGGTGTCGATCGACTTGCAGGATGCGTATTTCCACATCCCCATCCTGAAGTCGCACAGGAAGTATCTCCGGTTTACGGTAGGATCGCAACATTATCAGTTTGCGGTCCTTCCGTTTGGTCTTACAACTGCACCCCGAGTCTTCACGAAGGTGATGGCAGTGGTGGCAGCCCATCTCAGAAGGTCGGGGATCTCGGTTTTCCCCTATCTGGAGGACTGGCTGATAAAAGCAGAGTCGCCAGAGAAGGTGCTACATCATCTGCAGGATACAGCTCAGCTGTTGTACAAATTGGGTTTCTCGATAAACGTGCCCAAATCTCACCTAGTGCCCTCTCAGCGCAACCTGTACATAGGTGCGGTACTGGACACTACTGTGTGTTGAGCATTCCCTCCTCCTCAAAGGATTCTCGACATACAGGAAATGATTCCTTTGTTTTACAATGGAGCGGTCGTTCCAGTTCTGAAAGTCCTTCGATTGCTCGGTCTGTTTGCTTCCTGCATTCTGTTGGTCAACCATGCACGCTGGCACATGAGGGCGCTCCAGTGGTGCCTCCGCAGGCAGTGGTATCAGCACAATGGAGATCTCAGGGAGTCTGTGAGAATCTCCAGAAAAGCTGCGGCGGATCTGTCTTGGTGGAGCGTGGAGGGCAATCTGTCTCAAGGAAAGCCCTTTCATCTGCCTCCATCGGTGGCCACAGTGATTACGGATGCATCCACTTTAGGCTGGGGTGCTCATCTGGGGGATCTGGAGATCAAGGGTCTTTGGTCTCCAGAGGAGAGGTTGCTTCACATCAACCTTCTGGAATTGCGGGCGATTCGTTTAGCACTCAAGGCCTTCCTCCCTTCCCTTCGCGGTCAGTCTGTTTAAGTCCTGACGGACAACACTATCGCGATGTGGTATATCAACAAACAGGGAGGAGTGGGGTCTCTTTGTCTCTGCAGAGAGGCTCTGCATCTATGGTCCTGGGCTCAGGACCGTCAGATTTGTCTGATGGCAAATCATCTGGCCGGGGTTCTGAACGTACGTGCAGACAATCTCAGTCGGCAGTTCTCGACCGACCACGAGTGGAGGCTCCATCCGGAGGTGGTTCGTCACGTCTTTCGGATGTGGTGGACTCCTCGGTTGGACCTGTTCGCCACTCACGAGAATGCTCACTGCCCGTCATTCTGCAGTCTCCAGTATCCAATGCAGGGAGCGTTGGGGGACGCGTTTCAGATAGATTGGAGCTCACAACTCCTTTACGCGTTTCCTCCCATACCCTTGATTCCTCGGGTTCTGAGGGAGATTCGCCAAGACCGGGCCATTTTGATCGCCCCGGATTGGCCAAGAAGGGTGTGGTACACAGATCTTCTCCACCTCTCCTCGTGCCCTCCGCTCCGTCACCCGCTGAGGGCAGACCTCCTCTCGCAATCGGAGGGGCTAGTTCTACACCCCCACCTCCAGAGCTTACACCTTCATGCCTGGAGATTGAACGGGGCAACCTAAATTCTTTTTCTCTCCCACCTGATGTGGTAGATGTAATTTTGTCTGCCAGACGTCATTCCACCAAATCTATATATTCCTATAGGTGGTCTAAATTTGTTCTCTGGTGTGGGGAGAAGTCAATTGATCCTTTGAAGGCTCGTCTATCTAACATTCTACAGTTTGCCCTTTCTCTTGCTCAGCAAGGCTTTGCTGTGGCCACAGTAAAGGGATACTTATCGGCTTTGTCGGCTTTCCTTTGCTCTCCGGACCAGCCTTCATTGTTCAAATCACCTATTGTGCTTAGATTTCTCAAGGGCCTCACAAACAGATTTCCTCTTACTCCCTTTATTGTGCCTCAATAGGACTTAAACCTGGTCTTGACTTATCTTATGGGTTCTCCCTTCGAGCCCTTAAACAAGTGTCCCTTGAGACTGTTGTCTTTTAAGACGATTTTCCTCATTGCAATTACCTCGGCAAGGAGGGTAAATGAGCTTCAAGCTCTAAGTTTAAAACCCCCGTTTTTGACCATCCATGCTGAAAGAATGGTACTCAGGACCAGGGGTGTGTTTTTGCCTAAGGTGGTTACTCCCTTCCATCGGGGGCAGTCCATTACCCTTCCTTCCTTCTATCCTCCCCCTCACCCTTCCAAGGAGGAGGAGAGACTTCACCGCTTGGACCCTAAGAGGGCAGTGAGCTTCTACCTGGACAGGACAAAGGACTTCAGAGTTGATGACCAGCTCTTCGTGGGCTTTGTTGGCTGCAGGAAAGGTCGAGCGGTGCACAAGCGCACCCTTTCCAGATGGATTGTCTTGTGCATCAAGATATGCTACTCTTTGGCTGGTAAGAAACCTCCAGAGGGTTTGAGAGCTCATTCCACTAGAGCAAAGTCTTCCACTTCTGCTTTGTCTAGGGGGGTTCCTGTGGAGGACATTTGTAGGGCGGCAACTTGGGCCTCCCTCCACACCTTCGCAAAACATTATTGCTTAGACACCGAGGTGAGGAGGGACGGACACTTTGCTCGTTCCGTCCTTCAGGACTTTCTGGTATAGAAGGGTGGACACCCTCCTCCGGGAGTGGGGACTGCTGTGGAATCTATTCACAAGGTGAGGAATCCACTGGCAGATGTATCCATCAGAAGAACAAGTTACTTACCTTCTGTAACGCTTTTTCTGGTGGATACAGTATCTGCCTGTGGATTCCTCACTGACCCACCCGACTCCCCGTTGTCCTTCCTTCTATACCTGCACTTCTATTAGTGGTGTTTCAAAATGTGTTTTGTTACTGTCGAAAGCATTGTGTTATTTCTTTTGCCTTTCTATTTATTCTCCACACAATATGTGTTGCTTGTATATTATATACTGTGTATATATTGCTGGCAGTCCGTCCGTGTGCCTCGAAGGCACGGAAAAAAGGGGCGGAACTGACGTCATCACGCCGACTAGGTCTCCTTATGGAGCCGGTGACGTCAGCGGAGTCGCGAGCGGAGCCGTGTTTCTGTGACGTCATCTTCGACCTCATCGGTGTGGACTGCTACAAAAGTTTCCGAATGTTGCTGGCGCAGGGGATATTCACAAGGTGAGGAATCCACAGGCAGATACTGTATCCACCAGAAAAATCGTTACCGAAGGTAAGTAACTTGTTCGTTAGTGCTGGTCGATTACACCCCCAAATGGGTATCAGCATGTTGTGTGAACTCCTTTGCCACAAGAAGTGTTATTGAATTTTTAAAAGATGTGTTTACTTGTGAAGGTATTTCGAAAACTATAGTGATAGATGGGTAGTGGGGTGCAATTCACCTCTCAAGAAATCGTAGAGTTTCTTGATGATCTGTCTATTACTCACCATCATACGGCTCTTTAATGCACCGCAAGCCGATGGTTTGGTTGAGGGTATGAATTGTTTGGTGAGAGCTTGTGCACAAACAGCAGTAGAGACCAAGATGCATTTGAAAGGAATTGTGTGTGAAAAACTATGGCCACATCGGAACTCACCCAACAGCTTCACAGGGTTCTCTCCTTTTAGGAAGCTCAAGGGTAGAGTGGTTGGCACTTAACTTAATCCAGTGTGGTTGAGCTGCAGCAAGGGTAAAGGAAATGGGCACTCTCTCAAACTCTGAGAGTACAAAGAAAAATAGAAGAGGAGGCTTGATGCAAAGCATGTAGTGAAGAGGGGCAAGTGGGAAATAGGCGGAAGGATTTATGTGTAGAAACCTGTCTGGTCCCTGACGGGTGAAACAAAGTTTCTGGGTCACAAAGGCATAATAGATGTCAAGAAGATGTTGTTTTGTTAAGTGGGGGTGAGGTGTGGAGTATGTTTAGACTATCAAAAAAGTAATGGCACTCTAGGAGCAAGCAGTACTAGTGTAAGCAATCGGGAGAAGCAGGGGTAGGTGCAAATTATGGAGCCTGATGGTAGAAGGGGTAAGGATGCAGACGTGGTGTCCAAGATAATGTGAAATTAAGGAGACACATCCATATCTTCAGGATTACGTATTGGAGTGAGACTCTACTTTTCTATTTTCATATTCATTGAGCCTTTTTGGTTAATGTGGCAAGGTGTTTGGAAGTACTATTAATTACCACTGATCATAGCTCCTAGTTCTACCACTTCTGACTCCGCACCCCTCCTCCATCCTTAACACAAACCATGGCCTCAGATCTAGAGCCCCCAAAGACACGTGCACAGACAGGAGCGGGTCATACTCCCAAGATCCTTCCGGGGAGCGGTGGAAAGAAGAAAGGAGAGAAATACAAATCTATTACAAATACGGGAGCCAAGTGGAATAAATAAGCAACGGATATGTTAGCAAACAGAAACTTGGGGGAAATCAGGAACTGGGGACTCACTACAGATGACCCTAGAGCAACCATTGTGGGTGACAAACTTGGTGATGGACCTTAAAGCGCATTTTAGATCTGTTGTAAAGAATGAACTTAATGTTTTAACTGATTGAATTGACAAACTATCGTCATTGGTGGACCACTGGGTGGGAAAGACCGAGTCAACGCTTAAGGGAGTCGAGACAACTGAATCCCTGGTTAAAGAGCTGCCCTCGCTCCCCAATAAGGTAGCCCCACCAGCATCAGATACACAGTCCGTCCCTGTTAGGTCCAATATAATCAACTATGGGGATGCAGCTCCCTGTCCGAGATCGCCCCACCACAGAGCCTGGACCCAGATATCCTTCACCAGAGACTCCCTCGATGCCCACCCTCCGAACCTACTATTAGGTTACCTCCGCCTATACTAGGTTCATCTAATACACAGCAAGCCAGCACATCTCAAGAGGCCCGTGCGAAGATTTTACCACATGCAAAATTCAGGGAAAGGCAGTCTGCACTACTATGTATTAATCTACCCCCGGCCTCTACTCCATACGTCATTGTGCTATCAGGAGTACCCGAGCTGGAATGGGGATCTGTGGAATCTCATTCTGAGCTCAAACATAAATGCATTCACTGGTTAGCCAAATATAGGCATTTCCCCTACAAAGATGCAAATAAAATAATTTTTACACGCAGGGTAAGCTGGCTCGGGTGGAGGCCAGGGGATTTGGCCGGGGACTGTATAGTGATCAAATTTAGGGGTACACGGGCTGTGCAATACATTCTAGATTGTGGTTATCAGAGGGAGGTTGGGGGCATTACTTCTCTCCCCCTGGGATATTTCTTCCCTCCAAGGCTTATGCCGCGCAATGTGGGAGGATTGGCCAATGATTGGGGAGAAAGTTATCAGAGCGGGCCTATGCCTCAAATTGTCCAGGACCATCCCACATCACTTCTATACAACTTCCCTGTCGCCCATAGATTCAGCCTATTGGACTAGGTAGATTGACTAACGTCCACTAGGCCTTCCCACCAAAGTCCCAGTCGTAACCATGAGTCTAGAATGAAACTATTGTATCTGAACGGGCCAGCGCAAAAGGGTGGTCATGGAAAGCAGAAAAGAGATAAGGAGTTGGCCCCTGCGGGTAGCCCGACAGATTCCACTTCTGTTTTATTTAGCAATCCAAACCAGGCTAATGAATGCAGTTCCAGGGGAAGGGTGGGGCCCAAAGACTTACACAAGGCCCAATCAAGGGCAAGCATCCCCCCCAGGCTCCTCTAGTCAATGAAGGAGGACCATCAAGCAGGCAGATATTATCCTGGAACATAGCAGGACTCACCTCGAAACTGGATCTTCCAGATTGGGGGTCATTCATAGATCAGCATGAGGCCAGGGTAGATGCAGACAGAGTGGGATATGCGTCGTATAGTATCTTTGCAGTCCAGGGGGCTAGGGGGAGACCTTCTGGGGGCTTGTGCACCTGGGTTGGCGTGCACCTTGGTTGCGAGGCCAAACAGAGACTTTTTCACCTGACATTTTATGTGTCTTTCTGTCTTTTTCTACCTCAACCAGGATTGCTTTAATTAATGTCTACTCATGGCCGGTTTGCCTTGGGCAAGTTTCCCCCACACTTGACCTCTTTGCTCCCAACTATACCGGAGAATTATTGGGTCATTGTAGGCGGGGATTTTAACTGTCAATTTGAACCCCTGAACGGCTTGTCCACAAGTATTCCAGATTCTTCTATTCCACCAACACGGGCATGGACTCCCCTGTTCTACAAACGAATGCACTTGTACTGAGCCACTTTTGAGGGCCTGTAATGGTCGATCAGTATCTGATAGCCCCGGGAATTTTACCTTTAATAGTCTCAGGCAGGCATCGATCATAGATTATATTCTGGTAGATGCTAGATCATGGCACAGGGTCGTTGACTTTAAGGTCACTCCTCGTTACGAGAGTGACCATAACGCTCTAGTTTTAGAAGTAATCTCAACACTCGCTGATGGTTATCATAGCACATCTTCAAACTCTGATTCTGGCATAATATTGGCCAACGGAGGGACAAGAGTATGTTGGGGGGAACTTGCACAATCACAGGACAAAGTGGCCTCCCTATACCAACAAATCGTTCCCTTTCTCGATGCTGCGTTCCAACTTTCTGTGACTAGCGGCACTCCAACTTCCCAAACTAGAATTGCAAATAACCATCATGATTTGCTCTCTGTCCTGAAACCTTTTTTCCATAATAGCAAAAGTACTAGGTTGAATTCTAAACCAAGGCATTCATGGTTTAACAAACACTGCAAGGTAGCCAAACAAGCTCTTTTAGTCTCCATTAAAACTAATGATAGGCTACAAATTAAGGAAGCCACAAATTAAGGAAGCCAGGGAATATTACAAAATTACTGTAGCTAATTCTAAAAGCAATTGGGAAAGTGAAAAATGGAATGCCATTAAAACTGCGCTAGATAATCATGACATGAGGGCCTTTGGGAATTTAATTAACACAGGTAAATCCGAAGGTAAATCGGCCATTGCGCCAAATCTAGGGGAAGAAGTTTGGAGAGCCCATTTTAAATCTTTATATACTAGGACAACTGAGGAAGTTGGTTGGGTGGAAACAAACCCTATCTATTCGGAGTTGCCCAATCAAGATGTGCCACTCTGCTCATTGAAGGAGATCACAGAGGCACTGGGCAAGTTATTACCAGCCAAGGCGCCAGGGCTGGATAAGATTCCTGGCGACCTTTTTTGCTCTGAGCCCTCAGTTTGGGCTCCCTACTTATGGTCCCTTTTCAACGCCGTTTTGCAGGGCATGGCGCTGCCCTCTACTTGGCCAGGGGCAGGAATCATCCCAATTTATAACCAGCATTGGCATAGCCAATAGGTCTCGCCTTTGGGACCTTATGCGTTTAGCCAGAACCTTTGGCTATGTTGTATGTAGCATTTGACCTCTATCATTCATTGCACTGCCAATGTGACAACTTAAGAACAATATTTATAAGCCTGTTTAGCGAAATCCAGTACAGGTGGAAGAATACAGTAAATAACATTTGGGCAAGGGAAGGGACAAACTTGCGCTGGACAGCTTAAAACAAAAAAAGCCACCAAGTAAGCAAATGTGAGTACCAAACCACAAATGCCAGTGATAAACAATGGGTGGAATGCAGTCCCAGGTAAACTTTCCGAATATTCCAAGATATTGTTAGTAAACTAGACGATTGAGCTGTCTGGTAGGCTTCGATCTGTCAAGATGTCATTAGTAAACCAGACAACTGTGCCTTCTGGTAGGTTCCGTCCTTAAAAAAAAGCTTTTTGAAAGCAGAGTTACTAAAGTTTTGCACAGACACTCATATGGCACAAAGTGGCTTGATCAATAGCGCCAATCAACTTTCACACACTAATGTTTTTTGCGCAGCAAATCTCATCAAGCACAATGCTAAATGGACCAATGATTAATTGGTGAAAAAAACACTGCCAGGGCCAATGTGTTGCTCAGGAGACTTCTCAGCTTGTAGTACCAAATGGACCTGCCAGTATCAACAAATGTGACCGTTTGAACAATTCCAGGCAGCCCAAATCTGTAAGACCAGATCTGCTAGAATTATTTTCGAAAATGTTTATTTAATTGTTAAACTGATGTGTTCTGCTCGAAAATAGACAGCACCACCACAAGGTGGGCTATCATAAGTGTCAGCGTTAAGAATTAAGAGCAGGTACTAGGAACCGGCAAAGGCCCTTACAAATTAAGCATGCATTTTTGCCCTAGCACAAAACCCATACTAATGTGTGCAAAGTGGATGTCATAGGGTAGGAGCTATGCACACCTCTATGTACTAAAGCCATATAAAGTAGTGTTGCCTAGCACCGAATGCAATACTAACCGCAAATGAAAAATGGACAAACAGTGGATACAAGTTTGAGTGATCTACATATGGTGATTTATAACTGTGTCACATGCAAGATTTTAAAATATTAAAAAATGTATCCCTTGGGCCGTCGCCTGTGTGAAGAAAAGTGTACTTAAGATAATGCCTGGTGTTCAAATGGCATGCAAGGCACTGCTCAATAGTCTTTGCACCACAGCGCACAGATATATCTCGTTTTACGTCACGAGTGCAGCTTTATTTACATTTATTAAATTATGTCATCAACGCTACACGTTGTGTGGTAAATATTTTGCTTTGCTAAATTTGTCAACTTGAGCAAGACATGGAATGTTTTTGGGCAGCGTTGTTCAAACTGTAGTATATCTGCCCCTTTGATTGACTGACAAAGCACACGCACACCCACGCGCGCAAACGCTCACACACACACACACACGCACCCCCCCCCCCAGAATACTGGTAGTTACATATGCAGCGCCGTGATAATAAGAATCTTCAGTTAAAAGGATAAGAGGAACTGAGGAAAAGAATCATTCACTGACTTCCCATTCTGTTGGTATGGAAAACAAGCACAAGCTCGTGCGGCAGCAGGGGGAGAAAGGAGGGGGCCTGCGCGATTCAATTGCGAGTGCGAGCGGCTGGCGCCGCGATAATTGATAACATATGGCGTCAGCCGCTCGCTCCCACAAGTGAATCGCCACACGTGCACGCGTTGCCATTGAAGGCAATGGAACGTGTGCATGTTTTTGGCCGCAACGCTGTGCCGATGACTAAAGGTTTCTCCTGTGCAGCGCATGCGCGCTTCATAGGCGAGACCTAAAAAGGGTTCACCGCTTAATCCAGCCAATTATCGCCCCATAAGTCTTTTAGACATTAGCCAAAAAATCTTCGCAAGCGTACTTCTGGTGCGTTTTCAATCTTGGATAGAAGAGAATAATGTATTAACACCTCTACAAGCAGGGTTTAGGGCCAAGACCTCTACTATTGACCAGATCTTCAGATTACAACTTATCCACTGGAAAACCGTGGTCCTAGAGGGTGGCAACCTCTACCTCAGATTTGTGGTTCTTAAATCCGCTTTCGATCTAGTCCAGAGGGATCAATTGTGGGGCATACTTCTGCACCGGGGAGTTCCAGAGTATCTCTGCTACCAGTTGAAACGCCTTCACCAAGATAATTATGCACGAATAAGATATGGCAAAAATTGTGAACTTTCGGCCCCCTTCCCCGTAGAGAAAGGGGTGTGTCAAGGATGTGTCCTGGCCCGACACTCTCTTCCCTTTTTATAAACGACTTAATAGAATCCTTGCTGGTTGGAAAAGATATTGATGCACCTAGGTTAACGATCCGCAAAATTCCTGCACTTATGTTTGCGGATGATACGCTTTTACTTTCCAAATCTCCTATTGGCCTGCAAAGGGTTCTTGATCTATTTAGCACTTTATGTAGAAGCTGGGGGTTGGAGATCAACTTACAAAAAAACAAGTATATGGTTTTTAACGTGAACACGATGAATTGCCCAAATCCCCGACTAGATGGAAGGGCCCTAGAGAGGGTGTCTATTTTTGAATATTTAGGGATTACACTAACTGGAAAAAATGGAATGGGGGACACAAATAAAGAAAGCTAGTCTAAAACTGACCCAGTCTCCGGGAGGTATTATAAAGGTATATAAGATCTGCACGCATAAACTGTTAGGCCCTGTAGCAGAAATGTACAAGATACAGGCAAGGGGGTGCGGCCTTGTATGGAGTAGAATTATGGGGCCACTGTCCATCTACCTCTTTATCATTGACAGAGAATTCATTTCTCAGACAATTGCTGGGTCTTCCCATTAGCTCCCCATTAACACCCGTCAGCATGGACTTAGAGATCAGCTCTATAGCAGATGTAGCCTCTTCTAGACCTCTCCTATATTGGCGACGCCTTTGGAGTACCCCCGAACTAGCCGAATACAAAGAAGAGCTGAAGGATGTTATGAGGCTACAAGGCGCGGGGAACCTCCTTTGGCTGGCCTATATTAGGAACACTTGCCAGGCTCTGGGGAGGGTAAACATGTGGACCTCTGCTGTCCTAAGATCCCCAGAAAAGCACTCCTCGAGACCTATAGAGAATTTAAACTGGTCCAATTATGGCGGGGGACTAAGCTTGGTTGCCTAACTTCTAGGTTCATTGAAGTAAAACAGCAATATAGGCTAGAACCGGCGCTAGATTACATTCAACCGCTTCTAGTGAAGAAGCTTTTCTCTCATTTAGACATGGGGTGCTCCTGCTTCGATCATTTACCAATAAGTGGCAGGGGAGCCATATTCTAGATTGCCCAGGGTGTGACCAAGCAGAGGAAACTGAAATGCACATATTTTTCTTCTGCCCTACCTATGGGAAGTCAGTGTCTCGGTGGTTGCTACAATTGTGTAGGCATATGGGGACTTGACATTGTTCTGAGGTGTTTAGGCTTTTTAGGTCTCGACCTTCCTATCGCGTAAGCGATCGCAAAGTGAGACTATAGAAAGCGGGTTTGAAAAGTGCTCCCAAAAAGCGGATTGCATGGCTAGCACGCGCACAATCACGCGCATCGTGCCGCCATGCAATCCGCCTTTTGGGAGCACTTCAAAGGGTCCGCTCCCCCGCCCCCAAGCGCGCGCGCGCGCCTCGCTCTGCCGGGCTTGTCTTGTTTTTCTTTTTTTTTTTAACTTCAAGCGCGAGACCAATGCTTGTTTTTTAACGCACAAACCTCTTTCTGCTGCGAGAACGTTAAAACTAGGATGTGTAGCATTTCTTTGTGTTGCCCGCTGTCCCTCGTTTGTTATTGCTGTTGTTGGTGGAAACCAAAGTGGGCACTGCAGTGTCTGGGGCGCGCAATATTTATAGTGTTGTAAGCCGTGATTGTAAAGATTCCAGACCTGTAGAAAGCTGCCATCTCTGATGCATGTTTTTGCTGCAGCTATATTTGTATTGCATCGACACAGGACTGGGATAGTAATTAAATCGGAAATGGCAGCATTCGAGGTCGATTCGTTTTAACATGTATTAAAAAATGATGGGTAAAATCGTGATCCTCGAAGGGAACTCTACAGTGCCTGAGCGCATCACATACTTTTGGGGCTAACTGATGTTTTCTCTGAATCCTTTCTCGGGCAGGATTTCTGGCTTGCACACATTGCAGGCTGCAACCTTCCTCTCCCTTGTTACAGTTTCCTTCACTTCAAAGCCTGGAATGTAAGATCTGATCTTCTCAAGCCCACAAGGCAGACGTGGTTGCAGATGTTGTCCATTACGGTGCCTGCTTTCAGAACCGTGCTTTCCCCCCATGTGAAGACATAATTTTAAGAGCTATTAACATATCGGATTTTTTTAACTGATAACTTTTTTAAGGCTGCTCAGCAAAAATGCTTAATTTATTGGCATTGATGCGCTTTACACATGCGTAAATGCCCCACTGATCACTGGTGTTTTCTACCCTTTGTCAAGCAAAGTTTCCTGTGAACTCGATTTATGCTTTCTGTTTAAGTCCAGTCCCTGAGTGATACACATCACAATGGAGCAGGGTCTGAGACTCCCGGGCTCGTTAATTTCTTTCGACACATTGGTGAGACAGGGCAGTAAATGTTAGCTATTTTCAAAGCGCACTTCGTTTCCGATTTGTTCGGCTATCGATATCACTTTTGGGAATGTTTTTTGAACTGTTGACTTTAAATGGTTATCCTGGGTGCACGACAGTGTATGTTGCAACACACTTCACCCGCAATTTAAAACGTAACCCCCATAATCAGTGCGTTTCCGAAAAAAGTTCCTTCTAGTAGTTCAACCTCTTGATTTTTATTTTGCATTTGTAATTGCATTTATATAGTGCTTACTATCCCTGACGGAGCGTCAAAATTGGTAAGAGATAAAAAGTGCCTTCACATTTAAAATATTTTGTTAAGTTTCCCAAAATGGCCCAACACACTGCATGCTCTTTGCTAAATACTTGTTCAAAATCATCTTACATTGTTTCTTGTTTTGAACAACACATACCATACAAATACTTAATTTGACGTCAGATAAAGACTGCCTTGATGCTAGAGTTTTCTGTCATAGCCTGTATGGTCTCCAACATGATATTTGTTCACTCTTAGTTGAATGTTCTTCTGTCACGGTCTTGTTAAATTTCTGTTTGAAAATGCACGTGACTGACGTATTTATCCCAGGGTTCACTTTAGGTCCACAGATTACGCAAACTGTTTAGATGTTTTTCTTTGGCTGTAGTAGAAGAGAGAGATGGTTTGCAAGGGACAATTAGGGTTTTTGACATGAGATATATTTTCATAGAGTGGTGACGGCTTGGATGGCAAGCAAGCATTAAAAATGCAATAGGTCTCGCCTTTCATTAAGTTAAAGCCATTTGCTTTGCTATACAATACTATTAGCAAAGCAAATTGCTTTAACTTAATCAAAGGCGAGACCTATTGCATTTTCAATGCTTGTTAAGTATGATACCAATATGCCTTTTGTGTTTTCCATCTCTCGTTTTTTTTATATTCCATGTGGTGCATTCGCAGAGCTATTCCCAGAAAGTCCCTATAGGAAATTCTTAGATTTATAATGACCATTAGGCACGCTATTTTATGCACCTTTTACTTAGAATAATGATCATATGTAATCATTGTATTGCATGTTTATTCCTATTGCAATTTACCTATTGCCAAGATGTTTTACAATTCTTACAATTTTATTTATCTTAAATTGGTATTCGTATCATTTTTATTTTGTATTTATTAGATATGAGCACATTTTTATAATTGGTATCAATTAGGTGTTCTAATTGTTAATGATATAGTCCTCTGTTACTGCACGTGTTATTCCTCCCCACCGTGTAGCCAATGTAGAAGACATGTACTCTATGCATATTGCACAACTCCCTCCTACAGAATACTGAGTAGGCTTGGGGGAGCTAACTCAAGAATGCAGTTATGAATGTATATTTATATTGTTTTAAAAAAAACAAAATATATCATCTTTTATATGACGTGCATGTATTTCATTATAATGTATCGTTCAATTTAATGTGCTTTTATGGCCTGTATGACCGAAATAAAGATTTTTTAACTGACTGACTATTAATTAAGTTACATGTTGTCACCATTTGGTTTCCTTTTAGTTATTTATGCATGGTATGTTTATTTTCCTTTGGTTCCTGCATTCTTTCCTTTAGGATATTGAAGGTAATTGTCTTGCTGTTATTTTTCATATGTAATATGTTAAAGAGGGAAGATCTGTTGTATCGTGCCTTTTAATAGTGATGCACTTAATGGAGTGTTGGGTGCATCATTGGAACATTGAGGGTGATCTGGCAACCCTGAGTCATTTGGATTGTAGCAGACTCAGTGGAGGTTGTATTCCTGAGGTGGATGCAATGAAGATAACGTTTTCATACATGTAGCACCTGTCTTGTATTAACAGATAGCAAATAGCAAGTGAGCGTGCCTCAAAATCACACCGACACCTCTATTGGGATAACAGTCAAACATGTCTCTGTAGTGACACACTGCCCAGCTTATATGCGTGCACCGCCAAAAGATTAAACAAGCATTGAAAATGCAATAGGTCTCGCCTTTAACTAAGTTAAAGCAATTTGCTTTGCTAATGGTATTGTATAGCAAAGCAAATGGTTTTAACTTAATAAAAGGCGAGACCTATTGCATCTTTAATGCTTGTTTTAGGAGCAGTCCCGTGAGAATTTTTTTTTGCATATTTATATAGCGTGAATTCGACCGAAGGTATTGGAGCGCTTTACATGAGCACAGTATTTACATTACACATTCAGGCACGGGGTGATTAAGTGATTTACCCAGAATCACAGGATGTGGACGTGACCCCGAGGCTCGAGCCCTGGTTTCCAGCACCAAAGTCGGCAGTCTAGCCGACGGACCACATCTTCTTCTCCAATATCTGTTGTATGCACTACACTCCGCTTACAAAATTAAAGCAACATTGTTACATCTTTGAATATTTTGTTGGCTCGTTCTCTGCTTATTTTTTTTAGACTAATACATTAATCTTCTGAAGCTTTTCCACGTGTTTAGCAAAATCTACTTCAAAAAGGTATGCAAAGTGTGCGCGCTCCCGTTTCGGACGAGCTTCGATGAAATTAAGCAGCTTAATTGAAATTCATACCTTTTTACACTTGCACCATTACTGCTCATCAACGGATTTAGGGAGACAATACGAGCGAGAAGCATAGGGACGAGTCAGCAGTACAATCACTCAATGGTAGACTGAACACGTGCTGAGAAGTGGGGAAGTGGCATGTATAGTCAGGAATGGAACGGTGACAAGTTCAGCGGGGTGAACAGCCTGTAGTTTCAGGGATGGGATAACAACAGGAGCTCAGAGGTGGATTTGAAGGGTACAGGGGTGATAAAGAACCCAGCGGGCACAGGGTTGGGCAAAAAGAACACAAGTAACATCCTCGATCTGCAAGACCCAAACTCTAATGGACTTGCCTTGACAAGCGAATGGAAAGAGCAGCATTTCAATAGAGCTCAAAATTCATAGAAGGAAATTCTTTACTCTCGGATTACCAAACTGGATTCCACATAGGAAGAGGACCTGAATTACACCTAGTGGCAATGTGGCATGACCCAAAAAAGGATTCGCGAATATTTCACCGCGTGGTAAACACCCACTCCCTTGTGCCGATGTATGCCATTTGATGATTGACACTTTAAAAAAAAATATCAACAAAACACATTGTTAGCGGTCGCTCAAAACGGTCCGGTTGTCTTATGCCTCTAAGCTTCTCCAATATAAAACATGCCGTGCACAACCTACGGCCAAATATGTCCATTGCGTGGACTCCGAGCGGGGCGTCTAATCACTGAGCTTTCATAAACGCCTGACTTGCCGGTATTTGACCTGGTTGTTGTTTAAGCGGTCACTTTCGGGTCTGATCTCTTGCTTTTTCCAAGGTTTATTTTGACTGCCCCATCCGATGTTTTTATTTAAACGTAACAGAGCAAGAAATAGATGCAAACTATTGGTGGAAAAGTTATTGACCCGTAGATTTCTGGGAATTTGAGTCCAGAGCGGTGAAATTCCTTCTGCTGACAAGTTAACTTTTCGCAATACGTCTGTAGTGTACTGTGGTGGTATTGTACTAACCATGGTAATATAGGATAACCACCTAACCCTTTATAATACATTGTTAGTGTGTTACGGTAATAAAAGGTGGCAATGCCGAAGATGGCGGCGGACTGTCCACTGTTCCAGCGCCGCTTCCTTCAACTCTGGGTCCGTGGCGCGTGCGCATGCACTGTTTAAAGTGAAAGCACGCCAGAGTTGAAGGAAGCCGGCGTGAACAAGATGGCGGCGGACTGTCCACTGTCCCACGGACCCGCGCTGCTGTCTGCTATGGACAGATGGCAAGAGCAGCCATCTTTGTCCATGCAGGCGCGTGCATGAGACCACGGGGAGAATCCATTCCAAAAGGTCCTCTCTGACGAGAGCAGCGCTTGCGCTGCTTTCGCCAGGCGAGACCTAAAAATGACATGTGAAGCACCCCAAGGCAACCATGCCTCATGAAAGATAGCCCAGGCGTGGGGATAATCCCCCACTCACGTCCTCACCGGTTGCATGCTGTTGCTGCACCTGCTCTTCCCTGGTTTGTCATGGAAGCAAGGCAAGGGAGCATGCTTTGAAGGTGTTAGTTTGTCGTTGCGGCGGCCAGGGTGTGTGTCTCTAATGAAGAGGAGCGTAGTTACATCATGATGTTCTGCGTAATGGTGTCTTAGAGCCTCACAGGGTGCATAGTTTCCTAGTAGAGGCATCAGCGTTCATTGCTACTATTGTGTAAACTTTCTATACAGTGATATTTTTAAGTCTCAAGCCATCGGGCAAAAAATGACTGTTAAAAATATTTGTTAAAAATATTTGTGAAACATGAGCTGGTAATTTATTGTAGTCGCCTTCAGAAAAAAACTAAAAACCTCTAGCCAATGCCATTCATGGTGTTCCCGGCACTACAATCCTTCTGCCTTCCATCCCAGGCCCTCTTTACTACACACCCTCTTTTTCATATGCACGCATGTGCATGCTCTTTTACATACACAGTTGTATACTGTCTCTATCATTCTTTCATGCTGCTCGGTGGACATGGCTTATAGTTGGGTCCTCCAGCAGGAGTTAAGTGCTCACTCCAGTAGACTTTTTCTCCTTCACTGCTGCCCCTTGCTTAGGCATCTTTGCGTAAGGCATCCCAAGTAATGACAAACTGGCTTACCTGAGGAATGTGATTTGCTCTTTATCTTCACAATACCCAGTGTTCAATATAATTGCGGACTTAAAGCCTACTTCCCACACTACGCATCTCCTCCCTTCCACAATAGTACAAAACCTCAACCACATCATTGCCCTGTTCTGGACAGAAATCATCAAATCATCTCTCGCCTCAGGCTGTGTACGTGACTCCCTCCTACTAGGACAAATCACACCCATACTCGGAAAACCAGAGGCAGACCCTAACCTCAGACCTATCTCCAACCTCATAGCCTTAACTATGGAGAAGTGCGTTCTTCAACAACATATAGGTGATTACAACCTCCATGATACCTTCCAATCGGGATTCTGGCAAGGCTGTAGTACAGAAACTGCCATGCTCAATTTCTCAGATGACATCCACAGAGCCTTAGATGAAGGTGCAGCATGCTTACTCCTCCTTCTTGACTTATCAGCGGCTTTCAATACTGTTAATCACTCTGCTTTGCTTGACACTTAAGACCCACTCTGGTATTAATGGCACAATACTTAAATGGTTCATATCTTACGTTTAACACCGATCGCAACAAATTAAAATCAACTCCTGTCTCTCCAAACCCACACGACACTGGCGTAATGAAAATTGAGGGGGCCTCCATGCACGGTACGAAGAGGGTCCCCCTCCAGGCTCAATCAGGAGCACACTGGCCAGAGTGCAGTGCCGAGGGTGCCCCCTGGAGCTTGGGGCCCCCCGCACTGCGGGTGCCTGTGTTACGCCCCTGCCACACGAGTTAACCTTGGTGTCCCCGAGGCTCAATTCTCTCCCCATCCCTCTTCACGGAACCCTTTACAATCGTCCTGAAGCAAGCAGGGGGTCAAATATCACCTATATGCTGATGACACGCAACTCTACTACAAAATAAAATCACCCAGTGACATCCTACACCTCAATGCCCCACTAACCAAGATACAAACTTGGTTTAATTCGAACCACTTAAAGTTGAATCCGAATAAAACTGAATTAATACCGTTCTCCCCTGAAAATAACCACCTCCTAATTCATGACTGGCTCGGGAACCTGGCTGCCCTAAATTGCTCCCTCACCCAGTCCAACTCAGTAAAGTCCTTAGGCATCACCCTGGACAAGAACTGGTCAATCGAGCATCACATCAAAAACTTAGCCAAAGGAGTGATTTACTCACTAAAACACCCCAAGAAAATTAAACATTTTATTCCCCTGACGATTTCAAGACAGTAGTACAATCTCTAGTCCTTTCTAAACTGGACTATGGGAATGCCATCTTCGCAGGGACACCGAAAATTCACCTAGCCCACCTAAGGTCAGTTCTAAACATGGCGGCTCAGTTCATAACTGTTGTTAAATGGTTTGAACACATCACACCAGCCCTCGAGTTTCTCAACTGGCTTCCCATTGAAGGGAGATGTATTTACAAGACTGTCTGCATCACACACAACGCCCTTCACACACATACCCCCAACTATCAGGACAATAAACTTAAGAAAGCAGGAAGAACCAGAACTCTGAGAAGCTCCAACTCACTTCTTCACATTCCTCCAAAACTGAAAAGGAAAACCACCCAGACTCGCTCTTTTTCTGGAAATGCTCCCAGGATATGGAACACACTCCCTAGGCTCTCTGATGCAACCCCTCCTTCTGCTGCTTCAAAAGGGATCTGAAACTCCTTCTCCTCAACAAATACCTTACCACACAGGCCAACTGAACTAGCTCACTCTCTCTGTGACTCAACCGTTTGCGATAGTTGGTTATTTCATAGTTTCAGCTGTCTAATGTGCCATTCACTCCTTTAATTTATGCTATTGTAATTAGTCTGCATTCTGTAAACACACCTTTTTTTGCCTACTGATTCTCTTTCGCTCTACTTATGCTTGCTGTTGAATCTAAGGGGTCCATTACGTTGTCGGTGGGACCGACATGCCGTCGAGCCCGTCAGTCGGATCGTATTTCCCACAACGCAGGCGGTGCCTTCTCAGGCACCGCCGTGGAGATTACGATCCACTTTTCCACCAGCCATTTCACGCCGGTTCTTCCGATGCCAAAAGGCTGGTGGAAACGCTCTTTTAGGGCACGGTGCCTGCCACAGGGTGCAGAGTTATTTGAAAACATGCATTTTTGCATTGGGGCTTGTGCTACTGCCCTTCTCTGGGCAGCAGCACTAGCCTCTATACAAAGAGGCATGTTTCCAACCGCCTCCACGGTGGTAGGATCCAAATTTGGCAGTCCGGACCACTAACTACCTGTCGATTGGTCCCATTCCCGCAACAATGGGGGTCAGACTCTTGTCTGACCGCCATCGTAATCGCCACTAAGTGTCTAGCATCATACGCAGAGCTACGTTATTCTATTTCTCTTTTTATGCATGCTATATAAAGCTATGTTATGCTATTTCTTTTTATGTAAAGTGCTCTGATAACTACGGGTTTAGCTTGCGCTATATAAAACTTCTAAATAAATAAGTACCAAGAGTGATTAGCAGAATTAAAATACAGAAGGAGTATTGCTGTGGTCCAAACCAAGAATGCAATACCCACTGTGCATATTTGCCACCTAGCCTCACCATACACAGCCAATGTTTTAAATTGAGGGCTAAGAAACATGTCCATGGATGATAACTGAGTAGCGATGACAGCTGGTAAAGTAGCAGAACTGTACTGTCCTAATGGACCAGTCACACTTGCTATCATTAAAAAATCATATGTTGTGGAAGGGAAATCTACTTGTAATCCTAGTTCACCACAATCAAGTCATTAACATCCTAGTCCACTTTCTACTCAAACGGTTCTATCTCCAAGCAGCAAGATTCTACTAAGCTTTCAAAATTAACTGTTCTTTGTTAGGGGGCAAAGAAGCTGCTGGATTCCTCAAACTGACATATTCACTTAACTCCCTAAAGAATCTGCTGCCTAATCTGATATTGCTTCCTTCATTTATTTTTCATTTTCTATGTTAAAGAGGAATTAAATGGGGCAGAGCCAAGAGGCACTGGAGGAGATCTTTTGGAGGAAAGGCAGCTGGGATCATCAATGTCATTTTGGTCCGACTAGCAGTGTTCCTTTAGAGACTGAGATGTTTACCTCATGATTTGGGCCGAGAACAAACTGGAGACCATCAAGCGAGGGATTCTTCTGGACCCCAGTACTGTCTGCAGTATGACTGTGTGTGCCTTCGTGTGAGGCGGGCCCCTGGCTGCACTGAAGGAGCTAGCCTTGTATTTCGGCACACAAAGAGGGAGGTCAGCCATACTAGGGCCTTCTCAAACCATGGCAGCCCATGTGGGAAATCGAGGGATCAGTGAGGACCAGCGCACCCTCAGGAAGTGCGGGGACACCTCTTGTTGCATTTCAGGAGCCCTGAAATACAACCCCCCTCCTCCCCCCCACCCCCCGCCTGACCACCCATGCTTAGTAGCAGCCGCTACTGAGAGGAACCTACGGATTGTACATCTGGTGACCTCCTTTATGGTCAGAAGGAAGTACTAAACTCTCTGGGAAACTGGCTGTGATGATATTCCGATTGTAAAAAGAAGAGGCTTGGAATGATGACTCTTGAGACATTGCTGGGTCTAAGTCAGGAACCGTCTGGAGCAATGCTACAGCTCAAGAGCAGAATTAAGTAGCTGGATAAGATGAGAATGGCAGCCAATTTGTGGTTTCTGGGGTTTCCCACTGCCCTCTATTTATGTAGTGTTAAAGGGTGTATTATCAGAACATCTGACATACCTGATTGCTCTTATTCCAAAGTGGTGAAGAATGCGTATTTCCTGTTGAAAAAAGGTCTTCTGATTTGAACTGGAGGTTGTGCTTATCTGTTGGATGCAAAAGACATTTTCTATGAATCACTATCTGCGAATTAGTGTAAACATGTCTTAATTTTCTGAGACTTTGCATCTGAGATCTGAACTATTAGAGAAAGACTTCCAGAACTAGGGAGTGATTTTTTTGGCCCTGTTGATTTAGTTCTGGGGGTAGATACAAGCCCATTTTAAGGTGACCAGTGGCGACAGGCAGTAAGTCTTCACTGTGCTTGTGGCCAGCTTTAACAACCTTTGACAGCTTCTTTTTTGCTGAGAGGTACATGAATTTGCAGGTGCGTGATGTTTTCTTTAGCGGTTGTTTCTTGATCGGTGTTGGATATTCCAGCCCTGTGCTACTCCTTCCCTATTTGTCCTTCTCCTTCTTGGTCTCCTTTCTTTCCTCTTGAAGTTACAAAAACAGAAAAATTGAAGCTTATCTTGATTTTACACCAGCGTTGCATCTTGATAAATTCAGGGAATCTGTTTGAACTTTTGTGATGGGGGGTGTTCATTTGAGGTATCTTGGGCCATCAGGGTCTGTAATGCTTTTTATGTATGTTGTTAATAAAATGTGAAAAATAGGATTTGAAAAAGGACTGGCAGAGTTTATTCTTAAAGCAGTGATCCTAATTCTTTCAAAAAGTAATGTCTAAATTTGATTTCTGTTGTCTGCAGAGTGGAATGTTTTAACTAATGAAGAGAAAGAAACTAGAGTTGAAGTAACAAAATGTTTTCCACCTGTTGCCTCTTGTTTACAGATTATCCTTTGCATAGTACAGCTGTAGAAGTTGAACTGTTTGATAAAGATGATGCGCCACATCATGCAAAATCAACTCCGCCTCAGCCAGTATCTCCTCCAAAGAAACAATTAGATAAAAGGTACCTTACAACTCAGAATATCTCACGCCATTCCAAGATGACCATTAAAGTCCCATTGTAGCAGTCGGTGACACTGTGCCAGTTTATTGCCCTAAACATTTGTTGAGGTTAATAATTTGACTCTATGTAATTTTGTTTTTCTTTCAAGAATATTACTTGCTCATCAGTGTACTGCTTTCTCTTGTTTTTCAGCTATCGGTGTGTTTGTGTCCTATTGTTTAGGAACTCCCTTTAGCGTCGAAGCTCTCATACCTAGGCCTACATATTTGGGTTCTTCAGTACAATTTAGACAATTTCTACAATTCTTCTCCCTCAGACAGGGTTCTATATTTTAATGAAAGTGTTTAGCCATGTTGCGAGTGGTAATCCATTCTTAAAATTCATCCATTTCCTTGCTGTCAAGTTGATTGGCAGGTCAATTACCTGATCCTATAAAGGTGTATTCTGTCTTTTCTTCTCATTTAAAATCATGTTTTTCATTTGTAGAAGGATTTTGTTACCATATGATGGAAGAGGTCCCTAATCTGAGACTCTGACAAATCCCTCATTTCCAGGGGTTGACATACTTGTTCATTAAGGCTGGGATGTGTTCATGATTATGAAGGGCTAATGTGATGCTACCTAGCTAGGAGGCTGTGTTGCTGCTGAGCTCACGCTTCTTTATTAAAATATTGTCAGGCATAGAGGAGCTGATGCTGAAAGCAGTCCTTGCATTATGGGTAAGGATGACACAAAACTGAAGAAGATAGATGTTTTTACAGCTTGGCAAGACTCTACCCCAGACAACAAGCTGCAGACCTCATGAGCACACAACCAAGTATTTTATTCCCCTGGCAGTAATGAGCGGGAATGTAAGTGGCCATGGCCCACCAGGTGGACTCTGTTTGCATCAAACTGGACAGAATCATGTGGGCTTGGGTAGGAGAACAACTCTAAAATAGAGAACAGAGTGAGTATTACAGTAATTGAAAGACACACAAATGTTGGGCGGAATGCAGAACAAATCAAAGCACTCGCCCCCAGTCAACAGATCTAGGTAAAAATCCATTGTTCTCTCGCTCACTGTGCCACCCCAGTTTAGACCCAGCCATATGCAAATCAGTCTTGACCCTGTTCCTCATGGGAACAGCCCAGCTCGAACTGCCAAGCCAGGTCCTCCCTGGACCAGAAACAAGCATCCGAGGACCGGTTTCGGGGTTTCACCCCTCATCAGCCAGGCTAGGTTGAATCCAGTGGTGCTGTGAGCCCTGGACCCACATTTGGGCATACCCGGTGCACTTACGGCGAGAAAGCAAAAGACACACAAATGCTGGACGGGATGCAGAAAAAATTAACAAATATTACAGAAAGTGGCCTTCATTCATTGGAGGGAAGGGTGCAGACACTCACTCAAGACCTCAAAGCTGCTTAGAGACGTGAAGGTCTGAAGGGAAGAGCTTGCAAGACTAATGTTCGTTTAGGCTTAATCAGGCCCCATGCAGCCATTTGTAGAAAGGCTGATATGAGATCTACTCCATGGTGCTTTGTAGTCAGATGTTTTCTTAGTACAAGGAGTACACAGACCATTGGATGCCAAACCGGAAGTCATACGGTGAGGGTCTGCGCTGAATTTAAAATTGCAGTTCAATGTGCTTGCCAATACTTTGGACCTGTTAAGAAGATGCAAACTGCTAAAAACATTACAAGCATTAGATAAAGATAATTGTTCAATACAGAAGTATCTGTTGCTGTGCAGGAATTTTCGTGCGTATGTGGTGCAACATTGGGCCAGTGATGACAGGAGGAGAAATTGCCTTTCAGCTCTGCAAACTGGAATACGCTCAGATTGAAGGACGCAAGATCCAGTGGGGTAGGGTGGCCTATGATAAACAGCATCTTAACGCAATGTGCATATAGGGTGGTTGCATAGCCCTTTGACTCTTTCACAACGAAATGTGTAACAGTTGTGCAAAGAGAGTGAAGCTCACCCCTGGTGGCCCTGAACGCTTACTTGCCTACCCACTAACTGACAGACTCTATTCATCCACTGTAAGACTGCAAGCTATTTTCCTAGACTGTTGTTTGGGGCTACTAGAGTATACTTGCAGACATGTATGCTAGATATGGATATTCTGAGCTTCATGAATCCTATGTGATGTCTATTGCTGCTCCCAGCAGGACTTTTCTGTGCTGATTGTGATGTGAACTATGTTGATGCATCTGTTGGTAACCTTGGCTGGTCATGTCATTTAGATAAACTGTTTCTGGGCAATTGGGTACCATTATTATGAGGGATTGTAGTGGATCAGTCTTGACACACTTTTTCCGAGGCCTTGAACTTGCTCCCCTCGTCTGTTTACTGGGCTAAACTCTGGTTTATCCCTAAGGGTAGTAGGGAATGTTGGGGGGTGGCTGGTAAGGGCAATATGTCTTCTAAAGGGGGAAATAAGTGTCCTCCTATGTTGGTGCTACATAGGGCCATAGTGTGGAACACAACCAGTTGGCTAGATTACATCCCGGTGATTCTGGGATTAAATAGGGGTGGCTACATGTCACTGACAATTGGGGTTGTTCTGTGTGGATGGAGGAAAGGACCATGGAGCGAAGATTTCTTTGGCTCATTAAATATTTTACAATCTCTGATGAATGTCACAGGTGCATTGTTTCTCATGGGAATTGTGTGTGTTAAACAAAATTAATGCTACTATTTGGACTTTTTCTAAGAGAGGTAGGTTGGAAACCGTCACTGGTCTAACTGTTGAGCAAGTAGCACCTGCATTGATTAAGAATGATAATGAATGGCAATTTACCTCTCCTTCCACAAAAGGGCCATTCTGGTTTACCTCTAAGACTGCAACAAGCCATGCAACCCTCCTCCCCCTCAGTCAGCATCATTGTGCTGAACTCGATCCTGTAGGAAGTCCGAGTGTACTTGCAAATTGTGAAAACAATCATTATCAATCACTTAAGGATTTTTTTGCTGAAATTTGTAACCATTTTAAAAGCTCTGCATATTATTCTGCATGGGATGTTTCAGAAATAGGGCTGAAGGCATATTCACATTGAATTGTTTTTTATTCTGAATGTTCTGCATTCAAGCCTGTGGGGCTGGGACAGCTGACTCTTCCATCCTATTCTGTGACATCTGATTCATATTGTGCTGCATTTAGGGAACCAATTGCGAGTCACTTTGAAATCTATTTGGAGTAAACCCACAATGTAGTTTCCATTGGCTAGTCTTCCCACAGATGTGGCATGGGCCATTTCCCATCTATGCATTATTAACATTCTGATGAGACAAGTTAATAAAGGTAGGGTAGAGGCTTTACCTCTGCTTTACCTTTGCATTTAGTACAAACGGTGCACCATCTCCTTTTGCCTAAACTACAGCACCAGGACCAAAACCTGCTTCAAGCACCTGAAAACCACATTCATCACCCTTCTGGAGAAGCCTTTACTGAGCCTACATCAATTTCTCCATCATGTTCTTCTTAGAATTGCAAAGTCACTACAATACTTTGCATAGGCTAGAACCACATCCAATGATTTGGCTGGCCAACACATTACACTTGGCTAAATATGTGAACTAATCTCTGGGCGCAATCCCAACACTAATGCAGAAACAAACCAGAAAAATCCCTCATTCATGGGGTCTTGAACACCACTTTACACTGTCAATCTGCATTAATCTCTCATAATATGCATGCATCAGTTCTCCTGGATGTTGGGTCGGTATTATACTCTTATATGCTGTCCTGTCCCATCTCCTGCACCTGTGTTTCATATGAACCTCATTAAACGGGACACTCTACAATGAATAGTCAGCAATCTATCCACAAGCTGATCTTCTCCCCCTGAGTCACTCTCATTCCTTTCCATCTCTTTCTTGTCTTCATTTTTTTATCATCTTTTTCTCTCATTCTTCCACAATTGCTAGGAAAGCATCTATAGTTCCTAACACTTCCTACCTCCGTGCTTTCTTCCGTAAACGCAATCTCACATTCATTCAATTGTTGACTGCCTGTGCTTTTAGCATTTTCTTATGTGCTCTCTCATGTGCTTCTTAGTCCTAATGAGGATTGTGTTGTATTATATGGTATGGTTGTGTAACCTTACCGTGTAATACTCTTACAAAACTGTCTTTGGTCCAGTCAGGCTTGTTTGTAAAGCCCTCTAGCTCAACCCTGGATAGCTGTGGCTTTGAGCAGCAAGGCTTAGAAGAAAGGAAAAAATCCAACACCAATTTATAAAAATAGATTTTATTTTTTGTCGTTTTTTAGAGACCAAGATGAGAAAAATCCACTGCAGGATTCCAGAGATACAGATTTTTAAAATAAACGTAAATATCAGTCCTTTTAGTCACGCCCCCGCAAACAAGCATTGTAAATGTAAAGTTTAAAAACGTTCTCAAACTGACATTTCTCTCTCCTCTGAGAGACAGCTTGCACTCTGGACCAGTAATTAATCATCTGTTTAATTGTACCCAGCAACAGAATCCATCAAACAGCACCATTCTTTTTAACATTCCTGGCTTTCAAGATGCATTTCGGCTGGTTCAATAGCCTTTCTCAATTTGACCTGTCGCCATTTTTCTAGGCCTTTAAGTATTCTCCTAATTAGTAAAAAAGAAAAAAAATCTTTAAATGCAGCAGTCAACACAATAGTTCCTTATTTTAGAGTCACCTTGCACATTGAATTTCAGGGCTAAAATAATGCAGCACAAAGGTAGGTCACTCATTATGTTTATAAACGTTTTAGCTTTCAATCACTTTTTTACTTCTATTTCTTACTGTGAGTAATACTTCTCCTGTGCCATGTTATTCCATTCATAATTCCTTGCTGCTTAGTACACAAATGTATTCTCCTCACCGCAGGTCAATGCCCTCGGTGCCCTACTCCTGGCATCGGTTCCATCTCCAGGAAAATGAAAGGGGGCTTCCCGCAGCATGTCAGGTCCCCGCCAGTATATATACACGCATACACACGCAAGACTTTTAAACATATATATATGTATACAACATTTCCCAAAAACTATTTATTACTGTTCTTTAATCAGCTAATGCTTTTTTCTTTTTCACTGAATTCATAGGTGTGTGTGCAAGTCTTCTTCAATGTTCAAACCCCCTGGCTGCTTTGAATCAAGTTCTATAATATACGGCACTGTTTCCCCCTCTCGGATCATTGTCCACCGCATCAATCACAAAATAAGTTAATCCTTTGGAGTCTTTATAATGAAATCTTTCGAAATGACGAGCTACCGGATAGGTCCGGTCCCCATTTCTAATAGCCCTCAAATGCTGTAGGACTCTCTTGTGGACTTCTAAGATGGTGCTGCCTACGTACCGCAAGCCACACGGGCATTGTAGCACGTAGACAGCAAAACTCGTCTTACAGGTATATTTATCTTTGATCTTCCTCATATTCCTAGTTAGCCCTGGTTTATATTTCTCCATGTTGACTCCATGAGTACAGGCCTTGCATTTACTGCATTTTACAAAACCTTGGCGTCTAGTCAGCCAATGCCTTTTTGTTGGGGTTTCTTCAAGATGTTACTAACTAATTGTAGTATCTTCATATAAGGTTTACTGTTCTCCTGTATATTGTAACTAGCTGCTCAGCCAGTGTGAGTGTTCCATGTGGAATGATGACCTGACTAGAATGTTGGTGTGTGAGAGAGACAGTTGAGAGGATGGGCTGAGCAGCTAGCAGGCTGCTCCTGGTGGGGCTATACTATGGACTTAACTATCTTAATAAATACACTTAAGACATATCCTGGCTACGTCTGCTGTGTCACATCATCCTATGGAACCAGGTCACTTCAATTGGCGACGAGTTGGACAAAAGAAACCGTGCGTGTAACCTCAACAGACTGGTGTGTAACTAAACTGGTGTGTCTTGAAGAAATTTGGACTGAAGAAAAGAAACTCCTCATTTGGCGAAACTACCTGGCACCGTGAGCCCCACCAGTGACCACAACACCGGTCGCCCAAACCTCCATGTGCCAGTTGGGGTGAGGAGTGGAGCTGCAAGCTGTTCCCTAGCGCAGCACAGAGGTTTGCCTCAGTCCAGTTTTTACTTCGAGGTGTTGTGTCAAAGAGCCTCCTTGTGGATGTCTTCGCGACCAAGATTGGTGTCTTTTGAAGGCTGCTGGCCCCTGTGACAGTCGTGTAGGAGAAGTACCTGCAGTCTCTTTGTGTTGGACTGTGGAGGGCCACTTGATGATCGTGAAGTAAGTGTTTGGGGAGCTGTCACCGGAAGAGGTGTTTCTGGTGAGGAGTGCTACTAACCCCAGATCCCTGTGTGGTACTGTTTGTCCTATATTGCGGACAGCCCCAACAACAGCGTGCTGTACCGTTTGGTTGTGCGTACACCCACAAGTCCTGCGCCTGCATGGAAAGTCTAGTACTTGGATGTGGCTTTCTACATGTCTGCAAGCTACATGGGCGCAGCACACGTCAAGACTCACATGGACAGCTGTCCTGCGATAAACCTGTCTACTGCCAGGTGTTGGCGCGACTTTGGAGGTGCCTGAAGAATGACTGTGTATGATACAGGTTTTTACAGGCTGTGCAAGGTATTATATCGAGATGTGGGCACAACGTAGAAAATGTCTACATTTTGTCTCTTTCTGCTCCCTCCAATCAAGGTGTGGACTATGTCTACTTCAGGCGCAGAGATTAGTAAACATGGCCCTGCACTTCAAATGAAGCAAGTCTGGTATGGTAACTGTTTGGTGTATTTTTGTCACTCAATCATTTTTGTTGCGGTTGTATTAGTGGACTTCTTATTTTTTTTTACTCATATTTTGGGCCCCAGCCGTCTCCCACACTTTTGGAAGTTCAACCGTCCTGTTGGTGTTTAAAATAACAAAGTGCGCCATGCTCAGCGCGCGCACTCACCTTCTTGTGGATTCTCTGACTTTCAGTGTTCAGTGACGCATAAGAATTCTCCTCCGTCTCTGCCTTACTAAGCAGCAATGTTGGGCGCACTTTCTCGCCTACAACCACCCAGCACGGCGTCATCTAACGTTGTATGCAACAGGGTTATTTGGAGCCTGAAGCCTGACGGGAATGTCGTTTTCAAAGTGAATTAGGATGAGGCTGTTTTTTTTCTACACCGGCCGTGAGTGAAAGTTGTTTTATTTCCAAGGTGACTACCATCTGGTTCCAGGATATTATTTTTCTTCTTCGCGTTCCACACCAGGATTTCAAGATACTGCCACATGAAACTGCCACATGAAGAAATCTCTTTATCGAAATGTGGAGAACAAACTTGGAAGGGTTATCGGAGCTCTTATTTTCTCGAGTGCAGCGTAGGATTGTACTTAATGGTGTAATCTTGTTTTCAGGTATTTTCTTGTATTCACTGCCCAGTGTTACGCTGCCACCTAGTGCCAAGTTTGATTTTGACTGCAATGTTCTTTTGTTTTCAGTCCGAGTGAAGTTTATCCACACTTTTCTGTTCCTGTACTTGGAGTCTGATGGTGGAAGCTTCGTTTTTTATTGTATTACTATGCAATATGTGTGTGGCAATTTTTAATATTCTTGTGTACATTTAACTGTGGGTGTGCATTTTTGCAATGCTTGTTTATGCTTTCCTTCTTTACTGAGCCTGGTTGTTGTCACTTGGAACCAATTTACTGTCAGTTAAATATGTATGCAAAGTTTTTTACTTTGATGCTATCTAATGGAAAATTCATGTTGGGGTGCACTATGTGAGAGTGTGAGAGATCGCTCACCGGCGGGTCACAGTTTAATATTGCACTACTAGTGAGAATGGTTTTGGTCACAGTTTATTACTGCACTTCTAGTGAGAATGTTTGTGCATACTTAGGGTGGTGTTCTGATTTTGTACCATTTTCATTTTTTTGTGTTAGTCGTGTAGTGTGTATTAGTCACTTTGTGATGCACATTGTCTACTATTCTGTGTGTTGGTCATGCTGTGACTCTCTTGTCGGTGCATAGGGGATGTTAGTCCCACCTATTATATTAGTAATGGGTGTTAGTCCCATATACTTAGTGTTTAGGGGGTGTTAGTCCCACCTATTAAGTTAGTAATGGGTGTTAGTCCCATATACTTCGTGTTTAGGGGGTGTTAGTCCCACCTAGTATTCAGTGTTTAGGGGGTAATAGTCCCACCTACGTTTTAGTGTTGGGTTAATCCCATTAACTACTCAGTGTATAGGGGGGGTTGGGTCCACCTATGTAAGTCGTATTGGGTTCCAATACATTTTATAGTTTGTTTTAGGGTTTTTCTCCTTTATGTATCTTATGTGGTGCTTTTTCTATCTCCGTCTGGTAGTTTAACATTTTTTTTGTGTCTCATTAAAGGAGGAGGTTGGGGATTGTGTGTGAGTTTAATGTTTTCTTTAAATTCTTAATATAAGAGGAGGATGGTGATAGTTCATTCTTATTATTCATCCTTTTCTTATCCTTTTCCTTTCGTTTTATAGTCTGGTTCCCTTTTGTGGTATGTTTAATTCATCTTACCCTTGGGTTTTGGACTATTTATCTTTTGTTTATATTTTGTGTTTAGTTACTATCTACTTTTAGTGTTCTTTATTTAGTGTCAATTGGAAAGAAGGGAGATATTGTAGTATCTTCATATAAGGTTTACTGTTCTCCTGTATATTGTAACTAGCTGCTCAGCCAGTGTGAGTGTTTCATGTGGAATGATGACCTGACTAGAATGTTGGTGTGTGAGAGAGACAGTTGAGAGGATGGGCTGAGCAGCTAGCAGGCTGCTCCTGGTGGGGCTATACTATGGACTTAACTATCTTAATAAATACACTTAAGACATATCCTGGCTACGTCTGCTGTGTCACATCATCCTATGGAACCAGGTCACTTCACTAATGCCTGTTTAAATGACTTCGCTCTCCTGAAAGTTATCTGTGGTCTGCGTGGGACTGCTTTACCAAGTATGGGATAATTTTTTACTATATGCCAGTGCTTGTTCAGAATGCCACGTATTTTATCTTGCTGTTTACTGAATGTTGTTATAAATCTACATTGGTTTGTTGTTTCCTTTATTGGTCTAGCTTCTTTTTCAAATAATATTTCCTCTCTTTTCTTTTTAGAAACTCTATTGACTGCTGTGTCTATCCATTCATTGGGATATCCTCTGCTTCTAAATCTTCGTTTGAGGATATTTAGTTTTTTATTGGTCTCTACCTCATCACTACAGTTATGTTTTGCACGAAGACATTCTCCATAAGGGATGCTTCATTTAAGATTTACTGGATGAAAGCTTTTAGCATGTAATAGGGTATTTCCCGAGGTGGGCTTTCTAAACAGCTCTGTTTCTACTTTTCCATCATCAATATACACAGTTAAGTCCAGGAAGTTAACATTGGTTCTACTGATTTCACTGGTAAATCTTAAATTTAAGTCATTGTTTAGTATTTTATCGATAGTTTTTTTACCTCATCTTCAGTGCCCTTCCACACTAAAAACAATTTATCGATAAAACGACTCCAGTGCATAATGTGTTCTTCCCATTCTTCCTGGTACTGCGTACGGACCCACCAGACCATATGCAAATTCGCATTGCTGGGGGCGAAGCAGGTGCCCATCGCAGTGCCACAGATCTGATGGAAAAGATCGCCATTAAATAGGAAAAAATTGCACACAAACACTTTTCAATCATACCCAAAGTCATTTATGTGTGTGACCATAATCTAATAGGCCTAGTTCCCAAAAAGTGTTTTGCTGCTCTCAGTCCATCCTTGTGCCTAATGCTAGTATATAGCGTTGACACATCTATGGTAACTAGTAGGTAATCATTCTCCCAAGGAAGATCATAAATTCTTTGGAGAAAATCCCCTGTATCCTGGATATAAGAGGGAAATGTTTTTACTAGAGGATTTAGAAATGAATCTACATATTTGGATGTATGCTCCAGAGCTTTTCTTATTGCTGAAATAATTGGGCGCCCTGGAGGATTTTCTACATCTTTATGAATCTTGGGAATTAGATAGAACATTGGAGTGACTGGCTTCTCACTTTTTAGAAACTTAAACTCATCGTGACTTAAGAGACCTTGATCGTACCACTGCTTGAGTTCATCAGTGAATTTCATAAAGCTCTTCACCATTTCAATCTCTTTTATAGCAGCTCTTGTTATTTAATTGCTTATATGCCTCTGCCAAATATTTTTGTCTGTCCCAAAGGACCACATTACTCCTTTGTCTGCATTGCGTACAATACAGTTATCATTGTCAGACAGTTATTTGATTAGTGCTAAATAAGTTCTCTGTTTTGACATGTTATATATATAGCTCTGCAAGCGAAACGCGTTACTGAAATAAACCAATTGCTGGTGTGTAATCCCTGAGTGATCGCTTTATATTTGGAGGTAATTTGAGCAATTCGTTCGGAGCGCTCCGCCGTCATCAGCGAACCTACTGCCGTGGGGTAACAGAAGGAGCACAAATATATATATATATTCCTCTACTCACCTGTCTCCCTTCCCTCCTGTGCTGCCTGACAGAAACAGATAATTTACTTTCACTCTTCAGTAAATGGAGCGTATAACTTTAAATGCTGATGACCTGACCATTGTCCCAAACACCAGGACAGTCACCTAAAATTACAAAAAGTGTTGGGACACCGAGACATTCCTCTGAAAACTGAGACTGTCCAGGGAAATCTGGGACGTCTGGTCACCCTAACCAATGGGGATGTTGTGTTGATAACGCTTTGCTTAACGCTCGTGCTTGAAGTTGCAATTAATATGTAACTGCAGCTTATGTAACTACACTGATAACATTTAACTTTTGCTGCTTCACAGCGGTGCTGAAAACCTGCAGGTCCAGTTATGGTCTAGAAGGCTGTTTTGTTCATTATCTCACATTGTGTATTGCATGGAAGGAAGTGCAGCCTAACAAAAAAATTTAAAACAAAAAATTGTGCTTGACGTGGGCAGGTCTGACCACGTCACAGCCCTATTTTTTAAGCTATAAAAAAAAGCTGGAGCGCGGTGGGAAGCAACATGTTAGGTAGCATTAACAGTCAGCGGGACCAGGTGGTATAAATAAAAACACGAGGGGAAGTAAAAGACGGGTGCAGGAGAAGTGTTAGTGGGGAAGAGGAAATAGCACCTCAGTCACTTCGGAAGCAATGGACGGGCACTGATTATGTTGAAATAGTCTGTGCTTGGTTCCTGCTCCACAGAAATAAACGGAAATGACGTTCGGCCTACACTAGGCAATAGAGAGACTGCAAAGAAGAGTGGCACAGAAGCCAACAAATGGTAAGCCTTAGGCGGGCTCAAGGCCCTTTATTTTAAACAAGAAGTCTTGCAAGCAAGAGCGCATTTGCTACTGCTCACTTGCCAAGGCTTGATCTCAATAAAACAGTTTTGTTAATTGGAGAAGATAGCACTCCACCTTGTTAGACTTACCCATATTTAGTTGTGCTCAAAGTTTATTTAGTCCCCCAAAATAATTCACTTAGGCTGTCGATGTTATGCCTTCGCTATCACCACTTTAAGTTTTTACTTCAGTTTCCCTCTTCTGAGTGCCAATATCACGGTCATAGTCTGATTTCTTCCTTCCTTCATGCTTTTACCTCACAGCGATAGACTTTGTATCCTTCAGTTTGTCTATATATTCAAATATAATGTTTTTACCAAAAGCTGTCAGAGCCCCAAATGTCTCCTTTGTAAGCATGTCAAAATCTTTTTGATCCCGTAAGACCAGATGTGTTTCCTGTAAATAACAAACTTCCTTTTCATAATCTAAAATCTTCCTTTCTTATCAAGATCTACAACTGACCCTTCTTGATGACCCATTCAGACATTTGTTTGATGCATCTTTATAAGTCAATTCAGGCCTATCCCTCCACCTCCTTTTCTTTTCAGATTAATATGTTATAAGTCACATGTACGTTCTATGTATTTTATTTTTCAATCGGGTAAAAAACATAGCTTGAAAGGCTACTCTCCTTGTTGACATGCACCTTAACATTCATCGTCGCGTACCCCTTATTTATTGACTATGCATAACTAGCTTCAATTATTTGCAGATAGCTTAAGTCACTTTTGTGATATGTGGAACACTCTGGGCCAACAACCTTTTATCTCCCCCAAAAGGGACCAATCACTCACGGCCATTTGTTTTATTATTCCTGTGAATGTCTCCTCATTCTATATCTCACCTTCTTCAAGCCTGCCTTTGGTCACTTGTTCCATCCTCCTGTGAGCTGGTTGATGCCTCTTTCACCAGAACCAGTAACACCATTTCCTTTTGAATAGTTTTAGTAGCGTGTCGACTGGGTTTCAGTTGAAAGTGGAGCATAAAAGGTGAACAACCGCATGTATTTGAGTGTCATCTTCATCAACTATCATGTGACTGGCTGCATCCCCTTTTCTCTGCGGAGCTCCGTTGCTCCTTTCAGTATTCATTCCTTTGATGTCTTTTGTTATGCTGTCATTAGTGCAATGCAATCCCCCTGGCCCCAATTGCACACCCACAGTTTTTGGGAACTGATTATGATGTGTATGATCTCCCCAAACTAGCCAAATCTTCTTAAATGTATCCCCTAACATTCTTCAGCCTTGGACACTAGTCTTTGAGGACATCACATTTATGTCAACAATTTGCATAACCATGAACCTGTGGTTGATAATTTGTACGGACACTGTTCACTGGAACATCCTACCTCGCACAGAGTTTACTTCAGAATTTTCATGTTTGAACAACTTTTTAGCCATGATGAATATGTGATATATTTTATATATGTATTTTAATAGACGAAATAGATATAATGTACACTTTTATGGTTGTAACAAACTAAATAAAGTTAAATTGACTGACTGACTGACAACTGGTCAGTCTTTTATTGCCATAAATTGGGCAAAGAATGTGTCAATCTACTTGGTTTGAGAGTCCTCCAAACAATTGCCTCCTGCCCTCTTATTTTTCCCCCAAACTGGTGCCCATTTGGGCAGCAGAGATCTTTGTGCCTACTGAGTTCTCTGTTTATCCCTCTGTTACCTTCTTCAAATTCAGAAATTGTGGAACAGCTCTTTCACAGGCTTCTTTGTTATTTTTTTATCACAATGTGTTATACGTTAGATAGTCATTGAGGTCACTTGCTTTACTGTGCGGGTTATTTTTCCAAGAAGTGTGTCTTGAATTTATTTATTTAGTGTTTTATATAGCGCAAACGTGACCCGTTAGGGTATCGGAGCGCCCTACAGCGATACCAAGCTATTTACAAGATACAGCAATAACAAGTGGGTTTAATTAACCATGGATCTCAACTTAACCGGTTTTGCTGTCCTCCATTAAGCCCAATGGTTTCCAAAAATGTGCCACCAGTGCATTGTAATCTCCCATAAGTGGTTCCACTTCTGTGGGTCGGTGAAACACGCCTTTGCTTTTGAATTTGGCTTCCCCTTCACTCCCACTTTTCGAAAAGGATAACCATTGGTGTGGTGCTGTTAACTGATCCTCCAAGCATGTACTTGGCAAATTGACAGCAGGTACTTTGCTTAACATGACCTCAAATTTGGTAAAAGGCGTGTTTTGTAATCAGTTAGTGTTTGACATAACTGTGATGCAAAAATTTGAATTTCCACAGTCAGGATGAGACCGAGATGAACTGGAAGCATTGGTTGTCACTTACTTTTGCCTTGATCATATTGTGGTTGACTTTGAGGAATTAATTTGGAAGAGGTATTACATAGTGAAAGCAATTAAGTTTTCCTTTGATTTGCTAATTGACATTGTTTTCCATTGTAGGAAAAATCTCGAGAACAATAAAGTGAATAATTATAAGGCAAAGAAATCAAAAAAGATTTCAGAAAAAGCTAATTTAAAGGAAACTACTGTAAGAAAGGTATGTACATTTCTACTGCAATAATACCGGATAAGTTAATCATATGCTTATGTACATAATGGAAATGTTTGTAAATAATGCACAAAAAAACCAAATAAAAAGATCTTTTTTTAAAAAAAAGAAAGGTATGTACAAATTGAGCTTATAACGTTTAGCATGTCTCAGTTTAAGAACTTTAAATACATTATTTTATAACCTGTTTCAGATGTGGCATTATGGTGTATTTTGAAATGTTACATTTTTAATACTTTTAACAATTTAAAGCTGTTTTGCATTGTAACTTTGTATGAATGAACTGAGTCCACTCAAGCCTTAAGAAACATAAACAGTCATTCCCAGTTCACTGAAGTTCAGTTGCTAAATGTTCATCCATACTATTGGGTGTTGACCAGTCTATTTTACAGAGTGGGTCTGCTGTTCCATTATTAATTAGCAGCAGAACATTTTTACTCATGAAGATCCTTTGCAGATCTTTTTCTGTCTGTAGCAATCCTGAAGGATGATGCATATTCACCTCACATCATTTATTTCAAAAGATGCATCAGCAGCGTGAAACCCTTTGATTATTTTCATTGTTTTATATTTAACTTGCACTGCAATCTTCACATATATTCACGCTGCCTGCACTTCTTGGCAGAGTGTCTTACAACCAGCTGTACTTTTACTGAAAGCTTTTATCATGCAAAGGGTTCTTGAGTTTTCGGTCTGCATACTAGGTGAGCAGGGGTTGGCAGGGATCTTCACACACGAAACATTTAATATTTCAGCATGGCTTGGGCTACTAAAACCCTCTCAGAACACAGAAACCGTGGCCCTGTGGAGGTTTCTGTATGTTATTTGGAACATCATCTTCTTCTAACTGTAGCCCAGTGAGAACCACTCTTCCTCTGATCTCCACCATGTGCTGTTTGAACATTGTCTGGGCTGTTAGTATTTGTATCATAATTTTGTTGTCAACATGGTTGAGATCTCAGTATCTTTATTACTAGCCTTCCACAGATTTTTCAAGGCACCCCAAAAAGGTTTGATTATGCTACCACCAGTCATTGATCAAGCGGGACTACCCCCTTGAGTTAAAGATGGAGAGGCCAATATTGCTCCCACCCCTCAGTATTCATCAAGATGTTACCCTGAGGTCCATCAGCCTGTAGTTTGAAGTTAGAAATTTTAAGGTTCCCTAGAAATTAAGATACACACAAACTGTTGCCAAAACATAAAATACAGCGAAACGTTGGGGACAAAATGAACAAGTATTGGCAAGTCTCGCCTACAAGAAAGCTGTTGGCTTTTTCATTGTTTTTAGCCATGTTGTACAGCTACTGTGCACCATGGCTAAAACTAAATAAAAAAATGCTATGATGTGCCCCGCACTGGCTGCACAATAGCGCTTTATTTGTATTGCTGTCCGGCGCGATGGAGGGTGGGGGAGTCAACACTGACAGCGGAGGGGGAGTTAAAAAATGTACTTGCCATTACCAGGCCCTCTTTGGCCCGGTGTCTTCGTGCCAACCTTGGTGCGCTTTTCTTCCCCTGAAAGGGGAGGGAGGTGGCGTTGGTTTGCCGCTAAGGCAGCTTAATCTGGTAATTTCCCAGTCCCCGGCAGCTGTTATTGCGCCGGTTCTGGATTCCCCCATCGGGGGCGGCCTCTGCCTTAACTCCTTCTCTTGGCCCACTTGAGTTGGTACACATCTCACATATGCACTTACGAATAAACTTACACCAGCCGTGTTTGCATTTTTCTGTAGAAATACTTGGCTGCACTTTTATGGTATGCATGGTCTCTACGTTACATCATTGACCTTGTAAATCACAGTGGTCAGTCATAATTCAAGTTGACAAGACCATAAAACATTATTACAGTATCATAACTAATTTTGAGTGTCACAAATCATTCTGACAGGATCATTATTCATATTACGAGGCAGGTCTTGAATCACGGTTGACAGATCATACATCTCTGCCATACATAAATCATTTCGACAGGATCATAAAACCTCGCTGCATGACATGTCATAAATCATCAACGGTTGACATGTCCTAAATCATCTCTACCATATATCAATCAAATCATTGTCATTTGCTTGTCATAATTCTGCCACCTTTTGTTGTTGAGGCCATCCTCCATGCCGCTTTTTGGGGTCATAAAGTTTTGTTGGTCTTTTGTTGGTTGTTTCTCTCATCGTGATAGGGGGTAGGCTCAAATTGCGACCTTGTCTGTCTACTTTGTGCCCTGCCAGCTGGCGGGTCCGGGCTGCGAGTGCCGTGCTCCGCTTACTCCCTGTTGGCCTACTTACCCTGCAGCAAGACATCCCAAGTTAAGTGGCCTTCCTCCTAAATTCCGCCGTCCTCTGTACTTCCTTTACCAACCTTCGCACCCCTTTTACTGCCATGCCGCCTGTGGGGCGTACGTTCCCAGGTGGCCCCCTCTTTTATCTTTTGGGGTTTGCTCCTTCTTCCTCTTTTCAGTGCACCCTGCGACTAACCCATCCCACTCTCACCTGTGCACCTCAGTGTCCCGGCCGTTAGGCCTCACAAGGATCACTGTTTTGTCAATATATTCCCTTCTCACGGCCTACCGGTTGCTTTCATGCTTTAATAAAGCCACTAAAGGTGCTGTCTCCGCCACGCTCTCCTTGTGTTTGCATTGTTCGCCCCTAGTTGGTAGGGTACGCCCAGATGTGGGTCCCTTGCTCACTTTGCCAGTGAGCTAAAGAACAATAATAGATTCAACCCAGATCTGTGACTGGGGGTGAGTGTCTGAAAAGTTTCACTACTCCGTCCAACATCTCCTTGTGTTTGCTTTGTTTGCCCTAAGTTGGCAGGGTATGCCCAGATGTGCTGATTTTGCCACTGGATTCAAGCTAGCCTGGCTTATGAGGGATGTTACCCCGTAACTGGTCCCAGGATGCTTGATTCCGGTCCAGGGAAGACCTGGCTTAGCAGTTCGGGCTGGACTGTTCCCATGAGGAACAGGGTCAAGACTGATTTGCATATGGCTGGGTCTTAACTGGGGTGGCTAAGTGAGCTAAAGAATGATGATGGATTCAACTCAGATCTGTGACTGGGGGTGAGTGTCTGAAAAGTTTCACTGCTCCGTCCAACATCTCCTTGTGTTTGCTTTGTTTGCCCTAAGTTGGCAGGGTATGCCCAGATGTGCTGATTTTGCCACTGGATTCAAGCTAGCCTGGCTTATGAGGGATGTTACCCCGTAACTGGTCCCAGGATGCTTGATTCAGGTCCAGGGAAGACCTGGCTTAGCAGTTCGGGCTGGACTGTTCCCATGAGGAACAGGGTCAAGACTGATTTGCATATGGCTGGGTCTTAACTGGGGTGGCTAAGTGAGCTAAAGAATGATGATGGATTCAACTCAGATCTGTGACTGGGGGTGAGTGTCTGAAAAGTTTCACTGCTCTGTCCATCATCTTCTTGTGTTGCTCTGTCTCCGCCACGCTGGTGGTGGTCTCCCGACTGTTGACCTTCTCTTGTGATTCCGTATTTGTATATTCAGCCCAGATTAACTTGTGCTTTTGGACATCCACCTGGGCGTTCTAATCGTCCACCGGACCATGATCGCTCTTACCCCTCCAGGAACCTTGGGGCTAGGGTACCTTGTCCCGACCTCAATAAAGACTGTTTTATCATGTCTGGTAACTGGTACCTTGTTAGTAACAGGCCCTTACATGCCTGGCTAGACTGCCTACCCAAGGGCCCGTGGCTCATTGTAACCACAGCTGTCAGCATGGAGGAGTACATCCCCGCTGATTGAAGAGCAAGGGTCCTTCCTTTGGTCCCCCCAGTGCCATGCCTCTGACTAGAGGCAGGAAGTATCCAACGGTAGTTGTCTTTGTCAGGTGCGTGGTGACCCTGATGCATAGTTTTCTTACCTTTTACTAGCTGAGTCCTAAGGGCCAGCAAGCTGCACCAGTTTAATGGCGACCAAAGGCCAAAATATGTCCACTCCAAACTCTAACGCCCTCGTATTGCTGGCTCACTGGCTGCCCGGCCTGCTTTGGATTTCGAGCACAGCAGGAAGGTTGTATCATGCAAGTCAAACGACTACATTTACAGGTACTGCAAAGGAGAAAGAATGGAATATCCGCCAGCTCAAATGAAAGAAAGCGGTGAACAGAGACACAGTATCTAGCATGAAACACAAAAAAACGCTTCCAAGCCGCTAATCAGCACCCCCTTTTAGTAAGGCAAACTCTACACTGACAGAAAGAATTCCAAACTTCTAAGTGGTGACTGGCTGGGGATTAATTTAAACGCCGAGCTCCTGACAGACCTGCTGAATATTGGAACAGAGTAAAGTCTATAAATAAAATAAGCAATGGAGCTGAAAAAACACCGGCAACAATGCAGGACAGAGGGAAAGGAAGCGACAAGGCAACAAAGGAGGAACCACGACATGCCTCAAAAAAAGTACTTCCATGTGAGCGTGAGAAGTGGAAGGACACAATTAAAGCCATTAATTAGTACTTGCTCAATGCTCCATCGAAAGTTCTAACACACATGAAGAGGAAGTGATGTCTGCACTCACTGAGCAGTGAGGAGTAAGGCACTGAGAATGAGGAAGAAGCCAACCAATGGCAAGTAAAGTACGAGCTAAACGCCCCTTTTTAGAGTTAAAAAAAAAGAACAGTAGTGCTCGCAAGCACCATTTCTACAGGCAAGAAACCAATCTAATGTGACTATGATTATCATAAAGGTTACTGCCACATCTCTTCCACTGAAGCCTCTCTTGCTGGCTTCCTGCTCTAGTAACTGCAGGGTAGCCTTGTATATCGCAACCCTGTATCCACACACGTTTGTTTTGTTTCATCCCTCACTCCCAGTATGTTGGACCTAAGAATAGAACCAGAAAAACTATTTCAGTTCTCTTGACTGATTGATTAAATGTGTTTTACTCTAGAGGGCAGATCATATATTTTGTTTGAAAATTGGGTATTTCAGTTGGTAAACAGATTGTAATTTATAGATTTATTCTATACTGTTCCTACATATTTTGGTATATTATTGATTCATTTCAATGATTCAACTTGTACATTTTTTTAAACTTAAAAGCAATGCAACCAGTACCTTTAGTTTTGTCATTTTCGGATATTGTAAATACCCAAGAATACGGGCTAACTATTGGCTATTCACCTACCAGAAAGCCTTTAGCAAAATATCTCAAATAAACACTCCAGAATTATAGATGGGTAACATTGAAATACTGGGATGTTTTTCACTGAGGGGTTCTGAGTGACATCAAATAGATAGTAAGAGCGAAGTCAGAGCTGTCCATGACGTCACTCAGAATCCCAAGGTGAAAAACATCCATGTAATTCACTTTTTACCAATCTATAATTTTCTATTCCGTATGCCCTGCCCCTCAAACATCTGCTTATGCTTTCAACTGCTAAGCAGGGATAGACAAGTAATGGGGGAGTCGTACATAACATGGCCTCTCCCCCCTGACACAAATGTGAAAATGATTTGCTTTACCTGCTATCCTTAACCAACAACCATCACCCTCTCTGCCCTTTTCCCTCCGCTGCAGCTGTTCCTTCTGCTTTTAGCAGAAGCAGACAAGCAGCGCTGCTGCAGTGAGTTACCAGATTTGGAAAATGATGTGAAAGATAGAGGCTTCCCATAGAAGTCATGCCTAACAAAATGCTTATAAAAGGCTTATAATATCTGCATAGGTTTACAACATCGTGTGATAAGCTGTTATCCTCAAGAAATTGGAAAATGCACCCGAACTGGCTCTTAAAGCCCAATGACTTCCGTCTGCTACTTGGGTATCTCCATCTTGAATGGTTACGTGCTGTGGTTATTGAAATGACCATTTGTTTCTTATTTATTAATTTATTTTATGTATTAGTTTAATGGATGTTTTGTAATGCTCGAACTTGACATCTCTTGGTGTTCACAGCAACTTGGGAGCACCTTTAGGAGGGGGTGGAGGGGTGACTACTGTTTATGCATTGGGGAAGAGACGTGGTCAGGGCAGTGATGACACTTTGGCGACCTGAACTGATACACCAATTGCCATAGTCAGGAATGGTTGGGCAGAGGTGCATGGATGTTGATGCTTTATACTAAATCTTGTTGCTGGCACACTGGGCTGTGCAGTCTGATCCCTTCATGGAGGATGAGGCTGTCCTGCGACGATCTTATTGACTGATGATTTGCGTAAAAGGTAGGTTTTAATTTGTTCGCTAAAAAGTGAATGTTCTTGTTACACGCTGAGTACTAAGTCAAGACTATTCCAGAGCATCTCCTCTAGACCCTCTGGGGTCAGTTTACCTTGGCCTCTCCTCCAGAGATTCCTATGCAAAATAGAAAGTATTTTGAACTTTCTTCGATCTTTTAATTTCATCTGCTCAGGTTGAGACACATTCTGGCTGCATTTTGTTGTTTGTTCAAAATTATGTAAATGATTTTCCTATGATCTAAGCATGATGGGACCAATGATCCATAAGCCTTCTGAATTAACCAAGCTCAATCAGAAGTGATATTTGTTCACTGTTGTACATGTACGAGTTGGTTAAAACTATCCTCTATTTCTTGAAACTGAAACAGATTTGGTGTCATCGTTCGAAGAGCCATTTCATTGTATTGCTGTCACCTAGGATCTATACAAATAAGGGGCACACATCAGGGGTTCATTCTGGCACGGCTGTGGTTAACTCTCTGTGTGGCAAGTGTGGCTGATAGACATGAATTTCTGAATTTGTCCACCAAACTAGGAGGACAGTTAATTCTGGTTCTTCAGTATGCAAGTGACATGGTCTAGCTGGACAGGACCAGTAAAGGGTTACGACAACAGTTCTCTGCGCTTCACCTGCATAATAAATGCCCTCGGTTTTGGAAGGAACATCAAAATACCAGAGGGCTTGCACTTGACTTGACAACCAATAGCAAGGGCCGAATTGTATAAGTATTTGGGGTCAGATTACATGAGGGGTGGCCACCATTCACAGCTGGCCGCTCTTGAGCTGAAGCAATGTCTCAAATTTGCTTTGTGCAGATTATTTAAGGAACTGTCTGACTCTTCAGTCATTCCATTAATGAACTTGATTAAATCAAATTTACGGACCATTCCAGTCAAACTATCAAAATGGCTTAATCAAGAACAGTGTAGCCTTTTCAGAGTTCTTCCCTGCATACTCAGTTCAACTTTACAGGAACAGCCAGGGCCGGAACTCTACCTTATACAGCAGTCCCTAGCTGTGCAGACCAGTTTCCTCTGCACCTGGCATCACATTAGACATGCAGACCAAAACTCTCTTTAAGAACTGGTATGGCGTGAGTTTCCACGTTCTACTATACCTCTGAACCCGCAACAACTAAAAAATGTACCCAACCCAGTCAAGGAAAGTTTAGCTCAGGGGAGCGCTAGGCAAATTGGCATGACTGATGCTACTTTTTAAAAGATGTATTGACAAACCAATTGGAGGCTGAGCCGAAAACATTTTCTGACAAGCTACAGAAACGTCGTTCGAACTCGTTACCATTAACTGATAAATTAAACTACTTGAGATTTAAGATTTGTCCTTTTTCTTTTATCAGAACAGCTACAATCCTGCAAAGATCGAAACCACATGGAAAGCTGTAGATTCTGCCCAGATAGGAAAAAGTAAATAGCCCACAATCTCTGCTGTTGCCCTTTCTTTTGGTATAAAACAAAAAGTAGTTAATACCATTATCAGTCAGGCTGGACATTCCCAACTGTGTCTTTACTAAATGTACTTATTTCAGCTGTAGTGACACAACTCATGGATGGATTTGGTAAATTTATATCCGCTATAGAGTAGCCAATGGGCTATCTATATGTATCGAATCCTAGCCACTTTATCTTGTGAATGATGGTTTCGCCGAGAATAATGTCTAGCTGCTCAAACAGTCTGCTTGTGAATAACATTTTTATTTTCTGTATTGAGTGCTGGAACCGCTATATAGTGCCATATGAACATAAGTTACCGTTTGCGATTTCCAAATAGCGAATTGATAGATATTGCAATTTGGAAATTGCATAATGAGATGTCCGATGTCCATCAAATTTGCAATCACAATTAGGAAATTTCCTTTATGGAAATCCCACAAATGTTATTTCCAAATAGGAAAGTGAAATTAGAAAAGTTGCATTATGGGTGCAGAAAGATGATGTAAGATCCAGGAAGTTTAGAAATACCAGTTGTGCCCAAAACTCAGAAGCCTAGGAGGGTGCTGGAAGGAAGGTGTGTTCTTGTGTAACTACTACCAGTGACATTTGCATTTCCCTACAACACCATGTCTACAGAATATGGGGATAAGGATCTTGGGAGCAGGAAGCTGAAAGTTACATTTTCTGATAAGAAGCTGGAGCTGTTGACTGAGGAATGTGTGGGTGTTTGGCAAATGCTCCTTTTCTGTACCTGAGGCCCTGAAAACCAAAATTTGCAGCAGCATCCTGGAAAGAGTGAACGGTCTTGGTGTCCCCCAGAGGACTATACCTGAAATAAGAAAACGCTGTTATGACCGAAGATCCCAGTCTAAAGAGAAGGTGGCCAGCAGGATGGCTGAGGCTCGTGGCACAGGTGGTCCCTCCAAACATCCTCCTCCTCCTCCTCCTCCTCCTCCAATGGAATCACTGAAAGTGTGATGGGAGAGTCCGACATTGACACCTCCAATCCTGCAGGCTCCAGCCAAAGTAAATTGTATTCTTGTATAAATGTTTCCATAACATATTGTTTGTTAGTCCTCAAGTACTACATCTTATCTACAAAAACTCAATGTAGATGCTTGCTGTAAAATGCCAATGCATTATGGAAGTTGTAGTACAACTAAGTTATATGGTGTACTGTGTGTCGATGTATAAACTACACATCTATTTATAATCGTCATTTCAAAAACACATATAAATCACATTATCAACAATATGACCCAAACTTAGTAACAATTTATTTACAATAACTATGTACATGCATTTTCAAAATCACACCCAGGACATGTCTGAAACCATTGTGGCTGATGAAGCAACTGACACACTAGTGGAAACTGAGAACAGCACAATTGCTACTCCTATGCCCATAACTCAAACTCCAACTACTGGGAGAGCAAATGTGGCACCACTACCAGACTTTGAGGAAGGTGATGAGGAGCAAACACAAAGCAAGAACACAACTTCTTCTGTGTGCAGGACACATAGATTATGTAGAGTACCACAACAAACCGTTCACATTGAATGGTGTCTCTAATGACATGTCAGACAGTTCACAATTGTTTGGTGGCCCTAAAAAATCAATTGTCATAGTACAGCACCTGCAAGCCAAAACAGATCAAAACAGTGAATAGGCATCTGCCAAGCATGTTGCGTTCAATACTGCAATTGCAAAAAGGTCAAGAGTGTTGAATTGCTACCTTGGAGAAGGAGCTACGTTTACAAAGCCACCTGCAGCACATGGCATGCTATGAGTCATTTACAAAATCAATAAATCGATTGGCATTAGCCACCACCACTCTTGCCAGCAAAAGTTGTGAACATCCAAAATGACATGGGGCACTGCTGCCAAGATGTAGCACGCGGGTTGGTCCAAGTGACCCCCGCTCTGTAGAATATTCAGACAGATAACCGGTCAGTCTCCAACATATTAACTCCACCTGAACGCAAAGATGGCTCTCGCCTCAGTGGCATATCTGTGCCAGATGGATGCTGCGCGAGGTAAACCCGCTGACTCCCATCTGGCACAGAAATATCCCCAACGCCACAGCCAAGTACTGATGAGAAGTCGAACAACATCAGAGGTTGTAAAAAGTAACTTTTGTATGTAAGATGCTACATTGTTGTGTTTGTGTTCGCAGACTTTTTTGCTTTGTTTAAACAATGACATCCTATAAGGATACAGTTGTTAGGATACCATTACAATGCATTATTGCAACCTGAATAAAAGGTTATCTTTCAGTAATGTAAACATATTACCTTCATGTGTATTGACTATTTCTTAGAGGTTGTAATCATTCTATTCTTACCGTTAAAATAGTTTTTTGTTTTCTCTGTGCGTCTTGCTCGACCATCTGCTGCATGTGTCCCGTCTTGCTGGTTCTCTAGGGCTGGTAGTTTGCCGTCAGAGTCTGATTCTGGCTCGCTGTTGACAATGTGAAGACTCTTCCTCAAGGCTATGTTGTGAAGAATAGCACATGTGGCTATGATTTTGCTACGTGCCTCGGTTCTATAGACTAGTGCTCCACCAGTCTTATGTAGACATCTGAAACATGTTTTAAGTATTCCAAAAGTCAGTTCAATTATTGTTTGTGTTGTTTTATGTGCCCTGTTGTACTGCCTTTCACTTCTGGTTCTTGGAGTCCAGTATGGTGTCGGTATCCAAGGGCGCGAAGTTTATGCACTCTCTCCTTAAATAGTATGAGAAGGAGAAACTACTAGATTATTTTGCAAACGTAGTATTGAACACTGTATGAATTGAGTTTGTAATCCTTTCACCCAGTTAAAGACCATCACCAAATTCACCCAAGGTCAGTTATGATGCATGAGCCATCACACACTACCTGAACATGGAGTGAATGGGTTCTTTTCCTGTTTCTCTAAATGAATTCATTTACGGGAGGGGGACATATGACAATATGTGTGCCATCAACACAACCAATAACGTTTAGAAACTGTGCTACCCGATAAAACATTCATTTTGTGTGTTGTATATCTTAAAGAGTGTTTGGGGAAAAAAAACATATTGGTTCATTTTGCCAACCATGATGTCCAAGAACCTATGAAAAAAGCTAGAAAATGCCCTTTGTGACACTTCCCTCTTCAACTGCTATAACTTCCTGGTAACTGCCAGAAGTTAAACGGTGTAGACAACACACTATCTGCACATGTGGTGGAATTGCATTGCTTCTAACTTGGGTTTTTTGGTGAGGATGTAACTCAGCAATTAAATCCAAAATTACCTTCCTACTTAGTCTACACTGCTCATAAATCTCCTCCTCAGTCTCTTCATGCATGGTGACCCTCACCCTAAATATCCTCTCTTGTCTCCTTCTCCATCTCTGCCTACCAGCCAAAATCCTCATCTTCCTCGCCAAGACATACAGAGACGCCATTCTGTTAGAGCCAGATGCATCTTGAGTGACTTTTTATTCTTTGTACCGGGTTATCACCTGATGTACATTTATAGTATTTGCATTTCCTAAATGGCTATTTTGTGACTAATCACAACTAGGAAATCCTTTGTACATAGTGGTAACGATTCGCTATTTGGCAATACCAATGTGAAATGCAAACAATGCGATTTCTTAATGATGGAAATCTCAAATTGCACCATCGAAAATGCCTTTCGTACATACCAAAACACCATTTTGCATTTCCTAACAACCTGAAATAGGAATTTGCACTGTTAGGAAATGCAAAATGGCTTTGTATTTAGGGCCCATAGTGCTTTATTCATGACAATTTATTATGACTTCATTATGAACGCTTTTGTAGTGAAAGGTAGGATTGTATTAGATTTTATTCTGATGCTCTATTACAGAGATTTATGGATTATTTTAAATAAATATTATTCTGGGTGCGAGTTTAAACAGCAATTCATTGGTTTCCAATATAGACAATTTCTTGCTTTCTAGCCCCTGTTTTTAGTAATTCTTGGGGGCTTTCCACATACACTCAACTAGGTGTGCAGGCTAGCCTGCAGTCTGAGCTGCTTTAGGCATTGGTTGTAAGTTCACTGGTATTGGGTAATATTAACAAGCTCCTAAGTTTGACATTTGTGCTTTTATAGACTTTAGACATTAAATGGCACTTGCTGGGCTGGTGATGTTTGAGACTCCTTCCCACTATATATGTTTATTTGAATTTGGCATTATAACTCTGTTGCTTCCAAATATTTTGTGTCTTTTTAGACATCAAGCAAGAAGCCGGCAAACAGGAAAACTCTTGCCCCCTCGTCTGCGTTGAAATCAGTAAGGAAAACTCCAAAAAGCAAACAGTTACCAAATATTGATCCTGGTTCCGAGGATGAGGTGTTGGAGCACACTTCTGAGTCTGGCAGCCAAGGCTCAAACACCAGTGCATCATTGAGTTCTAAATCAAGTCGCTCAATGTCGTCAACCGAGACTATGGTATGTTCTAATTTACTACTTTATGGAGAGAGCCTTCACTCGATCAGCAGTGACTGTAGTTGCTCAGTAATAATTAAGTCACTTTTTCCTTTTAATTATGCTGTTGTTGAGACCCATAAAAGGGCCTGTAATTACAACCAATGGGCTGGATTCACAATGGTAAACTTACACTTTTGTGTAAGCTTACTACTTCACAAAGGTAAACTTAGACCAAAAGTCTAACTTTACCAGTAGTAACTTACCTTTGTGAATACCGACTTTTGGTTTAAATTTACCTTTGTGAATACCGAAAAGCAGTAAACTCACCCAAAAGTGTAAGTTTACCTTTGTGAATTGGGCCCAGTGTGTATTTATTCAGCTTCTTGATTTGAATAATATTTGAATTTAATTAATGTATTACGCACCCTTGATGAGCTTTATTGGTACCAAAGGGGGCTGATTTCCTCCCTAGAACATGATCGACAATGAACAAAGGAAGCCTTCTTTATAATCAATATGTGCAATTTAAAGTAATGTTTATGATTTCGGGTCGTGAATGGAAATTGGGAAAAGCAAAAAAAAAATGTTTTCAAACCTCTATCTTACAAAAATTAGAAATTCTGTCACTGGATCGATTTGTAAAAATGTATCGAAATAAAAAATCAATGATGATGGTATGTAATTTACCCTCCAGAAACATTCCTTCCATCTCGCTGTATGATCTGCAAAATATCGTGATATTTCAATATTGCATGCACCGTTTGCGCAGCTTGAGAGCATTGTTGCTACAAGCTGGCAGTGTAGACTGAGTATTCCAAAAATAGGCATTCGCTCATCCCATGTATTTTTAGTCTGCCCCGAGTCGAGGTCGAAACTGCTGTTCTGCTGGTCATAGTTCTTTTTGCAAGAAATGCTTATATTCCTTAGAGAACTGCTAAGACCTCGGTTCTCCTCTCCCTTCCCCCGCCTGCTTGAGTTCCCAGAGAAACACAACTCCCTTCAGGCAATACAGGCAAACCGTATTGCCCTACTACTACTAATGGATGACCTCATTCATTTTTGAGTGAAGTGCATGGGACATAGCAGGTATTATAATAATGTTTTTACCTTGGAACACCACACATACCAGTTAACCATGTAGCACCAGAATCATGGGTTGCGTACTTTGAAGCACAATTTTCTAATTCAAATAATGTCTTGACTCACCCCCAACTTGGTTTCACCCTTACCATTTTATCGTTTGACAGCTCTGAGGTAGAGAAGGTTCTCCCACTGATACCGAAAGGAAGGGAACCAGGTCCGGATTGTATACCAGCGGACTTGTCTCAGCATGACAAAGAGAATTGGGTCACCTACATCACTTTTTTAGCCAACGCCATAGCTAGTGGTGCACCTATCCCTGATACATGGTCTGGAGCAGTCATTATTCTGATTTTTTAAAAGGGCGATCGTTCACTACCTGACAATTACACGCCTATCAGCCTTATTGATTCAATGCAGAAACTAATTGCCAGGTTGGTCCTCAGTAGAATCCAAGTGTGGATTGATGAGTATGAGATTTTATCTCCACTGCAGGCCGGCTTTCGCCCCTTTACTAGCACCATCGACCAAGTATTTAGGTTTGTTATGATTTACTGGAAAGTAGTTAACATAGGGGAAGGATCTCTTTATGCAGCTTTTATCGACCTTAAGTCTGCATTCGACTTGGTCCCTCGTAATAAAATGTGGAGCGTCCTCTCGGTCGCAGGGATGCCACAGGAGCTATTAGCCATGTTAATCAAATTGCACACATCAAACTATGCACAGGTTAGGTGGGGCTCAAAGGGTGAGGTCACCGATAAATTTCCTGTCCTAAAGGGGGTGCGCCAGGGATGTGTCCTGGTGCCCACATTGTTTTCCCTGTTTATTGACAGGGTGGTCCACTATTACTCCACATGTCCTACTGATGCCCGAGTTTGGCGGGGCTGAGGATACCACTGCTCATGTTAGCAGACGACACCTTGATCCTATCTAAGACACAGAAGGGGCTGCAGGCTGCTTTATCTAGGTTTGAGGTGTTCTGTCAAGATCATGGGCTGGTGGTAAATGTGGACAAGACAAAGTTCATGGTTTTTCACAAACATAAGATCATTAAAAGCAGTGTGTACATGAACAATGCCCTTTTAGAACAGACAGATGCGTTCGCGTACCTGAGGATTACCTTAGGCAGGAAGCTTAACTGGAAACCTCACATTGATTTGCTTGCTTTAAAACACGCACAGCTGGCAGGAGCTCTTGTGAAAGAACATAGCCGCTCGTTTACCAAGCCCATAGCCCCTGTTCTTAAAATATATACCACCAAGGTCACCACTTCAATCCTATATGGTGCCGAATTATGGGATTATGAGAACATCTCCATCTTGGTACGAGCCCAGAATAAATTTGTCAGAGCTATCACGAGTCTTCCGCAATCTTCACCACTGTTGCCCCTCTTTATGGATTTGGGTTGCTTACGTAGTGAGGATTTAGCCCGATATAGACCAGTAGCATTCTGGAGACGGCTCTGGGTCACTCCCGAGCTTTCCCAATTTGCCAAATCTCTTCTGGATTTCAGGGGGGGTTGATTGTTTGGGTACAGAATGTAAAAAACACCCTGTGTGGGATGGGGATGAGTTGTCTATGGGAGCACCCTGAAGAAAACCCATTCCCAACAAAAAGGGAGTTTAAGACTGGCTATTGGGACATGATTAAGAGTAATTATTTTTCCTCTACTATTAGGCCCACCCTGTCGAGGGACTTTTTGACGCACAAACAGGACTTTGTGCTTGAAGCTTACTGGGATGTCATCCTAAAACCAATGGATTGGAAACTATACCACCAGTTTAGGGTTGGCTCTCTTCCGATCAACACCTTTACAAGTAAATGGCTTCTGCATGGGCCAGATCACTGTCCTGTTTGCCTGGTCCAGACGGAATCCATATCTCAAGTTCTCTTTGTGTGTCCGGCCTATAAGTTACCCAGGACTAAATGGTTGAAACCTATCTGTATGAACCTAGATACTAGATCTGCCACGGAGGCGCTAAGGATTCTGCAGACATCCACTAACGACCCATAGTTATTGCTATGGCGAAATGTTTGAAATGGGCTTGGCTTATCCGTTCCAAAAAACTAAGAGAAACCCAAGTCTAGTTATAACTACTCTTAAGTAAAGTTATTTTAGCGTGGCCCTGTTAATGAACTTACAATGGTGTTGAATTATTTGGTTTCACACATTTTATCGATGTATTTTTATGGTTTTATTGTGGTTTTTGTACTCTTGAGCCTTTTTATATGATACAAATTTTAGTACTAATTAATGTTTTTAGCGATATTTCTTATGATTGCTATTTATGGCTCTGTGTTCTTATCTTAAGCATTTTGACTTAATACTGTTTGTGCTGTCGAAATAAAGACTTAATGATGATGATGATATCTCTTAGTGCCATCCTAGGGCCAGTTATGATTGTCAAAACTTCATCCTGGCATTTGCATTTGTAGATAGGCATGAACGAGAGTCTCCATAACAAGTGCATATAGACACTGGCATCTTTTAGAGTGAGTTTCTCTTAAGGATCTCAGACCATAGAAAGTGGCCGCAGCTGGTATTTGAGCAAAGAGATTGTTTTATGTATGGCGCAGACATTCTCTTAATATGTAGATATTTTGTGGTGCAAACAAAAAAACTAGAAACTTAATTTTAGGATAAGATTTTAAAAAACGTATGAAATAAAATCAATACTCCTCTCCCATGTTTCCCTCGAGTGAAGTAAGGGGGGTGGCCCACAGGCTGCAGTCCTCTTACACCCAGGTTAAAGCTTCCATTGCATATTGCTTTATTCAACTCTTGATGGACCCTTTCCGCACCTTTTGTCTTCACTTGTGCAGACATCCGGCACCTCCAGAGCTCCTGGGCACTGGATCACATCTTATCTTGACACAGCACCCTTTTTCTTTTCCAGGAGTTTCCCCCATTCATTGCCTACATCAGTAAAAGGATGTGTATCCCGGTGTATACAGTTGGTGTCTCTGTCCCTTTTTCTGCCATTGAGTCAACTTTTTGGGTCTCTGTAGCGAGCTCCTGGGAAAACAGTGGGCAAGTTCTCCTGGGTGACCAACTGACTCTGCATCTGTTTTTTCGACACTACTGTTTAATTCCTTTTTCCTGAGGTTCATGAAAATATTTCCTTCCATCAGTGCTTAATGTAAGCCAGTGGGATCCACCTGCACTCATTTTGGTGGCCAACACTCATTTTTCCTAATCAGACATTTCTCAAGTGCAAGATAGAGAAAAACACACAAAGTGGGAAAAAAGGAGGGGGATGGAGACGAGAAAACTGTCCTAAAGGGAGAAAACAGGTACCGGCATGGGTGAGATAAAGGGGATGGGGTGTTTGGAAGTGGATTAAAGAGGCATGAAGTGAGTTGAATACAATGCAGTCTTGGTATTCAGCGCTCTGACATTTAATAATGCCTTCTGCAGGCCTCTATCAGTATACAAAACAGTGATGGATGGAATTCTTGAATTAATTTCATGCACTGCTAAGCATTCAGGCGGCATCCAAATCCATGTTATATTACATACGTCACCTCAGTTTAGACCCAGCTATATGCAAATCAGTCTTGACCCTGCTCCAATAGGAACAGTCTAGCCTGACCTCCCAAGCAAGGTCCTCTCTGAACTGGAACGCAAGCAACCCAGTACCAGTCCTAGGTTGCCTGTAATCTGGTTCAATGAGGACCTGGCTTGGCAGTTCGGGCTGGACTGTTCCCATGAAGAGCACGGTTAAAGCTGATTTGCATATAACTGGGTCCACACTGAGGTGGCATGGTGGGTGAAAAACGATGGATTGGGATGCGGCTTGAGCTACTGCCAGTGGCAGAGAATAATTCAAGCATTCCATATGTCACTTTGTTTTTCGATGCTGCGGGCATCTGGGCAGCGATTTTGGCACTGGAACTTATTCTTTTAAAAATTAAGCACTGCCTTCCTTGCAATTCAGTATTACAATCTATGGTCCTAAACCTTTGGTGCAGTTTTTATGGTCTTTTTTCCAACAGATTTTTCCTAATTTAATAATAATTTTCTGTTGCTGAAGCAGCATTTTCTCACTTAGCTCGGAATTCGCTGTTCTTGTCAGGCTGTGCCGTAGTTTGAATCTGATGCTCCTTGTTTTACTTTGGGGTTCTGCATTTATGCCTGGGATAGATAGATAGATATGTATGTATGTATGTATATATATATGTATATATATATATATTGCTCTCACATGCCCGTTGGTAGGTGTTGCGACGCGCCGGCGGAGCATTCCGGACAATAATATTCCAAAACAAACCAAGTAAGCGCACACTCAGGGGATCATTATTGAGCCACGGATTTTATTACCAGTTACGTGTTTCGATTGACAAGCAGTCTTGCTCACACACTGGATTGTTTGAAAACCATGCATTTACATACAGAGAGTTCGACATAGAAAAAGAACAACTTGTGATTAGGTGCCATTAATCAGTGTAACTGCAGCATCCATTTTGTAGTGTGCAGTTCTCTATAATAAAAATGTGCAGAGGCAACCATTTCGTCATGACATTAAGTACCATTTCACAATTATTGTAAATCATGTTTATTTTAAAACAACCATTGTGTGTTTCCAAATATTATGCCAAGTGGCACACAGAAAATGATTTATACTGTGCCAAGCTATAGTGAAGTCACATGTTAGATCGGTGGCCATACTGAGGTAATGTCTACTGTCTGCAAGTGCACAAGTTATTGTTACTCTCCCTATACTATCTTTTCAAAATAAATATAATTTCCAAATGGTAGTTCACAGCAGATGGGAGTGTTAAAAGAGATGCAGAATTGCAATGCCACCCTAGTTTCTACTCTCACCAAGTGGCCTAATGAGAAGGTAGGGGTCCGCCTTGGTATATACCTTGTGGTGCATGTGTGGGAGACAACCCAAGCATCATATTCATAGTCAGAAATAGAATATGAACAAGAAGTCCACAGTATCGCAGTATGCGAATGTCCTTCTTTATGTGTGGTTGCGATTTACCAGCCCCAAAACATTTAAATGATCCCACCTTATGATGCACAAACACTTAATAGCAGACAAAATAAACCAAAAATCAGGATAAATTGAAGGAAGCACTCTTATCTGTGCTGTGCTCTATACCATGAAGACGTGATATTGAAGCATCTCCACCCAGGAGTCTGATCTTCCTTTTCTCCTGTAATGTGAAAAAACAACAACAAAAATATTAGATTAAAATCACCTAATTAAAATGTGATCAAGAAAATGAATAAACTTATATACTTCATATACAACTAAATTCATATTTGCTTTCTTCATGTTACCCAAAGCGAGTATGTTCTTCTGCGAAAGTAACCCAATAACAAATCGATTGCAAGTTAGTTTTCATGCAAGTGGATCCCTAACTCTTTGTCCTGGATATGGCCCCATGGACTCCTAGTTTGAAGATCCAGGATATTCCATGATTCCCTCTTTCTCAAGTCAAGGACCCTTGGGTTGTGTCGGATCTGCTCTATTGCGAAATATCTCAGCAGTGAGCTATTGGACAGATGGTATTCTTCAAAATGCCTGAACACAGGATAGTGTATGTCCTTATTATTGATGGCTTGCATGTGTTCAAGTACTCTCTTTTTAACTGTCAGATCCAAAACAGACATCCATTACTTTGAGCATACTAACATGTTGGTGTAAATGATGACAGTTTGCCTTTATGTATGTTTCTGTGTCGCTTCCTTCTATGGGCCTGTTTTAGGAAGAGGAAAAAGGCGTGCTCACATCGGAGTAGTATTGTGTCATTTTAATCATGAATTGTTCTTTCTGTTTTTATATATAAATGATTTTAAAGGTCCTATTTGGATCACAGCAAATTTGTTTAATACTCATTTTAAAGAATGTATATATGTATATTTATTGACTTGGAAATTTTTATATGTACTTGTGTGTGTGTGTGTATATATATATATATATATATATATATTTGTATAGTATATATAAATATATATTATACAAATATTCCACCTCCTGCTCCCACTTCCAAAAAGGCACAAACACTTCGAGAAGAAACATCCTTTAAGCGGTTCTCATTTTCTTTCTCACAATGGCAAAACTCGTTTCAGCAGTCTCCATTGCCTGTCACATACCATAGATGCCATTTTCTTCACCTTACATAAGCAACACCGCATAGTACGTACATTGCGGCACAGACATGGTAAACATACTTCAACAGATTCATCCTCGCTTATTAGTTTTTTCCTATTTCTTTGTCTTTGTCACACCAAAAGTGCAAGTGCAAATAAGGTGCAAACCTTTCTCCTAATAAGTGCAAATATGCTTAACGAAAATATAAAGACAACAATGTGACATATTTTAGAAATGTCATCATTGGATTATACTTTCTTCATAAACAGGCCAGTTGTTAAACCACTATCCTCATGTTGTAAAATGACTTTCAGTGTGCCAAGGTTCCAAGTAGTGAAAAGAATTAATAAAAATTATTAGCATGTATCGCTCCTCACCTCTTTATGCTTTTACACATTCGTATTCCTTAATGGCGTACTTTACTTATCCGTCAAGATTAAAAAGGGGATAAAAAAGGTTAAAAATGGGTTAAAATTGGGCATCAGCCTCCAGAGTGGGATTATTTCTTACCCTTCTTAACCCCTCAATAACAATAACTCTTTTCCACCAACGACCATAAATTCCTAACTGGAAAGCCGATATCCAGCTGATACAACGGCTTGTCATAAAAATAAAGAGAACCAATTATCTAATGTAGTAATTCACTCTTGCATCATATTTCATTCAGATATCTTAAGTAAATATTATACAATTAATCACATCATTATTATTACTTAAAACTGCAAACAAAGAACCAATTAAACAAAGTGCAAAAACAGTGCAAGCTATCTGTGTTTAAAAAATCTGCAATATTAATTTCATCTATCTACGTCTGGTCCTGTATGATACGGAAAAGTCTGCTTGAATTCTTCACATGTTATTCATATATGACATAAAGTTTTCCATCAGAATTGAGTCCATTAGAAATTTTCGTATTTAGAGTAATGATATACTTTGACTCTAACTTCATCAGTTGTAGTTCCCGGTTACCTCCCCTCCTTTTTTTGGGAACTGAATCAATGACAAAATACACCAATTAATCTGTTTTACCATTATGGGATTCGTGCATGTGCCGAGCAACTGCATAGTTTTTGTCTTCACTGTTAACAGCTTTCAAATGCTGTAGAATCCTCACATGTACCAAATGGATGGTGCTACCTACATACATCTTGGGCGCGGACATTGCGGTATATAGCTCTTGTAATCACTCCTGCAATTATAAGAACTTCCTATCTTAAGTGGAGTTTGTATTAGAGGTAATGTAATGACTTTTGTATTCAGGCCATGTCTACACGCTTTACATCTGTGGCATTTTTGAAACCCAGAATTCCCTCTCGGCCATGTGTCAAGTTGTTGTGTCTCGGGACTATTGACCACCAGTTCCTGGAGCATAGACTTAGTGCATCTAAAAGTAAGCAGAGGTTTCTTAGGGACTGCATGACCAATCACAGGATCACTCTTGATGAGGTTCCAGTGTTTTGTGAATATACGTCTTAATTTCTGATGATATATGTGATAACCTGTGATCATCCTAAGTTTTCTTATCAGTTAACTTTTTTCCTCCTCTCTGTGAGAAAAGTAAGATCTCTTTGCTTCATACCCGCTTTTCTTTTAGCTTGGTCTAATACCTCATAGCTGTAGCCTCTTGTGACAAATCTATTCTGGAGTTCCAACTGAGCCTCCCTCAATGTGGTCTCATCACTACAATTTCTCCTCATTCGGAGATGTCTAGCATACGGGATGCTACGTTTCAATGTACTTGGATGAAAACTTTCGCATGCAAAATTGTATTATCTGCTGTTGGCTTTCTGTATGTTTTGGTATGGGTTTTGTTATTTTTTACAAAAACAACCATATGCCGAAAGCATATCACTGTAGTGCTTACATTTAAAGTTAAAAAAATTAAGCTGTTATTGTTAAGTTTACCTGCAAATGTCAAAGTAGACTCAGGGTTACCATACCACAGAATAAAAAGATCATCGATAAAACGTTTACCACAGGACTACATTCTCCACCCATTCTGTGGCATATTCTGTAATGAGCACCTGCTCCTCCCACCAGCCCATATGTAGATTGGCATAACTGGGGGCGAAGCAGGTGCCCATGGCTGTACCCCTGACCTGTTTTTAAGTGTCCTTACCAAAAATAAAGAAGTTATTTTGTAGGCACCACTCCGTCAGTTCTAAAAGCCTGTTTGCATGTTAATGCATATGTATTGCTCTCAAGCCTAAAATATTTTTTATAGCATCGAGCCCGTCCTGATGCGAAATGCTAGCATAAAGTGACATCTAAAGTCATAAAGACAAAAGTGGCTTCCCATGCAATGTCATAAACCCTCCTTAGAAAATCTCCTATATCTTAAATAAAGGAGCTGGTTACAGACATGTTCTTGCAAGAAGTAGTCAGTGAATCGGGAGGTAGTCTTAAATAGACCCCCGATGGCAGAAATAATTGGCCTCCTTGGGGGATTCAGGGGATTCTTAGGAATTTTAGGGATCAAATATAGAATTGGTGTCACTGGTGAATGTACCCTTAAAAACAAATAATCTTCTTGCATGATCAAGCCTGTGCCCCTCCACCTGGATAGCTCAATGGAATATTTGTCTTTTACTTCTAGGATGTTTGTTTGGGACATTTTACATTTGGATCCAGTTGGCGTTTTGCCTCTGTTACATACAGATCTAGGGGCCATGAAACAATAATTCTCCCTTTATCCGATTGCCGGATAACTATGTCTTTTCTAGCTTTGTCTCTATTTACAACTTGACGATATCTAGCCACCGGGGCACCATTCTCAGATAGAAACTTCTCACTGGATTCAACTGATAATGCTTTTAAATCTGAAATCACCAAATCTGAGAAAATATCCAAAGAATCCGTTGGTAGAATAGGCAAAAACTGATTTTGAATATAAACTCCTGTAAATGTCAATTCCAAGGGCGTCTGCTGATTCCCTTGTTGAAGTTAACAGATTCCTTCCTTCATTGTCTCTTTCCAATTGTTCCAAATCAAATAATAGTTCCATATCGGCCGCTGCCAAATTGGTCCCTGATGTTTCACCACTTGTTGTGGGACAAGCTCTTCTCATTTCTTTACTGGAGAAATACTTTTGCAGTTTCAACATTCTCATAAATCTGAAGACGTCAGTGCGGGTCTGTCCATAATTAAAATTGGTAGGTGTGCAGTATGTCAACCCTAAAGAAAGAATTGTTTCTTCTTCACTAGGTAATTCCATGGTTGAGAGATTTAATATAGTTTTGGCACTATCCATCTTCATCATTTGCGCTGTCATGCCTGTTTTGCCTTGGTTCCTGACCGTAGCTCCACGCCGACATTTTCTTCTTTGCCGCCTCCCTTGATAGGTTTTCCTTTTCTTTTGGGCAAGGTCTTGAATTCATTGTCCAGTATAACCTTGAAAAACAGAGCTCATCAGTGACCCCGGGGATCTCTCCGGTGTCACACATATCCCCCAAGGCCCCCTCCTCTGGGTCTGTTTCCACTTCCGAGCTAAACTCAGAGCTGGTCTCAGTTGTTACATGTTTTGCTATGCTGGGTAATTTATCAGAAAGTTTCTGCCTCTGCAGGTTGTCCAATCTATACGAGAATGTATAAATTTGCCCCCTTTGGTAATCCATTTTAACTCTTAAACATGTCATTGTTTTCCGATCTTTGATCACTTGCTCATACATTTTCAATCTGCTCTCCATCTTCTTCTCGCATTTCTGAATTTATTCCTGGTTCACATGTTGACTAATTTCCTGCTGCAACACTCGTATTTCCTCCAGTATTTTGTCACAAACTTGTTTAGCTTATTTAATAAGAATTATCATCATTCTCTTTGACGATTCAGAACTATTCTCAGCCCATTCGTGGAGCATCTCCGGGTCCTGGTTTTCATAGATCGGAGCAATTAATACACACACTCCCCTCTGTATTCGGCCCACTTCTAAATACTTTTGGAGTGACTTGCACTCCCACTACTAGGAGATTTAATTCTTTTTAAGTTTTTCTGGTCTCCATATTTCCAAACATAGGTCCATCTCGGGTGCCTGCATGTTAGGACGTCCATGCGGCATGTCAGGGCCAGCTGCCATACTCTCAACAAACATTTTCTCCGCAGCCTCTTCACGTTCTTTCAACCAGTCTGAAGCCATGTTATTCCTTATTGGATCCATCTGCTTAGATTCTAGCCCAGCTGTAATGTTTATACAGCTTCCTCTCCCAATAGCCTCAAACAATAAGAGCGGAGTGCTAGAAGTCACTTACCTGCCTTCCAGGCGCCCTCTGAAATTCGGTTGCCGGTAGCGTTACTCCTCTCACTCCCGATGCTCACACGACATCCGGCGTGGTAGGGTCCGCGGTATGTGTTTCTTTACGCCTTGCGCTCCTGGAATCCGCATTGCACCTGAAGGAGGGCATGTCGGTTCAGCCGATACCAGCACTGATACCAGCAAAGATTGGCACTATATCACTCCACCTCCTGCTCCCACTTCCAAAAATCAGCCAACACTGCTAGAATCCTTTCTTTAAGCGTTTTTTGTTTTCTTTCCCACAATGGCATGACGCGTTTCGGCAATCTCCACTGCCTTGTTCACATACCATAGAAGCCATTTTCTTAACCTGACGTAAGCATTGCGGCATAGTACGTACATTGCGGCACAGACATAGTAAACCTACTTCAACAGATTCATCCTCGCTTATTACTTTTTTTCTATTTCTTTGCTTTTTTCACACCGCAAGTGCAAATAAAATGCAAACCTTTCTCCTAATAAGTGCAAATATGCATAATAAGAATATAATGACAACAATATGACATATTTATAAATTTTATGATTGGTTTATACTTTCTTCTTAAACAGGCCAGTTGTTAGACCTCTATCCTCCTATTGTAAAATAGCTATATACATATATAGATATACATGGATATATACATATGTATTAATTGTGCACAGGCATTTACGGCCAGGCCCTAGGAGATGGGGTCGGGTAAATATTGTCCTAGGGACGGGGTGCTGTGTCCCCCCTCCCACCCCATACATAATGTGGCCTGGCCCCGGGAGATGGGATCCCCAGGGCCAATTTTGCCCCGGGGAGGGGGGCTGTATGCTCCCCTCTACCTGTTTCAAAAAGGCAGTGGGTGCCCTGGGAGGGCTCCAGGATACCTACCATTTACTGTCCAGGCTCTTGGACAAGGGGTCCCGAGGGCAATATTGGCCTGGTAAGGGTGGCTGCGTGATGCCCTCTCCCTTCAGGAGTTGTGGTCCTTCTTTTTTTTTTTTCTTTTAAATTGGTTTATTGGTGTTTCATGAAAATGATGCAAGAAACAATTTATACAACCACTAACAAATCTGGTGCACTAGTTCAAGTGATATTACAATTAAAAAAATACATCTTTATCATCCATAATCATTTGACCAGTACAGCAATGCAAATATATATCCCCAGAAATAGTATACATGAAACAAGAAACATGCAGAGGTGATGGTATTTGAATATAGAAGCAGTGTCCAGAGTGCGCTTTGCGATTTCCATTCTATACACTTATCATCCCCCATGCCATACTAATCCCCTGTTTGGACATCAGTGAGGTCAGCATTGATATTTACACTCGTCTTCCCCCGAACCCATGTAATAAATGGTTCCCATATCTCTCTGGGCCGAGAGGTGGGTGGCATCAACTCCCAAAAAGTGGTTAACTGAACGTGCCCTTACGTAATCTCTCTAATCCATTCCGTGACCGTGGGCTTCGGCTTCCTCCCCAGTGTATTGCAATTTAGCGTATGGCGAACAGCAGCAATAATGCATGTAATTTACATTTTTGTATGTGTATTTCCTTGACGTACCCTAGCAATCCCAAGAGGGGAGATGGGGGCACGGTTATACCCAGGATTTGGTTAATAGTCGTAAAAATCTGGGACCAGTATTAAGGAGTTGTGGTCCTTAGGCCTGAAATTGGCCTGAAGAAGGGGGTCATGCGCCCCTCCCCATTCCCAATTAAAAGATTAGGGAGTTGGGGTCCCTGGGACCTGGTATCCGCCCTGGGAGGGGTGCTGAGTGCCCCCCTCCATTTACAATAAGGCTGAGCCCCAGGAAATGGGGTTCCTGAGGACAAAATACGGCCCAGGGAAAGGGGCCTTGTACACCCTCCTCTGTAAAAAAATATGTGGCGGTCCTGGGGAAATGGGGTCCCCAGGCTCGAAATCTGACAGAGGAGGGGGTGTGCCCCCTCACAGGTTGTCTGCATTTGGGGGGGGTTGCCCACAGGCCAGATCCTGAGGCCAACTCCCTGCCGCGCATGGCCAAAGGTCCGCAGCGTGGGGTTGGCCGCATGCAGGGTGTTGCCTGCAGGGCCTGCGGCAAACCCCTCACCATGCACAGTCAAAAGCCATGCGCGGCATAGGGTTGGCTGCATGCGGAGAGCTGCCTGCAGGGCCTACGTCCAATCCTCCGCCGCACACAGCAGAAGGACTTGCGCAGCATGGGGTTAGGTGTATGTGGGGGATTGGCCGTTGGCCAGCCAGGCCCTGTGGCCAACACCTCCGCTGTGTTAAAAAACAAAAAGTAGCAATTCACTGAAAAAAGCAAAAGTTATAGGGACGTTATAGACAGAAAATAGATTTCAAAAACCTTAGAAATGTACTAAAAAGACAAAGGTTACAGAGATGTTATAGTTAGGTTCAGAATTTACACACACAAAACTATAGAAATTCAGCAGTTATAGTTGAAGTTATATCAAGAACCTGTAACTCGTGCCCTAAGGTAGGTATAACTCGCGCCCTCACCATACACTGCTAATTACCCAACATATTACATCACTCATGACATCTTCTATGACTTCATTGATGATATCAGTGTAACATTTTCTGTCAAATTATTGATGAGAAAGCCGTGCATTAGGGGCGGGGGGGCGCAAGTTATAGTTACCTTAGGGCACGAGTTATAGTTTCTTGATATAACCCTAACTATAACTACTGAATTTCTATTGTTTTCTGTGCGTAAATTCTGAACCTAGCTCGAACTTTATTTGGTGAGCACAAAAGAAAATGTATATGTGTATATGTGTGTATATATATATATATATATATATATATATATATATATATATATATCCATCAACAAAGTTGCCTGCAGTTGAAAAAAGCCCAACATCAGGTAAGTTTTAGCCACACTTTAATTGAAGGAAGCGATGCGGGGAAACAGCCAGGCCCGCTGACAGTCAACCATTCTGCCCGACGCGTTTCGTGATCTCTCACTTCTTCTGGGGCTCACGGCATGAACAACAGAATGAGCGGCAATGTTCTCTGCACCACCATCGGTCTATTATCCTCCGCCTCTGTGGGCGTGGCCACCCCAGTGGCTTGTGGTATATGTGGTGTTTCGATCTCCTCAAGTGAGCTGCCGTTCAATCAAGTTCGTGTTTTAAAATTCAAATCCAAGTGGATTGCGGTGCGAGGCTGCAACGTACCGCACCTGCTGCTTATTCCTTCAAAATCGGCACCCGATGCTTTGTATGGCGACGCCAGTTTGACATCTCCAAAACTGCTATGGAAGCAGCAGGGCACTTTTCCGCGGCTCAGGCAAGCCGCTTACTATCCATCAACAAAGTTGCCTGCAGTTGAAAAAAGCCCAACATCAGGTAAGTTTTAGCCACACTTTAATTGAAGGAAGCGATGCGGGGAAACAGTTTTGCAGTTTTGGAGATGTCAAACTGGCGTCGCCATACAAAGCATCGGGTGCCGATTTTGAAGGAATAAGCAGCAGGTGCGGTACGTTGCAGCCTCGCACCGCAATCCACTTGGAAAAAAAAGTTAGGCATGCAAATGGGTGTTATAGTTATGTGAAAATGTCGGTTAAACATACTGTTTCAAGCAAAGAAAACCACTGAAACTTACCAGTTATAGATATGTTAAATAAATATAACTTGTGTTGTAAAGTAAGTATAACTTGCGCCACCACCATGCACAGTGCAGTCATCAGTGATGTAATTTCAGATGTTGCAGTGATGTTATTTATGGTGTCATAGAACAATTCATGAGTGATGAAATATGTCAGGTAGGAGTGCATGACGAGGGTATGCGTTATAGTTACTTGAGATGACCATAAACAAATGTACATTTTGCAATGTTTTATATTAGTGATTACCATAAAATATTTCAATAAAGCTTTTTTTTTAAGTTAACATGTCTGAGTCTTTAAAAAAAAAAAAGAAAATGTTTCAGGCCACATATTGCAGCCGTAGAACCAACCATTATAGGTCCCTGCACTCCAGCTGAAGAGCATACAGCTCCAGCTCGGAGTATTTTTAAAACATATGGTAAGCTGTCCTGGCGTCATGGATTCAATGACTCAGAAGCCTACACGCCCAACAGCCCCCCCACCAGAACATTATTAAACAGCCCTCACATGGCATTATGGAGCGCTGCTAGCCAGAGCAGTGAGTATTAAATGAGCTGCTCCTGCCACTCATTACTTATTTATTTAATCTCTTTTTTGTATTATTTTTTTGTGTCACCCGGTGTCCACACTGAAAGCCCACAGGCCCCAACAGCCCTGACAGCAACACTGCAAGCGGCCCCATGGGCTTCGCAGTAGCCAGCAACATGTTTTAACAACTGGAGTGCCCATCTGGGGTACCCCACAGCATGTTTTATGTTTGGGGGGGTTGTGGGGGAGGGCAGGGTCATGTGCCCCCTGCTGGCTCTCCTTGTGGGAGCCGCCCACCCTTTAACTTTTCAGTGGGTTCGCCGGAGCCCCAGGGCCACTTGCTGGCTCCCTGGCCTGCACCATGCTGATTGGTGACGGGAGCCGGGTCCACTGCTGCCTTTTTTAAAAATCTGCTCTACAGATTCGTGGTGTTCATTAAAAAAATACAATGCTGTTTTTGCCCCCACCTGGGACCCCCACACTAGGCTTAGGGGGGCAGGGTTTCCCTACTTTGCCACCCATATTTGTTTTTCTTACTTTTTTCTGAGAAAGGGGACAAAGTCCCGAGTCCTAAAATGTCTGCTGCCGCATTTTTGTTGAATTTGGTGGTAGCCAATCAGATATTATCTCAAGATCTGTTGGCTCAGTAGAATTATACAAAGTTTTTGAACATTAATTTTTAAAAAACTAGTGAATGGATTTACACTAACTCGCAAAAAGCACGCTTTCTTTACTAAGATCTAGCTTTATGCCAGATTTGGTGTAATTCTGTCCGGCAATTTTTGCGTTGCGCTGTTCAATTTTTCTATAGAAAAATTTATGAGGAAAACATGTTTTAGGACACTTTTTCTCGCCCCCCGCTTGACGAATCACCCTGAAACATTCCAGGGAGGAGCTGAGGTGGATGAAATTTTTTGGGAAGGTTTTGTGTAGATTCGTCAAACTGTGGCAAAGTTATGAGCAATTGATTATGCTGAACTCTCTTCGCTTTATTAACATAGCAGCCTTTTCTAAAAACATTTGCTTTAAACTTCTTTTTTAAAAGAAGCAAAGAAACCATCTTTAATCTTCTTTTTGAAAAGAAAAAATACTTAGAACTAACAGTCCCATGAATCTCTGAGAGGGCACTCCCATGACAACCAATAGCATCACAACTGTAGACTGCAACAATAGCCAGTCCGGATCTCTATATGCCTCTAATAGTCGTTCCTTGACTGTGAACCCATTTTTTCGTCGCACAAGTCAAGCCTTAATCTGTTTCTCACTGGTCCAGCTTCGTGCTTTCTTCGCCAATGACCAAATATAGGATTCAGGTTAGATCTGCATCTAGGTTTACAGACACAGTCCTTAAATTGTTTGTGAAAAGCATCATCGACCGTTTCTTAAAAGCATACATTAATACTGTACATTATCATAAACGTTGTACTTATGCTCTAGGATGCGTTCCAGACAGAGAACATCTTCTCGCCGGGTGGGATAATCCTCCCCTCCATGTATTCAATCGAATTAAAACTTTCCTACACGATAGTTAGAAACAATTTTTATTCTATGTCCGGACCGGAGGCAAGGATTATGCTGGTTCAAAGCTTGCTCACCACCAAATGAGCCATATCCAACACCAGCTTGAAGTAAAATCTCCTAAACGTAGAATCTGAGGACCAGTTTGCAGCATTCATAATGTCCTATAGTCTCGCTCCTAGGGAGAAGGCCTTAGAAGTCATGGCCCCGCTGGCGGAATGTGCCCCAAAGACGGTCAGGTAGATGACTACCTCTTGTATAACCCACCGCACCCATCGTAAAATAGTGGGAGAGGACACTGCCGCATGCGGCTTCCTCAGTGTGATGAAAAGTTGTCTCTCACCCGGGGGTCGAAACTCCTCAGAATAGTGCTTGTATGCTTTCAGACATTGAACCACACACAGCTTTGGAGAGTCCGTAAAAGCTGGGTACATGATAGTACTTGTATTGGATTTTGTTCTTCAGCAAACTGTGAACGACACCCCCGAAAAAATCCTACCAGTTATATCAAGGGCTCAGACATCTGATACCCATCTGCAAGAAACCAGGCATAGTAACATTGCCAACTTGGCACAAAACTCCTTAGGAGATAAAAACCTGTTTGTGTGCCAAGAAAGGAATAGGCTGAGCACCTGGTTGACGTCCCAGTATCTTGGAGCAGGAGGGAGAAATTTCCCTAAGTAGTCGGCAGACAAAACGATGCTCTCCCACTGGTACACCGTCCACTAAAGAGAGACCGGCAGAGATGGCGTATTGAAAGGTGTTGATAGACCTATAGGCCAAACCCTCAGTGGCTAGATCCACTAAAACATTCAGAATCTGAACAACATCCATGACCACGGGATTCAAACCCCTTCGCACACACCATTGCGTCCATCGGGTCCAACCTGACTTGTACCATTTGACCATGCTGTATGCCCATGCTTAAGAGAGGAGTTCCTCAGCTTGGCGCGAAAGCCCTGGGATGGACCATTGTCTCCTGTAATCCGCCATGCCATCAAGGGAAGGGAGTGCTTCAATACCAATTAGTGGGGAATCCGATCTGCATTGAGAAGCATGTGAGGAAACTGGGGTAGTTTGATTGGAAAAAGATCCAGTTGAACCAGAAACCACACTTGAGACCTCCAGGTCGTAGTGGGCATGACCACTTCCGCCCTTTGTCGCCGGATCTGGGCCTATGCTCGAGTGATCATGGCGAAAGGGGGGAAGGCGTATCCCTTCTCCACAGCCCAGTCCTGTAGAAAAGCAACCGTCGTGGCTACTTGAGGGCCCGATCTCCAGCTGTAGAACCCGGGTACCTGGTGGTCTAGCAGGGATGCAAACAGGTCCACTGAAATTGGATCTCAACTGTCCTGCAACTGGGCGAACATTCCCGGATCCAGTTTCCAGAGGCTGGAATCATGCAAATAACTGGAGTGCCAGTCCACCACCTGTTTTTCATGGCCTAGTAGGTATTACTCTGTTACCGAGACTTGATGGTCCTGGCAGTGCTGCCAAAAGTTGATCGCTAGGTCCGAAAGTACTTTGGACCATATGACCCCAGGATGGTTGATGTATCTGTCTGGTGACATGTTGTCCAACTTGAGCAAAACACACGATTGGGCTTTGTCCTTTGTCCAACATCGGACTGCAAAATAGCCGGCCAAAAGGTCCTAACAACTGATGTACAGTGATTGTTCCTGGGAAGACCACGACCCTTCTGTGGAAAACTCACCACAACGCGCACCCAACCGGACCTGCTGGCCTCTGACTGTATGTTGAGATCTGGTGCCGATCTGAAGATCGCCCTCTCAATCAAGGCCTCCATATGTGAAAGCCACCATGAAATCTCGTCTCGCACTTAGTCTGTAAGTTTGACTGTCTGGTAGTAAGTAAAACCCTTGCGAAGGTGTGATGCCTTGAGTTATTGTAAGACCTGATAATGCAAAGGGTCCGGAAAGATGGCCTGGATGGAGAAAGACAGCAGCTCGACTAGGGGTGCAATCTGGTGGAGGGAAGTCCGTGGTTTTACCAAAGTGCGCCGTTATTCATGTTGTATCTTGGCAACCTTTCGTGATGGGCAGCTATGTGAACGCAGTCAAGAATTTGATTGTGATCCCTACAAATGTTGCTATCTGAGATGGAACCAGAAGGGATTTTTTCTCTTTTTATTACGAACCCTAAACCTTCCATGAGGTTGATTGCTATTTATAAGTGGACCGACAGCTGCTATGGGCATTCTGCCATCAGGAGCATGTCGTCCAAGTAGACAAAAGGCCACGCGCGCTTGAAGGTGCTCCATCACTGGTTTGACAACCTTGGTGAAGAACCAAGGAGCAGAGCACAGTCCGAAAGGAAGGCTTGAAAATTCGAACGCCTCCTGGCACCTAAGGAACTGATGCCGGTGTGGTGTAAATATGGAAATCACCAAGTACGCCTCCTTGTGGTCGTGCCACACCATCCAATCCGATGACCGCAGGACATCTCTCAGGAGGTGAATACCTCCTGCTTCAAAAATGTTGGTGTATCAGCCACTCATTAAAATCAAGCAAATTTATCACGTGATGTCAACCCCCATTGGCTTTGCCCACAAGAAAAATATTGCTGACAAACCTGCTGGGGTAGATTTTAGCCAGCTGGACCGCTCGCTTGGCTAACAGAGCCTGAACTTAGTTCAGTGTCTATTAACTCTGCTTCTGCTGTAGAAAATTGAACCGGGCGCGGCCTGGCCACCTGGAAGGGGGTGCCATAAAATTCTGTGACAACCCTGAATTGTCTGCAGGACCCATGCATCCATCGTTAGAGTCCACAAAGCAGCTGCGAAGGATGCTAGCCTGCCTCCCACTTGTATCCTCGAAGAGGGGTGAACAGTCACCAGAATTGGAGCCTTTTCCTCGGAATCGCTGTCCCCAGGTGGGGTAGAAGTTCGCGAAGCAGGATTAGTCTTGGTAACCATTGCCTCGCCTGAAGCCTTGCTACTCTGGAGTAGGGCTGGGATGCAAAACGGCTGGCCGAGCGGCCCCTACCACGGCTGGCTTCTTCAAAAACCCAGGAGAGGAACACCTTTTTAATGGACAAATGGGTCTTGCCTAAAGAAGTGAAAGTATTGACAAACTTTTCGAGTTCCTTGACAAAGGGGTCCCTGAAGAGGCCCACTCGGGCCACTGCTCCAGTTTTTGAGGCGGCCAGGTCCCCAGGCTTTGTATCCACCTTAATCAGTAAAGGCTGTCTGAGTTCCATGGACAGAGCACAGTTGGCGTTACCCAAAAAGATAACCACCCTCTGCGCCCATCCTGAAAGGGTCTCTGGGGAAATCATGGCGCCTGACTCTTTCGCGTCCCCCGCCATGTCCAGTGTCTTTGTCTAAGGACCTATAGCGTCTATAAGCTTGTCCTGGCGAGCTCGCCATGAGCGATCTATCCCTTTCTTAGGATCTATAATAAACTTGGCCAGGAACGTAGCCATTTTTGGGTTAATTGCAGGCGTTTGGACCACTTTCCCCTTCAAACTGGGTCTAGGGCACTCCCCTCTCAAGCAGCTATGCGCTTCTTTTTCCAATGGTCTGTGTAGGTGGTTGGCCACGTACTGTGTGACCTTGTCGCAGGGCACCCATTCAGCTGACCAGGACCTGGTCAGAGTCTAACATGTCAGACTGTAGTGGCCCTGAAGGTACTTCACTGGGAGGAGGGGATGGCTGCCATAGTCTAGATGACCCCGCCTCTTCATCAGATGGAGTGTCATCAACCTGGGGGTCTGGGGATGGGAGGGGGCTTCTAACTGAGGCTCTGGTACTGATGGAGGCAAAGACCGGAGGCTCTGGAGGCTCTTAACCGAAGAGGCGTGTTTTAGGCACTCAAAGGCATCTAAGTCCACCCTCCTTCCGGGGGTACTTTGCAGGTGCAGACTCGGTTTTCAGTGGGTTGCTGATAAAGGACCTGGCACGTCTAGCGCGGTCTGCGGTCTCTGGGAACATTTACGCGCAATGACCTGCGCAAGGGACTCTTCCATGGGCCTCATAGCCTCATCAACCGCCCGGTAGATGGAAGCATCCACTGCCTTATGAAAATCATCGTCCCAGGGGAGATAGCCCAAAGGGTCCTCATAAACCTCATCAGAGGGCTCCATGAGAGGTAAGAGTAGTGCAGCTTTTTACTGCTTCAAAAGGGTCGTTATTCAAGCACCACACCCTGCGCGAGGGGTATTTGGGCAGACTATAGCTGCTATTTGAGGACTGAGGGTGGAGTCAGGGTTTTTTGTGTGGGCAAAGCCACACCAGAAAGGATCCACAACCTGAAAACACACTTCCTCTGGTGCCAGTGATAATAAAGGGGTTCGTATCTCAGCCTGGGAGTGTATTCCCCTAACTGGCCTGTGTTCCGGGCACTCACGATCTACAGACCCCAGCGGTGCATCAGCAGCACGGAAATACTGTCCCTTGCTTAGTACCACAGGGTGTCAGCGCTTTCACAAGGGAGCAAGATTTAAGCAAATACAGACCCCACACATAGGGCGTCTCTCTCTGCGATCGGATACTGTCAGTATTGTAACTGACAGGAATTGCGCACTTGAAGGTGGAGCTGCAGCGCCCTCTGGCGGGCGGCGGACCGCGCCGCGGCACAGTAACTATTGGTCGCGAAAAAGCAGAAAGACGCTCCTGTGGCTTGAATAGCTTCTAGCTTTGAACGCTACTAGCACAACAAGGGAAACAGCCGTCAACACGATTAGGCTCACATTTTTTTATTAGGGAAAGAAGGAAAAACGACTTAACTGCAGGCTCTGAGCAGCAAAGAAAGAGGGGGTTCACAGTCAAGGAAGGTCTATTGCAGACATCCAGATTGGCTATCGTTGAAGAATTCAGTTGTGATGCCATTGGTTGTCATGGGAGTGCCCTCTGAGAGACTCAATGGACTGTTAGTCCTAAGTGAGTTGTTTTCTTCAAAAAGAAGATTAAAGATGTTTTCTTAGTTTTCTTTTCGAAAAGAACTTTAAAGCAATTATTTTTTTTTTTTTTTGATTTCAAAAGAATTTATTATTTTAAAGGAGCAGATGAAAACGTAAAATACAAGCAAAAGTGATACAATTGATATCAGCTAGAACACACAATATGGTAGAATGAGATTAAAAAATATCACCTTAAAATTCAATAATCTGTAAATATCAGAGAAATAAGTTAATTGGAGAAAAAGCAATTGATAACCGGGAGAAGTGATTATCAAAAGTATCACAATCAGATATTAATTTAGGGATGAAAGGAAAGAAAGGAAGAAAGCAAAGACGGAAAAAGTAGGGTAAAGCTGAAGAAAGACAAGACGAAGTGAAAGAAGAGAAAAGGATTTCCAAAGGATTCACCCAACACCCAAGACAACATTAACCAGACAAATCAAAAGCATATTGTTCCACCAACCCCTCTGAGGCCATTTCCATGTACGTATCTAGAGCCTTCCACACACCATTAGATATAGAAGGAGAGAGATGAGCGCGATCAACTGAAGTATGAGCACTTCGTAAAAAGGAAACCCATGCCCACCAAGTATGGTAAGAAACTGAAGAAAAAGATTTCCACTCCATGAGAATTACTTTGACTGCAATAGTTAGTAAAAGATCCAACAGTTGTAATTCCATGGATTCTAAAGGCAAAGGGACCGAGGCCGCCAACGGGCCTAAAAGAATTAATGAGAAAGAGAGTTGAAACTTGATATTAAAGATAATCATGAGGTGTTTGTGAATTAAACCCCAAAAGGGTTGGAGAAGAGAGCAATCAAAAAACATATGCTGAAAATCGCCTGGTGCAAGACCACAGCTTCAACATCGATTGTCTTCTTTGAGATTTAACGAATATAAACGAGTGGGAGTCCAGTGAAGAAGATTAATAGAGAAAAACTTAGATTGCATTAATGAGGGGGCGATTTTATTACGAAGAGAAAGCTTACCAATATCTTGCCAAGTGTCTGAAGAAATATGATCGGTAACACCATGATCAAAATGATGCAGCCATTTTTGCTGTGCAACAGTCTGGGAAGGAAGTGTAGAAGACGACAAAAATTTATAAATCCTAGATGCTACATGACCAGACCTAATCCATAGTTGAAAAAGCGTAATCATAGAGGAAGAAGGATGAAGGTGTACTTTAGCAAGTGCTACCTTTATCTTAAGAAAGGTATAAAAGTCTAATTTAGATAAAGAAAATTGTTGAGCAAAGGTAGAGAAAGGGAGAGGATCATTGTTGGAATCATAAAAATGTTTAACAAGTGAGATACCTTTCCCAGCCCAGTAAGACATCAACTCTGGATCAATATTAATTTTAATTTTGGAATTCCGCCAAATAGATGACCATCTAGTTTTATGCAGTGGAATCGCCACTCTCTTATCAACCTTGCGAACCGCAGCAATAGTGTCTAAAATAATAGATTTAGAGAATGGAATAGAAAGGGTATTCGTGGTTAAAAAAGAGGCAGTCGGAAGAGGGGAGGCCAATTCCTGTTCTATTAGCAACCAAGCTGGAACATGAATAGAGGGAGAGGAAAATGAGAGCGCACCCTGAGAAGCCAGAAAAGCAGATTGATATTTCCCCCAATCAGGAAGATTACAACCTCCCATATCATAGGATTTCCGCAAGAATTTATAGGCAATTCTAGCCCTTTTGTCATTCCATAAAAATTTGGAAGTAAGTAAATCAAGTTTGTGAAAAAAGGCATCAGAGAGCTTTACCGGAAGCATAGAAGAAACAAAATTAATAATAGGTGTTATCATCATTTTAAGAGTTTGGAGTCGGCCCCACCAAGAAATATGCTTCGGAGACCAATTTTCTAAAAGACTTTGCACCTTAAGAATAGTTTGAGATTCGTTATAAGTAACCGTAGCATAAAGGGTGGAACAAAAATAAATACCCAGATATTTTAGTTGCTTAGATTGCCACTTAAAGCCCGCCGAACCCATATGAGAGGAGAAACAGTAAGCATTTAGGGGGAACATCTCTGTCTTATCTTTGTTCAGGGTATATCCTGAAACCTTTGAGAAAATAGAAATCGTATCAGAAATAGCAGGGATGGCCAGTGCAATATCGTCCGAGAAAATGAGAACATCATCAGCATAAGCAGCTGTTTTTATCTGATGAGATCCAAAAGAGAACCCCTTAATGTCTGGATGTACATCAATCATTCTGAGAAGAGGATCAATGGACAATAAAAATAAAAGAGGAGACAAAGGACACCCTTGTCTAGTACCCTGGCGAAGGTTAAAAAAGGACGACGTAGCTCCATTCACTCTTATGTTAGCTCTAGGTCGGGAGTAAAGAGACATAACCATACGGATAAAGGAATCACCAAGGTTATGTGCACATAAAACAGCTCGTAAAAAAGGCCAAGAGACCTTATCAAAGGCCTTTTCAGCATCAAGGGCCAAGGCCGCCGCCGGAAGATTAGATCGCTTGGCGGAACCGAGAATGTGACAAAAAGTACGAATATTCACGTGCAAGACGCCCCTTTACAAAACCTGTTTGGGAGGGATGAACCAATTGAGGAATAAAGGACTCTAAGCGTTTAGCTAAGATTTTAGCAAAAATCTTAGCTTCCATGTTAAGAAGGGAAATGGGACGAAATTTTTTGGGGTCTGAATGATCTTTCCCTTCTTTGGGGATTACTACAATAGTAGCATCAGCAGCGGAACCAGACACAGAACCATCTTTAATAAAAGCATCAAAGACGGATTGAAGTTTCGGAACAATCACGGAAATAAAGGTTTTATAAAACAAAATAGAATATCCATCAGGACCAGGAGCCTTACCGGAGCGAGTAGCTTTAATCGCAGAAATTATTTCGTCAGAGGTAATTGGACCATTCAATGAGTTATTATCCTCCTCCGATACAGCTTTCAAAGGAACTGTCTTCAAGAACTCCTGGCATTGTTCAAAAGAAGCTTGAGTGGAGGGGGTATATAAATTATTATAGAAATCGCGAAAGACCTCAAGAATTTCTTCAGTCTGAAATTTTTTCTTACCAAGCTGGTCAGTAATAGAAGAGATTTGGGAAGATTTACAAGAAGATTCCTGGAACTTTAATGTAGGTGCAAGAATCTTGCCCGCACGATTTTTTAACAGCAACTTCTTAGATTTCTGAGCCTGAAGACCAATATGAGCTCTCTTAGTGACTATAGTATTGTACGTATATTTTAAATTCTTTTTTTTGTAAATATTTTTATTGAAGTTTGAACATAAAACAGTACACATTGGCATCAGGTTCAATAGAATAAATGTCCAGTGAGAGTGCAGTGAAACATTCATGACCTTGTGAAAAGCAGTGAGCTCCTTTTGGCTTCGCAAAACAGTATTTATCACATTGCGCCGACCAATTATATCTCGTCTAATCGTGGTCACTGAGGTCTGAGTCTGATGTGTCGCTCGGGGGGTCACATATATTTCCTCTATAGGCATTCCACCCACCCCATACCCGGGTCCATTTTTTGGGGCAGCCTCTGTGAAGATAGACAGTTTTTTCGACCACCATTGTGGAGTCCATGTCCCGGGACCACTGGGCGAGGGTTGGAGTTTGGCTAGAGCCCCATTTTTGGGCTATATTGCGTTTCGCCAGCATAAGTCCCAGTGTTACCCAGAGTTGCGTGACCTTGTTGTGATCAGTCGGTTCCCAGACATTGAGGAAACATCTCCGTGGCTCCGGGAGTGTTGGGACCCTGGTCACTTGGGAGAGTGTGCGCAGAATTCCCTTCCAGTACAGAGTTATGGCCGGGCATTCCCACAGGGTATGTAGAAGGGTTCCCTCCATCCCACATCGCCTAAGACATAGCGGGAGTCAGTTCGGTTAAGTTTAAACAGGAGTGTACGAGTGTAGTATGTGCGGTGCAGAATTTTAAGTTGGACCAGACGCAGTCTGTATGAGACGCCCACCTCCCTAGGGGAGGAAAGAGCCGCCTGCCAGTCCGCTTTGTCGAATTCCCCCAGCTCGGCCTCCCATCGGTTTTTAAGGGCTGCGAATGGATCTGGCCAGTTGTTTATCAGTTTTCGGTATGTTAGGGAGATCGCCCTCTGTGTCAGGTGTTCTGTGAGGAGCCGGTCCTCCAGTGGCGACGACTCCGGAAGTCGGGTCCCGGGCGGGACTGCCGCCTGGAGTGCGTGTCGGATTTGCATGTACCTGAACCCTTCGGTGGAAGCCAGGTCGAAATCTGCTTGCAGTTGGGTAAATGTGACCATTTCTCCCTTCTTCCAAAGGTCACCCACCCTGGAGATGCCAATTAGATCCCATTGATGGAACCCCTTGGTAGTGCGCAGTACCCCCAACTGTTTCGCCTCCCACAACGGAGTAGCTTGGGTTATTTTCCCAGCCCAGCCCAGGGCTCGCTGCGCCGCGAACCATAGCTGGAGGGTGTGTGCCGTGGGACCTGGGGGGCAGCGACCCCTCTTGTGATTGTAGAGCGCTCCCATGACCCCTGCAGCCCCCAGCAGGTGCCGATCCATACGATATGCCGGGTCCTCCCCTGGCACATGCAACCATTGGTTGATCACCGTAAGCTGCGATGCCCAATAGTACAGTCGCAAGTCTGGGAGGGCTATCCCACCGTCATACCACCCCCTGGTGAGCTTGTGGAGTGCTATCCGCGGTGTCTTGTCCTCCCATAGTAGGCTGGTGACTTCCGCATTGACGGCGGCGAAATATGATGGTGGCACCGGGAAGGGGGTATTTTGGAGTATATACAAAAATCTAGGGAGAGCCATCATCTTGAAGAGGGCGGCCCTCCCCAGCAGTGTCAAGGGCAGGGAACGCCAATGTTTGACATCGCTACGAAACCGATGCAGTGGTTTCGTTAGATTTTCAGCTACAAAACGGTCCCTGTCAGCTGTAACATATATGCCCAGATATTTGAACCCGTCCGTCACCACCCGAGTCGCACAACCCCGCGGGAGCCGAGGTGGGGAGCCGCGGAGCATGTAAACAATGGACTTTTCCCAGTTAATCTCGTAGCCAGATACCCTCCCGTACGACGCACATATATCCAGGAGACAAGCGATCGAGCGCGCAGGGGAGGCCAAGTATAACAGGATGTCGTCAGCATAGAGGGAAATGCGATCCTCCCACCCCATTGTCCACCTTAGTCCCCGGATCACCGGGTCCTGCCGCAACCAGGCCGCAAGTGGCTCTAGAGCCAGAGCAAAAAGGAGTGGGGAAAGAGGGCAGCCCTGCCGCGTCCCTCGCCCAAACGGAAAGGGGTCTGAGATATGGCCATTGACCACAACCTGTGCCAGTGGCGCGGTATACAAAAGCTGAATCCATGCGCATATCTTGGGGCCGAGTCCCACATGGCGAAGGACAGCGAAGAGGAACGGCCATTCCACCCGGTCGAACGCCATCCGCGCATCCAACGAGAGGATGGCCGCGTCCTCCTCTATCGAGGTGCGGCGCGCGAGAATCCCGTGGAGCCGCCGTATATTTAAGGCGGTATACCGGCGTGGCATAAATCCCGATTGGTCCGGGTGTATTAGGGTCGTGAGATAGGGCTGCAGCCTTGTCGCCAGCACCTTTGCCAGAATCTTTGCCTCAGCATTCAGCAATGAGATTGGGCGATAGGAAGCGCACTCATGCGCTGGTTTGGTAGGCTTCGGAATCGCCACTATGGTAGCCACTCTCTGGTCCGGGGGGAGTATCCCTGTCGACAGGCTGTCGTTGTACATGGCCAGTAGATGCGGGACTACGTGGGCAGCGTTCGACTTATAGAATTACACCGGAATTCCATTTGGGCCCATCGCCTTCCCGGCACGGAGAGCGAGTATTGCTAATGTGAGCTCTTCCGCCTTCAGGTCCGCCTCTAGGGCTTCTACTTCCGACGGGGCCAGCCGTGGCATCGCGATGTCCCGGAGAAAGGCCTCGTTTTCCGCCACCGTGGACGAGGCCTCCGGTGTATAGACCTTCTTGTAGTGAGCCGCCAGGGCCTCTACGATTTGCCGCGGCTCCGACGTGTAGTCGCCCGATTCTAGCCTGATCCGCACCACCCAACGCGCTGCCCGTTCCCGCCTGTCAAGCCAGGCCAGCAGTTTGCCCGCCTTGTCTCCCAGCTCTTAAACAGTATGCCGTGCAGCCGTCTGTTTGGCTCGTACGGCTTCCCAAAGATAGGAGCGATATTCCTGCCGCGCCATATGGGCATTATGTGCGGTGTCATCATCGATGTGCGTGGCGTGCTTGGCCTCCGCCTCTCTCACCCCCTGCTCGAGCCTAAGCACCTCAAGCTGCTGGGTCCTCTTATAGTCTGTAATCATTGAGATTGCTTGTCCACGAAGGACTGTTTTGTACGCCTCCCACAAAGTCGCAGGGCCTATCTCTGGGTCCTTGTTTTCTATATTTTAAATTCTTAATAGATTGTAGGCATGACTTATCCTTAGAATGTCGAAAAAGAGATTCCTGACGTTTAATCTCATCTGCTAAGTCTGTGAGCTCCTTTTTAATGGCCCCGTTTCTCCTTGACATACATTTAATGACCTGACCACGGAAAGTGCATTTAAAAGAGTCCCAGAGAACAACAGGGGAGCTGACTGAACCAACATTCTCAAGAAAAAACGTCTCAATATCATTGGAAAACTCTCGAACCTGGGAATCATCATGTAAAATTTCTGTGTTTAGTCTCCACGATCGAGATCTTGCCCTAGGGGCAAAAGACATAAGTGTGAAAGTCACCGCGGCATGGTCTGAAATTAAAATAGGGTGAATAAGCGGCGAAGAGGAAGATTGAACAAGAGAGGATTGAACCAAAAGATAATCAATGCGTGAAAAGGACGAATGAGGGGAAGAAAAAAAGGAGAAGTCACTGCCAGTGGGATTATGAAGACGCCAGACATCCTGAAGATGAATCAGAGAACACATATTAATCATTTGTTTATGTGCTTGAGGGGGACGAAAGTTAAAGGCAGAATTTCTATCCAAGATAGGATCCATTGGTAAATTAAAGTCTCCACCTACAATAAGATTGCCAGAATGAGGTGTGTCATTTAGCTTTTTAGTGATTGCTTTCCAAAAAGACGGGTCATCCTTGTTAGGGGCATAAATATTCATGACAAAGAGATCAGCATTACCATCGGACACCTTAGATAGTAACCACCGTCCCTCTGTATCCTGTTCAGAGGAAACGATAGACAATCCAGAGTGTTTAGAAACTAAAGTAATTACCCCATTTCTTTTACCACAAGCATCTGAACAAGCAACATCAGAAACCCATTCTTTCTTCAGAAATAACGCCTCCTTGGCAGAGACCTTTGTCTCTTGAAAAAGGACTCGATCCGAAGAAAGAGATTTGCAGTAGTCTAAAATCTTTGACCTTTTAACTGGGTGATTTAACCCTTTAACATTAAGGGAAAGTATATTCAATCCAGACATAGAGCCATTAACAGGAGAAAAAGATATTTCATATATGATATATGGACTACAACATCCAGGAAAACCCGCCACCAGACACTAGAAACCAACACGAAACAGGGAGAATCCAAGGAGGAAATCCGAAGAGAAAAGGAGAAAGAAGAGGAAAAAGAAAGCAAGAAAATAAACAGAAAAAGAGAGAGAAAGGCCCATAAGGAAGGTCTGAAAAAGACCAAATTCATACAAGGGGGAACATGGGAAAATGAGCAAGGGGACCAACAAGAGGAATAAAAACCATCAGCATAAATAGCCCCAAAACAGTACATAGCTGATTATGCGTATTTAAAAAGAAGAACTATCTAAAAGATATGAACTAGAATTAATTATAGTATTCTGGAAACAGAACAACATGTAAGTCTATAAAGGCGACACGTTTTAACCAAGTTGATAAATAGGTAACACCTATAATAGATCATAAAAATTGCGAAAAGCAGAAAAGAGAGAAAAAACAAATGCAATCAATAAGAGCTGATGAAAAATGAGCTAAAAGCTATCATCACTATTAGGTAGAGCGAAACCAAAGCAGACATCATGAAGAGCAAAAAAAAGAATAAAGAGAAAGAAATACATTCCAAAGCATACTATGTGGTACATTATGAGGGAAAAAAGTGAAACATAGTAGAAAACGGCATGTAGTAGCAGCTCAATATAACAATCAATGAAGCCCTATGGCAGATAAATAAGAGAAATGAGACTATATATAAATATGTAAAATCTATAGATAAGCTTATAGATAACTGTCCACAAATAGATAAAACCCGATACACTCAATTTAACTAAAAGAGGCGAGAATATCTTAAACATATGAACATGTAAGTAAAGAAACATAAGCCTATCAATTACAATACAGCTATAGAATTCCGACCTAGTCGAAAAAGACAATTAATAATACTAAATAAACAAACCAATCAATGATATAGCAGTGAAATAGATATAACCACTAACTATACAGAAAAAACATATTAACTCTAATTATAGCAATAAATAAGCATCTAATAAGCATCTATGAATCAAATATGTAACCAATCTATACATCAATACATTAATAAACAATGGCATACTCCATAAATACGAGACAACAAAAGACGACCATCAGGCAGAAAGACCAAAAACAAAGAGGGAGAAAACCAAGTCTCACACCAAAATTTGACGAAAATACAGAAGTCATACAACGGGATAAGAAACGGACCAAGACCTAATATGTCGAAAGACAAACTGGGAAGGAAAAGAGTAATAAGGACGACAAACGAGCAGGAGTGAAGTCAAACCATCAAGAAACACTACCACAAAATATTGGAGGATTCATACAGTAGAACTAACAACAATAAAGACCGCTACACCATAACGATAGGAAGGGAGCACCAAAAGACGACAAAAACACACCAAGAACAATGGACACTAGGACCACCGCGCAGATCTAAAAGCGACTAAACTTAATAGATCTGACAAAGAAGAAAACTCATTGCAGTATGTATAACCGCATCAGGTGCCAGAAGAACCAGGAACATGCGAGGCCTCCATTTGAAGTTCCATCTGTAGCTCCATCTGATTATCCAAAAACGAGGCCAATTCAGCAGGTTCATCAAAGATTCTGGAGCGACCTTTGAAAGTAATGCGGAATTTTGAAGGGCGAGCAAAAGAGAAGGGGATATTCATCTCAGATAGACGCTTCCGGAGATTAAGAAAGCCCTTCCTCCTTATTACCGTGTCTCTGGCAAAGTCTTGAGAAATTGAAATGCGATGGCCATTCCAAGAGACCACTCTAACCTTCCGCATATGAGCCAGAATTTGTTCTGTGTGCTGATGGCGCAGTGGCTTAAAAATTATCGCTCTAGGTTGAGTAGCAGACTTAGGGCGAAAGGTGGGGACACGGTGTGCACGTTCCAGCTCAAAATCTCTTTGGAAAGAAATTTGCAGCGTAGAAGGAATCCATTGATAAAGGAAATCAATCATAGAAGATGCATCTTTCTCAACATCCTCCGGAAGACCAAAAATGCGCAGATTAGATCTGCGGTTACGATCTTCTTGCTCAGTGAGGTCTTTCCGCAATGCCGCCATTGAGCGCTCTAACTGGCAGAGAGATCTAGATTGCTTTTGCATGGAATCCTCTGTGCCACTAATACGTGCTTCTGTGTCTGAAACACGAAGGGAAAGGGCCTTGAAATCATTCCTGATGGCTAACACCTCAACTTGCAGTAAATCTGTGTTAGTCTTGGTAGACTGCGCAATTTCATGGACCTCATTAAGGCGCGTCAGGATAGTCTCAAGAGTGGAGTTGGGGTCCTTTTGAGCAGACTCAGGTGTAGGGGATACCTGTTTGGACCTCTTAAGAGACGCTTTAGAGTCCTTTGCGTCTTTAGCATTTGGTGACGGGCCCATATTCGCAGCCATAGAGCACACCACCTCAGCAGGAGCAAAATACACCCCTTCAGATAGCTTAAGGAAAGGAAATGCCAGAGGATGTAGAAAAACTCAATGTGTAATAAGGAACAGAACAAAAATGGAGAGCGCACTCTCAGCAAAAAGAACAGGACGATAATAATTGCGGGCTTACAAGGTCAGGGAAAGGAACCTCCTCACAAAAATATCATGCCCTGCAGGTACCAAGAGGACGTCTACCGACATCCAGAAAACAGCTAAGAAGCAGGGAAATATAAAGCAAAGAAACCCCATATAAAGACATTGGCGGTGCTCTGACGAGAAGAAAACCAAAAATATGCTCACAATAGGCAGCAATGCAGCAGGAGGGAAGAAAAAATCAAATTAGCCTTATAAAATGTGAAAAACGTCACCAGCTCTTGTTTGTCCTCATTCCTGGCAAGTCCGTAGCAGTAGCGTCGTCGTGCTGAGAAGAAAAAACATCTCCGCCAGTGAGGAATCAAAATGGCGGCCGCTCGTGAAAACACCGAGCGCCACCCAAAGACGTCCGAAGTGTGGTCACCAGCAGCTCCAAAGTACAGGAAACCTCCTCAAAACACACTCGGCAGCATCGTAAACATGAGGCCAACTTCTGGAATGTACGGGGCAGTCCGCAGCGGCAGCTAAACCTCCGTCGGCCCTCGCTCAGCACAGAGCTCAAGCGCAGTCCGCCATCTCGCAGCGGCGCGCAAGCTACGCCCCAAAAGCAATTTTTTTAACAAAAGGCTACTATGTTAATAAAGCGAAGAATGTTCTGCATAATCCTCACCTCTGGTCCTGACATAGAATCATGATTCTAACTATAACTACCCAGTGGCGACTGTCACTGGGATATCTATCTATCTATCTATCTATCTATCTATCTATCTATCTATCTATCTATCTATCTATCTATCTATCTATCTATCTATCTATCTATCTATCTATCTATCTATCATATATAATGTAATTGTTTCTTTTTCCTTGGGTCTAGAGGGCTTTTACTCTTATAGCATATAATTCATATTTATGTGGACACCTTGCCACAGGAATGACCCTCCCTTCCCTACTCAACGCTTCTGGCATTATGACATTTTGAAATACTTTCTTAGTGCCCCTTCAAAATTTTGAGTACAGCAGGTGTGTTTTTTAGGCCGTGTTTTTGAAAATTATGCTGTAAAATTTGGCCATGTGTTCTCAAAATGATGGAAACCTCCTCGTGGAACGCTGTACTGCTAAGGTCAGCCTTAACAAGCAGTTTTTGATTGTTTTATGAGTGTCCCCCAAAATGTACTGAAAATGTGGAACATTTTAAATAAATGATTTCAATAATAATGCTTTAGAATTCGGCATTTGGCCCCATGTTATAAAAAAAAGAATCTATATTCCCTCCAAGTTGAGGTCAGCTTCGCACACTTGTGCTGCTTAATTTGTTGAAATTAAAGGGCATATCACTTTTATTGATACTCCCTTGTTTGCCTGCAACTATTTTCCTTGCTCATTCATCACTTCACGTTGCCTCCACAAAATAACATATAGAGAGCAGGGTGTGCCTCTAGTCTCCTTATAAAGGTATCGTTACAAAAAATGCTCTTAAATAATGTCTTGCACTCTTCAGTAGTGCTTTTGGTTAATTATGTCTAAACAAATTGTGTTCACTTTTAGAAAGCAAGGAAGACATCAACCAATGTAAAAACGTCTGCAATAAAATCAGCACAAAAAACTCCAAAAAGTAAAAATGTACCAAGTGTGGGTACCAGTTTACAGGATAAGGTGATGGTGGTACATACCTCCAGAGCAAATGTACAACAGTCAAACAAAAAGGCACCTCCAGGATTGAAACGTTCTTCACTGGTACCAGCAGAATTGTCTTCCAAACCCGCTGGAGGAAACCAGTTCAGCCAATCCCGATCATCTTTAGGAACAATTCTAAACCAATCAGATGAATCTCTGGTATGTGTCATGATTGCTATCCATTGCTAATTCATCTCATGTATGTCTACTCTTCTAGAGTTTAAATGTATTTAGACTTATTTTACTTGCTGTTTATCCACGAAAACACAAGCTGCCATTGATGTATCAATTCATACATATGCTTCAACTGAACTAGGGCATCATGTAAATGTCCCTTTCTTAAAATTAACATATTTTGCTTTATATTTCAACTTTTTCATACGTGAGATAAAGTACCACATTTTGAATTTTATAATGATATTGCAAGTCAACGAGGAGCCCTGTGACCATATAGTAGTACATGGCTGAAGGCATAGTTGCTTTATAAAGTTGCTGAATCTGAAGTGACTTGCAATGCCATTATAACAGAATTGTCTTCTTCATAAATATGCTTGTCTGTTTTTGTATCTATTTGTTGTCAATTCTGGTCTTTTTTTAAAGTGCTTTCCAATGTTATATAAATGTAGAAATATGTAGTTTTCTGAGCTTATTTTTTTTACTCCATACCTAATCAAAGGGATGATGTTTTACCAGTGCTAATAATGAAAATTGCTTCTGTTTCCTTCCTGCCGACCTGAATTTCTATTGTCAATTATTATTAAATCCCTTCCTGCTCCCAACTCCCTTTATTGTAGCCTTTCATTGAATTTTCTCTTTAAAACAACCTTTCAATATTTCTCTCAATTCCCTGCTTGCGTGCTGGGCTGTATCTGTGGGATTTTGTGTTTATTTGAAAGCCAACATAAGGACCCTAAGCAAAAAAATTTACAAAGCATTTAAGTGGGTCTTTTTTTTAAAGCAGTGTGGGGACAGTTTTCCTACTTGGCATTTGTGACATTTGCACAACTAACTTTGCCTTTGTATTCTACGAAGTGCGCACTGTTATAGTAATTTTTTCCTTTTGGAAGACAGAAAAAGCACAGCTCAGTAGATCTCCATTAGATGCAGTCGCTGTGTTATAGGGGATGTTGTCAATTGTCAAGCGTTCTTTTGGCATCATAAGTTCAGAGCTTCATATTGACATGGCAGTAGGAAATAAAGTAGAACTTTGTGATCAAGGATCTATATCTTTGTCGGTGTGCAGGCTCAGAACCGGTACATGCACCGTTGTTTGCTGAAACTGCACCATCTGCTGCACATACCAGGAAAGGCGGAGATATTAAGAAACACAGAGGCTCCTCATGTTTCTGAAATGTAGGTCTACAACTCGTAAATTGTCTGGGTTAACAGGTGACCTAAAAGCAGCGCTGCTTCACCAAAATCACTTCATGTGAGCCAATCTCCCAAAACATGAGTCGGAGTAAGACCACAGAGGCATATTAAGTGGTTTAGCCTTGACCGAATGAGTCCTAGCAAGAACTTTGGGGTAGGGGCTGCATTTATACTGTTTGATTCCAGAGTGTGCCAAAGCTGTAAAAGCCGAGCAAATTCCAATGTTTTGGTTCTACTGAAAAACAGTTTATCCCTTTGGTGTTTTATTGGTTGTAATCTGTTTTGACTGAAAGCTGAAATTGTAAATAAGTTTAATTCTGTCCAAGATTACTATACCTTGGTATATGGAGCGTATTTCCCTGCTGACTATGACCAATTGGATAACGTGAGTTCTGTTCCTCCCCACCCCATACTAAGCTCTCTTTGCAATAGATTGAGGAGCTCCAGTATCCTATGACCACTGACAAAGTCAAGGCCACCATAACATTCTGTAAACTAGGTGAAACCTCCAGTATTCATAGATCCACTAGAGGATTCTATAAAAAAAATCTGAAAACTCTTAACCTGTGGCAGACTGACCTTTTAACTTGTTAGAATACAACAAAAGGTTGACACTTATTGTGGGAGAAGCCATTATTACTCTCATTCCCAAACACAGAAAATATAAGCTGTGGAAATCCTACCGGCCCAGAGCACTTGTATAGGAAATTATTTAGGAAATTTCTCACAAATCGTCTGGAGAAGCTCCTTCCAGATATTGGTGTGCCCAAGTAGTCTGGATTTAACAAGGTTCGTCAAACCCATGTTAAAGTGAGGCAGGTGGTCCATCTTGTCAAGAATATCGAGTGAACATCAGTCCAGCTTTATTGGTTCCACTGGATGCAGCGAACGTGTTCATCAAAGTTGACTGGTACTTTCTCCTCAAGTTTGTTCAGGGAGTAGGCTTATGACAAAGATTCGTAGCTATGGTCCTGGGAGGATACTCTTCAATCACATCCAGAATAAGCTAAAGTGTAAGCCTTTTAAACACTGTCAGATTGCCAGAGGCACTAGATAAGGATGCCCCTCTCTCTACTTCTTTTTGCCCTTAGCAGGAGACCCTTTGCCAGACATATACTGGGTGACCCGCATATTAAAGGAATCCAATTGAGATCCGATATCCACAAGATTTTGATGATTACATGCTCCTCACTTTATATGCTTCTTCTTCCTTTATCTCACAACTGATCAAGCAACTAAAATCCTTCAAAAGAATAGTGGCTTTTAAGATAGTTCTTGGTAATTATGAGACATTAAAACTCACTGTCTCCCATGCTGAAGTGAGGCATTCAGACCTTCTTTAAACTTCTGATGAGCAAGTTAGTCATGTTAGATTTCTCTACATCAAAATGATCCTAGTAGTTTCAGATCCATGTAGAGCAAATTTCCCAATGCCCCTTTCCTCTCTTAGTAATGACTTGAGACGTTGGTTTTGCTTGTTCCTCTCGTGAGTGGGGCAGAACCTATTCTATTAATATAGCACATGGTGTGTGTCGAAGTGGGAGGTAAGAGAGACTGGAGAGGAAGAAACAATGCAGGGTTTAGGAGGAAAGTCGTGACAGTGGAAGATGAACAGTAGTTAGGATGAGGCAGGGTAGATAGGTCTACATGAGACAGCGTGGTGAGGGTCATGTGAGCGACAAAGAAGAGGTAATTTGGCATGGGAAGGGATGAGAAGTGGGAAAGGAAAAAATAACAAGGGGACAAAAGTCACGCAATGGATGAGAGGTAAGACTTTGAGAGGCTTGTGTGAAAAAGCAGGTTGGTCTTTATCAGCATTATTAGTGCAATACGTGACAGGGTATACTTCCTGCCTATCAAAGGCTCCAGCCTCTGACAGAATGCACATATCCACAAATGAGCCAGTCAGCTGCAATTTCACCACCTACCCAGCGCCTCTCCCGGTCTCCTCCGTGCCACCCATGCCTGTTAACAGCATGATCATTTTGATGGCTCTACTCATGTGATGAAAGCATGGTATGTGCAGGTTTTGTAAATACCAGCAGGTGTTAGTTGGAAGCCATCAAAAAGCATATAACTAACTGAATTACATGCCCAGAAGGAGCTACAAGCAAACTCAATGGAGAGTACCAGACTGAAAAAAGAAAAGCAAGGTTGACAAGCCAGTGGAGGACCCATCTTGGTCCTACAATTGGGTTTTCATTGGCTTCAAATTCCTGCCCAAATGGGTTGAAAACATTTGCAAGAAGGTGGCCAGAAGCTGGAGTTGCAAACCTTGGTTTGCCTTCTTGATGCTAAGAGGGACTTACGTGACGAAAATATGGCTTTCTGAACCAGAGGTAGCAAGGAATTTCCTGCAAAGCGTAAAGTGATTGTCTGGGTGATTGTGAGTTAGTGGATGGTGGACTTCGGAGTATCTAGAATAACTGAAATTGCTTTGTATCATCTATTCTAACCATGTGCAAAGAAATGACAAGGAACTGGCAACATGGATGCTGAAGCTTATTATAAGGTGAAGATGAATGTTGTTTTCTTGTTTACCTTCCACCCTACCCTCCTCCTGCTTTATGTGTTAAGTCTTGTAGTGTTTATACATCATGAATACTCCTTGGAAGTAAAGTCAATAAATGCTATTGGGGGTATTTTTAATGAATGAATTAATTTTTTTCTGAAAACATTAACTAAGTCATGATCTTTGAAAAGCTTTATATTTCCTTCAAAAGACAGGGAATGTTGCCCAAGTAGTACAATTGTATGGTCCACTTTGACTCGTCTCACCTGTTTATGATGAGTAAACGTAGCACTAGGTGATCCTAAACCAGGCTTAGTATGCATCTTAACTCTTTGTCTCTAGAACTTGAAACTATCCTATTAATTTACTAAAAGTTTGAAACGTAGAATTATTTCTGCATATTTTGTAGGAAAATGTTTTGCACAATAAACTTTGAAGTAATGAAAAAATAATTCTTTTTAGGAACCCTCGGAGCAGAGCGAACACCTACCTAACCAAAAAAAGAGGAAGACTGTGCATCAAACCAATGATACAACCTCTCCTAATTTGAGCACAGGTAAACTATTAGGTATCTATTATATTCTTCAGTGATTCAACTATATTCAATCTGTTTAAATTTTTGGACAGTGAGTTGACATAGCCTGTGTTGCCTGTATTCAGCAATGGCAGTATCTACATCCACACGTGAGTTGAATTGTCAAAGAGTTTAATTTTGAAGAAGTCTTTAAAATTGTTGGGTCCAATTCCTGTATTGGTTGTGCAAGAATCTCTTTTCACAAACCTAGAGGATGACGCACATTGTGCAACAACTTCTTTACAGAGTTCCCTTGTCTCAGTGAGTGTTCTTCATTGTGTGAATGCACTTTTCATCATGTTGTGGTCAGTAGGTTCCCTGAAGATTCAGACAATTCTCTTGAAAGAATTGGCAGCGTCAATGGCTTGATTTACGGCACTGCGTAATTTCTCTGAGTGAAATGTGTTCCAGTGTTACCTGAGCCACACAGAGTGGCCATCCTTGTTCGCTCCGATCGCTTTGCAATCACACTGTTAAACCAGTCAACTTTAGGGGGTGATCTTCCCCCCCCCCCCCCAAACATTTTGCTTACACCCCTTCCATTTTCTGAAATTTGTTTTTGCTGGCTTAGGACTCTCTGCACTTTACCACTGCTAATCAGTGCCAAGGTGCTTGTGTTCGCTCCTTATAACTTGGTAAAATTGGTGTAGATCTGAATGGCACATTTAATTTACTTATAATTTCCTAGTAAATCCGTGCAACATGTACCCAGGGCCTATAAATTAAATGCTATTAGTGGGCCTGTAGCATGTATTGTGCCACCCACTTGAGTAGCCTTTTAAAGCATCTCAGGTTTGCCATTGCAGCCTATTTGCAGTTTTAAACTGCCAGCACGACCTGGCAAAATAAACCTTTTGTCAGGCCTAAACCTCACATTTTAATATAGGTCAGCCTCAATGTAGGCTTTAAACAGCCCATAGGTCAGGGTGCAGTGTATTTTAAAAAAAAGTTGGACAATTACTTTTAAGTTTTACATGTCCTAATAGTGAAAAACTCCTAATTTCGTTTGTCTCTACTATGAGGCCTATCTCTCCCATGGGATAACATTGGGTCACCTTATTAGATTTAATAAGTGATAACTTTTGGGTGGGAACAGGTAAATTTCATGTTTGGCCTCGACAGAATTGTAATCTAAAATCCTCTTTAATGCTCAAGTTGCATTTCAAGTCACAAATCTGAAAACGTCACTTTTAGAAAGTTGGCATTTTGTGTCCTAACCATTTGGTGCCTTCAGCCTGTGTCCTGGTTCACATGACTGTGATCAGAGTGGCAGTTGATCTTTGTGTATTCCTTTCGGATAGTGAAACAGAGGAGGACAAGGTGTTGGCAGGATGGGTGGGGCAGAACTTTTCCCACCCCCACTTCAGTTCCAATGGAGCCGCCGGAGTACACTCACAAAGAACTTCACACCAGTCTTTTGTTACCCTAGACTTCTTGAAGCCTGGCAAGGAGGAAGAAAATTCCAGAAACAACTGTCGGGGAGGGGGGGGGGGCTCTAGAAGCTTTTCTCACAGGAAAGCTGGCACCGGGTATAAAGATAGGATCCATCAGACCCACTCTTCAGTTTACTCCTGACTTGCGGAGGACTCTCAGAAGCCCTGCCTTGTGCTTCAAGGACTGCCCTGCTGTTTAAACCTGCTTTGTACTTCAGAGGACTGCCCTGATGCTACCAGAGGGTGGCCCTGCTGCTTAAAGCCTGCTTTGTACCAGCAAAGGCCTGCCTTGCTGTGAGGTCTGCCTTGCTGCTTGACTCCAGGACTATCAGAATGACTCCAAGGGCTAGTTGCATGGCCTCCTGATTGGAGCTAAAGGGACACAACAACTTAAACCCTGCACCTGGACCCTGCCTAAATTGAGCCTTACCCTCCAAGTGGTGCATACCCAGTCCTGGGCCCTTGGACGTGGTACTAAAGGGTCCCAAACAACCATAAACCAAAACTTGCTCTGAGAACTGACAGGAGACCGGGATTTTCCTTTTCGACAATCCGCCCAAGGTGCATCTGCGGTTGGCCTGAACTTGCGGTACCTGCTGCTAAGTTCATCTCCACAGCAACAAATATTGTTCAGAGGCTCCTCACAGAATGGGTATCTTGCCTCGTTGAGCCCTCGTTTGCTACAGCTTGTAGCTTCATCCCGCTGGAGATTTCGAACTTCCAAAAAGTGACAAAGACTGAACTAACAAAGCTTCACTGTGACTTCATCCTGCGGCTCCTCGATGACGACGCCTCCTCCTGAGTCACCTCCGACTGCCTTGTCGTGCTGAACTTTACCTTCTTGGATATTTTCCTTCAGAATTTCTTTTGACCTGAAGGTCATTTGAGACCAGGTCCAATACACTTTGTGTGTCGGAAACATGCTCCATCGCGGTCAGTCATAGCTTTTGACTTTGTCTTGGCAACTAGGTGGCTTTGATTGGCACTTTGATGTTTTAGGCACTATTTTTCACTGAAAGCATTAAAAGAAATCATAACTTGAGTTCTATGATTGAATATATGGGGTTGTGGTGTCAAATTATTTATTAAAACATTCTCTATTTCTCTAAATTGGTGTGAGATCTTTCTTGTGTTTGTGTTTTCACTTTATTATGTGTGCTGCTTAAATACTTAACACAGTGCCTCTAAGTTAGGCCTGACTGCTTTTGTGCCAAGCAAACAGAGGGTTAGGCACAAGTTAATTTTGTGACTTTTGTGGTTCATCCTGGCAAGGATTGTGGTTGTTACTTGAGAAAGGCTTACATCTCCTCCCCCCCCGCCCAACCAACCAAACATTCAGTTTCCTACACTCACCATTTGCAAACTAATCCCTAACCATTATTCCTTAAGGTTAGTAAATGGAGAGTGTTTGTGCTTAGTATAAATGTGTCGGTTTTAGACACGTAGGTGTTTATGGTACAGTGTTCTACCAGTATTCCTCCAAGCCCTCTGTGTTTTTCGTGTCTTGACAAGTCTTTATCCCAGGTTTGAGTTACGGCACACTCACCACATCTACGCCCAACACTATGGCTAGAATGCCTACCCAAAATTAATTGCCGGCATTTATTCTGCTTACTGTTTTATCCACTCATGTCTTGCCATAACTCACTGGCCCACCTACCCTGGTAAGGAGAAACTCCTGTAATCCACTTTCCTGCCAACAGCAAGTATCCCATGATGCATTGGTAAGTAGCCTGTTCTACTACTTGCGTTTTTCAAATCTTGGATAGGTCCATAGAAAAGCTTCAGAAAACTTCATTTTGTGTATTTGCTTGTTTTATTGGCTGTCTGCTACAAGAGATTTAGTGTCCATGATTGACTGGATCAGAGGACATGCTACAAAATGAATGGGCTTCTATAGTCTTGCTCCATATACCCTTGAGTCCTTCCACTTTAGTCCTGTTTTTCATCCAAATGATTGGATGAGCTCTCTACTTTATACACCAACTGTAAGAACTACTTGAGTGCTTCCTTTGAATTTCTCACAGGCACCTTATCCAGGCTGGAAGCATTTTTCTCCCTCTCTGGGATTCGCATTTTGTGCTGAACAACATCTTTGGACCTGAGCATCCCCTCATAAATCTTATTTGGTTTTCAAGAAACTGGATTGAGTAAACCTCTTTTAACAAAGGCTTCTGCTCAGATGAGGTGTTTTTGCAAGACAGTACATTTCTGATGAATACTTCTAAGCGCAGATCCTTCACCTTATTAATGTTCCACAGGTATCAAACTGGATCCTGAAAACTAAAACTCAAAAGCAAGACTCTTGTACAATGGTAGGTGGTGCCATGCGTTTCCACGTCCATGTCGTTCTGCTCTGGAAGTGATGAATGGGAACGCATATAAGCACCACCCATGCATGCTGACATCAGTACCTTTCTTTACGCATCTTCAGACGCTGATCATGAGCTCTGCTCTTTTTGTCTATTATATTTTTCTACTATTGTTTTCAAAATTTTACTTGTGGCCCTAATAAAATGACAGGATTTAAGCCTTGTAGAGACTGTTGCAAACAAATGTCTGTGCTAGGTTTGCATCTGGTGCTTGAGGTGGAAACACAACTCCAGGGCCTGCGACAGCAGCTCCCAGATGAAACTGAAAGCCAAACGGGATTGCAAAGCGAAGTTCTATATCTCAAAATATTGAAAGACCCCAATGCCATTACTGGTTAAAGTCTAAAGTAAGGTCTAGCTCCAGATCTTTGTTGCTGTTGAAGTTTCTGGGTAAGTGCAAGGAGAAACACAAGAAGCTGATTCTTGAGCTCCAGAGAAGGTGCCACACAATCTCGCTTCCGAAATCCTTAAGAGCTGATTCATAACCTGGTCCTGATGCACCTCGGCTTTCTGTGTCTTTTGGCAATGTCTCATCAAGTTGATGCCTTTTGAGAGGCCATGATATGCATTAGTATGCTTCTGGTACACTTTGGTGCGCCTTTGGACCCCACAAATCCACAGTGGTTTTCAGTCATGCTTCCGCTGGGTTCCGCACTGGTGTTGGTGCTGGAAGAGGCTCCACAACCTATAGTGGTCCTCCAGATTGGTCTCATTCTCTGCCTAGGCCATGCGTCCTTATTTGTTCACATCACCTGCTGTGATGATATTTCATAAAGGTTTACAACATATGTATTTGCCGAAACCCTTTGTGATGCCACCATGGGACTTGAATCTGGTACTCATTATTTTGATGTGGACTCCTTTTGAGCAAATGCACAGTTGTTTTCTACGCTGTTTAACCCTCAAAACATTCTTTTTGGTTGCAATAATGTCAGCTTGTTGCATTAGTGAGGTTCTGGCACTTTTGTTCCAGCTGCCTCATACAACCTTTTTTCGAAAAAATAACTCGTTTTAAGGGTTCGAGCTGCATTCCTCCCAAAAGTAGTGGCACCTTTTCATGTCAGACAAACTATCATTCTTCTGATCTTATTTGATCTGCCTCACCCCTCGAAAGAGAAGGAGGGACTCCTTTGTTTTTATATTGATCATACCAGAGACCATCGGGTCAATGATCAGCTCTTTGTGGGCTTCTCTGAAGTAACAAATGGCAATGCAGTGTAGAAAAATACTTCCTCTAGGTGGATCCACCTATAGGTGTATTAAGGGCTCCTTCCACTCGAGCCAGACTGCTACTACTGCCCTGACTCATGGAGTGCCTTTTCTGTATATCTATCAGGCTGTTACTGAGACATCAGTGCACATGTTCACCTAAAGCCCTATTGCCTGTAAAGTCAAGTCTGTCAGGCTGGGCATTGTGATCTGATCAATTCAATGAACCCACCACCTGTTAAGGTATGGCTTTGATATCTATTCACAAGCTGAGGTTAGAAGTGTCCATCAGAAGAACAAGTTACTTACCTTTGGTAACCCTTTTTTTGGTGGATACTCTATCTAACTATAGACTCCTCACCACACTATCTCCTCCCGATTCTGTGGAATAGGCTTATTCCATCAGAAAAGGTCCCTATCTATAGATGTGCACACTGACCATACCAATTTGCTGATGGGCTCAGTGTGTCAGGGCGTGGACAAACCTATGAAAGAAACTGATGACAGCACAGATGGGTGGCGCTTATATGTGGCCTTATTCGTCTATTCAGGAGCAAAAAACCATTGGTGCTAAACCGCATGGTACCACCTACTGGCATACACGTGTCCTACTTTAGAGTTTTCTTGATTCAGTTTGATGCCTGTGGAATATTCACAAGGTGAGGAACCTGCTGTTAGATGTAATATCTGCCAGAAAGAGTTAATGAATTAAGTAACTTGTTTGTTTAATCAAGGAGTCTTGAAGGGGAATTTTAATCTAAAGAAGATGCAGGCTGGACAGTCTCCTGGGCCCACCAATAAAATGATAAGAAGTGAGACTGGAGCCAATTTTAAAGTGAGAGGTACTGATTTGGTTTTTGAATGGCAAGTTTCAAACCAGGGAATAAATACAGTCAGGAGGTGCTTTTACATCCACTGCACTTCATTTCAAGCTTCTATCAATTTGGGTCTTCTTCATAGCGTAGCACACAAACAAAGTCTTGCATTGTCCTTGGTAATTAGCACCAGGGGATATTTAAAGGTGCCTTCACATACTAGTACCACTGAAACCTACAGGTGCTGTTACATATAATAGGTCGGCCCTACTGCTTAGTATTGGGACTAAGTTAAGGAGTCCTCACAGCTCACTCTGAAGTTGTTTCCTTTGTTCCTGCCCCCACCCTATCCTGTTGAATCACATGTGTTCAGATGCATCTCTAGTGCAGCCAAAGAATTTCAGGAAGCAAGCAGTACTGCTCAGACTTGTCAGTACCACTGGAGTAGTGATGGTATAGCACTGAAATTTGGCAGCAAAATAGCAGTCTCTGCGCAGCCATTACTAATGATGCCTCAAATGCCTTAATGTTTATCAAGTCTCCCTGTGTTATAATACTCTGCCAATCAGACACCTCAACCAGAAATTTTCTCCTTGTTCACTTTCGGTGTGTTGAATTGTTTTCGGAGGTGCTGGTCTCCATATTTACAGCTCTTGACTTTTTACAGTTCTAATCGTAGCTGCTGAATCTCTGAGGGTGGGAGTGTTACCTTTTGGGCCTTTCTAATGGGCACTTCTAACTGCAGATTCCTCACCGTATGAATTTCCACTGGCACCATACTGGATCCGCAAACATTTTCCAGCAATTACTCAGGTTTGTCTATAGGTAGTGCCATCGGACTGCATGGCAGCCTCATCGCACCTCTGGAAGTGATGGCTCAGAGAATTTTAGAGGTGCCATTCCTGTGTGCTTATGTAAGTTCCTCTTTTTTGCACTCTTTGATCTGGATCCCTGCCTCCAAACTTTGCCCATACTTCACTGACTCACAAAACTATTGTTCCGAAACAGCGTGTCCTCTGAAGATGATTCCTCTGAAGATAAAAGCCTCAAACTGTTCCAAACCCACTGAAATCTCAAGTAATATCAAAACCTACATGACATCTGGCTTTCGTAACTCCGATGCAAGCATTATTCAGAGTCATGCAACAGATGCTCCCTGATAAACCTAAAGGGCATCTGAGAGTGGGAGGTGAAGTTGTACGTCACCAAGCTCAAGAAACAGTCGTCCTTGATGTTGCATGCCAGTTCCTGCTTCAGGTCCCCGGCCAGGTCAGTGTCCACAGATAAGCCTAACATGATGTTGAAGGACAGATCTGGGCACAGACGTAAGAAGTCCAGATAGGAGTCCTCCCTTGTTGTTCATGCCCCAGGAGGAGATTGCTTAGTTGGCCCTCTAGAGGCCTAACTTCATTCTGCAGCCAGAACCTGTGCACCCTGAATTTCTCTGATCAACCTTGACTCTGCAGCAGGTAGAGGCTTTCAAGGAACCACTGCTGCAGCTTGTCCCAACAATGTTGGGTCCCCCTGGAGCTCATTTGAGCCCCATGGATCTGTGCGACTACTAGATTGGACTTCCAAATGTGGGTCCTGCCTTGCTGACCACTGACCCGTTCGACTCTGCCTGGCCCTTCACCAGTGCTGAGCCGAATCGCCTCTTATTCATTAGAGGCTCCAGAAATGGTGGTCTTGGACTACATCTAGATCTCGGCCAATGCCTATTGAAATTATTGAGGCACAATCAATGGTTTTGAGAAATATCCGACAGTGTGTTTGCCTCAGCATCAATATCTTCAATGCTGCAAGGCCTTTTTCAGCTCAGACTCAGATACAAGACTTTCCGAATGTTGCACAAGATGGGGTTGTTGCGGAGGAAAGTACTAAAGGAGGGCCAGGGAAGATTTCGAGACCAGCGGGTATTCACTCCCAAGTCAAAAATTCTACACACAACGAAATACTCTGGTATAAAGCAGAGAACAGCTAGGAACCTAGAATGTCATCATAGGAATTCTCCTCACACTGTGATTACAAATCACGGTACAGGCTAAAACTCCCTCTCTAATCAGTAGGAGCTTTTCGGATGTTTTAATGTGTGGTAAAAATCCCTATGGAGTCAGTAGGGTAGTGAGGTTAGCAGAGTGTGCCAACTGCTATAATGTGAGCAAAATTGATGTGACTAGCATGGTTAAAACTAACTCCAAAGCAGACAAGCTTTATTCTTGCTTGCCTGGGTCAAGATTAAAAAGAGTGAATAAACACAGCAGCAGTCAGATAACCCTGCTTTTTTGTGTCATGGTCAATATTTTTCTGCCACCAGAACCCTCAGTCAAGGTGTATGGGCATTCGTCAGGACCTTGAAAAAATTAACTTCTGCTTTCAAAGAGTGCATATGAAGAAAAGGGATACAAATCCATAAAAGTGGTCACCAATGACACATGTCTGGATCCACTTTCCAACGGCCTGTAGGAAGATAAAAACATGGTCACATTGACATCTAGGTTGCAGAGAGTGTTAGTAACACATGAAATGAAATGAATGAAATGAAATGAAAAGAGGATTTATTGAGCGCGATAGCTACGCTGAGGCGTCCCAGCGCTAACGGACAAGGCGTGTGGGTGAGAATTGAGACAGTTAGTCTAGTTTATTAAAGAGCAGGGTTTTTAGCTGTTTACGGAAGGAGAGCAGGTTGGGCTCTGATCGGAGATGGAGAGGGAGGGCGTTCCATAGTTTGGCCGAGTTATAGGAGAATGAGCGGCCTCCGCATCTAACTCTTTTGATCCTGGGGACAGTGGTGAGGAAAGAGGAGATTGATCTGAGATGTCTGTTTGGTATGTAGGGAATGGCCAGTGATTGATCAATGAGAGCGCCGGTTTTCCAGAAGGCTCAATGGATGATGCATAGGCTCTTAAATTCAATTCTTTGCCTTACTGGTAGCCAATGAAGATTCTTCAGTCCGGATTTGATGGAGAGTCGACGAGGGATCTGAAGGAGGGTTCGGGCTGCGCAATTTTGGATGACCTGGAGCTTGTGTAGAGTGGCCTGAGGGGCCCCCATGTAAAGTGCATTCCCAAAGTCGAGGCGCGACAGAATTAGACCTTGGATCATAATTTGTCTTGCCTGGAAGGGTAAAAGAGGAAGGATTTTCCGAATGAGCCTGAGCAAACCAAAGCATGTCTCTGAGAGTTTGGCTGCTTGGCAGCTAAAGTTAAGAGATTTGTCCAACCAGATGCCTAGGCTCTTGATTGTATCCTTGGTTGTGGGGGCGGATCCGAGGCAGGTGGGCCATAGGTGATCGATGGTAGGATTGGGGGAGTTACCTAGGAGCATCAGTTCGGTCTTGTCTCCATTCAATTTGAGACAATACGATGTCATCCATGAGTATACTGCTTCCAGACAGTCCCTCAGATGGTTGGGTGCGGTGTGTAGTTGGTTAAGGGCCACCACTAGCTGAGTATCGTCCGCATAGGTGATTATTTTTATTCCAAAAGGACGGACAATCTCAGCTAGGGGGCTCATGTATATGTTGAAGAGCGTAGGGCTCAAGGAAGAGCCCTGCGGCACTCCGCACCCGAGAGGCTTACTAGGGGAGATGGTTTCACCCTCGAAGACCCTAAATGAACGATCTGACAGGAAAGACTCGAGCCAGGCCAAAGCTTTCTCGGAGACTCCTAGGCTCGCGTGTCTTTGCAGTAAGATGTTATGGTTTACAGTGTCGAAGGCGGCACTTAGGTCGAGGAGGATGATGGCGGCAGATCCTCCTTGATCCATGATCTTACTTGCCTCTTCTGTAACCGCAATGAGGGCGGTTTCGGTCCCATGCATGGGTCGGAAACCCGTCTGGGAGGGGTCGAGTAGGTGATTATTTTCTAGAAATTCACCCAGAGCGTTGTTAACGTGTTTTTCAAAGATCTTGCTTAGCCATGGTAGTAGGGAGATTGGTCGGTAGTTCACTGGGTTATCTGGGTCCAGATTGGATTTTTTAAGGAGAGCTTTTACCATGGCCTGCTTCCAGGGGGCGGGACAGTCCCAGTGGACAACGAGGCATTAAGCAAGTTAAGGATGGTAGGTAGGAGGAGGAGCCTAGCGCGCAACCAAGATGGCCGCGTAGGTGCGAGGCTCCCGAGGACCTCCGCGACCTCCTGCATAAATCCTGACTATATCCTGTCCTAGATGAGGGGACTGTGTTCGTGAGACCGAGCTGAGGTGCCACCCGTTTTCCGTTTCCAAATCGGACCTCGGACACCGGCGGGAGCATCGATTGAGGTTTGCGGCCTTCTCCACGCCGGCCCCCCGGATTGGAGTTGTGGGGCGATCCGGAGACAAAGTGAACAACAGCGGCGGGCGAGGCTGGGCGATTCGCGTACCCCGCACTTTCACTTTCGCTTTCGCGCCCTCCTTGCTGCCAAGCGAGGTAGGGTCGCGAGGCGGCGTGCGGTGGTGTGACTTCATCGGGGTGCCCTGCCGGCCCGCCAGCTGTGATCCGCCCTTCGGAGCTGTGGTCGCCTTCCCCCGGAGCCCGTGAACCGGTCTGTCAGCCCTTTTCAAGGAGATTGGCACGATTTGGGGACTGGAGCCATGTCCACGAAACAAGATGGCGACCGGGCAAAGGTGAAATCGACCCGCCGTGGCGCAGCCCCTCAGTCTAACAACATGGACCGCTACACCCTCCAGAAGGGATCTCCAGAGGCGCCGCGTAGGTCCCCTGTTGGCCCGACTGATGCCCCTGCTTTGCCCGCGGATCTGACCCTCCGGGACGTCATGGGCGCCATCGCCGAGATGAAGGCCTCAGTGGACCAGCGCTTTGACACTCTGGCGCAAAAGATTGACTCGGTCCTCGTGGATGTGGGCCTGGTGAGGGCCGATCTGTCCAAGACGAATGACCGGGTCGACTCTTTGGCCCACACCACCTCGGGCCTCACAACGGACGTGGCGGCCCTCCAAAAGGAGGTGCGCCGACTGGGCCGGGCGAGCGCCCTGATGGATCGTCGACTGGAAGATTCCGAGGGTCGGGCCCGGAGGAACAATGTTCGCATTGTCGGGGTGCCGGAGGGACGTGAGGAGGAGGCGGCGGATCTGTTTGTGGAGGACCTGATCCTCACCCGTCTCCAGCCCCGGGGGCTGAGTAAACTCTTCGCAGTGGAACGTGCCCACAGGGTCCCCGGAGGGAGACCTAAGATCGGAGCCCCTCCGAGGCCTCTCATTGCCCGGATCTTCAACTTTCGGGACAGAGACGCTATCCTGCAGACTTCGAGGCAACAAGGACCGGTCAGACTCGACAATATGGACGTAAACTTCTATCCTGATTTTACTCCGGCGGTTCAGAAGCAGAGACTGAGTTTTCTCGGAGTCAAACGTCGCCTACGGGACCTGAACCTCAAGTATGCGATGCTTTTTCCAGCGAAGTTGAGGGTAGAGGTGGATGGCCGCACGCACTTTTTTGATCGTCCCGAGGCGGCCGGGGACTGGTTGGACACTTTGCCCGGGGACCGGGGCCGGGGGGGTGGGGGGGGCGCGGTTGGTGGGGAGGGCTTGCCGGATCAGGACTGAGGGACTAATAGTAGGCCTTGCTCTGGACAACATTATTGTCATTATTGACTGATTGTGTAAGTTCCCCTCCCGTGGAGGTCGTACGGGGTCTCTTGGGGGCTTTCCCTCCTCCTCTGGGGGACTAGTTAGTGTTTTCATCTATGGGGCGACAGGCACACTGCACTTTGGGGGGGCTGTTCGGGCTCATGCAGGGGTGCAGGGAGGGGGGAGTTCTGTTGGGACGGGTGGGTTGGGGTGGGGTGTTGTTCGTTTTTACCGCAAGGCAAACCCTTTACTGTATTGGTGTTTTTGAGGTGCTCTCGGGGGGACGAGTGATGGCTTCTGTATGTGATGGGGGGTAGGGACTTGACTTTGTTGTCTTGGAACGTTAATGGACTGGGGGATAGGATTAAGCGAGGTGTGGTCCTGCAGTATCTGAAACGAATTTCGCCAGATGTGGTCTTTCTGCAGGAGACACACCTTATTGGTAATTCCTTCTTTGCCATGAATCGGCGTGGCTATCGTTTGGTGGCCCACTCGGGCTTCACGTCTGGCTCGCGGGGGGTGGGCATCATGGTTAAGAACTCGCTCCCGCTGGAAATAGATGAGGTGCGCCATGATGAGAGGGGACGCTACATTGCCTTGGTGGGGAGAATGGAGGGCAAAGTGGTTGTCTTTGTTTCAGTGTATGTCCCACCGGGGCTACAGTCTACCACTTTTGCGGACCTGGGGCGCCTCCTCCTTGACCTTCCGGGGGGGCTTCTGGTGGTTGGGGGGGATTTCAATGCGGTGGTTTCTGGGACTATGGATCGTCACCCCCCTAGGGACCTCCCCCGGGCGCAGGCGTGGCTGTCCGGCCTTTTAGATACATTGGGATTGGTGGACTGCTGGCGTTTAAAACATCCCACGCAGCTGCAATACACCTTCCATTCGGGTGCCCATGGTAGCCTCTCACGGCTTGATCATATCCTTGTCCCTGCGGCCTATGCTGGGAGGGTGGGAGAGGTGCGCCATCTGGCGCGGGGTATTTCAGATCACTCCCCGCTCCTGTTGCACTTTGGTGTCCTCCCGAGGGGGGAGGGCAGGGTAGCTCCAATTAATGCCTGGTATCTGCGCGACCCCACTATTCGCGCTGACTTGATTAAATCCTTGCAGCGGTATTTCGAGGAGAATGTGGGGTCTGTCCCTTCGGCTATCTCCCTTTGGGAGGCCTTCAAGACAGTTATTAGGGGGGAGGCCCTCTCCTTCATATCCCATGCCCGGAGGCGCGAGCAGGAGGAGGTGACCCGAGTGGAGGCCGAAATTACTGAACTAGAGGGTGATTTGGGGAGTGGGGTGACGGATGCTGCACTGCATGTTCTACACCTTAAGCAAGCGGCCTATAGGGCCCTCGTCACGGAGGCAGCCAGGGGCCTCAGTAGAGAGCAACAGGGGCGACTGTATGATGTGGGTGATAAGGCTGGTAAATTGATTGCGTGGTTGGATAAAAAGGAGAGAGCGAGTCGTGTGGTTCCGCTGATTGAGAGGATGGATGGTGTACGTGTCACCGAGCCAGAAGACATTGTCTCTTGCTTCGCGGATTATTTCCGCGAGGTGTATTCCCCGGTCTCCCCCTGCTCGGAGGCGGATTCTCATGCCCTGCTTCGAGATATCGCGCTGCCCTCCCTTTCGGTGGAGGACAGGGAGTCGTTGGATGCTGCTCCTACCTCGGACGAAATTGCCCTCGCTATACGCTCGGTTGCATCTGGCAAGGCCATGGGCCCGAACGGCATCCCTATCGAGTTGTATAAGCTGCGACCGGACGTACTGGCACCCCACCTCCGCGCGATGTTCCTTGCGGCCCACTCGCGGGGCTCCCTCCCGCCGGACCAACGTCTGGCTACAATCGTGGTGATCCACAAGGAGGGGAAACCCCGAGACCGGGTTACCTCCTATCGGCCTATCTCGCTCTTGAATGCGGAGCCCAAAATCCTTGCCAAGGTGCTTGCCAACCGGCTGGTCGGCGTGGTGGGCGAGTTGGTCCACCAAGACCAGTCTGGCTTTATCCCCCATCGCAACACGGCCCTCAATCTGCGGCGCTTGCACGGGGTGCTCGCGCGTGTTCCGTTTGTGCGGGAGCCGGCCATCTTGGCGTCCTTAGACGCCACCATGGCGTTTGACACGCTCGAATGGCCATACATTTGGGCGATGCTGGCGAAATTTGGTTTTGGACCGGGATTCATCAGCTGGGTCAAATTGTTGTACTCGGGCCCGTTAGCGCAGGTGGTAGTGAATGGGCGAGTCTCGGCCCCGTTCGCGCTGGGACGGGGCACGCGACAGGGTTGCCCCTTGTCGCTGCTCCTGTTTGCATTGGCTTTGGAACCCCTGGCGGAGTGGTTGCGGTGGCACCCTTCCATCCGTGGTCTCCGTTGGACCCCTGAGTATGAGGACCGCGTGTCCCTCTACGCTGATGATATCCTTTTGTACCTAGCCTCCCCGCGCAAATCCCTGATTGTCCTGGTTGATGTCCTGCGCTCCTTTGGCCGTAACTCAGGCCTTGTCATCAACTGGGCTAAATCATGTGTCTATGTGCTTTCCGGGGAGGCTCCCGTCCTCCCGCGGGGATGTCCGATCCAGATTGCCTCGCAGGGGTTTCGGTACCTGGGTGTCTATATCACGCTGGACCCGGCGGCCCGCTACGAGCGAAACTTGCTTCCCCCCCTCCAGCGCTTGAAGGAGGACGTCGCGCGCTGGCGGCACCTGCCGCTTTCGCCGCTCGGCCGGGCGGCATTGTTTAAGATGATGTCGTTGCCGCGCTTCCTGTACGCTCTCCAGAACACTATGGACCTAGTCCCGGCGCGCTACTTCCGTGAGGTGGAGAGTCTACAGCGCCGCCTGTTCTGGGACGGGAGGCCGCGTATAGCCCTGGCGAAGTTGACGCTCCCGTGGTACGACGGGGGGATTGCCCTCCCGGACATTAAGCGGTATTACTGGGCCTCCCAGCTAGCTGCAATTAATCACGGCCTCTATGGGCCCGCCTTGAACCCGGCATTTGAAATGGACAAGATGCTCCTGCCCGGTGGCGACTACAATCGAGCACTCTACTCTGGCGCGCCGGACCCCCGCTTGACGGGGCCCACGCGTGTCATGGTGCGGGTGTGGCACGCGGCCAATGCAGCTATGGGGTGGAAGGACCGTTTGACCCGGGCGTCGCCGTTGTATGCGCCTCAGTGGTTGGGCTCCCTGTGGACCTCGAAGGGCTTCGAGAAGTGGGACACGATTGGCATCAGTAAAGTGGGGGACCTCTGGACGAGAGGGGGATTTAAAACATTCGAGACGCTGCAGACGGAGTTTCAGCTGCAGGGCAGTGAATACTTTCGGTACTTGCAGGTCCGTCATGCGCTGGGCTCCGTCTTCCCAGACGCCGCCTCCATCCCGGAGTCTTCCCCCCTGGAGGATAGAGTGCTGGATGGCCACGTTCCGGATAGCACGATCTCCCTCATTTACAAAAAATTGATTAATGACCGCTCGGGCCTGCTGACCGGCCTCCGTGAGGCTTGGGTTGCCGACGGGCTGGAGTTGGACGACGAGGACTGGATTTCCGCGGTGGCCTCTCCGAAGGAGGTGGCCATACCGGCTCGCCTTCGCTTCGTCCAGCTTAAGATACTCCACCGGGTTTACATGACGGGGCCAAGGCTTCTGCGTATGGGTTATGCTGAGGATGGGTTGTGTAAGCGTGGGTGTGGTGCTTTGGCGACTTTTTTGCATATTTTGTGGGAATGCCCGAAGGTGGAGCGATTCTGGCGTGGTGTGCATGAGGTCCTGCGTCTGGTTACGCATGTCGCACTGTTGCCTGAAGCGAGGAGATGCTTGCTGAATGTGTGGGAACCAACTGATTACTCGGTTCCGCAGACGCGATGGGTGACTCTGGGATATATGATAGCTAAGCGTGACATCGCTCAACTGTGGGGATCCCAGCGGCCCCCGGCGGTGTCGGCCTGGAAAGAACATATGGATTGGTGCATGTTCCGAGAAAAGGTGGTGTATGTGGCGAGGGGCAAGCCTGGGGCGTGGGTGAAAATATGGGGCCCCTGGAACGTCTACCGCGGGGGTATTTGCGAGCCACCACTGCTGCCTGCTGCCTCACCGGCTCCGTCCCCCTAGTTGACCCCCTCCCCCAGCCCCGGGCACAGAGTTCCCCCAGTCCTGGACTTGTTTCCCTTCCCCCTCTTCAGATTCCTGTGGATGGTCGGGGTCCCTTATTCGAGGAGCACGTGTGGTTACCTTCGATTGCGGGTTGCCTTGCGGGTGTGTTTTTTCTATGTTGTTGCGTGTGTATAAAATGAAACCGTATTGTGGGCTTAGAGTCATGTGGCTTACGTCGTTGATGTCTCCTGATTTGCTTCTCTGTAACGCCAAGTGCCCTTTTGTAAGTTTGTCAGGTGCTCCTGTCACTCTAGCGGCCGGCCGGAAGGTTGTAGGCCCATACTTGTATATACTTGAGATTGCAATAAACGGTTTCAACAAAAAAAAAAAAAGGATGGTAGGTAGGATGTGGTTTGTTACTGTCAGCAGATTGCATGGAGGTGCTGGGTCGTTGGGAGAGCCGGATTTCACCTGACGCATGATGGTTTCTAGCGAGGTGGAATCAAAATGTGGAAGGTTCCCGAGTGTTACTGGGGCACAAAGTCCCAGCTCACAGAGCTTGGTGGGTGGGATGGGGGGCTGGATGTGGGGGAAGGAGGTGTAAATGGTTTGTATTTTTGGGAAAAAAAACTCAGCCAGGTTATTACAGCGGGTTTGTACATTGAGGGGATTAAGGGGTTTGTCTGGTAGCTTAAGGAGGGTTTTCACGATTTGATATATTTCCTTAGGCTTAGAGGCAGCTGTATTAATTTTATTTTCGAAAAAGGTTGCTTGCGCAATCTGAATTTCATTTTTGTATGTTCTTATTGCGGCTCTGTAAGCTGTTTTCGCGGAGGGAGAGTAGTCCTTTCGCCATTTCCTTTCGAGTTTTTTACTGAGGCGTTTCTTTTCCCGTAAGCCAGGGGAGTACCAGGGGGCGGTTCGAGTACTATGCTTGGATTCAGTGCGTTTTAAGGGAAGCACGGAGTCGAGTGAATTCGAGATCCATTTATTATAATTTTCATTAGCTAGAGTGGGATCGGAAGTGTTGGGTGGTGTGGAGGTCTCGAGACTCGTTACCCAATCAAAATGGGAAAGTTTTGGCCAGTTGCGTTTTGTATGGATAACTGTAGTGGGGGGAGGGTGAGAGAGTTGAACACATCAAGTTATAGTGCCACCAACAACCCAAACGTGAGACACAGACTTCACCAGCGATGTGTTCAATTAGAATCCAGTAGTGACACCTATTAGAAACACGTAGGCTTACCCGCAGAAGTCGGGTGTCACGTCTCAACTTGAGTTACCCTGGCACTGGACTCAGAGTACACACTATCGTGGAGGGAAAGACATGAGATGTGTGTGTAACATGGAATTATGAAAGAAAGTCTTAAGTGTATAAAGACAGTTAATAACTCTCCTTTCATCTGTTTGGTTATGTAGACTATAGGCTGATCATACAAAGCTAAACCATACCAAGTAAAAACGAATAAAAACAAATGATCCAGGGCATGACTTTGGCTCTTAAAATGATTACCAGTAAAAACAGCTACAAAGCTATATGCAGACTGGGCTGATGGCACAGCGGAGGAGTTGTACAACTGTGTCACTGCCTAAGGCTGGTTTTTGCCGCTAGTGCACTGCTGGAAAATACACAAGAGCCGTAACACTTAACGTAAACAGGTGGCGAGGCGGCATGTTTATCACAATCGCCTGGTGTTGGCAGCTTTCATAGACAATAATAAGAAAACAGATAAGACCATAGTAAGGACCCGCTGTGTGAAAAGGGTTTACTGATCGTGTCAAGTGCAGGGTGAAGTTACCCCGGCGTATTGCTGTCTTGGAGAGACAGTGTGTTCGTGTAAACTAGATCAAGACAACCTGCACAGACATAGAGTGGGGCAGCACGCTGAACTCAATCGCAGCGTGTTCACTTTTTAAAGAAAAAATCCGAACCTCAGTCACTTTTAGGACCTGTCTAATTTAAAGGAGTGCTAGAACCATCAAGTGCTGAAGGGAGTCAACACAACAAGTTGCACTGCTATTTCAGAATAGCTGTGTGGAAGCTCAAGCAGTGCAGGTATAACCTCAATCAAAGCGGGTCACCCTGCGTGGGATTCACTTTTTGTAGTCCAAGCCTTAGAGGTGTAGAACAAAATTTGTTGAGGAGGAGTCATACAATTTATTGACCCCCTCACTACACTGATGGTGAACTAGATTTAGCCCTCCAGAATGCTAGTAGCCTTGACACTTCACTGTAGATGGAATTGGACTCTCAATTTGCCTTGACACCACCACCCCCGCCTGCAGAAAGAGCTTACTTTTCTAATGTAGCATGTCAGACAGCAGAGATATAGGTACTACAGTTTTCAGCTTTAGAAACTAAGGCTAATCTTGTTACAGAAATTTGAGAGCCTGACTCTTTAACTTCAGAGCTATTGCTGCCTTTCAATGAGCTCCTGACAGACAATCTGACTGTGGCATGGTGGAAGCTTTGTTTGATGCTGCCAGTAAGCTACCACCTCACACATTGCGCATTAGACCTGCTCCGGGTTACTCCGTGCCCTTGACTCAGCAGTTGAAGCGCTTGGCAAAAGAGTGTTTGTTGTTGACAGTGTGGGAGCTAAAACTGTACCTCTATTTTAGGACACCCCAAATTTCAGAAACCTAAACCTTTATCTCATACGGTTCTCCCACTGAAAATAATTGCACATAAAAGGTACCCTCCCCAAAATCAGTTTAGCAGCTTATCAAAATAAGTAAATGGGACCACTCAAGAATTTAGTTCTAGATTGGAACAAAACGTTATAGGGTTTTACTACAAGAATCACAAAATCAAGTGGTACAGAATACATTTCATAAAGGCTCAAATGCATTGAGTTAATACATAGTAGTCAAAAATCAGAAATCTTCAGTGAGCAGTGAAATCAGAAAAGGGTCAGACAGCAGAGCAGGAAAGTCCTCTCTTAAAATGTGGCTCACCCCAGAATCAAGGAAGGGGTTCTTATACACATTTCTTGAATAACAAAGTAGCTGAAACTGCAGAATAATCATAGCATGATTATAAGTAACAATTATTTAGCATAGCAGAAGAAATAAGGTCAATACCGTAACACATTAGCACTAACACATTCTAAGAAAAAAACAGCATCTTTCATGTTACCTCCATCTAGAGAGGTTCAAACTAAATATGAAACATTAAAAAAATGGAAGGACTTTGGATGTTGCAAAATATCAGGACCACCAGAAGTTTCAATGAAAAGCCTTGTATTCATAACAATGAAAAAACACATTAAATAAGCTGTCTTTGCTCTGCAGAGTTTATTAGGAGAGAAGATATGCAGGGGAATATGATGGGGGGAGGTTAATACAGGAGTGAATGACACAATCAGCATTTTTTTAAATCCAAAATGGAGTTTCACTTAAATGTGGCACAATTGATGTATATCAATGCGCACACTTCTACACCAAATATTAAACTTGTTTCAACTGTAATAATATTAACTCATTATTTGTGGATAGGTTCCAACATAAAAATTATTGCCATTCATTATTATTTATCGCACAAAAATATAAAATTTAAAACGCTTCCAGTTTCCCCCCGATTATTTTATAATGTTTAAATCCCATTAATAATTTGGAATCATTCAATTGATATTCACTTTCTGCTTTTTTTATGGAATCCTTCTCTGTCAACTTTAGCTAGGTGTAGACACAATTCTTGTTGTTCTCTATTTCATTCTCCTCAGATCTTTTCCTCTTTCAACTGCTCTTTCTTTCCACATTTTCTAAACAGACACCCAGAACATTTTCGGAAAAGAAATAGGACAATTGCACAAATCATTATAATTATTGCAGATATTAGGATTAGTTTTAATGTGCTCCCACCCAAACTGTCTAACCATTCACCAACCTTGCTTAAATCTTTTTTTTAACCCATTAAACCAAGAACTACAGATTCCTATAAGCCGTGCTCTTTGAAAAATTAAATATTATGCAAAATATTAGTAATATAGGATTTAATAACCATAATATCTGGGATGTATCTACATCTCCTCTTAGCATTTATTACCTTGCAAACTCCGCCTTTCTTTGCTAGGTGTATATCGTATGCTAAGCAATTATGCATAACCATAGTCTTAATAGCCATCATCTCTGCATTTACCGGTTTCAGTGATCCTGCTGTGTATATACTGGAAGCTTATCTACTAAAGTAGATGGAAGTCTGATTTTCAGATCATCCCATTGCCCAACCTGCAGGAGGAATTCTAGCAACTAATATGTCTAAAACTACGTGTCTAAAACTTTATTTCACTCTTCTTATGCCAATTTCACAATCTATTTTACTCATACAGTTAACTCTAGGGAACACCAAAGCCAAATAACTGTTTCCAACCTAGTCTTTCCATAAACATAGTAAACCCCTCTCCGAATTGTCTGTACACCTAACAAATATTTACAAGTTACTTCATAATCTCTTTTACGTTCACTTTGTTCTACATAGTGAGCCTTACTACCTCTCAAAGGACTGCATTGTACCATGCATAGTTTGCTTTAGTTCTTGCTCCATTCTCAATTTAGGATGCAAATTCGAGGTTCTGAATTCTTCCTCTTCCTTCATCTGTTCCATTAACCTTTTCTTCTTCCCAATCTCTCACAATCGTTACTCATTTCTCATTCTATTCTTTAATGAAATTATGTTCTTCACTACTCAAAATACATACATAGCACCATTTAGTAATTTTAGTTTCATGCCTGTTTTGTGCAATTAACCTAAAGAATTGATCATATTTATGGCTGTGTTATCTTTAAGGACACATTGAAATAAATTGGTTATGGAGAAGAAAATTCATCATCATTAAGTATAGCAACATACAGATTGCACCACAGAGCATATGATATTGGGAGTTGAACACATGTTGACCAAGCACCTGCTGAAGTTGGAAGAAAAGCGCAAACAAAGTATCCTTTAATCTTGATAACATTTATATATTCATGAATCATTTTAGTATAGATATTATCTTGAAACCCAGTAACTAAATTATTGTTATGCTTTAGCATATCATGTTTCCATTCATTCCTAACAGTAGTTAATTCAGTGTTCACAGAAACATAGCCCTTCGAAGCAAGTAAGAACAACAGTCCCTCTAAAAAGAATAATATTGTTAGTATTATCACTAACCCCACGATTTTACATAATTCACTGTTCTCCATCTTTGTTTTGAAACAAAAATAAGGATCATAATACTTTAAAAAAATTCAAAGGCAACAAACATTTTCTTTAAAACAATAATATATTTCTTCTTCTTTATTTCAAAACAATAATTAAGAAAAAAAATCCAAATAATCTTCTCTTGAACTTTTCTTAGGAGTCCATTTCAGTTTTGTGTTTCTTTTATTGTGTTCTACAACTGTTTCTTGATCTAGCTCTCTCATCACTTTCTTTAGATATTTCAAGGTGATTCTTCTTCGAAGTGATACACTTCCACTAGTTTTAGAAACGATTGGTCTCTCAAACATTTCTGGTTCTTAATGCTTTGCCTTACCAGTTCTTTTCCGTTTAATATCTTCTTTAGCTTTACTCACTTCACCTACAGTCTTTGTCAGAGTTTCTCTGCTTTCTAAAAAAGTTGAGCTTGAACTTGTACTTAAGCTTTGATCAGCTTTGTCTACACGATTTACTTCAAACTACTTTATCATTTGGTTACAGGATCCTCTCTCAAACTGCTTTATTTGAGCAGTCATTAACTTTTCTTTAGTTTTTTCTGCTTTGCAACAAAGTAATCACTACAATACTTTGTTAGCTTCAGGATCTCAGCTATACTTTTCGTCTGCCAGCACAATTCACTCTATTGTATATGATTAGTACGCTCTGACTGCACAGCCACAACAAAAGCAGAAAGTAAACCACTGGCACCTCAGATCTGCATGAGCCTTTATAAAAGACATGCACTGCCTCTTCCAGTTCTTGGGAAGTTCTCAATATTTTTTCCCTATTTAACTTTTTCAGGCACTATTTTCTTCAAATGCGGGGGCGCTAGTGAGCCTGAGGCAAGATGGCCGCACTCTAGTGAGGCTCTGCCGGTCGGGCTACCAATCCGTCATTAATCTGCTGACCCATCGCACATCGACCTGCTAAATTGACAGCACTACATTAAAGATTCACCGTGGAACCTCCCAGTGTCTGCAGGTGCCGTGTAGCGATCGTGGACTGCCAGACTTGAGATGACGAAATGCTGACCGCTGCTTCACTGGCACACAAGATGGCGGACTGATTGCGCTGAGCTGTGTCTCGGTGTGGGAACAAACACCGGACCTCTCTCCTGCATCGGAGGCCTTGCTGCTACATCGGGCCACATAGGGGAGATAGCGTATTGGCATTATCCGCTGCGGCGCCGGACTGTGTAGCCATGGTGCGGTGTGAAGACGCGGCCGGGACGACAGTGAGGCGCGGCCGCTAGGAGCTAAGCGGGCGGCCTGCGGTCTGACTGGGCCGGTGAGTAACATTGGGATCCCCCAGCTACGAGTGCTGTGACCAGTCAGGGGGGGACAGCATCCTGAAGTCCCGGGTTGGTAGGGGATCTGACTAAATCCTTTTCTGCGCACCGCCGGCCTATGTATCGCGTAAGGCCTGCGAAGATCCAGAGTGGCAGACCGCCTGGCCGTAAGTTTGGAAGCAGCTGCCGGTAGTGTGCACAGAAGAAACCAGCATTGCTCTAGTCTGCTGGGGTGAGGCGAGCCACCCATAAGAGACTGATCAGGCCAGCCACGAGCCCTGCTATCCCAGGTACCTGCGGTGCATTGGCAGCAGGCGGGCTAGTTAACCCCGGGTGGTGGCACTTGTGGGTTGAGGCCCGGTGCTGGCGACAATGCAGCAGTGCCTGAGCGCGATGGAGCACAGCGGCGAGAGGCATCCTTTTCATGTGTAACGCGCAACTTGGAACAGCGCTGTATTGACACGGCTGACCAGGTGCTGGGCTTCCTTCGCGAGGAAGGTAGCGGGACCATTGCGTTGCGGGGTGAAGACACGCGGCCGTGGCGCGCTGCGCTTGCAGCCTCTTTCATATAGCTGACCGGCGCGGCCCGGACGGGACACCCCTTGGGCTGGAAGCAGGAACTTTGAGGGAAACACCAGAGGTGCGCTGCCAGAATTCCCCAGGCGACAACTAACATCAGCCAAACCTCGGAGGCATTGCATTACGGGAGGTGAATCGGCCCTTGCCCTTTGTAGAGTGCAGCGGACGGTGGGGTGACGGCCCCTTTGGGGCTAAGTAATCGAGCGCAGGCGTCTGCTTTAGAGTGGGGTGCCTGAGCCTCCCTAACTACCTACCGCCATGGGAAAGACAGACAAACAGCAAACGAAACTGTCCTTTGATTCTCGGCGGTCGACCCGTCCAACGGGTACGCACTCTGACATAGAACTGGAGCAGCCGCAACCACAGCCACCCTCCTTGGGGGCCTCTCTTCAGGCTATTCAGCAGAGCCTGCAAGCCATCAATGGCAAGATCGACGCTCTGTCCCTACGGATGTAAAAAATGCAGGCCATGCTGGATAAGCAGCGGGAGAGACAACGGCTGAGCAGCGAATATCGGCGGTGGAAGAAGAATCGCATGCCACGGCGGGTTAATGTTGAGAAATGGAGAAGCTTCTGGGGTTCTTTACAGCTAAATCAGAGGATTTGGAGGCACGCTCTCAGAGGTGCAATCTGCGAATAACTGGGGTTCCCGAGAGTACGAACACAGGCTGACTCGAGGACTATGTGGAGGCAATGCTAAAAGAACTTTTTGGGGCAGAGAACCTCTCGCAGATTCTTATCGTAGAGCGCGCGCATCGCTCGTTGGCGCCGAGGCCTCCTCCGGGAGCTCCACCATGCCATATTGTCGCAAAGATCCTAAACTATAGAGATAGGGACTCGGTCCTCTGGATGGTTCGGGACAAGCAGACCACGTGTAATCAGGGCAACGTGGTGTCTTTTTTTTTTTTCCCCTGACTTCACTATCACAGTGCAAACGGCTCGCAGGGAATACACTGAGGTGAAGAGGAGACTACGCGCTTTGGAGTTACCGTACGCAATGCTGTACCCAGCCCGGCTAAAGATCACGGTGGACGGCAAGGTAAAAGTGTTCCAGTCTCCGAAGGCTGCTGATTTCATCAAGCAGATCTCATCGCTACGGAAAGCCTCCAAGTGCGGCACATCCCCTACTCACTCAGCAAGATTGGACACAGAAGACTAGAGAACGGCCTCTGCCCAATGGGATTTTGGTATGGTGTTGGTATGGAGGCAGGGCCGCCACCCTCGGCTGTTGTCTGCTGACTGGTGGGCTGTTTCTACTGGAGAGGCGTGAAAACAGTGGGATACGCCCGTGTGGCAGGGGGATCGCTTCTGAGACTGTAAGTTGTTTAGTTCTTCATGCACGTTTGACAAGGGCCCCCTGGGCAGTATGGTAGAGACTGGTGGGCTACGAACATTCTGCCTATGTGAGAGCTCTGGACAATGCTCTACCCAACTGTGTTGCCTTCTAATGGTTGAAGAGAATATCCCAGGCTGGGGGGAGGGAGGTGTTGCCGTGCACTCATGCTATGTGACATGTGTTCTCTCTTTCAGCTGCTGTGAGGGCATGACTGTTATTCATTGAAATGTTAGTTAGGCTGATAGTGCCTGCAGGTGAATTTAGCAGCTTGGGGCATGTCTCCCTGCATCTCTTTCTTGATGGCTGTTCTGCACAGGACATGCTCTGTGCACATATTGGGATTCAGAGCCGTGGTGGTGTGAGGCCTCAATTTATACTGCAGGGCAGAACATGCGAAGGGGAGGGTATTGCACATGACTAGTGTATCTATAGAAATGTACTGTACTTTCTGGTGGAGAATTCTGCATTAGAGTTCAAATTTCCCACTGGTGTGTGAATGTTAAGGGGGCTATTCTTACTACTGGGTGGAAATAGCTTCAATGTTACTACATACATGTGCACAGTGGGTTCATGGTCATCATGCCCGACCATGCCTGCTTGCAGGTGGGGAAAGGCTCCTGGATATCCCCCATGTGGGTATTACCCAAGTTGGTTTCTTGTTTGTTGCAAATGTTGATGGGGATATGTCTTTGGCGTGTTTGGGATGCTGAAGTGGGTGGGGCGTGGTTTATCTATTTTTAAAGTGTGACGTGATAGATATATCAGGAACATCTGTTTTGGTAGTGCATGGCCAGCGTGACAGTACACGTGCATCATTAACGCACATCAACCGGGGATGACAGACAGTGACATTCGACTGATGACGTGAAACGGCAGGGGACTGAATAATCTGAAAAAAATTAGACCGGTATTTGCCTATCTGGACAGACACCACGCCCAGTTGGCTTTGTTACAGGAGACGCACCTGACACGGGTGGGGGAGAGTCGGGTGGTAGGCAGGTGGGCCATGGTGAGGGTGGCCGCTTCGTATTCTAGCTATGCTAGATGGGTGATGATTTTGGTTAAAAACAGGAACGCCTTTCAAGCTGTTGTCGACGGAATCGGACCATCTGGGGTGATTCACCTTGGTGCGAGGGAACCTGACGGGTACAGTTCTTACGATTATAAACACATATGGCCCCAATGTCGACGACCCCGACTTCTTCCATGGCCTCAAAGTTCAATTATTCCAAACGCAATCTGACCTAGTGATATGGGGGGTGACCTGAATACATACCTCGATCCTGACGCTGACAGAAGCGCAGACACGCCCTGGCAGGGGAAAGGGTCCAGTAAAGTAATACATGACAGTATGCAAAGATTCCGCATGAGGAATATTTGGCGCAATAGATATCCAACTGTGAGGGAAGGCACATTTACATCGGCAGTACACAAATCATGGTCCCGGCTAGATTTTTGGATCCTCTAGGAGTCGTTGACAACTTGGGTGACTGAGGTTAAACATATGCCTCGAACACTTTCTGATCACGCTCCGGTAGTGTTAGATATCAATATCCCAACTAGGCATCATCAACCAGTCTAGTGGCGCTTGCAGCCTTCTTCTTTACTGGATCCGATCTTTCAGGAAGGGGTCCATAGAACTGTTCTTTGAGGAGAATGTCGGTACGGTTGAAGGCGCTGGTATGCTTTGGGAAGGCTTCCCAAAAAGGTGACCATTAGAGGGACATGTATTAGCCTTCAGCCTGGAGTTTTAAAGGCCCTGCGTTCACGTATGAAACTCCTAGAGGAGGAGATAGGGTGCCATGAAAGGGGAATATGAGCGGACGTTGGATGCACAGGCGCTGGCGGCGATCCGGCCGCTAGTAACTGAATATAATGAAATAGCGGAGCAAGAAATACGGCACATGTCTCGGCGATGGCGGGCTCGCTCGTATGGTGAGGGTGGTCGTCCAGGCCGTACAATAGCAGCAAAACTAGGGGGGTGAGATCTCAGGCCTATGTCACCGAAGTAGAGGGGATCGATGGAACAATGCATCATCAGTCTCCAGATACCTTGGACTGCTTCAGAGACTACTATGCCTCACTTTATGGACCAGGGAAAGACGCAGCCAATAAGGAAATTTGTGAATTCTTTGAGGAGATAGCTTTGGTTTGTCTCTCCGATGCTCATAGGGAGTACCTAATGCAACCAAGCCAGTTGGTCGCTTCCTTCTAGTAAGGCAGCGGGTCTTGATGGACAGCCGAATAATTTTATAAAGAATATGCTGATCTCTTGGCCCCGCATCTGGTAAATATGTATGGTGAGGCGCATGAGTCTGGTGTGCTCCCACCCACGCTCTGAGAAGCATTAATTGCTACACTGCTGAAACCCGGGAAACGGGCAGATAGCTGTGAGTCGTACCATCCCCTATCGTTGCTGAATATTGACACTAAAATTATCGCCAAAATTATTGTCACTAAACTACGCCCTTTATTGATGGTCATGGTGTTACCGGATAATTCAGGTTTCGTGCCCTCTCGTTCAACGTCTCCTAATTTGCACGCGCTGTTTGCGGTCTTGCACCAACTGGATCTGGAGTGCAGAGCGGCGGCGGTGCCATGTAACATTTCACCAAATGTCATGTTTTAAATGCCAGTATTAATAGTTTTAGGAGGCTCTTCGACCATTACGGTTCTATCAGGACTTGATCTTCTGCAACAGATCGGGCATTCCTACTGTTACTAGGCATCGGTGTCATTGCTGTCTGAGTCAGAGCACTCAGTACCACAGCCATAGGGCGAACAAAGCACACACAAGGAGATGATGGACGGAGTGCTGAAACTTTTCAGACACTCACCCACAGTCACAGATCTGGGTTTATCCATCATCGCTCTTTAGCTCACTTTGCCACTTCAGTTCAGACCCAGCTATATGCAAATCAGTCTTGACCCTGTTTGCTTTATCTATTTACATAATGCAAACAGATAACACATGCTGTCCACCTATTTTATGACACAGAATCAAATAAATATATATATTTACAGGACACTAGACAGATGGGGCTGTTCTCATGAGATCCACGGCTTAATTCCACTTGGGTCGAAATGCCAAAACTCCTGCAGGGTTATCCGCCACACTTAAATTAGGTCTATGATGAATTCAAGAGGAATCTAGGTCATCAAATACCCACAGGAGCATTGTGTTTGTTCCAGCTTTGTGTCTAAGGGCTGTGTTGTAAACTGACATCTGTGCACACAGTGATGCTGAAATATGGCTCTGCACCCTCACTTCCAGTGGTGGGACAAGAACCCTGTGGAGTCTGATGGCACCACGTACTGGTATGGGCGAGCAATTGCTGGAAAACATCTTTTGATCTATTCTGGTGACGGAGAGAATTTAAATGGCGAGGAATCTGTGGTTAGATAGAGCATCCACCAAACAGAGCATTACTGAACTTCTTTCTTTTAGACGGTTGGCCCAGGGCATAGATGAAGAGTAAGAGGTTTTGCTGGATTTCTTTCTACTTTTGGTTCCCTTGTTTCTGAATTTGGTATGAGACATTCCATTGGAATTTTCTTGGTTATAAACAGTAAGATTTTATGTGTTTCTCAGGCTCTGTTGGAGGATACTCCTCCATGGACTAACCCAACTTGACAAAATAGATGTGCCATAATGGAAGTCTGAAGATATCGCTGTTTTAGTGCTTGCAGCTATCAGCCTTTAGCAACCTTGAGTCTATATACAAGACTGTAGATTCCAAGCCTGTTGTCCTGGCCTTAGTTTCTCTAATATTGCTTCTACCAAATCACTGCACATCTCTTCTCTCCTCCTCATAATTTCTCTTTGGCTTTGTCTGATAGAAGTCTGTCCTTTTCCCTCTTAGTCTGCTTGTCTGACATTGCTCCTCCCCACAGATGCTCCCTCTCTCCCAAAGCAGCCCAGTGTCCTGCAAGATACACGTGTCAGCCGTTTTCAAGGAAGAGCATTTTCTCACTGGCCCACTCCTTCCTCTGCTGGTCTGCCACAAGATCCTGTTCACTTGCCAGCCCTGGTTTACCTTGCACTCTCTGCTCAGTGCCAAGGAACTTCTATGTTGCTCATATACATTTCTTAAAACTAGGGTCACATCTCTCACAGACAGTGCCTGTGCTCCTAGGACTTGTTTTTCACCATTCCTGACACTTTTTGACACCCAAGTTTCAATCTGTCCCCTTTAGGGCTACCAAATGGGAAATAGGTGCTGTCTTGCACAACACTTCGTGGACTTAGCTAGCAAGTGAGACTGTCCACCTGACACTTTCTCTGTTTGTGGAGCCATAGGCAGGGCTCACCAATAAAGTAAAGCATTTGATTGAGTCAAACAAATGCTATGTGCTAGGAATTGTTTTTACATACTATTGAACTCCTCTAAACTAAAAATAATGCCATACTAGAAAACACTTCATCGAAACATCTGAAGTTGCCTGGGACTTGTCATCAGTGAAAATACTCCTATCCAGGAGACTTGCATCCCTGGTACCTGTGAGGCTTCAAGGAAACTCCCTGTGCAAGACATTACAAACAGGAGTAAAAAGAGGAGGCGAAGGTGACAGGAACCTGGCAAAAACCTTGAATCTCTACTTGTAGGTTCAAAACCTAGATCTTCAAAGATGTCTCCATTGTAACTAGAGTGATCCAGAGTATTGATCTACTGTCTCTCACTCCTCTTTGTGGAATTCTGTATTGTTAACTTTATGACTCGCTGACACTTAGCAAATACCATATTTGTGGTCATCCATGGCAATGTCTATAAGCTTGAGAGGGTCAACGATGCAGTATAATTTAACTCTATTTACTTACATGGTTGGAGCTATAGCCTTTTTTTCACTGGGCCTCGAAAGTCTGCATGCACTGCACAGTGTGAATAATATACCTCTAAACTGGTTGAATAGTTTGTCCGCTATGTGCATTTGAGGGCACATTTTGTGCTTTAGTGTTCATATGGGATTACAAAAGAGAGACAGATACTTTCTGGGGAGAATGTCTAGCATGTGATAACAAAAAGGCAACAGATTCCTCTGGGATGAAAATACAGGAGGAGGGAGCTGGGGGAGAAAGACTTCGGTTATCTGGTGCTAGTTTCCTATTAAAAATTAGCTTTGTCATGGACACACCGGGTTTCAGCATTATAATGCTTAACAAATGCACATACGGCTAGTATACCCCACCTACAAATTGGCCTGGATACACTGATACCAAATCCTATCCTACCAAATGATCTACATGGTAGTATCAAAAGAGGATCAAATCTGCAATTGGCTAGGAGACACTAACGAGGTGGCTTCCTGCTACAGGAGGACTACGTTCTAGTCTCACACTGTAGGTTTATTGAGCATCATGGATACTCCAGAGGTTTCCATTATGGTTTTACCAGAGGCTCTGGAGAAGGTGTCCATTCCAACCCATATGTTGTTCACACTCGTGGTCACCCAATATAAAAACTGATCAACTGGGCATGGCCATGGACCGAACAAACATCTCAATGTGGTGCTGAAACTATGACTATGCCACACAGCAACCATTGTGTGGAGCAATGGCTCGAAAGGATCAGAGTAAAAGATATTAGATGTGAGAGGCCAACACATATGGGCAGATGCTTATACACTTTCAAAAAAACATTGAAGTCGTATGGTCCTGGATCTGCTGATCTCCACCGCCAGATTGCACAAATGGCCTCTACGGCTCTCTGAGTCAGAGGCCACTAGACTAGGCAGATAGCGTTGGAGCTCTGCAAGAGAGCTACTTGGTGGTGATGGTAGGCGGAGGACGAAGGAGAGACCAGGGCTGTGCACCAGCCCAGAGTCACAGAGGCACAAAGCTGCATAGCTGTGATAATGGGGAGTAGGAGAGGAAAAAAACCATAATGACATTGACAAATGGAAAGAAACCCACTACTTTTACAATAAACGGTCAAAGCAACAATGGAATTAGGGCACCCTATCCATATTGAACTTTGAGAACTCAGTTTTAATCTTATTCCGTGTTGGACGGAACTGTAGGCACCCATTTATCATAGGCTGTATTTGTAGCGAGTAACAGATGTTATGTGCCTCCTGAAGGCCCACCCACGAAGTAACAGCTCGCTCTGCTGGCTGATTGACCACAGCATTACCCTGATGCTGGCCCCTAAAAAACGAACTCTTGGGCCTGCCGAAACATTTCCCGTCTCCTTCTCTAGTGCAATATTGTGATCAGAAACGATATGGTGCTAACTAGACACTCAACAAGGAAGACCTTCGCTAATGCTGCCAAAGAAGATCCTGCTAAAGACAGTAACAATTCTTTTGAGTCCTTCAAATGGGGAGACCAACGCCTTCCCTGCCCGACTCCATCCCTACAGTGAAGAGACATCTGTAATAGATGACATGGCGCTAAAACAATCAGACCTAATAGATAGCCTCCAAACTTTTTAATCCATGCATAGAGAGGAGTTCAAACTGGGACTGTCAAAAGAATTAGTAGGTCATTGCTCAGACTTAAGTGAGAGAATAGCCACAGTACGTTGCTGTGTAGCTACAGCTGGATCGAGAGTTGTTGAAGCTGAGAGTTAAATCCAGCAACTAGAAGAGAATAACCGAGGCATTACAGAACAGTTACACAGGCTGCAAACACAAGCGGATGTGGTAACCCTGAAACTTTAAGACATGGAGTACCGCATTTGACAAGAAAACCTGAGGATATGAGGACTTCTGGAAGACACAGAAGGATCAGGCATGGAGTCTTTTGTGAAGGGCTACTTTACTACTGCAAGACGATTGGATGGATATAAAGTTGGATAGAATACATAGAGTGGGTCAATGACGCCTGAAGAAGGACCAGATACATGTAGGCTGCCACGGTCATATTAAATCTTAAGTCAACCCCCAGACTGTTACACATCCTTGTACCCAATTTTTTTCATATGAAACATCTTTGCCTTCGCAAACGGCCCAATTCGCAGAACCGAGCTGTTTACGAACTCAAAAATGCCCAAAGCCCAAAGGGGAGCCTTTAACCTAATCTCAGTTTTGGGTTCGCGAATCTGTATTTGAAAGGGCCATATTTCGGGAATCCCTTCCAAATACTGGTTCGCATTGGTATGTACGAATGTTTTGCCACTGAAATGCGGTTGTGAAACATTCTCATTTTACCACCAATTTGAAGTTGGTGTTAACCCATTCACAAATGAGAAGGGCCAAGGGACCCCTTCCCTTCTTAGAATGGTTGAAAAAATATTTTTAAGAGCAGGCCTGTCTACTCTTTAAAAAAAATTAAAAGAAAACTTTTTTTTTAAACGCATGCTGTTTTCCTTTAAGGAAAATGACCTGCGTTAAAGAAAATTGCTTTATTTAAAAGCAATCACAGACATGTTTGTCTGCTGATCCCAGCAGGCCACGTTCCCTGTGATTTTTGTGATTCTTAATCAGTCGCAAACTGAGACCTACCTCATTATTATTCATGATGTAGGTCTACTTGCCATCCTCTAGGAATCGCAAAAAGTGTAAAACACACTTTAGTACATTTAGTGTTGTGATTCGCTGTTTGGTAATCCCAAAGTTAGCTATTTGGTAATTGCTAACCCTAATGTTAGTACATCTGGCCCTCAATTCCTTGCCAAAATACTGTCGACTGGACTGCTGCGACTTAGCTCCTTTCTAATATATTCATACCAGAATGACTTTATTCCGTATTGTAGCACAAAACAGTGCATTTTGCAAGTGCAGATAGTTTTGGCGAGGGAGCATTAGTTGTCTAACACTAGTGCAGTTTTAGTACACTTTGAGAAAGCATCCAACTCCCCAAACTGGAATTTCCTTTTCAAGGTTCTCCACAAAATTCACTACGGTTCTCGATTTTTAATTTTCCTCAGAATCCTATTCAGAGACCTGTAGGCCAAGCCCGGTTCAGGGATGTGCTGTAAAGCCTCCTTCCACATACAAGAGGGCACACAGCAGGAATGTCTACCATCTTCCCTGCTGTTTGCCATCACCACCAAGGCTCCTTCAATTTGGATTAGACTTTTAATGGGATATTGAGTTTGAAGCTGAAGTATCTCTCTATGCGAATGAGGTCATCCTCTTCTGCTGCCCTAAATAGAGAGTCTAGAGACTCACGGGCATACTCAACATCTTTGGAGAAGTAGCAAGCCTACCAGTTAACTGGGACAAATCCATAATTGTTCTACTCTACAGCGAAGACTGCGACTGAGTGCAGTCTAGCCTATTTATTCAATTAAAGAGCTTTCGATATTTGGGTGTACATTTCTCTGCTGATTCCAAGCTGTTCTGGAGACTCAACATGATGTCCTGTTGGAAGGACTGCAATAAGACTTAGCTGTGGAAAGTCCTGACCATTAACCACATGGCCAGGGTAGATCTGTTCAAAATTGTTGCACTACTGTGACGTGTGTACACTGTGTAAAGTTACATATACAGTATTCCTCCAAAACTCTTTTATTCCATCTGTGATGCCTCCTGCAGCTCCTTTTGGGAGTATGCAAACCGCAGTGAGTAGCCTTTGAAAGGTACATTCCTACAGTATTCAATGATGGACATGGTAGGACAGTCATGCCTCTACTCCAGGGTGACCCAGTTGACTATAGTCAATGAGTATGTTTTGATATGGAGAGAAGACCTTGCATTCATTTGGAACTTTACTTACTTAATAATTATAACTTACTTGCACTTCTCTATGGCTTTCTGGAGCCCGATTCACGTTGGTCAATCACCAAGGCTTTCATAGATTTTTGTCTCAGTGCCCTGCACTGGATAACGTTGATCAGAAAGTTGAAACATGAAACACCTCTGGGGATTAGAACACAGTGGAGCCCTTTGGCTGGCTTGACTGGCATCGGGGCCTGGTAAATCATAAGGATTTGAAGCTTGATTTCTAATAGAGAAATATTCTTGATGATTCCTCACCTTATGAATACTCTTTCCTACGTTTCCCCCAGCAGTGGCCCTTCAGAACCACCAGGTGGAGTCACATAGCTTCAGCAGCAGCTCCCCTCCAGACAGGGCCTCACTGGAGTATATAAGGTGTTAACCAGTGCACTGGTTTTAGTTCTTGTTTTTTCTGGGCTTATCAATGCAGTCCTGTGCTTGGTCTCATTGTCTAACCGACAAATTCCTTAGCTTCCAACAACTACTAGGTTAAAGGTCTTCTTAAAGGATTTCGGGCTTCAAGCTTTGCAGATTGTGCTGCAAGATGATGTCCCTTTCGGGAGCACCACAATGACTGTATATGCTGTCTGCAGTCAGGGCATTATGCCGATGCCTGTGACCTTTGGGCCTACATGCACTTGAAGGCCATCAGAGTGTGGGAGGCCAAGTTATTTTTGGTTAAGGCTGTAGGGATACTCCAAAAGCAGACTTAATCTAACAAAAGTAAGTTGCCTTATAGGAAAGGCAGCAGTCCTTCTCTTTTATGAGGAAGCAATTTCCATTATCTGGACTGCTCGAAGGCTCCTCATCATTTTCTGATGCCGCACTCGTTCTCATCGGGCAAACCCCCTGGCGCCTAAGAAAGTTGAGACTTGAGTTTCCTGTTCTTCAGCTGGTCCTGCTCAACTCCATGCCTTTCAGCTAACGATGCTGAACCTTTTCAGGTTGGCTCTTCAACCCTCAAAGGTACTCTCCAGAGGAATTTGTTGCTGCAGGCTTGATCGCTCTGATATGGTTCATCCATGGTGTCTTAAATAAAGGTGAATAGGGCTTAGGTGCCATCCCTCATTTCTTTTGGCACTTTTTTGATGCTGTTCCCAAAGCCAATATAGAAGCTTCTCAGAAACATTATTTTGGTACACGCCAAGGAGTCACAAGGGGAAAACATCCGTATGACAAAGGAGATTGGTCAGGGAGAGTTTTAAAATTGGACAGTTATGTGAGCCTTTTCCATGGCCCAAAATGTTTTGGTGCACATTCAGCATAGAGATTATGGCTGCATGAAGGATGGTAATTTCCTGCCACCTACCATACTGATGCCGACATTTACTTGCATTTACAAGCCAGTGTCCAAAAGACTTTGACTGATAGAGAGATTTCCTACCCATCAGGTTTGGGTTTCGAGTAGTCCTCCCCATCCACAACACTTGTTTGGAAGGTGGTAGTAGCCCTGAAAGTGACTCCGCCTTCTACGGAAGTGAAGTGTAACATTATGACGGAGTTCTTATAATCCTTTTCAAGTTCTAGGGAGCCCTTTCTTCCGCTCAGTGAAGGTCTACAAGAACCTATAGTGGCTGCATGGGAGAGACACTTTTCAGGCCCAGAAATCCACAGCCAGATTGCCAGGCGCCATAGGCCTACACTTTTGTCCTCCCATCCCTCACCAATGAGCCTGGTTGTTCAGACATTGCCCACTGCGCAGAACTAAAATGCATTCCTCACATCTCATCCAGACACCAAAAAGCTTTAATTTGCATAGTTTTTGCCTCTGGCAGTTTGTCTGTCCGCACAGCTAATGCCACTTACTTAAGCTAAAATGTTAATGCATTATGGGAACTGGTATAACAGCTGTCAGCCTGCTAGAACATATGAAGAAGTTATCCTCTGACCTGGTGATGTATCTAAACAGATCCTGAATTGGGACTTTGACTCCGTGGCTACCATGAATCACCCTATGGTTATGGCAGTCAGGCAATGTTGACCTGCTCAGAGTGTGTTCCACTGGATTTTTGGGAGATGTCCCGGCTACACTCACAAACTTGCAATTTGGTGGTGAGTGTTTTTTCAGGGAGAAGTCGTACTCCTCCTTGGAACGTTTAATGAACAGTACTGCTGTGGCTGATGCCCTGCCTGGCTTTCTCTGCTCAGCAATTCCAGGAGCAGTATCTGAAGTTCTGCACTTATTCTAGGACTTTGCAGCCCTGACAACATCAGCCATCGCGGCCTGCCCAAACGCCACAGCAAATGTACCGCTCCTTTTGAGGCAGAGGTGGATCTAGCAAGCAGCAGCTCCAGTCCCTCCAATCCCCTCATCCTCTGTGGGCTTTGCCACCTCTGCATCACCTTTCTGTGCTGTCTGCGCCAGCAAATTCTCTGGGCCTAATCTATTCCTTTCCTGTCATACCTTCCTGACCACCCCTTCCTTCAGAGCATACTCACCAGCTCACCCATCGATCCTGTTGGTCGGATTCCACACCTTGCTCGCTCTCACACAGAGGATTTTTATTAGGGTGGTGCTCAACACAGTCCTTTTGAAAGTCTTCCCTTCTCCTCAGAGGATCACAGATATATAGTGATCTGCTGTACTCTTGACCAGGCTACTTTCCTTTTTCCTGTGACTGCTCTTGCACAGTAGAGCTGAGTGTGTTTTGTTAATACTGAGCAACGGTATAACTCTTGAGTCTTGGTGCTGTCCCATGTCGAGCACTCTTTCCTCATGAGGCTCAGATTGGAGCCCGCACACCATATGGCGGGTATTGGACTAAGTAGGCAGATATCCATTTTCAACCCCTGCTACTACTATTGCTCTTCTGACTGTGATTCTCTTGCTCTGGCATTTACTAATAGGGGTCCCACACAAGGTAAGCCCTTTCACATTGGGGAGCTCCCTTCTAGATATTGTAGGTGAGCTGAGTGAGCCTGCTTGTCTCTAGTTTGGGCAGGATACCTGATTCTTGGACTGTGCTCCAGCCTCATCACAACTCGATTGAGCCAGTTGGATCCCTTGGCCAATGCGGAGACAAGACCCCAGGTTCTTTGCTTGGCGCAGTCACTACTTCGCACTGAACCTGCGTCCTCCTACCTGAACATCTCTATTTTGTCATGCATCACCACAACACGCCTGTGTCGGCCTGAATCTCTTTCTAACACCTCAAGATTACTGTTGCAGGGCTAAGACGAAGCAATGCCCCAAACATGTCTCAATTAAAATCTTGCAGGGGGCGGAGCCAAGATGGCAGAGTGAGCAGACGTGCTGCTCTCGAGCTCCCGCCGACGATCGCCAAGGCACCGGCCTGCGGGCCGTTATAAGCACAAGCAGCGCACCACAGGAAGCGGGGGAGGTCCTGGTATCGGCGGAGGCTGTCTGGGACGGGGTCGGGCCCGGCGCGGTCCGCTGCTTGTTTGCGGACTGTTCGGCGCATGAAGGACGCGCTGGAGTGGCAGGGTCGCACTGAGGGGCTGGAGCGCCGCGCGAAGTAGCGGGACCCTGAATTGCCCAGAGATGGGACCCTGCGCGCACCGAGACAGACAGCAGTGGTGGTGAGGCTGCCGGCGCGGCGACCGCCGCTAACGGGGTGAGCAGACAGCCACGGGAGCCCGGCGCAGAGCCGTGGACGGAGGTGACCCGCCATCTTGGGAGTGGCTGTGTTAGAGCTGGGGCCTGTGTAGCGTCGGCTGCGGGACTGGTGAGTGGGCCTCGCACCCCCTTTCTTCTTCTTCTCCATTCCCCCCACGCCAGGACATTAGTTAAGGAGCAGACTTTACCCTCCGGGGGAAGCCCGGACGGCCTGGTGTGCGGGGAGGTAGCAGCTGACCGCCCTGACAAGGAGGAGCCGGGACTGGATCCTTGCCTCCACTGGGGCCGGTCGAAGCTCGTGGGACAGCGGAGGCCCTCAGAAGATTGAGCCACATAACCCCCAGGCACGGGGGGAGCACTGGCACATGGGACCTGCTGCTGTTAGGGGGCTGCCTGTCAACTGGATGCCTGCATTGATCGGCGGGGGCCAGCTCAATGAGCAACGGTGGGGCGGTGCAGGAGCACAACACGATGGTCCCCATAGAGACTCAGCAACGGGGCTGGCTGGTTCGCCCGGATTTTTGAGCAAGGCTGGAGGTGGGCCCCGCATGGGTGGTCGGGACTGGTGTGTCAGCGGGGCCTTCGGAGCAACTCCATGACATGGGGAACTAGGTCTAGCACTTTGAGACAGAGAGGTGGCTGGCACTGATACCACACGCCGGGGCGACTTCTTTGGCGAAGTAGCGGACTGCCAACGTGGTGCATCTCGGGGGGCGCTGACAGTGGAGAGAGTGATGCGGCTTGCACAGCCTTCTGGCCCCCTCGAGTGCCCTGTGACCCTAATCCTGAGCTGGGGGCTCAGACTGGCGCGATCCTCCGTCGGGGAGCTGGAGACGGCGACACCGAGACCCGCGCACAGTTCCTTGGGCTCATCTGGAGTGGGCTATGTCCACCTCCAGGAAAAACCGAATAAGGGAGAACCGGCACACTATCCGAACACGGATCACCGTACCCAAGTATTTAATCTGTTACTGAGAACAAAATCGTAGGGGAACAATTACGTATATTTCTCTTCATTCACCTTGATACGTTTTACTATTCTTCTTGGGAGGTTCTCCAAGAACTTTTGTTCATCCAAGTTACTTACTGAGTGAACTTTATTGGATTTACCATTGGCTACAAGACTATTATAGTACTTTGCCCTGAAGAAGCCCATGCTTGGGCGAAACGCGTTGGCTGTACTGAACTTTGGCATCATCTTGAATAAAGATCACGTTAGAAAATACAAGCAACATCGTGGACTCATTCTCTACCTAATTCTCATGTGTTTTGTATCTCATTCTTCTGACTTATCATATGTTGCCTCTCATACCCCGTGTTAAAACTCTTTAATTTATGGTCATTTAGCAGCTGACCATTTGAGGTGGGCAATATCATACTACACTTATATGACATGTCTAGGCTGTGCAGCTCTCTATAACCTGGCTGCTAGTCTTTCTTAATTCAAACCACCTCCAGGAAACGTCAGGACAGGACCCTTAAGGACCTATTTGCCAAAGCGCCGGCTGGACAGATGGCTTGCGGTGCGGATGTGGGTGCCTCCGGGGGGGTGTCGGTGGGAGGTGGAGGAGCAGAGCCCATTACTAAGGCGTTCCTCTGATCCCTGTTTGTCGCGCTGAGGGAAGACATCCACACACTCAAGCAGGAGTTCACTTCGGAGATAAAGGCGGTCCGACGGGACATGGACGGCATCGGAGAGCGGGTCGCCGACCTGGAGGGCAAGAGTGATGGGAGAAACGTGGAGATTTTGGCGCTACAGGAAGAGATCATCCGGCTCCATGATCAACAAGTCGACCTCCAAACCCACCTTGAAGATTTGGGAAACCGCTCCCGTCGCCATAATATCAGGATCAGAGGTGTAAAAGTGGGTGACACCTCGAAAGACCTTTTCACCTACATGAGGGAGCTCTTTAATCACATTCTGGGCAGACCACCGGAGATGGAAGTGCGGGTAGATCGTACGCACAGAGTGGGGCCTCCTAGAGTGCCAACGGCTCCCCCATCGGATATTTTAGTGTGTGTCCAAGACTATTGCACCAAAGAAGCTATTCTTCAAAAAGCACGTCAAATGCATCCCCTGAAATTTCGTGACCAGACGCCGGTGCTGTATCAGGACTTATCCGCTCTCACGTTGCAAAAACGGCGAATCTTCAAGCCTATCACCAGGCACCTACAGCAACACAATATTTCCTACAGCTGGGGCCACCCGTACCGGTTGGTGTTTCACAAAGACAACAAACTGTACCAGCTACGCTCTTTGTCCGAAGCTTGCAAGTTACTGGGTGTAGACCTCCCGGAGGAGGAGAGTGGAGGGAAAGATCCCAAGGCAGGGTCCGAGGACTCCAGGCCCCGCTGGCGACAACAGGGCTGCGGGCGTCGCCCCTGGAAGCCCCCGGCTGCAGAAATCACGGAAGGCCGGAGGTCGGCTCTGGAGGCTGTTTCCGCAGAACTATCTAGCTCCAACCCCGTCTGACTTTCGTTGCTGTCCAGTAGCTGATTGCCTGTTTTACTAATGTCTGGATTGTTGGCGGGAGGGGGGCTTCCTCTTCACCATGGGTGAACATACCCCAATGCTTTCTCACCAATCGCTGACGAGTGATGGACTATGGGTTCTTAGTTATTGTCGCGGACTGTTTTTCGTGTTGAGTTTGTTGGGGGTTATTTTGGGTGGGATTTCGGTGCTCCACGGCCACTTTTCCTCTAGCATTAGAATGACCCCTTGTGCCTGTGCGCTCCCTAGCCAGTTGACCGCCACGCACACTAGCAATGACGCAAATGGCACCTCCTTGACACACCAAACCCTACCAGATCACACACATGCCTCCCACCACACTTAAGGTCCTAACCCTGAATGTACGGGGCCCAATAACCCAGTGAAGCGCAGAGCAGTTTTGTCTTATCTAGGAAATTCACAAGCAGACCTCTGCCTACCACAGGAAACTCACCTTCTGCCGAGAGATTGCCACCGTCTTCGGTCCCGGAAATTTCCCACTCAATTCTTCTCTTCTGGCCCTACTAAGACTGCTGGAGTGGCGATCTTGGTGGCTCAGAAGTTTCCGGGGGAGGTGCTACACAGGATAGCCGAGATTAAGGGGAGGCTCTTGGCATACCGCTTCGCCTTGGGAGGACTGACATTCACTATTGGTCCCCTGTACGCCCCGAATGAAGGCCAGGAACGGTTCTTGCACTCTGCTCTCGTAGAAGCCACTGCCACAACGGATCATCATATCATTCTGGGGGGCGACCTGAATCTCGTCTTTGATAACAGTAAAGACAGATCCAGTCAATGCACTCACCAATCGGGGGCACTCTCACCTGAGGGGCTTACACGTTTACATGATCTGGGGCTGTGTGACCTCTGGCGTAGCTTTCACCCTCTTGCCAGGGAATACTCATTTTACTCTAATGCACACAAGACTTACGCAAGGCTGGATCATCTCTTAGCATCTGATTCAGTGCGAGCACTCACGGCAGCCGTTGAGATAGGGGTGGCCTCTCTGACAGACCCGAGAGCTGGAGCAGATGCACCAGAGGACGGGAGCTCAGAGAGTGTGGCGACAGCTTAAAGTTGTGCGCCATCAGCTAGCGGCACTTGATCAAGATAGGGCGGAATTTGCGGCGTTACGATTGAAGCATGCATACTATGCCGGGGGACAGATGCGGACGCCTCCTCGCTCATAAATTAAGGGAGGTCCGTCGACGACACGGGGTCAAGGAGATCGCCCGGGGGCGGATGGCACATGCGTGTCTGATGACGGCGCTATAGCAGAAACATTTCGCGACTTCTACGCCACTCTCTATGCGGGTGCCTCATTGGAGGGTTCAGAGGGGTCGGTCTTCCTGGATTCTGTTACTCTACCAGCTCTGACTAAGGCCCAGGCAGACCACCTTGACAGGGACATTCATACGGAGGATGTCATAGCCGCTATATCTCGTCTCAAGCTGGGGAAAGCCCCGGTCCGGACGGCTTCTCTGCTATTTTTTACAAGACGTTTTGCGCCTTGCTAGCCCCGATTCTCACCCGGTTGTTTAACTCCTTTGCTGCCCAGGGGGGCGATACCAAGTGATCTCTTAGAGGCCTCTATAGCGGTGATCCCTAAACCCGGGAAGGATAGATCTTGTTGCGAAGCGTATCGCCCAATATCCCTTCTCAACATAGATTTTAAACTATACATGGGGATTCTAGCTTCTCGTCTGATAATACTAAACGGGTTCTACACCTTATCGAGAAAGCTACCCGAGTACTGGGAGAATACATGATGCTAGCCATTGATGCTGAAAAAACATTTGACCGTGTGCACTGGCCTTATTTAGAACAGGTGCTAGAAAGAGTGGGGATGGGGGAACGATTCCGCACGTATATACTTAATTGCTATAAGTTTCCCACAGCAACGGTCCGAGTGAATGGCTACACATCCTCCCGATTCCATATTGAAAGAGGCACGAGACAGGGGTGCCCGTTATCGCCCCTCCTCTTTGCCCTCTATATGGAGCCCCTAGCTCAAAGAATGCGGCAGAACTCGGAAGTCAGGAGGATCGAATTTGGGGGCTATGTCCACATGATTATATACGCAGATGATGTGTTAATATCGCTTGCTGAGCCGAGGAACGCACTGCTGGCTTGTTTAGCAGAGCTGGATGCCTTTGCCCGAGCTGCGGGATTTAAGGTGAATGCTGATAAATCCATGGCCCTAGACCTATCTCTGGAAACCCTGCTCCCCATCCAATGGGCGGCGGACAGAATCCCATACCTGGGGATCCAGCTGGCCCCCTCCCTCCCTGCAGTGGTTAATAGTAATTATGCGATTCTGCGCCAGAAGATCCGTCAAGAACTTGGCCGGTGGAAACACTACCCCTTGTCATGGTTCGGCAAAGTTGTAGCGGTCAAAATGACCATTCTACCACAGATCCTCTATCTCTTTCGCACCATACCGCTGCGGCCGCCTGTGTGGTGGATTCGGCAGACACAATCCCACTTAGCCCAGTTTATCTGGAATGGTCGGAAATCGCGAATGCGACGGGCATTAGCAACGCTTGCTCCGGAAGACGAAGGGCTAGGAGTCCCAGATCTCCAGCTCTACTTCCAGGCTGCTCAGTTGCAGTACCTGGTGGAATGGAGCAGATAGGAATCCGGAAAACACTGGTTGTTTCAGGACCAGACGGTGGTGGCACGGCCCCTGCAGGAAATTCCCTTCCTGTGCAAGCCTCACAGGCCTCCTAACCTATACGCCTATATCACACGGGTCCCCCTGGAAGTCTCGGATGCCACTAACATCAAGCACAAACTCACAACCTTCCCGTCTCCGCTCACCCCGTTGGCTGATAACCATGACTTTAACCCTGGGATGGATAAAGCAGCTTTTGCAGGTTGGAGGTCGGCCGGTTGCCGATTTCTGTACCACATCTATGGCACCGAGGGGGTCATTTCGTTCGCTCAGTTGAGGCAGGAATTTGGGCTCCCGGAGGCAGAGAGACTCCGATACCTACAAGTGAGGCACTGGGCGCTTCAACCACAGGTCCGCTCCGAGGCAGACAGGCGCTTCTCCCCTTACGAAAGATGGCTCATCACCCGCACATCAGACAAAAAACTAATCTCTGACCTTTACAAGAGATTGCAGATTATCCACACATACAAGCACAATCTCAGTAGAGAACGGTGAGAACGAGAGTTGGGCAGAACACTCAACCACAAAGAGTGGGAGGGAATATATTATAGGGCCAGGCATTCCGCATATCACATGGGATCCACGGAGACATTCACGAAGATTGTAACATATTGGTACTATACTCCAGAACGCTTGCATGCAATGGATCGCACCCGAGAGGCGAAGTGCTGGAGGGGCTGCGGCCAAGCAGGCAATCTACTACACTTACTTTGGGAGTGCGAACACATTCAACCTTACTGGACCCAGGTGCTGGATGAGCACTTCGAGACTGAGATACCACGCTTCCCGGCCTATGTTCTACTGGGTCTCCCAATTCTTTGACTTACCCACTAAAGTCTCGCAGAGGTAGACAGATGGCTATTGCCCTGGCGTACCCCCAACGCCCCAACTGTTACGGGTTGGCTGCACCGTCTGTGGCATGTCCTTGGTATGGAGAGGTTGGCGCTCACCATGGCGGGGGAGGGAGCCCAATATGATGAGCTGTGGCAACCATTTCTGTCGCTATTAGCTGCCGAATTTCGAGAGGTCACATGCCCCCGGTATCTACGGTTGTTGCGCCTTACAGAGGCGGGACGGGCGGACTGCTAATGGGGTAGATGGGGAGTTAGCATAGCTTGAGTGAGGGATGTGGAGCACGAAAAGGGAATGGTGGCTTAGGGAAGGGAGGGGGGATCCGGGGGTATTGCCCTTTTCTTTTTCTATTTTTTCTTTTCTTCATTTCATCGTTAGTTCCTGTACGTGCTATTTCGCAACTGGGCACCTACTGTTGGGGTTGCGCTTTGCAGTCCCTGGGACCAGTGGTAACATTATAGCCCTAGATGATAACTGTATGTACATGGTTATGTTTTTGAATTGCAATTAATAAAAACACTTAAACCATAAAATCTTGCACTGCTGAGCCTAGTACTGCTGCCTTAGTGTCTCGCTTCCTGATTGGAGTCCCACATTCTCCCTGCTATCAGCTTGGTCTATGAAGGTGTTTCCCTGCTCTGCCTCCCTAGTGATCCCCAAGTATTATTCAGAAAAACGTCTGTGTTTAAGTTTCCATTGTTCTAAATTGCTATTCTACTTTATCCGTCTGCTCAGCTTCATCTGGAAGCAGATCTACTTCTCATGAACACAGCTATACGACTAATACTCACTGTTTAGGAGAATTTCTCCTATTTACAGTACTCCAGTGTTCTTTCTTGTTTCACTCCAGGCACTTGTAGCTATTTTGCTTCTCTCTACATTTTCCTTCTATAAACCTTCATCTTCATATTTTGTTAAAACAAAACTTTATTTTCCTTCTGTCATTTTGATACATTGCTATTCTCTTAAAAAATATTTATAACCAAAAATTAACGTAACAGTTAAAGCAATAATGTATGTGCATTTTATGCTATGATAAGTTCCCAGCGTAATGTTCCAAGCTGCCCATGTTTCTGTTGGTGCAGGTGCAAGTGGTTTCAGTATCCTGCTGTGGGATACCAAGACAGTTAGGACTGAAGGGGCAACAGTTTTGATGCACTCAGAGTATGAACTGTGGGTAAGGATGGAGAGGAGGGCAAGAATAGTCTGTGCTAGGGGGGAGTCAAGCGGAATTATTGAGTTGGGGTAACTTTTCACAGTGTGGGTAACTTTCAACAATGACAGAGCATTAAGCTGCAAGGCCAGGGGATAGGATATACAGTTTAAAGGGCTACTCCTGGATAGGGGATGCAGCTGAGTTGTTATGGAAGCTGTTGTGATAATCTCGGGGTGGAATGTTATCGGCCATAGTAGTTGTTAGCCACTTGCGGAGTGTGTCCTAGGCTGCTGCAAGGGGAACTTCCAACAAACACTCAGACTTAAAGTCAACGCTTTGCTTGTTGTGCATAAGGCATGATCTATCACATATCTGATGAAGGAACGTTCATGAGATGAAATCAATAGACTCATAGTACAAGGGGTCATAGAGCGTATTGAGAACTCAGAATGGCTGCCACAATAGTGGAAGCCACTAAAGCTGATGGCAAGAGTATCCTTTTCTGTGTGGACTTGAGAGATCGCAATGCAAACATTTGGATAGATAGATGCCCTGCCCTAGATTTAATAAAATTCTAGGTCGGATTTTGGAAGCTAACTACTTGAGCATTATTGACTTGTCAGTCTACCATCAGGGTGAGCAGTATCTAGACCCCAAGTCTTTTTTTTTTTAAACACACTTTATTGATGACTTTGTTACATCATATAATGTGAGAAATATTCTGCAGAGACAGCCTTTTTTCTGCACAATAGTTACAGTACATGTGTCATATACAGATTCTGCATATGTTACTCCACGTGACATAGAAATCAAGGACCATGTTCTCCAGTGACATTGCTGGTAGTAAAGCAGTAGATTTACAATGTAAACGTCGTCAATACAAAGCTGTGTACATTTACCATATAACAAAAGGGAACTAGTTCAATCACGTTCTCCCCCCGCCTCCCTAGCCCTCCCACCCCAACTCCTGGTCAATCCTACTTCAGCTTTCACGGTAATCAAAAGAAGTTCCTATAGGTGTATCATTCCAAGGAATGTAGTTTCTCAGGGTTAGGACGTAGTTGTCCGGGTCACAGGACCTAAAGATGAGGAGTGGCATGGCGACCTTGTTTGTTATGGGATCGGGGTAACCTGTGAAGGAGACAAATCAAGCGATTCTAGTTCAATTAGCATAGCCTCCCAGTCCATCGAGATGGGCTGCTTCCTCAGCCCCCTCTCTTCTTCTGTATGAAGAGCTGCACCCTCTGCCCTCCCCAATTGAAGCATGTCGGCTTGCCAAGTGGATACCGCCGGACATCTGGGGGACTTTCACCTCATGGTGAGGGCTCTCACCGCTAAGATGAGTGCCAGATCTAAAAACTTTAACCGTACCTTTTGTACCCTTGAGCGCCTACGGAGGCCTATGAGGCAATTTAGAGCTTCATCCGGGACCGGGAGTTGTGTCACTACATTCAGCGAGTGGCGGACTCCCCTCCCCTCTCCCTCCCAGTAGTCCCGCAGGCAGGGGCAAGACCATAGCATATGGAGAAAGTCCGCCTCGTCTCCTTTACATCGGGGGCAACAATGGGAGAAGTCCAGGAACATGCGATGTATCCTCTTAGGGGTGAGATATGATCTATGAAGGACCATCGTCTGGATAAATTTCAGTTTCTCATTTTTTGGGGTGTTCAAGCATACAATTCCATGCCTTGTCCGTAATTTCAACGCTAGAGTCCTCGGACCAGTTTGCTCTAAGGGAAGTGAGTGCGATTGCTGCATGTGCCCGGACTCTGGTGTATAACCACCGTACCAGATGCCCCGCGGGTCCCATGTAGTATAAGAGGTGTACCAGGTTATGCTGTGGAGGTTCAGTCCTCTGTGTGGCCCATGTGGTCCTAATATAATGCGCCACTGTAGCGTGTAATAAGTAAAGGCGTGGTGGTGCACATGTGGCTAGTAAAAAGGAGTCATGATCTAGCATGGTGCCATCGCCGAAGAACGCACCGACGTCCTCTATCCCACTGTCTGCCCAGTCCTGTATCCTGGCCCTCGTGAGTCTTCCCTGTGGCGTGGGGATACCCAGGATGGGAATGTTCGTGGCGTAAGGGGTCACTGCAGCTGTGTACAATAGAGCCTTCCTCCAACAGTGTAGGGCGGTCTTCAGTAGGGGAGGGCAATCTGGAGGAATCTTAGCTTTCGGCAATAGCAAGGAATGCAACTTGCCCGATCTAACCTCTGCGGCGTGAACCCAATCTCCTGCAAATTTTCTCCCCGCAGTCCAGTATGATAACCATTGGAGCTGGCTTGCGTAGTAGTAACTTCTAAAATCAGGAACTCCGAGGCCCCCATTTCGTGTCTCCAGTTGGAGCTTCCGAAGACTTATTCGTCTGCGGCCAGCACCCCAAATGAGATTAACCAATATAGTATTCAATATGTTAAAAATGGACTGTGGAAGAACCACAGACAAATTCACGAAATAGTATAAAAGACGAGGCAACATCACCATTTTCGAGATGGCGTTTCTTCCCATCACCGATAATGACAGAGAGGACTAGAAGCCCTCGCTAGCACGGAGACCCGTTATCGCTCGTACTATGTTGCCCTCAATTTGATCCGCCTGTGTTCTGTAGACTTGAATTCCTAAATATTTAAAAGTGGTGGGAGTTACTGGTAAGGTGTAAGTGCCAAACTGTAGGTGGGTTAGGTGTGGCGTTTCCTGAAAGAAGTAGGTTGTCGATTTCTCAGGGTTTATAGCCAGGCCCGACAGGTGTTCAAAAGTGGCACATATAGTGGGGAGAGGGGCATTGTCAGCCGTCAGATCCTGTAGGTATAAGAGTATGTCATCTGCATAGATGGATATTAGGGGATGTATCCCATCAATGGGAATGCCAAGCTGGGCCGCTGAGCCTCGAAGAGCTATAGCTAGGGGTTCCAATACGAGCACAAACAGCAGGGGGGATAATGGGCATCCCTGCCTTGTGCCCCTGTGAATATTATATTGATCAGAGATGTAGTGACCTGTGCGAGCTCTGGCTGTGGGGGATGTATATATTAAGCGAACCCATTTAAGATATGTGTCCGGGAATCCAAACCGTCTCAATTGACCCCAAGTCTTTAATGTCTTTTATCACATCCTTACAGGTCGCGCAGGATGCCATTCAGCTTGGCCACTGCAGCAACTGTTTCCCAAAGAATTCAGTAGCTCATTCTGTGAAATCTCAGTAACATCATGTGCTTTCAGGATGACATCCTGACCAATGGTACATCTGAATCTGACCATGACTTTGATGAATGTGTTGTCCACACTTAAACAGGTTTGTCTATTAGGTTGGAAAAGTGTCAGATTGTTGTGGGCTCTGTTGATTACCCAGGATGCACTAATTCAAAAATGTGTGTAAAACGGAAGATTGAATTTGTGGAGGCTGTAAAAAGCCCCACTGCTGTCCTATAAAGAGGTACTTAAGTCCTTCCAAGGTTTGGTACAATTCCCATCTAACTACATAACAGATTTTTCTGACCAGATATCTTCCATAAGACTAATACTTCAGAAATGGGTTCAGTTTGATTGGGAGTAAGAGTGCCAAGAAAAGTTTGATAAGGTCAAGTGTTTTTAGTCACAATCCGTTCTCTGGGAAGTTACGTAAATCATAAGACCATTTTAGCCATCTACCCCATCAATGAGGTCACCTTCACTTCACACTCTCTGAAGAATTCTAAATGCAATTACTCCACTTTAGAAAAGGAGGCTGTAGCGTGTTATTGTCAAACATTTTAAGGTTTTCCTCTGGGTGTTTGTTACCTTTGATTTTAATGACAGACCATAAACTCTTCACATTTATCTTCGCTTTTTAGGGAACTGAATGTACGGCCTCCTCCTTTCCACATTGCCGATGTGTGTTAGGTCTAGAGGGGTACAACTTTAAGATAGTGTACGTAACAGGAGCATGGGACATGGCTGTAGGCTGCCTGTCTCCTGTGCCATTAGCAGACACAGCACTAGAGGATGTGTCTATTGAAGGGATGGTGTTTACATCGCTATTCCTGGAATTGTGAGGGCAGAGCAGGAGTAGTACTTGAGGAATGATGAAACCTTAGTTTGAATCAAAGAGACAGTATTGCATGACTGGCTATGCACGTGTAACAAATTATGGGAAGATGTAGGGAATTGAAGAGTGAGTTGAGTGTAATGGATAACATGGTTTTGAGAGGTGACAAATTATTACCAGTGAAGGAGTTATGGGAAATAATCAGCAACTTAGCCCAGAAAGGGCACTCAGGCCTAAAAGTAAGGCAAGAGCAAAGTTCTGGTTTCCAGAAATTGATGTAATTATTGAAAAACAAATTGAGAGATTGTTTTAACTGTGCAGCGAGTGACAAAACTAAAATCACCAGGAAGGCCCCATCGTCCCTGGTCTAAGTAAAGGCAAGGTCGTGTGACAAGTTAACATTATACATTGTAGAGCCCCTTAAAAAGTCCAACATGGGCTGGAGATGCGTTCTATTGTTGGTTCACTGTCACTGGATAGTGACCAAGATTGTTAATTTATTCACCATCCGTGCCCATAATAATTAACTGGAGGTATGAGTGCCTTAGCTAAATATTTGACAGCACAAGGGCTAGAATAGAATTTATTAAAAAAAGGTTGTACGGCTAGTGGATGCCAAATACAAGAAATACAATGGCATATTGAGGGAAAAAAATGTGAGGTAGTTGCATCCTATAAATATCTTGGATTCAAGGTAGAACAAATACTGAGCTATAAATCGCATCTCACCACAATGAGGCTAAAAGCCCAAAACCTTGTATATGGTTTTAACGTATTAAAAAAGAAATTAAGCTGTCCATCATACAGTAACCTATTAACAGTCATGCAAGCACAGTTAATGCCAACATTAACCTATGGCACAGAAATAATGAAAGGTCATGAAATCCCTGCCTTAAACAAAATACAAACAAAAGTCTATTCAAAAGTTTTCTACATCCAACAAAGCGCATCGCCAGCTCAGGTGCGGCTAGAGTTTGGTGTTTCAGAGCAAAGGCGCCTTCATTAAACTATGCTGGAGGTTGCGTGCTTCTGAAAGCGGGACTATAGACTAACTATGCTGGAAAGAAATAGACAGACAAAAAGAAAAGAAAATGCAAGGATCCTGGGGTAGTTATTTAAACCAGGTGATAGAGGACCTGTCTGCCCAAGATATTTGGAACCTCAACATAGGGAAGAAGCCATTTAATAAACTAATCAACTCTACAATAAATCTTCTGTCTCACTCAATGGATGAGAACACCTTACTTCAAAGACGGCATGCCTGGACGGTGATCAGCTTATATGAGCTAAGGAAGCCTCAGGAATATTTATCAGCTTATTTCTCACTTACCCTAAAACCTCAATTTATAAGACTGCGTTTTGGCATGTGGGAAACAAAAGACCTAATCCCCCATGGAAGTATCAAAGGGAAAACCGAGACTGTAGATTATGCGGATACAAATATGAACCTATTCAACATATTTTTTGTGTTTCCGAAGTTATTAAAAGAACGGAAGTCACTACTAAAAGCATTACTGAACAGTATGAACATAAGAACATGTAGAGAAGCAGTAATTACCTGGCTAGGCGGGTCCTCAATCCCCCTAGTATGCAGGGGGGTAAAACTTTTACATTTGTATTTAAAGGAAATTGGTTGAAACCAAAAATTATTGGACAGCCATACAAATCTCCGAAAAGCAAAATGCTGTTCTATATATGGGCTGTTACAAAGACATGGACTTCCCAAATCTCTATTTTAAATTAATTTTAAATATATTGTTGTACAGAAGTAGTTTGTAGATAACCGGGCATACATTTCACTAATAATTTTATCTGTTTATACAAGTATGTAGTAGTACTATTTTAAAAATGTCATTTGGTGTAATGGTTTTTGTTTTTAAAGACCGATCACTTAAATAAAATTTAATTGAATTAACTGGGAGGCACCATCCTTAGGGAAGGTATAACAGGTACACTGGTGTAGGAAGGTAGGATCCTTCTGCTTTTTTAACCCCAATTTTTGCCTGGTGCTAACCTATTTTTGACTAGTCTGACTGGGATCCTGATAATCAGAACGCCATTCTCTCTGCTTTCTCCCTTAAATTGTTGTGACAAGTACTTGGGTACTTCCCAGATTGGATACTCGGTTTCCCTTTTTAGTCCCTAGTATATGGTAACTAGGTACCCAGGGCATAGGTAACCCAGAGGTCTCCCATGGGCTGAAGCATGTGTTATGCCACCCATGGGAGACCATTCGAAATGGAACTACAGGCCTGCCATTGCAGCCTGTGTAAGTTGGTGCTTACACCCCTTACTAAAGATGTAGGTTTCCTATAGCTAGGGTCAGTGCACTTAAAACCTATAAGTCATCCCTATAACAGGCCTTTGCAATCCTGAAGTCAGGGTGCTTGGTTCTAAGTGAGAGGTTGCCCCTGGATGAGCAGGAAACCCCTACAGCCTACGGAGTCCATTCTCCCGGGTTGTCAGTGAAGCAGCCATATACTTTATAGAGGGGCACCTCGTAATTATGCAATGACCATCTCGAAACTGACTGCAACTAATCCCATCATGGTATCAAACATGGTGGAATCATACCCCCACACCATAAACGGTGTGGGAGATATGATTCCAAGCAATGGAAGAGCCCTCCGTTAGGCTGTCAGTGTTCCTGGTACCAGCCTTCTTGACCCGGACAGCTCAAAATGTTTTTTGCCGACCAGAGACACATTTCTGCCCTCCTGCTGCTGAGCAGAGAAAGGCAGAACAATAGGTATCCTGTCACAGGGAGGTGTGACCACCTCCCAGACAGGAGCTAGTCTACGGGGACCGGGTGGGTGCACTTGCCAACACCACAAAGTCTGCATGAGGGGCACATTTGGTGTCCCCTTGCAATGTCCAGTTCAGACCAGTCCTGGGAGCTGTTGGCTTCCGCTCTGGCGCAAAACTGGACAAAGGATATGGGAGTAACCTCCCCCCTGTCCAGACCGTCCCCTGGCAGGGTCCCCTGAATCGTCCCAACCCTTTCCCTTACCTAGGGCTTACCTGGGTGTAGGTCCATAGATTCGTTATTGGACAAGATTCAGATCAGACACCACTTCTTCTTCTACCATCTGAGCACTGTGGACATTATTTGGGCCTGACTCTGTCTCCCTTTCATTCTGCTGCATCACCTGTGCCTGTGCACCATACAGGAACCTTCCAAGGCCTGTGGTCATCAAAGACACCTGAAAGAATCTCCCTTGGAGTGAAGGAGTCACACCCCTGCATTCGCAGGCACCGCAACTAATTCGACCGGTCTGCTGATCCTGAGCTCCTCTGGACTCCATAGGATCTGCAACACAGGTGGTGGTTTTCCACAGCTCTCGAGGCCTACCCTCTCGCCAAGTTTGAGGCCAGTATCCCTTTTTATTTTGTTTAAATATCTTTATTGGTCTTTTCATATTTTTCCATTTTCTCATGGTACATGACATAACAGAATGTCAAAAAAACATTGTTTTCAATTACATATTACATTATCGCAACAGTACTATTGTGGATTAACTGCTCATGTTGCAGCAGATCGTATTACGATGTGTTACAACACACCAACTTAACATCAAGAGGCTGTCTCTCATAGCGTCTTTGTGATCACCTGACCTGCATTCCTCCCCACATTGCTTAATCGCCCGTGGAGAAAGAAGCGTGCAACCTAAAAAAAAAGAGAGAAAAAGGTGCCAGTACCACACGATGACATTGCCTGTAACATTAAAGACTCTCATGTCTGATCGCCATGTAATTAGCAAACGTTGAAAACAGTCTTATGTGGCCAGTGCGATAGGCCGACGAGGGGATTGTTCCAAAGAAAAAGGAAGAAGGATAAAAGCAAACACACCAATAAAATATACATTTACAATATAATAACTGTTAACAACCTGATTAAAGGGCTGACATCTAGAAACCATTAAGTAAGCCATTACATTACAGAGCATGGGACTATAGAGTGTGAGAGGTACGACAGGATAGCACACTGGGGTGATAGTCAAACTTGTGTCAGTGCTCGGAGCTAGCCTCATGAGTGCAGGCACCGGGACAAGGGGGAGTGAGGACCACGCTACACCAGGCGTACTCTGCGCGGCGACATCCGGTGGGGTGTAGGTGCTTGCTGCCATGTTCCCGTCCCCCGCCCCCTGGGACCTTCGGCATGGGTCTTTTGGAATAGCTGGCTAGGTGTCACTGCCCTCCCTGGTGTCCGCAGTGTTAAAAGCTGCCAGTATGGCGTCCCATTGTAGCGCTATGGGATATTTACGGAGCCCCGCCGTCTCCTCCCTGTGAAGTGCAGTGCTTTCTGCCTGTACCCATATCTTAAGTGAGTTTGTCCAGCTGATCGTCTCTGGGGGGGTCTGCCTGTTTCCACCATTTCTTAATTAAGCGCTTGGCAGCTATTAGTCCTAAATCTCTGAATCGTGATGTAACTCTATTCTTCTTGGACCTGACATAGACTCCTAATATGCAGAGTTCCATGTGGAGCAGATCCGCGTTGAGCTGATGACAACGCGGACACTCAGATGAAGCAATGTTGAAATATCTGTTAATGTTGTCGGGAGAGAGATACGCCCTCTGTATTATGTATGTTTGTATTAACTTGAATTTAGAACTTCTTGGTATATATGTAGCACCAGCTAGGATGGTGGTCCATTCCTTGTCTGTCCAGGGTCGGCCTCCCAGTGGGCGCGAAGCTTCAGCACTGGCCTCAGCATATGCATATGTAAGGCCGTCACCAGCCAGTGCACTATGTGGGAGCCCGCCCCCATGACATGTAGATATTGCAACAGCAGGTGTGTCGGTGGCTCAGACGTTAAGTCTCCCCAGAAGGGCTGAAACGGCTCTTATGAGAGAGGTATGTAGAAGAAATTGTCCAGCAGGTAAGTCAGTAAGTATCCTCTGCTAGCTCCTCAAATGTTAAGAGTGTGCCATCTCTGTAAAAGTCACCCAGAGTGTCTATTCCCGCTGTGTGCCAATGTCAGAGATACCCATTTCCCCTCTAGGCGTCCCCAAGAGCGGTAGTATCGGGGCGTACGGGAGTGTTGTACGGGTAAGGTATAAGCCCCTCTTATAGCATCGATGGGCAAGGCCCAAATGTAGTTAGAGCGGACGTGGGGACCGGGCAGCCGGATGGAATAAGTGATATATTTGAGTGTGAGTCCACGGTTGCTGCAAGGTCACCGTGTCCTCCAGATTAGTGTCATGGAGCCACTTCGTTACCCACTGCAGCTGAGCTGCTATGTAATACAACTCCAGATTGGGAACAGCTAGTCCTCCCCGAGAGGTGGGGGCGTTCAGTTTCCACAACGCGGCTCTGGGTCTGACTTTGTTGCATAAGCGGTCTCGGGACATACGCTCTAGTTCACGGAAGGTTTTAGTTGGGACATAAACCGGGAGGTTTGAAAAATAATACAGTAATTTGGGAAGAACTATCATTTTCAGCAGGGTAATGCGGCTCATGACGTTCAACAGGAGTGTCCTCCAGAAGTGCACTTGTGCTCATACCGCCGAAATTGCCCTCATCAATTTACCCTCCAATAAATCATCTGGGGTTCGATATATATGGATCCCTAAGTATCGAAAGGTGATTGGAAACCATGGGAGCCGCGAACCATTAATGAACACATCAGGTTCTGTCCTGTCCGCACTAAAGGGATACACTCCAGACTTGGCCCAATTGACCCAGAGTTCCGACAGTTCCTCAAACACCCTCATCACATCTGCTATGAACGCGGGTATGTCAGTGACACAATGCACATACAATAGTAGGTCGTCAGCATACAGAGACACAGCATGCGTCCCATCCCCCAGCTGTATGCCCCATTCCTCACCTCCTCTGCGGAGTAGCATCGCCACAGGCTCCATGGCGAGAGATAAAAGTAGCGGGGACAGCGGGCACCCCTGGCGCGTTCCCCTCCTCACTCTAATGGGAGCAGACACAATCCTACCAGTGCGGACACGGACAGTGGGGCACTGATACAATAGTTGAACCATGTTGAAAAAGAGATCACCTAGCTCATATTTGTGCAACACTGCCGCCAGATAGGGCCACTCCAAGTAATCGAAGGCCTTCTCCAGGTCTAATACCAGGCATCCGGAGCGGGGCCATCTTTGTTTCGCATACTGCTGTAATCTAAAAAATCTGCGGAGGTTGAGTGAGGTGTTCCTAGTGGGTACAAAACAGTTCTGATCTGGGTGCACCAATGATCTCACTAACGGCGAAAGACGCTTAGCGAGGAGGGACGCAAACATTTTATAGTCGGTGTTTTGAAGTGCTAGCGGACGATAGGACCCCAGCAATTCAGGGTCCTTGTCAGGCTTGAGGAGGGACACTAGCAGGGCCTAATTTTGTGTGTCAGTAAGCGTGGATTGTTCTAACGCCGACTCATATACTTGCAGCAGTTGCGGTACCAATATATGTGCATAAGCTTTATAGAATTCAGTCGGCAGGCCATCTGGTCCTGGCGACTTCCCATTTGCCAAGGAGAATATGCTGTCCCGTATCTCCTCTGCAAGAAGAGGACCATTCAAGTCCTCCCTTTGTGTGCGTGTGGGTGTCGGTAGAACTATCCCATCTAAACAAGCTGTAACTACTGAGTTGTGGCCTGTATGCGAGACAAATACAGTCCCTGATAATGAGCCACAAATGCATCATGAATGTCTCGCTGCGTGTAAACGAGGCCCCCAGCCGCCGTGCGCACAGACGTGACAGGAGACTGCACTTCATCCTGACGTATAAGCCATGTGAATAATTTCACAGCCTTGTCCCCCATGTGGTGCGTGCACGCCGAATGCGCGGCATAATTGAGACATCGAAACTGTTCTAACAGCCTGGCATGCTCCTCTCTATAGCTATCAAGCTGTCCCTGGGGTCCCCCTAGCGCAACCTGCTCTGCGGTCGCCAGTTTTCCCTCTAAAGTGGTGAGTTCTCTTTCCAGCTGCACTCTAATGCCCGCCTGTGCGCCCAAACAGTGACCGCGGACTACTACCTTACGGGCATCCCACTCAAGCAGGGACGAGGAAGCCGTGCCAGCATTCTCTTCAAAGTACTGTGCCACGGTCGGGGCCTGGAGGTCCCGGAAGGGTGCATCGAGTAGGTCATCTGGCTGAAGGCGCCACGTAGGTATCGGTGGCACTGTATCATCCCATTGCAGTTCTTTCATGTGTGGATTATGATCCGAGTGTGTGCGCCCCACATAGTAGGAACCAGATATGCTCGAAAGCAGGTCAGTTGACATCATAATGCGATCCAAATGTCACAAAGCAACAATATTCACTTTGATGATGAGCCTTGCACTCCCTCTGACCACCCAAAATCTGGATCTCCTATTGACCCTGTACCTCCAAATTTTTTTTCCATTATTGCACCGGCTCTATTGGTCAGCGTAACCGGCCTATTCAACAAGTCACTCTCTGATGCTGATTTCCCTATCATCTGGAAAGCGGCTCGAGTGAGACCAATTTTGAAGAAACCTGCGGCCGATCCCAAACTTCTTTTAAATTATCGCCCAATTTGCCTGCTCCCCTATCTGGGGAAAATGTTGGAATCCCTTGTCAACCAACAGCTTGTGGACCACCTTGAGAGCTACGGACTTCTAGACCCTTCACAGTCTGGCTTCAGGGCAGCACACAGTACAGAGACAGCCCTGGTCGAGGTTACCGATAACATCAGACGGGCTTTAGATAAACGTTAGTCAGTCATCCTCGTCCTCCTCGACCTGTCGACTGCATTTGACACCATCTCCCACAACATTTTAGAACATCGGCTCTGGGAGATTGGTGTCAGAGGTAATGCCCTAAAATGGTTCAAAAGCGATCTATCAGACCGTATAACAACTGTTCAGATAGGCAGTAGCATCTCATGCGCAAGACCTGTTGGGATGGGAGTGCCACGGGGCTCTATTTTGAGCCCCACACTCTTTAATCTGTACATGACTCCACTGGCCCCGGTGATCAGAAAATATAGATTTGATGTCATGTCGTATGCAGATGACACGCAAATCCTGATCACACTGGGTCCAGATCGATTGAAACCAAGTCACGTTTCAAAAATTGCATGTCTCACATTGATAGGTGGATGAGATCTAACCACCTTCAATTGAATGGTATTAAATCAGAGATCATGCTCTTTGGTAAAGCCCCAGAACATTGGACACCCGATTAGTGGCCATCCGACCTAGGCACCTTCCCAACCCCCAAGGAGATGGTTCGCAATCTTGGTTTTTACATGGACAATCAATTGTCCATGAAAAACCAAATAAATCATATTATCAGTACCTGCTTTGGTATAATGCGCACTTGGCGGAAGGTTTTCAAATGGATCCCTACTGAGGCATGAAAACCATTAATTCAGGGATTAATCATAAATAGAATGGATTATGGTAATGCCCTTTTGCTCTCAATAAATGAAAACCTTCTAAATAAGCTTCAGATTTTACAGAACACCGCAGATAGACTGACCCTGGATCTTCCGCCTCTGCCCCCTGTCTAAAAGCCCTACATTGGCTTCCTGTGAAAAAGCAAATTCTCTTCAAAGTCCTTTGCTTGACACATAAACACTTGTATGGAAAAGGCCCGCGATACTGGTCAAAAAAACTACGCTGGTATATGCCTCAGAGAATGCTTAGATCCAGCACTGATTCACTGCTCACTCCCCTCAGAATCCATTCAGCGAGACAAGGTGGCAGATCTTTCTCTTATCTCGCGCCGGCATCCTGGAATAAAATACCTATACACCTACGCATCATCCCCGTCCATAGCTGCTTTCATAAGAACTTGAAGTCATGGTTATTAGACCAGTAATTTAGCATTCTTTTCAGAGCCGTCTGCAAGCGTCATGAGACTCTTTGAGTGATGTGTGCGCTATACAAATGTCCCTGACTTGACTTGACATGAAGGCCATGCACTCCCGAATAATAAGAATATACCCTGTCTTGTGGGTGATGGTGGCGCCATGCGTCAAAAAGACGCCAATGTGTGGCCCACTGATTCAGTGCTTTTCCAGCCGCATGTGTAGCCGTGCCAGGCAAGGGAGGGAAAGAGCGATCCAGCTACACATCCATGACACAGTTATAGTCCCCGCCCAGAATCATGGGAACATCATGCCATCCGCCTAGTCTGAGAGAGACCGTTTCCAGGAAGGCCGCCTGTTCCGTGTTGGGCGCATACAATGACGCGAGTATAACCTGCCTCCCATCCAAAACACCCCGAACCATGACGTACCTGCCCTCCACATCTATGCAGTTGAGGCCAGTATCCCTTGTGGGGGTTGCAATAACCGAACTCCTGTGCAGTTGCAAAGGCTTGTTGGCTTCCTTCCAAGAAGATCTTTGTGCTCCATGTAGCCAGCACCTCCAGTGACCAAAGTCTTTATCCACATTGCATTGTGTGCACCGTGGCCTGCATCTTTTGGTGAGCTGCTCGACATCCTTTCGCCACTCCAGTGCCTCCGGCCTGTGGGTCCATTTGAGGGTCACACTTATTTCTTTTGGGCTCCCCTGATTGCTCAGCTCTGCCCTGACTCCCCTGCTTGTGGTGAGTCTGCTGGACCTTACTGGTCCCGACGTTACTCCTTCAATTCCTGCGTTGGTTACATTTGCCAAGGCGTGTTGGTGCTCCCATCGTACAATGATCCCTCAGCACTCGACATCCTTTGTAGGACAGCTCGTGCACGGCTCCTGGTCCTCCTCAGTGTCGCTTGGTCCTCACAGCTGCAGAGTCAAGGTCATCGTCAACCACCCTGCAACACCCGATATCCGAGGGCATTCGTCTTCCAAGTCTCCTGGTCACTCCTGAGTGATATAGACTCTGTCCCCTCTGCTTGCAGGTACCGCTCAACTAGAATCCACCTTCAGATTCCACCGGACACTCTCCTTCTTCAGCAGCGGCACTTTCCCGAAGTCCTCCATTGGGTTTGACGGCGATTTCCGACACCACTTCACACCTATGCACCTGGCTTCCCTGGTGAAGGTAACCTGGATACCAGTGTATCCACAGGTGGGGTAGCTCTCCAACCTTTTGTCTTCCACTGAGTTTCCTCAGGGTCTCCTGGGAAGGGTCCTTAATCTTTAAAATTCCAACCGCAACTTACACGTAGAGTTGTACGGAGCACGTGGTTGCATTCCCACACTGCACACGCTCTCCGTGGGGTTCCTAGTCACTCACCTTGTCTGGTTCCTTGGGTCCTCAGCATTTCTGCGTCCTCTCGACATTGTCTTGACCCGAGTCGGGATTCGTATACCACTTTCTTAGTATATGGTTTGGTACCCTCCTGGGGCCCACTGTGTATTCTGTGCTATTTACTGTGTTTCTTTGTAAAGTATTGTGTGCATTGTGATTATCTCTGGGTAGGAGATTTCTAAACGTGTTCGAGAGTATTATATAATAAAAACATATTTTTATAAATACTTGGTGTGGTTCTTTTTCACTTAATCTATACTATAAGATTGCATTCTGGTAAAACAAGCTTCTTTACACTCCTTCTGGACTAAGCCTGAAGGTTGCTCTCCAAAGCTACCACTTAGAGAGCTTTCAAAGGTTGTCTAAGACCTCTTAAATCACCATAACGGTTGTCTGGACTGGTGCAGGGTGCGCACTTGCATTAGTGGACATCATATACCAGGGCATCTTCTCACAACTGGTGACTGACAATGGAGTACAATGCACCTCGGAAGAGATGGAAAAATTCCTGACAGAAATGTAAGTGCAGCATTTTAGAACTGCCTATATTGCCCTAAAGCTAATACGTTGGTTGAAAGGGTGAAAAGAATGATTAAAGAACTCATCCAACTTGCTTGTGTGACTGGAAATCATGTGAAGAGGTTGCTTCAAAACCTATTATGGTCCTACCACACTATCCATGCTCTGGATTCATGAATCTCTCCTTTCATGTTCCTCAAAAGAAGTCATACAGGTACAAAGTACTTACCTAATTGGTTGAGTGGAGGTGAATCTATGTGGGTTCAAAGTGGATGTTTGGGGATTCCGTGGTTGTCAAGAGACTGGATGCACATAAGAAAAAAGGACAGTGTTTTCTGCAAACCTATGAGTGAAACTCTGGTCAAATATAATGTAGTTGTTCTGGAGAATGGACGCACATGAAAAATGGATAGACTTGCCAATTTGCACACTATTCCACAAGTAATCCCCAAGCATGTGAAAACTTAACAGAGAACACTGTGCGTAAGGAATGGAACTGTCGTGTGTCAACCTGGCACAAGGACTGTGTAATAAAAAAGCTAATTTTTTGGGAAAGATGTGTTGTAGTATATAATCTACTTCCCGTTTTGTCTCTCATTCCCTTGTTCTTTACCCCTTCCAGTGGTTGGTGTGTTCCAGTCCTGTTGAATGATGGAATGTCAATGTGAGGAGTTTTGTGTAGGCTGCTTACACTTTTAACTGGAGCATCCTAGAGCACCTACCCAAAGCTGCTGTGTGAGTGACTCGCCAGCAGCTTGCATACAGTAGGGCCACCCTAGGTAAAACCCAGAACTCATGAAACCGGGCTCTCGAGTTTCCTTCTACACTGTTGAAGTGATGTGCCAAAATACTCTTTCTGCTGAGGCTGTAAGGGCCTGACAACAACTGGCCAACAGCAATGTGAGAGTCATACTGAGACTTCAGTGCCACCTGCCACCCTTAAACAATTGAAACACCATAGACCTAGAAAGGAGACTAAAGTCTCATACGAACCTGGTCTTGGGCGATGCTAAAAGTACAGTCACAGGACAGTCCCAAGCCATGATGCCATTATTTAATCGGACTGAGACTTTCGTCAGGAAAAACAGAGTATACATGGTGCAAACCCAAGGGGGTAGCCATAAAGTTAAAATACCCCCGCTTTGACCCAAACTTCTAATGACACCAGTAAGGGAAGCAATTAGACATGACCATTTTTAGATTAGGTTGCTTCATCCTTAAATCCACTCAATTAACCATACATCCACCCACCCAAACATCCATCAATCATCCTTTCAAATTTCCAACTTTACGTCCTTCCTTTCATTACTCTACCCAACTGTTGAAATTCCATCTATCCAGCTATTCACACATTCATCAGCCCTTTCACCCACCTTTTTATTTTGTCATCCATCCAATGACCAGGCTCTTCACACATAGGTTTATACATCCCTTTACTCTTCTAGCCATTCATCTTTCACTCATCTGTCCATTCTACCATTTGCCTCCCCCCCTTCATGAATCCTTTTACCGACTGATCCTTTGACCTGCTGCTCCACTCTTTCATCCATCAGTCCTTGCACTTCTCCCTTCTTTTTTGTTTTTTGCCTATCCTTCCTTCTTTTCATTTTGTCTTTCACCTTTCGTTCCTCCCTTTAATATTTTCTTCCATCATTGCTCCTTTCCTTGCGTTCACCCTTACTTCCTTCTGCATTTCCTCGTTTTCACATTCTAAGCACTACGATTATTTATTTTCTTTAATTTTTCTATCTTGCCTTTATCCCATGCACCCTATTTGCTGCTGTCTCTGCCCATTTTTAGGTCGAGCATTCAAGACCTTTTGTATATACTTTAGTATATACTTATATGTGTATGTACTTTGTGGGCTCTGGAGATCAGCTTTTGAAATTGTCTGCTTCTGCTTAGGCACTTTTTTGTCTGTTCAACTGCCTCTATTTAACTGTCTTGATAGAAAACGACCAGTAGAGGTCAGTAACATACCAGAATTGCTTTCTGCTTGTTCAACTGCCTCTATTTAACTGTCTTGAAGGAAAATGACCAGTAGAGGTCCGTAAAATCCCAGAATTGCTTTCTGCTGAGGGACTTTCTTTTTTTTCTTTTCTGGCAGCTGCCTTGATTTAACTTTCTTGATAGAAAACGACCAGCAGAGGTCACTAAAATACCAGAATCACTTTAGCATTCTCTAAATTCCAGTCCATAGAAATTGATTTACACCAGCCGTAGACAATAATATATATTTTTTTTAATCTTGTATTTTCAGTGATCTAACCACCGAAGGCCCTGATTTTATATAAAAAATAGAGCTTTGGACTATACCTTTTCCCACTGAAATGCAATATTTCTCTCCATGTGTTCCCATACCTGGCGTGTCACGCAGTTTGGTGCTTACTTTCCCTCCATAATAAAGAACAGTAGATGTTTCAGCAGCCAGGCTAATGTGCTGCATAGCTAAATACATATAAGGTCCCAAAGGCGAGACGGAATGCATTGCAAATGCTTGTTTAATTTGTATGCATCTTTTCTTTCTCTCTCCTTTACTGAACTTGGCTCACATAGTATCACTTTATCTCCACCTCTTTGTCCTGCCCTGTTGTTGTGATTGTGCTTTCTTATGTTAATAAGGTTGACGAGTGACATGGAATTCTCCATGGGGTTCCATGGCATAGTTCCACTCTGCAGCATTCCTTGTTCGGATGGCTGATGGAGTGGAGCTGAGCCGTCTTGTTTCATGTTAAGCCGAGTTGGACTAAACCTTTGACCTCAACGAATATGCCCATGGTGTTTCACTTAACATCTCACCTCTACACCTGTCTTTAGAAGGTTTTATGAGCTTTTACCAGTAGCCTTACAGACGCCAATGTAAAACAAATCATCTTTCAGCGCTTACTCCCATTTAAGCTGCTGAAAGGGAGGTGGGAAGATGAGGGTATTCCTGGCCCAATTGTGCCGACCGCCACAAATTACGCACAGACTATGATTTGCAGGAAGTGAGAATGGCACGCTGAGGAGAGACAGAGAGCTCTCCTCTATATGTCTCTGGCGTCATGCTGCATCAGGAGACTTCGTACTTGTGGTCCTGGTATATGTTGTTAAAAAAAGATACTTGCAGAGCTTTGCTTATGGTCTTGTGATGATGCTGAGATGGCAAGTAGATCTGTATCTCAAGATGGTGATCCTGTGTATCATGAAGGACATGGGTGAGTCCTATGGACCTGGACTCTTTATTGGATTAGGGCCCTAATGGCTAAGAGGGATGTTTCTGAATACTGGAGATCCACCCCATGCTCAACTAATCGAAGAGTGGTGGAGAGGGGGCCTTAAGTTTTCAAATTGAGGAGTCAATATGCCAGGTGTGTGGATGTCTTCAAAAGCGGAACAAAATATGGGGGCCCTGGTGGGAGTATTTTATTATGATCAAATTGGATGCCACCACTCCTTAATCAGCCGCACTACATTATGTATTATGAGTAATGTTATAAATGGCTGTAACCCTCTCCTGTCAGTTAAAACTTAATAAAACGTGTTTATTTAAAAAAAGGCCGGAGTAAATGTATGTAATGTTCTGTGCTGAGTAACCTTTTCCTTTTGATGTAACCATATGTTTGTTTGAGCATTCCTTCACACAGAATCTTGCCCATATGTACCTCAATTATACTCTTGGATTAATTTATCAAATTTAACGGTGAGCAGTTTTGGGCAATAAAACGATAAAGTTAAGTTACACTGATCATTCTTTTTACTCTTGGATGTAAGAGTTCTCTAGTCCATGCATGATGTTAACTTTCAGAGGTCTTTGGCTTGTCAATGAAACTGTGAAACTAGATTGCAGAAATCCCTTACAAAGTGTCCTAAGTAAGCTCACAGCATGGATAGAATATGAACCTGCATATCTTCAAATGGGCCTGAGCCACGCTTTATTTTATAATGAAGTTCAAAGTGAAGGGTCAACTAGTTATAGTAACAGTGCTGTTCGCCTTGAATTATCCCACATGTTCATGGACAGTCACAGAACGCCTGTGTTGGCCTTTCTAATGTTTGTTACCTCTGAAACCTTCGTTGATCGTCACAAACGTTCAGCATCGAAGAGATGTGAATCTGTTTATTTCTTTTGGGGTATAACAAACTAGTACTCTGGATTTTCATTTTTGTTTTCAAGAACCAGATAATTTATTATATTACGGTATTGCGGTCTCTGAGGCAGCCATGTGGCAGGTTCCTGTTTTGAGTGGATTATGTCTTTGTACTATCTTGCGTCCGTCCTGTTGACAAGTGATATTGGGGCATATGCATCAACATTAGCATTTGCGATTCCTTATTAGCGAAAAATAAGGAATCGCTAATAAGGAATAGCAAAAGGCTATGCATGTAGGAATCGCTATTCAAATAGCGATTCCTTAACATTCCTTATTACCGAATCGGTAATACCGAATCGGTAATAAGGAATACCTACCCATTCATTCCTATGGGCTTGGAGGCCCATAGGAATGAATGTAAAGCCATTCTGTATTAGCGATTCGGTATTACCGAATCGCTAATAGCTGGAGCACTTTCAAGGGTGCCAGGGTGTCAAAAGGACACCCTGTTGCACCCCTGAAAATGATATGTGCACATATGTTGCACACACACATGCTCTAAGGGCATGTGTGTGCGCAACATGAAACTTTGAAAAATGCACAAAAGTGCATTTTTCAAAGTTTTTGCAAATTACCATGCAGTTCATCTTCATGGTAATTTGCTCCCCTTATTAGCGAAATCGCTAATTTTTTAACTTTGATGCATTGCATTTAAGGAATCTCACTTTGGGATTCCTTAAATCCAATCGCTATTTAAGGAATCGGTATTTAAGGAATCCCTATTTAAAGAATCGCTATTTAAGGATTCCTTAAATACCGATTTCTGCTTTTGGGTTGATGCATTGGGATTGGGTATTTTTTACTTAATACCGGGAGCTAATAAGGATTCGGTATTTTACCGACTGGATTTTGGCTTGATGCATAAGGGTGATTGTTTTTACACCCTGGAATCCTCATAGTTTTTTTAAGAGAGTATTCATGTGTTATAAGCAGAAAAGAGCAATCTTTCATACTCTATGACGTGCGGGGCAGTGTCCCGATAAATGTATATGTATTTTATATGTCATCCTCTATAAAACCTGTCTGCAGTGTGTGGTCATGTACAAGGACCTCAAAACTGTGAAAACGAAGAAGGAATATGGCTGGGCTACATTTCTCCAAACCCACTTACAAATGTACAGATATATTTATCCCAACTTTCCTCATGGCTAGCTAGGTAACACGTTAACGCAGATGGATATTATGGGGGCAATACAGACTTTCTTTTTTAAGCTCAAAAGAAAAGTTTATTGAGAAGAATAGAGGTGTCCAAATACAATACATAATAACATCTCTTATCATTATAAAGTAAAAGGATTACAGTTATAATTTCATGAATTAGACTAATGCCTAAAATTCGAAAAAACAAAATATTATGGATGTAACCATAACAACATTGAAATCTAAAATAGCTTAGGAACAATTAGGGGAATCAAGGTGGTTTAGGGACTTCTTGCTGAGATGGCTTTAACTGAAAGCTTCTTTTTGCACTTGCGTCAATGTAAGTAGTAACAGTTGACCATAAGGTTAATCTTTTAGTTGCCAATTTTAAAGGGTAAACAAAGGAAGTGTCCAATCTATGATTATGGCAGACAGCGTACCGCCTGGCCTTATAAGAGAGTTTTGTGAAGTCCTTCCAATTTGTAGTAATCTTCTGAAATGCAACTGCTATAATAAATCGATAATCCTAACATTAATTGTAATATTTTCCCAAATAGAGGAAAAGACTTCCTAAAAATATGTGAATGAAGGCAAAAGAAAATTTAGTAGAGAAAATTAAATTAATTTGGTTCCATACTTGCTTCCAGAAAGAGTGTACCTGTGGGCAGGAGAACAGCATATGAAATAAATCCGCATTTGGAGAGGAACAAGTCCAACAAGTATCTGGCAGAGTCGGAAATCTCTTACATAGTGTAGTCGGTGCTAGTAAAAGCCTGTTATATACAAAAAACAAGGTTTGCATTATGTTCACCGCCCTAGAGGATTTATTTATCTCAGTCCAAATATTATGCCAAAGGGATAATGGCCAGGAAGTTTGGAAATTAGCCTCCCATGCCTCTTCTGTTTTGGTTTTCTCTCTATCAATATGCTTACTTTGCAAATACATATATATAGTAGAGGCTCTAGGTTTGGTGTTGAGCAAGGTATGAAGAGGGGAAGAAGTGTCTGAGATAGTAGAGATAGCAGATGTGTTGATAAGTTTAGTGTATGTGTCCATCACAGCATCTTTTAGCAAATTATATTTGTGGTAAAATGAGGCAGGCAAATTGAATGAGTGTCTGAGTGAGGGAAAAGGTAAAAATTCTGACTCTGAAAATAAATGATGTATCCATAATAAACCTTTTTGTCTCCGGGAATTCCAGTAGAAAAGTTTATTCCGAATTAGCAAATTCTTGTTGTGCCAAATTGGTGAATTGAGAAAAGAAGCTATAGTTGGTGTGTGAGAAAGAGGAAAGGATGACTCTAGAAGTTTGGAGGTGAGCTTTATTATGGGGGTGGAAAGGGATTGTGGCTTGCGTGAGAAGGAAAGATATTCATGAAAGGAGATACAAATTGACTTTCTATTGAGACCCAGAGAGGACAGTCTTCTATAGAATCAAGCAACCAAAAAGAAGCTTGACGTAAAAGAAATGACCTTTGATATGTCGGGAAATCGGGGAAATTGACCCCACCCTCTTGCTTAGGGCGAGTCAATTTTAATAAAGACATTAAGGATTTCTTATTATTCCATAAAAAGGAGGAAAGGATAGAATTGACCTTCTTGAAAAATGTTGCAGGAATAGAAACTGGAATATTGGAAATAGTATATAGGACTATAGGAGATAACATCATCTTAATAGTGTCTAAGCGCCCCCACCAAGATAGAGCGGGTGCCACTTAGTCGTTAAGTCTGAAATTTTTTGAATGCATTTATTCATACATAAAGCTACTGTCTCCATTATAGAAGGAGTAAAATGTAGATCCAAATATTTATTGGAATTAGGGCTCCATGTGAAATTAGAGGTACTCAAATCTGATTTGAAGGTATATTTAGTTAAAGGCAGAATTTCACATTTGTAATTATTTAGTTTGTAGCCAGAGACAGTGGAAAATAACGTTACTTCCTCTAGGAAAGCAGGAACTGAGTTCTCTGGTTGTGACAAGAAGAGTAAAATATCGTCAGCATATGCTGCGAGTTTAATGTGGGAGCTTGGTGTTTGGAAACCATGTATATTTGGATTCTGACGCAATTTAGAAAGGAATGGTTCCAAGGTCAAATTGAAAAGGAAGGAAGGGAGAGAGAGGGCATCCTTGTCGAACTCCTCTACCCAAATCGAAGAATGGGGAGATCAGTCCATTGGCACAGACTGCAGCTCGTGGATTGGAGTAAAGAGGGGATATTAAAGACAAAAAATTGGGGCCAAAACCAAAACACTTAAGAGTATAAAATAAATGATTCCACTCAACCCTATCAAACGCTTTTTCCGCATATAATGCTATAGCTGCGAGGGATTTTTTGAGGTGGGAAGATATTGATAAAACATTGAAGAAAAGTTGTGTATTGTCTGTTATAAATCTCCCTTTAACAAAACCAGATTGTTCTTTACCCAATAAATTTGGAAGATAGGTATCTAAGCGAAAAGCTAGTGCTTTGGAAAATATTTTGTAGTCAATATTTACTAAGGATATAGGCCAATAATTTTTGCAATATTTTGAGTCTTTGCCTTCCTTAGGAATGAGACATATGTGGGCTTCTGAAAAAGAGCCATTAGAGCTGTTGAGGGAACGAAAAGCATTAATCAGGGAATGTAATTTGGGTAGTAGGAGTTTGGAAAGTGAGAATACAATTCAACAGTAAAGCCGTCAGGACCTGGAGCGTTATCCTTTGTGAGGCTTTGGAGTGCTTTCAAAAGTTCGTGTTGTGTTAATTCTGATTCCAGGGAAGATAAGTCAGTTGGAGTGTGTTGGGGTTTTTGAATTGTGGAAAAAAAATGTGACAAAGAATGTTCTGTAGATTGTGTTTCAGAAGTGTATAGTGAAGTATAGAATAAGGAGAACTGTTTCAAAATATCTAAATCTTTAAATTTTAAATCAGGATGGTCATCATATATGGAGTCTATATTTAACTTGTTGTGTTTAATTTTCAAATAATTAGCTAATATTTTCCCTGCTTTATTTTTGCCTCCATAGAATTTTGAGCTAGCTTTCAATAGGTACAGAGAGGCATTTTCTGTGGATTTACTGTTAAATTGCATTTTGGCATCAATAAGGGCAGCGAGGCAATCTTTCGAATGTGAAGTATAGTATGAATGTTCTGATCTTTTAATGTCCTGAAAGAGATCGTTGGCAATTTTACGCGCATCTTTTCGCTTTTTAGCAGTATAACCAATGATGAAATCTCTTGCTGAAGCTTTAAAAGCATCCCATACAGTTGAGAATGGCAGAGTCACATTGGTTCATCGCAAAATACTCATTAATAAAGGTTGTGAAGGAAGTTGTAAATGCCGAATCCAGAAGAAGGGAGTTAATAAAACGCCATCTTCTGTGGACATTAACTTTAGGTAACAAATCAAGGCCAATTAAGACAGGAGCGTGATCTGATTAAAGAATAGGTCCAATTTCTGCGATCATGAGGGTTTGCGAGAGATTGTGAGAAACAAAAATATAATCTATTCTTGATTGAGTTTGATGCATTGGAGAATAAAAGGTATATTCTCTGGTGGTACGATTACATAACCGCCATGCTTCAAGAAGTTTATGTTGGGTAATGGTGTGAACGAAAGATTTTTGGGATTTATTTGGGGCAAAAGCTACTTTGGAATTTCTATCAATAAATGGGTCAAAGAATTGATTACAATCCCCAGGTAGTATAAAATGTCCTCAACACAATGAGTAATTCGCTTCGCCAATGCATGCCAAAATGATGCGTTCCCTCCCGTAGGAGCATATACATTAAGAAGAGAGACTAAAACATAATTTAACCGCAGTTTAACATTCAACCAACGACCGTCACCATCCGATTGTTTAGATAGGAGTTTAACTGGAAGTGTTTTACGGCAAAGAATCATGACTCCATTACGTTTGCCATCTCCATGAGAGAAACAAATCTCTCCCACCCAACCCCTCTTCATTTTTACGGATTCAGCTTCAGTGAGATGCATTTCTTGCATAAATATAGCAGCATCTAATTTAACTAGGTAGGATAAAACTCGCTGTCTTTTAATAGGAGAGTTTAACCCCCTAACATTCCATGAAATCAATTTCAGAGGCATGACTTATTAGATGAAATATGAAACAGAAAAATAAAGCAAAAGTCAAATTGGTTAAAAAGAAAATAAAGTGAAAGAGAAGGGAAGATAGAATGAAAAGTGGTTGAGTAAAGAGGAATAGAAAAAACATATCATAATCGGGGCCAGAGATGCGAGCCATACATTGCAATACAAAGGAGTATAGAAGTAATAGGTAAATAGTAAAAAGATGAAAGAATAGTTAAATATGATTGTACAGTGAAGAAAAAGAAGATGAACATGGGTGTACAAGAGAACATGGAACTGTTAAAGACACCAAATCTGCAATAAACCAAAGAATGCGAAACAAACCAAAAAACAAAGGATAAGACAAAAAACATACCTACAAAAAAAAGGGAGTGTGTAGGTAGGGGTAGGTGGAACCACATGGAATAGACGGACGCCTGAGCAGGACTGGACCAGACCAGGGGAAAATCACGCCATGACTGTAGACAAAACAGTGGAAACGAAGAGAAGAGATTTAATTTTAAAAGAAGAAAAGGAAAAAGAGGGATCAACAGGTATGGTAGTCTTGAGTCTCTATAACATGAGGAAACATTTAAATAGCTAAACAAACAGTGAATAAAACATCAATAAATCTGAACGATGCAGCCTGGTGAAGTAAGTTTAAAACAGGAAATCTTATGCAGATCTAGACAACAAAACTTATTCTAAGAGCAAGCAGAAAATCAGGTGATATTTGAGGATGAAGGTCTTGAAGCGTCCATAGCAATCGGATTGCATGAGTTTATGAAGCTTTGAAACCGCAGTGGATCCTCGTAGGTAGTTGTTTTGTTGTTGTAGGTGACCTTAAAAAGACAGGGGTGGAAAAGGCCATAACGAGCACCCAATGACCTAAGCTCTGGTCTCATATTGAGGAATGCTTTGCGTCTGTTTGCAGTAGCCTTGGCATAATCTTGCGCGAAGAATAAAGTTGAACTAGACCAAGTGATTCGCTGGGAGGATTTGACTGCTGATAAAACCTTTAACAAATCCGTATATTCTAGAAAGTACAAGATTACACCTCTTGGTCTTTGTGAAGGTGAGGTGTTTAAGGGAGGTCGACCTAATCTGTGTGCTCGGTGAATATTAAGTAACATGCTTTCTGTCAAATGGAGAACCTTAGGAAGGAAAGAGTTAAAGAAAGTAAGAGGATCTGATCCCTCAATTCCTTCCGCCAGACCGTAAATCCGTAGATTATTTCTTCTGTTGCGGTTTTCGAGGTCTTCGAGCTGTCGTTGGAGTGTAGATACTTGAGACTGAAGTTGGGTAACCGTTGTATACTTGTGTCCCTGAAGGATGAGAAATTATGTTCTTCTGTGGTTACTCTTGATTCAAGTTGAGACCAATTGTCAATGAGAATTTGTAACTTGGTGTTGGTTTCTTCCATAAAGGGTCTAAGAGCTCTGATCTCATCCAGTAGCAGCTCCATGGAAACAGGTGAGGTTGGTTTAGGCGGAGAAGGAGGGTTCTATTTTAGACGTTTAGTTACAGATTTCCCAGCAGGTGTTAAAGAAGGATCCATACTTGTTTCCATGCTTTGATATAAAGGCAGCAAGGAGTCTTCCAACTTGGAGTATGCAGAGAACATTTTTGCATCTTTGAGAAAGATATGTTTAGGTTTCAATTACGTAGAAGTAGTGCCTTTAGTTAGTTGCCCGCAGCTAGGAACGTATTGGGAGGAGGTGGTTGATGTACTGTGTGGAGTGACGGATAGGCAGATAGAACCCGACATAGGAGCATGCATATTACACTGGTTTCCCCACACGGCGCGGACGAAAGTCACGAGTAAGTTCTTAGACCTGGGGTTGCTGTTAGCCAAAAGGGAATTAACGAGGCAATGGAAAGCCAGGCAAGGACCCAACATTGAGTGTTGGAGGGTGCAGTTCACTTCTTGGGCGGCTAGTGATAGTGTGGTTAGGTTCCAGCAAGCTAGGAGAGCGAACAATGAGAAGGCACTGGAAACCGCAAAAGCATGGGAGGCTCTGGTCGCGTTGCTGATGTTGCCCGAACCAAAATCGGATAATGAATCACTGGATGTACCGCTGGGTACTTCCTGGATTGACAGCTTATGACGGGGTTCCGGTAGATCCAGGGGACAATGTTGCGGAATTACGAATGACCTAGGCCAGGTTGCCATTTTGGGAGAGTAAGAGAGCCGCGCAACCCGGAAAAGTTACGAAAATTGATACTTCTTCGTTCATGTTAACCAGAACACGCCGGTGGATGGGGCTAGGGAGGGTAAAGGGATGGGGGTGACAAGTAATTTGGGGAGCGCAGATCTTGGCCGACACAAAGATGCATAATGTTATAGTGCGACTGTAAATTGAGGTTGTTATTCAATAGACGGTGGCACTGAGAGAACAGCATAATACAGATTATAACGTGTAAGCAAGTTCAGATGATGGATATGAACCAATGCAAATGTATCAAGAACTGTGTCCCTGACAATAATGTGCTACAACTATGGATGTTGTGTTTGTGGTGAAAAATTAATAAAATATATTTTAAAAAAAAATAAAAAAAAGTAGTGCCTTTTAGTTCTACCCATATGTCTAAATTTTATTTTTTTAAATGTGTCAGTCAGAGTTGTGTCTAAAACAACTCCTATTTGATGAGCAGAGTTATCAGATCCACGTAGGTTAAGTTGGAAAGAGGCACAAAGCGAGCGTCTAAAATATATTATGAATGAATTGCCTCACTTAGAGTAAAGAGGTTATTTAGCCAGGACCTCAAACTACCTCAAGAAGTGAGAAGAGAAAGAAATCTAAAACAAAGCATTGTTATGAAGAGCATTGGTGACTCAAATGAAGTGATTTGGAGACGAGAACTCACAAAATGGGTGCCAATATTTAATTCTCTCAGTCAGCAGATCAAGACCACATAAAACCAAGTAACATGCTGTGAATCCATAAATCCAGCAGGTAGCTGAGGAGAAACGTTTGCCCAGATACGTTATTTATAAAAGTTCTTCATGAGGTCGTCATTCAAATCAGGACCAGCAACTCCTCACGAGTAGAGAGCACCGCCGGTGCAGATCAAAAGAAAATGGCGGCCGCGATATCACGTTTAGCAGAAAGGGGCTTACTTGATAAAAAACACCACATTTCGGCTTCGTTTAGACCCGGCAGGGGTCGCATGAGTATCCGCACCTTTTCTGACATCTACAGCTGATCTTTGTTTCACGGAGGAAAAACGGGTGGCGCAAAGTCACCAAGTCGCGCCGGAGAACCTCACCCAGGCACCGCCATAACCCGTGAGCGCCAAGCCACGCCCCCCACAATACAGAATTTCTATTTCAACTAACGGTGAGCAAGAGAATTTTGTTGCATGCTTTCCTCTTGCTGTCTTGTCATTCTCAGAATAGCGCATAAAAATATTTTCTACTGCAAATTCTCCGTTAAGCATGTACTATGCCATTGATGGAGCAAGGACTTGTAGGAAAGAGACTTGCTCAGAAGCAAACCTCTCATCTAACTCTCTAACATTGTATTAATTATGTATTAAGTAAAGCGAAATTCTAAAATGGCTGCTAACGGGAAATCTTTATTGCGCATGCGTCAACTGCATCTATGCAGTATGACGCGCTGTCGCTTGGAGGGAATTTCTTGCACATGTGCAGAAAATATTAACATGGCGGATTGAAAGCTCACATGCATGGCATCTGCTTTGCTGAAATTAAACCAAGCTATTTTACTAATGCTAACGCGGTAAAAGCATTAATAAGTAAATGGGATTAGAGTAGAGATGGGTGGTATACAGTGAAACCATTTATTCTTGAAATTAATATTGGTCTTTCTGACTTTCTTATTAGTATGAATTTGGGCCTCTCGTATGAGTCCAGAGTTTGTTAGACATATGACCTCCGCGCATGCCTGGTGAGATTGAGCCGGAAGAAGTGACAATACTCTAGAATGCGATCCAAGGACACAAAAGTTACATACCCTGGGAACAAGCACTGAAGACCTCTGAATGAATGGATGATCATGACTAAATAAAACAAATGTATCTAATGAGATGTGAATACGGGTGGGAATAAAGTTTTGGAATAAAAATTAAGGGGTTGGATTTATGAACAATAGAGTGATAGACTAAGATGACATATAAGCATGGTGTGATGATCTTTCCCCCCCTTGCCTGTCCAATCAGAGTTAGTATTTTACGATATTGAAACATTAATGGGTGTTACATGAATATCGAAGGGTATAATTGAGGTAGCTTTAGGTAGTTAGTCAGACAGAGATTTGCTGAATGCTGCAGAGCTCGGGATGCTGTCGGAGTGACGAGAGATGCTGATGAAGAATCGAATGCAGAACCATCTATCTTAAGTGATTGATTTTAGAAGAAGATCGCAGAAGAATCTCGAGGAGGAAGAGAGTGTCAGAGAGGGGTACTACGAATGCGTTGGTGCTAGAGAGGGCATCAATCCTGTCCTGAAGTCTTTTTTGCCTTCTCTTTCCCGGGGGACCCTTACCAGCCCTTTGGCCAGGGCGTTGGTTTTCACACCATCCTAGGTAAATATTATTTCTTGAATGTGCAGATGTTGTTCTCTCTTTGTCCTCTCCTTTCTGAGTATAAGTCATAGCAAGGTATAATGTATGTGTTTGATGATTGAGTCATTGAATTTCCTTCCTATGAGTGAAGGAGACTGTACTGTACTTTGAGGTGGTTCACTGCAAGTAATTTAGATAAAGATTAAAAATGTTCCCCGAGTCTGTGGTTATGTCATTGGTAATAAAAGAAATTATTAATGGAATTTCACCATCAACTAGTTCAACTAATGGTCCAGAGGCCAGAGGAAAGAACTTTTTGATCAGTGAAAAGATTAGTTAGAAATGAAAGTAAACTAATCTTGACTTTAGACACATACAATAATTGACTCCAGCTGTTTTACTAGACTGTGTGTATGTGTGTTTATGGGCCCAGGTGAGTATATGGTATTGGAGTATCTGTTGCTGGTAACCCGCTGGATCACTGTCACTTCACTTAAATAAAACCTTTTCTGTGTTATTAGTTCTATGATTGTGCTCTCATACAAATTCCAGGGTGCTTATTTCATCAGGATTCTCTCTGTGTTATCATTTCTCTCCATATGGATATGAAAGTTAAGAACATTCTACCTTAGAATGTTTACTTTTTAATAAATTGAGAGTAGCTGCTGTTGGTGGATGACAAATATTTGCAGTGTAAATTTCTCTTAGAGGTAGTTGGTGTTTTATGTTTCACTTTGCTAATCCTCAGTGTAGAGCCTGGTTTACTAAGGAATACACCTTATGCCTTTCAGAAACTCATGATATGCCTGCTCTGGACAAGATGCTACCTACTTGCTGCTGAGTCCATTGTCTTATCTAGTTCTCTGAATTCTGGAAGCAGCATCATCCTTAGAATCTTTAGACTTTTTGCTTTTTTTATTGTAATCCAACATCGTACCCCAGTTGTTTCAGAAGTAGTCGTCCTTTATTAGTGTCCCAGAGATGCCGCTCTCTCTCGCTCTCGCTCTCTCGCTCTCTCGCTCTCTCGCTCTCTCGCTCTCTCGCTCTCTCGCTCTCTCGCTCTCTCTCTCTTTCTCTCTCTCTTTCTCTCTCTCTCTCTCTCTTTCTCACTCTCTCTCTCTCTCTTTCTCTCCCTCTACCATTACTTCTCCCTCTCTGAAATAGAGCAGTTGAACAATGTAGGTATCTCTGGTCCAAAAACTGAAAGAGACTTGCAGTGCAATAGTGTTTTTTTGTGATGTTACATGAAAATATTAAACAAAATCTTTTCTTCCAGTTCAAGGTAATAATGTTTCTTTGAAGATTTGGTGTCCAGATGGCACAAAGAGATCCACAAAAGACATCACTGAGTTGGATATTGTTTTGGATAACTTCTCAAACATTATAACCAGCTACAAGTAAATACATTTATTTCACTATCATTTTTGAAAATGTGTAGAAGAAAAATCTCAGTATTCTCGATTGTATTGATGGTAGAGTGTTGTAGGTTTGTTGGCGTCGTCCATGCCTATAGTGACTAAATGCTTGCTTTTGGACAGTTAATGTATGCAAAATATTAATTACTGTATTTACAGGTGCCTGTTTGTTGACTTGAATAGAACTTCAGAGAAACAGACACAATTCCCTCTCAGAGATTATCATTTTATGTCTACATCACAGCAATGTGCAGAACACCACATCATATTATTATTTGTCAGGAGGAGGGGGGTTGGTGGCGGATTAGGCTTGAGATACTGTTCTGGTGTATCAAAGCGACAGGTTCCAACATTATCCGGCATGTTTTTGTATTGAAGCTAGAGTGGGCCTTACATCCTTTATAAATTTCATGTTACATTTCCTAGGACGTCACCTGGCTGCTGCCACATTATACTGCAGTTCAAACATAAGAAAATGCATCTAAGGTAAAAAATTAAAACAAACACCAGTGGGTATAATATAGACAAGTGAGGCCATACAGGACTTTAGTATTAGGATCATATTCAACAGGACTTGTGTATATTTGGAAAAGGAGGGAAAAATTAAAACAATGTGCTCCGTCCACTTCCCTCACTACCGGCCTGCGCACCAAGACGATGCAAACTGTTGTGAATAATATTTACACACATACTCATAGACTACACAAAAGGCCACACACCCAGGTGGAGCACTGTTTCCATGAGGGCTGGCATCTAGCCCTATGCACCATCCACTGCCACCTCCGGGTGCACCACCACCTTTAGGCTATAATTGACATTGAAGCAAGGCAACGGAGCCAAGACTTGATCCATCCAAGATGCTCAACCCCCTTCAGTGGCTGAGGAAACACCTCCGTGCCGAAGTGTTCAAACCCACTTTGAGGCCCCCCGAAAATGACCTTAACAGCAGGATCCGAAGACTCAGACTCGTACTAAAAACTACAAAACAAGCTCAACAAGCGACAAAAGACTATTGTCATCCATCCACCGACTGGAAAGATTTGTACCTACCCCAGCTCAGCGGTGCTCAAAAATGTAGGCTAACGGATACTCCTGGCCAAATCCTTCTTCAGAACCTTCAGCGCCCAAGACAGTCAACAGCCCACGAACTCCATTCAAACCTCACCTCCAGTACCTCCACCACCACCAACAACAACCACCCCCTGTTTCATCCTCTTCTCAGGGGTCACTACAATCCTTTTCGGACTCAGACAATCCAAGTACCTATTATCCTTCAGTGAACTTTGATGTCAATCTCTACCCAAATCACACTGATGACCCTTGAGAAAGGCTACAAGCACCCTGGGGACCCCGACCATGAGCATGTCCCAGTCAGGTCTCCTCCTCCGGATAATACTACTGCCTACCATTGGGTCATTCAGCGTGCTGCATCCTACCACAAGGTTGAAATACACACAACTCCTCAGGAGTTCTTCTTAGGGGATATACTATCTAGGACAGAGCATTGCTGCAGTCCCCCCCATTTTAAAAGGAATTCTCAAAGTTGCCACGAGATGTTCAAGAGCCAATGAATCCCGGGTTGTTGCTTCCAGAATAAAGAAAAAATATAAATCTTCTCCCTCTGACCCCCTTTTACATCAGAAGGCCTGTCCCTTCGGACTCACCTTTGATTGCCACTGCCCACAAGCAAGCTACAGGATAAGCTATAGGTGAATCTCCCCTTCGGATAAAGAGAGTAAGATGGTTAACACTGTGGGCAAGAGGGTGGTGGTAGGTGCCACAACCCACTGGTGCATTGCCAATCCCATGAGCCTCCTGTCTCGTTATGACAGAGCACAGTGGCACGAGATAGAGGACTTGCTCCAGCACCTCCACCCAGTTAAAAGAAAAGGGGTGAAGAGATAGTAGCGGAAGGGAAACTCATTTCTAATGCCACTATTCTGTGTGCCCTCGATACAGCCAACACTTCGACTAGAGGGGTTATTGCTTCCATTATTTGACGCCTCCACTTCTGGCTGTGCATCTCTGGCTTCAAGCCAGAAGTCCAGCAGCATCTCATCAACCTGCCCTTCGATGGGAACAAATTTTTGGGCCAAAAGTTGATGAGATGCTGGAGAAAATTAATAAAGGGCACTGTTATGGCTAAAGCAAGAGTGCTATAGAGCTAGTTCCACTTAAGCAGCGTGGCAAGGGGTTGTACTCCCTCTACTTTCTCAGCCCTAAAAAGGACAGGTCTCTAATACCTATAATGGACCTCTGGCCCCTCAACAGGTACATCCTTTCAGAACACTTCCATATACCTACCCTGTTGTCATCCTGCTGCTGTAGCAAGGCTATTTCTTCACTTCTCTGGATCTGGAGGGGCACCTTTCATATAACCATCAGTCCCACTCATAGCTGCTACCTACGCTTCGTGGAATGTGATCAACATTATCAGTTCAAAGTATTGCCATTCACAGTCACCACAGCCCCAAGGGTGTTCACCAAATGCCAAGCTGTTGTAGCCATCCATCTCCGAAGGCTTGGGTGTTCATGTGCTCCCTATCTTCTCGAGTGGTTGATCAAGTGTGCCCGGAAACACGTGCCTAATGCACACTCAGACTACCATCTCCCTCCTACACAAGTTAGGATTTACCATTAATGCGATCAAATCCCATCTCCAGCCCCTTCAGAGACACTCCTTCCAAGAGGCTACCTTAACACCATCACTGACGAGGCCAGCCAGCCAGACAGCCAGGCCAGAGTAAATGCTTTCCAACAGTTACTGCACCTTTTAGAGCCACATTGTCGCCTGACGGTCGGAATAGTAATGTGCCTCCTAGGGATTATAGCCACAGTTCCTCATGTCAGACTGCACATGAATCCCCTTCAGCACAGTGGTCACTGGCGGAGGGTCACAGCGAAGATTCAGTGTTGATAAGGGCCAGCACCTTTCACTCTCTGCATTGGTGGAACAACAATTACATGATGCAGATTCAGCCCTTTATGGCACCGTTCCATAAGTAACCATCACATTGCATGCCTCATTTTCAGGTTGGGGAGTGCATCTCCCAGATCTGACCATTCAGGGCTTGTGGCCACTGCATCAGTGGCCTACACATCAACCACCTAGAGTTTCTGACCTTCCAGCTAGCTCTCAAAGCCTTCATTCATGTCATCAGACCCAAAGTGATTCTTATAAAAACAGACAATATCACCGCAATGTATTACCTACAGAGGCAGGGCAGCACTCAATCCCTGCAGTTGTAAGCACTGGTGCAGAGTATTTGGCATTGGGTGATTCACCATTGGATACACCTCATAGTGTGCACAACGACTTTGCAGACCTTCTCATCAGACATTCGGACTTGCAAGATTAGACACTTGGACGCCAGGCAGCTCTGTCCAGCAATTTGGCTCATGAGGTCCTAGAGCTTGGTTATCTCAATCACCCTCAAGAATGCATGAACATTCTCAAAGAAGCACGCAGGCCTCTATGCTCGCCTTGTAAGCTGCCAAGTGGAAAAATGTGCTCATCAAAGCACCTGGACCCTCTTAAACCTTTAGTTCAGGATATTGCCTGTCACCTCCTTCCCTTATAGAATTCAAATTTAGCTTATACCTCTATGTGCCTTTACTTGGATGCCATTGCTGCTTATATGCATAACAGGCAATAATTGTCCTTGTTTAGTATCCCCGTCAATAACGCTTTTATGTAGGGGCTCAAATGATTCATCCCATCTAGAGTTCCTATAGACTAGGTCTGGAAGCTCAATGTATTTCTTACTGGACTTATAGGCCCTCCTTTTGAGCTTCTATCCTCATGCCCTGTACAGTTTCTTGGAAGGTCTCCAACCCTTTCGCCATCACATCTTGAAGACGTGTTACCGAGCTACAGATCTCACTTTAGAAGAGCCTTTCTTTCAGGTCAGTAACAGTCTTCTTTAGGACTAGCCCCAGATTCCTCTCCAAACTCATATCCCCTTCCACCTCAACCAAACTATTGAGCTTCTTGTATTCTCCCTTCAACCAGACTCGACAGCTGAAGGAGCAAATAACACACTTGGTATAAAATATGCCCTTATTTACTACATTGACAGAACCAAGTCTACCGCGAAACTCAACAAGTCCTTGTTGCTCTTGCCAAACCTTATTAGTGTCATCCTCTACCAAAAGCCAGGTGAATTGTCAAGTGCATCCAAAACTGCTACTTCAAAGCCAAGAGAAGGTTGCCTTCTAGGCCCAGACTACCGATGGCCTTCTTGAATAACATTCCCATAGCTTTCATTTGCAAGGCAGCTACATGGTCCACTCCACATACTATGAACAGAAAGTATCTGTTTGTGGCGTGTAGTCCTATAGATTTACATACGCCCACCTGCCTCCCTGGGAGCCATTGGGTGGTAGATAGTTTGTTCGAGGCATGTGGGCTGCTGAATTCATATCTGTGCATAGATCGCCGCCTAGTGTTGGGTCCGGATGTTTGCACGTTGTTGTCCTGGAAGAGTCTTCAAAGTATCCTGAGATAGGTGACTCCTCCCCTGGACCACAGTGCGCATGGGCATCCTCTCCATCCTCAGATTGTTTTTTTCCGCCATTGGGTTCGGATGTGCTTATCTTGACTCAAGTTAGGGAAAACTTTTTTTCAGGCCAAAAGGCCTTTAGTTCGCGTCGGTACTGTTCCCGATCGGTATCGACAGTTACTTGTTAGTTTACTGACTTCAAAAACAACTTTTTCGCATCATATCCGACCATCGACCCCACATCGACGATGGAATCGAGGACCCCATTCAAGCGGTGTCCTGTTTGCAATGCGAAATATCCCCATGTCGACGTCCACCCGGTGTGCAACAAATGCCTTTCACCGGATCACGACGAATCCACATGTATGGCCTGTGCCCGATTCCGATCCAAAAAGACTCTCCGGAATCGACGAGCAGCGAGACTTGAAGCGCAGCAAGCGGCACCGGCCCCAACCAACATCTTCAGCGCCGAGGACGAAGATGTGGAAGGCGTGGAGAACCTACCCTCCAGCCCCGCTTCCGAACACGATTCCGTCGGCACCGACCGCACCAAACGGGACTTCGGTGCCGAACTCGCAGCAGCCGACGTCGGCGCCGACACACGGAAAAAGGCCATCGGTACCGCCAAACCGCCTCGGCACCCGGCACCGAAACAATCTGCTCCGGCCACAAAGGTCAAAATGGCCGCTGCGTCGCACACCACTTCGAAAGCAGCACCTAAGGCCCAATCATCGACGCCGTCGACAGCTACTACCTCTCCTCGACTCGATGACCCCGTGGCCCCGAAGAAGTCCACGCCTGCCTCTACAGAACCGCTCGGCGCCAAAGAATCGTCGGCGTTCCAGGTGCGACAAGTTGCAGCGTCCTTGCAACCCATCAAAGAAAAGGCAGCCCTCCAGGACACGTCGGGCTCCGAGCCGAAAAAAGCTCAAAAAGCTTCTCCAGCAACACCCAACATCACTTTTGGCCTGCCGCCATCCACGGCGCCCAAACTGTTTGAAATCAGAACACGTGTCACCCAAACTAGGATCACACCTGCCGAACGCTCTCCTACGGAGACATCACCGTCCCACATCATCGATGCCGACACCGGCAGAATTATGCTCCACAAGCGGAGAATACCTTCCGAGCAAGCTTTGGACTCCTACCGGATCCCGCTAAAGAAAAAGCTGCCAGCGGATTCGGAACCAGTTCTTTACGAACGTCTCCATACCTCTTACCCAGATCCACAGTCCTTCTCTCCGACACCCTCCGAAACCGACGTTTTGGAGGACTACATGGGTGACGACGTCCCCTACCCCAGGGAGATGGACCCTGAAGGCCAACAGGACCCTGATCAGGCTTGGGATGACCCTGTAGACCCGGGTGCAGCTATGGATACACAGGACACGCAGCTATATGGCGTGAAAACGTCTCCCACAGAGGACACTGCCGCATTCAACGCCCTCATTGAACGTGCTGCGGCCAATCATGGTGTGCAACTCCACTCTGACACAATCGAGGATGATTTTCTAATGGATACTTTTGCATCCTCAGAAAGGAATATCAAAACTCTGCCCATGTTGAAGGGTGTCCTCAAACCAGCAAAGGACATTTTCAAAGAACCCACCAGGGCAAGAGTAATAAACCCCAGGATCGACAAGAAATATAAGTCGGCACCTGGGGACCCTACGTACATTAGAGGCCAGTTGCCTCTGGATTCCATCGTAGTCGCTAATGCTCGCAAACGGGCGCACTCGCAGACAACTGGTGATGCTCCTCCCCCGGACAAAGAGTCCAAGGTGCTAGAGACCTCCGGCAAACGGGTTGCAGCCCAGGCAGCTAACATATGGCGTATTGCCAATACCCAGGCGCTCCTAGCTCGCTACGATCGCGCACACTATGACACATTAGAAACCCTACTCCAACATCTCCCTGACCAATACAAAGAGGGAGCAGAGCTCCTCATCAGGGAGGGACAACTCCTCACGAACGCATCCATTAAGTGTGCACTGGATGCCGCAGATACAGCTGCCAGAGCAATAAACACCAGCGTCATGCTACGACGACACGCCTGGTTACGAATCTCCGGATTCAAACCTGAGGTTCAAAATAACATCCTCAATCAGCCGGTCAACCCCGACTACTTATTCGGACCAGAAGTTGACACCACCCTAGAAAAAATAAAAAAGGACACAGACACTGCAAAGTCCATGGGGGCTCTCCAAACGCAGACCTTTCGGAGTGGCTCCTTTCGTCGCCCCGGAAATAGAGGAGCAGGTAGAGGACAGGGGTCACAGCAAACCTACAACAAGGGCAACACACAAGGTACCTACGATAAAAACACCCGGGGTGGATATCGTGGCTCCAGCACAAAGGGCAGAGGACGCGGATACGGCAATACCAGGTCCTCCCCCAAGAACAAACAGTGACGCCCTCTCCCTTCCTCCCGACCACATAACACCTGTTGGGGGAAGGCTACAAAGGTTCCTGTCCACGTGGAACACCATCACCACGGACAGGTGGGTCAAAGATATTATCAAACATGGTTACTGCCTAGAATTATCCTCCACTCCACCCACAATACCGCCAAAACACCGTCCTATGTCCTCAGAGCACTTAGCACTATTACAGCAGGAAGTGCTAAGTATGCTGAAAAAAGGCGCAATAGAGGTCGTACCCGTCCACGAGCAAGGTACGGGGGTGTACTCCCTGTACTTCTTAATACCAAAAAAGGACGGGTCACTCAGACCTATACTAGACCTGAGACCCCTCAACCGCTACATTCTCTCAGAGCATTTCCACATGCTCACCCTACAACAAGTCCTCCCGCTGCTCAAACAGGGAGACTTCCTAGCCACGCTAGACCTCAAAGATGCGTATTTCCACATACCCATTCATCCCTCATACAGAAAATATCTCAGGTTCACTATTCAACGGCAGCACTACCAATTCAAGGTTCTTCCCTTCGGCGCGACAACAGCACCCAGAGTTTTCACAAAGTGCCTAGCTACAGTGGCTGCACATCTACGGAGGCAACATATTCACGTCTACCCTTACCTGGACGACTGGCTTGTTCAGGCACAGTTAGCCCAGCAATGTGCCGGCCACATGTCCCGCACCATTCACCTCCTTCACAATCTGAGATTCTCACTAAATTACCCAAAATCACATCTCCAACCAGCACACGTACAACAGTACCTCAGTGCGACCATAGACACTCTGGCAGCCACAGCTCAGCCAAATTTAGTGAGGATCAACAGCATGCAAATGCTGATTTCAAAGTTCACACCCCAACACTCCCTTCCTGCGCGAGTGTTCATGCAGTTGATAGGCATGATGGCCTCCTGCATTTTCATAGTCCCACACGCGAGACTACATATGCGCCCGCTTCAGGAGTGCTTAGCTCGTCAATGGAATCAGGCTCACGGGCAACTAAACGACCTAGTGTTGGTGAGCGGTCGGGCATACAACTCTCTGCATTGGTGGAATCCACAAAACCTTTGCAAGGGCCGACCGTTCCAAGAGCCTGTTCCACAAATAATACTGACGGCGGACGCGTCTCTCCAGGGATGGGGAGCTCATGTACTCAACTACACAGTGCAGGGACTATGGACAATACAACAAAAGAAGATGCACATCAACCTTCTAGAACTGATGGCAATCTTCCTGGCAATGAAAGCATTCAAGGTACACTTGTGCAACAAAGTCGTGTTGATCCGGACGGACAACATGACTGCCATGTACTACATACAGAAGCAGGGAGGAACACACTCTCCACAGTTGTCTCATCTGGCTCAGAGCATGTGGAAGTGGGCCATTCAGAGGAACATATTCCTCATGGCGGAACACCTCCCCGGCAAGGACAACCAGATGGCGGATCTGCTCAGCAGACACAGCCACCAGATGCACGAGTGGGAGCTACACCCGTCAGTACTCCAACCGTACTTCCAACAGTGGGGTCATCCAGAGATAGACCTATTCGCCACAAACGAAAACGCAAAATGCCAAAGCTTTGCCGCCAGGTTCCCACATCCGCAGTCGCAGGGCAATGCGATATGGATGAACTGGTCCGGCAGATTTGCGTACGCTTTTCCCCCAGCACCATTGATACCGCTGGTGGCACGCAAACTCAGACAACACTCACTAACACTCTTCCTGGTTGCTCCAACATGGGCACGCCAACCATGGTACACCACCTTTCTCGAACTTTCCGTGGTGCCGCATCAAAGGCTGCGGATCAAACCCGCGCATTTGACGCAGAACCATGGAGAGATTCAGCACCCAGATCCGCAACAGCTGAACCTGGCAATCTGGCTCCTGAAGTCCTAGAGTTTGGCTACCTAAACCTGCCACCTGACTGTATGGACATCATTAAGGAAGCTAGAAGACCCACTACCAGAGCTTGCTATGCAGCCAAATGGAAAAGGTTAGTAATTTATTGCAATAACAATGACATTAACCCGCTAGACGCATCCATCCAAAACATAATTTGTTACCTCTTACACCTATACCGATGCAATCTGGCATACACCTCAATACGTGTCCATTTGACCGCAATATCAGCCTATCTCCAGAACAGGCAGCACCTCTCTTTATTCAGAGTGCCTGCCATCAAAGCATTCTTGGAAGGACTCAAACGAGTAATTCCTCCAAGCCACCCACCAGCTCCAATGTGGAACCTCAATTTGGTCCTCACACGCCTGATGGGTCCACCCTTCGAACCTCTACACTCATGCGAGATTCAATTCCTCACCTGGAAAGTAGCTTTCCTAGTAGCGATCACTTCGTTGAGGAGAGTTAGTGAACTCCAGGCACTAACCGTTCAAGAGCCATTCATACAGGTTCACGCCAACAGGGTCGTACTACGTACCAACCCCAAATTCATGCCCAAGGTGATATCGCAGTTCCACATAAATCAAACTATTGAACTGCCTGTTTTCTTTCAAAACCCACAAACTGTCGCAGAAAGAGCACTCCATACACTGGATGTAAAGAGAGCCCTCATGTACTATATAGACAGGACTAAAGTCTTTAGGAAAACAAAACAACTTTTCGTTGCCTTTGCCCCACACCACAAAGGTAACGCCATCTCCAAAGCAGGTATAGCCAGATGGATCGTTAAATGTATTCAAATTTGCTATCAAAAAGCTAAACGCACATTAACGATTCCCCCACGAGCCCACTCAACACGTAAGTTAGGGGCCTCCATGGCTTTCCTGGGAAACATTCCTTTGCATGATATATGTAGAGCAGCCACCTGGTCCACTACACATACATTTACCAAACACTATTGTGTAGATGTGCAATCAAAACAGCAGGCAGCTGTAGGACAGGCTGTTCTCAAAACTCTTTTTCAGACCGCTGCAGCTGGCACTGGTAGCCGCCGCTAATAGAGGGTACTGCTATATATTCTATGCACAGATATGAATTCAGCAGCCCACATGCCTCGAACTGAATATGCTACTTACCAGTATGCATCTGTTCTTGGCATGTAGGGCTGCTGACATTCATATCGCCCACCCTCCTCCCCGGCGCCTGTAGCAGCTGCAGCTCTCAGAATTACTGTAAGCATGGTCATCACTTTCTGTATCTACTCCATCACTGCCACAATGGCGAAAAACAATCTGAGGATGGAGAGGATGCCCATGCGCACTGTGGTCCAGGGGAGGAGTCACCTATCTCAGGATACTTCGAAGACTCTTCCAGGACAGCAACGTGCAAACATCCGGACCCAACACTAGGCGGCGATCTATGCACAGATATGAATGTCAGCAGCCCTACATGCCAAGAACAGATGCATACTGGTAAGTAGCATATTAATTTTCTTTATACACTTTCATGCATGGTCATCAAAATGTCCTATAGACTGCTCTACCACTCTGCTCTCCAGCTGACCGAAAAACAATCTTACAATGGAGCTGATGCCTTTGCGCATTGCCAACTAAGGGTGGACTCACCGCATCTCATGACTCAAATGATTTCTTTGAACAAAAACAAATTGTAAATGTAAGACTCCAAAACTAGATGGCAGGAGTATACAGAGCATGTGAATCTAAAGCAGTTGCTTACAAGGAAATTAATGTTTTTCTTTCTAAATAGCAAGTGATATTCTGGTTCATATACTCCTAGTACGATAAGGATCAGAAAATGCTGAGTGAGTTGTGATTATTTTCACCACACAGGAGATGTAATGCTGCTATTGATAAGGTATTACAAAGGTTCACTACTAAATATTCAGAATAATAGGAATCGAGCCCCCGCCAAGAAGGTAAGCTAAACATTGTTGAAATGTGATCTGCACATTCTTTGCATTGATCAGAGGAGATGTGATGAGGTCACTCAACTGATAATAGTGGCAAAGAGAATAAAGGTGCCTGTATTGCACTCTGACTTTAGTGCACAAAAACCTACGGCCAAATAATATGAACAGAGTATTGTACAAAAGAAATTACAGAAATAATAGAATCTATTAAACCAAATTATACAAGAGTAAAAAATGAAGGATCAATCATAACCCAATCAGGGTTAATAAAGGCAAACTGTCTGTTAACCCGGGGCGTAGTTCGCGTAGTAGCACTACGCATAGCTACGCAAAGTGCACTGAGATACGCGTAGCACTACGCGAACTGCGTAGTGCGCTGTTCGCGAAGATTGCACAGTGCAGGATGCTTGTCCTCACTGGGCAGTCATTGAAAACGGCATCTTGCACAGTGCGAGCTGTCGTTTTCTGCCGCTCGAGTAGATTTTTACTCGAGCAGCAGCTTTCGCAACGCGGACTGGTAGTTTCTCATCGCGTGCGGTTGCAAGGATATGCGACCACTCGCAATGAGAAACCTGACCTCCCCGCGTTGAGAATTTCGCCGGGAGGTTTATTTTTCAAGCTCGCGAACGGCAACGAGGAAAACGACTTGCCGGTATATCATTTTGCTCGCTTGTGGTCTCCAACTTGACGTTGAGGACCGCGAGCAAGCAAAAATGACAACTACGCATTTTTGCACTGTGCTACGTGCAAGTCGCGTAGCGCGAAGTAGCACAAACTACGCGAGCGTAGCGTAGTTGTCCGCCCAGGGTTATTATTGGAGTTTATGGATACAACCGCAGATTGAGCGGTTTCACAAAGTCTAAATGTTAGCGTTAGTTTTCAAAGTAGCAAAGCTATGGACAGGTTGGACTTCAAGAGCACCTAATGATATGCTTTTGAGATCAGGCTGAAGAACCAAGGATTGTCTTAATGGGGACTTAGAAACGAAGACAGTTAAGTAGAATAGAGCATGATTGGGTTCTTAGATCGATACTGCCATTGCTGTTAGTGTGTTCAATGGTTAGTAGCTAATCTCCTTATAGTGATGACTATTACAAGAGGCTTCTGATAAAGTTGTGCTCTCTGCTGCTTGGCTGCACCAGATGCTCACTGGAGATGTTCAAAAGACTGCTCCTGTCTAGACAGTTCAGTGAACTACCTTGGTGATTCTGGCTTCAGCTACTTCTTGTAGGCACTGTTGAGAAGGGCAGCCTGGCCTTTTTGGAGGCCATATCACCCTTCCTAAAGCTTAAGAGGCGTTGCCTTACTGACTGAGGCATGTTGCCCTAATTCCAGAATAGTTAAAAACACATCTGCAGTTCCAAAGATATTTAATGTTAAATGTACTTGACTGGGAGCAGCATACATCTTTGGCTGTGAACCTCTGACGTGCAGCAGTTTAGGTTTTCCAGTACTGGGACTCACACACAGTTCAGTAACGCTCCTCTATGATTCAGCTTCAAGCTAAATCTGCTCCTTGGATGTACTGGTGAGGTGGGCTGGCAGTGTGCAGATGTATGTGATGGCTAAGCAGAGGGGCACATTTAATCAAAAAGCGTAAAGTTAGCCATTTGCTTCAATGTTCCCTTACTAACACACTCTGTGCATATGAAAGGTCCTGTTACATTAGTTGCAGTCATTTGCAGGAGGCAGTAGTGAGTGGTATTTATTCATAGTAGGAGGGCAGTTCTCCAAAGCCCTAATGAATGACCACTTGTGAGTCGCTGCAGACAATACTCTGGATTACCTAAGATTGCCACATAAAGAAGCTCCCCAAATCAAAATAGTTCCAGGTCTTCACCTGTGCCTCAGATGTTTATGGGTTCACTGAGGGCTGGTACTTAGGAAGCTTTCGATTTATAAAGTGAGATTTGCCTTTCACAAAATTAGAGGTATACACTGGACTGTTTACCATAAATACTTTCAGAGTGGCTTTCCGTAGTATAAATCGTATATATTGATGACTTTTGCTCCTTAGCTTGCATCGCTTCTTTTTGTGAAGATTTTCATAAATTAATATGTGATTGCCGGGCTCTGACACTGGCCCCAGTGCTGAGTCTGTTTAAACCTCTACAAAAAGAATTAGGGGCCAGATGTACGATCAATCCGTTTTGTGCGTCGCAAATTGTGTTTTTTTGCGACTCGCAAAATAGAATGTACTAATGTGTCTGACACATTTAGCGCTTCCCAATAGGATCGCAAATGGCCCGCCTTATCAGTATTCATGAGGCAGGTCAGAATTTGCGACCCATTGGAAATGGTCTGCAATCACAGGGCTGGTGGCCTCCTGGGAACAGCAGACCACCACGTCTGCGTTTGCTTTTTAAATAAAAACACTTTTTCCCCCCAAATGCGGCCCGTTTTCCTTAAAGGAAAACGGGATGCGTTTAAAAGAAAAAATTAAAAGTTTTCTTTTCATTTTTTAAGGACAGATCCCTGCCTGCTCTTAAAAATATTTTCGCAAGCATTCACAAAGGGGAAGCCGTTTGCGACTGGCTTGCCACCTACTTGAAGTAGGTGGTAAACTGTGATCGTTTTGCGACCGCATTTGCGGACGCAAAACCATCCTACATTGCCCTCCTACTCACTGTTAGGAATGGACGCCTTGGCACGCCTCTTCCTAATTGCGACTTGCAAACCCTATTTTGTGAGTCGGTAATAGGTTACCGACTCGCAAAATAGGGTTTGTACATGCTCCAACCCTTTTTAGCTGTCACAAACTGCCAGATTTTCCGTTTGCGACCGCTAAAAATGGTCGTACAGCTGCCCCTAACTTAGATGGTGATGTACATGGTGTGGGTTCTCCTGGTCTATATGGTGAATCTTCAGTGGGGGCAGGCATCCTCAGGTGGTTTCTCCTGGGGGTATGTCTTTTTGTTCCATAAGTCTGGCCCAAAGCCTGGATGCTTCAGTGCTTCACACACCTCATCCTTCTGGGGGCTGTTGTCCAAGAGCATTGCTGTTAGCATTTCTTCAACACCCGCAACATTCCATTATTGTAATGTTATACCTGTCTGGCTCGGGAGACATGCTGGTTGACCCGCAAGTAGATGCGGGCACAACAATGAACAGCTAAGCTCACAGTTCAGGCACTTACCAGGAACATGCCATCTCACTCCTTATTGAGGCTTCTTGAGCCTCCTCCATGCTGTCACCTAACTAACAAAAAAAAAATTATATATATATATATATATATATAGATAGATAGATAGATAGATAGATAGATAGATAGATAAATTCACTGAAAAAAACATAGGAAAAACATAGGTTTCAGGCACGTTATAGTTAGAAATTGGCATTTAAAAAACCTTAGAAATTCACTGAAAAAGCCATAGCTTTTAGGGAAAGTTATAGTTAGTTGGACGTTTCACTCGTACAAAACCAGAGAAATTCCCCCGTTATAGTTAGTTCAGCTAACTATAACTTGCGCCCCCGCAATGCACTAAGGTCTTTGAAATGCTAATTTCTAACTGTAACATGCCTGAAACCTATGGTTTTTTCAGTGAATTTCAAAGGTTTTTCAAATGCTAGTTTCTAACTAGGCCTACAGAGGTAGGACATGTGAAGAAAGAAGAAAAAAAGCACAGAAAGAAGCAAAAGAAATGCCTAAAGAAGCAACAGAAGTCCACAGAGACGAAGAAAAGTGCAAGAAGAAGCAAGACATGTGCAGAAAGAACCAACAGAGGAGCAAAAAGAGGCCTTGTTGCAAAATCATCCTGTGCCCACAACTTTTTTAGACGGGTACTGGTGGTAACTGACTCTGACTAACCAGGCCTAGAGCCAGTGCTATGCTAAAACACACGTAGAATACAGTTAAAACACCTACATACACTAGGGAACACTATGCGTTGGAGTACCCCTGTGATTAGCATGACCTCCCCTGTAAGGCCCAGTACATAATAGGGCAGGGGTATTAAAACTACCTCTTAAAACGCCCTACGGGCGCGTTTGCACAGTCATGAAGGGAGGGGGGCCTGAGGTGACATGTGCAAACACGCTCTGTGGCGCGTTTTAAGTTGGGGGATTAATTCACCTTGAATACTGAGGGTCCCTGGGGGCCAACTAGCCCACCAGATACCTCCATTATGCGCCAGGGAGCTGCGTTGCAGAGAAGTGTTCTGAGGCCACGTCCCTTTTTACACCTCTCTGCAACGCAGCTCTGTGGCGCATACTGGAGGTACCTGGTGGGCTAGATGGCTCCCATGGACCCTCAGGATTGAAGAGGAATTAATTCCCCAACTTAAAACGTGCCACAGGGCGTGTTTGCACACATGTCACCTTAGGCCCCCCCCCCTCCGTTCACCCTGTGCAAACGCGCCCCGTGGCGCGTTCTTAAGTTGGGGGATTAATTTCCCTTGAATACTAAGGGTCCCTGGGGGCCAACTAGCCCACCAGGTACCTCCATTATGCGCCAGGAAGCTGCCTTGCAGAGAGGTGTTCAGAGGCCACGCCCCTTTTTACACCTCTCTGCAACGCAGCTCTGTGGTGCTTACTGGAGGTACCCGGTGGGCTAGTTGACCCCCAGGGACCCTCAGGATTGAAGAGGATTTAATTCCCCAACTTAAAATGCGCCACAGGGCGCGTTTGCACAAATGTCACCTCAGGCCCGCCCCCTCCCTTCACCACTGTGAAAACGCACCTCGTGGTGCGTTTTAAGTTGGGGGATAAAGTCCCCTTCAATCCTGACCGTCCCTGGGGTCCAACTAGCCCACCAGGTACCTCCAGTAAGCGCCACAAAGCTGCGTTGCAGAGAAGTGTAAAAAGGGGCGTGGCCTCAGACCACCTCTCTGCAACGCAGCCCTGTGGTACTAACTGGAGGTACTTAGTGGCTAGTTAGCCCCCAGGGACCCTCAAGATTGTAGGGGAATTAATTCCTCAGCTTAAAACGCGCCACAGGGTGCGTTTGCATAGTGTTGTAGGGAGGGGGCGGGGCCTCAGGCGCAATGCTGGCTTTTAAAAAAAAAAAATTTATAGAAGGGGGGCTGTGTGGCCCCCCATCCTTTCCTGTTTTTTTGGGCCCTGGGGACCCGATCCCCCAGGGCCTGACCCCTAATTTTTTTTATTTTTTATTTTTAAATGGGGAAGGGGGCTGCGTGGGCCCCCATCTCAAGGCCATTTTCGGCCCCGGGGACCCCATCCCCGTGACATGGCCACTTTATTTTTATTTTTTTAATCATATTTACAAAGGAGGGGGGCTGCGTGGCCCCCTCCTGAGGCTTCTTTTAGCCCCGGGGGACCCCATCCCCCGGGGCTCTGCCTTGTTTTTTTGGGGAGGGGGGCTGCGTGACCCCCCTCCCGGGCCACTTCTAGCCCCAGGGACCCCATGCCCCGGGGCTGGCCCACTCCGTTGGGGACTGTGTGGGGAGATCCCAATGCCCCCATGGGCCCGCCGGCTCCCTGCGTCCTGCGGGAGCCAGCATTGCTTTTCCACATGGGGAGCTGCTGACATGCAGCTCCCCATGTGAAAAAGCAATTCTGCTTTGCTTCATTGAAGCAAGAGCAGGTTTCCCTGCTCTTGATTCAATGAAGGAAAGCAGAGTTTGCAATGACAGGGCGGGAGCCGCGAGGCTCCCGCCTATCATTGCTAACAGCAGTGTCCCGGGGGTGGGCACCCCAGGACACTGCAGGAGCCGGCCCTGGTGGGTGGCGGTCCCCAGGGCCATCACTGGCTCGAGGAGGTGGGCCGCATGGCCCTCATCCCATCATTGTCATAACCCCGGGGAGGTGGTGGTCCCCGGGGCGAATGGGGGAGCTCGAGCCCCCCACACAGGTATTGTAAACAAAAATTAGAGCCTCGGGGGGGTGGCGGTCCTCCGGGCTTGGTGGGGGCTTGGAGGCCCCCACACGTAAAAAATCAAAGCCCCGGGGGTGGCAGTCCCCGGGGCTGTGGGGGGGGGGCCGTGTGCCCCTCTCAAATATTTCTGCAAAGCCCCGGAGGGTGGCGGTCCCCGGGGCAGTGTGGGGGGGATTGGGGCCCCCAACACATTTTTTTATATGCCCCCGGGACTAATTAATAATGAAGTGCGGGAGCCCGCGCTTCGTTTTTTTAAATTTTCGCGCGGATCCTCCGCGCATCTCGCGATGTTTATTTTTTTTTTTAGGAAAAAAAATCTTTTTTGGGTCCTGGGGGTCCTTGTGGGACTCCCAAAGCAGGCCTAGGGGGTCAGGGTGTTTCTACCCTGCCCCCTTTTCTTGTTTTTCACGTTTGTTTTTCTGTTTTCTTGTGCCTCGGTTCTACCGGGGCACAAGATGGCTGCCAACACTTCCTGGTTTGAAGTGTTGACAGCCAATTAGAATGCAGCTCGTGATCGGGAGGGTGTGCATATCCTCCGTGCCTCTAAATATCTAAACTTTTATTTTTGATTTTATCAGCAACTACTGAACGGATTTACACCATTTTTAAAAAGGTCGCATTCTGAGCCAAGCATTACCTTTTTGCCAAATTTGGGGTAAATCCATTCAGTAGTTTCGGCTGTATCCTTGCATAAAGTTTCCAATGGGAAATTGATTTTTTGACTCTTATTTTTTTTATTTCTCAGCAACTACTGAACGGATTCACACCATTTAAAAAAAAAAAGGTCTCTTTCTGAACCAAGGGCTACCTTTTTTGCAAAATTTGGTGTAATTCCGTTCTGCAGTTCGGGCTGTAGTCGTGTCTAAAGTTTCCTATGGGAAATAACATAGAGAAAACGAGAGAGAGATTCTCCCCAAGAAAGCAACCTCACAACGGATAGCATATAGTACATTGCCAAACCAAGATGGTGTCCAGTTGCATATATTTTTTTTTTATTGCATTTTCTTTCAACAAATAACAGGTGAGAACAATAAAAGAAAGGGAGGGAAAACAAAGAAACCATGCAGGGGTATCCAAAATGGCACAGTAGAGCATCAGCAATGGCACCACAACTAGTCCAAATCAGAGCAAGATAATCACATCGTCCAGCACAAGTATTACATTTCACAGTTTGATAAAGAAAACCAAAAATATTCCACAATTTCCATCAACATGTAAATATGGGCCCGTACACCAGATCGGGACAACCCACGCTCACTCCGCCTTCTTAGGATGAAGTAACAAATAGAAGCGACGTGGCTGCAAAATATTTGTTGACTTGGGGAGGGTGGTTGCAATGCAGCATAACTTTCCATAGTGGTATCTCAGTACATTAAATCCCTCATCCAGGCCTTGACTGTTGGGACTGTGTTTAGAAATGTGCATCTTAGCGAGGAACAAGGCGATGGCAGCAAATTGACAAACACCAACACCCAGTGGTTTAACGTAACTTAATAGTTTGGGGAAAGGCTTAATTCAGAGGCAGTCATCAAAGCAAGATGACAAAAGACTACCCCCCCCCCCCCCAACATGCCAATTTCGGTGCACAGTTCCACGCGAAGTGAGAGGAATCTGCATGTACCGCCGCACATCTAGGGCAGCCATGAGGTTTAGTAGGGTCCATTTTTGCCAGTAATTTTGGTGTAATGTATGCTTTATGTATGTATTTAAGATGGAGAAGTTTAAGTCGATAGTTGCAAGAAATTAGACGGTTTTGTTCACAGCAGTAGGTCCATGTCTTGTCCGTCAGGGGATGGCGAAGATCACTCTTCCATGCCCCGCGTGCCTTCATCCCTACCGGTGTTCGAAGCATCATGGCCAAATGATAGTCGCGAGACTAAGTGGGCGCTACTGGCAGATGTGATGACAAGTGAAAGTGTGGTAAAGTCTGCCAGTTCCACAGTAGATGATTAAAGTTTGGTGTACACGGAGGTGCGTGTTCTGTGCAGGATAAACCTAAACCTATAGGACACATCATGACCTCATTCAACGGAGTGCAACTGGACTTCACAAAATAGATCACCCATAGTATGCTGCCCACAATGGGTTAGGGTTCTTTTGGTTAATGTTTCTGTAGTTGGGGACAATTGTATATATGATCTAACTTTGGTTTTTTTTCTATATGAGTCAATTGACGGTGCATTGTGACACGTTCAAGAGTAGTTTTTGGTCTCATTATCGCCCTTTGTTTTTGCCCCCTAGTTTCTCCAATTGCCTTTCAGGATTCATTGGACCCTTTTGCCGGAGTCCTTTGTGCCCTGTCTTAATGAAGTCTAATGCCAGGTGTCTCCTCATTCAATGACTCTTCTTTTGAGACAGCTAACGTACAACATATTTCTCTGCAGATGTGGACTGCTTTGAGCTACTGAAAGGAGCTTGCCTTTCTTCTTGCAGTGGAGGCAAAAAAAGCCTGCTGTGACATCCAGATTTTGACAGTAGGACACCGGGTACAAAGAAGCACCACCAGGTCCATAATGGAACATATACTCAAAATCACAGGTCTAGATGGAAATAGTACACTGTATGTTCATTGGAGTTTGCCAAAGATTGAGTAGCCTGATGGAGATTCGATTTGTATAGAGGAAAGGTTTTGAAGTTCTTACATAGTATTGTACACTTTTTTTTTTGCTGTAAGATGTTCTGGTGGTGACACCAATGACGGACCTCGACCAAACTTCAGCTCAAGCCCAACTGGTGTAACGCTGTAAAACTACAAAAGTGTGCGGACCAGCAGGAGCATCAGTCCTCCATCTCTGTTAACACAGCCACCAAACCACTTTAGTTTGCTGTTGGTGGTGCATGCTCAACCAGTGGGAGGCAGGATTCAACATTTCCTTCCAGGTTGCTGATCCATTACGTCTGACAGATGGGTCTCACAGATTGTTAAAAATGGCTTTGTTCTGCTTTTTCTCTCTGCCCCTCCCACACAAGAGCGAATTTCTGACGAGCACAAGTCCATCCGGTTGCAGGAGGATACTGCTCTCCAAGGGACCCATCAAAAGGGTGCTGGATTCAGAAAGAGGAGGGGGTTGTTAGTCTTACTATTTGCTCATTCCAAAGAAGTACGGGAGCCTCAGACTCTTCTGAACTTTCAGCCTCTGACAGTCTTTCTGTGGAAGGTCAAATTCAAATGGCTCACGCTGATTCGCTTCCTGTTTGCTCTGGACCTGGGCAACTGAATGTTGTGCTTGAACATGTATTTGTGTATACCAGTCCTGTGGTTGCACAAACATTATGTGTGCTTAAAGGTACACCAGAAGGATATTCCATTTGATGTGCTCCCCGTCGGTGTCACCAGCGCTCAGGTGTTCATGAAAGTGATAAGGGTGGTCGCTGCCTATATTCGGAAGTTGGGGATACTTGTAGTTACATAACTCAATGACTCGCAAAAGTCAGTCATAGAACAACCACCTTCTGGCGACTGCAGATCTCTTGACATTATTGAGGTTCAATATTAATGAGCCGAAGTCCTGCCTAGTCCTTCTCACAGGATTCCATTCATTGGGTCAATCCTAGACACCGAGTAGTTCAGGGCTTTCTCCCTGCCTAAACGAGTCCAAGACATTCAGACTGTGGCCGCTTTGTTTCAGGTTCGGTCCTGGATCATGGCGAGAGCCGCTTGTTGGCCCCTTAGACATGTACATTCTCCTCGTCAGACCCATGCGATCCAGGTCTCGAAGAAGACGGCTCTAGATTTGCAGTGATGGTTGTTCTGAAGCTGCTGGTTCAGCTGCAGGCTCATCTCTCTTCTCCACCCAGAGCTGATGGTGGTGATGGCACGTCCCTGCTAGGTTCGGGAAATCATCTCAGGAGGTGAAGATCAGAGGACTCTGGTTTCCGGACAAGGGCTGGCTCCACATCACCCTCCTTGAATTGTGGACCATTTGTGTGGATCTGAAGTTCTTCCTGCAATTCATCATGGGGAGGCTGGTGCAGATTCTCACGGACCACACCTCTGCCATGTGGTACTGCAACAAGCAGTACTGGGTGGGGTCCTCTGTCCTGTGTCAGAAGGCTCTGTCCCCCTGGAGGTTATTGGAGCGCCAGGACATTTTCTTGCTCAGGAACCATGTAGGAGCATCACTTAATGCCAGAGCAGGCAAACTAAGAAGCGGGCGTCTGGCAGATCATGAGTGGCTTCTACACCCTAGGATGGTGCAGGGCATCTTCCAACAGTGGGGTCAACCGGACTAGATGTTTTTCTCCACCATCATGAATGTACAGTTTGGAAAGTTTTTAGACATTGAAATTGCCGTGAGAATGCTTGTTAGCGGATGTATTGAGGCTAAAATGAAACACAAGATTCATGTATGCCTTCCCACTTCCGGCATCACGTTCTGAAAAAGATCATGAACAACTACCACGTCATCCTAATGACTCTGATTTGGGCCAAAAGAATGTGGTATCAGGAACATTTGAGTATGGGTATCTGCTCTCCAGTCAGACTACCACTTTACGAGAACCTGCTATCTCAGCAACAGAGCAGTGTCCTCCAACCGAATCTACACTTACATGTGTGGATTTTGAGTGCTGGCAGTTGACTGTGTTTGATTTGCTACCTGAAGTGGTGAATGTAATTTTTGCCACCATGTGCCTTCAACTAAATCCATTTATGCTGGGGGTTCGGGATCAAATGTGTGGTCTGTGCGGCATTAAAAATAAAAGCCCTACACATGCAAAGCCGTCTCAGGTCCTTTTGTTTGTTTTGTTTTTTGTCCAGGAAGGACTTGCAGTGGGCATTTTTTAAAGGTCAGTCCAAAGAAATATGATGACATCACCCCCATCCTGATGGAACTCCATTGGCTCAACTTGCAGGTCCGCACCATCTTTAAAACTGGGTACATCATTTACAAAGTCATCACGACAAGTACTCCTACTTATCTTGCAGACAAGCTCCCCATTTCTGATGGATCTCTATACACCTGCAGCAAGTCACCATCAGATTGCAGATTAAGAAGTGTAAAAAAGGGGAAAAAAGACAGCATGGTTTTTCCATCTATAAACCCAGGCTCTAGAACAAAATCCCCATATCCATTAGGACAGCCCAACGCTGCTCCAGTTTAGGAAAGAGTTGAAGACTCATCTCTTAAAAAACACTTCATTACAAAGTATTAACTTTCCACAATCCAGCTTCCTCTTCTCTTATTTGCTGAATTTAAGCTTTTATTTAACCATATACAGCAAGCTTCTGCCTTTTGGCTAGATTTGCTCAATAAACATATACATACATACGAGAATCTACAGTGTGAAGTATCCATCAGAAGAAGTTTTTACTTCCCTTTTGTAACGCTCTTTCTGGTGGATACTCTACCTAACCGTAGATTTCTCACCACCTTCCCACCTTCCCGTTATGTATATTGGCCTCTTAACATCCAAATAGATCCCAAGTTAGTACTCAGCTCACTGTTAACAACAATTGTTTATGCTCTGCTTCTGAGGGCGTAGAATGAGTAAAAGATAAGAACCGGGCGTCAGCACACTGGGCTGGCATTTACATACGACTCCTCTCCGTTAAAGCTTGTTACTATCCCTTGGTATATTGCAGTGAATCCTACCCTGAGGAATATCTCAGTGCTTTAGCTGATATGAGGCAAGCAAATTTATTTCAAACACCCATGTTTTTAAAAGTTTTTAAACTTTCCAAGCTCTGTACATAAACACATTCATAGAGGAAGTTTGTTCAAGTGAAGGGGGAAAGATAATAGAAAGACCTCCCGTCGATTCTAGAAGTACGAAGCTGCAGAATCTGAAGTAAGGCTTTATAGATCTCGACTGTCTGGTCGGGTGATAGTATTTGGGCCTGTTTTGCAAATAGAATGGAGCTTCGACATTCGGAGATTTATTTTGGGAAGCAGCACAGCTTAAGGATGAGATCTCTTCTGCAAGTTAGCCAATGCAGTGATCAAGAAGAAGAACCTGATGGAACATTGCACACAAGTCTGGTTGTAGTATTATACACCTGCTGCAATTTACAAAGTCTTGGCAGCCATTTTTCCATAATGAAGGTGACTTGTGATTAAGGCGTGAACTGATGTTTTTCTGGACGTGGGGGAAGCCAAGGAAATGCGTTTTTCAGTAGTCGCATAATGGCAAAGCATAGTGGGTGTGGAACTGTGGGGAGTTGGAGAGGAGCTGCACAAGGCCACGTAGCGTAGGAGCACTCCTATGGAAACGTTTTCCATAGCAATAATCTGGCAGGCAGCTAGGTGACTTTGTCAGGATGCAGGCTGTCTGGGGGCTGGTCAGTATTCTAAAGTGAGCAATCTGTAAGTTGGTGGAGTATCCACCAAAAAGAGTGTTAATAAAGATAACTAACTTGTTTGTCCAATCAGAGGGTCTTTTAACCCCTTCGGTGCCACGCCCTTTCCCCCTCCTGTGCCGGGCGTTTCACACGCGGGTGGGGTTCATGACGAGATAGTCTCGTCATGGGCACAGCGCGACCGTGCTCCATGACAAGACTATCTCGTCATGGGCACAGAAGAGGTTAAAGGGGTAGCTATCAACACTGAGTAATGACCGAGATAACCAATGTCCCTCTCACTAGCATTTTTGCTATGTTCTTTGAAGGTGAAGTCCGTCTTCACATACAAGATGGTATTTTTCTCTAAGTAGTATACAAATTAGCATGATGCAGTGAAACTCAAAAGCTAATACTGCTCAAAATGGGCAGCTTGCCGCAGAATGTTGATTTCCAGTAATGGTGAAATGAGCTCTGTTATTGTCACTTGCCATGTACTACCATATTCGATGCATAGTAGCAATCCTGTGATAAATAGCGTCCAAATCCGAGTCGACACGTAAATATAATGAAGAAATTGCTCTCATTTTATTTATAGAAAAGAAGGAAATCAGTAGCATGGACCCCCGCCCCCTCTCTAAAATGAGGGAAACTGCTTACAGAGCAGTTCCCGACATGTAAGAGCAGGGGGCGTTCCAAGATGATGAGGGTGATGACTTGATCCTCCCTCATCATACTGAGGATGCCTTATACATTGATATACAGAATGTCAGTGGGCTTGACTCCTGACCTGAGACAAAGCTTGACTTGCTACTTGTGCCACCAAGGGAAGGGAGCATCTCATTTGCAGTAGTGATCCTAAGGGCAGCTGAGGCACTGGAATTGCAGCTGCACTCCATTGAGACCATCCCAAATGATGGATATGCGAGCTAAAACCTTCAATATCCCTATGGAGTCAGTGGAACACAAATGTTTCCTCTATGAGTTCAAAGAATAACCACACAAGACCACTAAGTGAATTCCAATATTAGACTTTGCATGGTCAAATGGCCTGAAACTAATGAGGACACCAGCTATGATCCTAGCAGTGATTTCTCGCCTAGAGAAAAAATATAGGGCCCCCACTCGTCTCCAGCCTGACGGGCCATCCAAAACTGAATTCTGTGATTGTGATGGTGGGGTGTGTTCATTTGTATAGCACACTATGACCCTGGAGTGTATCCTGGTGCTGTGACGGTGGGAGTCTGGCCACACCTAGGGCCTAGTGTAACTACTTGAAAAAGCCAGGTCTTCAGCTTCTTGTGGAATTCAAGAAGTTAGATGGAGGCTTTTATATTAGTGACAGGTTATTCCACAGTTTAGGAGCGACATACGAGAAGGATCGACTACCTGATCTGGGTTTCCATATGTGTGGGGTGTGTACAGGTAAGGAGTTTGGACAAGCGGAGATGTCTGGAAGGTTTATGAAGGCATATGTGAGTGTTTAGGTATGCTGGGACAGTGTTACGTAGTGCCTTGAAAGTGAAGGTGAGGAGTTTGAATTGTGCTTGTTTGTGACTAGGGAAACAGTGGAGCTCCTTCGGGCATGGTCTGGTCCACCAAGTTCTGAATGCTCTGCAGCCTTCTGGTCAGTTTTTAGTTGATCTCGCCATAGAGCAGCGATACTGAAAGTACGGCCTGAGGGCCGCATGCGGCCCTCCTTACCTTTACATATGGCCCCCTGGGCAACAGCAGCACTGGGTTGCTGTTTACTCAACTCAGCACTAACATTAAAAATGTTTAAATAAACAGCAAGCATTTAAGAGAAGAAGAAACTTGGGTGCAATGTACCCCTTAACTTTAGGAACACTTTCATTTTTAAGACAGCAAATTTGTAAAAATGTGATAGTCTCTTCAAAATTCAAAAAGTGTATTTCATTGACCTGTAGAACCGTTTCACCTTAGTAAATCAGATTATAGTAGTGCATTTAGAAGTATTTTTTTAAAGTGATAGTTTAAAAAATGAATTAAGAAAAATTCATGCTTAACCCCACCTCACCCTGACAACAATGGAATTAGTGATTACATTCAAACACAGTAGAAGGTTTTGTACAGCACACATCCTGAAGTATTGTATTTCGAGGTACTCTTGTATGTGATAATGAAGAAAAAGGAGGAAAATTGAAATAAAACAATTGCCCAGGATCACACAATTTATACTAGTGCTGAAGCCAAGATTCATAACACAACCAAAATATCCACGGGTCTAATGAATATAAGAGCAACACTTGGCCTAAAAAATGTGACCCTGTTCAGAAAGACAAGTATACAGACCTGGACAATCCTTTCAGGAGGACGGACACCCATCACTCACCAAGGTGACATGCTTCATCATCTGGGTCTCCTCCTGGCTACAACCCTTTTTTAAAAAAAGGGGAGCTCACGGATGTTTTCATTAATCCCTATGGCACGGTAGCGCGTTCCATCAGATCCACTCGATGTGAAGAGATGTTCTATTTAAGAGTGATGAACGCAGTGCACAAAAGTGAAAAAGGTGAATTAAAAATTAACAAGAGGAGAGAACAATTTTAATGGGTATCTCCTACTGCTCAGAGTAAAAACAGTGCAACGACAGTTTTAACATAATAACTGTCAGTGGTTGGAACAAAAACAGGTCTACATGTTTCAGCCACTTGGATTAGATTAATCCATGGCTTTCTTCTGGATCATACAACAAATATATTGCTACTGCGTAAAATGTGCCATTGGTGAAATACAAAACGTTAAAAACAGGGTTGGACCAAATACAACCATGTAACCTTTATCAGCAGGTTTTCATATCCTCATCTGTTTACGGAATGCTGATAGTATCGTACTGCTTGAGGAAGACACCTCACCTCACCTGGCAACAGCTCAGGAAATGGGCCCCGCTCTATCCGTCGGTACCTCAGGCTTGTCCAGATTCATCCCAGGTTTTCTGCTTCCACATTGTGCTGTCCAGTTCAGCTACTAAACGTACATGCTTTGCTTCCCCTACACCCACTTTAAGCCCCCAACCACCCCCACCATAAGCCTGCTGGCATCTGTGCGGCCCTTGGCCACACCAGAGACCATAGAGGGTGTTCCTGTAGTCCAGCTTGCTTGTGACCAGGGTGTGAGTGACGGGTTGCCGGGTGCTGATTGGGAGCCGTTTGTAAATCTTCCACAGCATCTTTGGGGTATGGAAGTTTCTTGGCACAGGTGGTGGGATTGGGTGTCAGTCCTAGCTCGGTTGGCCACCACATGTAGTCCCAAGATTATGTGCTCTTTCTGAAGATCACGATTTTGGTCTTGTCAATGTTCAGCTTTAGACAGTTGGTCTTCATCCAGTGGTCGATTCCAGTCATGCAGACATTGAACTTGATGGTTTTGTCGGCCTAGGAGATAATGTTGATGTTGTGAGAGCGGATGATGCTGGCTAGAGGAATCATGTATGCGTTGAAGAAGGTCGGCTCAGGGAGGATCCTTGTGGATCTCAACAGATGAGGTCGCAAGCATCTGCGGTTTACGGTTCTTGATTGACTGACATGGGCCTTTCCAGCCATGAAGAAAGAGATCCATACGAGTGGGTGTCTTTGGATTCCAATGTTGTGTAGGTGTTAAGGATGGGGGTTAGAGACTGGCATATACTGCAGGGAGGTCCAGGAGGAATAGGGTAGCCGTGTCTCCTCTGTCCAGAGTCTTGCAGATGTCATCTGTGGCAGCAATAATGGCAGTTTCCGAGGTGAGGAGGCGGGATGTTTCAAAGTTTCAAATAGTTTATTAGGACATTAAATGAACACTAACAGCAAGCCAACACATGTTTTGCGAATTCAAAATTGATATTTCACTTCCTAAGACCTTGTTTTTGAAAAGTATTTCAGGATTAACATTTACACAAGATACAAGAGTTACATCATCGTATGAGAAAAAACCAAAAACGATTTTAATAAATTTGGGAATGGAAAATGTTTTGGGAGAAAAGCACAGGCAAGCAAGAACCTAAATAGACATTAGACTATAATGTAATATCTCCGTGAGTTCATTCATAGTGCTATGAATAGGTGCTATTGATTCTAGTCTCTAGCTTAATATAAACATTCTAAAAAGAATGAATTCATAATGCTTATCACTTTTTATATAACAGCTGTCCAAATTGTTGTGTTTTGATTTAGATGCCCGTACATAGGTTTCCCTGAATCATGTCCTTATATAGGCACATTTCACATTGCCCTTTTTTAGGCATAGAATTCCAGTCCTTATTTAGGCATTAGCCATGCTAACCAAATACAGGCATTGCCACCTACATCTGTCCATCCCACGTCACAACGAGTTCTTATAAAACCATACCCTTAAGCCATCGGGACTTTCCCTAGCTAGGATTATTGATTTCTCCAAGAACTCACCAATTATGCATGAAATACTATTCCTTAGGGGTTCATTCATGACATCTTCCTCTGCCCGACTTTACGTCAATGCTAGCATTCCTAAGCACCTTCCAGGTATAAATATACCTTCCCTTACCATGGCAAACCACGGTACGGCTCAGCATGACTTGACTGCACGGTTCGCCACGGCAAGTTCGGAAGAGACCATATCCTGGCCTGACGCACTGACCAGAAGCTGGCATCCCTGCTCGCAGAGAATCCAGCTTCCAGTGTTCTGACTCCCTTCGCGAAGTGTTAGAGTTTGAGACCCGGAAAGAGATTCCCACCTCTCTCCTTCTAAAGGTATGAAGCTGACAAGAACCTAGAGAGACTCTTGGCATACAAACTTAGTATATAACATACTATAGAAAAACAGCACCTACTTCTTACCTCGTACTACACTTAGGTTAGGTACACTGGGGTAGAGCTATTTAGAAGCATCAGACGAGTATTAACTTTTTAGCCTGTGTTATTTATGTATGTATATATGAATATATGTAATAGCTAAAATACAATGCTAATGCAGTATTATAGCTAAAAGACAATTGTAATGCAGTATCATTTCTTCTTACTGCTTAAGCTGTGCATATTATATCTTGCTTACTGTTTAACGATTGTAACAGTTCATATCTCTTACACGAGAAACAAGACTGTTCAATAAACCCTTTTATTGAAACGCCTGTCTATCTATTTCTGTGTAACTCTGAAGAAACTAAGCATGCACGATTGAGTGAAACTGTTATCTATTGTTTCCACGATTCTGAGACGCGTTCCGATTCTAAGGGAAACAAAGTTGTCATGTTTATGCGGTTGTCAGAAACTAATCCCTTCTTGTTTATTCGAGAAGTTTCTAGTGACCTCTGAGTTAGCTGGCACACACAAGTAATTAAGTTTAATGTACTCGATAGGAGCATACTGACCTTAGTCCTATGCAAAAACTATAGTGTATATTATTCCAATGCGCAGAGCCTATAAGGGAAATAGGAACTACACTACAAAATGACCACCTCTTCTTATTTTAGGCACCAAATTAGCAACATTCCATTTGGTGAGTTTGCCTGAGCTTTAAGATTGCATAGCTCTTATGCAAATTTTTTAATAGAGGTAGAACAAATTGAGAAACGTTTTGTACATAAAGGCTATGATGAAAATATAGTTTCCATTGCAAAAAAGCGAGTTCTTTCAAAACCCTTACATGATCTGGGAAAAGGAAAGTAAGAGTCCAAGTTGAGATTTATAACCAACTGTTTGCAAGTAAGTCAACAGATATTCAAGATCTTTAAGAAATATTGGCATTTGTTAAAGTTGGATAAGGAAATATCGAAATATAAAACATTTTGGAGATGCCAGACTAACATTTTCTCTTTGTTCTAGTGACAAGTATTGCATTACACAAAATAAAAAATAAACACACCTCGATTGATGTAAAAATGTTTTACAAGTGCTCCAATTGCATCTGTTATCCATACACTTTAGACAAATTTGATTCAATTTTTGATGCTTTAAAATGCCACCAATATCCCAAACAGGATTTCTTAAACTGCAACACGAAATTTGGTGTCTATTTAAATCTATGTGAATTCCAAAAAATGTTTGTGGGTTCCACAAAAATAGCTGTTAATGAATTTGGGATGGAACATCTCCGTTGCTTTACAAAACTGGATCCCCAATATCCAATGTCAGTATATATACGTAACTCAGAATGTAGATTGAAGATTGAAAAAATAGTATTTGTGGCCATTTGTACCATAAAGCAAAATAGACTGACATTAGGAAAAACTGAAAGTTTTTGGATTTTGAAGTTAAAAACAGTTCAATATGGGTTCAATATCGAAGTGCCTTGTCAATATTGAACCCTTATAACTTCATAATTTCTTAGACCAATCATGCTTTTGTAAACAATGGAAACTTTCTGTTTCTGTGTACTTATTCTTTAGTTGACCCCTCAACAGATATCGACTTTTCTGTAGGAGCCGTTATAGCTCAAGGCTTGCCATTTCTAATCCTGAGGACTATGACAATAGGGTTCGAAACCTGGTTTCCACTGTTTCACTTTTTTCCTTTTCTTTTCTTTTACTGATTTATATTCTGATTATTTAAAAGTCCTCTCTATCTTGAACAAATGAACCGAAATGGTTCCCAATGAGCAAAAATGTATTTTGAACATGAGTCATGACTTATGTTCAAAATACATTTTTGCTCATTGGGAACAGTTTTGATAATACAATATCGAAAAAAAAACAGTGTTAGAATTGCTCTATAGACAACATAAACCATGAGCTTTTATATAGGGAGACCCTTGCAAGCGATCTCCGCATACATGCTTCGGACAAAATGGCACCAGTTATATTATCCTGAGGCATTTGAATGGCTGCCATTTAGACGCTGCAGGAATTTGGAGAAGTGGCGCGTGCTTAGTAAGTGTTCTCTCGCTCTCTCTCTCTCGTCTCTGTAGTTATAGACATTTCTTGCACATAGAACTTTCTAATTTTACTTTACAGACTGGCACAAATCTTATAATTACTTTCTCTAAACAATTCTCTAGTCTCAGAATTTGGCTACCGTCACTTATATTTGTGGTTGGTAATGAATTTAATGCCCTTTAAAAGAATAGGTACTCACCAAAAATGATTTAACACTTTATTTGAAATTAGGGTTTTTCTTATTCTTAATTATAACTGCTGTATCCTCTTTAATTAAACGATTAGATAAAAATAATACCCTATTTTTAGAAAAATGTCTGTGTGGTAAGAGAAATAATCGTATTTTCTTTGATGATTCTCAGTGGAAATTGGTTTTATGGCCAATTATTCCTTTTCATAAAAATATTGGGAAAATAATTTTCCCAATTCTTAATAATTTTCCCAATTCTTTTGATTACATCGGTTTATTGCCTGTGTCTAGGGTTTCAGTTCAATGCTACAGCAAATCTTGTATTCTTATGAACTGTCTTTTATCCACATATAAGAGGTATTTGATCCCCGCGAAAGGTTGAGGTTTAAATTGATTGATGTTGTGTACTGTTACCCCTCATTAAAAATGCACTTGAGGTCCACCCATAAGCAACTCATGTTATATCGTGAATTCCTAGATCATGTCTTATACTACATGAATTAATTTGGATAGCTGTCATATGTAATCGATAAGCATTATGAATTATTTGTTCTTAGAATATTTGTATATTACGATAGAGACCAGGATGGATAGCACCTATCCCTAGTACTTTGAATCAATTGGCTGAGATATTACATAATGTCTGTTTATGTTCAGGTTTGTCTTTGCTCCTCTAAAACTTTTTTTCCCATTCCCTAATTTAAATAATCATTTTTGGTTAAGACTCAAATGATTATGTAACTCTTGGCTCTTTTTATAAAATAGTTTTTATTGGTATTTCTTTCAACTCCATAGCATGTACTATTCTATGAGTACGTCCATGTTGGGTTTCAATCCCAACCCTAACGGCTATAGCATAGTATCACATAACGCAAACATATTGCATTTTCTTGCATTAAGTATTATGTTGTGTATATAAACAGTTAGCTAAACCTTAACTAAACCCCTTCCCCTCCATCTCCTTACCCTGTGCTTCCATTAGTCTGTCTTGTCAATGCATTCAGGGCGTTGTCTGAGTTCACATTCAGCTCATCTGTAATCTGACACAGCGTTGTCTGAGTTCACATTCTGCCCATCTGTAATCTGACACAATTGGAGTATCCACCTATTCAATCTATGCTCTCAGGCCTCCCGTCCAGGAGGCCTATCGTCATTCAATCTATGTTGGTCGCCCTCCAAGACCTTGTGACATCCCTCACAGGGGTCTGGTATCAGGAGGTACAGTTAGTGTTTGCAACATCGCTTCCCATGAGAGCAGGTCGTCTGTCACCCTCTGATCTCTGCCTGTCTTCCCCATGTGTGCGTCTTCCGCCCCACCCACTCCAACAGGTCTTTACTCCATTCCTGCTGTGAGCGGGGCCGTGGCCTCAGCCATCTATTACCGATACGTCTTTTGCCTAATAGAAGGCTGAGAATTGTAAATTTCCTACTCCGTTTCTTCTTAGTTCTGTCAGGGACCAGACCTAGGAGACATTGCTTTATCTTGAGTAGGACCTCCTACCCAGTTACCCCATTAATTTGGGCCAGTATCTCCCCCCAGTATTTCAAAATGAATGGACAGTTTCAGACCATGTGGAAGAAACCCACCTCTACACTTCTGCACCTTGCACAACTCTGGTGTCTGGTTGGGTGCATAGTATGGAGTCTCTAATGGGAGAGGTAGGCTATGTGTATAAAATTATATTGCACCAGTTTGAATCGTGCATTTATCGACATCCTGCAGACACTGTTGTGTATTTTGTGCCAGTCCTTGGGGTTTATCGGGCCATGACTAACGTGCTACCAGGCGTCCTCGACTCGTAGTAGTATCTTCCGTTTGTCCATGTGTAAAGCTTGATATGGTAGAATAATCAAAATTTGTCCCCCAGCCAGAGAGAGCATGTCAACCATCGTCTGCGTGGGTTCAGGGGCCTCAGGGAACGACGGCCACACTTCCCTAGCTGTGACGGCTATTTATGTATATTGGAGGAATTGGCCCATGCCCAGTCCAACTGCCTCAAATGCATCTTGCAAAGTTATAACTCGGGCTGCGGGGTAAAGGTCCGCTAACTTGGTGCATCCTTCATTTTACCAGTGGTCCACAGCTATGGCCCGGGCTATTTGCGCAAAGGGTTGTACTATCCACAAGTCTAAATCTGGCACATACGGAACTCTCCATAGCACTTCCTGGACTGCTCTTTCCCAGAGCCAGCATACCCAGCGGATAACATGGGCCAGAGAGTCCAGAATTCGCTTTCCCTCATTAATAGGGCCCCACAGTGGTGATCACCATACGTGCCATAGAGGAGTGTCTTTTCCTAGTCCCCCCCCCCCATCATCCAGCCAATGTATTACATGTGCTGTAGCTTTGCCGCCAGATAATAGAGCTCTAGGTCCGGTACCTCCATCCCACCCTTCTTACATTCTAGCTTAAGGGTTTCTAACCCTATTATGCATCACTTTCTAGCCCATAAGAGCTCGATCGAATGCCCGAAACAAGTGTCGAGGGGAACTCTTGCATGGCCTCCTGGAGGATGTAGACGCATCTGGGCAGTACAGCCATTTTGATCATTGCTAATTTGCCCATCGGGGACAATTTTAACGTGTTCCAAAAGGTGATAGAGGGCCGTAGATTGCAGATTACTCTTCCTAGGTTTAGGTCGTGATACAGTTTTATGCCGTGTGTGATGTGCATCCCTCGGTATTTGACACTATCCTAGGCGGTAGCCTGATCAGCGAATAGGGACGTGTGATCCGTATGTAGGTCAACCACACACGGTGTCACGTACGACTGTGTGAGAAAGTAGTCTACTCTCCTGTATGTGCCAGCCTATGGGTTATTACGCATGTATGCTAGTGTCTGGCGATATTGCAATTGCATTATATCCAGCAGTTCCATGCTTGCCTTTGCCTGTGTAAGCGCTGTCATCATCTTGGGTTTAGTACCCCGCTTGGGAGGGGACCTATCCATTGTACCATTTAACACGCAATTAAAATTGCCTGCCATTACGACCCCTGCCACCATGTAAATTTATGCTGCTGTCAGCACTGTTCCGAAGTGGTCACTGTCATCAACATTCAGAGTAGGATGTACCATATACCAGGCCCCTTCATCCTTGCCTCAGGCTGATAATGCATCCCCCCCACAGGTGTGTTTCCTGGAGGAAGGCTATTACGGCCCCATATCTTTTCAGGTATGCATGAACTCCATCTCCGGCCTGTCCTCTTACGTTCCAGGTCATAAATGGATGTACATCATGGGTGTATAGTGTAGGTATACAGACCCAACCACAGGGTGCTGTTAGCCAACTCAATACTCTGTATCGCCAGCAGACAGTGGGAGCTCCCTAACATAAAAAATCGTAACATTCCCCTCAAAGTACTTCCCTCAACCCCTGCCACAGGCAAAATATCAGGACACCCTCTGACTCTTCTATCGGCCAAAGGTGTACCCAACCCCTTCCTTGGGCGATCTGCCACTCCCAAACATCAAGTGGAGATGAGTTTATCATGCATCAGTATATCTATGGGGCTCAACATAATGGGGTGGTTATACTGTCTCCATGCCAAGGCAGTGCCTGTCAGTCTTTACCTGGCCTTTTATACAAACCCATCTTTGTTATGAGGCCAATGGCTTTCTAACCAGTGTCTGTGCTGTCACTTAGGGTGCCCGAGACCATAGGGATTTGTGAAAAGGAGTTCTGGTCTGCAGTGTCCAGCTGTGTAGTTTGCAAGGTTCCATCAGGGCAGACCAAGATGCGGCCCCCTCCCGCCATGTATGGGGTCCGAAGCTGTGTCACCGGCGTTATCTTGTTTCTGGTCGATGGCACACTAAGCAGTTCTGAGCCACCCTCTAGTCCGAGCTCCTCTGACCACAGCCTAGTCCAGGTGATTCCAGCCAGTCAGAAACCTCCTTTGATGATTAATAGAAATGTACTTGGCCCTTCTGTTGGATTCTATGTTCAGCAGGGAAAATCAGACTGTAAATGATATTATACTCCCCTAACAGTTTTTTGACCGGCATTAAGTTTTCCAGCAGGTCCTGTACCCTCCGGGTATAATCTGGGAAAATGAATGTTCGAGGCATATGAGCTGCAGATCACACCTTAGCATTAGATCGCCATCTGGTGTTGGGCTCGGATGCTTGCACCTTGTTGTCTTGGAAGAAGTCTTTGTAGTCACGAGATAGGTGACTCCTCCCTTGGCCGATAGTGCGCATGGGCGTCAACTCCATCCTCAGATAGTTTTTTTTCCGCCATTGGGTTCGGATGCAACTTTTGCGCACCGGTTCGAAACTTTGTTTTCAAACTTTTTCGACACGCAAAACTTTCTCTAACTCTTCGAATTGACTTAGAATGTCAAAATCTTCGGCGCGCCTTTCATCGGTTCGATTCCAGTCATTGACGCGGGCCACTGGGCCTATCGACGCCGTTAAGGCCTACGGCTCATGGAAAGGACGCTGTTCAAAAAATGCCCCCAGTGTGGAGCGAAGTTGACACACAGTGACCATCATAAGGTCTGCAACCTGTGCCTTTCGCCAGAACACGACGAATCCAGCTGCCAAGCCTGCGCCTCTTTTCGATCGAAAAAGACCATTCGAGATCATTGGGCTCGACGTCACATCATGGTGCAGAGATCAGCTCCGGAACCAGTGGATATCTTCGACGAAGGCCCAGATGTCCTAGAAGAAGATTCCGAAGATCTACAAATCGTGTCGGAGGCAGAAGACTCAGATGACCCCATCGCTCCTTGTCAATGAGTGAGTACTACTGTCCCTACCCCAATCCCACCAAAACAGAAGACACTGGTCAAGACTTCGCCTGTTGGCCCCAGTCGTGACCGAAAACACACTTCAGAAGCCCCGCCTCCGGGCCCGGCTCTGAAGAAAAAAGACAAGCCTTCCAGTAGCTCGGGACCGAGCAAACCGCATGTAATAGTCCCACCGGCACCTTCGATACCGAAGCCAAAAGAACATTCGGCTCCAAAATCCACGCCGAAAGACAAACCGGCCCCGAACACCTCGAGGCCGATAGATAAACCTGCTTCGAATACTTCCAAACCTAAAGATCATACTTTGGCTCCGAAACCCAAGCCTTCGGAACCGAAAAACAAGCCAAAGGATTCTACCACATCTCCTAAGGCCAAAGATCACAAAACCCAGCCCCGCTCGGAACCGGAAAAAACGGCGCCGAAAGTGGTTATCGAGGAAGAGGAACTGTTTCATCTGGATCCTGTCGATCCCAAACAGAAAAAGATCTCCATTAATCCCAAAACAGGACATGTCACAGCTGTGTCATGCAAAAAGAGGAAGTCAGACACAGCACGTACCCCTCCAGTGCCTGTCAAGGACTGTGCCACTTCACCTATGACTCCTTCTTCTCCTGTCCTTCCTTCTAATCCCCTTCCTCTCCCTAAACCTGTTACACCACCTCTACCTGTAACTTCTCCACCACATACACCACCACAAGATTATGATAATGATGACTTGTTGACCCTAATGACCCGTTCACGGATCCAGACGACACACCACAAGACGATTGGGATAACAACAACCAATAGATCCACCAGACAGCCCAAGCCCCCAACCATACCCAACAAAACCATCTCTCCCAGATGATAATATTGGTTTTGGACAACTCATTAATAGGGCTGCTGTTTTTCAAGGTGTGTACATGCACTCAGACACGACAGAGGAGGACTTCCTTTTAGATGCATTTGAACTGTCCCAAAAAACTGTACAAATACTACCAATGATTACAGGGGTCATTAAATATGACCCTGAAATATTCAAAGATCCTGTACGAGCATGGATTCTTAATCCTAGAATTGATAAAAAAAATATAGACCTGCCCCTGACGACCCTGCGTACATTAAAGGACAGCTGCCTTTGGATTCACTAGTGGTTTCCACAACTAGGAAGCGAGCCAATTCACAAACCTCCGATGATGCACCAATCCCGGATAAAGAATCCAAGTTACTAGATGTCTCTGGCAAAAGGGTAGCTGCGCAGGCGGCCAATCACTGGCGCATAGCCAACACTTAAGCACTGCTGGCTAGATATGATAGGTCCCATTATGACCAGCTGGAAACCCTATTACAGCATTTGCCTGACCAATATAAAACTCAAGCAAATGACCTAATTCAAGAGGGCAAATTAATAACTAATGCCTCTATTAAATGGGCCCTTGACGCAGCAGACACTGCCACTAGGTCTATTAATACTAGTGTTCTGCTCAGACGGCATGCCTGGTTACGCATTTCAGGCTTCAAGCAAGAGGTCCAGACTGCCATTCTAAATCAGCCGTTTAATCAAGAACAACTTTTTGGACCGGCTGTGGACACTGCCCTCGAGAAAATGAAGAAAGACACAGACTGCAAAATCCATGGGAGCACTGCAGTCTCCACACACACGTGGCTCCTTTTGGCGCTCCTTTTATAGAGGAGCCTCCAAGAACGTCAGTGCAGATGCCTCCTCTTCCTTCAAAAATACCACTCAAACATCCCCCAACAGAGGATATTTTAGAGGAGGATACCGGGGGAATAATAACAAAGGGAGGGGCCGAGGTACCAGCACTCTCACCTCCCCTGCTAATAAAAACTGACTTCTCTCCACTCCCCCCAGACCATTCCACTCCGGTCGGGGGAAGATTATCACAGTTCCTACCTGTCTGGAACTCCATCACAACAGACAAGTGGGTACGGCAGATTATCCAGTATGGTTACTGCCTGGAACCTACACATACCCCCCAAACATACCACCCAAGCAGCGTCCAATGTCTACAGAACATCTTACACTTTTAAAACAAGAAGTTCTCTCACTGCTTCAAAAGCAAGCTATAGAGCCAGTCCCCTTACCACATCAGGGAACAGGGGTTTACTCCCTGTATTTCCCAATCCCCAAAAAGGACGGGACTCTAAGGCCAATACTCGACCTCAGACCTCTCAATCTGTATATACAATCTGATCATTTTCACATGATCACTCTACAACAAGTGCTTTCACTGCTGCAACAGGGAGACTTCCTTGCCACACTAGATCTCAAGGATGCCTACTTCCACATTCCCATACATCCTGCTCATAGGAAGTATCTACGGTTCGTAGTGGACGTACAACACTATCAGTTCAAAGTCCTTCCATTCGGAGTCACCACAGCACCCAGAGTATTCACCAAATGCCTTGCAGTGGTAGCAGCACACTTAAGGAGACAACAAATCCATGTCTTTCCATATCTCGAAGACTGGCTAATAAAAGCCATGTCATTCAACCAGTGTGTTCACCACACTCATCAAACCATCCAAACATTTCACAACTTGGGGTTCACAGTCAACTACACCAAGTCCCATCTCCAGCCCACTCATGTACACCAATATCTAGGGGCCACGATAAACACTTCCACAGCTTTAGCATATCCCAGTCCAGCCAAGATAGCCAGTATACAAGCTCTCCTCACCAAATTTCAAGCCCAACACACTCTCCCAGTCAGAGTGTTCATGCAACTCATAGGCATGATGGCCTCTTGCATATTTATTGTACCTTATTCAAGACTTCAAATGCGTCCCTTACAAGAATGTCTAGCACATCAGTGGAATCAGGCTCAAGGACAACTTACAGATCTGGTGTTGGTGGACAGCCGCACACATCGCTCTCTGCAGTTGTGGAACACAACAAACTTATCCAAAGGGCGGCCGTTCCTCGAACCTGTTCTAAAGATAGTACTGACAACAGACGCATCACTCACAGGATGGGGAGCCCATCTCCTCAATCACACAACCCAAGGCAAATGGACAACTCAACAAAAAGTGCTCCAAATCAATCATCTGGAACTACTAGCAATATTCCTAGCACTAAAATCATTCCAACTACATGTACAGAATAAGGATGTCCTCATCCGGACGGACAATATGAAAGCCATGTATTACATACAGAAACAAGAAGGCACACATTCTCTGCAGCTGTCCCAGCTCGCACAGAACATTTGGAGATGGGCCATCCCACAAAACATATACCTGCTTGCAGAACACCTTCCAGGAGTTCACAATCAGATTGCGGATCTGTTGAGTCGACAGACACAACAGATTCACGAATTGGAGCTACATACACAAGTTCTTCTACCATTCTTCCAAAAGTGGGGGCAACCAGACTTAGATCTATTTGCCACACACGAAAACGCAAAATGCCCAACCTTCGCCGCCAGGTTTCCACACCCGCTGTCCAAGGGCAATGCAATATGGATGAACTGGTCAGGCAGATTTGCGTACGCTTTTCCGCCACTCCCACTCATTCCACTAGTGGTACGCAAGCTCCGACAACAGTCTCTCAAAATGATCCTAATAGCTCCCACATGGGCACGTCAACTGTGGTTCACAACACACAAGTCCCACACCAAAAACTACGCCTCTCCATATCACTACTAACGCAGAACCATGGAGAGATAAGGCACCCCGATCCAACTCAGCTGAATCTGGCAATCTGGCTAGAGTTCGGTTACCTTAACCTTCCACTGGACTGTATGAACATCATTAAAGAAGCCAGGCGCCCTACCACCAGAGCTTGCTATGCGGCAAAATGGAAAAGATTTGCCATTTACTGCACTAACAATAATATTCATCCACTGGATGCGTCCATCCAGAACATCATTTGCTACTTACTACATTTGCAAAGATGTAATTTAGCATACTCATCCATACGTCTACATCTAGCAGCACTTGCCGCTTATTACAAAACAGACAACACTTTTCACTTTTTAGGGTCCCAACAATTAAAGCCGTCATGGAGGGCCTTAAAAGAATCATTCCTCCCAGATTACCACCCTCTTCGGTGCGGAATCTCAACATTGTACTTACTAGGCTCATGGGACCCCCATTTGAACCTCTGCATAAATGTGAACTTCAGTTCCTCACATGGAAAGTAGCTTTCCTTATTGCAGTCACCTCTCTCAGAAGAGTGAGTGAGATCCAGGCTTTAACCATACAAGAACCTTTCTTACAAATACATCGTAACAAGGTGGTTCTCAGAACAAATCCAAAATTCCTTCCTAAAGTCATCTCTGCATTCCATCTTAACCAATCAGTGCAGTTACCCGTATTTTTTCAAAATCCAGACTCTGTAGCAGAGAGAGGTCTTCACACGCTAGACGTCAAAAGTGCTATACTTTATTATATTGACAGAACTAAATCCTTTTGAAAGACAAAACAATTGTTTGTAGCTTTCTCCCCACCTCATAAAGGTAATCCCATCTCCAAAGCTGGGATTGCAAGGTGGATTGTTAAATGTATCCAAATATGCTACCAAAAGGCTAAACGCACATTAACAATTCCCCCTAGAGCTTATTCAACACGCAAACTCGGGGCTTCCATGACATTCTTAGGGAACATTCCCCTAGAAGATATTTGTAAAGCAGCCACATGGTCTATAACACACACCTTCACTAAACACTATCGTGTTGACGTGCAGGCCAAACAACAAGCTTCTGAAGGCCAAGCTGTTCTTAAAACACTCTTTCAAACTACTGCAACCGATACAGGTGACCACCGCTAGGGGAGACACTGCTGTACAGTCAATGCTAAGTGTGTGATCTGCGGCTCATATGCCTCGAACGGAAAATGCTACTTACCAGTATGCATCTGTTCTTGGCATGTAGAGCTGCAGATCCACACACGCCCACCCACCTCCCCGGGACCTTTATCTGTTCCAGTACTGTCTTATTTAAATATATACACATGGACATCCTTTTCTTTTCTACTAACTCCATTATTTCCCATCATGGCGAAAAACAATCTGAGGATGGAGTTGATGCCCATGCGCACTATCGTCCCAAGGGAGGAGTCACCTATCTTGTGACTACAAAGACTTCTTCCAAGACAACAACAAGGTGCAAGCATCCAAGCCCAACACCAGATGGCGATCCAATGCTAAGTGTGTGGATCTGCAGCTCTACATGCCAAGGACAGATGCATACTGGTAAGTAGCATTTTCCATTTGTTTGTCTTTGTACCTGTGGAGGCTGTGTGCGTACGTGCTGAAGTATTATGTCCCGGGCCCTGTAGTTGAATAAATTAGTTATGACTGCTTTGGGTGGTGCTCCTGGTTTTGGTAACGCTGCTAGTTCCCTGTGAGCACACTCGATCAAGAACAATTTAGATAGCTGTTTGGGCTTGAGCGTATTTACAATCCAAACGTCTAAGAAGAGCTCCGCTGAGGAGCCCTCTGCCCACTCCGGGAACCCAATTAGGCGTATATTATTTCATCCTGAGCACCCCTCAGCAACTTCTATTCGTTCTTCTATTTGTGTTGCACTACATTTTAGGCCCACCACCGTGGTCTGAAGGGACTTGATTTAGTTTTTGAGGGTTGCTACATCTTCCTCTGTGCATGTGACTGTCAGCCAAATTTCGTATGTTCATATGGAAATGGTTCATCTCTATGGCCATCATGTTCATCTTGTTTTCCACTGCTGCTCTAGAGCCTTGCATTGCAGCTAGTATTTCCGCCGTGGCTTGTGTTTGTTCTCTGAGCTCCGGGCTAGGTCACCTTTCATGGTCAGGTGTCAGGGTCTCAGACCTGGTGATGGTGTACTGCTCAATCCTATTAGTCTGTGCAGCCCTTGCTCCCATCTCCCTACTCATCATGAGGGCAGCCCTGCAAGACACAGTCTCTGTGTCACACAGAGGCAGACGTAGTTGTGTTTTAGTATTACTCAGAGGTGGGCTCTCATTGTATTGTGCCTGGTGTTCTGTGGTCTCTCCTTGACCACCTACAGTATGCGCATGTTGCTGGCGGCTTTTTGCTGGTTATTACAGCAGCATACTGTTTCCTTTCTCCACCCGTAACTTGACAATACCTTCCCGAAGGTGCAAAGGACCTACTGCAGTGCCACTATGGTGAGGATGGCCTGGGGTTGGTGACGGGTCTCTTCCCCACTGGTGGTATTTTGTTCCCCGAGTCTCTGCTTCACTCACTTTGCTCCACTGGGGCTCCCAAAGCCCTCCCCACCACGCTACCGTCTGGGATTTAATATTGCGTTGGTTGCAGCTGTCACAGGTACCACCTGTGGCACCCCTTGCAGTTAGGGCTGCCTGGTGGGGGGACAGCAGTGGCGTTTCCCACTGCACTGTTTTGCCCACCTCACTCTGCTGGGGCACCCGAGGCCTTCCTTTCTGTGCTGTTGGCCTCCTGCATTGCACTGGCACCAGCTGCTGGACCTCACCTGGGTTTCAATGGACAGCAGTCACCCTTTTGCTGTCCCATCGACAAAGCCTGTCAAATATTCATTGCCTCAGCCCGGCGTTCTTCACTCAGGCCTGGTAGGCAGTTCCTGGGCTTCTCGTGCTGCACATTCTGTAGGGTACTCAAATACCATCCCTAGCGGCAACGCAATCTACAGGGACCCAGCCCCAGCCCCAGGGTACACAGTCTCTAGTCGGCCTGCGTTATTCGTTCAGGGCTGTGGCCGCAGGCTTCCACCAGGCTTTTCATCTTTTATGGCTGCTATCTTGTCCTTAGTCAGTCAGTTCGCCCTGGCCCCGTCCGGGGCCTGTTCCTCTTCCTCTGCTCTGCCTCTGGGGTGGAGGGGGTTCTCGTTTCCTCCCCAGTTCCCCTTTCTCCGCCAGAGTTGTGATCGCCTCCGGTCGTGTCCAGGTCCCTGCCGTCCCCTTGGACTGCCTCACTTCAGATCACTCTCGGGGTTCTTATCCCCATGTATTAGTGGTGTTGGGGTCACAGGTTTCAGCCTCAGTATACCGAAGGGGCGCAATTGTGATTTCTGCTGGGGCCCCAATGTGCATCAAAGAGTAGGATGCAGTAGGATTATGCTGTCCACGCCAGGAGCAACGGAGAGGCATGTCTAATCGGCCATCATAACTGGCCACGCCCTCCTCAACTCTTATCTCTTGGGTAAATGTTTTGTTTTTTTAACCAATTTGTATTGATTTATAAACATCAGGCGTATAACATGCACCTCCGTCCTACCAAGACGGCAGTATCAGATGCACAATACAATACATAACATTCCATGACAGGAGTACGTGGTTCAGTGCTATAGAACATAATGTCAACACAAACCAAACATGATAGCAGAACACAGATACATCATGGGCATTTATAAAGACAGCATATTCTATGCCATGCAATCCAATGATGGGTAAATCCTGTGGTGTCCTGTGTGAGAGTCACAAGAAACAATCAGAATACATTTGTGAATAGTTCCAGAGCTCCCCCTCCTCCCGTAAGGATAACGCAAACGACAGTCACCCGGTCTACCAGGCACCCCAGGGCAGTAACTTTGTCGGAACTAGGTGGCGCCACCCCTGGTAGGTCCCTGGGCGTATGTCAGTGGGCCTTAAATGCTCATCCCCCATCACCCATCCTGGAGAGCAGCCTGCATGTCCTGTAATTCTTGTAACATGTTCTCCCATAAGTCGGCAATGGGTACCCTGCAGAGGCCCCTGACTTCTTCCCTGCGAGGGCGGCTGCTTCTGCCCTGCCCCACTTGAGTGTTGCTGCGCTCCAGTATTGGAGTTTCAGAAGTGCGGCGGCCTTCCAGTGCATTGCGATGGCTCGAAGAGCGATAAGCATCACCAAATCTATGAAGCGGTTGGACACCATTTGCTCTTTCTTCCTCTTAAATATTCCCAGCAGAGCCCCCTCTAAGATATGGAGACCGTCGCAGCCCGTTAGCGTGGTGGGTATTTCTGTGACTCCGGACCAGAATGTTGCAGCATCCGGACACAATCAAAACATATGTATTAGATCCGAGCTAGGTGCCTGGCACCTTGGGTAAAGAGAGGAGGACCTGAACACTCTATGTAGGGCGGTCGGAGTGAGGTATGTCCTGTTTAGTATGTTAAATTGAATGTACTGGAATTTGGCAATATGGGTCACTCTGCATGGATAGTGTACATCGCGTTTCCATTCCTTGAGAGTCAGGGCTCGACCTTTGTCAGTTTCCCATAGACTGCAGAGGGGTAATAAAAGGTCCATGGTCATGCGGGCCAAAGCTTTGATGAACCAGGTTACCAGTTTCCGACCATACCCCATCACAATCAGGGCATGGGTCAATGGGTGTTGCTCCTGTGTAGTGTCCATGATACTCCACAGGCAAAAGTGTCTTATCAGCCAGAAAATGACCCATCTATAGGTCGTGCTTTTCCTACAACTGGCCAAAGGGTATCGGCTCCCGGTCTCTGAATAGGTCCCCCACCGAGGACACCCCCACATCACTCCAGGCTGCAAACCCTTCCTCACCAATGCATGTGCGGAACTGCGTGAAGAAGCTCAGGGTAATGGTCAGAGATTATGGGATCCTATCCAGCATGAGCTTTAGGCTTTTCTTATAGCTCTGGTAAGCCGCTCTCACTAGGCCGTTTGCCCCTCGGCCCGTGCTCCTGGGAACATCATCTATCCTATCATTGCTCGTGCTCTGTGCGACGGCAGTTCGCCCACCTTAGTCAAAATGTGCCTCTCAGCCAACCATCATGCCGGCCATTGCAGCTGTGCTGCTATATAATAATGTTTGAAATATTGTGCACCTAGGCCATCCTTTTCCACTGGCAGCTGCAGTCTACAAAGAGCGATCCATCTCCTGCCCTTATCCGAAATGAACCCTCCCAGCATGGTGTGGTGCTCTGCAAAGGTAGCGCGAGGCACGAACACTGGCAAATTATGAAAGAAATACAAGAGGCAGGGGAGTATTACCATTTCGAAAAGCTAAATTTATCCTTGGACAGTGAGCGGTAGAGTGCTCCAGAAAGCCATCTGTGGTCGTAGGGAGGATTTGGCGCTGGTCAGGTTCCCCTCTATGTGATCTTTTGTGGTGTGTTAAACACGGATCCCCAGATATCGAAAGACCCGAGGCTCCCATCTCACTACCTGGTCTCCCTCCATTACCTCATGTGGGGGGCAGTCCGCGCAAAGGGGGAAAACGCAAGATTTTGCCCAGCTAACTCCAAATCCTGACACCCGCCGGAATCCCGCTAGTATCTCTATTTCAGTAATCCCCCTTCAGATATCCCGAATGTAAAGGAGCACATTGTCGGCATACAATGACATTATATGGACTCCATCATCCAGAAGGACACCCCAGTCATCACCCTCCTGGCGCAGCCTGTGTGTCAGCGATTCTATTGCCAGGGCGAAGAGTAACAGGGAGAGGGGTCAACCCTGGTGAGTGCCCCTGCTTACTGTAAGAGAGGGTGATACATATTTTTCAATCTTAACTTGAGCGGTCGGCTCGTTGTAAAAAACACATTTGTAACTTTGCAGTCTACCCTCAACATCCATTTTCAACAGAGTGGCAAACACAGTCCCAGCCTTCTCTCAGTCCAGCACTAAACAGGCAGCATATGGCCATCTTCCCGGGGCCAACTCAATCATCCTGTGCAGCCTGCTAATATTGAGTGTGGTGGATTTGTCCGGGATAAAACCATTTTGGTCCTTGCGAACCAGGTGTGGCATGTGTTCCAATAGGCGAAGCACCACAACCTTGCTTAAGATTTTGTAGTCCATCCACAGCATAGATAATGGCGGTTGGAAGTCAGCTCCACCGGGTCTTTGTCTGGTTCTACCAGTGATACCAGCAGGGATTTGAGCATGGAGTGTTGTAATCTCCCCTCACTCAGGGCCGCTTGATAGACCTCTTACAGCTTGGGGGTTAGCAAAAGGTTCATAGGCCTTATAGAACTCGGCAGGAGAGCCATCCAACCCCGGAATTTTGAGTGTTGCCGCACCCCTAATCACCCCGTGTATCTCCTGCACCACTAGTTGGGCGTTCGCATCCGCGGCACCAGAGGGTCAAGCGCAAGCAGGTCTAGACCAGCTAGGAAATTTACGATGTCTGTCTGACACTTTGTCTGTGGGGGGCCCTATAACCCGCAGTAATACGCTGTCAAGGCCTCGTGAACGGCCGTCTGGTTAGTGTACACCTGGTCCAGGTGGTCTCTAACCATCGTGATGAGATGGGACAGTGTCACGCTGCGAAGGAGCCAGTCCAGAAACTTAGCACCCTTTATGCGCATCCTAGCCCGGTATGCTTTAAAGTCAATGCACCGTAGTTGCTCTATGAAGTGTGTGTGGTGTTTGGGAGTCCCAATCTGTGTCGGCAGCGCTGCAGAGTCTAACCTGGCTGCGGTCTCCTTTCATCCCAGTAGAGCCTTAGTCTTCAGCATATCCCTGTGTAGAGTAGATCTTGACCCCACTAATGCTCCTATGCAGCGACCTCTCTGTACTGCTTTCAAAGCCTCCCACTCCACCATTCTAGTGGTGGCTGTGTCCCAGTTATTTGCAATATATTTGGAGATGGATTCCCTTTTTTCCTCACGGAACACGTGGTCTTCTAGTAATGCAGGTTGCAACCTCCAGGTAGAGACTGGGGGTCGTGGTGCCCCCCCCCCCCACCTAATATGTACTAGCAGGGGGTTGTGTCTGAGAAGGTTTTTCCCAGGTATTCAGCATCTGGCACCTGCAACTGCAGTGTTTGGTGGCAAAAAATGTAATCTAGCCTGACATGTAGGCCGTGTCCTGAAGAGTAGCAAGAGTATTCACGGGACCCCGGGTATAATGCCCGCCAGTTGGCCTGTAGCGACCAAAGAATCGCCCATTGTGTGAAACACGCTGCCGCCCTCACCACCGGAGAGTACTACAGTGGGGGGTGTAACCGATCAAGGCGCGGTTCTTGGACACAGTTAAAACCGCCAACTTCCACCCAGGGACCATAGGCCCATCTAGAAAGAGTGAGGGGCAGATGCGCCAAGAAGGCCGGCTGGGCTGTATTTGGTGCATATATACTACCCAATAATACAGGCTTACCATCAAGCAGCCCCTCCACAAAAACATTCCGCCCCTCAGAGTCTATGTCAGTAGCTATTTGTCTGCATGCGACTCCCGGTTGATCCCACACAAGGGCACCTCTTGCAAACCCCGGCTAGACGGTTCCAGCCAGCGCTTTTGTTGCTGGTCGCCGAGCCTCATGAGTCTCTTGCAGCAATGATATTTGCGCTCCACACCGCCTAATGTATTGCTTGTTGTTCCCATTCCTTTTACATTCCAGGACAATATACTAATACTACTCGTTTGTGTGTAGTGTACCGGGGGTATGGTGGGTGTATGGGGTGGTTGGGAGGGACCTCCCCAGAGCAGCACAGTAACACCCATCATAAAGTCCTTTCTGAGGATGCTATCTCCCTTAACAGTGGCCTTCTGATCATTGAATCTGCATCGTCTAAACAAACATGAATGATTAAAAAAAAACATCCCAGGGTGGTATCCGGTGGTATAACTGCCCAAACAGCGAACAAATTCCTACTAAGGGAGCCTACAAGCTACGCCAGTCTACAGCGATGCAAGCGCGTGCGAGAGGGGATGTGCCCTGGGATACCCTTGTGAGGTATCTACACTTGTGCCCTCCTAATGGTAAAACCCTAATATAAAGTGAAACAACCGGCAGCAAACAGCAAGTGATAGCGACCCATAACTACTATGGCATTGTACTGTACCTATGGTAGGCTGACCAAATCGGCACCATCCCATCATGTATGTCTCTGGGGACTACTAAATCAACACTTCCACCCCGCCTCCAACCCCCGACAGCGCCCGCACCGAGGGGAGAAACAATACAGCAGCCTGAGCAAAAGAAAGCAGCCACATACAAACCACTGTGGTACCCAGGAGGGTGCTTCGGTCTAAGCCCCCTCCCAGACCATGAATGTTCAAATGATGTAATCAGCAGTCTGAGTTGTGAAGTCCGGAAGGGACAACGATGCAGTACTGTGTTGGGGGGGTCTCTTTAGTGCTTATTTCCAGGTCTTGATTGTTCAACGCCTTTGTAGGGAGGAGGCCCTTTGAACGGTAGTCCAAGCCACCTCTCTTTCGTATGCTGGGGATAACACAGACAGTAGTGTCCTGTCCACCTTACTCACCAGTCGCTGGGGGCCACTAGAACTGGATTTTCAAACTAAGGTACAACAAGGTTACGGTCCGATAGACCTCCCGGCAGAGACCAGCAGGAGGGGCCAGCCACACAAATCCAGTTGATCGTACCCGTGTCCCTGGAGGACACACTCACTGGTCAACACTTCTCCAGGACGGCATCGACTCCACATTTATACTGTACTGGACCTCCAAGGTCGGTGGGAGTCCCCGCACGCCGGTGCCCCCCTTCCGTAGCTAAAACCAGTGGGAACCAGCCACACACTGTGCAGTCCACTCCTCCCGTGGGCAGCGGGCACGAGCAGTCCGGGTGACTTTTCTGGAGGAGGTCAATTGCAAGGGTAGGGTTGTCACCATCTCCGCTGGACAGGGCGGTTCTTAGGGAGCTCCCGTGCCCTCCGCAACACTCCGTTGGGTAACAGAACATTCCCAACATGCAGCGCACCCCGCCCCTGTTCACTAACATGCTTGCTCCCGTGCAGCGCACTCAATTCCATTACAATGAAACGAATGTAGAAGGCGTAACATTTGATAAGAAAAATGACGTGACAGTGACATAATCGAAACTAGGTGTAATAAGGAATAAGAGAAACATGATTGGTTAGAATTATCAGACATAGGTGGATCTATAAGATAATACTTGGCATAGATGCGCGCGCGGCAGCATGACGTGTAATTGACGTGCAACTAGGGGGTGAAGGGGACTTGACATTTAGCTCTACATGTGGAGACGAGAAGTCTGGGGTCAAGTCATCCTAATCCCAAATCATATCTAACATCCTATGTTTAAAGAACTATGTTATCCACAAGGAAGAGACTCTCGGACAGAATCTATTCTATACTGACTGTGTGCGTGTACAAGCGTCTAAGTGTCTATATGAGATGCGAGGGGCAGAAAACCTTCCATGGCAACAGGGCTATGAATCACTTGCAGGAGGACGGAAAGGCTGAGTCCTTTGCTTGTGAGCTAAAGGAAATGTTTACCTAAATCACTGGACAGGAATGCATCGGCTGAAGAGCAAAATAGATAATTCGAAGGTGAAATACAACTTCTTGGCAGACAGGCGAAAACTAGCCGAGGCAGGCACCGTTAGCTGCACAGGGAGTAGGACAAAGTTCATGGATACAGATGCGAGCTCAAGCTGAAGCTGTCAGAGACAGAGAGCAGGGAAAGGCTTTGAGGACAGAATCGGGCCTACTCGCCTGAACTGTAAAAATGGAGTAACTTAGCCATGTAAAGTCGGTGGCCTTTCATACTTAGGAATCGAATATCCAGCCCATAGATGGCGGATCTGACAGAGAACATGTTGACGGTAGACACACATATGTTTGCGTCTTAGAAACTGGAACTGGAGGGAACATACATGTACTTGTAACATGCATATAGAACCGTTGGGGTCCAAGATAGGGGACATAACGGATCAGGAAAATCCACATTTCCACAGTGGGGTCACCTCCAGGAACCTCTTGGCGGCTACTCCTCTTAAGTATCAGCACACATTGGCCAAGAAGTCAAGCTGGAGGAAGAAAGCCAGGCCACAGGTCCTCCAGGGCTACTCAGCCTGTTTAGGGGCAGGCACGCTGTGTCCAGCCGCCCCCCACCTCAAGTCCAGTGGCGAGAATTTCTATCCCCTACGATGTGAGTCAGAGGGTCATCCAGTAGGGAGGTGTGGTGCCCTGTCAGCACTGCTTTTGACCCAGCGTGACCACAGGCCCAAAGATCAGGTTTGCTTCCCACAGCAGTCCCTGGAGCGGCCCCCTTACCACGGGGACCTGCGAGGCTATAGTAGTGGGGTTTTGCAGGGTTCCGACATCAGGGCTTCGTCGTAGAAGTAAACACTTTGTTGGTGCTGGAGCCCGGCTGGAGGAAGGCCAAGAGGTGTATTACGCACCTGCCCCAGGGTTGCACTCCTGCCGGCATTCTGCATGCAGTAATGTGTCCTGGCAACAGCCACCCTTCGTAAGGTGGCTCTAGCCAGGGTGTCGCCCCTGGGCAGCATCGGCTTTCGAGGGCACCATCGGGGCAGGGTGTCTGTCACCTCCAATGCCAGATCTGTGTGCCGACGTCAGGAGGTATAGCCCAGCCTCTCGGTCCCCACACCAGCAGGCCACACTCACTGGCGGTTTCTGGGGAGTCACATATGGTCACCCAGGAGCAAATTAGAGTGCATATCCAGGTGCTGTCACCTGCCGCCACTTTGCCTGGACGTCTACAGGGACCCGGGTCACGGTGATTCCTTCCGGATCTCGGCTCGGCAATGCAGAGCCGACTTAGCCTGAGTCCGCCATCTTCCGCGGCTGAGCCACACCCCTGTCTCTTGTGTAAATGTTAATCCTTAAATACTTTTTAAATACAAGAAGTAAGATAGGACTTCAGAAGTTGTGAAACACAGGTTGGCTTGGCTTTAGTGCTCATAAAAATTCCTAATAGAATATTTTGAACTTTGAAACATCACACCTCCTGACTATAAACATTGGAATTCTGTCTATGACTTCATAAAATTTGCAAAACGTGGAACGGTTCTTGCCTTTCTTTTCCAGAGTTTTTCCAGACCGTCCTCAGTGTGTTCCCTTTTGCTTTTTCATTTTATGTGTCCATGGTGTGTTTGGGTCTGAAACCAGACTAAGTAGTGTTGAGGAGTTAGTGGTCGATGGTGAGGTGTCTGTTGATGACTTTCTCTTAGATTTTGATTGTGGCTTGGCAGTGGCACAAAGCTGATCTAAGAACCCTGCCATGTCTACTTTAGATACTATAAGATCCCTCTGGGCTTTGCAGTATAGAGATCCTGGTTCAACTACTTTTTGTGGTGGCATACGATCACATGGATTAAGAGGATTTTTCACTCTGTATGGAGAACAACGATTTTCTTATTACTCCCCAGACACAAGACCTAAACGCAAGGCTTTGGCTGCTCCTCTAGAAGGCAGAAGAGCACAACCAAAAAGAACTTGATAATTCTCAGCTACCCCTCTCTATCATCCAAGAGTCATCAGGTCAAGCGGAGAATCTCCTTTTTTGCCTCGCATGAGTGTCCATTACATTGGACCACTGGCAAATTTGTACAGAAACCTCCAGTTCATTCACCCAAAAAGGAAAAACATCTGCTCTTGCGGTAGCTACTCCTCCTGAAAATAGCAAAGTAGACTGTCCCAAAGGTATCATGGATTCTATTCTAGATTTATTTTAATAAGGAAGAAAATAGGGAAATGGAAACCTATAATGGCCCAACGGCAATTGAATGTTTCTGAAAAAAATCCTTTTGTTTGGCGACCCTCACAGAAGTCCTTCTGTGTGTTTCATGTACTGCCCTAAGTGGCAAGGCTATGCTCCGGTGTGGTCCAATGCTTACTGTGATCTAGAACTGTTTCAGGGAGGGGCTGGCCTGTTTCTGTTGCAGCAGGGTCAAGACTGATTTGCACATGGCCTTGTCCAAACTGAGGTGGCATGGTGAGAAAAAGAATGATTGGTTGGAATGCTACCCTGAACGATTGCCAGTAGTTCTTTTATTTTTTGCACATTTCTTTGCTGAGTTTTTAAACAGTCAATCCATCGCAAAGTATAACAGATAAACAGACATGCAAGAGAAATAAACAAAAGAACCAGCAAACAAATACTGGATAAGACATATTGACAATTGTAATTCAAAAGTAAAATAATATATCAAACAAAATATGAGCTTGTCAACAACAGTAATTGCCGTCACAGTTTAAGTTACTTCTCCTTGTGTAGTCATAGCATGGTTTCACCCTTCCTATAGCCCAAAGATTCACAGTGGTTAGACTTAGTGCATCATCTCCTCCCATCACCTTTTGTGTGTTTAATGAGTCCGCATATCTGTATATGGAAAATACCAATGCTGGAGAGCTAGAGCTACAGGTAAGTAGATAGGTTAATTTGATTTGTGGAGAAATCCTGAGAATGCCTGCTTGTAGCCTGAGAATGCTAGCTTGTGATCCACACTCAAGGGATTTTGTACTTTATATGTGTTGGGTGAAAGCCGCATTACCTACTTACCTCATTTTATCATTCATCTGGGCACTTCTAAAAACAACTGCTAGACGTAGACAAATTATGAGAGTTATTCTATGGATCGAACATGGGTTTCTCTTTGCTTTGCTCTGGGACTACTTCATCCAATGGCAGAATGTTTCATTGCTTTAATTGCTTAAGTAGCTATCCTGAGTGTACCAAATGACTTGCTTCATGTCATTAAGCAAAATGGATGGTTTCTTTGAAATTAAAAGCACACCTGCAACAGTAAATAACATGTTGAAACATTATGTAAAATCACATTTGTGTCAATGGGTTATTCTAAATTTCAGAGAAGAATTAAAGATTGACATGGGTACACTCCTAGAGCGGCGACTACTTATTAAAGAAAGTACTATTTCCCATAGCTGTAGTTTTAAGGTTCCTAAAATGATTATTTTTATTTTTATCTTTAGACACAAAGTGGAATCTGATGTATGCTTGAGAACCGTTGATAGCTTACTTTCTAGCTTAAAGAAACAGCTCACCGATACTGTAAGTAGCCCTTAACACAACATGTTTAATTGATCTGAATTGCAACATGCTTGTAATACTGCTGACGGTATCATCACCCGGGCTTTGCTGATTTCCAATGTGTTTATTTTAAATTATTTCTAAAATAACTTTAAATGAATTTTGCTACATAACAACGAAATACAAATGTTATTCTTTATTCAGAATTTCTTCACTTTAAATCTTAAGAAACAATGGGGCTGATTACAATGACAGACGGGCTTCAGTCTATCCACCATCGTTTCGTATTTGGGATTGCACGCCTACAAGGCGGCAGTCCCACAGTACGAATTACAATGCGACCGCCACCGAGGCGTTCGCATTGCCTAGGTTTTGCTTTGTGATGGGTGCTGCTGGCTGCAGCACCCGCCGCTATGCAAAAAAGGGACCCTTTACATATCCCTGCAGTACATGGCAGGCACCATGCGGTGCAGGGATATGTAGAGGGGCACCATAGGTGCCCCCAAGTTCCGTGTCTGTGGGCCAGGGATGAGGGGGGCCCGCTACGGACCCCCAAAGTCCCTTTCCACCTGCCTGTTCATGGCGGGTTAGCCTCCATGAATAGGCAGGAATAAAGGGACATCGCAATCCCTACGGCAGTGCCTGATAAGTACCGCCTCCATTGTAGGGACGATGAGCCCCTCCGCCGCACCGGTGGGCTCTAGGAGCCTGTTGGGATGCGTGGCGGCCGGGCTTTATGACCGCCACACATCCGCCCGCCATCATAATACGGTGGGCGGTAAAATTAGTTACGATGGCGGGGAGACCACCACCGACAGCCTTTTGTTAACGGTTTCCCCACCATTGTAATTGGGCCCAATGTTAATTTGAATATATTAAAAGTAATTGCCAATGTTATTAAAAAAATGAGTTAATAATGCTGTAGTATTTTCTTTATTCCACATTTAAAATCACTATTTTAAATTAATTCACGTTAATAGTTACCATTAAAATATTTTTGGTTTAATACATTTTTTAACTTTCCCTTTACTATACCATAGGGCAATCACCACCCCAGTTGTGTAGATCTCTTCCTATGTTTTAAAACTTACAAGTAGTATCTTTATACTTGTATGTTATGCTCCTCCCCCTGAATTCAGGGAGTGGGGACATGTAAGTCTACACTGATGATTAACGTTACACTCCTAAATGGTGAATAGCCAAAAGTAGGAAAATTACTCTACTCTAAAGTGTAAGAATACATGTACACTTGTAGATTTACTCATGTGTAAGTTCACCTTTGTGAATAGCCCTCTCAATTCTCATCCAGAGGAATCCTCATCATAGTCATAGGAACACTTTATTATATATATACATAGATATATACATGCACAAAGCTTTTCAATAAGTAAGTGTGCTTTAATAGAAAAAAACTGTCTCTTCAGTCTATCAGATTTGAAAAGGTGTGATAATTCAGTTCACCAACCAGGTCATTCGCAATGAGAGACTCCGTGTGCTTTAGGGCTTGTAGCGTAGTCCAGTAATTTACTGACAGAAAGGTTTTAAATTTTTCTATCAGAGTGCCTCCACTTTTTGTGAAATGTCCTATCTGTTGCACCAATAAATATCTAAAACAGGGGCATTTCTTAACCACCTGTAACGACATTAAACAACAATAGTTATTAGCAAAATCAACGGTTGTATAGGAACAATGAAGCACCATGAACATTACCTTCGCCAGTGATGCCTTTCGGCATCTCACCTTCAGGAAAGTCTAACCTGAGGAGACCTTTGAGTCTGTCTTCAGAATGGCTTAGTTTAAAAAAGAGGGGTGTGCATCATACCTCCAGCTCGGAATACTAGAGAACGTACTCCTCTTTAGGAGAAGTGACTCTGGTGGTTAACCTATCTTCCACTCTATTACCGCGGAGATCAGACTCTCCTTTTTCTGCAGCACCACTGACATCTGTGGTGTCTTTGACGTCCCCTCATCTACCAAAAGTCACCGCTAGTACTTCAATGTTTTCCAACCTCTGCTCCTTCCAAACCCTCAAAGGAGAAAAGCCAACACAAAAGGAAAAGGCCTCATTCTAGAAGTATTTATAGGAGTGATCCTTTTCTAACTCCATGTGCTCGAGAAAAGAAGGCAGTCTTGTAGGAGCAAGTCTTGCACTCATGAACGATCACGTAGATGCCTTCCTTCTTCATGATCATCATTGGACCATCAGGGATTATTCGCTGTCTGATTTTAGAAAAACCTGCGTCATGGATCTTCTTCTAGACCTCATCACATCGGTCTTCTGAAGCCTGCAGTGCAGTTGATTCTAACAACTGCTTCTGTAAAGTCTGCTCCACCAGGCTAAATAAAAAATATAAGCCTGCAGATCAAGATGCCTTGTTCTTCAGGACTGATCCTGAGCCAGATTCTATCATGTATCGGCAGCCACAAAATCACATGGAGTGGCTCCGTCGTCCATTGCTCCTCCAAACCAGGAGAGTAAGAGAATGGGTTAAGTTAGCAGGAAAATGTGCAGGACATCAGCTACATCATTGAAGTCTCCCTGTGCCACCTCATTACTCTGCCTGTATGATAGATCTCGTTGAGATTCTCTAGGGCATTTCACTGAAAATCCGCCAAGAAAAAACTGGCTAGATTTTCAGGAAGTCCTACATGAAGGAATGCTGGTATCTAACCAAGTCATCAGTGCTGGTGCAGGTTCCTCAGGTTTGTTGCTCCATGGATATTGTCATGGAGTATGTTTGAGACTTAGGGCCATATGTAGGAAGCCAAATACCGGTCGGTAACGGCCGATTTTCGGTAAATATCCCGTTACCGACCGGTATTTAGGCTTTTGCTATGTAGGGGGCATATTTCAGGATTCGGTAATTTACCGAATCGGTAAAATTACCGAATCGGTAAAATTACCGAATCGGTAAATACCGAATCCTGAAATGATATGTAGGGGGAGTGTCTCGTTGGTGTGGGGATTCGTTATTTACCACCAACTAAAAGTTGATGGTAAATGACGAATACCTGTAAAAAAGCATTTTTGTGCAATTTGAAGTGTGCAATGTGGCAGACATACATGCCCTTAGGGCATGTATGTGCGCCACATGTGCACACATGGACGAATCAGGGGTGCAACAGGGTGTCAATGTGACACCCTGCCACCCATGATACTGCCTCCCCCATTACCGATTCGGTATTTACCGAATCAGTAATGGTAACTGGCTTCCCATTCATTCCTATGGGCCTCCGTAATGGCAACTGGCTTCCCATTCATTCCTATGGGCCTCCAGGCCCATAGGAATGAATGGGAAGCCAGTTGCCATTACCGAATCGGACATTTACCGATTCTTAAATACCGATATTTACCGAATCGGTAATAATTTACCTACATTACATTTACCGATTCATAAATACTGAATCGGTAAAATTCGGTATTTAAGAATCGGTAAATGTAATTTACCTACATATGGCCCTTAGTTCCTTTGAGGTCTGACTAGTATCAAACCTTAACCTGAGCAACGGATTTTAAACCCTCCTTTCTACTGTAATTCTTTATTTGACTCTCATGAATGTGATTAAATTAACAGAATGTAGACAGAAATGGACACTCAAATGGCTGTGGGATTTACAAAGTAAATAGAACAGGCAGTGCGTCACTCAGTGGGTTTCCCCCGCCTTATTGGTTGCACTTAACACCGCATCATCAACAGAGGTGGCAAGAAAGTCCTTGAAAGGATAAGGAAGCCAGTAACCATCTGCAGCCACTGGGACCTTACCTACAAAACAGTAACTCCTCTCTTCCCGCTACGGTGGAAAGTATTGTAAACCATCTGTAAGAGTGTCAGAGGAATATTGTTCAGAATGAGTATTCTCTGAGATTCAAATTCCCCTCCTTGTATTCCATCCAAAAGTTCTCTCAATATCATTGAAAGCTGCTCTGAAAGGAGGTAAATATCTTACTAGAGCAATATTCAGTGCAGGAGGTCCCTCATCACGAATATGGACGCCGCAGTTCATTACTGTTACTTTCTCGTTTGAAATAAAAGTCCAAAACAACAATACCGATGCTTACTCAGTCTACAGTCTACTGCAAACAAATGGATTAGGGAAAAGTTCAGGATGTTGGCTTTACACCAGATGTATCCTCAATTGTATCAGGGGGACTGAATATGTCATAGACTTTTAGGGGGCTGCTTTCACATTCCTGTAATAAACATTTAACGTTCCTTCCCTTCAGCCTGAATGTATATCCCCCCATCTAGAAACCTGGTTAATAAGAGTTACAACTTTGGAGGAAGCGCTAAAACAATTCCATTTGATTTTAAACATTGTTTGCCTCCATGTCAACCTGAAAAATAATACCACCACCACTCCATTTAAAAGAAATACACTTTTTCGATGCGTTTGTTTACACCCAGGTAACTTGAGTGTGTTTCTTCACAGGAGGGACTCATCTCTCCATCTGAAGTGTCAATTCAGATACCATAGCTTCTCGGATCAATGGCCTCTTGTATTTTTTTGGTTCCTCATGTCAGGCTTCACATGAGGCCACTGTAGCAGTGCCTGGAAGACAAATGGAGTGAGCCTATGCGCAGCTGAGAAAACAGACTTATGCTGTTCCAGTTAGTGATCAAGTGCCAGTCGACAACTCTGCTGAAAGGACTAGACTGCAATTCTCAACAATTAGGGTATACCCACAATCCCTGCCTACAGAACATCTCCTTTACAAACCTCTTTCTTTAGAATGTTGGTGCAAAAGACCTTCTTAAGGGTGTTAAGAAAGTATTTCATCCTACTAAACTTCCCAGCTCCACCTCCGGAACTAACCAGTGTCCATTCCAAGACCACAGTTTGAGCCTATACATAAGGCATTCTTGAACCATTTGATCTGGAAATCTGCCTTTTTGGTGTCTTTTAATTCTGCTTGTGAGTGAGTGAGATTCAGGCACTGCGTTCCCAGGGACCTTACATTGTGTTCCATAAGAATATGGTGGTGATGGGACCACAGAAAGTACTCCTCTGGTACGATTTACCTCAGGTGGACCCTGATACAACAGTAATGGGAAGTCCCTACTTGAAGCTATAGATAGTAACCCACTAGGGAGTGGGGAAGGAAACAAATCCTTTTGTTTTATTTACCCTCACACACCCTAGTGGTGTCATGCTTCATCATCGGGTCACCCTAACGCCTAAAGGTCAGGGTGGGCTCAACCATATTCCAGGGAGCTCTTAGTGGCCACGGGAATTAAAGATTAAAAAATCCACAGGCAGATCCCAGTTTCCCTTTATTCTTGGATCTGTCAGGGATATTAAAAATAGAGATGAAAGGCTCAATTTAGGGTATTTTGGTCCCAAGACCCTAGTGCCAACATGTTTCAGTCCGCTTTCGCCCCTAAAGGGTGCAGGACTTTCTTCAGGGCAGTGAAAACGTCCTCCCTGGAAAGAAAAATAATAACAAGGAAATTTCCCTATACTTCTGTTTATAAAGGGCAGGTAGCTGCTCCTTTTCTCGACCAGAGTATTTTATCTTTTCTTATGCTGTATCTGTGAAAATAAAAAACACAATGAAACCGAACATAGTATATCATTGATTGATAAATTGCTACTTCCCATGTTAGATTAGCTTATCAATGCATCTGTGTAGTCTTAACAGGCAGGTCAAACAACACATCATCCAACATACCTATTTGATGTGTGTAGAATATTACTGTATAGATTTACCACACTCAGCTGGGTGGCCAAAGGTAGTGTGGTGGCGGCATGTGTCACATACTGTCAATATCCACATCCTTGTGCGTGTGAAATCACTGTGAAAATAACCTGTGTCACTCACTCCAAACAGCAAACGCTGCTATCAATCGCCATGTTTAGCATACATTCAATACATTCATCCTGCATTCCATACCCCATTGTGGGAGAAAATGTGCATCTCACGTAGTAAAAAGGGGGTAGCCCTGTAGTCACGCACTATTACATGGTAATTAGTCAAAGCCCAGCACGTTGAATAAACACATGTAAAGGGAAAAAAACAAGAAAAAACAGCCAGATTACTGTCAAGGGAACTTGGCCCCATGTTGTATTAAAGCAAGCACGTACCTGTAGTCGGGCAGAAATGCCAGAACTACTTACATCGTCAAGGGTCCTGCTCCGCTCCGTAACCTGATCGGCATGGGTCCCCGGGCTTTTCACTCTGAGGAACCGGGGAGAAATGCTTAAAAAGACCCGCAAGAACTCGGGAGAACTGATGAGGGACCCGCCCACTCGGAGATCCTGTCGCGCCCCTGATGTGCGGCCCCCGTGGAGCGCGTCATCAATGGACTAGGTATGCTGGGACATGTAGATCCCAGCCTTAAGCGTTACCCGGCTGAAAGTGCTGTATTTAGTTAAACAAAACGGAGAGTGTGATGAAGGTATTATCCTCAAATAAACATACCGTAAATCAATAAGAAATGGAATTAAAGGCATTTCATTGTATTTATGAATCAAGTTATAATGTGGGTAAGTTAAGTTGGTGTGGACACATGTCCACGATATACAGTTGGACCCGGAATGTTAATTGGGAATCAAAACTATTTAAAACCATTTACAGGATAGCCAAAACAATGACGTGTTACCCTATTCTCATGTCGTCTAGGCAAAGTTGAAGTTTGTATAACTTTATGAGTGCCTACAACTTGTCGCGCTGCAAAGCTTTCTGAAATCCAGCACCATGAAATGCTGGAAGTCTGTTTTAGACGTCACAAAATGCCAGGAATCCTAGTTATGAATGGAATTGTTTCTTAAGGCAGCTTGAAAAAGGCAGTGTTGTCCTGTTCAATTCGGCTGTGGTCATTTTCTATTTAATTGATTCCATGATATGGAGTCATTCAATCCAGTCACGTGGGTCTTCAATCGGTAAACCCACCGTTGTTCTCGTTCTAGCAGTCTTTTGGTAAGGTTACCAGTACCCTTTACCTTCTCAATGACTGTCCATCTTATGTAATTGTCAGTGTTTTTCTTCTCCAGGTAGTGAGCCGTAAGTTTGGTGGCCGTAATTGCTCTTCTCACCGTGCTCCTGTGCTCACTTATGCACACCTTGACCTTCCTTCCAGTCATGCCAATATACATCAGCTGGCATGGACATTTGATAAGGTATATCACATTGTCGCTATTACAATTAGTATGCGACCGTTGTGCCCATACGTGATGCATACCTAGATCGATCTCTTTGGTGTGCCTGGTAAGGGGGCATGCCACGCAGGACCCACATGGGTAGTGACCCGTAACTGGTGGGTTATTCCAGAGTGTGAGCTGGTTAGTGGTTTTGGATCTCAGTAAGTTGGTATGTATTAGTGATTCCCTTAGGCTTTTATTTCTCCTGAATTACAACATAGGCTTTTCAAAAGCTAATTCGTTGGATGTCAACACGGACCACTTTTTATTGATGATTTTTTTCTATATCATTTGACGAGGAATTATATGTTGTAACACATATAAGTGTATCCTTTTCTTCTTTATGGTGGGATTACAGCAATGCCTCTTGTGGTGTGTTTCGTGATCTTTTCTTGGTTTTTTCAATAATTTTTTGGGTAGGCCCACTGTTGTAATTTTTTGGACCGTTTTTCTGCTTCATCTTTATAGTCTTTTAAATCAGCGCAATTCCTGCGTATCCGGAGACACTGACTGATTGGTAAGTTCTCTGTAAGGGCACGAGGATGCGCGCTGTTAAAGTGTAATAGACTGTTCCTGTCATTTGGTTTAGTATAAAGAGAACTAACCAGTCTGTCACCTTTAGCAATGAGATTCACATCCAGGAACGAGACCTGCTCACTGTTGGAACTCATAGTGAACCGTAGGTGCGGGTACAGCTGATTCATCCACCCAAGAAAGTCATTCAGATTGGTTTGATCTCCTTTCCAGATAACAAGGATACCATCGATGTATCTGGACCACTTACAGATGTTATTGGAGCAATGGTTGATGGGCCAGAAGTAAGGGTTGGTGGGCCAGATGTGTTGGTCTTCGAATTGGCCCACATACAAACACGCTATGCTCGGCGCAAAGGTGCTGCCCATCGAAGTTCCATGGACTTAAAGATACAACTGGTCCTCAAAGCTAAAGAAGTTTTCAGTCAATGCTAGGCGCATCAATGTGATTACCCAGCTGATAGGGGCATCCCAATGTCAATCTTCCTGTCTGAGAAGGTCCTCTACCACACAAATGCTTTCCTCTTGTGAAATGCTAGTATATAGTGCTTCCACATCTAGGCACACCATGGTGTTCTGTGCTGGGTCATATGTTACATCTGTCAGGAGGTTGAGCAAATGTTTAGTATCTTATATATACAACCTGATCCGTGTGACTAGGGGACGCAAAAATCAATCGGTGTACTTAGATAAGGGTTCTAAAAGAGACCCAATACCAGACACGATGGGCCTGCCAGGAGGTGGTAGTTTGCCTTAGTGTATTTTAGATATTATATAAAACAATGGTGTCCTGGAGTCATCAGGATTGAGGAATTCATGTTTCTTTTTTGTGATCCAATTTCGGTCCAGTGCATTGGTAGTCACTGTGCTGATCGTCTTTTTAAGCCGTGCCATTGGGTCTCTGTTGATTCTTTTATAATACTTGGTGTCAGCCAAGAGATTCATACAGGCTGTTCTATATGCCGTAGCGCTCTGGATAACTGTTGCGCCCCCTTTATCAGCTGGATTAATAACGATGTCTGTTCTTGTGCTCAAAGATTTAAGGGCCTCTCTCTCTTTTTTTACTGAAATTGTTGTAAGTGCCCCTTCTGGGTTGTAGTTGCTTTACTTCTTTTGAAACGCCCTCCTCGAAGGCAATGACCTCTGGGGGCATCAGGGAAGCTGGCGGGTGAAAACTTGGATTTGAGGCGTAGCATAGTGTGGGTGTTGTCTTCCTCCGGTTTCTCTTTATCCATAAAGAAGGTTTTAATCCAGATTTTTCAGAAAAACTCACTTAGTTCACAGCGTAACTGGAGTTTATCCAGGTACGCTGTGGGTACAAACCCAAGTCCCTTGTCAAGGATGGTAATTTCTAAAGTGCTCAAAGTGCAATCCGTGAGGTTTACCACTAGTCCCGTGTTGCACTGGTGCTGGGGTGTTGGCCTCTGGTTTGGCTCCGGGTACACAGTTGTCCTCTCGTCTTCCCATTGGACTTTCTTGTTCATATTGCTCCTTCTTTCCCGTCTTCCTCCTCTCCTACCCTGTCCTAAAAATCGATTTTGATTGTAGTTGGGTTGGAAGAAGGGCCCTGCTTGATACTGGGAAGGTCCTTGAAAAGGTACTGGGCTGAATGGACCTAGCCATGGGTACATTTGTGGTGGTGGAAAACCTTGAATAAAGTTACCTCTTCTGGATCTTCTCGGTCTGCCTCACCAGCTTTTAATGGAGCCATCACTGGACCACCCATCCTGTTCTGAATCTGAATTACTAGATTCTCCAAGGTATAATGATCCTGAATCTGAGTTGTCTTGGCCTTTATAATCATCTTTGATATAGGGGTACACCTTTTCATGAGCAAATGTTTTAGGTCTTTTTGCAGTTTGTTGATTTTGCGCTGCATTAGATAGTCCTTGTGTTCCCTAATATCTTTGTTAACCTCCTCCAATTTTTTCTTGAAGACGGTGATTTTTAATTTCTGTCATCAGTGCGTCTTCACTGGTCTTAATCTTAACCAGGGGGGCCTCAGAGAAACGTTTAGCGGTGTTTATAATGAGGATCAACCAATCGCGTGTGCACCGCCATGCGATTAGTGACCACTCTTTTTTAAATAACTGGTCATCCAAGAAAATCCTGGGAGCGTTATCACGTATGGGAACAACGGTCCCATACTAATTGTAATAGCGACAATGTGATATACCTGATCAAATGTCCATGCCAGCTGATGTATATTGGCGTGACCGGAAGGAAGGTGGAAGCACTGCACTGGCTGGGGGCTCCCGCGACGTTGCCGAATCCTGGGGCAGACTGGTGGCTTCTCACGCCCTGTCCGATACCTTGCTGGATGCTTGCTTCTTCACTTGCACCTTGTGGCCTGGCACCGAGCTGTGTGTCTTATGCGGTGCACTGATGCTCCCCTGGGTGGGCTTCCGTCTTCAGAGTATTTCAGCGGGCTTTGATATCTGGCCTTCCATATCAAATATGCGGCCTGCTGTTCTACTATGCTGCTTTTCTGCACCTGGACTGATTTGTGTTGTACTCTAACTAGTGGCTCTTCAGTTGGAGCAATCTTCTGGATTTAGCACTGCATTTAATTGAGGGCTCCCGCGTCGTCACCAGCTCTTGGGGCGGGTCTGTGGTTTCTCGCACCCTGGCCCGTACCCCGCTGGGTGCTTGCTATCTCACTTGCGCCTCATGGCCTGGCGCCGAGCAGTAAGATATCTGCGGTCCCCTGGACTTCTGGGGATTCCTAGTCTGCCCCTATCTCCGTGTAGCCCTCTGGGGGGCGCCGGGCAAGTCGGGGACCCCAGCCGAGGGCTGCACCCCCACCCCGGTGGGATCGAACAGAGCGCTGGGTTTCAAGCAGCTGCGGCGCTCCGGGATGGCTCCTACAAGCAAGGGGCCCCTCACTGCTCTCTTCCCCCACTTGAAGTCTGCTGTTTTTCCATGGCTCTCGCTGTGCTCAAGAGCCGGTTGCCGAGTGCAGGGGTGCACCTTCCTGAGCAGCTCTCGGTTGACGGGGAACTGGTTCAGCTTCCCCTCCCCCTGCTGTCATGTCTGTGTGTCTGGGCTCCCCGGGTCACACACCAGTTTGTCCCTGCGGCTGTGCGGCTCGTGTATCCCCGGTTCGCTCCTCATCTTATTGTCCTCGTCAGTGATGGCTTGCGCTCAGAGCCTGGCCCAGGCCAGGCCTGTCCACCACTCCGAGCCGGTGTTTCACCCTCGCTCTTGGTCTGTGGATGACACGTAGCTCGGCTCCCTAATCCTCCAGCATTCTGCTATCTGCCCGAGGGGGCTGCCATTTTGGGGGAGCGGTCGTGAGGCTTAGGCGTCCTGAACCTCTCCTTACGACGCCATACCGCTCTCAGAGGCAGTCCCAGGCACTCGCCAGGCATCCGGCGGTAGGTAGCTGCCGTTTTACTGTACTGCTGGGCCCCACCGAACTGGAAGAGTATTGATTATTTAGGCCGGCATCCGAAGCTCTTCCCGAGCACGTCTATCATCTTGGCTGGCTTAGCCATGCCCGGCAACTGGTTCACCCATATAGTCATACTTTGATTGTCTCGTCAAAGCTCCATCTGAGAAAGAAGACACTCTGTGACTGCTTGCACTTGCATCAACGTGTTCAACAACTTGGATCTGATGCTAAACGGAGAGAAATCTTCCACCAACCCAGTAACAAGACTTCTGTTCTTGATAGCAATCCTGGACATGCAGATGAAAAAAGCGTTTCCTTCTGCAGAGAGGATGGTAAACCAACCTACAGTCGATGGTGAAAGTATTCTGCTCCAAACAAACCATTTCTGTCAGAATGTACCAATCCCCTCTTGGACTCATGTCCTCCCGCATGGCACTGATGCTCTTTGACAGACTCAAAATGAAGCAAGAGCTGGACCTTCAATGGAGTCAAATAGTGGGCTCATGGGATGCTACATTCCAGTTGACAAAAAGACTTAAACATGTGCTATTTTGCTTGAGGTTTCTATCAAATATCAACACAAACCTCCCATTCCAATCCTCAGCAAACAGAGTAAAGATGACCATGTATGCATCCACGTAGGGCTGGAGAGCTCACATGCATAAACTAACCACCAGGGGCCTCTGGTCGGACATGGAGATGAAACTCCATACCAGTATCCTGGAGCTTCGATTAAAAAGGCTGGATCTACAGTTGTTCGAGACTAGCCTAACACACCGTTCTCACCACAACTGACAATATGACCTTGATGTGTTAACATCGCAAAGCTAGTAGGAACAAGGGTCTATTCTCAGTGAGAGGAGGCACAGTTTCTATTGAACTGGGCCATCTCCAACAAGGTGGATATCTGAGTGGAATTCTTCCCAGGATGCCAAAATAATGAGGCCGATGCTATTAGCCAAACTCTGACTGTGCCATGACTGACTAGATAGAATTTCCATGAGTGGAACTGTCCCATGCTAGATCCTTTTACCACTTACCAAAACAAGAAATTCCTGTACGATGCCACAAGTTGCAGGCAATCGGAGTCCACAAGCAATGTCTTTTCAATGACATGCTCTTTTCTAGAGCCCTCTTGCTGTATACCATGGGATCACACATGTAATGTAAGATGGATTTGTATAGCATTTGCTTGTCACCAATGAGGGTATCCAGGCACTTGTGCTCTCTTTCCTTCTGGGTCCTTCCATTCCTACCTGCCTCACCAGTTTTATTTTTCCCCATCATCCCATATTCTGATGGAATCTTTTAGTTTTGACAATACACCAGCAACAAACGATGCACTCAAGCTGTGAACAAACGATATTCGCTGTTAGACTTTAGCCTAAATTTGGTTCGATCCCCACTCATTGTTTCTGCCAATTACCATGTTAGGAGTCAGGCCTTTCTCCACCTCCGCTCCCCCGCCTAGGTTCCTTGTATGGAGTCGGGTCCCGCACCCTTCTTTCTCTCTTTGTGGAGACAGTTTCCACCACCACAATGCACCATCTATGACAAAGTAAACACAACACGTGGGAACCCCAAGTCCATAAAGCAAAATAGCAGGCAGCAAAGCAAAATATCAAAGACAACTGTCACATCAGCTGAGCGGCTCTTGCTAGAAAAATGGTCAGCTGGGGCAGCGTGTTAAAACATGCACATTTTGTTCAGATCTAGTAAATATATAGATTTGCCAAATACAAGTACATGTGAGAAAGTCGTGTGACAACAGATAGTTTAAGCAGAAAACGTGTGCAACATGCAGTTGCCTCAGCCCTTCCTCTGAGGAAGCGCGTGAACGACTTCGGAAGGAATATAGCATTTATATCCACAAATACTGGCTTTTCTTCTTACAAAACCCTGCTTCTCTTGCCAAGTTTGAAAACAAGGTTGTACTTGCTAAAATGCAATGTGCTTCACAAGACATAATGGCTCCTGGGCCTACCACCGCCTAACTTAAGTTGTCCGTGAACATGATACAGTATACAGCTTTAAATCAGTACAAAAATGTTACGTTTCCACTGCACACCCGCATAATAATGTAACATGTTTCCATGCACTTTTTTTAATGAATAAACTGCATATAATAATTTCCCTTTACATATAGACTGGGTATAATATGACACAATACAATGTTGTCTCAGTGGTATTTTCAAGGGTGTCTGTATTACCATGTACATTAGAAGGACTTTATCCAAGACTCCATTTCTGTAACACATTAACTACTTCGAGACTACACAATTAAGAATAATAAAATGTTTGGTTTATTGATCAATTGGTTCCTCCTGCATATTTTTGAATGTGGATTAGATTTAAACACTAGTGAAGAGGAAGGTGTATATAGGGAGAGCACAGACAGAGTCTAGGATATTTCTTTTCCTCAAAAAATGAATACTATAATATTTTAGCAATTGTAGTTTTATCTAGTTTAAGGGTTAGGCTAAAAGTTAGTGTTAAGGTAAAGGTTATCTTGAGATGTAGAATATGGCAATGGTTAAGGAACATAATGCATTACATGTAAGTGGTGTGGATTAGGGCACTTTACAGCTTGGATTAAGTTAGAGGTGATCAGCATAGGTCCTGAAGGAATGGATTCATTCAAGATTTTTAGGCTAGCCACTCACTATGTAAGTGATTTCAGTTAAGGCTCAATGAATGTAAATATATTCATCTTGTGTGCATATCCTGAAAATCTGACATGAATATCACCTTCCTGGTCTTGCACTAAACGCATTATACACCACTGGGCTTTAGGAGTATAGCACTCTACAGGATGGGCAAGTACCTTTTAATATCAACATTAATTCTTCAAGAAAAATTGGGGAAAAAATTAACGTTTACCTTTTCTTTTTTTTAAAAGAATGTTTTATTGCCATTTTCGTGAGTTTAGTACAGATACAGTGGAGACTTCCAAAAAGCAAGATTATGTTCAGTATTACATTGACATTGTTATTCAACTGCAGTAGTATATATGACAATAACAAATAGTCTTTCAGAGATGGTAACTCAATTCCCCTCTCACTCAGACCCCTCCCTCCCCCATGGCCGTAGGAGCTCACTGCTAGTCCGCAATCAGGAGACCATAATGTTTTATCCATGGTTTCCATATTTTTCTGGAACTTTTTGGGACAGCCACGCGCTACATATGTAGTTTTCTCCCCTGACATATACATATCCATTGCCTTCCTCCACTCATCCATTGAAGGGCTTTGTGCTGTTCCCCATTTGCGTGCCATGTCTCGTTTGGCCACCACTAGTCCCAGATTAATCAGCGTTACCTTTCTTTTGGGGAGGTCAACTTCTGTATGTATATCCAGCAAAACAAACTTGAGGTTCAGGGGAATCTTATCCTCTAGTATGTCTTCGAACTCCGTCATTAGGGTTGCCCAGTATTTCTGTATGTGTTGGCATTCCCATATCGTATGGAAATAAGTACCATTGGTCATGTTGCATCTAAGGCAGTTAGGTGTGTCAGCCCTCCCCATGCGGTGCAATCGAGCTCTATCGTAGTATATCCTATGCAAATATTTAAACTGAATCAGTCTGACGGGATTTGATGGCTACCTCTCGGGGGTGCCTCAACACAATTTCCCAGTCCAAGTCGTCAATCTCGCCTAATTATACCTCCCATTTCGCTCTTAATTTCAAGAGAGAGAGTCTGGCTTGTTATTTATTATGGTTCGGTATGTTCTGGAGACTACCTTTTCTTTGATCTCACAGAGTAAGAGTCATCCCTCTAAAGGGGCATATTCGGGGAGATTGTCTACATCTATACCCTGTGCCCTCCAAACGTGTGCTAACTGTAAGGATTTGTAGTATCTGAAAGAAGCACGTTAGTTAGATTCCTCACCTTAGAATATCCCCAGGCGTCAGGCTGGATCCGGAAATATTTTTCGCCAGCAATACCCTTGCGCGTCGCTAGGCGTTGTCTGCGGCTCTGTGTCCGTCGTCAGCGTCGTGATCGCTGGGATGACATCGTCGGAGTACTTAGACGCCGCCCTCGCGCGCTGACGTCAGTTCTTCTTTTTTCCGCGCCAGTTACACCCACTCCTTGTGGGATATGGTGGCGGACATGCTGCCTCAGTGTCCGCAGGAGGCCCGAACACGGCTCCACCAGGCTCTTGCCAAGGGGCGGGATGCGGCACGGTATTTATTCCGATGTGGACTGGACACAACGGACTCGCTAGGCAGGGCAATTGCGACCACGGTGGCGATTCGTCGCCACTCCTGGCTGAGATCCACGAACTTCTCCGGGGGTGTCCAGAGCACCCTCATGGACATGCCCTTCGATGGCCGTCGCCTTTTTGGCGACAAAGCGGATAGTGCGCTGGAGCGCTTTAAGGACTCCAGGGCTACGGCCAAGTCCTTGGACCTCTCGGCCCGCGCCCGCAAGCTTCCGCTTTTTGCCCCTTTTGTGGCCAAGGAAGGGGCGCTTCCTCACGTCTGTTTAGACACAGGCCGCAGAACCAGCCTCAACACGGTCGCGGATGTGGATTCCGCCGAGGCGGAGCAGGGGGACAACGAGCCGTTCCGTCCACATCTGCCCCAGCAGCATCCGCCTCAAAGTCCTCCTAGTCCGAGCTTTCAGGCCCATTCCACGCCAGTGGGAGGCAGAGTTCGCCATCACCTGCTCCACTGGCGTACCATCACATCGGACAGGTGGGTGCTGTAAATCGTCCGAAGGGGCTACTCCCTCCCCTTCGAGGTGACCCCTCCAGCCATGCCACCGCAGTACCACCGCATGTCGGGGGATCACTTGAAACTTCTGCAGGAGGAAGTTACGGCCCTCTTGGCCAAGGGGGCCATTGAGCGCGTTCCTGGCCCAGAAGTAGGTCGGGGTTGTTATTCCCACTACTTTCTGGTTCCCAAGAAGGGCAAAAAGGGGCCTACGCCCTATCTTGGACCTCAGGAGCGTCAACGCCTTCCTCCGGAAGGAGAGGTTCAAGATGCTCACCTTAGCTCAGGTTCTGGCTGCCCTAGACCCCGGAGACTGGATGGTAGCGTTGGACTTGCAGGACGCTTTTTTTCCACATCCCCGTCCTCCCGGCCCACCGGCGTTACCTGCGGTTCACGGTAGGCCACGAGCACTTTGTTTACCATGCTCCCCTTCGGCCTCACCAGTGCCCCTCGGGTGTTCACGAAAGTGATGGCCGTGGTCGCAGTTCATCTGCGCAGATTAGGGGTTTAAGTCTTCCCCTATCTCGACGACTGGTTGTTGAAGGTGGGCTCGCCCCAGGCAGTCTCCCACCTCCAGACTACGGCCGATCTCCTGCATTTTCTGGGGTTTTCCATCAATGTGCCGAAGTCGCATCTGAGTCCCTCCCAGAAGCTCCTTTTCATCGGAGCGGTTCTGGACTCGGCGCAGTTCCGGGTCTATCCTCCGGAACAGCGGGTTCGGGATATTCAGGCTCTGATTCCGATCTTTCGGCCTTTATCCCGGGTTTCGGTCAGGTTGGTGCTGCGGCTCCTGGGTCTGATGGCCTCCTGCATCCTGCTGGTACATCACACCAGGTGGCGGATGCGGGCTCTGCAGTGGGACCTGAAGTTTCAGTGGGCCCAGCATCGGGGCAACCTGACCGACTATGTCTTGATCTCGGAGGGCACTGCAAAACAGTTGCAGTGGTGGTTCACGGACTGAGATTGGGTCAGTGGCAGATCCCTCTCCCTACCCCAACCGGAGCACATAGTGGTGACGGATGCGTCCCTCCTGGGATGGGGGGGCCACATGGGAGAGGCGGAGATCAGAGGTATCTGGTCTCAGGCGGAGTCCCGGCTCCATATCAACCTATTGGAGCTGCGGGCGATCCGACTTGCACTGAAGGCATTCCTCCCCTCTGTTTGGGGGAGTGTAGTGCAGGTGTTCACGGACAACACCACCGCCATGTGGTATTGCAACAAGCAGGGCGGGGTGGGGTCGTGGACCCTTTGTCAGGAGGCTCTGCACCTCTGGACATGGCTGGAACATCAGGGCATCACCCTGGTGGTTCAACACCTGGCGGGCTCTCTGAACGCCAGAGCAGACAAACTCAGCCGCCGGTGCATGATGGATCACGAATGGCGTCTGAACTCGGACGTGGCACAAGGACTCTATCGGCAGTGGGGAGAGCCTTGGTTCGATCTATTCGCCACCAAAGAGAACGCGCAATGTCATCAGTTCTGCGCGTTGGAATTTCTAAGGCGGCACTCGCTCGGAGACGCTTTTTGTCGCGAGTGGAGTTGCGGTCTGTTGTACGCCTTTCCGCCTATACGACTTTTGCCCAGAGTGCTGAAGAAGATCAGGCGCGACCGGGCCTAAGTCATCCTTGTGGCTCCGGATTGGGCACGAAGATGCTGGTATCCCGAGCTACTCAGTCTATCCCCCCCCAATTCGACTGCCTCTTCAGGAGGACCTTCTGTCGCAGCAGCAGGGGACGGTCCTCCACCCGAACCTGTCCAGTCTCCACCTCCATGCGTGGAGATTGAGCGGCGACAGTTGATGCCATTTGACTTGCCTCCTGAAGTCTGTAATGTTATTCTGGCAGCCAGGCGTCCCTCCACTAAATCGGTATACGCCTGCAGGTGGAACAAATTTGTGGCATGGTGCACAGCAAAGGCTGTGGATCCCCTTTCCGCGGTTCTCCTCTTTCTTCTTTCCCTGGCCCAGCAGGGCTCTGCTCTGGGCACCCTCAAGGGATATCTTTCAGCTATTTCTGCTTTCTTACGGCTTCCTGATCAGCCTTCTCTTTTCAAATCCCCTATTGTTTCTCGATTCGAGGGCATTACTCACATGTTTCCTCCTGTCCCTTTCGTAATGCCTCAGTGGGATTTGAATCTAGTGTTGACCTATCTGATGTGCGCTCCTTTTGAGCCACTTCATAACTGTTCCCTTCGTCTTCTGACTCTTAAGACTGCTTTCCTGGTTGCCATCACTTCTGCTAGAAGGGTGAGTGAGCTCCAGGCTCTCTCTTTTAAGCCTCCTTTCCTTTCTGTCCATCCAGACAAAGTTGTTCTCAGGACTCGTCCTTCCTTTCTCCCTAAGGTGGTAACTGCCTTTCACATCGGCCAGTCTGTTACCCTGCCCACCTTCTTTCCGCCCCCGCATCCCTCAAAAGAGGAAGAGAGGCTCCACCGTCTGGACCCAAAACGGGCACTGTCCTTCTATCTGGACCGCACCAAACATTTCCGGGTGGACGACCAACTCTTTGTTGGCTATGTGGGCGCTTAGAAGGGGCGGGCAGTGCACAAGCGAACCATCTCTCGGTGGGTCGTTTTGTGTATCAAGGCCTGTTATTCCTTAGCTAAAAAGGAACCTCCTGTGGGGCTGAGGGCCCATTCCACTCGGCCCACAGCGGCGACCACTGCCCTGGGCTGGGGAGTCCCCTTGCAGGACATTTGTCAGGCAGCAACGTGGGTCTCGCTGCACACGTTTGCCAAACATTATTGCCTGGACAGCCAAGTCCGGAGAGACGGCTCCTTTGGCCGTTCCGTTCTCCAGGACTTCGTGGTGTGATCTTGGTTCGCAGACCCACCTCCGGGGTTGGTATTGCTGGGGTATCTATTCTAAGGTGAGGAATCTAACTAACGTGTTTCTTTCAGATGAACAAGTTACTTACTTTCGGTAATGATATATCTGTAAGAAACATTAGTTAGTTAGATTCCTCCCCGCCCCACCCATCCTCCCCGTTCTGCAAACCGATATCTAGGGTTAAGGTCATTCCTTTCAGGGCCCTAGATTCTTGGCACCAGTGTCGGTCTCTTGCATGGCTCTGCGTTCCTGACGCGGAAAGCTATGTACAAGAACTGACGTCAGTGCGCGAGGGAGTACTCCGACGTCATCCCGGCGGTCACGGCGCCGACGACGGATGCGGAGCCGCAGACGACGCCAAGCGACGCGCAAGGGTATTACTGACGAAAAATCTTTCCGGATCCAGCCTGACGCCTGGGGATATTCTAAGGTGAGGAATCCAACTAACTAAGGTAAGTAACTTGTTCATTGTGTCTGGTGCATATCGTATTCTGTCTGGAGGAAGGAAATAGCCACGAGCCCTGTACGGTCCATTATGTCTTTGATTTGTGAGATCCCCAGCTTGTCCCATTTCCCAAATCCAGTCAGCTTTATAAATTCTTTAAGTCGCCCCCCACCCAAAGAGGGGTTTCCCTTGTAACTCGATTGTCCCATTTCAAATGTTTACCTTTTCAAACTTTTAATTTAGAGATTCAATTTTCATAAGACCGTTAAAATGAGAAATGGCTTTCAGCGTTTTAAAAGTAAAGCAAAAAGGCTTCTTTTGTGATCATTTGCTAATAGATTTAGACTTGACAAATTATAGAAAAGTGAAATGCGTTCAGCTGCAAGTAAATGATTGTGTTCTTTCAAATGTTCATCTATGTGTACATTAAAAGTGAGTTTAATGTATTAATTTTAGTTGATAGCCCAGAAAGATATGTTTTCTTTTCTAATGCAGCATTTCTAACTTTGAAACCGATTCACATTTGAAGTTTGTACTTTGAAAATGTGGTTATTAGAGGTACCAAATTAGTTGTCAGTTCTATTGTTCTTGTGCGCTTGCTTATTGGAATTTTTGGTTTATTGCGAGTGGTCTGTTGCTCATTTTATTTTGAAGCATGTTTTAAAGTTACATTTTTATAATTACTAAACTTGCTTTGAAAAGACACAGAGAACCAAACTTCGACTTATCACTAATTTTCACATTCAGGTTTGTTGGTTCAATTTCTTTCAATACAATGGACCACGCAGGAATAAAATAAAGAACTGAAAATGTCCCTCAGTGCTCAGTTGGGCCCTTTGTTAGTGCATTTTTATTATTTGTGTTTGTCCATAGGAGTTCAGTGTTAATTCATGGGCCTTTGTGCTCGACGTTTGTGCATGCTTTACCCTGTAGATAACCTGTAATTATTTTTTATTTTGTACTTAGATAGAAGAGGTCCAGAAACTGAAAGTTATACAAAGAAAAAACACAAAGGTACGTTGCCCGTATAACTTTTTTTTTTTTTTTTTTTTGAAAACCTTTATTGACAGTTCAATCAAGAACAGGTATGGGCCTACAACCCCCCGGGGCCGGCCGGTAAGCAATCAGAGCAAAAACAGGCAAATGTAAAAACAGGCAGCACTTCGGGGAGGAGAATCGTAATGCTAATACTGTGAACAGCGTAGGTAGGGCACCAAGAGAAAAAGGTTTTCATTTTATAATACAACAAGGCAGGAGGATCAGGTGCCAGACAATTTTCAGACAGCAATTACAGATATGCAGAGTAATAGACAGGAACGATTTACAGCAATCTGTTAGGTCAGTGGCGCAAACACAAGAACATCAGGATGGGGAAGAATATCGTAAGCAGTGGCGCCTGCAGTCCCCCGCCAGAACTCCCGGAGAGCACCCCGGAAATTGTGGTACACATGGAGCGGCAGCGAGTCATAGCAAAGGAAGTGTATCACGCTGATCCCAGAAAAAAAGAAAAACAAAAAGAAACAGAGAAGGAAAAAGAGGCCATGGAAAAAGAGAGAAAAGACTAAAGAATCCCCTCCCCCAACCCCCCACCCTGCACCTCTGCAGATGAGTACGGCCCCCCCCCCAGCAGTGTGCCTGTCGCCCTGGAACCAGACCCGAAATATAGGAGAATAGGGAAAAAGAAGTAGGAAAAGAACCCCACCAGACGGGGGGGTAGAGAGAGTATTAATAAACTGGAGGAGGGCCTTCAAAACATACCCCCGGCTTCTCCCTCCCGCACGGTAAGTTTCCCCCAAGGTGAACAATAAACAGCACAAAATCGATCTTCTCAAAGAAAGATGGGGAGCATTATGCACCTATTATGCTGTTAGCTATGCCAGGAGAGCACGCTACCCCTGAGCCCGCCCGTCCACTAGATGACCACCCCTGAAGGATCAGCCTTATCCCTGACCACTCTTTGGAATTCTGCCCATGCCTACCCCGCGACCCAGCACCATATCCGATGTTCCAAGGTAGAGGATTGTCCAAAAACGTCCGAGAAGCGACGCATACAGGTGGGATGGAAGTCTCTGAGCATCAACACAATCCGCAGCGTGGAGAAACAGGCTTCCCAGTGCTGCCCCAGGATATGCACTGCACTCAAGGTCCAGGAAGGCAGAAGCAGCCAAAGCAGACAATAGTTGCTGGAGTTGTCCTTGGGTCGCAGGAGGGCACGTACGGGACGAGGCTACCACATCCCACTCAGGGCCAATGCCTCCGGGACAGATCAGGCCCTCAACTGGACGAACACACTGTAGCATACTGGCCGGAGTGTCCAGCTGTGCACTAACCTCAGGGGTGGCCACCAAAGTGTCCTCCTGTGCGCAGTGGGAGTAGTCCCTGTGTACGTGCGGACAGGCGGGTCGCCATTGCCCCAACGCCGACGCCACACCGTTGAGCTTACTCCCCAAGACCCCGACACCATGGATCAAGGAGGAGTGAAGAGCACCAAGGGCCTCGAGGAGGTCGCCGTACCCCAGCACAGCTCTCTGGGATCGCGCCGCCACACTCCCAAAAGTCGCACTCTCACAAGCCCGCTGCGACCCAGCGGACAGGATGGTAGGCTTCATCGCAGCAAGATGGCCGCCAAGTATGCCCGACCCTCACCGGGGCCGGGACCCTGGGACAAGCGTCTCGATGTCCACGTCGCTGGTGACCGGGTTCCGGGGGCAGGCAAAAAGTTATCCGCTGCGTGGTCACGGGCAACAGTCGTCCCCACTACGGACCAGCTCCCGTAAAAATCCGGGGGCGGCCCTCAATGATCCGGGCAGGATACGGGCGGCGGCCGGGCAGCTCACTATCAAAGGCAGGGGCAGCCACCGGAGGATCTGAGAACTGCACCCCCGGGCATGCACCCGGTCCGCTACGCTTGACAATAGAAACGACCACGACGAAATGTAGGCCGAGTTTGGCACCGCTCCGGCGGACCGACTCCACCCAGTCACAACAGACCGCTGTTGTTGACCTGCCACCCGGCCACGGCGTCCACTCGAGGTCCCGGCTCCAGGGCCGCACAGGCCGCAAAGTTCAGATGCACATTTCTCCGGCGGTACCGCAGACAGAGACCTCGGAGTCACACAGTCGGGTGCCACTCTCCTTCAGAAACTCGACCGCGTAGCACAGGTTGAGGATCTCGTGCAGGATATCCGTGCGGGATGCGGAGGTTCACGGAGCCGGGAGTCTACGCTGCCGTCCCGGTCGCCATCTTGGCTCCTCCTCCCCGTATAACTTTTGTTAACATGTCCTATGCAAATGCAATTTTTAACGAGATATTAATGATATCCATTAAAAAATGTAACTTGTATCTTAAAATGTATGTGTTTATTTTGTACGAGAAGTTTTATAGTGAATACTTTAAATGAGGTGTACATTCCTAAAATGTTGTGTAAATGAACTTTGATTCTTGACCCATAAATCTAAAGGCTCTGAAGATTACTCTTCTGATAACCGGCCTGCTTGACTACTTATTGCTGGATCAAGAGTTGCCTAAGAGTTTTCACTCATGTCAGATTGTTGCAGAACTTCACCATCCCCTTGAAATGGTACCTGAAAAAAACTCAGAAACCAATGTAACATTTTCCTATTCGTTTCAAAAGAACTCTAAAGTCAGAGCAGGTTTATGCACATAAATGTAATTTTTTTTCTGTAAATGCATTGCAATGCACTTACATAGGTCAGACAACACAAGTGTGCTCACATGTAAATGTTGTAGACTTGTAAAGCGCACAGCTGCCCCAGCAACGGGGCGTCCCGGCGCTGTAGACCACTGGGGAACCCGTCCTGGCTATCCCTGTGAGATGGTCCCTTTCTGGGTATCTCCAAGGTGAAACCAGGCATCCCCAGCGTCTGTGGGGGGCCGTTGTAGAGATGAGGCAAGCTTAATGCCCAGAGTTGCCGAGTGTGTTCCTGGTTAGAGTAGGTACCGAGGCGAGAATTATCGAGTCCGTTTTGACCCTGGTCCACAACCCTGCCGCGTCGGGAATTGAACCCTGGTCCCTGGCCGATTCTCTGCTTACGGGTCTGCCGCCTCTAACCAGTGAGCCACACCTCTCCACCGACCTCATTAGAACTTTAGAAAGTTCCGACCTATATTGATAGCAGTAAAGCGGAATTGGGAACATAATGGCTGGTTTAAACCTTCAATATTCCAATGTTCATCTTCCTTTTTTTTACCTGCAAATAAATACAGCAATGGGGAGCACTCAAAAGGTAGTCAATGACCCAATTAAATTAATGAATATAATATCAAAATTATTATATTCGAAGTCCACACATATGGTTCTTCTACATTCAGTTTATTGATTCAAGAAAGCTGGTATATATTATATTCAACTTTATTCTTGCAGCTTTCAAAATAAATGTTCGGCCCAGCCAATGCATTTCGTCCTTACAAAAGGACTTCATCAGGACTTTAAAAATACATACATATATACTATTTACATTTAAAACAATTAATATGTACGGTAAAACATTAATACATGATACTTGATTCCAGTAAATGTAATCATAAGGCTAAGTAGCACACCTTTTCCAATGGACTGAACTATCACATATGTTGTTCTTTTATTCATTGTACATGCATATCAATCATTAGAAAAATATATGTTTCAAATACACATTTACTAAAAATAAATGTTTTCCATAAATGTGCCCAACCCGTTTCCTTTGTACAAAGATTTCACATTATTTTATATAAAAATATAGATAATACTATGATCATCAGAGGACCCAACTCTTTGTGTGTTGCATCATGTCTAAGAAAGCTGTTACTGCCTTCTTTGTTGTTTTTTCTTTTTTGCCTGTTTAATTTAGAACATTTGACCCTTAGTGGGTGTAATATTATAAAAACATTATAGTCCTTTCACCTAGGGCTAAACTAGTTGTCATAGATCCTCTCCTCGTTAGCAGCCAAATTCAGAGAAAAGGGCTAAAGACAAGTATAGCTATTGGCACCAGACTTTAATGCTATGTTAGAATATCAGGAGGTTAAGTGAAGACATGTTTTATAACGTTGTATTTTGAAATTTTTCAAGTACTATGGTAGTGTAATTACTTCTCTATAACCATATTTTTTTTGATCTTTATATGCCCACTATAGTAACTCTCAGTAGAGGTATTGTTCTTTGAACACGCCACTTGAATCTGGTTAGAATAAACATTTACACATAACAATTCTACCCTTGCTTTACAACAAATACTTTTTTTTATCAATTGCAATAATATAAAATGTGCTATCTGCCACTTTATAAAATAATTTGTCAGAAATCGAAAAAAATAGTTTATTCTGTAGCTTCTAGAGAATTATTTTTTTTCTCCACGAGTGATGAGTTTCCATTGAAGATTTCATCCCCATGAGCCATTTTAAGGCAGGTATATTTTTGGTATTTGTTACTCAACCGACTACCAATAATTGAGGGGAGTTCGGAATATATCTTCCTTGGAGCTCTGTTACTGAAAAATAACTTTTCCTTCCTCAGCAAGGGTTCCTCACTTGATTTATAACCTGTGGAGTCGATTGCCTGAAGCTTAAGCAATGCGGGAGATCAGAGGGGGATTAACCAGACAGATTACTCATCCACTTGGTGGTTGATCCTTGTGTTCAAAGGACTGCAGTTATTTACACATTGGGTAAGACTAGACAGCCAGGCTGCTGTACTTCAGCTATCATTCATTTTGAAACATTTCTGCAGTAGCAGCCTTATGACTGGTTGAGTGGGCTACCCAAATGTCTAGTAATGACATTTTGGCTTCCTGATAACATAACTTTATACAATTTATGTCCCACCTAGATATAGATTCCTTGTTCTCTGGCTTCCCTAGATTTGTTACCAGTTGTCACTAATACCTTAAACCCATAGCCCTTTCTGAGTAATATTTCAAAACTATGTTCATACATGGTGCATGCAGAGCTTGTTCAATCGTAGTTGATTGGTTCCACGTGAATGCCATTAAAGTAATGGATTTTTTTTTTTGCAAAATCTTTTTATTGTTTTAAAAAACCAAAACAATATCAGGTCACAAAAGACTGGTCTAAACAGTTCAATCACATCTGGGAAGTAATGGATTTTTAAACATATAACTCTTAGACCACCATCCATGGGGAAGAAGGATGTGTTCTTGTTGCTGTGGAAAACATTAAAAACATTACAAGGCTTGTTAGCAAACAAAGAATATAGGTCCCTCTGGAGTTTTGCAGTAAATGAGTGCTGAAGGGAAACATTGCGTAGGTTCTGTGTGTACAGCAGCTGATGAGGTTGGCACTTGCCCTCTTGGTCTTGCTTAGTCTCTCCCTCGCTTGAAAGATGACCGTGCAATGAATTTGGTGGTCTTGCTCCAATGCCACAAAACCATTTGGAAGCATGATGACTTTATTTGTTTCACACCTACTAACTGTCTGTTTCTGTAAAATTTAATTTTTCATCCGCTGGCTCTTTGTTGATATGAGATCCAAGCAAGTTGCTGTTCCAGAGCTGAGCCTCTGGGCCTTGCCCAGAAATACCATTTATGATTGCTCCTGACAATTCAAGGACACCTTCCTAGCAAACTTATGTCTCATTCACCAAGCTACTGCTGCTCATCATAGAAAAGCATTCTGTCAGCTTAATTTGCAGTTAGCAACCTTGGAGAGGAGTTCATCCTTTAAACAAGCGCGGATGCTGTGACAAGACAATCATAATTCATCAACATTTTTGATTTCCGGGAGTCTAATTCATCGTCTGGTTTACTTACCTTCTGGTGGGAATAAGTTTGCAGTTATTGAAATGTTTATGAATAACAATCCAATATCATGTTGGAGAAGACCATGCTATATATTTCTAATCCGAATTTTTCATTGTAGGCATCACATTCATAATCTGATCACACCATTAAGGTGAGACTGTAGCTGGGACTAGGTAATTTAGGTCTTTAGGGAGCCTTAAATAGGCAGTGTTAAAATTCTTTCTTTAATCTACATATTTCTCTGCTAATAAGAAAATTTAAATTAGATTGTTTTAACAAAGGGGAATTTACTGTAGAAAATTATTGCTTACTGAACTTAGTTTGAAATTAAAACCAACAATGTTGCCTGTTTAGTGAGTAAAATTAAAACAGAAGAATAATTGAATGTTTGCAGGGATCCCACACATGGCCAGATATACGGCAGTGCTTATGAATATCATAGAAGACTCATTGATGAAACGCTTTCACATATATTCAAAATAAAAAGTTCATACACAGGGCACTTAGTGGCAGTCATTTTGGAGCACTTTGGAAGGTTGAACGTTGTCCCTTCTTCATGGGTCTGTGGGATCTGACACTTGAATACATATCTGGCTGAAACTACTCTAGTTTTAAGCAGTTCTAGGAAGAGGAAATACATTTTTGTGTGATGTGACAGCACCCCTTTCCTTACGTTTTTGCCTGAAATAAGATTGTGGCATGGTCATCTAAAGTGTACTATGTGCTTCCTCTGCGTTTAATTTGCAAGGACAGTAGAAGTGTGAAGAAAATGCACTGAAGTGTTATCCAGATCCGAAGTAGAACAGGAGAAATGGGACAGTGAGCCATGCTTAATCCCTGATCTTGTACCAGAAAGAATGCAGATCCTGTTAGTGACATTTTTTGGAATAGTCTGAATTCACTTAGAGGTCACATTTTGCAAATGATTATTGGCCAGGGATGTAATTAAAGATATAGTGACTCTTAATGTTCCTACAGCAACAAACGTTGATGACCAGTGAAGTATTTCCTCTGATTTTACATGGTGAGGTATGATTGCACTGTGTTGGTAGTAATTCTGCAGTTGTTTACAAATGCTGTACATAGATTTGGTATAAGTTTGGCCTTTCGGTCTTTGGTTGGCATAGTATATGCTGCATCTATAGTGGTGGTGAAATTGAGGGGGACCCTTTCATATCTTTAAATTGGGGAGAGGCAGGATTGCACCCTTTCCACATTCCTATTTGCATGATCAATTCAACTATTGGCATATTAGATTTGATCAGTGACAGAATTTCAGGGCATTAAAATAAGAGGACAAAACACATGAGAAAATCTCCCCTAGCTTGATGACATCCTCATGTATGTTGTTGCCTCCCTTCAAACAAAAAGAAAATTACTTAAATTTTTCAAAACAATGGTCAAAACTCTGATTACCTTGTTAATTGGACTAAGGGCCACATGTAAGTAGCTTTTTTGTTGTCGCAAATGGCCCGATTCGCAAAATCGGGCCGTTTGTGATGGGCATGTGAGAACTGTTTTTAAGAGCAGGTAGTGGTCCAGGGACCTCTGCCTACTTTTAAAAAATGAACTGAAACGTTTCATTGTTGTTTTTAAAACACATCCTGTTTCCCTTTAAGGTAAACGGGCTGCATTTAATTTTTTTTTTTTAAATAGGTTGCGACCTACCTCATGAATATTAAGGAGGTAGGTTGATTGCGACCCCCATTAGGAATCGCTAAATGTGTCAAGGACACATTTGTACATAGGTGTTTCCTAAAAGCAAATTGCAAAAATTAGCTATTAGGATCTTCCAAAAGGAAACCTACATACTAAGTTCTTTATCCTATAAATAAATGATTGGAATGTAAAAGACCTGAACATGCAAGGTATAAAAACAATGGTAGATGGGTTAACATTTCTGGGGATGAAGAAAACAAGAAACAAAGTAGTCTTCATAGACTGTAGTATAGAAGTAGTTTTAATTATCTTTGTAAAAGATGTAAAATATTGATGCAAATTGACACTTTTCTTTAATGGGGAGGGCAGCTACTTTCAAAATAACCTTCTCTAAATTGCTGTTTGTACTACAGAATACCACCTATAAAACAAATCAGGATTTTTTTTTTTTAAGATTAGGAGTTTTGTATTTCATTTGCCATGTAGTGTGTTGCTGCGAATTGTGCTGACAGTGCTATATGGAACAGTGTATACTGGAAGCATTGCACGTCCCAGTATAAGAGTGTAGTGTTGGTCCTCCCAACTTATATTTCTATATGATTGGGTACATGTCACCAATAGAGACTTCCTTAGATTGGCAAAGGAAAAAGCAGGATACCCACACTCTGTATATGAAGGAGGAAAACCTGCTCCAAAGTGTCATTCGGTCCGCATTGTCCACAGACCTCCCCTGTGACCAAGCCGTGGGAGAGTGCAAAGTACATTTCTACTAGAGGCAGAACAGGCCTCATAATTTTATTAGAGTTCAGCGCCTTCATTTCGGCTGTGATTTCATATTTTCTATAGAGGTTGGTTTTTCAGTTTTTATCAGACATAATCACTGCAACATATATGGAAAAGAGGCTCCCCTCATACACAGAAGTCTTGAAACTCACTGCAGCCCACCTTTCAAAGAAGGTCCATGTTCTTGTAGACAGCCCTGGGTAGTTTGTACTTCCTCAGTAAAAGCTTTGTCAAGTCACCATTTCTTGTGGGCTTTTCATGTTTTTTGTTTAGTCTCTTGTCAAGAGCAGGAAAAAGACAAGCTTTTCAATATTGTTTTCCATATTCCATTCATTATGCTAAAGAAAACAGAGTCCATAGAAAATAAACAAGAATATCATATTTGGACCATTTGGATCACTCTCTTCTACTAGTTGTGTACTCTACCTCGCAGGCAAGGTGCCCTATTTGAAGAGGGTGGTGAATGAATTATGCGCCCCCCCTCAGAGCAAATGAATCTCTATACCTGAATTCCAGAAATCTGATCTCTCGGATGGTCTTTGGCCCTTAACCAAAGAGTGTTTTGGTGCTTTTTTTAGGGGCATCTACTTGGTATTCAGCCTCACCGCCCATATTTCTACAGTTTATGCTTCCCTTAGCTTAAGAGTTTGGCACGGCTAAGGGTTACTTTAGGACCAGTTGTTTTTAAGAGGGCTCTTGAACAGGATCCTTCTTTTTGATACATATGTCGATGCAATTTCTGACGTGAGTGGTAAATTGGTTTTACTAAATATATTTGTTGTTTTCTCAGTCGATCTTAATTTTGGGACTGAACTTCCTGAGGGTTGCACTGTTTTATCCCATTCCTCCTCATGCACTCAACTTTCTTACCAAGCAGGTAATCTTCTTAATGACCATTAAAATTGCTCACAGAATTAGTGATACTTGTTTTTTCTAACGTTCAGCTACAAAAAAATGCCACTTTGATGGTAACTTTCTTTTGTTACCAAAACGGGCTGAGAATTCTGCTTGGCTCGCACAATAAATCTGCTAGTGTTTTTCTACACTCTTATCTACTTAAAAATTGGAAGAGATGTTCCAAAGGTGAGACTGTAAAAGAGCACATAGCTTCTCTGGTTCGTAGGGAAAAGGTTAGCCTAGATCCTGAAATGGGCGTGAATGATCTATAAACGCATCTTTTCCCGATGGATACCCATGAGCATTAAAACCTGCTGCAAACACGGGGGTGGGATGACCTGGCCTACTGCCTAGAAATACACTCACTGGGGATAGATGGAACATGCTTACTGGGTACTTTGCGTTCTTGTACACGCGTGTCTCTAACTTGTTGAAGGGCAGCCCTTTGCCTTCCTGGTTGGAACTGCCGCTTAACCAGGATGACCCCCTATGGCTAAGAACGGGGCTCGGTTAGCTATCGCCCCTAGAGGGGTTCGTGCAATGAAATCGTCTGGGGATCTCCTACCTTCAAGACATCTATAAGGGGAGGACATCATGTCATTCCAGGAGTTGAATGTCAAATACTCCTTGGCTAACCCGCAATTGTTTTGGTACCTGCAACTGTGCCACGCCTTGTTTGCCCACAACTTATCAGAGAGCCCCTTGCCTGAGTACAGTCCACTGGAGGCAAACATTTTCATGGGGAAGATAGGTAGAGGGGCCACATCAGCGATTTCTAAGACGCTGGTGATGCATGCCCCGAATAGCCTAGAGCAGGCCCGACCGCGTTGGGCGTCCTGGGTGGGGGACCTGGACGAGGATGATTGGAGGGAGGCTTGTATGGTGCAGAGGTAGCTGGCGATCTCGACGAGGCGCCGTATGATACAGTTCATTTACTTACATGCAACGTATCTCACTCAGACGATCTTACACCATCCGCTTCCCAAAGTGAAGCGGCATGCGTGCAATGTGCTTTCCCCGCAGCTGATTTCTGTCATGTAGCCTGGGATTGTCCGGCTCCGAGACCCTTCTGGGGGGCGATGTGTTGCATACTCTCGGCTGTTTTAGTCCACCCATTGGAGTTAATGCTGCATATCGCCCTGCTTCGGCTGCGGGATGAGGTGGGGGGCCCCCAGAGCTGAGGGTGTCTTTTTGGGGATGGCTTGCCTGGTTGCTAAGCGGGATGTGTCCTGTGCATGGAAACAATGGAGGCCGCTTACTGTTAGAGGGTGGCGTGCTGGAGTGGATTGGTGCGCCCACCAAGAGTAGCCAATTTTTGAGGCTCGTGGTTGCCCTACGAAACATGAGCTTATAGGCGGGAAATGGTACAGCTACTATGGGTTGTTGCTTTGATATCGTAATGTGGCAAATTTCTGATGTTTGGGCTTGTTGCTATGTCATACATGTATTATGAGAACATTTTGTAATGTGTGGTGCTTTGCTGTAAAACTCTCGATAAAATTGGTTATTAAAAAACAAAACCTGCTGCAAAATAATAGAGGCCTAAAAATAGATTACTGCCTGCTTTACCAGAGGTCGGGCACCAACCTTGCTCTGCACAGACCCATCCTAGTTGAAGGCATTTCTAAATGCATCCATCAAACATTACTGTCTCTTTACTTTGTGATTAAAAGAACCCTGGTTTGGGCTAGGTTTTTCTCATGTTCCTTCAGAAATCTATCAAATGGTACCAGTATTTGAGTCCTTCATTAGATGATGAATCCGTGAATGGAAAGTTTCCTTTAAAAATGGGTTACATACCTTTTGTTTACACTTCTTAGCTACTAACATTTTCCCACTGAATATCCCATTCCATGTTTTTTTAACCATCTATTCATCGGTTCTCTGTGGCACACAGAATTAAGTTGAAACAAGTGTAAGTTGGCATCTTCTTTATTGAAAGACAATGTCACTTCTAGTGCTACCATCACCATTGCATTGGATGGTTGAGTTGACCTGAGTTTCTCTGATGCCCTCTGTTGGCTTTCCAAACCTTTTGGAGTCCAGTGTACACCTTAAGTTATCTGCCTTTATTACTTGATGAATTGGAAAACAGAATGTACTGGGAACAAAATGAAGACAAGTAACTCAGTGTTTATCATTCTGTATGTATGTAATGGTATTTATATAATGCAAACCTGTAGCCTGGCGCTGGCAGTGTGAAGTGAGCGCTACGCTGGCAAGCTGTTTTTTTTTATTCTGCATTTGTTTTAAAAACTGCATATTTGTAAAACTTGTTCACTTCTACACCACTACACCCCTCCCTGGTCCACCGCGAGGCTAGCTCGTTGGAGTGGAGGGAGACAGATCCTGTTTCCGGGCAAGAGGGAGGTTAGCGGGAGGTTAGCAATCTAGTGGCTTAACCCCCCTGTACAAAACCGGATTCTCCTGGTCGCGCAGCGGATGCGCGCTGGCAGTGTGAAGGGAGCGCTACGCTGGCAAGCTGTTTTTTTATTCTTCATTTGTTTTAAAAACTGCATATTTGTAAAACTTGTTCACTTACCTGCACTTCTACACCACTACACCCCTCCCTGGTCCACCACGAGGCTAGCTCGTTGGAGTGGAGGGACGCAGATCTTGTTTCCGGGCAAGAGGGACGTTAGAGGGAGGTTAGCGGAAGGTTAGTGCTCTAGACGCTTAACCTCCCTATACAAAACAGGATGCTCTCCCGGTCGCGCAGCAGGCGCTGGCGGTCCGCCGAAGGCGTGCCAAAGGCAAGCCCGTCTGCGCCCGTCCACGTCCGGGAGTCGCCAGGAGCCAGGGACCCTGGCCAATTAGTAGTAGCAGACGACCTTCCACTAAGATTGGCATACTCTATTGCAGAGTTGTTGGAGCTCAGACCCAAGCCCTGTTCCACCGACCGGTTTGACACCTGGCCATCTCCGGAGGGCCCTTTTGCATGTCTAGCCTGCCGGTTTCAGTGCCCTCTGGGCGAGAATTTCCCAATTTCACGTGTCCCTGTTAATACACAATCTTCAGGCTATCAACCTGCTCCCTTCGAACATTCCAATGCAGGCTTTGACATCATTAAAACAAGTAAACGCCCCACGAAGCAAGGCTGGAGAAGTCTATTATGTAACGTAAGATCTCTTCCTAAGCACTCTGCTGAGGTTTGGGATCTTCTGTCATCTGCGCAGCCTGACCTTGGGTTTCTGACTGAAACTTGGCTGAAGCCCCACTCTGTCCCTTCCATCACACTCGCCTTACCTGAGGGTTATAGGCTTGTTCGCTTACACAGACAATCCAAGATGGGGGGGGGGGGGGGGGGGAATCTCCATAGTGCACAGAGACAGTATCAAGGTCACTATATTAGAACATCGAAGTGACCTGACTATGGAAGTCATGGTCTTTCGTATAGACCTCTCGCCCCAAACAAGTTGGAAGGGGGCTCTTGTCTACCGACCTCCTAGCCCTCTAACTGAATTTTCCTTACAACTCATTGCTGGGCGATTTCAACATACACATGATTGTGCTTCCAACGTCGATGCAAAGACACTCCTGGCGGACTTAGCCACATTAGGGCTATCCAAGCTTAATGAGGGCCCGACGCATACAGCTGGCCACACATTGGACATTATTTTCTCTAACTCCTCTAGTGTTCTTTGTGAACCTCCATCAATTGAATTTTTTATTCGGGCCCCCAGGAAGACAAGCAGCTTTAGCCATGCTACCCATCATTGTCGTCGACAATGGAAGGGAGTCACCCCGGAGGGCTTCCACACCTTTTTTGTAGAACCACGGGTCCCAGAACTAGGCAACATAGAGGATGCCCTTGCCAAATACAATCTGGCTGTTTCAAGTGCTATTGACCAGTTGGCACCTCTGAAACCTTTTTCCACCATCCCTAAATGCTCCCAGCATGCCTGGTATTCCCCCCAATTACGTGTGTTGAAACGTCTTAGTAGGAAGTATGAGAAACGGTGGCACCGTACTCATGATGAAAGAGACAGAGGTTGGTTTTATGCCTTCCTGGCCAATTACCATGAGGAAATCAGGGCAGCACGTAAAGCCCACATTGTACTACAATTGGACCAGGCGCACAATGACCCTAAAGTGCTTTTCCATATTCTCCAAACCTTCACTAGTCCTATAGCCTGTGAGAGCCTAGTAGCTCCCACGCAAAACTGTGGGACGACATTGGAACCTTCTTCACACAGAAAATAGAGCTTATCTACGATAAAATAGTCCTGTCAGGGAAGCATTCCATAGTCATTTCACCACCTGAGATACCTGCGCGGATAGCTACTCAACTATTGGAGAGTTTTCCCCCCGTTATACAGGTAGAGGTAGAGTCACTGATCCGCACCGTTAAATCAGGATCCCCGGGACATTATTCCGGCTAAGATTACCACCTCTCTTGCCTGCCTTCTGTCCCCTTCCATTACGCATCTCCTCAATCTTTCCCTGAAAGAGGGCCATGTTCCTTTAGAATGGAAAGCTGCACAGGTCATGCCTATCCGCAAGAACACCAAGGCCCTGCTGACTGAGTTTTCCAATCTCCGTCCTATTTCTCTCCTCCCATTCCTGAGCAAGCTTTTAGAGAAGCACATAAATACACATCTTTCCAACAATGTCGGACGGATGGGTAGTCTTGACTCCTCTCAGTCAGGTTTTCGACCTAACCACAGCACAGAATCAGCCCTTCTAGCGGTCACCGACAACATCAGGATGACCCTACATAGGGGTCATTCTACTATCTTGGTGCTGTTGCATCTTTCCGCCACGTTCAACACAATATCCCATCAAATACTGCTCAGGAGGCTGGAGGAGATTGGACTTAGAGACTTGGCCCTTCAGTGGATGACGAGTTTTCTTTCTTCTCGTTCGCAGGCTGTTACTCTCGGGCCGTATCGTTCAGCACCTACAGAACTGACCAAGGGCGTACCTCAGGGCTCTTGTTTGAGCCCAACTCTGTTTAATATCTACATGGCTCCATTGGCCAACCTGTTAAGGAGTTGTGGGTTCACCCCCATCTCCTATGCTGACGATACTCAGCTGCTTTTTCCATTTGTAAAGTTCACTCCATCAGTGCAGGAAACCTTCTCTTCGGGAATGAGAACTATTTCTCAATGGATGAGGAGTAATTTCCTTCAGTGTAATGTGGGAAAGACGGAGATTCTGCTTTTCGGGGAGGCCCAATTACTATGGATCCCCAGCTGGTGGCCAACTGACTAGGGTTCCCCTCCCACTCCGAAAACCTGCATCAAAAATCTCGACGTTCGCATTGAACAGACCCTCACTATGAAGGAGCACGCCACTCAGACAGCTGGCTCATTTTTCCAAGTGTTGGGTCTGCTGCGCCGTATCCTCCCTTTGCTCCCTGACTCGACCCGGAAAACATTGACTCAGGCTCTTATTTTAAGCCGCTTGGATTACTGCAACGGCCGGCTGGCCTCCGCTAACGAGGCTGCTTTTGACAGATTGCAGGTTGTCCAGAATACTGCGGCACGCCTGATTGTCAATGCCCCCTCAAGGACTGCTTCCCGCCCCTTGCTTTTATAAGCTTCATTGGCTCCCTATGCGGGAGCGAGTGAAGTTCAAGGTTTGCTGTATTGTACACAAGGCCTTGGTCAACTCTCGTCCTACTTACCTTGTGGACAAATTCATTCTTTATAAGCCTCGGAGGTCTCTCCGTTCTGAATCTAAATTCCTACTTGAGGCACCTAGAATTAAAAGGGCCCGATTGGGGGGCAAGTCCCTTTCTTATCTGGGCCGCCGCTAGTGGAATTCTTTTCCTTTACAGCTGAGGCAGTGTACGGACCATCTCCTCTTTAGGAAGCAGCTCAAGACCTTTCGCTTCTGTTTCTAGTCTATAATGGACTGCATGCCACAAGCCGCCCGTCCCAGCGCAGAGATATCCCTTCGGGGGTTGATTCTGGCGCTCTATAAATAAATAAATAAACCTAGCGAGGAAACAGCTGAGCACTGTACATTACTTGGGGGACAGGGTACATCAAGTGATGATTACACAAATACATATCATACATTGCATTTCACATCTTTTTACGCACAGGGAGGTTGTGATTTGTCCGGAACCACACAATGTGGTGTTAAGCTCTGAGGCCTGGATTCGTACCTGGGTCCCTAGGTTCCAAGGGTGGCATCTCCAGTAGAGTTTAAACACAGCTTTTTGAGTCCTTTTGACATAAATTGGACATTAAACACTGGACGGTAGTTGTTTAGATTATCAGGGTATGTCTCTGGTTTCTTCATTTTTGGGGTGGCGGGCTGCCCTACACAGTTTGATGCTTGCCCCTGTGCCAGAGAAGTAGATAATGTTCCCCCTGAAAGGAGTAACTGGCACTTATATCCTTTGTCAAGGAAGTAATAGGAGAATCAGGTCAACACAATAATGTTTCGAGTTTCCATGGGTGTGATTTATTTGTATGAGGACTACAAAGTAGTTTATTTTTGGATGGGCGTTAAGTTTGGCTTGTGTTGTCAGGAAGTTAATGAGTGAGAGTTCAGTATTTCGAACTTTTTCTGCACAGAACGTGAAGAATTCTTCACATTTTTCCTTAGCAAGTACACTGTTGCCCTGTCACACAGGGGCTGGTCTCAATCTGCAGAGCCTAGTCATGTGCCTCAGTAAACTGGGGATCAGAACTTTCCTGCACGTCGCACCTCAACCACCCACCTGTATCCTCACGCATCCACATGTTTCTACTCCACAACCAGTTCCTCAGTCCAGTGTGAGACCAGTATTGTGTAGCATGGCATAAGGACTGCCCCCAACCTTCCACACACCTCCCTCTCTGCATGAGCATTGTCAACAGCCACCTCCATAAACCACTTACTCACAACTCACTGACAGCATCCTCACACATCCCACCACAATCTTTGTAACCACCCATCATGTCATTAGTATTTATGTATAATAAAAATGTACTTTTTGTATCATTTTTTGAATAAACACTAATTGCACCTACCTTCAGCTCATGTGTGCCTGGTCATTAAGGTGTATGAGAATAATGTAATGTATTGTGCTAGCATCTGTATCATTTTACATTTTCTCTTAGAGCAAGACACTCAAAATACTTGTTTAATATTTTTTTCATCATCAATATTGTTTATTTTGTTCACTTTAGACCATAAAACACACAAAACAAAACACATAGGTAACTACTTAAAACTGTACAGAAAAGTACAAAGTGCAAACAAGCAAAACAGCACGCGGTAGTCATGGGATAACTAAGTACAATTTCTATCAAATATCCTTATTCAGCAGCCATTAAAACACAGCACCCAAAATGCATAAAGTCAATTAACAGACAATGGTTTAAAATCCAATAATAAAAACAACATATTTGCCTAGAGAAGGAATACCACCATGCTATACGCTGAAATGTGATTAAAAAGATAATATTACAATAAAAAGCAAGAGTACAGACAGTCTTAGTACAAGTAGATAGAATATTGTGAGATTTTCCCATCACTAGCATAGATCAAACGTTTGGCCCTATGAAAGGGGAACATCAAAGCATAAGGTGTCAATTTTATCTAATGTCCAATTTACCAAAAGTCTGAGTTAGTTCTCCTCAGGTAGTTTCTAGGTTGCTACTATGCAGTCTGTGCTACAGATCTAATGATCCAACTAGAATGGAAAAACTTAGCAACTGCACAAACTATTGATTCTTTGGTGTCAGCTCTCAGCATCCTCAAGGCCATCACACACTGCCTAACCCCCAACTGTCTACATATGGGAAGGATCCATCTTGACCTAGGTTTGTTATACCTTTGACCTAGGAAGAAAGAAATGCTGCAGATTCTCATCATCATTCAGGCACACTGGGAGGATCTGATCCTCGGCTAGCCTAGATTTCCAATTTCCACAAAAAGATTTCAAGCATAGTGTGCCATGCCTAAATTTAAGGTAAAGTAATATAGATGCTGAGGTAATTATGTAATCATGAAAAAGTAAATCAAAAAAGGCAATAGATACAGAGCCATCTCTACTTCTTCCCACCTCATCGGCCCACACACGCTCCCAGTATGACTCCTTGATTGTCTTGCTTGTAAGATTGAAGGGGCGATCTTGATTTATCCAATAATCATCCAAACCAATATGCCGCAGAGTGGCCCTAAGAAACTTGATCCAGCCGATCTTAACATTTTTATCTAGCTCTAATATTTCGTTTAGAGCTTCATTGGATGATTCAAGGGCTGGTGTAGTCATCAGGCTCCTCCAAAACATTAGAGGACTTGCCACATGCATCAACAGGATGAATTGGGATTCCTAAATAGTGATTTTTAAGGAATCACTTTTTAGGAATCTCATTTCCTTATGCATGTAGGAATCGCAAAATAAATTGGGATTCCAAAACATTACCTAATAGCGATTCGCAAATTGCAAATCGCTATTAGGTAATGTCACTCCATTCATTCCTATGGGCGTATATATAGGCCATAGGCTTAAATAGGAATGCATTCTCAAATTGCGATTACCAAATTGGTAATCTCAAACTGCGAATGCAATTCTAAGGGTGCCAGGGGATGCACCCCCCAAAAAAGTTAAGTATGCACATGTGCAGCACACACATGCCTTAAGGGCATGTGTGTGCTGCACACCACTTTGAAAAATGCACTTTTGTGTATTTTTCAAAGCATGCACAAATTATCATCAACTTCATGTTGATGGTAATTAGCATTTCCTAAATGCACTTTGGAAAGGCTTGATGCATGACCTAATTTGCAAATTCAAAGCCTTTGATGCATCAGAAAAGGCCCTTTTCCGGTTGCAAACGGGTCTATTCTGTGAATTGGCCCATTTGCAACCCGAAAATAGCTTGATGCATGTGGCCCTTTGTTGGGATTTCTGAGCGATTGGTTTCACTCCCAAGTCCCACCACAAGAGTATCAGCAGTGTAGTCCTTTGGGAAGGCCCACCAAAGAACGCAGAAAATTATTTTCAGCTTTCCCCAAGCATGTTAAGTATCCCAAACGCAGTTCTGCTCCATAAAGAGTAGGACCTCCAGCCTTAAAACTATAGACTCTAAGTGCAGGGGATATCTGTTTAGTTTGTGATGCTGCATACATTCTCTGTATCCCCAATGCATGGTGACACAAATTCAGACTACTCTTCTTGCTCTGCGAGGACCAGTGTATACTGCTAGAGAGACTAATGCCCAAGTGGTCAAATTCATTTATTCTATCTAGGTCCTTCCCCTCAAGCTTAAGGGTCCCTCTAAAGGTCTTATGCGGATTTAGGGCCATAATGGTTTATGACCAAACCCCTCTCCGTGTAGAAAGCCTCATACTTATTAATCAGTTTCTGCAAAGCCATGGAGATTTTGGACAACAATAGTGTCATCCGCAAATAGGAGGAGTGGAATTTTTTGCTCTGATTTTCGGAAAATCTGTTTCTTTATTCATCAGGTTCCTCACCACATCTTCAGAAAGAGGGAAAACAATTGGGGGCGAGGTCGCAGCCCTGCCTTACACCTCTTGAGTTTGGTATTCTTTTAGCTCATTCCCCTAGAGGACCCTAACGAACCTGGGCATAGGTATCGTGGTGCAGCCTCATCAAAATACTTAGTATAGCCTCTGGTACCACATTATTTTTTAACACTTCTCAAAGTTTGTGGCGCCATACCAAATCAAACATGGCTTCCGATCCACAAAGACCACATAATGATGAGATTCTTGCAGAATTATAATTTTCTTAAAAATGCTCATGAATCTAAAGACCTGGTCGATACTACTCATTTGTGCTTGAAATCCCGCTTGCAGACTAGATAAGGCTTCAGTTTTGTCCATCCAGCCATAGAGTAACAGGTTTTCCAGCTCGCCGGGCTCTCAGCCCCGTGTAGGATCGCATTGGACAGGATGTTTTTTAATTTAAGTAGCCCACATCTCAGGGTCCTGGCAAAAAAGATCACCCAGGACCCCATCTGGCCCTGCCGCCTTCCTCACAGCGACAGAGCATCTATCAGACAGTGTTTCTCCTCTGTCTTTGCTTAGTGGCTTAGAATGCTCCTTTAATCCCAGGAGGTCTTTGGGAGCACAGCCCTCTGAAGTTGAACCTAAGGGAAGGTCCAATTCGCCTGAAGTGCTTATACCATGTTTCACAATGAATAGAATTTGTCAGGGATCATCTGTTACATTTACAAATTTGCTATCAAAAAGCGCTTACTATCTCTAGGCCTTGAGACCCCAGCCTTATAGAGCTCCTCTCATTTCTGGCTTTCCCAGTTAGCCCGGGCTATGATCTGAATCTGTTTGTATACTGTTCTCTGTAACCTGATATGTATTGGTACCCCAGCCTTTAAGGCGAAGGTAAATTTCGCTTGGCTACCCTGCAGTCCTTCGTGAACCAGGTGGCAGAAGAGATTGCTTGTAAATTCGAGTAAGAGCACCTCTGAACAAAACTTTCCCCCAAGAAGTAAAACAGGTTCCCGTAAATTATCTCAAGCTCCTGTAATTGCCCTTGCCTGTTGATAGGGAATCTAAATTAACAATAGCCCTTTTGAGAGCTTTATCCATAGGCACCCTAACCTCTGGTCTAGATGCAATTTTATCGCATCTAAGTCTACGCCTACCATTGGTGGGAATCCTATTGATGGAAAGTGAGATTGACACATGTTCTTGGTGCCCAATGAAATGTTTCATTGTACATACTACAGCATTGTGATCACTGTCACGCCTGCTGCAAATCGCTCTATCATCCACAAATTTCCATAGAGGTAGGGCAAAGTGAATGTAATCAATTGTACTACTGCAGTTTATTTGATTGTAAGTGTGGGCTGCAGCGGAATCGAACCTAGTGCGTCTATTGTATGCCCTTTTTCCATAGGATAATGTGAGGGAGAGAAATTGGTATGCAACTTCAGACCACCTCTTCACTGGCAGAGCATTAAGGGTTGAGATACCCCATCCCAAATCCTCTTCCTCAGTAAGCAAATAACCATCACCTCCCATGGGCTTAAAGGTGCTGTTAAAATCCCCTGTTATAATCACCGCCCGCCACCCCCCGGTTATAGATGTTATACAGATAAACTTCTGGGTTATTCAACCTAGTTATTTTGATGCACTGTACGTGTAGAGATGGAACATATATAGAGCACAATGTTGCATTCAGGGAGATACAAATTCATATTACCAACACCCTCCAGAGGGGCACTCCTTCCCACTGGAGACTGCTAGTACATACATAAAAGTTAATGTAGCACGTCTATGGATAGGATTCAGACTCCAGGCCTAGATATAGATATCAAATTGATCCATAAACACCTTCCAATCTTTATCACCCAGCTTGGAAGTTAGCCCCGCAATATACCATGATAGGATACTTAGATTAGGTATAGATCTCGACTGGGGTTTGTTTGGAGATCCATCAACCCCTCAAGACATATTTACAAGATTGGCATTGTCCTAATCACAAGCAGCTGTATAGTGGACACAGGCTATAACTAATAGAGAGTCCATAGCACTATTTGCTTGAAGGGGGGGGTGGCTGCTGTCCTTATGTCAGTAAATCAGTGACCGCCCTGATGTATTATCAGATAGTGTAACTCCCAAATGGTTTAATAAGGGTAGGGCTTGTGGGATGCAGAAATAGAACTGTATAAGTGTACTCTTCAGGGAGATTATCCTCAGCTCCAAACCCCTCGGCTAAATCCAGATTTTTTTTATTTTAGCTCAATACAATCCAGATGCACCCCTAATAAGTTTGGGTCCAGAGATATTTTGCCATGGGTAATATGTGACTTGATAACAGAATAACATCTGCTAGTGTGTCTTATATATGCACTTGTTAATCAAGGAGCCCTCATCCTCGTTAGTCTCTTCTCCAAGCTTTGGGGCATTGATCAGGTAGACAGTATGGAGTCTCCTGCCACCCATGTCCAAATCCCCCTCAGACCAACCTCTCATTGCCTCGGTAAGGGCTACATGCCCGTCTTCAGTGACAGCCCTGATGTATTATCAGATAGTGTAACTCCCAAATGGTTTAATAAGGGTAGGGCTTGTGGGATGCAGAAATAGAACTGTATAAGTGTACTCTTCAGGGAGATTATCCTCAGCTCCAAACCTACCAACCCCTCGGCTAAATCCAGATTTTTTTTATTTTAGCTCAATACAATCCAGATGCATCCCTAATAAGTTTGGGTCCAGAGATATTTTGCCATAGGTAATATGTGACTTGATAACAGAATAACATCTGCTAGTGTGTCTTATATATGCACTTGTTAATCAAGGAGCCCTCATCCTCGTTAGTCCCTTCTCCAAGCTTTGGGGCATTGATCAGGTAGACAGTATGGAGTCTCCTGCCACCCATGTCCAAATCCCCCTCAGACCAACCTCTCATTGCCTCGGTAAGGGCTACATGCCCGCCTCTAGACTCTATACATATCCATCCCCTCATGCAAACCATCCAATACATTTGCTTCCAGCCTGTCCCCACAATCCTTCCCCCTCTGCACAGACTTCCCTCTCAATCCCCCCTTCTGATGTAACATTCTGCTGGGGGTCGGTAAATACTGCAGACCTATTGGAACGCACTATAACCAGCTCCAAAGGGACAGACCCATGGCTAGCGGTGTTGTTATAAGAAGGACTGTCCCCAGACTCACCTCCGTCAATGTAAGTTGCGTAATCTTTGCCTTTTTTTTAGAACCAGAGGTATTGTATTATATTTGCATTTATATAGCGCTTGCTACCCCTGATGGGGTTTTGAAGCGCTTTTTCGGGGAGTAGCACCGCTACTCCAGAACCCATAAAGGATTAGTTGTGAATCAGTATAGTGAAATATTAAATTAATTTGAGTGGTGGACATGTTCGTCTGTTATTTGGATTGAAAAGGAAAGTGGAAAGATAGAAGAGGGTAGGATTTTGAAATCATTATTTTTTTTTGGGAGCTCATAGCAGTAGGAAGAGGCTTGGGATGAGTAAAAGGGAGGTGGAGGGGGAAGAGTCAGAGGAAAGGGTTTAGAAAGGCTTGTTTTGGGGGATCGGAATAGTAAAAGAGGTATGAGATGATGCAAGAAGGGGAAGAGTAGGGATGAGTCTAGAAAGGTTATTTTGGGGATCATATTAGTAGTATGGAGTTTGCAATGAGAGAGTGGAGGTAGAGTATATATTGATAGAGGCATAGGGTGAGAAATAGGGTAATGCATTGGAATGAGTACTAGAAAAAGGTTTGAGATGAGTCAGAGAGTTGAGTTAGAGGAAATATTGAGAGCGGTATAGGGTGAGAAATAGGGTAGTGCATTGGATATGCCGGATTTGAAGAAAATTAATAAATAGATCCGTAAGTACATGGAAGGTATATAGATGCATAAAGGAAGGTAGTATTTGTAGATTAAAGATTCATTAAATAAACTCCGGCTTTCACGTGTTGTTGTACTTTGAATGAATTGTATTTATATATATATATATATATATATATATATATATATAGGTAATTCAATAGTGAAGCAATTGTAGATAGTTATGATAACAATGTACTTATGTATGCAGTCACTTATATACATGTTAAAAACATAGAATAATGTAACTATCAGTAATATGTACATTTGTTAAGTAGAACTAATGGATATCCATATTTTTTTTAAACATAATTATTCTACACGTTTATACAAAGCAATACACATATATAGGTACATATCTATTGTAAAAGTGAATGCTTATATACAGAAAGATATGTATTTGTTTGTGTATTGTGGTTATGTGGGGAAGAGCTAATTCTTGAGTAGTATTCTGAAGATAAGGTGGTTATCCGTGGATTTTATGTTGGGGAGTAAAGAGTTCCATAGTTTGGCTGCTTGAACAGAGAAGGATATGCCACCCATGTTTATTTCTTGCCCTTTGGGATTTTGAGGCGAGGGGTCACTAGAGTAGAGGTTGCGTTGTTGAAGGTGTTTGATGTTATTCCTGATGAAGAGTGGTCCTTTTCCATGTATCGCTTTGTGGGTGATACTATGCAGCTTGAATGTGGATATTCTGGCAACCAGTAACCAATGCAATGCTTTCAGGGGAGGGGAGATGTGGTCTTGCGGTTTTATATGTTTGAGTAGTCTAGCAGCCAAGTTCTGAATCCGTTGTAGTCTTTTCCTGGTTTTAAAAGGTGATTCGTGGTAGAGGCTATTGGCGTTATTGAGTTTGGACAGAACAAGGGAGATGGTAGCCTAGACCTTGTTTGGAAATCCCAAATGGGATAGATTTGTTGCAGACTTTTTATCGTAACAAAGCTTGATCTTGCTAGTTTGTCCACTTGGGCATTCAGTGATAGCTTGGAGTCCATTGTCATTCCGAGGTTTCTTACTGCCTTCAATACTGTAGGCGCCACATGTGGGTATTTCCGTTTTGGAATTATTCAATTTGAGATGGCTCCACGTCATCCATTTATCCACGGCTCTGAGGCAGCTTAAAATTGGCGAGTTTCCAATATCTTTGGGGCATTCCAGTTGAAGGAGTATTTGCTTATGATCTGCATAGTTATAGCACATGAGGTGATGTTGAAAAGCATAGGCGAGATGATAGAGCCTTGAGGGACCCCTGCTTTTGTGAAGTACGGTTTGGATGAGAAAGGGAGTGTATGGATGACATTAGTTCTGTGGCGGAGGCAGGATGTTATCCAGTCTAGAGCAGCCCCTCTATGCCAGCTTCGTACAATTTTTGTTTTTACGTTTTTTAATGAATTTTACAATAAAAATACATGAAGAGAACAAGAATTTGTATTAGAGTGTCATGGTCAACTGTGTCAAAGGCAGCCAAGAGGTCCAAGAGAAGTAATGCAGCAACCCCGTTTCGGTCAACTGTGTTCTTCAGGTCATCCCAGATGGCAATGAGGGCAGATTCTGTGTGTCTTCCTGGAACAAATCATGTTTGGAAGTCTGAAAGCATGACATAATCGTCAGTGAATTGTGACATCTGGGTGAATACTGCTCTTTCTATCAGTTTGCCCAGGAAAGATCCATTTGTAATCGGTCTGTAGTTGTCAGGGTTCAGCGGGTCCAAGTTTGTTTTCTTCAGTAATGGGCATATGTAGGACTTTTTGCATTCTTCTGGAAATAATTCTGGCAGTTAAGGACTTGTTGATAATTCTTCTTACTGGAGTGGCAGCAGAGGTTGTTAGAAGAACTTTCTTGAAGGTTTGCAGTGGACACAGGTCAGAAGGGCTGCCGGCAGGCCTGCTTGTTTTGACCAGGTCCATAAATTCATTGTGTGAAATGTGTGGAAGGAATGGATAGGCTGGGTTAGAGTATTCTTGGATTGTTGTTTTGGAAAAGGGTCAGCACTGGTGCTTTGTCTTTGTTCGGTCTCGCCTACGCAGTGCGCATGTGCTGCATAGGAGAAAGACCTTTAGCCATCGATGCGCCTTTTCAGCCAAAAACGTGCACGCGTTGCATTGCTTTTAATGGCAACGCGTGCATGTATGGCGATTCCCTTGCGGGAGCAAGCTTTGACACCATATGTTTGTAATTAATTGCAAACATATGGTGCCCCTGCTCGTTCCCGGATGGGAAACAGGCGCAGGCCCCCTCCTGTCTTCTCCCCCCCTGCTGCCTCCTTCTTTAGCGCGAGTCACGCGCGCGTGTTTGTTTTCTTTCATGGCAATGAAAGAAACTAGCCAACTTATGTCGCAAAGCTTACATTGTGTAATATCTGTTAGAAAGTGCAGATTTGGTCGCAGCATTACCGGGAGCCGCGATTGTAATATCCCAGTATTTTAATAGTAAGCTAACATTGTGTAATATCTGTTTGAAAGTGCAGATTTCGGGTCAGCATTACCGGGAGCCGCGATTGTAATATCCCAGTATTTTAATAGTGTACCAAGTCTTACCCTCCAGAAGGGGGTTTCAGGAACTGTGTTTCGAGAAGGGGGTTTCGATGCAACCATCACCCCGCTCCACCGAATGTTGAAATTCAGCATTGGCGGCATTGACTTGGAGCGGCCTCACTCCAAAGTCCGCGTTTTTGTGGTGGACTTTCTCCACAAAGAGGGACAAAATATGCGCTGGCACGCGTCAGAGCCATATCTCCACCACTCTCCTGTTGTGTGTGCCAGCCTGGGCTGAGACAGCTTCCCGGGCTGGCGACCGTCTGATTGCAGCCACACCCGAGTACTTCAAAGGTCGGTGAAAGACCATTTAGTTGTTAACGAGGCTTCGCAGTGTTGTCACCCCTTCTTAGAGCCCCTGCATCTCCGTTCTGAGGGAAGTGGGGGGCCGCATTTGAGTCTCGGCCCCTGGGGCCAACATTCTCGGGGCTGTCTGTGTATGGGGGCATGCACCTGAAAAAGCACCCAAGTGCCGCAGGCACTCCTTAAGGCAGTGTCCCAAAGCTAACACTGTGTAATATCTGTTAGAAAGTGCAGATTTGGTCTCAGCATTACCGGGAGCCGCGATTGTAATATCCCAGTATTTTAATAGTAAGCTAACATTGTGTAATATCTGTTAGAAAGTGCAGATTTGATCTCAGTATTACCGGGAGTAAATGCTTTGCATTGCTTCAAAAATTAACCTGAAGGATGCTCACCATAGCTACCACTACGGTAGCTTTCAATAAGGGTTGTATAGAACCTATCACCTACATTCAACTACCCCTCTACTACCACTCTTCAACCCCTCCATTAACCCTCTTCTACCCCTCTACTACCCCACTTCTACACATCTTCTACACCTCTACTCCTTTACTACCCCTCTACTACCCTCCTCTAACACTCTACTATCGCTCTACCCCTCTTCTACCCCTATACCCATCTACTACCCCTCTTCCTCTTTACTACCCTTCTAGCCCTCTACTACCCCTCTACCCCCGTACTAACCCTCTAGCCCTCTACCCCTCTACTATCCCTCTTCTACCCCTCTACTAACGCCCTAACCCTCTACCCTTCTACCCTCTACTACCCCTCTACCCTTCTACCACTACCATATAATTACAAAACACATAATAACAAAACAATAAATACAACATACACCCCACATAATACCACTCACTGCAACAAAATTACTTCTAAAAAAATCACTTAAGGTCCCAAAAGCGAGACCTATTGGCTATGCCAATGCTTGTTTTAAGTATGAGTCCAACGTGTCTGCCTTGGCCGTGTAATGATTTGCCAGTTTGTCTGTGGAATCTTGAGTAATGGGATGAGCTCCTTCTAGGCAATTTGCTTTACGAAATTCATTGAGAATTTGATAGAATTCTTTATTTGCACATTTAGCATTTTGAAGTCCTTCTGAATAGTATCTTTTTTTAGCTTTGTTTTATAGCTGGCTAAGTATAAAATCTGTCAATTTTTTTAGACTAAGTTTGTCTTGATTGGTGCTTGTTTTAAACCAGGCATGTTGCACCTTTCTAATTTGATGTTTTATCTCTTTTATCTCTGTATTTCTCCAAGGTCCTTGTTTTCTTTTGTTCTGTTGTGTGGTTTTTAGTTGGTATCAGGATATTAAAAGCTTCCTGTAGCCACTCATATAGTTTTTGAACAGAATATAGGCTGCTGGGTAGGTCTCTGCTTGGATACAAAGACCAGAGCTAGTTTGAGTCATCAGTTTGACTTTGTTTCACACCAGTACGTCGCTGGGACCACCTAAGTAGAGATTCAACCTCTTCAATGAGGGTTTCAGTGTTCTCCAGAGACACTTTAGTTGTAGAATTGTGGATGACCTCACAGGGGGCAGTTTTTGAACTTTTCTTCCATTTTCAAAGAAGGACTACCTTTGCTTTGCACTTACCTATGTTAGCAGTTCAAAATAGAGTAAAAACTCCAGGTGAAAAGGACCACCAAATACCATTTAAGACGGTTTTACAAGATAAATAGGAAGACTTTACGGCGTCAAGCTCCGTGACCGGGGGGGAGGTGGTGGGCCTGCCCTGCCTCCTCCTGTCACTGATGGACTCAGGGTGGACCTGACCTTGCCCCGGGCTTTGCCCGGGCGCGGCTTGCTTGCGTCCAACTATGCGGGCTGCAGCACACCTTAAATGGTGCTGATAAGGCTCAAGGGGACCAGAGCAGAGGGGGTACTGGGACTTGGAGTCCCCAGCAGAGGCAGTATCACGAGCAGTGGCTCTCTCCGATGATGATGGAATCATGTGTGCTTTATCTGCAGCCCAGATTCCCTCAGGTTAACAGCTTGACCAGGATGATGTGCATGCCACCTACAAACAGCAAAAACCGACTGTACATTTTTTTATATTGAAAGAAATATAGGGGGCATGATTTGGAAGGAGATAAATAACAAAAATAGTACCCGAGTTGAAGGAGGAATCCTGAACTTGTGGGGGTGGGGCGAAGGGAGACTATGGAAAAAAAGTATGCTGTGAACTTCAAGGGACAAGTGTGTTTACATCATCCAATGAAGCTAATAAAAGAAAAATGCATATTGTCCAAATAGAAGCCGAAATCAAAGTTTAAAACCAAAATTAATACCCAAAGAAATAGTCCTCTGTGGTGTGTGTTGGTGTCGTCCCATGACAGCCTAGTGGCTGAAGTCCTTCCTCTCTATCACTACTGGTCCTTTTCTTCCCCAAGTTCATCCAAGGAAAGGTGGGGAAAAAACATTAGTGCATTTGTCCACTAGTTCATGTACTTACAAAGGCATTAGTAAATGTAATTTAGTTACATTTTCATGCACATCACTCCCTTTTGCCATCCAAGGTTATGGATCTCATCTGCCTCTTTTATGTTTGGGTTTCCCACATGCCACTTTTTATAGTGGGTGAATATGGTTTACAAAGGTGTAGATAAAGCATGTTACTTACCCCTCAAAATAATTTGTCTGTGAGCTACCTACAGAAATGTCACATTAGTGCATGCGATGTAGGTATTTATCAATGTATGACGCTGTTAACTTGAACATTCATAAAAAGTGGCATGATTTTTCATTTCCAAAATCCTCTGTGTGCCACTATATGATACATCATTAAAAATGTTTAATAAAAAAAAAAAAAAAAACGTTTACTTTAATGACATTCATTCAGCTGCACTTTTGGGGGGGCATGTAACAATGGACGTAAGAAGACACATTAAACAAGAGAAGACACATTAAGCATGAGTATTAACACTACAACACTTTCTGTTCACAGACAAAATAATATTTTTTAATATGGTATTACTTACCACCTTGCTGCTGCTCGTGCGCCTCCATCTGAGAGTGGAGGTCCAGCCAATCTGTTTCGATGATCATAGAGTGCAGTGGAGAAAGCCTTGGGTACGGAGGTTGTGCTGGAAGGACACGCTAAGCACATCCTGTATCTTTATTCTTGCCCAATGCTCATGTCGCTTGTGGCATTCCCTGGCTTTTAGGGTGTGAACATCACTTGAAAAGCAACGTCTAGACATGTCTTACCAGATTTCAGGCCATGCTGCATTGCTCAGCTAGGTTTCTTGACCCCCATACATCTGAGGGTATTTTTGGAAGACCATCTTCCAGACACCCTCCATTTCCTCTTGGAAGGAACTGTAGACCCTGTATTCCTTATCCTCAACCATTTTTGGGGGTTTGGATAGAGAAAGGTTGTCTGGTAGTCCATGGATGAATCAAGAATGGCCTACTTTCTGGTTCTGTATGTAAGATTGTTGCGGCTGGATGAAAGCCCTGCCTCTGCCATGGCGCTCTCTGCCCACATAGTGGAAGTGAATTTCAGTGTAATAATTAAGATACGAGTATACGTATTGACATGTAAGAGCAAACTGTCAGAAAATAGTGCTGCTGTGTGTGCACCCAGAAAAGGCAGCATACATATCAGAGAAGCAGCCTATAGCATTCAGACAGTTTATATGTTGAGCAAGTGCCACTGGTGACTGTTCTAGAAATGGTGTTCTCTCTGGTGGGGTGGACATAGTGCTAAGGGGTGCAGTTTATGCAATCTGAGACCCCAGGGGAAGTTGGCAATATCATAGAATTTCCCTGTCAGTCATTGCTTTCCCGCCAATGTCTGTGAAATTGAGGTAAACTAGTACACTGGGCTTGTGAAGCATCGGAGTCCCGACTCCTACACCATCATTGGCTTGCCTGTAAGATGCCTACTGTATTCCCAGTAACCCTCTGGAAAGATCAGTGGGCAGGAAGTGGAATATAGGCAGTATTTTGGGCTGTGGGTAAAGTGAATTTATCTCCAGTTACTGCATGCCTCATCTGAAATCTACCCAGCCATCAGCCAATTAATCCCACCTGAAAGTGCTTCACTGATTTTCCATTGCCAAAAGGTCCATCTTTAAATCTTTATGCCTGATACATAAAGCCTTGTTCAGTATCAGCTTCTCTTATATACCGGTCAAAAAGTCCTGCCATACAGCCCTACAAGCTCTTTGCACTCCGCTGATCTTAACATTGTTCTCATCAATTGCATCTTTTGATGTCTCTTTCGGCAGAAGGTTGCTTATTCTTCTGTTTGGCAGTCAAGCACTGGAATTCTCTTCCTCAAGATTTAAAAAACAAATCCTCATAAGCTTCCTTTGGATAACAGCGCACTTTATAATGTGTGAGAAGCGGTCTCTAGCAATTACTTCTTCCCTGGACATACCAATGTTGTTGATGCTCGGCGTGTAGACGTTGTCTCATCCTCAAGTACTTCTTCCTCAAAATGAGGGACAAGGCAACAAAGATATTCAGCGACTTGGTAAAGAAATTGTTTGGCCTGTGACTTGTGTGTAATTGGTTGATGTTATGATTTTCACCTGCAAATGATTTAAGTCAAGATTGATGAATACCCACATCCCCAAACGTTTTGCCTTCTTCCTCCTATTTTTCCGATCCTCTTTTTGTTGGCTTTAGGACTCTGGGCACTTTACCGCTGCTAATCAGTGCTCCAGTGCATAAGCTCTCACCCTTAAAACTTGGTATGATTGGCTTACACCTGTTTGGCATATTTAATTTACTTGCAAGTCCCTTATAAAGTGGTATCCCATATATCCAGGGCCTGTAAATTAAATGCTACTAGTGGGTCTGCAGCCTTTCAAACCTGTCTCAGGTCTGCCACTGCAGGGCCTGCAGGAGCAGTTTACTGCCACATTGACTTGCCATTTAAAACTACTTGCCAAGCCTTAAACTCCCCTTTTACTACAGATAGGTCACCCCTAAGGTAGGCCCTGGGGAGCCCTGTGGGCAGGTGTTTTGTAAGTAAAAGGTAGGACATGTGCCTTTATTGTGTGGCATGTCCTGGTAGTGACAACCAGGCTATTTTGTTTCTCACTACTGTGAATTCCCTTTCGGAATTCCCTTATATATGTTTAAGTGATAATTCCTGATCTGTAAGGAGTAGCGTTGCCATGTTTGGTATGTTTAGATTTTTTTGTAATGAATCCTGCTTACTGGTGTAGATGGATTTTTTACTACTATTGTAGAAATGCCACTTTTAGAAATTGGGCATTTCTGTGTCCTTGTCTGGGCCAGATGGACAGCTAGACTTTGTGCATACTTTCTAGACAGCCACAACACAGGGAGGGCTGGGTGTGACAAGAGAAGCATTCACGTTCATCTGCATACTGATAGTCTTCCTAGGCTGGGAGAGAGGGAAGCGGGTGCGCTTAACATTTGTATAGGCTGTGTCCTGCCCTCAAGCAGAAGGCTGATTTACCTTCTACTGTACGTCTGGAGCCAGGGTTGAGTTGAAAGGAGATGTTGTGCACTTCTAAGGTTTCTTTTGAAGTCCCCTCTACATCAGACATTTTGATTATAAGTACAGGGGCTCCGACCCCATGATTTTAATGCACTTTTGGAACTGGGACTGAACCTCTGTCAGAGGGATTGCTGCGCTGCCCAAAGGACTCATCTGGACTGCTCTTCTGCTGTTGCCCTGCTGCTTGCAACTAAGCTGGGTGGCCTAAAAGACTCACTGGATTGCTTTTTTGTTTGTTGCCCTTCTGCTAGCTGCTCCTTGACTTTGGTTTCATCAGGTGCTGAGGTACTGCCAGGAGGAACCACCATTTCAACCTCTTGCCTTGCATGCGTTGGCCTGGCTGCCTGTTAGGTTGCTGAAGAGACTGCCATCCTTAAGGAAGGACTCTTGTGCTGGCCTGCAGCCCACCCTGCTTTGTGCCCAAGTATTCTCCCAGGGGCACAAGGTGAGCGCTATTTTCTGCCCCAAACTAGCACCCCGGGAGCGCTTAATACTGCCACTTCCTGCTCGTCACTAAGCATGTTGTGAGCGCTACTCTTCCTCCCAGCACATGGGAAGTGCTGACCAATGCCATCCACCCCTTTCAAAACTGGTGAGTGCAGCACTGTACTCCTGGGACTGCACGTCGCTTGAGTGACATGCACCAGTGTGTGGGCAGAGTCATAAGCCTCCTCTTGCCATGGGGGGTGTGCTGCCAGGACCACATTGCCCAGCCATTCCCAAACAATCAGTGTCACTGGCATCGCGCTGCACACAAGGTCTGCGCCTCGAGCTGTGTCTCTGCTGAGCTCGCTTCCCAGCCAATGAGGGATTTCCTAGGCTCACGCTGGCCAGCCGGCCCTCGTGAGGAGGGACCACCACCAGCGTCATCAGCGGCCCCTCTGAGGAGGGACCGCATCAAGGAGAAATTCAGCCCGACAGCTACTGCGCCAGTTTGCAGTCCGTCGCCTTTTGCTGGCTCAGTGGAGTCTCCCTGCACCAACTTATGGGGTGTGTGCCCACTCCCCCCTTATGTGGTACCATACATGGGAGGACACTGAGGCGTATTAGGCAAAGGTCATCAACGGAGGCTCCCCGCTACAGGCCGGGCCACTGGGGGGATAATTACTGCAATGATTGGAGGAGGTGCACAGGTGATCCTGTGACTTACGATGTAAGCCTAACTACCACAGAATACCTAATAGAAGTTCAGGGACATTGCACCCTAAGCGTCTATAGTGACATTTGGTAATTCATGTACCTTTTTAAAAAAAACAATCTTACATTACTTGCACATTATATTGTGATTTATTTGCTTGTCCCTAACCTGCTTTTCAGTGCGTTCAACAATGTGGATGTTTTATGATTCATGTACTACGAGGGATGTGTGGTGATTCCTGTGATTTTATTATCTTCTGCATTTCATGCCCCAAGTGTTCCTTGATGTTAGATGTAGTTTGTCCCTTATATTGCCTGGTGCAAAAGTATCGGATGATGGATGGAATGATGAACAATGCCGACATTCACAGTCAGTCACAGTCTGCGATTAATCCATAGTTTTTTGCTCACCAAGCCACCCTAGTTTGGACCCAACTATTTTCAAATCGGTTTTGACCCTGCTCTTTATGGGAACAGTCCAGCCCGAACTGCCATGCCAGGTCCTCCCTGGACTGGAAACAAGCATCCTGGGACCGGTTTTGGGGTATCACCCCTCATCAGCCAGGCTGGCTTGAATCCAGTGGCACAGTGAGCATGGGACCCACTTCTGGACATAGCCTTGTGGTCCCAGATGCATATTGGGACTCCCGAGGCGGGCCCTCTGATGATTGGAGTCGGTGCTGGGACTGGTTTGGGCATTGCAGAGCAGCTCCATCAGTAGCCATCTTTTTGTGTCTGCCACTGTCCAGAGAAAGAGAGGGTGGAGACTATAATGACCACCCAATCCAAGATGGCTGTCATTCCACTGTTCAGACCAAAGGAAGTCCCATCCAAGATGGCTAAATTACTTCCTGTGATGTCTTTTCTCTTCCTGTAGAACAATTTCCTATTTCTACTCTAGAGAAAGGAAATAGGCCAAACTCCATTAATGACGCATGTAACCCGTTATCAATAATTAACATACATAATGAGAATAAAAGGCACGACAACTATGACGATCAATTATTAATATTTGAGTCACCGCAGGTGGACATGGTAAAGTCCCTGATAAGTAGGGATAAATCAAATTGTGCGCCTGGTCCAAATGGGATCCTGAATGCTGTTTAAAGCAAGAAAGGACGTATGGTCAAAATTTCTCACCCAAATGTTTGAAGACATTGTAAAAACTAAATTGGTTCCAGAATCCTGGAAAGGCAGCATAATACATCCTATTTATAAAAGTGACCCTCCTGATAACCCAGCAAACTATAGGCTAATTGCCCTAATGGATACAGAGGCGAAAATGTATGCAACATTATTACTTAAAGTTCTAGACAAATGGGCAACTACAAGGAAAGTTATCCCAATTTTTTAAACTGGATTTCGTAGGGGACAATCAACAATACCGAACCTGCTGATACTTACCTTATTGGCAGAGAAAACCAAATATAAAAAGCAAAAACTATTTATTAGTTATGTAAATCTAAAGGCAGCTTTGGATTCTGTTCCGCGTAATCTTCTGTAGGCAAAGTTATCAGCATGAGGCGTACCAAAAAATCTTTTAGATGTGATTGTACTATTGTATATAAATGCGTACAGATTAAAGTGGGGGATGGAAGCCATACCACTCGTCGCCTTGTAACATATAGCGGCCTAAAACAGGGCTGCGTACTTGCCCCATGTCTTTTTAACCTTTTTATGGCCGACCTATCTCATCATTTACATAATGTAAATGCACACTCGCCAATCCTTGCAGGCCAAAGTATAAAATATTTGCAATATGCAGACGATACCATTCTACTAAGTCACGCGCAAATAGGGCTGCAAAGATTGATAGAGTAATTTGATCAATATATACTAGCGAATGGTTTACAAATAGATACCAAAAACACAAAAATTATGATAATTGGATCAAAAAAATCAGATAAGACATTATGGAAAATGAAGGATTTATCTATTGACACAGTAAAGCAGTATAAATATTTAGGAGTTACGCTAGATAATAGGATGACTTTGAAACCACATTTTGATAACTTAAAGGCCAAAGCAACTTCATTGTCTTTTGCCTTTAGATCGTTGCGTGATAAACTTTTAAGCCCAAGTCACAAGCACTTTTTAAAAGTAATGAAGGCGAAACTTATCCCAGCGCTTACATATGGGTCAATAATTTTCAAAGGTAAAGATAGCCAACTGTTGGATAAATTACAAATAAAAGTTTTTAAGTCAATTTTTAGGATTTCAAAAAATGTTGGACACGCTACAGTTAGATTGGAATTTGGTTTATTAAACCAAATATTGGTATGGCAAGCTGCATTTTTTAAATGTATATTTTCACTCAATTTATCGGACCTTGATTCCCTTGCATATATGTGTTGGCAAGAAATGAAAAAGGAGTATACCAGACCATGGAGGTTAAATTTAACAGAAAGTTTGAATACTTTTAAGCGCCTACCTTTTGACGATATGATTAGAAATAAAACCACTTTAAAACAGATTTTAAATCAATCAACTAATTTGGTATCATTTATATTGGATCAGGAGCTGATCATTAAAAAACGCACGCCTGGTCAGTTATTAATTCATATAAAAAAATGGAACACCAATTCTATCTAACATCTTGTTTCAAACCGGCAGTAAGGGATATATTGCTTAAGCTTAGGTTTGGCCACTATCCAATAAAAGATGGGACACCTAGATGGGTACAAGTTTGGCAATCACAAAAGTGTAGATTATGTGGTTATACTAATGAAACGTTATTGCACATTGTATGTATTTGCCCCAAATTATGTCAAGAAAGATTAACACTTTGAAAACCAATATTCAATGAACAAGGGTTGAGAATGTGTCACCAAGCGATAATACTGTGCCTTCAAGGGTGTATTATCAATTTAACCGTTAATCTTGTCAAATTCATCCTTATAGCTGAGAAAAAACTGGTTCAGGACGATATTGTGGTCATACAATATGAATAGAAAGCGGCTATGATACCAACCATAATATTGTTTTTTCCTATACTAGCAAAGTAACTGGATGAATCCCATAAGGTTCATGGTAATCTCAAGAAGCACAGATGCACTTTATATTTTAAGCATTAGGATCATAACTGGACCAAATATGTGTTACCTTATGCATTGCTTTTTTTAAGGGGCTGTTTAAATACCAGGCTCAAAGATTATCTGTATGGACGGTTTTACTAATATGTATGGTGATTAATAATGAAATGTAATGTTTATATTAGGTTATGAATTAAATGTTTTTCTATGATATTTGATGTATTTCCAACGGTTATAAAGGTATGTTAACACTTCCTCATTATCTGTGCGGAACGTAAGAAATTGCCATGTTTTATGAATTGTGTTGTTTTACTGTAATGATTTTAATTAATTGGACAATAAAGAATTGTGTGTGACTATAGAAAGGATTTGGGCAGTTATTCATTGCGTAGCAGCACAGTTGAGCAGCATTTTTAGCCTGGTCGTTGACCAACAATGTATATTATTGTCCCTATTTTTTCCATTCAGTTGTGTTCATCGTTTTCTCTCAAAGGTGTCAATATATCTTCAGCTCCAGCTTGTTGTCAGATTCTTTTCAGTTCCTCTGGGGCTCCCGGTGCCTGAGGTGTCCAGTATCTGGTCCTTAGCGTTCATCTGCATTCCATTCAACATTCTTCTGTTTTTGTTTGCCTTGGTGCATTTCGTTCATTTGTGTCTAAAAGGATATGCTGACATGGGCCCATGGAAAAGTTGCCTTCTTCTACTAGCTTCCTTCTGGACGTTTCTTGCATCTTTAAGGCAAGAGAGCTCTTTTTCCCATCTCGCTCCCTGGATTGCTTCCTCCTCCTCACATAATGACTACTAGCTCACCTCATTTTCACTTCTACTCCTTGTCTTTACTTTCGCATCACCACGAGTTCTCCGGATGAAGAATGCTGCATTCAACCTCTTTTACTTAACAGCTTCACATAGTGTTAGGAATCCTCCTGTTTGAGGTTCGCACGGAATCGCACTGAGATGGAAACGTTGCTTGGGGATTTTGAATGTGTCTGGGTAACGGTGCAGAATTCCTGCTGACTGTATCTGAGGTGCTTAAGAATGGACACTGCTTCGGGCAGCATGTTCATAACAGTGGTGGCGCTAAAGCATGCAAAATGAAGCGAAAGGGTACTGGTAGTTGCTGATGACAATGGGGAGGCTGGGTGATCGACCCTGACTGGAATTGTAACCCTTTTAGTAGAGGTTTACTGGAGTTGAAGCAGTTGACTGGTTTCGAAATTGTGGCTTCAGTGCGCTATTCAATGAAACCTGAAGTGGAAAACGAAGACTGGGTGACTCCTGGACAGGGTGAGAAGTTTAAGATGTGTAGGGCCATGGTGGACCAAGGGGCGGGGTTATGTTTGTGTCCAGGGGTGTTTCTACTCTAGGGTGAGGGTGTCCAAGGTATTCAAAAACTATATTTTATATATGCTTCCAGATTACTGTTGAATTACTGTAACACTCTACTTTCCATCTTCTTTCCACCTCCCTATCATACACGTGCCCCTGCTGCCCCTTCTGTGGGCCACCGTGTTGCGGCACGGGGCCTTAATCTGGGTGAACATTTGGACCATTTTTTATACTCAGCACTTTGGTTGTATGTAGTTAAGGAAACGGGCATTGGTACTTTGTATGGTGGTGATTGCTTTTCACTGAAATGTTCATTCGGCGAATTTAAAGCACAAATGGTATAGCATTTGTCGTGAAAAATAAAAAATGACCTAGCCCAAATGCTGATAAGCCCCAAAATAAGCATGTAAAATATACTTAAATATACTTGCATTTTCTACCTATCACATAATTTTCTTGCATTTTCTAGATCGGCGCTGAGATAAATAAGAAAAGGAAACGTTTGCTGGCAGTGAATGATGAACTCATTGTGTAAGTGATTTCCCCTTCACTAAGCAGTTATTTACACACAATTTGCAACACGATGCAGATGTTTATATGTACAGACTAACACTAATTTCATAGGTCAGTGCTCTCAGTGTACAGGAAACCCAATGCCCAACACAGAAGAACTCTTTCCCAGCATTGGATGATGTATGGATTTGGCCCATCGCCCGCATCCGACTGGGAATCCCTGTAATATTTGAAAACCGCGGTATTATTTACATGCCCGTGTACTTCAGCAGTGACTCTTCATCATCCCAATTTCCTAACTGTGAATAACAAAGAATCCGATGGATGTGCACCGAATCCAACAACCTGTCGAGGCCATTAAAGCTCAGGTTTATAGCATGTCTTGTGTGAGAGGATCACTGATCAAACTTTGGGCAGCTTTTCTCTTCAGGTCCTCCTTGTAAATGCAAGGAGGTTGGAGCCACCAGCTCACAGCGCCTGAGAGTGTTAGTGCGAGGGGAGAGGGGTCTTGACCGTGACTGGAGCTGTTACTCTGGCTGGAGCAGATAAGAGGCTCAGACAGATTGTGGACTGGACAAGGCATCTTTGTGCTACCTCCGACCTCTGGTGCACTATCGCAGTTTCTTCCTGAAGATTATTCTTTTGCACTTCACTATCAACGCTGCTCAGTATGGCAGAGGAAGAAAGGCTGAGGGGGAAGAGGAAAGGAGACAAATGATGGTGAAAGGCACGTGGCTAACAAGTAACAAAGACATAGAAAATGGTACGAGCAAGCAACAGAGGAAAATATAGAAAAACATAAGAAAAGTACTGTGCTAGGAAATGAGGACAGAAAAGGCGAGAGAAGATAAAACAACACAAAGGCAACAGAAGAAAACGCACAATGCTTAGAGATCAAATGAGATGGATAGTTTAGCACACAGGGGACAGAGCTGGAATAGTGGAACACAAAATAATAGATAAGAAGGAAGATTTCAGAAAAAAAAGAGGATTAGCGAGCTGAAATGAGCCACAGATTGAAAGGAGATACGGGGTGAGGAAAGAACATAAATGTAAAGAGACCTGGTTCACCTGAGGACGAGGTGGGAGGAAGATGTGGGCGCATTGGAGGATCTTGATTGGGCAGGAGCACTGAGGCATCCCCGTGAGGTCACTGACGGCAAGACTGCGCCTCATCCAGTTGAAAGTTATCCATCAGTTATCTTATAATAGGAGTACATTTCTTTGAATGGCTCAAGCTCCAGCACCCATGAATTTAAAATAGAATAGAGAGAGGGCCAGATTTCTACATACAATATAGGGCAGTAGCATGATAGAGGTAGGCAGTAGAACTATTACACAAGAACTGGGCCGGACCTTGGACTGTGAGTCCCCATGTCTTCCCAGTTGGTTGTTCTAGGAATCTCAAATAATATAGACTTACTGAGGAAAAAAACTAATATTTTGCATTTTGGGGCTCATTATCTCATTTGTGGAGAAGTGTGGCTCAATGGTTAGAGCGGCAGACCCTGATGCAGAGGTCTGGCACGGGACCAGGGTTCAATTCCGGCCTTTGCGGGTCTTGGGCTCAATTTCCTCGGACCCGCTATTTCTCGCCTCGGTGCCTATTCTAATCATGGGTCCCACTCTTCAACTCTGGGCAATAGCTTGCTTAATCTCCACAACAGCCCCAACAGCGCTTGGATGCCTGACTTCACCTTGGGGGTGCCCAGGAGAGGACATTTCACAGGAAAAAGCAAGGAAGGGTTCCACAGCGGTATGAGTACAGCGCCAGGACACCCTAGGGTAGCAGTGCGCTATACAAGTACAATACATTTATCGCTAAGCGAGATCTAGTGAATATGTGGGGGGTCCCAGCTGGTCCCAATAAAATGAGAATGGCCGAGTGGAATGGACCTATAGGGGCGGAAAGAGTGACATATGAGGCTTGAGGCTGCCCCTGTACATTTTATAAGCTAAGGGGATGCTGGTTGAACTATTATGTATTAGGTGGCATACCTGGAGATGTGGTGAGTCCAGGAGCTGGGGATAGAGGAAAGATAAAATGGACCAAATATCTTATGCCCCTATGGGACTCCACAGCACCAACCCTCTTTGACTAGTTTAACGATTATGTCTTATAAGTACAATATCGTATGCTTATGTAGAGTGGCCATTTTCTGCTAAAACTGTGAGGTTCCACTGCTGAGTTGCCCCCAAGCGAAGTGCACTCCTTCACAGGTAATTTATTCTCAGAGGGCAGTCTTGGTGAGCTACATAAAAGCAGTCGAGTGCCTGACGCATTTCGGGATACAATCCCTTTCTCTAAGGCAGCACGTAGAAAAGAGCAGCAAACACTTCCCACCAATTTAACCCCAGTTGTTACATCATTACACTCAGGCGAGTATCAGTCAGTGCTGTGCATCATGGGAAATGTAGTCAAAGTATCACCCATGTGGGTTCATCACCAGATTGCGTGCCAATTAAAAATCCTTCTGCGCATGCAGACAACACCAAGTGTTTCCCACAAACAAGTAAGACTCTGTGAATCCGCCTGGCGCTGCCCTCAATGAAGCTGCTGCCGCCCGCAAGGGGAAAGACAAAATGGAGGAGAAGACAAGTGACAATATCTTATGCCCCTATGGGACTCCACAGCACCAACCCTCTTTGACTAGGTTAATGATTATGTCTTGTAAGTACAATATTGTATGCCTATGTAAAGAGCTTATGCTTATATCGAGTGGCCATTTTCTGCTAAAACTGTGAGGTTCTACTGCTGACATTATGATGTGTTTTCTATGTTGCATAAAATGGAAAAACTTGTGTGTGTATATATATATATATATATATATATCAGCAAAGAACTCTCCTCACTCGTGTCAAACCAGCTGAGTACAAGGGAGCACGGACCACGGGATTCTTGTCAAATGTCTGCTTGTTTATTCAGAGAACTCAGACAAACAAGATGGCCATTACGCGTTTCATCCCTCCTGGGGGACTTGATCACATGACGCAGATCTACCAATGGCATACGGTACAACAAGTTGTTCAGGATAGATTAATATATATACTTATATATACATATATATATATATATATATTCACTGAAAAAACCATAGGTTTCACACACGTTATAGTTAGGAATTAGCATTTAAAAAATCTTGCAAATTCACTTAGAAAACCATAGGTTTCACACATGTTATAGTTAGGTGGATATTTCACTCGTAAAAAACCAATGAAATTCCCCCGTTATAGTTAGTTCAGATAACTATAACTCGCGCGCCCGCAATCCACTGCACATGACGTCACATATTACATCACTCATGACATGGTCAGTGGCATCACTCATGACATCACTGATGACATCATCCTTGTGATAGAGTGGCGGTCGCGCGAGTTATAGTTATCTGAATTTGTACGGTTTCTTAAATGCTAATTTATTTATGTATTATTTTTTTTATATATTTATTTTACAATAAACTACGTATTAAAAATTTTTTTTTTTTTTTTTTTGGTATTCACCCTGCGATTTAAAAAAGAAAAAAAAAAAAAAATTTGGGGGGGTTTTTCAGGATGCGCGCACCCCCGAGATTTTTAAAAAAAATAAAAAAAAATTTGCCTTCGGGGTCTTCCAGGGACCCCCTGACAAAGGCTAGGGGGTCAGGAACTCTCTACCCTGCCCCCTTTTCATGTTCGCCACCTTCCTTTTTCACTCTCGCACTGAAAACAAACAAAATGGCGGCCGACACTTCCTGATTTCGACCGATTCGAACGTTGACTAACATGTAACCACCAATCAGAATTACGCTCGCGCACGTTAGGGTGCTCGCACGGTATAGATATATATATTGTTTTAAATGCTATTTTCTCTGGAAATACTTTACAGATTTACACCAAACCTGCAAAAGGCACTTCATGGACCTTATGGCTACCTCTCTGCCAAATTTCACATAATTCTGTTCAGCCGTTCGGGCTGTAGCTGCGACTAAAGTCCCTATGGAAAAATCCATGGGGAAAACGTGTTTTGGGACCCCCCCTTTTTCTCAGCCCCCGCTTGACGAATCACCCCGAGACTTTCAGGGTAGGAGCTGAACGGAGCGCCCCATTAGTTTTGAAAATTTCGCGAAGATTCGCCAATCGGCGCCAAAGTTATTCAAAATAGAATTTTGAGCTTTCCTATGGAAACTCGGTCCTAACTATAACTATAACTACCTACTGGCGACCGCCAGTAGGTAATATATATATAATAATACTATATTAGAGATAACCTTTAATTAAGTTAATGTTGCCTGCCCATACAGGGCTCAATTTTGCTTTAATTACATCAGAAATCATTGTTGGTTGACTTGGCACACATAGAGTAAGAATCTCTCTAACAATGCCCGCCTGTCGATAAATTCATTTTTTTATCATTATGTTTTTATTTTCTATTTGCATTGTTGAACTTTACAAAATAGAGTGAAAAACAAATGAACTGCACTTAATATAAAATGTGTTATATATATATTTTCTCTCAATGTTAGCACAGTCCGAGACATAATGTGAAGTCTTTTTACTCTGTTTATGATTTTGAACCGGAATTAGAATTCACGAACCGGATATAGTATTGCTCGAACAAGCTGCACTTTGTAACTCAGTCGAAAAAGGCGCGAACGCCGAAACGCGTCCTGGTGTTACTGCTGTTTTCTCGAATATGGAATAAATAATCGCATCGAGAAACCTTGCCGTGTGCGGTCCCCTTCATTCGCAGAGTGGAGTTTTCTGGAGCAGATATATATATATATATATATATATATATATATATATATATATATATATATATATATATATATATATATATATATATATATATATATATATATATATATATATATATATATATATATATATATATATATATATATATATATATATATATATATATATATATATATATATATATATATATATATATATATATATATATATATATATATATATATATATATATATATATATATATATATATATATATATATATATATATATATATATATATATATATATATATATATATATATATTTTTTTTTCAAGGTCCTAACTATAACTACCTACTGGCGACCGCCAGTAGGTGATATATATATATATTTGAAATATAGCCATGCATTGGAAGTTGCAGATTAAGTATTCAGTGGGATATCCTAGGAGATTAATGTACCTATTGCATATCCCTGTGTGTAATCTGCAGAGCACTGCTTTCAAAAAGTGCGGGATAGCAAAGTGAGTTATTTAACCAACTGCATCACTCAGCATTTGCTACTGTCAGCTACTTAACACACATTGCACTGGGTACTTTTACTAACCTAAGAAGTACATCAGCAATTTTGTTCGGCTCTCTAGTTTGACCCACCAAAAAGGCATTCAAACTGACAAACCTCCCCTGACAACCACACATCTGCAGAAAACCGAATCAAACTCCGGACTGGAAAAGAAAGGGTTTCAAAAGTCATACCCCGACCTTCTAAAAGGTGCTGCGTAATAATGGCAGCGTGTGCCCTACTCATGTGGTAAGTAGCAATAACACACTTTATTGAATATGTGATTCTAAAGAAAGATTTACCATCACGATGGAGAGGGGTCATGCAGTAAGATGGAGAGGGGTCATGCAGTAAGAAGGAACCCCGTACCCCACAAAAAGGCAATTTCTCCCTATATAAATGTGACCGGAAAGAATAACTTGGCTTCCAATGTTTTTTAAGAAATCTCCTTAAACATTTTTAAGGTTGGCCAGATGTAGAGGAGAGTGCCACTAAAATGTGTAATTAGGATAATATCAGATTTTCTCTCTTTCGTGAGTGTGGAATGAGGATAGCTTTATTTAATCCAAATCTCAGGGTTTGTATCCTAGCCGGAAAGGGAGTAATGGGCTAGGTAAGCAATACAATATGCAGAGCAGTAAAATGTTATAATTCCCATCTACACAGAGCTCCACATATCTAACTAGCCTCTCACAGAACCCAAAAAGGACCGAAAGCCATAAATAATACCAAACTAATAATCAGGACTCATTGTATGAGGTGGTTTCCCGTGTTAGGTTCTAGGACTCCAAGACAGAAGAAAAATGTACCAAGCGGGAGGAACACTCGATGAAACATGGAGTGAAGATTCATAAATAACCTAATTTGTCCATGACAGCAAGCTAGCAAGCCAATGCCTATCAACAGTAAGACACAGTAAAGAGGGCGAGGGTCAAGGGCTTAATTCTGCCCATTGTTATTTGAAGTGGGTGAATTTTACCCCAGAAGAAGGTAGGTCCTGACTCTAAAACGTTTCTGTAGTAGGGGATCTCTGTGTATAGGACCCCGGAGCAATCAAAATATCTCTTAAGGTGTCCTGCATTTGCAAACCTGCAAAGACACTTAAGAGACAGACAAAATAATACAGCCTAATACAACATGGCTGCACTGGCCAGCACTTCATCTGAAGTGAACACAAAAGCCAAAATAAAGTTTTAAATGTCATTTTTATTCACATCTGACATGTACCTTTAGTGTATCACACTCCCTTCACCAAAATCCCTTTAAACAATAGAGAGGAAGGGGTGGACAGACAAGCCCTATAGGCTGTCATTATGTGTCTGCTAAAGGGATACCGTGCCTTTAAGGGACTCTCCAGAGACCCCCGGTATCCCAGGATGCACAGCCAAAGCAAGTTACTTTCAGTTCTTTTTGAAGGTGTATAACAACAGGCCTGATACTGTCAGTTTACTCCACCGGGGAGGAGGGAGGGTCGCTTATGACTATAACAGAGATACCCCTACTACAGAACTGGAGTTACAGGTAAGAAACTACTCCTTCTGTAGTAGGGGATCTCTGTGTATAGTCATAATCTATGAATAGAATAGCAAGCCCATCCCAACCAACAAACAGCGGTGGAGTAAAAAACCAAAGACCAACAAATCACTGTGCAAACAAATTCCTCAGCGAAGCCTGTCCAACCTGCGCATCTGCCCTAGCATCACAATCCAGGCAGTAATGCTTTGTAAACGTATGGACCGACTTCCAGGTGGCAGCCTTACAAATGTCAGCAATTGGAACATTCCTAAGCAAAGCTGTAGTAGCTGCTTTGCCCCTAGTCGAATGCGCTGTAGGCTTACCCCCTAACGTCTTATTAGCTTTCTGATAACAAAGCTGAATACAGGACACAATCCATCTGGAGATGGACTGTTTTGAGGTAGCTAGACCAGTTCTTACTGAACCATAATTCACAAACAGTTGATCCGACCTGCGGATGTCTTTTGTCTTATCTAGATAGAATTTCAACACCCTATGCACATCTAGTGAATGCAGAGACCTCTCCGCCGGAGAGGAGGGATGCTGAAAAAATGTAGGCAAAGTTATCATTTGATTTCCATGGAAATCAGATATCACTTTAGGCAAAAATTTAGGATGAGTACGCATCACTACTTTAGAAGCATGGAATACAGTATACGGCTCTTGACAACACAGAGCCTGAATCTCACTTACCCTCCTGGCCGATGTAATGGCCACAAGGAAGGCAGCCTTCCAGGACAAATGCTGCAAAGAAGCCTTATGAATAGGCTCAAAAGGCTCCCTCATTAATCTGGACAACACCACGTTCAATTCCCATGGTGGAGAAGGTCGTCTAACAGGGGGAAACACCTTACGCAAACCCTCCCAAAAATCTTTAATCACAGGGATTTGAAAAAATGAGGTTTGGGAAGGGCCCTTTCTATACGCAGTCAAAGCTGCGAGATGAACTTTAATAGACTGAAAGTTAAGCCCAGATTGAGCTAACTGCAGCAGATAAGGCAAAATAACATCTTCTTTACAGGATGTAGGGTCAATGTCCTTTGCCGTGCACCATAAGCAGAATCTCTTCCACTTATAGGCGTAAGAAGTCCTCGTAGACGGTCGCTTCGCCTCTTTCAAGATCTCCATACAGTCCTGAGGTAGGTTCAAGTGTCCATACTGCACTAGCTCAGGAGCCATGCTGCCAAACTCAAGGACGAGAGATTGGGGTGAACCATCTGTCCTCCGAATTTCGTGAGAAGGTCCGGCCGACACGGCAGGCGCCGGTGTGGCAGAACAGACCGGTGAAGAAGGTTGGTGAACCACCATTGCCTCGGCCACTCCGGAGCAATCAGGATCATCCTGGCTCTGGATTGCGACAGCTTGATCAGCACCGCCGGAATCAGGGGAATGGGTGGAAAGGCGTAGAGAAAGCTGTTGGACCAGCTGATCCATAGGGCATTCCCCAGTGTCCCTGGTTGGTAGTACCTGGACGCGAAGTCGCGGCATTTGCTGTTTTCTGCCGTAGCGAACAGATCGATATCTGGAGTGCCCCACTCTGCGAAGACGTCTCTGAGCACGTCGTCGTTTAGCACCCACTCGTGATTTTCTTGAACGAGCCTGCTGAGCGCATCGGCTTGGGCATTCTGCACTCCCGGCAGATGGGATGCCGTGATCGTTAGGTCCCTGGCCACCAGCCAATTCCAGATCGTCTGTGCCTCCCGAGACAGCGTGCGTGAATGGGAGCCCCCCTGCTTGTTGAGGTAATACATGGTAGTAGTATTGTCCGTCTGAACTAGCAGGGAGTTCGTCTTGAAGGAGGGATGGAACGCCTTCAGGGCCAAGTGTACTGCTCTGAGTTCCAAAAAGTTGATGTGGTAAGTCATCTCCGTCTGTGACCATATCCCCTGAATCTGAAGAGGGCCCGAATGCGCTCCCCAGCCCTGGAGAGACGCATCGGTCACTATGGTCTGGACCGGAATATCCTTGTGAAAGGGAGTCCCCTTGCAGACATTCTCTGAGGAGCACCGCCATTTCAGAGACTGTAGAGCGTGTTGGGACAGATGAATCTTGTCCTCCCAACGCCCCCGCCTCTGGTCCCATTGATCCTCCAGACATTCCTGCAGAGGCCTCATATGCAGACGTGCATTGGGGGTGAGAAAGATGCAGGAAGCCATCGACCCCAGTAAAGAGGACACCGTCCTCACTGTAGGAAAGTGGGCTGAGAGGAGGTGCAGGGCCTTCCCACGGATCGATAAGCGTCTCTCCTCCGAAGGACACACGCTTGCGTTCAAAGTATTGACTGAGGCCCCCAAGTACTGGAGACACTGCACAGGGATCGGCACTGACTTCTACATGTTGATGTGCAGTCCCAGGCGATGAAGCAAGGCAGCTGTCCTGTTGAAATGACACTGGGCTTCCTGGTACGTGGAAGCTTTGATCAGCCAATCGTCCAGGTATGGATACACAAACACTTTGTTCTTCCGCAAGTGTGCTGCCACCACCGCCATGCACTTGGAGAACGTCCTTGGTGCAGACTTCAGACCAAACGGGAGTACTGTATACTGGTAATGGTTGTTGCCTACCAGAAACCTCAGGAACTTGCGATGCTTTTGTGCGATCGGCACATGAAAGTAAGCGTCCTGCAGATCTATGGCGCACAGCCAGTCTCCTCGATGCAACTGAGGGTAAATCTGATGCAGGGACAACATACGAAACTTTTCTCTGCGGATCCACTTGTTTGCTTGACGCAGATCTAGAATAGGCCTGAACTCGTTCTTGTCCTTTTTTCTGACGAGAAAGAACCTGGAGTAAAGACCTTTTCCTTTTTGCCTCAAAGGAACAGTTTCTATCGCCTTCTTCTTTAACAGAACGTCCGCCTCCCACTGGAGCTCTCGCACCATGTAGGGAGAGCGCACTGGTGGAATCTGTGGAGGCTGGCTGGTGAAACGAAGACTGTATCCATTGCAAACAATATTCAGCACCCACTTGTCCTGAGTTATTGTCCTCCACTCTGCCAGGTAGTATTGAATACTTCCCCCCACCGGAGCGGGTAACGGATGAGGGGGAAGTGACCTTTCAGGGCTTCGACCCTGCCGGGCCTTTGTTCCCCGACGAGGATTGATGCTGGCCTCTGCCCCTCTGGCGCTTTTGAAAGGACTGCCTCGGGAACTGTTGTTGTTGCTGGTGTTGTTGTGATTGACCAGACTGACGCCCTTGGCCGCGCTGCTTAGAATAACGCCTGCCATAGGAACGGAAGGACCTCTTCTGTTCCTTGGGTTTTTCCAACCCCACGGCCTTCAGGGTTTCTGCTTCGGCCTTCATGCTGGTCATCTCGTCATCCGCATGAGACCCGAACAGCGTCGTGCCAGAGAAAGGCAAGTTAGCAATCTTTTGCTGCGCCTCAGCCAGGAATGTCTCCTCATGTGTACTCCATGACAGTACCCATGGGCCGCCAGCAACGATACATCCCCCGCCACACTAATGATCTGGTTGGAGACCATCATGCCCTCGTTCAACACCTCCTGGAAGTCCTCCCTTTTATCCCTAGGCAGGGAGGCAGCAAACTGTTGCAGAGAGTCCCAAAGCGATCGGTCATAGCGACCCAACAGAGCGGAAGCGCTAGCAGCCTTCATAGTCGTGGCCGACGTAGAGCACATCCTCCTCCCCAAGGAGTCCATCTTGCGACTCTCCTTATTCAGAGGAGCCGTGGAAGAGGGCGTCGTGGAGTGTTGTTTACAAGCCGCAACCACAATGACAGAGTCCGGGGGAGGGTCCACCCTGAGGAACGCCGGGTCCGAATCAGGGGCCCTGTACTTTTTCTGCAACCGTGAGGGAGCAGACTTCACCACGGCTGGTGTCAAGAAGACCTCCATGGCTGGTTCCTCCAAACCTGGAACCAGAGGAAGGAGGGGCCGTGACAGGTGAGCCTTGTGCAATGTCTCAAATATCACAGAGGTAGTGGGAACCGGGACTGCTACTGAGATTCCCAATTTTGCCGCCCCCCTCATCAGTACATCCTGGAAAGTGGCAATATCATCCACCGGCGAGATTCGAGTAGGCGGTGTTTCCGACAACGAGGGGGAGAGCCGTCCATTGCCAGAAGAGTCCGTATACCTCGTGCCTCTGGAACGAGATCTATATCTCCGTCGTCCATGCCTTGTGTGAGTGGACGATCTGTGTCTGCTCCGTGACCTCCGGCGAGATCGAGAGCGTGACCTCGGTCTGCGTGGAGCCTTAGGAATCGCCGGCAGCCGAGGAGACGGCGGGAGCTGTGGCACCGGAGGTGGCGTAGGTCGCTTCGGAGGAGGAGGAGGAGGAGGAGGAGGAGGAGGAGGAGGAGACGTAGGAGGCTTCTGAGGCAGCGGCTGAGGGAGAGGCTGCGGAGCTCCATCACTCCTTGCAGGAGAACCCGGACCAGCACTGTCCGGACTCCCGTCCACCCTTCTCTTCTTGGCGGGCCTGTCCCGTGCTGAAGTGAACGAGGGGGAGCGCCTTCTCCTCCTAGATCCACGACTGGAGATCGTAATCACCGAAGACGTGTTACCAGATGTCCTCGACGTCGAACTGAGCGTTGACCTCGTATGGCGTCTCCTCGCCGTTCGGCGTCCCCCCGACGTCGAACGGTGGCCCCTCGACGTCGAACGGCGGGTCAACGGAGATCCTCTCGACTTCGACGGGGAGCGATGCCTCCTCGACGTCGATCCCCTTCGCCTCGATGTCGATCTCCTCCGCCTCGACGGCGATCTGTGCCTCGACGGCGATCTGTGCCTCGACGGCGATCTGTGCCTCGACGGCCATCTCCTTCGTTTCGACGGCAGTCGCCGGCGTCTCGGCGTCGATGTCGTTGATCCATAAGTCGACGGCGAAGGAGACGAGCGGAGTCGCCTCGACGGCGAGCTGCGCTGTCTGTGGGGCTCGGTACGACGTCGATGGTGTGTCGACGTCGACTGTGGAATCCTCGACGGCGACCTAGTCCTAGGTCTCGCCGGCCCCTCTCTCGACGTCGAACGTCGAGAACGCCGAGATCCAGAGCCCTGGATCGACGGCGAACACACCGGTGCTTTACCTCTCGCCGTCGACGTCGTCGCCTTCGACGTCGAACGCGACCTACCAGCCGGTAGGTGCCGTTTCTGCTCCTTTTTCTGCCCGGAGGTCCCTCCAGCGGCTGAAGCATGGGCAGAGGAAGGGGAATGAGATCCTCCATGCCCCGAAGCCCCACCTGTCCTCTGCTTCTCCTGTCCCTGGAGGCGAATCTTCTCTCTGTCCCTCAGGGTCCTCTTGGAGAAGGTCTTGCAGATGTCACATGTAGCAGGGACATGTGAAGATGATAAGCAGAGGATACAGACATCATGTGGGTCCGTCTTGGCCTTTTTCCTCCCACACTCAGGGCATTTATCAAATAAAGCCATGCTAAGAGTGGGTCAAACTGCACCAAATTGCAGGATGCAGTAGAGAAAGGCTCTAGACGTCGAATGAACAAACTATTTTATCAAAAAACCAACATTTAATCCAAATATCCACCCAAAAGGGTAGAGCTCAAGCTCCAGGGTCCTGCTAGCAGGAGCCGGAAAAAAGAACTGAAAGTAACTTGCTTTGGCTGTGCATCCTGGGATACCGGGGGTCTCTGGAGAGTTCCTTAAAGGCACGGTATCCCTTTAGCAGACACATAATGACAGCCTATAGGGCTTGTCTGTCCACCCCTTCCTCTCTATTGTTTAAAGGGATTTTGGTGAAGGGAGTGTGATACACTAAAGGTACATGTCAGATGTGAATAAAAATGACATTTAAAACTTTAGTTTGGCTTTTGTGTTCACTTCAGATGAAGTGCTGGCCAGTGCAGCCATGTTGTATTAGGCTGTATTATTTTGTCTGTCTCTTAAGTGTCTTTGCAGGTTTGCAAATGCAGGACACCTTAAGAGATATTTTGATTGCTCCGGGGTCCCCGCACATGGGCGGGACTATTCATAGATTATGACTATAACAGAGATACCCCTACTACAGAACTGGAGTTACAGGTAAGAAACTACTCCTTCTTGGTTAGTTTGATGTAATTCTATTGAATAGTACTTCAATCAATCAATCACAGACATTTATATAGCGCGCTACCTACCCGGAGGGTCTCAAGGCGCTAGGGGGGGGGGGGGGGGGGAGTGCCGCTACTGCTCGAATAGCCCGGTCTTGAGCTTCTTCCTGAAGGAGAGGTGGTCTTGGGTCAGGCGCAGGTCGGGAGGGAGGGAGTTCCAAGTCTTGGCGGCCAGGTAGGAGGAGAAGGATCTTCCTCCTGTTGTCGTTCTTCGGATACGGGGGACGGCGGCGAGGGCGTGGCTGGCTGATCGGAGATGTCGTTTGGGAGCGTAGAAGTTGATGCGGTTGTTGAGGTAGCTCGGGCCTTGATCGTGTAGGGCTTTGTGTGCGTGGGTGAGGAGGCGGAAGGTGATTCTTTTGTTGACGGGGAGCCAATGCAGGTCTTTCAGATGTCCGGAGATGTGGCTGTGACGTGGGATGTCGAGGATGAGTCTGGCTGAGGCGTTCTGGATCCGCTGGAGTCTCTTCTGGAGCTTGGCGGTGGTTCCGGCGTAGAGGGCGTTGCCGTAGTCCAGTCGGCTGGTGACGAGGGCCTGGGTGACCGTCTTCCTGGTCTCGGTGGGGATCCACCGGAAGATCTTCCGTAGCATGCGCAGGATGTAGAAGCATGACGAGGAGACGGCGTTGACTTGTCTGGTCATGGAGAGGGAGGAGTCCAGGATGAAGCCCAGGTTGCGTGCGTGGTCTGTCGGTTTGGGTGCGCAGCCCAGGGCGGGGGGCCACCAGGAGTCGTTCCAGGCGGAGGGCGAGGAGCCCAGGATGAGGGCTTCCGTCTTGTCTGAGTTCAGTTTCAGTCGGCTGGTCGTCATCCACTCGGCTACGTCTTTCATCCCTTCGTGAAGGTTGGCTCTGGCGGCGGGGTCGTTGGTCAGGGAGAGGATCAGCTGGGTGTCGTCGGCGTAGGAGATGATGTTGAGGTTGTGTTGGCGTGCGATGGCTGCGAGGGGACTCATGTAGACGTTGAAGAGGGTGGGGCTCAGCGAGGATCCTTGAGGGACGCCGAAGATGACTTCGGTGGCCTCTGACTTGTACGGTGGTAGACGGACTCTCTGTGTTCTTCCGTCGAGGAAGGAGATGATCCATTCCAGTGCCTTCTCCTGGATTCCGACGTTGCTGAGACGCTGCACTAGGGTGCGGTGGCAGACAGTGTCGAATGCCGCAGAGAGGTCTAGGAGGATGAGGGCCGCTGTTTCTCCGTTGTCCATCAGGGCTCGGATGTCATCGGTGGCAGCGATGAGGGCGGTTTCGGTGCTGTGGTTGGCTCGGAAGCCAGACTGGGAGGGGTCGAGGGATCCATTCGTCTCGAGGAAGGCGGCCAGCTGCTTGTTGACGGTCTTCTCTATGACTTTGGCTGGGAACGGGAGGAGCGAGATGGGGCGGTAATTCTTGAGTTCGGTGGGGTCCGCTGTAGGTTTCTTTAGAAGGGCGCTGAGTTCGGCATGCTTCCAGCTCTCCGGGAAGGTGGCGGTGTCGAAGGAGGTGTTGATGATGTCCCGTAGGTGGGGTGCGATGACCGCGTCGGCCTTGTTGAAGACGTGGTGAGGGCAGGGGTCGGTCGGACATCCGGAGTGGATGGAGTTCATCATGCGAATGGTGTCTTCGGTGCTGATCGGAGTCCAGGCGCGGAGGGTGGTGGTGGGGGGCGTTGTTTCGGTTGTGGCGTGCGTCGGTTGAGTGCTGAAGCTGTTGTGTATGTCCGCGATCTTGTTGTGGAAGTAGGAGGCGAGGGAATTGCAGAGGTCTTGCGATGGGGTGATGTCGTTGTTTCCGGCGTTGGGGTTGGAGAGCTCTTTGACGATGTTGAAGAGTTCCTTGCAATTGTGTGCGTTGTTGTCCAGCCGGTCCTTGAATGCAGTTTTCTTGGTGGCGCGGATCAGTTGGTGGTGCTTCCGGGTGGCCAGCTTGAGGGCGGTCGTGTTGTCCGGTGTTGGTTCTCTTCTCCAGGCTTTCTCGAGGGCTCGGCAGTTCTTCTTGGAGCTCTTGAGTTCGTCGGTGAACCATGGGGCCTTCTTGCTGCCGGGTCTGCTAGGCGGGGTCCTCAGTGGGGCGAGTTCGTCCGCGCAGTTGTTGATCCACTTCGTGAGGTTGTCGGCGGCCTGGCTGGGGTTCGCTGAGCTGGCGGGGGGTGCTGGCTCAGGGAAGCGGCGAGCTGGTCGGCTGAGATCTTGTTCCAGCTTCTTCGAGCAACCGGTTGCTGGTGGTGGTGGATCGTCGTTCTTTGGAAGGTGAAGTGGACGCAGCTGTGGTCCGTCCAGTGGAGTCCAGTGGCGTGGTTGAAGGCGATGTCTTTGCTGGATGAAAAGACTGCGTCGAGTGTGTGTCCGGCGAGGTGGGTGGGGGTGGATACCAGCTGCTTGAGTCCGAGGTTGGCGAGGTTGTCGAGCAGGGTGGTGGTGTTGCGGTCGTTGTTGTTCTCCAGGTGGAAGTTGAGGTCCCCCAGGAGGATGTAGTCAGCGGAGGGGAGGGCATGCGGGCTGACGAAGTCGGCGATGTCCTCGCTGAATTGTGTGCGTGGTCCCAGGGGTCGGTAGATCAGGGTCCCCCTGAGGGTGGTCTTCGGGTCGGTGTGGATCTGGAAGTGCAGGTGTTCGGCTGTTTTCAGGGTGTCGTCGGTATTGGTCGAGATGTGGATGGTGTCCCTGTGGATGATGGCGATGCCTCCTCCAGTCTGGTTGTCGCGGTCTCTCCGGGTGATCTTGTATCCCTCTGGGATGGCGATGGCGATGTCGGGTGCTGAGGAGTCGTTCATCCAGGTTTCCGTGAGGAAGGCAACGTCAGGAGCTGTGGTGTCGAGGAGGTTCCAGAGTTCGATGGCGTGCCTGTGGACGGAGCGGGTGTTGAGCAGGATGCACTTGAGGTGGTTGCTGCTGGTGTTCGGCTTGGCGGGTGCTGGTGTGGGGCAGGTCCGGATGCAGGTGAACTTGCAGGCGTGGCAGCTGAAGGGTCCGTGGGTGTGCTTCGGGGTGGCTCGGTAACATCCATTTCAAAAGTCGACGTTCTATTTTGTTGTGAAGGATCATTAACCAGCGGCCCTAATTCACAATTCCTTTGGCTCACCTAATTTGAATTTAGTTGTGTAATTGGAATGTTTCAGGAGTATAAAATCACGTTTAGAATTCATAAAACCTGGCTTTACAGTCGCTGATGGATGTGGAGTAGGTGTTGCTGGGAGAGGATGCCCTGGAAAGTAGGTTACGCATGAAACCATTTGACTGTGTATCAATTAGTACCATTAAATTGGGTAAGTGCTTTTAAATGGTGTATGAAGCGCCATATAAAAACAAGTAATTATTATTCTTACTGTGAAATATGTATGCACTGGTAAATGTACACCTCTTAAATCTACGGATTCAAAAAATTTCTTTGCTTAGGAGGAAATTGGAATTCAAAAAATAATTTCAGCATTATTACTGAAAGAAACTGTCAATGTGACCTTTTCTTGATACGACCTAGATAAAAGCCTTCCTCTCTGTTAGTGCCCTAAAAAACGCTTGGAGCGCACTGGGTCAAGAAATATGCCTTTTTTCTATACAGTATAGTTCAGCATTATCCCATGAAGATGGCAGACCTATAATGGAGCTGTCTCGGTCTATCGTCAGGATATAGGTATTTGCCTGCTTGATAGTAGTGACTGCTTGAAGACGAATTGGGGCTGAAAGTACTAAGTGAATTATAATAGGTCTACTGCCCTCTGTTGAGATGGTAAGCAATCATACCCGGGAACTTTATCTGCCTTGTTGCACGTGAGGGCTAGTTATTGCTTCAGATAAAGCAAAAGACCTAACCTGTGCTAGCATCCTTAATAGTTGGTTCAATAATAACGTCTGAGCAACAAAGTTAACACAAGGAGGGAAATGTATTTTTTCAGGCTTCCTTTTAAATTACTGCAGCAGGCGCCTTACTTTTACAAGCAACCAATTTCCCAAAAGAAATTGACTTTTTCATTGAATAGCTCACTGTACGTGTTGAATCTCTAGGTTTCACCTGAATTAGCCTTTTCCCTGGCTTGAGACTAGTCCATCTTGGTGAACTCCTTAGGGGAGTTGGTCGCTTTGTTTTTCAGGCGGCAAGACTCAACAGTGTTGTTTAAAATGGCCCATTAGAGCTGGAACAGAAGTTTATTCACCTGGGTTGCTGGTCTCTGCAGTTGGCGCTCTGGGTGGGAGCGGGTGGTGGGACAGTATGGGAGGTCTACAAGGCTGGTGTGCTAAGACTATTTGCTCAGTTCGTGTGGGCTCAATGACCAGTTGTACGGTTCCTTACACATGAAAAGATCATTAGGGAGGTACGGATGGTATGGGCGGAGAAAGGTTTAGAATCTCCCAAACATGAAGTGCTACATCTTTTACTGACGCTGGGGGATGGGAAACGAGTGGGTCACACAGCGATCCAGGCACTTATTCACACAATGAAGGACATCCTGGAAGAACTGTGGGAAAAAAATGGTTTACAGATTTTGACAGCAAACTGAGTAAGGGTGACTGAAACTTAATGCTGAGTTATACCTCTAAAGTATCGAGGAATGCAAGATTTTAGTTGCTTCCTTAGCCTATAATAGGGTTTGCAAAGTATATACTGCTGTGTCTGTTCCCTGCCCTAGCTGTGTGGTCACTGAGATTGGGTTCTACCACATGGTGTGACCCTGTCGGAACACATGGAATTCTGGGAGAGGGTCTGTGGTGTTCGTGTTGAAGTAAAGAAAAGGACTGGAATATTAAACTCTGAAACGTAGTTATTAGGTTTAATGCTGTGCAGCTGGTGGGGGCAAGCAAGCAGCAGACTTCTGAACCTAAGGCGTTTTGCAGTGTCTTGAAGTTTGGCTGGGGTACTGGCTGTCAATCACTGGATGAGCAGAGTGTTGAAATTGGAAGAGCTAGAGAGGCCAAAGAGGTGTGAGGGGGCCCATTGACGGCTTTAGCCTGGGATAAACAGTTGTTGACTTTTCCTAGAAATGGGGATGGCGGTAGGCCACCTTGAATCGTAACTGTGATAGGGACTGGTGATAGACTTGATTTGTGAATGAATAAATGGTTCGCCCACATATTGATATATGACGTCATAGTGAGTTGGGTAAGAGCCCCCTCACACTTTATATGCAAGTGCTTGCATGAAAAGGCAGGTTTCACAATACCAGTGAGTTTAGGTCTAGATAATCTTAATTGGACCTTTAAATGAATAGTAATAAAATATTTTTTCATACTAATGCACGAAAGTCTGATAGCTTCATACCAAAATCCTCTATTTTTTGTGATTTTATTTTATTTTAATCCTTGAGAATCCTGTAGCGAAGCAAAAAGCGATTTCTTTTATACTTTAGGATCCTGCTATGAAGAAAAACACACAAATGAAGGTTTATTGAAGGAGTGTTAATATTGTTTCTCTGAGACACCCGCTGATATGAATAGGATGAAATATGTACAGTTATGTCGCTGACCAGCAAGTTGAGTGACTCATAATCCCATTGAACCTTTTGCAGGACTCGGCATCAATTAAAGCAACTGCAAACAGAATATGCCCAACTCGAGGGAAAAAAATCCTCTCTCAAGATTGCAACACAGTTTTTAACTGATTTACAAGAACTGCAAAAAGAATATATGCAATACAGAAAGAAAGCCCCAAAAGAAAAAGAGGAGGTGAGTAAGCCTATTCCCCTCAAACCATCAATTCCTTTGTTAGTCTTCTACTTGATAATAGCTCTATCTAGATCTGACGACAGGGGATGATTCAAGCATGGGAATATATAAAAGATCCAATTTTGGAGCACTATAAAATATCAGTCTTAAATCTCCAAATCCTCTCCGCATCCCTTCAGCATTGTTCCCTGTTGTACCACTGCCAATATATGGTTCAAACATTCAGTTGTACACATTGGCCTCATGATGAATATTATTTGGTACATTTACCCTTCTTCTAGTTGTCTCCAAGGACCATTAAGTTGCATGACCCTTAGGCTTATTTTAAAAGGCAAACATAAAAACAACTCTACAATTTTTTTCCACCCAGCATGTGTCAAAATGTTGCCTCTCTGCCAATCTTGCCTCCGCCTGAGTGTCCGTGAATTCAGCAAAATAATCTCCGATTCATGCCAAGAGAATTTTGTTCCTGTGGCATTGACACCAGGATTTATAACATTTCCCTTCCCACCAGCCCACTGTACAAAATACTAGGTTTGGTACAGGAAAGAGGACAACCACTTCAAGGCTTTGGCCACCATAGCTTGGTAAATTGAAAGATGCTAGACTGAGATCCGAAGGGCACAAGTCGGATTTTGGCAAGGTAAATCCAGCCTTCCACCTTTGCAAGATTTGTAATGTAAGTATTATTACAATTGTGTAATAGTAACAACAATTATTTATAGTTCTTTGAAATGGCAGACATGAAGCATCAAGCACTATATAAAACATTTATTATTATTATTATTTATAGGAAGGCAGGATCCTTCTACCATGGTTACCCCCACTTTTTGCCTGGTATCAGTAAGTTTTTGGCTAGTCTGACTGAGACCTTGCTAATCAGGACCCCAGTCACTGTGCTTTCTCCCTAAATTGACCATGGTAGGTACTTCTATACATCCACAATTGGCTACTGGGGTACCCTTGTAAGTCCCTAGTGTATGGTACTGAGGTACCCAGGGCATAGGTACTAGGGGTCTCCCTTGGGCTGCAGCACATTTTGTGCCAACCATGGGAACCCACTTAAACTGTGACAACAGGCCTGGCATTGCAGCCTGTGTAAGTTGGTGCTTGCACTTTCACGACAGATCTAAGTTTCCTTATATCTGAGGTCACTGCACTTAATAAACTATAAGTCACCCCTCTGGTAGGACTTTCAATCTTGAAGGCAGGGTGCTTCATTATCAGTGGGAGGGTGCCCCTGCAAACAAACCCCGGAGTCGATTCTCTAGGCGTTGTAAGTACGGTCAGCCATTTTAATACATATAGTGGACATCAGTCATTACGAGATGTCTTAACTATATAGTGACTGCACTGAACCCGGTCCTGTTTGGTTACAAACATGTTGGAATCATACCCCAACACCGATTCCAGTGTTGGAAGTATGATCCCATGTACTGAAGGGCTTTCTTGGGGTACCCCTCTGTACTACCGGTAATAGCCTTTCAGGGTCTAACAGCCATCTAATGCTGCTGCCGACCACAGACACAATTCTGCTCTCCTGCTGCTGAGCCAAGCTCGAGCAGGGTAAGGTAGAACAATAGGTTTCCTGTCACAGGGAGGTGTGACCACCTCCCAGACATGACTTAGTGTATTGGGCTGGGGATGCTTGCCAGGGTCACCAGACTGCTTTGAAGGGCCCATTTGGTGCCCTCCTTGCATATTCCAGTTTGAGCCAGTTCAGAGAGCCCTTGGCTCCCGCTCTGGGACAAAACTGGACAAAGGACAAGGGAGTATCCTCCCCTCTGTCCAGCCCCTCCTCTGGAAGGGACCCCTGAGTCATTCCAACCCTTTCCCTAGGGTTTTTTAGAGCTTACCTGTGGGTGGCTCTTCAGATTTGTTGTGGAACAAGACTCAAGCCTAAAACCACTTCACTGGACTTCGCCTGGAACCAACACTGCACCAAGGAAGACTCCTGCTGCTCCTGGTTTCGCTGTTCTGCAAGTCTTCTTCATCATCTGTGTCTGTGCTTCTTCCAGGATCTTCAACAGACCTTTGGGCATCAAGGACACCTGAAGCAATCTCCCTTGGAGTGAAGGAGTCACTCCCCTGCATCTGCAGGCACTGTTACGAAGCTGACCGGTCTGCTGTTCCTGACGTCCTATATTTTTCGAAAGGCTGAACAACACAGGTGGTGGTTCTGCAACTCCCTCGAGGCCTGACCTGTCCTTTCTACAATTTTGAGGCCAGTATCCCTTGTCTGAACCGCTGACACCAAACCCCTGTGCACCGCGTCAACTTGCTGTTGCCAATGCTTGTTGGCTCTGCACTCCAGAGATCTTCGGGCAACAAGAAGCTCCAGCCTCCAACATCTCTTCCTGCCAAGTACAACGTCCTCCCTGCAGCCTCTGCACTGTGGGCCTTCCATCATGGTGAGCTGTTGGAGGTCCTCTTGCGACTCCTGTGCCTTTGGCCTGTGGGTTCTCCTGAGGATCTTCTCCTGCTTCAGTGGGCTCCCCTGCTTGCTTGGGCTTGCTCTGACTCTTCTGCTTGTGGTGAGTCCCTTTGACCTTGATGGTCCCAACTTTGCTCCTTCTTCACTCCCCAGACCAGTTGCAGTTGCCAAGACTTGTTTGTGCTCCCGCTGGACACGAACCCCCTGGTTGTTGACTTCCGACGTGGGACAGCTCGTGTCTTCCTCAGCATCGCCTGGTCCTCTCAGCTGCAGCGACAAGGTCCCCGTCCACACTTCTGAACCGTCAGACAATGTTGGGAATTGCATTTACCTGCCTCTAGGTCACCTCTGAGTGGCATAGACTCTGTCCCCTCTGCTTACAGGTTCTCCTCTTCAACAATCCATCCTTCGATTCCACCAGACTCTTGCACAGTCTTCTCCAGCAGCATCTTCTTCAAAGTCCTCCATTGGAGTCTACAGCGGTTTCTGATGTCTCTTCGCACCTATGTACCCGCCTTCCCTGGTATCTGTATCATGGTTCCTAGGGTATCCGCAGGTGGGGTGTCTCTCCAACCTTCTGGCTTCACGGGGTTTTCTTCGAGGTCCACTGGGAAGGGTCCTTCTTCTTAAAAACTACAACCGCGACTTACCCGTTGACTTCTATTGGACACGCAGCTGTGTTTCCACTCTGCACACAGCCTCTGTGGGGTTCCTGGGTACTTACCGTGGGTGGTTCCGTTTGTCCCCAGCTCCTCTGAGTCCAAGTCCCGACTTAGGTCGCATTGCACTTTTTTAGTATATGGTTTGGTCATCCCCTGCAGACCTCTGTATTTAGTGCTACTTACCTGAATACAATTGAAGTAATGTTGTGTATTTGTGTTGATATCTCCTAGTAGGAGATATACCAATGTGTTAGTGATTTTTGTGTAATAAATAGACATATTTTTATATCTACACTGTGTGGTTCTTTTCATTTAACCTTCACTACATGATTAAACTGGTAAAACAAGCTGCTTAACACTCCTTCAGGATAAACCTGCAGGCTGCTCTACACAGCTACCACTTAGAGAGCTTCCTATGGTTATCATAGACCACGAAAATCACCATAAGGGTTACCTGGATTAGTTCAAGGTGCTTCGCCTAATTATTAAATAATTACATTATTAAATAAAACTAAGACTATACCAGAAGTAATTTCATTTAACATGCCGTGGCAGAAGGGCCTTCAAGAGATACTGGGTCAAAGATACTAGGAAATGATACTGGATACAAGTCTTTCAGAAATAGATGGTTTATTCATTTATTCAGCAGTCCTCTGTGAAGAGCTTTACAATATGTCTTCCCCTGAATGCTATTTTAGGATAGAATTCTTTTGAATATAGCTGGATAGTCGCTACCAAAATGCTGAAAGCCTACAGTCTGTGGTCCACAGAGGACAGACCATGAAAGTTAAAGATTTTGAAAGCCCACTATCCATCAATACAACTGAAGCAGGTGTTGATTTATGCCATCTGAAAGAAACACGTTAGTGATAGATTCCTTACCTTAGAATATCCCCAGGCATCAGACTGGATCCGGAAAAGTTTTTCGTCAACAGTTCCCCTTCACGTCGATAGGTGGTGTTGTGCAGCTCCGCGTCCGTCGCTTGCGTCGTAAGCGCCGAGATGACGTCACGGAGACTACTTAGGCGCCACCCATGTGCGCTGACATCTTTCTTTTTCTGCGCCAGCAAGCGCAGATCCGGTTAGAGCACGTACCTTAGTCACTTTTTGACTATCTTTTTGAGACTTTTTGTCTCCTGAAAGTTTGAGTCTACTCTGGTGCACGTAGGGATGCCTGGTTTTAAGTCTTGTGTGGGCCTGCAGTCACAATATGTCGGTGGCGGACCCCCACGACGTCTGTCTCTACTGCCTGGAGAGCGACCACAACTCCCGGGCCTGTACGGACTTTTTGGCCATGGTCCCGAAGGCCTTGAGGGAGCGGCGCCGGAAGCTGTTTGAGGTCCGGCACTCGTCCCCGTGCCGTTCACGGTCCAGGGGCCGCTCCAGAGAACGCTCATGGGGCCACCATCATCGCTCCTCGGGCTCCAAGTCTTCACCCTCAGATTCGGGTAAGAGACGACACAAAAAGAAGTCGAAGAAGCGTTGTGGCTCTCCGTCGTCCCCACGGATGCGGACGAGGGGGACAGGGATTCTGCTCCTGCGGCTCCTTCGGAGCCCGGGAGTCCTGCGGCCTACCCACCTTACCCGGGTCCGTCGGCGACTCTCGCACAGGTGCAAGAATTTCTTGCTACCATTGACCGCCTGTTTAGGCCTCTGGCTCCCGCCGGCGTGCCCTTGGGCCTCGCGGTCCCGTGTCAGGCTCCTGTCAGGCCGTTGGCACCACCGGCGGCTCCGGCCCCGGGGCCGCAGGATCCTGCGCCGCTGGCTTTGGCCACGGCGCCACAAGGTCCCACGCTGCTGGCTCCGGCCGCAGTGGATGCCATTTGTTCCACCCCTGCTCAGGTTCTCCGACACTTTAGTTCTTACCTGGGATCCGCATTGGGACACAGCGCCAGTTCGGCCCCGTTCGGCGCTGTTCCGGGCGCCGTTTGATCCTTCCCCGGTCCCTGCCCTGCCGCCGCAGTCTGTCCCGCATATGGCGGAGGTGGAGGACGACTGGGAGGGGTCCGAGGACCTTCTTGCTAGTCAGTGTGACTCCGAGCAGGACTGGGCGGACGAGTTGGAGGAGGCCGGCGGCCTTGATCTCTCCTCTGACCGGGGTTTGCCTCTCCTCCGCCTACCATGGATGTTACTCCATCGGGCTGCTGAGGTCTTCCACCTTGATCTCCCTACGGTGGCCCTAAAGACTAATCTCCTCACTGAGGTGCTCCAGACGGTGTCCACTTCGTCGGAGCTCCTGCTGCCATTTAATGACTCCCTCACTGACGTCTTACTGGGCACTTGGTCGCGACCAGCCACAGGGGCCCCTGTGGATAAGAACATCGGCAGGTGTCATCACCCGGCGCCGAGTGACTCTGCCTTTCTGACAACTCATCCTACACCCGAGAGTCTGGTCATCCAAGCTTCGACATCCCAGAGTGCCTTTCCCACGGCTCCGCCGGATAAGGACTCTAAGAAGCTGGAGCAGTTCGGCCAGCTTAGGGCTGCGGTCGGTGAACACCGCATGCCTCTTGGTCCGCTATTCCGACACGGTGTGGGATGCCGTTGCACAGGTGTTGCCTCAGTGTCCTGAAGAGGCCCAAGCTGTGCTGTCCCAAGCTGTTGCAGACGGTAAAGATGCGGCTAAGTTCGCCATTCGGTGTGATCTGAACACTGCGGACTCACTAGGTAGAGCAATTTCTACGACTGTGGCGCTTCGTCGCCACGCCTGGTTGAGATCTACCAGGTTTTCACCAGATGTACAAAGCTCACTCATGGACATGCCCTTTGATAGCACCCGCCTGTTTGGCAATAAGGCCGACAGTGTGCTGGAGCGTTTTAAGGACTCGCGGGCTATGGCCAAATCCTTAGGTCTTTACACGAAAAGCCCAGCCACTCCTTGTTTTCGTTCCTTTCGTGGACACGGCAGGCGCGTTCCTTCAGCAAGTCTGTGCAGAACCAGCCATAGCGCAGCCGCGGCTTCCGCAGGGGCGGGTCTGGTAATCAGCGTGGTGGTCAGTCCATCTCCACCCCCGCTGCTTCTACCTCCAAACCTTCCTAATCCGAGCTTTGTGGAGCACCCCACGCCAGTGGGTAGGAGGATCCATCACCTCCCCCACTGGCACGCTGTCACATCAGACAAATGGGTGTTGCAGATCATCCGCAAGGGTTACTCCCTTCCCTTTCAGTCCACCCCTCCAGTTATGACACCTGAGTCCCACCGCATGTAGGGGGAACACTTGGCAACTCTCCAGCAGGAAGTTACGACCCTTAATAGAGAAATTGTGGGAACAAAAAAAAAAAGAATGTATCTTAACATCCAGTGTGGGGGGAGAAACCTCAATAATGAGTCTATTACAAGATATTACACTAAATATTTGCAGAGGAGTACAGAAAAATGAGCTGATTCCTAATCTAAGGTCTATTCTGCTCTATTCTGATCCTCCCATCTGTTCTAATAGTGCATCTACTTCTTCCGGCTCTCGGATGTTGTACATTTTATTCTGCCACATAATCCTCAACATGGCAGGGAACTTCATTTGCACTTGTGCACCCTTAGCTCGAAGGTCATTCATTTTTTTTTTTTGTTCACACAATTTCTCTATTAAAACAACATAAACACAATTTATGTTTTAGGATTATGCAGAGTTAGTGGTTTGGCGTGGTTTAGAGTATCTGGGTTTATCTTGCTAGCACAGGGGTTTCTCGAAGGCGTTCGCGCCCCAAGAGATAGATAGGGGGGTTCCCCAGGGGGGTTCGGGGGGGGGTTCACAGGGTGATGGGAGCAGTTGGGAGAAAAAAAAAATGTTTGTTTTCTTTCTGCCATATATTAGCTTTACTCTTTTGGCTTAAATATTTGTTAATTTTGGTCTTTCCCATTAAAGTGGAGTTAATGAATTGTATATATTTTAGAGTAGGAGTGAGGGGGGTTTCATATCTATTATATGAGTAAAAACTTGGTACATCTCACCTCATGGAATGTGAATGGGTTGAGATCTACAAGGAAATTGGCCCGTATAATGGAATCTCTTAAGAAATCTGAGGCAAATGTTATTCTCTTACAGGTGACCCATTTAGAGAATACCGAATGTTTAACTATGTTTAAAAGATGGGCTTGGGTCCAGGATGTTGTTTCCTCTAATCAGAGAGGGAGCACAAAAGGAGTAGCCGTCATTATAAGATCAGGGTGTGGTATCAAATTGGAAAGTCATCATACGGATACATCTGGGAGGTGGATATTGGTTATTATTAAGATACAAAATAAGGCATTAGCATGTGTCAGTTACTATGGTCCTAACCAGGATAACCCAGATGCGCTAAGTAAATTGGAGGCCGCCTTGGTGTCAATTAATAGTCCAGTGATAATCGGCGGGGATTTTAACTTAATTCAAAGACCTGATTTGGATAGAACATCTAAAGTAAAATATGTCACTCCCTTAAAATCAATGGCAATACTCAAAACCATGATCCAGGAATTAAACTTAGTAGACGTATGGAGACTAAAGATGGGGGATAAGAAAGGATATACTTTTTTTAGTAAGAAATATGGACACCATTTCCGCATTGATTACTTTTTAATAGATCGATCTTTACTTGAGGGAGTTGAAAAGGTTAAACATTTTCCTGCCACTCTCTCAGACCATTCTTCGGTTTGTCTTTCTTTGAAAATTTTGGAAAAGAAGGCTATAATAAGATGGACCCTTGATCGGACAATTTTATTAGATGAAGATGTTCAATTTAAGATGCGTGAGGAAGCTCTGATTTTCTTAAAAAATAATAATGATTCAGCTAAAATTCAGGTAATTTGGGATGCCTTTAAGGCTTTTTGAGAGCCCTAGGCACTTCTATTATGTGGGGTAAAAATCGTAGTTCTAGGATGCGAGAGAATAATCTTCTGGAAAACATTCAAACGAAGGAGTTGGAACTCCAAAGGGCCTCTGTAGAATCTCCTAGTAAAGTCTCTCTTATCACTAAAGAGTTAGAATACCTTCAACAAGAGTACCGGGGTCTCCTGGATAAAATTTTACTAGATAGATGGAGGGTTAGTAAACTCCAGAATTTTTCATATGGTGAGAAGAGTGGCAGGCTTCTTGCCTGGAAAGTTAAAACGAATAAAGTTCAAAATCAAATAAGTAGCCTAAAAGAGTGTGCAATTGGTCAAATAGTTGACACTAATATACAAATTGGGGCTGAAATACGTACTTATATGGCCAAGTTATACAAAGATGATATTACTCCAGGGTTGGTAAAAATAGAGCAATTTTTAGAAAATCTTGAACTCCCTCCATTGAGTGTACATCAAAAAGACTCCCTTGCTTTAGAGATTAGTGAAGAGGAGATTAGGATACAAATGAGACGGATGGCAAGAGGGAAGGCCGTCGGGTCAGACGGCCTCCCAATAGAAATTTACTCTTCCCTCGAGGTTAGTATAATACCCATGATTGAAAAGCCTTTTAATGCTATCTTGAGGGAAGGGGAGGATCCTCCGACATCTTGGGCTGAGGCAACGATTGTTTTAATCTTAAAACCAAATAAGGATACGTTACTTGCGGAGTCCTATAGGCCCATATCCTTGCTGAACGTAGATTATAAAGTGTTCACAGGGATATTGGCAGCTATGGTTGCAAAGATAATTAAGAGTGTAGTTCATAAGGATCAGAGGGGCTTTGTTCCCGGAAGGCAACTTAATGAATTGACTTTTACAATGCTCAGCGTAATTGATCTGGCTTAATCCGTAAATCTCCCTGTGACAGCAGTGGCAGTCGATGCCGCTAAGGCGTTTGATCAGGTCCACTGGCCTTATCTTTGGGAGACTTTGAGAACTTTTGGTCTTCCTGAGAATTTGATAAAAGCTGTTCAGTCATTATATAGTGCTCCTAGAGCCAGAGTTTTAGTAAATCTGGAGTTAACAGAATGGTTTAATATAAAGCGAGGAACCAGACAGGGATGCCCGTTGTCCCCCCTTTTATTTAATATCTATATTGAACCTTTTGCAGCCCTTATTAGACAAGATATTTAAATTTTTCCTTTTAGATATAAAGATTTGGAGGTTAAACTAGCTTTATATGCTGATGACCTTATCTTGTATACTACTAATCCTAAGGAGGCTATACCTAGTCTGATGACTAAGGCAGAATTATCCGGGAAGGTCGCGGGTTATAGTGTAAACCAAGATAAAACTGAAATCATGGAGTGGAACCAACCTTCTCCGACCTCTGGGGCAAAAAACCAAATGAGATACCTAGGTATCACAATTACTCAGAAGTTACTGGATGTCCCAAGGGTTAATTGGAGGAGGATTAGCCAGGAAGTAGGGAAATTATTGATAAGATGGGCAAATCTCCCTCTCAATTTATGTGGTAGGGTCAACTTGATTAAAATGATCATACTTCCAAAGGTTACCTTTCTCTTTAACACGATACCCCTTCCATTTTATAAAGATGAAATTGGAAAATTACAGGGTAAGATCGGTAGTTTTATTGAAGGGGGGATTGGCTCTACTGGATTTCTGGCTATATTTACATGTTTCCCACTTTAAAAACTTTAGGATGTTGTTAAACAGACCAGATGATTCTGCATTAGGTCACTTATATGGGGAAATGCTAAGTGATCTAGGTGAAGAACATGGGCAATTCCTTTTTAAATTCAGTGACTCAAAATTAAAAAAAAGAGTTACATTGAAGATCTTACTGCAGGCAGTGAAGAATTGGGTGTTTTTCCGGAAGAAACTTGGAATATCTTATTATTCAGATCATGCTCCAATATGGGGTTCCCCCGGCACCCCTGTTTGCTTGGATGATAGGCTTAGTTTACCATTGAAGCAAGCGGGTATCTCAAGATGGGGAGATCTGAGAATGGGAACGGATCTGGTTACTTGGGAGACTTTGAAAGCATGTACTCGGGGACAATTAACCCGATTTAAATTTTATCAACTCTCTGCTTGGTGGGACAGGCAAAATTGGGTGGAACAGATGGATGATTGCTGGTTAATTCAAGCGATGAAACCTGTCGGTATTAAAAGAGAAATTGCTCTCTGGTATCGAATTCTCATTGAAGCGGAAGATGACAGTGACCAGGACATTCAAAAGATCTGGACTCATGATGTCGTTAATATCAATCTAACCGAGACTTGGATGACCTAATTTGCATTGCTTCGAGAGATAGTTAAACCCGCCTTTTTAAAACGTAACCATCTTTTTACCTTATATCGAGCATATTGGTCCCCAGTAAAACTTACAAAAACCACCGGAAATCAGTATATGTGTTCAAGGTGTCAAGATCCCCTAGCAGATGATTATCATATGTTTTTAACTTGCCCAGAGATTACTAACTACTGGTCGGACTTATGTGAATTCTTGTCGGAAATAACTGGAATTCGGATAAAAGTAACCCCCTCACTTATATTTTTTGGAATCCATGATAATTCTGTTTTTTTAAACAAGAGAGTGGCAAGATTAATATTTTATGTTATCTTATTGGGAAGAAGAGAGATATGCAGAGCCTGGAAATCTGCAATTCCACCCCTTTTCTCAGAGTGTAAAAACAACATCATATATATCAGTCAACAAGACATGGCATGTGATCCAAGAAGTCGGAGGAAAGTCTGGGATATGTTGGTTGACTGGTGTCAGAGGAATGGGGTCCAATGATTAAGCCAATAAATAGCTGTCGGTCTTGGTCCCCTTCTTCTGTATGTCATACTCAAGAAGGGTTGGAGTGGAAGCAGCTAGATTTCTTGTGTGGAATGACTCTTTTCCCGTTTGGCTTTCGCTAAGGGAAAGGGAGTATTGCCAACAAGTTAAATGGCAGAATGAGGACCCAAAAAAAAAAAAGGAAGTTACGACCCTCTTGGCCAAGGGGGCCATCGATTGCGTTCCTGGGCCGGAAGAAGGGAGTGGTTGTTATTCGCACTACTTTCTGGTCCCCAAGAAGAACAAAGGGGGTCTGCATCCCATCTTGGACCTCCGGAACGTCAACCGTTTCCTCCAAAAGGAGAAGTTCAAAATGCTGACTCTGGCTCTGGTCTTGGCTGCCCTCGACCCTGGAGACTGGATTGTACCGTTGGACTTGCAGGACGCATATTTTCACACCCCTGTCCTGCCGGCCCACCGGCGTTACCTTCGGTTCACGGTAGGCCCGGGGCATTTTCAGTTTGCTGTGTTCCCTTTCAGCCTTACCAGTGCCCCTCGGGTGTTCACGAAAGTGATGGCGGTGGTCACAGCTCATCTGCGCAAGTCAGGGGTGTCAGTCTTCCCCTACCTCGACGACTGGTTGTTGAAGGCGGGCTCGCCCCAGGCAGTCGTCTCCCACCTTCAGATTATGGCCGACCTCCTGCATTTGCTGGGGTTCTCCATCAACATGCCGAAGTCACACCTGAGTCCCTCTCAGCAGCTCCCCTTCATCGGAGCGGTGCTGGATTCGACGCGGTTTCGGGTTTATCCTCCCAAGCAGCGAGTCCGGGATATTCAGGCTATGATTCCGATCTTTCAGCCTCTATCCCGGGTTTCAGTCAGGATGACCCTCCGGCTCCTGGGCCTGATGCCCTCCTGCATCCTGCTAGTGCAACATGCCAGATGGCATATGCGGGCTCTGCAGTGGGACCTGAAGTTCCAGTGGGCGCAGCATCAGGGCAACCTGTCCGATCATGTCCAGATCTCGGAGGGCACTGCACGACAGTTGCAGTGGTGGCTAACGAATCGCGATTGGGTCAATGGCAGATCCCTCTCCCTTCCCCAACCAGAGCACACAGTGGTGACGGATGCGTCCCTCCTGGGATGGGGTGGCCACTTGGGAGAGGCGGAGATCAGAGGACTCTGGTCTCCGGCGGAGTCCCGGCTCCATATCAACTTTTTGGAGCTCGGACGATCCGACTTGCACTGAAGGCATTCCTTCCTTTTGTCAGGGGGAGTGTAGTGCAGTTGTTCACGGACAACACCACTGCCATGTGGTATTGCAACAAACAGGGTGGGTTGGGGTCGTGGACGCTATGTCAGGAGGCTCTGCGCCTCTGGACATGGCTGTTACATCAAGGCATTACCTTGGCGGTTCAACACCTGGCAGGTTCTCTGAACGCCAGGGCGGACAAACTCAGCCGCCGGTGCTTGATGGATCACGAATGGCGTCTTCACTCGGAGGTGGCGCAAGATCTCTTTCTGCAGTGGGGAGAGCCTTGGTTAGATCTATTCGCCACCGAAGAGAACGCGCATTGTCATCAGTTCTGCGCGTTGAAATTTCCAAGGCGGCATTCGCTCGGCGACGCTTTTCGTCGCGAGTGGAGTTGCGGTCTGTTGTACGCCTTTTCGCCTAAACCACTTCTGCCCAGAGTGCTGAAGAAGGTTTGGCGCGACCGGGCCCAAATCATCCTTGTGGCTCCGGATTGGGCACAAAGATACTGGTATCCCGAGCTACTCAGCATGGCGATCGATCCCCCGAGCCGTCTGCCTCTTCGGGAGGATCTTCTGTCGCAGCAGCAGGGGACGGTCCTCCACCCGAACCTGTCCAGCCTCAACCTCCATGCGTGGAGATTGAGCGGCGACAGTTGACAGCTTTCGATCTTCCTCCCGAAGATCTCGTTCTGTCGGAAGTGCACACAGCCGTTCCGGGTGGATGACCAGCTCTTTGTTGGCTACGTGGGTACCAAAAAAGGTCGGGCCGTGCAGAGACGAACCATCTCTCGGTGGGTCGTTCTGTGCTTCAAAGCATGTTACTCGTTGGCTAAGAAAGAGCCTCCTGTGGGGCTGCGTGCCCATTCTACCAGGGCTACGGCACCCACTACTGCCTTGGGACACGGCGTTCCCTTGCAGGATATTTATCAGGCAGCTACTTGGGCCTCGCTGCACACATTTACCAAGCAATACTGCCTTGACAGTCAAGTCCTGAGGGACGGCTTCTTTGGCCGTTCTGTTCTCTGTGACTTTCTGGTGTGATCTGTTCGCAGACCCACCACCGGGGTTGGTATTGCTGGGGTATCTATTCTACGGTAAGGAATCTATCACTAACGTGTCTCTTTCAGATGCACAAGTAACTACTTGTGTAACGATATATCTGTAAGAGATATTAGTTAGTGAGCTGGCGGTGGTGATGCCTTCACTAAGGAGGTCGAAAGTCCACGGATTTGTGTACTTGGATGACAGGCTGGTGAGGTGGGGTCCCCTGCACTAGTCACAGAACATCTTAAGTGCACCATGACCCGTCTCCATTACTTGGGCTTTACCATCAATGCACAGAAGTCTAACCTCATCCCTACACAGAGGTTGACCTTGACTGCATGAAGGCTTTTCCTTCTGTGAGGTTTGCAGATATTCAGGTAGGATTCTGATGTTTCTTCTGACTAAGACACTAAATCCTCTGCAAGTCCTACGCATGCCAGGCCTAATAGTCTCATGCATTGTTGGTGACGGACTCCAGATGGCAAATGAGGTCCCTTCAGTATTACTTGAGAAAACAGTGGCTGCACCATGAAGGAAGTCTCTCGGATCAGGTTCAAATTTACATCTCTGTTCTTCCAGATCTGCACTGATGGATAAGCCGCTTCAATCTGTTTGTGGGTCGTCTCTTCAGTCCTCTGCAGTCGCATGGTACCATAGTTACAGATGCCTCTTCTTTAACCAGGGGTGCTCATCTGGACGACATCACGGCAATGGGCCTATGTTATATTTTACCAGTGCCTACACACAGATCTGATGATGCTGCAGATAGCCTCCCTTCTATCTCCGGGAGGCCCAGTCAAATTCTGTAGCGTAAACCAAGTACTGTCCTATATAGCAACGGACAAGGCAGTGTGGAGTCTTGCACCGTATGTTGGGAAGCAATATGGCTTCGGGTTCTATGGACCCTGAAACATTCTTGGTGGCAATAACCAGCCCTTAAGGGTGGCGAACTGCAGGCACTTTTGATCAAGCCATATTTCATAGTGTCTTACTCGGAAAGACTGACGATTCGCACTTACCTTGCATTTTAGCCAAACATTGTGTCAGCCTTCCACATGGGCCAATCCATTGCTCTTCCTCCTCACCGATAAAGGAGATGGGGCTGCATAAACTGGACACTGGGCATGCAGTTTCTTGTTATATCGACCACACACAACAGGACAGAATGGATGATGAGCTTTCTCTGGGCTTTGAAGGGTAACTGATCGCACATTTTCACATTGGATTACCCTTGGCATTAAGAAAGAAAGATCATCTGGCTGGCATTTGTACCCACTCCACAAGGACCATGACTATTCCTTCTGCTCTCACCAGGGGTTGTCTATGGATGATATTTACCTTTTGACCACATAGTTATGCTTGCATACATTTATTAAATATTGCCTCATAGCTAAGCTTGCCAATCACGGATGCTTTGCCAGGGCTGTGTCGAGTGACTTCCTTGGTTAATTAGCACTACTCAATCTCACCTCTTAGGGGTATTACTTTGGGGCTCATTCATAAGGAGAGGAATCTGCAAGAGGAAATATTAGAAGAAAAAGTTACTTTGCTTTAGTAACAATATTTCTGGTGGCTACTTTATCTTCTCACAGGTTTGTCTTTACCCTTCTTCCTCCAGTGAAGAGTTAGTGCCATTTGTGATAATAATATCCCACGGTATGCAAAGGTATCATCTAATATGATTGTCTGTGTCAATAATGCTCTCTCAGTTCCTTTCCGCACCCTTCTATGAGGCACTGAAAAAGTATCTGGAACCAACGTCGGTGCGCCACTTCAACACCTTAAGTTTCCTAATTCCACAACCTGAGTAAGTGAAGTTGCAACTAATGGTACATGGCACAATCTGGTGTTATTGTAGAGCATAGAAAAAACATAGAAAAAACAGAAAAGAACAGTTCCTCACCAAAAGCCAAGATAGTTAGAATCACTATCAGCCTGCTGTTAGTTGGTCAAGGGGGGGAAATCTAAATTTCAGATCTTGTTGCCCTCACACACCTGTTAGGGTGTCATGCTTCATCATCGGGCGCTCCTCGTCGGACCGGCGCTGCAATGTCCGACGGGCCTGGTGTCTTCTTTAGCGGAGATCTTCTGATCTGAGAACGCCGTTTTGTGATGAATGTGAGTAAGAATGTGGAAGTCAGTGACTCCTGATTAGTGTGGGGACTAGAAAGACTAAAATAGGCCCTGGCTCCTAAATGATTTTAATTGGGTTGTGTGGGGCTGGGACTAGATAAAACCAGGGAGGCTACTATGGTGATTCTAGGTATCAGGGTAGCCTTTAGTTGACAAAAGTCAACATGTTTCGTGTCATCTCTGCTCAAGATCGAGCGACACTTCTTTAGGACCGTGGATAGACCAAAAACTGAGTATACCTCGGATATCATAAGCGGGTAAATATGATCTATCACAACTAGTAAAGAATCCCTAATTCAGGGTCTTTGTATAGCGGCTCCGCCTCAGTAGAGAGGGGTCGGAGGCTTCATAGGTGGAGGAGATAACGACCGGACCACTGGAGCGGTCCCACCAAAGAAGTGGTGGGCATGCCACACTTGACATGCGCGTCTTCTCCTCACCTGGATATTGGTTATTGTAGAGCAATGGATCAGTTTCCTGGAGCATATTGCTATGGTGAGGAATCTGCTGGAAGATATAGTATTGACTAGAAAAAGTAAGTAACTTTTTCTAAGTCCTAATTGGAGTGTTTCATCACTGCTGAATAGGTTTGGAGTTTCTTTGGGACAAAAAGCATTTTGCATCTGCATACATGTGAATTACACATGCCTATTGAGATATCGCTGTAAGAAAGTAGGGATTAGTGCTGCCTACTTATTTCTGAAGAACCCTGTGAGGAAGACACAGTATAAACAATGAGACGCTCTTTCTTCATTATTCATATTATCATGTGCTGTGTCACTCTTAGCCATTACAAACGCTTACCAACATAGTTCCGTTTCCCTCTCTGGATACTGAACGATAAGTACGTGAGCTGGACTGATTATGTTACCCTGTAAGCATCTTTTCATTGCAAGGAGTTCAATAGATTCACATGCTCTGCATACTCCTGCTATCTGGTTTTGGGCTCGGACGACTGCAACTTGTTTTTCTTCAAAGAAGTCTTTTGAGTCATGAAGTCTCGGTGGCTCATTTTCTGTTCGTGGAATGCTCATTGGCACAGACTCCATTGTTATCTTTTTTGCCCAATGGGTGAGAGTAGGTATGGAGTCGTGAGTATAACAAAATAGAGACCATACATGAAGGGAGCGAGTCATATAAAGTGAAAGATATATGTAACCAACACTGGCTTCTGGGTAGGAGGGTGGGCGCGTGTGCATCTCCTACCCCTAAGCGGTGGCTAGCCACTGGATAATGCGGGAGTCTGAAATAGGACCCTGAGGACAATTTGACCAACTCTTGCTGCCTTGCAAGAATGTACATACAGTAATGCTTTTTAAATGTGTGTAGAGTGGACCATGTGGCAGTTTTTCAAATATATGCTGTGAGTATGTTACCTAGAAAAGTCATAGTGGCACTCTGTCTGGGGTGGAGTGTGGTCTGGGGCGGGAAGGTAGGGTTCTTTTAGTTTTTGTATAACTCGTTTGGATGCATTTAATAATCCACCTGGCGATTCCTGCCCTTAGAAACGTCATGACCTTTGTGAGGCTGCGAAAAGGCTACAAGGTGGTGCTCTTTCAGAACAATTTGGTCCTGTCTATATAATACTTAAGAGCACGCTTGACATTCAGAGTGTGGGATGCTCTTTCAGCTACTGTGTCGGGCCGTGGGGAAAAAGCAATAGTTTAAGGTGGAATGAGAAGACCACCTTAGGTAAGAATTTGGGGTTGAGGTTAAGAACAACCCTGACGTTGTCAACTTGTTGAAAGGGTTCCTGTAGTGTGAGGGCATTTAGTTCACTGATATGTCTAAGAGATGTGATGGCTACCAGGAAGACAACCTTCCCAGAGAGAAACTGCAAAGGGCATGAATGCAGTGGCTCGAAAGGAAGCTCCATAAATCTGGTAAGGACAATATCGAGATTCCAAGCTGGTGCTGGAATTACTGTTGGTGGGATGATATGTTTAAGGCCCTCCATAAAACCTTTAATTACTTGGCTTTTAAAAAGGGAAGAAGGTTTCCTGTTCTGTATGTAAAAGGAGGTAAAAGATAATGTCTTGTCTTGCTCTGTAGGTGTTAGAGGGTTTATGTGTTTAGATGTACAATAATAGACAAAACGCTTCCACGCAGCAGGTACGTGTAGTGGGCCGGCAGGCTTCTCTGAGTATATCCCTACACTCTTGCAGTAGACCAAAGTAAACAAACTCTACAACCTCAGTAGCCAAATCACCAGGTTGAGTGGTCTGGGTGTCTAACTTTGCCATGGTTCTGAGTGAGAAGGTTTGACCTGTTGAGAAGATTCTCATGAGGGGTATTGCACTCCTCCAGAAGGGGTGAGAACCATGGTTGTCTGTCCCATATTGGAGCCACCAGGATGAGGGTTATGTTTCCCTCAGCTTCCTGACCATGTATGGTATCAGTAGTTGCGGCAAAATAGCATAGGCAAAGATCCCTGACCAGTTAATCCAAAAAGCATTGCCCATGGACTGTAGGTGTGGAAGCCTGGCGATGAAGTTTGGGCATTTTGCATTTTTCTGCATGGCGAAAAGGTCTATGACTGGGGTGCCCCAATTCTAGAAGTAAGGAAGCAGAATTTGTTGGTGGATTTACCATTTGTGAACTTGTTGATACGTCCTGCTGAGCACGTCTGCAAGGTGTTTTCTACCCTGGGAAATAATCTGCAAGAAGATGAACTTGGTGATGGATGGTTTAATGCACAAAGGCTGACAGCTGAGGGGAGTGTGTGCGTCCTCGTTTTTTAGGTTAAAGATGGAGGGTCATGCTGTCTGTGCACCCAAGGACTGCCTTGCCTTGAATCTTTTTAAGAAAGGGTTTGAAGGCTAGGTGAATGGCTAACTGCTCCAGGTGGTTGATGTGGAGGCAGACCCTGGACGGTCATGTCATTGAGGTGTGCCCCCCCAGCCGACTAGAGATGCGTCTGTGGTGATGGTTACTTGCAGAACCGAGTCTTCCCCGCAACAGGTTGCTGTTCCACCACTGCAGAGATTGATAGGTGCTGGCCCCTATCAACACTAGATCCTCTAAATTACTCTGTGTATGTGACTATTGGGTTGACAGGCACTCCTGAAGTGGGAGCATATGCAATCTGGTGTGAGCACCATGGCAATGCATGAGGCCATCAACCCTGGAAGGAGCATTATTGTGCGCTCTGGAAGTGGAGAGAGTGGCTAAAAAAGAGGTAGATGCTGTTGAAAAGTCTGCACCCTCTGGGCATTGGGGAAAGCTTTGCCTACTACTGTTTCTAGAACCCTAGAAAGGGTTGGACTTGAAGTGGCTCCAAGTTTGATTTTGTAGCATTTACTGTGAACCATAGGGTGTGCAGGAGGGAGATTACGGACTGGGTATGGGCTTAGGCATTCCTGTTTGCTTGCACTCTTGATCAGCCAGTGGTCTAGATAGGAAAAGACGAGACCTCCTGAGATAAGCAGGCTTGGGGCCGTGGTGATGCCAAGGGCAGTGCCTTGAGCTGGGATTGTTGAGCACTTACCTTGAAGCTGATGTAGCACAGAGGCGCTGGATGGATTGGGATGTGAAAATAGATGTCCTTTATGTCCAAGGTGGCCATGAAGTTGCCTAGCTGCAACCGGGCATGACATTCTTTAGGGTGATAATGTGAAAGTGTTCTGACAGGGTCTATCTGTTGTGAAGGTGGATGTACAGGATTGGTCAGAGATATCCATTCTTCTGGAAGAATGAGGAAATATAGGGAATAGACGCCTTTGCCCTGGTCTTGATGCTGCACTGGCTCCTTGGCTCCTTTGAGTAAGCGTGCCTGAACCACTTCTTGCAGTAATATGAAATGTTCTGGGATGAGGGTGTGGGTGCAAGGGGGATGTTTGGTGGGGTTGAGATGAGCTTGAAGCAGTAACTGTGCTCAATAGTTCATAGAACTTATCAGTCTGTGGTAATTTCCTCCCAGCGGGGAAGAAATCCCTGAAGTCTCCCCCATCAGGTGTTGTGTGATCACAGGGAATACGGGGCAGTCAGTTCGTGGAGGTAGAGGTTGTCTTACTGAGGGTGCCTCGGCCTTTGGAACTATTCCCTCTAAAAGAGCCCTGTGAGAATGCTCTGCCAGCCTGTTGGTGATAACCTTGGAGTTGCCGATGGTAGGTCTGGGTTGGTTCTGGGGAAAGTGGCCTTGGACCCACCTCTCCTGTTGCTTCCAAAATGAGTACAGTCTTTATGCAACAATGGTTCTGATTGGTGTATTTTGATAAAGGATATTGAATTAGAAGCCTAAATAACCTCATGCAATAAATGACATTGTATTGATAAGTCAGCAAAGACCACCACCATCATAAGTGTACAAACAGAGAAGTTTATATCTTCAAATATAACATTCAAACAGAATGTCCATAAAAACAAAAACCAGAAACACAGTGCAATTTGTTCCTAATGTACCAACCACAGCAAAACTACATACAATCAAAAGTATAGAGGAAGGCTGATGTGTTTGTAACAAACTACCTTTTAGAATTATTTAGAACATGTGGCAAAATGAGCAGTTCCTTTATTATTGGTTACTCTTCTGTGACAATGACATTTCAACCCTTAAATGGGATACAAGGGTCTGATCAGGAATAAAGGAATATGGGGACATCCGACAGACCCTAATTAATAGGGGATGGGAATTAACTGCAAATGCAAGCGCCGATGACAAAACACACATATGCACGCTAATGCAATAGGGAAGTTATCTACTCTCTCGGGAAACGTGGTCTCTAAATGAACAGGGAACTGCCGGCAACAATGAGTGCAGAGTTAGGGATCCGTATTCGGCAGGACAGGCTCTACCAAAAGGCAGCCCGCCACAAGGAGTCAGTACTCCAATAAAGCAGACGACAATGTGGGCAGTCATCACTGCCAGGAGGCGGGGTGTCGCCCAAGGCCAAGGCAGCTGCCCTTTTCCTAACAGTGGTGACAACCAGGGAGTCTGGTGGGACATGAACCCTGACGTAGAGCAGGTCGGAGAGCGCTGGCTTATGTTCTTTCTCTATATGAGGTTTGACTACCCAGGATTTGACGGGTCATTAAAAACCTCAGAGGCAAATTTTATCATCCTTTGAGCATGGAGTGGTATGTAATGGAACACTCCAACTTTGAAAGCGTCTTAGCTAAATAGTCATCATCCTCACAGGTGATGTACAGGTCCACCTTATGGTAGGCGGCCGCATTTTGAATAATGCTATGGTAAGCAATGGTGCCATCCGGCTGGTAGGTGAACTACAGCAGAGGGACCCTGAATATTTTAAGTTTGTGAGGAAGAGATCAGGGAAATAAAACTGTACAACAAAACAAACTAAACTTCCTACACCTATATACTTCAATATTTAGGCAATATGTCCATAGAATAAGTCAAACCCACGACCAAATGTGTACAAAAATTGATCAATTCATTTATTCAATAGTTTTTTCTTATTTTTTAAAAAGACATATATGTCCATTATAAATTTTGTTTAAACAAGTATATAGGTGTAGGAAGTTTAGTTTGTTTTGTTGTACAGTGCCATCTGGCTGGTAGGCCATGACTGGGACATCTTCCAGATCTGAGTCTATCTGAAGGTCCAAATTCCTAATCCTTCAAAGGATCATCCTAGGAGCCAGGGTAGGCTGGGGCAAAGTCCTCAGCCCGGTAATAGGGTCTGGGACTGTCCATGCCAGAGTATGAATTCGGTGACCCCTGAGGGAAAGTCACTGGAGGTGAGGACGGAGATGGTGATGGATGAGGTGCAGATGCTTTCTCCATAGGCCTCTTTGAGGGCAAGAGAAGTGCAGAAGTGTTCAGTACCGGAACTTCATCAAAAGCTAGCCTATTCTTCTTTGGCAGTGTCTTTTCTGAGGCAGGGTTCTTGCCTGTGCCCAGGTGGATGATGTTTCATCCAGATTCTGTTGCAGTCTCGAGGATGGGGCTTCCCCCGATCTAGTGAGTAGAGGCCTTTGGAGCCGATAGTGGTTTCGGCATTGACTGAAGCTGCTTCGGTGCCAATGGTGCTTTCATCCCCGATGGTGGGACTGGCTTCAAGGTTTTGGCGCCTATGGGCATCCTCAGGCTCTAGGCTTGCTGAGGCTTCTTGAAAGATCGTTCCTCCTCTCCAAAGCCTTACTTTAGTGTCCAGCAGTTCTTGAGGGCAGTGGCGCACATGAAGGTGGTGGTAGCTTAGGCACAGGGCTCGACACCCGTCCCCCGGAAGGCAAGTGCTCGGCTCTGACATGTAACTGTTTCTGGGCTCTGAGAGAGGCTTGGGTATTAATAATACTCACTCAAAGCTTAATTTTCAAATGAGGACCAGAGCTGACCGAGTTGGATGGAGCGTCCTCGTGGGGTGTCTTCTTCTTCCAGATCTTCCTCTTCCAGCTCCAAGACGTTGGAGTCCTTGATCTCGAGACTGGGTTGGTATGCTGGAAGATCGGGTGACACACCCAATTCCTCTTCAGCTCTAAGCGGTTTACCCTCTCCGATGATGCCTGGTGTATCCAAGGAGAACTCAATCAAAGGAAAACGTAGACATTCTGCTGTGGGCCCACCATCTGACTTGTCGCTACCACAGAGTTTTTTTTGCTGCGGAACATTGAGCAGGAGTCGCACCAGTCTTATTGTGCTCTGGCGATAGGCAGAGATTGCAGCTGGCATGGAGATCGTTCCCAGGCTATTTGGAATAGCACTGTTGGCATCTTCTTAAGGGCATTCATTCCATCATCACAAGTGAGTCTACATTCTCCGAAGATAGTCTGGAGCACATGGTTGTCAGAAGGACCGATTGCTCGCCACAGTGGTCTCCAAGAGCAGACCAAGCCATGTAAGAAGGAAGAATTGCTTTGAAGAGTCTTCTTGTAATGGGATGGAAGGCAACCGACTCTGAGGCCATGGCAGGAACCGACAAACTCATTGAGACCGGGAGCAACGCTGATTTACAGCTGAACCCAAAAGCAATCTAACAATAGAGTTGATACCCATGTGCATCCATGACAAGCAGAGGAGTCACCAAGACCTCGTGATTCGAAAGACATCTTCAAAGAACAACAAGATGCAATCATCCAAGCCAAACACTAGATGACAGGAGTAGGCAAAGCATGTGTATCTACAGCCACACATGCTACAAACATTTTATTCTGTTGTACATTTGCCAGATTGGATTAGATCAGTAAAGATAAAATACATATAATGAGCAGGAATTCATTCCCGTCTATATCTGTGCTAATGTAATGAATGGAATAGTAGCCTTTAAAGTTTTATGTGGAATGGGCGTACACTTTTTCTGGTATCACAAATCCTCTAGGAGTGAGTTATCCACTGAGGGCAACCTCAGAAAAATATTGTGTCACAGCGAAGTTATTATAATCTTTTTCATTCCAGTCGCAGAACTTCATTGCTTCTGAGTGCCTACTGGTATGCATAAGGTAGAGTGAAGATATACTAGTTATTAATGTCTGAGGGCTTTGAAGGTGAGGCAAGTGAGCAGAACTGAATTCTTATTTTCAGCAGTAGCCAAAGAACGGTGTTCTAATATTTGTTTTTTTTTATCTGTACTAATGTATTCACTATTACACAAACATATTTTGCAAGCCCCCAACCAAGTACTTATTGCTACAGTGTTGATTGTTACAGCATTCAAATATATCGAACCTCCTAGTATTGGAGTTAAATGTTCATGCTTTTTGAAGCCTGAGACCAGTCCGACTGCTGAGTGTAGTAAAGCTTCTTTAGATGCAGAATTGTGTTTTTTGGGCATTTCCATAGTCCTTTTCGGAAAACACAATGGCTGGATTTAGAGTCCAGAAATCGGTTTGTTTTGGTAAGGGTTTGGAATTTTTTTAAAGAAAAACTTTACTGCTCTAGCTAAATTCAAAGTGCTTATTTTCAGCATTATTTAACATTGCTACCTATTGAAAATTCTTGATCTGACAAAAGCATGGGTATCAATTAAAGATATAAAATAATTTCGTGCTCCTTCTCCGAGGTAACACTAGATGTTCTGTCTGAAGGGGTCCACTTACAGTCAGTTTCAATATTATCAAAGATGACTTACAATCACGGCCACATCTTTGCCTTTTGTACTCCTACAAAATAACATGTTTCTCTGTGGTCTTCTCTAAGATGGACGCCACGTGGGTCTGTCAACAGTACTTGGTATTTGATAGGATTGGAAAGGGTTGAGGAGCAAGTTGGGTCGAGGCTCCTTCAGTGCCCTGAGTGATCAATGATGGCCTCATTGGCAGTATTTGACTTTACTGACATGGAAAAGTAAACTCTTCAACTAAAGGGAATCATTTATCTTGTTTTATCCGGAGCTATCGTACTTTGCACTATGTCAAAGCATGGAAACGTTTTGTTAACTATACGTCAATTGCAGAACAAAGGTCCCTGTTTTTGTCAGCAGCCTTCATTTATTATAATGGGGCTCATTACACCGCCATGAAAAGGCAGTCGAAATGGGCCATCGTAATCCCTAAAGCGGTGTCTGAGCAGGGACTGCCCCATTGTAGGGTATTACGTTCCGACCGATGGTCGGACGGGCTCCTTGAGCCTGTCAGAAGCATCGGTTGGTCCCTCTGCCAGCTGCCTCAAACCGCGGCACATCATAATGTGGAGGTCAGACCGTGGCACCAGGTGTCGGACGGACTTCCACTGACAGGCTGTCGGTGGCGGTCAGTACGACATAATCTGGTCCAATGTTGTGTGCTGCTGTGTAAAAATGTTTTGCTAAAAGGCGGTTGGAACTGGGTAACTGCCATCACAAAGAAACGGTTCTTGTGCAGTATTTCCCCTATCATAGTGCTTTTTTACATTTCAGGCACATGCTTAGGTGTTTGACCACATTTGGTCCCTTTTCTGCCTCCATTCTATATCTATGTAGAATGTTTATAGCACCCACTCGGGCAGAGTGGATGATATCACACTGACCACTGTTAAAGGGGCAAAGAGTAAAACGGTAGTAAAGCTGTCTTATGATTGATTGAGGAAAAATATTTTGGCACCACCTAAGTGTGCAAGCGTATCTTGAATTTAAGGAGTGAATAACAGTCCACCTAAATGTTCTTGTTGAGAGAGCGCAGGTCTTCACACACCAGATGCCTATCACTCGTTCTCTTCTTTGCTCTCACCTCTCTAATGACCCACTCCCATTAATTGACAGGTTCTACCACATTTTCCTTGCAAAGTTGATCTAACTGTTTAGCTAGGTCTACATTCAGAACATTTATTCTCTTGAGGCAAAGAAGGGACGGCATTAGCGTTCTTTATAATTTTATGTTCAGAAATGAAATTCTTATGAATGTACCTTAGCCTGTAAGAAATCTTTTCCAGTTACAGTGTTGCATACTGAATCGCACATCACATTACCCATCTTCAGACTCATTCTAAGTACACAGTTGTTGATCGGATCTCCTAATATTTCAACTAGTAGATTTACATTATTCATTTCTGACCTTTTATTTACAATCTTTACATTACAGCAGAGTTCCTCGTTTACTACAATAGTTGGTGAAATGCAGGATATGACACATTTTTTTCAAAATTGGTTTAGAATCCATAACTGCAACCATTAACTTGTTATTGTCCAACAGCTTCATTCATATTTAACTCTGTGAATGGGACGATCAATCTCTGCACGTTTAGTTATCGATAGTTATTGATATAGATTCACGTAGTCGAAGCAATAGGCCACATTACTTTGTAATGACAATTATTTTTTTTTTAAATTCTTTTTATTCACAACTTGTTGGTCATTACGATACATAATCACATTCACGTATATTGCAGCAATTACAGCTCAGTATACGCACATTGCATGTAAGATAATATACTGATGGTACAAGGGTCATCACTGCGTTAAGGTTCGTCAAGTGAGGGAACTGCAGGGGGTTCACACAAGCGCCCACGATATTCATTCCAGTTTGACCAAACCGCCACCCATTCCCGAGGACACCCCCAGGCCACATAGACTGTTTTCTCCTGCAGCATACACCAGTCCATGTCTCTTTTCCATTCACTGAGCGTCGGCGGTGTACCCGCTCCCCACCTGCGTGCTATGTTACGTTTCGCGATCACCTGTCCGAGCGTAGCCCATAGTTTGCCCATTGCCGATAGGTCCGTGGGCTCCCAGATGTTCAGGAGGCATCTCTTAACCTCGGGCTGCAGGTCAACCTTCCACACCGTACGTATACATGCGTGCACCCGCTGCCAGTATGCCTGTATCGCCGGGCATTCCCAAATGATGTGAAGATACGTCCCCCTCTCCCCACACTGCCTCCTACATAGCCCATCTGCACTCCTACCCATCAACACCAATCTTGTTGTAATGACTGATTTAATGTAACCATTTGTTATTTTATTTGAATCTGTTACATGTATGTGGATATTTAAATTCTCCACCCTCATCCAGCTCTAGAAAAAATAAAAAAAAACATGAATGTCATGACCAGAAAGATTCTCTCATATTATAGTATCATATTTCACAGGTACGTAGCAGCCAGTCTAGGACGCCATTTTTTCATGAATAAGCAACTGCCTATAGTGTTGTTTGCTATAGTTGTTTTCAGTTCGGATTCCTCCTTCTTTGTCCAATAAATAGTGTATCATGTTGTAGAAACTCCTCATGGTCTGTCATTTTGTGAGAAAATATTTCTTAAAAAATAGTTTCACTATTTCTAAATCATCAGTTAGTCTATCATTATTTCGTGCATATATTAGCTTTATTTCTTCATTGTAGACCAACTGCTGTAGACTCTCATCCATAATTGTTGGGCTCATATACATCCATTTAATTTCACTGCTATTCCTTTCCCGTGGAGCTGCCATCATTTTCATTTTCACATTTGACTTGGATGGTTTGATGCCCAGTAGGCATGATACAGGAGTATATTACATCTCAATCCCTGCTCTGTTACCGTACCTGGCACATGCATCTTTCCAGTGCTTAATATGCAGGTTATTCAACACTATGTGGCAAAAGGTGTAGTTGCATTGCGCCAACTATCTTGTCTCGTCTTATCCATCTTATGCAACATTCTTGGTGTTGTGTAAACTCTATGCAGGGTGGCCACCTTACTCCATGACATCACATATGCTGCTTCCAGTCCTCAACTTCATGTGACTGTCTCATGCATTCTGGGTGTTGGTGTCATGGTCTGCTTCCATTGAGATACTTAGAGTAACACACCAGAAAACTATGATAATTGACCAAGTGAGATGGTCAACCCAGTTCAGTGCAGATTGTAGAATGTGAAATTGGGACAGTAATACATTTGCATTACTAGGCATAAACGCAAGCCACCTAAAGCCCTTATGCCTTTCTTCTCAGGTTATTTCTCCTCCACAATTTAACTCTGAGTTGTTTCTTCGGCATATCTTTCTTTATTGCCCTATACAGGTGCGTTATATATTCTATTTTATTCACCAGTTTCATAAAACGCATGGCTACCCAAGAGTTAGGCTTCCCAGCGATAGCAAAAGGGGTTGGATTGATGGCTTAAGGTAGAAAAATGAAGGGAAATGATGCGTCTTAAGTTTTTTCCTAAAAATCATGAAATTGTCCTCCATTCTGAGGCTAATGGACAGAGCATTCCAAAGCTTGGTTGCAAAGTAGGTTAAAGACCAACCTCCACTCCTGCCTCTTTTGATCCAAGGGACAAGTAGCAACTCAGTATTTTTTGCCCTCCAATCCCTTTTGGCCTGGTTAATAGTGGCCAGTTGCCGGAGAACCGGAGGACCTGTATTATGCTTTGCACAATAAATAATGCATAAAGCCTTAAATTGTATCCTGCAGCTTATATGTAGCCAGTGAAAAGTTCTGAGCGCACCATTTGTTGAACGTATTTTTGGGATACCTAACAGCAGCGTTCTGAATAATCTGAATTATTCTGAATAAGTCTTTTTGTCACTGATATTGGACAATCTAAATAAAGCGAATTGCCATAATCAAGGTGCAACAGAATCAGACCTTTGATCATAGTTCTGCACGCCTCTATCAGGAGCCATTTCAGCACCTTTCCCAGGGCTTTTAAGAGACCAAAAACGCTCCCAGCCACCTTTTTTGCTTAGGAGGCCATGGTTAACAGATTGTCAAGAACCATCCCTAGACTTTTTACTTATGACTTGGGCATTCCCCTAGGGAAGATGGCCAGATAATATGATCCCAGAGCTTTAAAGCATTGGTTTGTTCCCTAGTATCAAGACCTCAGTTTTTTCACCATTCATCTTTAATCAACTGGCTGCCGTCTATTCAGACACCTTTTCTAGACAGCTGTTAACCCCAGCGGCAATGGTGCCCATGTCTGGTGCCAATGTCACGATCAACTGGGTATCGTCTGCGTAGGATACCATCTTCAGGCATTAGGGACAAATAATGTCTGCCACTGGACGGATATAAATGTTATAAAGCGTCGGGGTCAAAGACGAGCCTGATGGAACTCCACAAAGCAACTGATGCCTAGATGACAAGAATGTGCCCTCGCTAACCTGAAAACTGCGCTTGTCCAAAAATGAGGCAAGCCATCCTAGGGCCTTTCCTGTGATACCAGCTTCTTCCAATCGATGAAGAAGAATAGGGTTGGAGACCATATCTAGAGCGGCTCTCAAATCCAGAAGGATCAGTGCTGGTGATCCGCCATGATCCATTATCATTTTTATATTTTCTGTGGCCCTCAAAAGAGCTGTTTCAGTACTATACCCAGCACGAATGCCTGTCTGGGTAGGATGAACAATGTTAGTAATTTCCAAATAATCTATAATATTTCTATTGATTATTATTTCAAAAAGTTTGCTAACACCAGGTAGCAAAGAGAATGGGTCTGTAATTACTTATTATCTCTGGATCTGTATTAGGTTTCTGTAGTAGTGGACGAACAATAACATGTTTCCATTCTTCTGGAACCCTACAGTTCTTCAGGGAAAGATTGTACAGCTCAGTCAGGGCAATAAGCATCCCATTGACCCCTCTCCTAGAATATCAATTGGAGCTGGAACGAGCAGAGAGCCTGATTCAATGGAGGGTGCTACAGGCATAACATCCTCTTAAGTCAATTGTGACAAGGCGGAAAGTACAACCTTGGTATTGTTAGCTTTTAAATAATTGTCTGTAATATCCATATGAGGGGCCTTTTAAAGTGTCATAAATGTCCTTCTCTTCCTTTAATAAATAGTTCGCCAGAGATTTGCAGCATTCTGCCAACTCCGTAGGACCCGTTTCTGGCATATTGTATTTTAGAAAGGCATTCACTATTTTATAAATTTCTCTTGAGGAGTTGGCCAACTGGTGGATCCTTTCCGTAAGACTATTCGCACGGGCTCGGCAGATAGCTTGATGATAATTTTTAAAGACGCTTTATAGTTCTCTACATAAATCATCACATTTAACTCTCCATTTCCTTTCCAATTTTTTACATTCTATTTTTTGATTGTCTTAGCTCTTGTGAAAATCCGAGGGCTTGTTCTCATACATTCGCGTCCAACAGTACCTATAGTGTTATCATTATAGTAGATTCTTCAGGAATTTGCTTCCAAGTTACTCTGCCTGCCCTGTGCAACCTGCTACATTTGCAGAAATTGAGGGTTAACAATGTTAAACCCTTCCCGAGCTTGGCCAAGCGTAAAAAACCTGCCATTAGAGAAAATAACCTCCATGACATTCAAACCACCAGCTCTCCCAACTAGTGTAAGCCATATCTTCCAATGCATGTTTTAAACACAACGATCTCCCTTAATGACCATATTGACTAATGCAAATGTTATTGTTTTGTGAAAAACCTGAGTTTTCACAACAACTTTTTTCTAGGAACTTTGCAGCCTCAAAGTAGTCTTTCAGTCTTCCAAAACAAGTGGTATCCAGTCAACCTTGGGCGATGACTGAAAATATTCTGTCCTTCATTCACTAATGAATTAAATGATGGTGCTTTCTAGTTTTCAGCACTGAAGTCATTGGTAAAAAGATGGGGTTGGAGGGGGTTATGGGTGCCTTGCCTTAGTGATCTGCTGACTGGGCGCGTTTGCCGGCGCTACGATCTGATTACACCTTTGAGGGAACTGCTACAAAGGAACTGGATTCACCGAAATGATTGAGGTTGCTGCAGTAGCCTCCCCATTCTTGGCATCAACAAAATGGCTGCCTGAGGAAATTAGATGTATGCTGAGGAGCCACGTCCCTGTAGAAAGTGTTGCATCACTTTCCTTGTTGTGGACTCTTACTTCCTGGTTGATTTTTTTCATCAAGGCATAAAGCTTATTTTAAGTGAGATAAAATATGAAACTGTCAATAAATGGAAATGTTTCACTTCCTTGTCTAGAACCAACTGAACTTTTTGATAGGTGGTATTATATCGGATTCCAGCAGAAGAAACAAACATGCCTACACTTCCTACTAACAAGACATGTTTTGTTTTATGTTTTGTTTAAATGGCAAACATATTGCAGATGTGTACAGGTGGAATATTTGCATGCTTGCTGGTTCCACACATTTTAAGTGAATTTTACTTGCATTTGGTGCTGTAATAGTAGTTAAAGTCATTTTCTTTTTGTTGTTGCATGGGGTGAAAGATAATGTTTTCTGAGGTTCAGTGGGTTGGAAAAATATATTTTTTCTGAGGTCGGATGGGTTGAAAGATACCCATTTTATAATGTGGCTTCGTTTGAAAGATAACCCATTTTCCTGATGTTGCATGGTTTGAAAGGCACCCCGTTTCATTTTTTTTAATTGTTTTAATTTTTATTAAAGTTCCATAGCAGCAAGATAATAACAAACAAACATAAATAACACAGCCGATAGCACTTATATCAAGACAACCATCATTATTACAGAGTTAGGCCCCAATCCTAACCAATGTCCTCTGCTTGCAATTAGATAAAATATCCCCTGTATTATACATGATAAACTAAATTACAGTGCCATGTACTCCCTCACCGCCCCCATATCAATAATCCTAATTTCCTTTTACTAAGTCCCTTCACAGCATGTAAACTATATTCCAAATTATAAACATTGAGAAACTTAGCCCGCCACATCTCAAAAGGCGGGGCCTCTTGCTGTAACCACAAAGAAGCAATTGTCAGCCGAGCAACCGCTGTGGCCATAAAGATTAAATACCGGTGCTTATATAATGGCTGCCCCTCCCCGACCTCCTCCCCTATACCAAGCAACATCATGGATTGAGAGATTTTAACCCCATCGCCAGTTATTTCTGTCAAAAACTTCTCTACAGATTTTATCAGAGGGTCCAGTACCTCACATGCAAAAAAACGAGGACGATATCAGCACTGTCTTTAGCACAACGAATACATTTCCCATCATGCTGACCCCACCACGTCATCATTTTACACGGGGTATGATATAGATTGAATATCATTTGATAATGTTGACTTTTAAGATTAGCTGCGCACAAAATCCTTCTTGCCAGGTCAGTGTTTTTTTCCAGTGAGATTCCGGGGTTCCCCAACCAAGTTCTATATTTCGAATTATATTTTTCTAAATCATCCGATATACCCTCTAGCAATACTTTATAGATAGCCCCGATCTTATCATGCCGTCTGATAGATTCTACAATTTTAACCTTCGTAGTACAAATAGGGTGTTTCCCCAGAAAATCCCTAATTTGTAAATACTTAAAGTGCGTAGAGGGTAGATGGAATTTATCCGCCAGCTCAGCAAATGCATAAACTCGCCCATCGTCTTGATATAAGTCACCGAGTCAGGTAACACCCCTCCTTCTCCAGCCAAGTGCTACCTGGTCCCAAAAAATCGAGGGGAGTACTACCACGGAATTGATAGGGGTATACATAGAAAGTACAGGAATCTCAAAGCTCTTCCGTACAGTATTCCACACTTTAAACAAAGCATTCAATACCTTAAAGCGTGTTCTTTTAAAATAGCTACCATCCACTCTATTAAAAAGGCAGTGCTTTACCTCTGGTCCTAGAATCATCTGGTAAATTGAGGGGGCTTTGGCTAGGTTTCTGACCTCCTCTCCAGTAAGTAATATTCGAGTATTAACCAAAATACATGAGTAGTAATACAAAGCAAAATCCGGTATAGACCATCCTCCCCTTTCTCGGGAGAGAGTCATATATCAAGCAGGTCTACGAGGTTTCCCCGGGGCCCACATAAACCTAGAACAAAGTGATTGTAAATATTGAATCTGTTTATGGGAAACCTCCAGTGGCACTGCCCTGAAAAAGTACATAACACACGGTAGAACGTTCATTTTCAGGACATTTGCTCTGCCTACTAATGACAAATGGAGATTCTCCCACCTTTCAAATGACCTTTTCACTCCAGAGATGATATCCCCCCAGTTAACCTCAATGATCTCTTGAACAGAGGTGCAGATCTTAATACCCAAATAAGTGGCTTCCTTAACACACCTGACATCCTCATCCATTACGTGACTTGTGCATAATATTTAGGTTTTTACAGTATTGAGTTTATACCCATAGGCTGCCCCAACGGTCTGCGCCAAAGATTCTATTTCAGATATAGCAAGCCTAGGATTAGAAGTAACAATTGCTATATCATCGGCGTAGGCCAGTACAGAATAGCGTTCTTGTTGTACAGGGCAAAATCTTTCTACTTTGTTCTAACATAAGAATAAAGGGATTAATATACAACGCAAATAAAAGTGGTGAGCAGGGACATCCGTGTTGTGTACCTCTGGAGATCAAGATGGCCTGAGAATAATGTCCCATTGAACAGATTTTCGCCGACGGAAGATAATAGAGGGCCTTTAGGGCCCATATATAGCCTTGTCCAAAGCTCGTTTGTTGCAGTCCCAGCGAGAGGAAATTCCACGAAACCCAGTTGAACGCCTTTTCGGCATCGATTAAGATCAAGCCAAGTTCACGGGATTCTACCTGTGCGATATCAAAAAGAGTAATTACTCTATGCACATGATCTACTATCCCTCTCCCAGGTATAAAACCATGCTGTTTTAGTGAAACTATAGACAGTATAATTTTTGCCAACCGCGTGACCAAAATTTTCGCATAGATTTTACCGTCCGCATTGAGGAGGGAAATTGGGCAGTAAGAACCAGGTAGTTCCGATGGTTTCCCCTTTTTCTTAAACACACAAATATTAGCCTTGGACCAGGTTCGTGGAATCTCCCCTTTCTGCGCGGTTTGATACACTGTAAGCATATCGTTTTTAATTTCATGAAAGAAAGTCTTGAATACTTCCAAGGGGAGCCTGTCTGGTCCTGCTGCCAGTGAACTAATGGCCTGCTCTAATTCCTGCATTGAGATTGGCTCCTCAAGTCTTTTAACATCCGTTTAATCTAGCTGGCCCCATAAAGCAGCTGGCAGTCCCATATCAATTAGAGATGGGTCTCCAATCTGGTTCTCGGTATATAATTCTGCATAAAAGTCATGAAATACTTTAAGAATTTCCTGGGGATCAGATTCGATAGCCCCCGCCATATTTTGAATCCCCTTAATTCTTTGTTTGGACTCTTTAATTTGCAATTTCTGTGCTAAGCACCGCCCCATGGATTCGCCGTACTCATAACATTCTTTTCTGTATGTTTGATATTTTATGGCGATCTCCTTACTCCATTGAAGATTAATTTTTGCCTTACATCTCGCTAAATTATTCAGATGTACAGTGGTATTATCTCCTGCAGCTAGAGCAGTGGCTAGTTCCTCCTCGGCGGTCTTGAGGTCATCATAAAGAGCCTGCAGTGCCTGTTTCGCTGTTTTACATTTTAAAAACCCAAAGCTCTGCGTTTCCCCTCTAAATCCAGCTTTAAATGTATGCCATACGACCCCCAGGACGCCGAATATCTATTAATTTGGAAAAATTCCTTTATCCACACCCTCATATTCTCAGTAAATGTTTCATCCCTCAAATGCTTCCTGTCAAATGTAAACATTCTGGGGGCTACGCACCTAGCGATCATCGGGATTTCAACTAACACAGGTGCATGGTCCGAGGTCACCCTTGGATATATACTAATTTTCAGTCCAGTAAACACTGCTGATGGTACAAAACAATAGTCAAGCCTAACAAGCCGATTATGAGGGTGCAAATAAAATGTAAAACCTGGGTTTTGTCTATGCAAGCTGCTCCACACATCCAATAACCCATGATCAATTGATAAATGAAATAGGGCCTTATTAACCCGAGGTTTCCTACCTTTATAGTTTTGCCCACCATTTTGAAAATCTTCCCTGGTCAAATTTATATTAAAGTCCCCACATAAAAATAAAGGGATGGGCCATGTAGCGAGCTCCCCATTCAGATATTCCAATATTAGGGCTTCATCCAGATTAGACCCGTAAACTGTACAAAGAGTAAATGACGCCCCCCTGCCCTACATTCCACAATAGCCCAGCGTCCCAAATTATCAGCCAAGGTGCGCCCGTTAGCTTGGATATATGGTCTTGCAAATATCCCCACCCCTCTTATCATACTTGACTGCCTTGAAGTTACTAATACCGTATACCCTAATTCTTCTAAGACCTTGCGTTTTAGCCACGGAATATGTGTCTCCTGCAGACACACCATATCGGGCTGAATCACCCGCAGCTCTCTGGAGACCCTCTGCCTTTTATTATAGTTATATTTTGAAGATTGCCTGACCAAAAAAACTATACCCAAATCTTTTTATCTTTCTGAACATTTCTTTGCTGATATGAAGCTTACTTTTTCTTTTGCTTTGACCCCTGCCACCCCCATCTTCCCCCAGCCACCCCCTCCCCCCCGTACCACTCCACCAGCGACCGGCACCCCCCCCCCCCCCTCCACCTTGAGGCTTTAGGACTGACAGTCCTTGCGATGACATGCTCCCTACACCCATAGTGCCCCCCAGTAGTCAATCCTAACATACCAGAGATAAAATGAAAAGGGAATCAATAGCCTATAAATCAATAAACAAAACAGATCAATAAATCACATTCCCTTTACCCACAGCTTAGCCTGTTACCACTGCTGGGGGACATTCAACTTCACAGACCAGAGTAATACAGATACTTAAACAAAATAAATAAATAAAGCTAAGAAAGTTATATATAACATCATACTACATATGATCACATCCCTTTTTTTTATCCTCCTTTGAGGGTTTGCAAAAACTCTTTCGCCAGGATTTCGGAGGTAAAAAACCTAGTAGTCCCTTTATAGATGATTTTAAGTTTAGCTGGTTGTAATAAGAAAGCCTGGGCCCCCTTAGATTGAAATGGTGCAATAAGTTGGCGTAATTGCCACCGTTTCTCTACCGTCTGATGGCAGTAGTCAGGCCTAACAAAAAATTCAACCCCCTTACCAGCTTTTTTTCTGTCGGGGCGGGCCAGATCAGAGACGGCTTCCCGTGCCAAAAAGTTGTTAAATGAGATAAGAAAAGGGAAATCGGTGAGCCCTCTGCACCTCTCTCTGCCAGTCCCATTGGGTTAGTTCTGGGAATGCCTCCGTAAACAATTCGATAATAAATTTACGAGGGTCCTGGCCTTCAATCCCCTCGGGAATTTGAAGAACTCTCAAATTGTTCCGCCGAGCTCTATTCTCCAAATCTGCAAGTTTCCATAGTACATCATCCTTTCCTACACGTAAAGTCTCATTCACTGTCTTCTGCGAGACTAATTCGTCCTCCAACTGCGAAATACGTGCTTCTGCCTCAGTAATTCTTGCAGTGAGCTCAGAGCATGTTTTGGCGATCCGCCGTACTGAATTTTGCAGTTTACGACGACAGACAGTATGCGTCCTCAGACTTTCAGACCGCGTTTCCTCCCTGTGAGTCATAATTGTTTGATATATGACGCTCAGGGATACCTCTTCTGATGACTCTAGTGTTCTTTGGGTCAGAGGGGAGTCGGTTTCATCTGGGGGGGGGTGGACCATTGACTTACGTACCGGCTCCGGGGAGCTAGCAAAAATATGAGACCCCTCTGTCAAGGTCTTTTTCTTTTGCATTGTCTGTGGGCTCCCCTCCAACGAGTCCCCTCCCATATCCTCAGAAGGTATAGTACTATGGTCAGTCAGCTCATCATCATTTTGCTCCATACATGGTCTGCTTTTTTTTCTACTCTCATTACTGGGTATATCCGAGTGGTCTGATAATGAAAAGAACTTCTCTACGAGGTCGACCAACTCCGCCTCCTTCTTTAGTGACCCTACGCTGACCGAGTCTGACCCAGTGAGGCCCCCACCTGAACCAGCCATTCGATTCATACTTCCAGCCACCAAGTTATCGTCAATATGCGCCTTGTGTCTTACAGCTGGTTCAATATATCTTGACTACTTGGTTCCATACCTAGTTCCGGGGGTTCTCCATCTCATTCATAAGGGATTACAGCCATCCTTTTTACCCCCAGCCGACTCCATATTACTGCCAGTTATTGTCATATCCTCCACAGAAGCATCAAATACAGGGGCCTACTGAGCCTCGATTTCCTCCCTCATGTCATCTAAGTATCTAGGGGGTCGCACAGCACCTTCCATGCCCAATGCTCCTCGTGCCTTATCTATAGGGGGATCCTGAACTCCCCGGCTCTCCGTTCTCTTCCCGCCTTTACCCAATGCAAACAATTGTGGAATCGTACCTTTTGAAGGACTAGTCAAGCCCGGAGAATTGACGGTGACGCCGCTCTCGCCCTTGTTTAGTTTACCGTTAGCTTTAAGCGCTTTCTTGACACTCGGCGGCTCCGCAATTTTGTCTCCGTTCCCGGTAGTATCACCAGTGGCCGCCGCGCTAGCAGAAGCGGCGGCAAAGTCAGGCGGAATCCTGGTTTTCCCTCTGCCTCCCTTGGGCGGTATTCTCCGCGTTCTGCAATAGCCCACAGAGTTCCAAATACTCGAGCCTCCAGCAGTTTATATAATAAATCATCTATAATTCCCCTTTGACAAGATAAGACCAGAAACTATCTTGTTACAATGTATCCAGTTTGTGTTTTACTAAAATGATACAATGCCGCTTTCGAAAAAGAGTTGAACATGCCGTTCCTCCGAGCGCGGAGTTCAGGACGCTGCGGTAAGCGTTATTTCCACTCTGGTCCTCTCGCTAATCACCAGATATCTCCTCACGGGTGTAGGAGGACAGGAGCTACCAGCTCACACGTCTGAGCCGGCGGCCGCCATATTGCGTCTGTTTGTGCTATTGTCTTTGTTGGTTTTCTCATGGGACGGGTGTTGCTGTCATTAGAGAGCTTTTGCCTGCCCAGAAAATATGGTCTCTTATTTCTAACATGGCAAGTCCGTTTTTAATTTGTTTCCTTTTGATTTGTCTCCTGCTTTCTTCGAGGAAGATGAGTTTGGGGCAATATGATGTGCCATGCTGGTGTCTATTTATTTAGGTGTATGTTTGGCCTGTCTTTTGAGCTAGCGAGAGGTGTAGAGTCCTGTTTGTCAGGTCATCCATGATGTCATGGAATATCAAGGTTCCTAGGATGGTGGTTAGCAGAGGCGGGTTTTAATACGGGCATCGGGGCTCTACCCTCTCTTTTCCACACCAATCAATCAGGGTTTTATATAGACTCACCTGTGAGAGTTTCAAGGTGCTGAGCGCTGGGGGGGGGGGGGGGGAGAGGGGGGGGGGAGAGGAGGGGAATAGCACGGATCAGTTGAAGAGCCAGGTCTTGAGGTCCTTCCTGAACGTGTGCAGGGTCGGGTAGCGTCTGATGTTCACAGGGAGCTCGTTCCAGGTCTTGGCTGCGATGTGGGAGAAGGCTCTCCCACCTGTTCTGTTTCTGCGGATGTGGGGGACCTCTGCCAGGGCGAGGTCGGCGGATCGGAGGTTCCTCTTGGGTGCGTGGAAGGATAATCTCTTGTTGAGGTAATTGGGTCAGATGCTGTTGAGTGATTTGCAGGCGTGGGTGAGGCGTTTGAAGGTGACCCTCTTCTCAACGGGGAGCCAGTGGAAGTCTTGTAGGTATTGGGTCATGTGTTCGTGACGTGGTGTCCCGAGGATAAGTCTGGCTGCGGCGTTCTGGATGGTTTAGAGTTTTTGTCGAAGGGTTCTGTTGATACCGGCGTATAGGGCATTGCCGTAGTCCAGTCTGCTGATTATGAGTGCGTGGGTGACGGTTCTCCTGTAGTCGGGGGGGGGGGGGGGGTCCATTTGAAAATCTTGTGGAGGATGCGTAGGTGGTTGAAACTGCTGGAGGCAACGGCATTGATCTGGCGGGTCATGGAGAGGGAGGAGACGAGGATGATGCCGAGGTTTTGTGCATGGTATGTGGGGGTGGGCAGGCTGCCGAGGGCGGCGGGCCACCAGGTGTTGTCCCAGGAGGAGGTGCATGGTCCGAGGATGAGGACCTCGGTCTTCTCAGAGTTGAGCTTCAAACAGCTGTCTTTCATCCAGGCTGCCACATTCTTTATTCCTTCCTGGAAACAGAGTCTGGTGTCTTCGGGCTTCTTCGTGAGTGAGAGGATGAGCTGGGTGTCGTCGGCGTAGGATACTTTGCTGAGCCCATGCTGTCTGACGATGGCGGCGAGGAGGGCCATGTAAATGTTGAAGAGCATGGGGCTGAGCAATGATCCTTGGGGAACTCCGCAGTTGGTATCGGTGGGTTCGGAGTCTGATCCTCTGGGTTCGGCCGGAGAGGAAGGATTGTATCCACTCGAGGGCGGTTCCTTGTATCCCCGCGTAGTGAAGTCTGACTGCGAGTTTGCGATGTGAAACTGTGTCGAAGGCTGTGGAGAGGTCGAGAAGGATGAGAGCCACGGTGTGTCCCTGGTCTAGTAGCATGCGGATGTCATCTGATAGAGACATCTAGCCGCATATTCCTTAACTTAGAATATCCCCAAGCGTCAGACTGGATCCGGAATTTTTTGTAGCAGCAGCACCTCAGGGCATCGGGCGACGGCGCCACACGACCCCGCCCTGACGTCGTCCACATACGTGACGTCAGCGAGGTCATATAAGTCCCTCCCGGCACGCTGACGACAGTTTCCTTCTTTTCCGCGTGCAACGCGGATCCGGAGTAAGCGGTTCCTGGCCTGTTTTCAGGCCCCTTATGACGCTTCGCGACTGAAACAGTGTGCGATGCCTTCGGGCTTTAAAACCTGTACCTCCTGTTTGCGGCAAATGTCCGCGACAGACCCACATCTAATCTGTGTGTGGTGTTTGGGCGAACACCACGACTCGACAGATTGCGACGCCTGCCAACACCTCAAGCCGAAGTCCCGGTGGGAGCGCCGCATGAAGCTCCTTTCGGCTCGACTGTCCCGGTCGGAGTCGTCTCGCCCTCCGCCCTCCTCATCGCTGGCAGGACCCTCTGGTTTCCAGCTGCGGCGTCGCTCAGCCTCTGGGGCCCGGAGACGTCGTTCACCCATTCTGGGTAAGTCGCGGCGCATGTCGCCGAAGTCCACGACCTCACTTCCGCCTGTTGGTGGGGGCACTAGTTCCCGGAGCCCTCCAGGCGTGCGCCCCCGGGAGTCACCCATCCCCTATCCGGGTGCGAGGCCGACTCGGACCCAAATGGAGGCCTATGCCGCGGCTCTGTAGTCCTCCCTTGGGTCCGCTCCTGTCCCTGGGGCGTCCTCGGGCCTCCGCTACTTGCGGGGTCCCCGACCGACTTGCCAGTGGGTTCGCCCCCAGCGCCAATTAAGCCCTCGCCCCCCAGGGACAAAGGAGATATGGTGTTGTCAGGGTGCGCCCGGCTGAGTCCCCCTCTATGACCCATAGCACCCCTGCCGTGCCGCATAGTCCCGTGGAGCTCCCTGTGGCGTCGCAGGTGGTTGCTGGTGCCCAAAGCCTTGCTTCGGTCACACCTCGGCACTCCGGACAGGCGGATGCCTGCCCGGAGCCGAGGTCGACTCATGTCAGGGTGCGGCCCGGCGGGGTCCCCCTCTACGACCCATAGCACCCCTGCTGCGCCGCATAGTCCCGCGGGGCTCCCTGTGGCGTTGCAGGTGGCTGCAGGTGCTCAAAGCCTTTCTTCAAGCACACCTCGGCCTTCTGGACAGGCAGCCGCCTGCCCGGAGCCGAGGTCGGCGCCATTCCGGCACCGAAAACTCAACCCCCCACCCCCCGTATCCTCCGCTTCCTACTTTGGAGTCGGAGCCCGTGGTGGTTGAGGCTGAGTCGGCGCCGGTGCGGCGCCGGAGACTTGCCTCCCCGGCTCTGACGCCATCACCTTCGGAAGCGGGGCTTGTCGTGGTGGATGTGGAATCGGCGCCGGATGGAGCCGACTCGCGCCGAATGGAGCCGAGTCAGCGCCAGACGAGGCAGGGTCGGCGCTGACCGGAGTCATTCTGGCGCCGTGTCCGCGCCGGGTTGTAGAGGCTTCTCCGGAAGCTTCTGGGGAGAGTTTGGCATCGTCTTCACGTTTGGCTACGCCGGATCTATCCTTGCCTGTGCCCCCCTTTGAATTTGTGGACCCGGTAGGATCCCCGCCTCCTCAGGAGCCCCATCGGGACCCCCATTCGTCAATGGGGCTTCCTTCCTTTGGGCATTGGTCTCACCCTCAGTGTATTGGTAGACTCAGTTTACAGCCCTCGCCTACAGATGAGTTGCTGTCCCCTCCTCGGAGGGCTACCGAAGCCGTGCGGCGTTTCTTAGAGTAGTCTCCTAAGCCACTCGTGTTCTAAACATGCCGCCCCCTTCGGTCCCCTTGCCTGTGGATCCTCTGCTTGGTGTCCTTCACCAGGGGTCGGGGAATGTGGAGCCGCTTCTGCCCTTTGAAGCTTCTCTTTATGATGCCCTTTTGGGCACCTGGGCTCGGCCGGCTTCCGGTGATCCGGTGGCTCGTTCTGTCTTGCACCGCCACCAGCCTGCTCCACATGATCCAGTTTGCTTATTTGTTCACCCAGATGTGCAGGGGTTTATTTTGCAAACTGCCTTCCCTTCCTTGCCTCAATTAATGCTTCCTCCCTCCAGGGAGTCCAGATGGCTTGAGTCGTGGGGTCGTAACATCTTTGCCTCCACTAGTGCTGCCCTTCGTTCACTAAATACAGTGTGTGTCTTGGCTCGGGCTACCTCTGCAATGTGGGACTCGGTAGAGTCTCTTTTTTCGGACACCTCTGAAGGCGCTCGTGTTGACCTCCTTCATCTTCTTCGTGATGGCCGTGACCTTGCTGAATTCACGATCCGCTCGGCCTTGGATACTGCCAATTCCTTAGGCCGGGCTATGGCTGGTTCGGTTGCCTTGAGGCGCCATGCTTGGTTGCGGGATAGCGTCTTCCCGGAGAATATCCGGGAGCGACTTGTTGATCTACCCTTTGATGGGGTTTTATTGTTTGATGCCCACGCCGAATTGGCTGTTCGGCGTCTCCTTGCGGGCTCTCGCCCTCCGCCTTAAGCCTAAATTTCCCAGGTCTTCTTTTCGCATGTTCTAAGGTGGTTACCCTTTCATTTAGCATCCTTTCGATGCCTTTTGCGTTTTCAGCTGGCAATAAGCCTACTGTGGCAGTGTTCCACTGGTTGTTTATTTTATTTTATTTAAGGGTTTATATAGCGCCAGAATCGACTCCGAGGAGTATCTCTGCGCGTATGTGGAGGCATATCAGCTGTGGGGTTTATTTTATTTTTTTATTAGAGGCAGAACAAAATTGTTTTAAGTAATTTCCTAAAAACTAAATGATTTGAGCATTCTCTTGAAAAAAGGGGTAGTTCGTTCCAGTATTTCGGTCCGAGGTATGATAGAGATTTCCCTCCTAATCTCGCTCTCCTAATTCTAGGGACCGTCAATAGGTGTTTGGTGCTGGAACGCAAAGATCTCGGGGGATGATAGAGACTGAATTTTTCTGACAGATAGCTGGGACCGAGATTGAATAGTGCTTTGTGGATAGTACACCAAATCTCAAATTTTATCCGTTGGCGTATTTGGCAGCCAATGGAGTTTTAAGAGAAGAGGACGGGAGGCAGATCTGGGTGGCATATTCAGAACCAGTCGTGCCGCCGTATTCTGAACCTCCTGTAGTTTATTGAGTGACACTTCATTAGCAGAAAGCAACAAACCATTATAATGGTCTAGGTGACTCAGTATAAGAGTCTGAGTCAGAGTCTTTCTTACAGAGTCTGGAAGTAAAGGGAAGACTCGCCGAAGTAGGTCCAGAGTATGGAAGCATGTACCAACTGTCTGGCCAACATGTTTGTTGAAAGTAAGGGCATGGTCTAACCGGACTCCCAAGTTTTTAACAGACATTTTGGAAATAGGAGGCTTTCTAAGATTAATGGGCCACCAATTGGGGGACCATAATATGAGGGCTTCCCCAAAAAGTAGGAGCTCGGTCTTCCCGACATTACACTGAAGAAAGTTATTCCTCATCCATTGTGAAATGGCATTCATGCCCAAAGAGAAGGTCTCCTGAATGGTAGGAGTTAGTTCATTGAAGGGAAAGAGTAGCTGCGTATCGTCGGCATATGATATTGGAATAAACCCATGTTTCCTTAGAACATTAGCCAAGGGAGCCGCATAGATATTGAATAGAGAGGGGCTCAGGCAAGAGCCCTGTCGAACTCCCTTGGTAAGTTCCATGGGTGCCGAACGATACGGGCCTAAATTAACCGTCTGAGTCCGACCAGATAGATTGTTGTGTCTGGCCTCTGACTGTGGTTTGCCCTAGGAGGTGTTCCCCGTTGTTTAGGGTGTCCATAATCGAAGTGGGGTGCTTGTATGCTATTATATAGCTCTGCTTTATGTTATGTGGGCCTAGAGATCCTTTGGGCTCTATGCGTCCCCTGGTGCTCTTATCTTGCCGTTGTACGGTGTTCGATATTGTGACTTGGCGCAATCTTCTTGCTTATATGCGTCGTTCTCCTCCTGGGGAGATTTTCATGGTGTTTTTCACACTTAGAATGCGGATACCACCTGCCATTAATGCACTAGGTGTGCTCCTATACCACCCATGTTGCATGGTCATGGCTCGTTTACCCTTTGCTATATATATATATATATATATATATATATATGTAAATGTGCGTATATGCATGTTACCTTGGGTACTCTTCTTCCAACATCTCCACCTCTCTTTGCTGCTACGAAGTCTGGTCCTATATCTCCATGAATCAAGGAGCTGTTTAGGGCTGCACTCGGAATTGCCCTTTGTCTACACTGAAGGGTGTCTTTCATTACACTTAGGTGCACTTCGTTGCTTTTCCTGCACCTTCAGCAATAGGATCCCTTTTGTGTCCCACGGCTTTATACTGCTCCCTTCTTGGTGTGCAGAAACTGAACGATATCTCTCTTTCTGGCCAGGGGTTCATTTATACTCCCAGTCGGAGGATGTGGTCTACAAATCTGATTCTTTCCTACATTTATACGCCTATTGGTACTCGGGTACCTATGCTGCCACTTCCCTCGGATGTGCCCCTCTCATTGGGTATCACCCTATCCTATGTCCGCTGAACCTGCGGGACAGCTCTTCTAATGTCAGTCGTTCTAGGGTCTGCAACCTACAACTGTATTTCATGAGTTGGTTCTCACCTTACTCTCCAAGCTGCCTGGTTGGGCAGTCCTATGCCCTTTTTTAGCTCCGCCACCTTGTTGTCTCTGTGGCTGTCGGCTCTGTGCATGTTTCAGTGATGGCCCGCATCAGCATGCCCTGCTCGCCCCTGCCCCCTCCCCCCCCCTTTTCTGGTGCCTGGGTGGGCACTTGGCGTCTTTCTTGTTCCCACCTGTCCCTCTAGGACATTGTTCAGTTTCTACCTCTTGCCCTTCGGTTCCTGGTGATAGCTTTGCCTTCCTTCCATGGGCTAGCCTTGTAGGCTCTGGTATGGTTGCATCGCTTCATGTTTTTTCCCAACCTTTGGTTGGTGTCCGCATAGTGCGCCATTACGCTGAGGGTGGTCCTTCTTCCTCCTTGGTTCGGGACTCTCTCTCTCTCTTTGTTTGCTATATAGCTGGTGCCGTTTCTACATCTCATGCTTATACAGGTGTGGTGTAGCACCATTATGGCATTTGTTTTGGGACGCCTTGCCTCCCGTTCTCTTTTGCTCTTACGAGCTAATTGGGTTGCTGTCTGGTTGTCCTGCCACAGCCTTACCTATTGTCCGCCACTCTGTTGCTGGCTCCGTACTTAAGCACCTTCTGTTGTTCTGTCGCAGACCCACCACCACCCTTGGGGTATGGCTATGGTATCTATTCTAAGTTAAGGAATCTGTGGCTAGATGTCTCTATCACATGTACGAGTTACTTACCTTCGGTAACAATTTATCTGGTAGAGACGTTGTCTAGCCGCAGATTCCTTAATGCCCACCCATCCTCCCCGCTCTGCGAGAACCTTGCCAGGTGGGCTTCTCCACTTGCCTTTCAGTTGCCATTGGTTTTCTTTCAAGGGTGCTCACATAGTTGCACCCCTTTCTGAATTACCATATGTGGCTGACTCCCTCCAAGGGGCTTTTTCCTGTAGGTGGTGCCTTTTCATTCACTGTCGTCAGCAGATTCTTCTTCTTCTTCTCTGGCTGTCTTCCCTCCCGCCCACCTTCTCCATTAACTAGAGCCCCTTGTCTCCTATATAGTCGTCTTCTTTGATGATCTCTTCAGCTCTGTTTTACACTTCCATTGTTATAAGGGAAGATACCTTCTTCAAGTATATTGCTGTACTTTCTGGAAGGAAGATACCTTCTTACAGTATATTGCAGTTCTTTCTGTGCTCCATCCTTGTTGGAAGGTACAGTTCTACATGGTAATACCCGTCACAGTTCTACATGGTAATGCAGTCTATTTTTTGGTCTGTTGAGATATTCTTCCCTTCTTGCTCCCACTTTGGGAAGGACCTACGCTTCGCTATGCGGGGTTCTTTCTCACAGCGTAGTTCTGTCTTTTATGATGGTGCAAAACACCATCTGCCTTATTTATTTTGCAGATTGTTCCCATACTTTCACAGTTTTTTGTTGGTGGCTCCGCGTTGTGCAGCGGAAAAGTTTCTCAGAAGAAAACGGTTATCAGCACGCTGGAAGGGACTTATATGACCTCCCTGACGTCACGTACGTGGACAACGTAAGTGCGGGGTCGTGTGGCGCCGTCCCCCGACGCGCTGAGGTGCTGCTGCAAAAACAAATTCTGGATCCAGTCTGATGCCTTGGGATATTCTAACTTAAGGAATCTGTGGCTAGACAACGTCTCTACCAGATACATCATTACCGAAGGTAAGTAACTCGAACGTCAGTGGCGGCGAGGAGGGCGGTCTCGGTGCTGTGGTTGTTGCGGAATCCAGACTGGGAGGCATCTAGGATGGAGTTCACTTCGATGAAGGTGGTCAGTTGGGCATTTACGAGTCTCTCGGTGACTTTGGCAGCGAAGGTGAGGAGAGAGATGGGCCGCTAGTTTTTCAGGTCCGTTGCTTTCTTGAGGAGGGGTTTAATCTCTGCCTGCTTCCAGTCGTCTGGGAAGAGTCCAGACCTGAAGGAAGCGTTGATGGTCAGTCCTAGTTCGGGTGCGATGGCAGCGGCGGCCCTGTGGAATATGTGCGGTGGGCAGGGATCCGTTGGGGCTCCTGAGTGGGTTTTCTTCTTGGTGGCGGTGATGTGTTCTATGGTGGCGGGATTCCAGGTCATGATGGATGGCTTATTGGCGGTGAGGGGAGGGTTGGTATCCGGCGTCTGTTCGTTGAAGTTGTCTTCAGATGGAAGTAGGAGCTGAGCTTGTCGCAGTGTTCTTGGGAAGGTGTGATGTCCGTGGCTTCTCTGGGTGGTTTTGCGAACTGCTGTTTGACGTTGAACTGTTCCTTGGCGTTGGTTACGTTGGTCTGGACTTTGTCTCTTATGAAGGTTCGTTTAGTGTCTCTTATGCGTTGGTGGTATTCCTTCAGGGCGCTCCTGTGATTGTTCTGTGCTTCCGTGGTTTTCTGGTTTCGCCAGGTTTTCTCTAGGCGTCTGCAGGAGCGTCTGGCTTCTTGTAGTTCTGTGGTGAACCAGGCGGCCTTCATGGAGCGTTGTTTGGCGGGGTGGCAAAGGGTGTGAATTAGTCGGCGCAACAGGAGATCCAGCGGTGTAGTTCCCTGGCTGTGGAGTTGGTGTCGGTCAAGCGCTGGGGGGAGTTTGGAGGAGGGTTGTGTTGAGGAGTTCCTCAGAGACCTTGCTCCAGTTCCTTCGTGGCGGGGGAGGCTTGGGTACGGTGGTGGTGTTGAAAGTGAAGTGGACGCTGTGGTGGTCTGTCCAAAGGGGCTGGGTGGTGTGGCTGAAGTGGATGTTGGTCCCACCCGCAAAGATTAGGTTGAGGGTGTGTCCAGCTGTGTATGTGGGCGTGTTGACCAGCTGCTTCAGTCCGAGGTTGGCGGGGTTGTCGAGAAGAGTGGTGGATTCGGGGTCGTCGCGGTTGTCGAGGTGGAAATTCAGGTCCTCGAGTGGGATGTAGTCCGTGGAGGTGATGGCGTGGGGTGCGGCGAATTCGGCGATGAAAGTTGCGGACTGGATGCGAGGTCCTGGTGGTCTGTAGATGAGGGTGCCGCGTAGCGTGGTCCTGGGGCTGGTCTGGATCTGGAAGTGAAGGTGTTCTGTGTTGGAGTGGGGGTCGCTTGTGCTGGATGTGGAGAGTCGGAGTGGGGGTCTTGTGTGCGATGGTGAGTCCTCCTCCTGGGCAGTGGGCCCGGTCCTTTCTCTGAATCTTGTAGCCGTCGGGGATGGCAATGGCGATGTCAGGGCCGGATGTGGCGTTGGTCCAGGTTTCCGTGAAGAAGGCGACGTCGGGCGAGAGGGTGTCGATCAAGTCCCAGATCTCTACGGCGTGTCGGTGGAGGGAGCGCACATTGAGGAGAATGCACGTTAGGGTTTCGGCAGTGCGTGCATCATGCGAGCCTTTGGCGGTTGAGGAGGTTTTGTCGACGGTGAAGGATCTGCGTCAGAGTCTACATGAGAACTGTCCATGGGTGGTGATGGGCGAGGATCTTTTGCAGTCATTGTGTCTTCCGGGGTTGAGGGCTTGGAGTGCCGCGGAGTAGTATCGGTGGGGTCCCTGAGATCCACGGTTCCTGGTGCTAGCCGCGGTCGGGGCGCAGACGGGCTTGCCTTAGGCGCGACCGCGCAGCATCCACCATTATTTAGGGGAGGGGGGAGGAACGTGTAGCTGGGAGGCGGGAGCGTGGCGGTCAGGAGCAGGGGTCACGGGTGAAAGCGGAAAAAAAGACCAACAACAGTGAGGCACAATACAAGAAGTTAAACAACAGCCAGGCACAATACAATGAATTTAAGAGGCACAGAGCGACAAAATGACAAGACCAGAATCAGGGTAGTTTAGAACCCTGCAACGGTGGGTCTGCCAGGAGATGCAGAGCACAGTGGAGCTGCAGGGGAGAGTGCGATCCTGGGACCGAAGTCAGAGGTCTCACTCGCGCTCCCCCGCAGCAGCCGCCATTATGTAGGGGAGGGAGGAGGGACGTCTAGCTGGGAGGAGGGAGCCGGCGGTCAGGGGGAGGGGTCATGGGTGAAAGCAGCGGCGGGAACGGGGAAAACGGCAGGACAACGTCGGGAAAATGGGGAAAAGAAGACCACCAACAGTGAGGCACAATACAAGAAGTTAAACAACAGTCAAGCACAATACAATGAATTTAAGAGGCACAAAATGACAAGACCAGAACCAGGGTAGTTTAGAACCCTGCAACGGTGGGGCTGCCAGGCGACGCAGAGCACAGCGGAGCTGCAGGGGAGAGTGCAATCCTGGAACCGAAGTCGGGGGGGCTCACCATTATGGCTGCCTATCAACGGCTTATCAAATGTCAACCTGACAGGCACTCATATTATCAGGGTCAAATTCTCAGGCACCTTACATATGCTAATGCACATGCGCCTGCCAGCCTGAGTCAAGATTTGCCGGACTGAAGGTCTCACACACCTTAATGTCTGGCAAAGTCCAGTGAGCATCCTCCCTCTGAGGATGAGGGCAAGAGTAACTTACAGAATCAGATTGGGGCACTTCAGAGTTAAGCCCTGAAGAGCCCAGGACTCCCCATCAATCACTGAAGCCTCACACCACCCTTTCCCAACTCAGAGTGGAGTGGGATCAGCAAGTCTCACTTATTCCACCCCACTCTGTGACAGATTAGGGTAAGACCTCCTCTTACTGGCTGACCCATGACAATGTTAGCAACTGAGAGGAGGTGGAAGGATCTTACATTTTGTTTTCTTTCAGCGCCTTCCTGGGCGGTCCTCCTTCTCCCTCCAGCAACCTGCAGGTCCTGCCTTCACCGCCTGGATAAGTCCTATATTGATGGTAGTCAGACTGTGTGTATGTATGTATTAGGGTATATGCAGTTGTGTGTGTGCTGTGTGCGCATGTATGTGGTTGTAAATGGGTGTGAGTATGTGCACGTGTGCTTCTGAATGGTGGGTGTATGTATGTATGCGTGCTTGTTAATGAATGGGTGGATGTTTGCGCACAAGTGTGTGATTGAGAATGAGTGGGTGTGTGCTTGTGGGTGGAAATGAGTAGTAGTGTGTGTGGATGTGTGTTCCGTCCCCACTAGTTATTTTATTACTCAGCTACCACTGGCGGTTAGCCACACTGAACAGGGCTGAGCTGGCGGTAACATCTGCTCCTGGCAGCATTATTCCAGGAACTATACTACTTTGAAAAAAATGTCTCTTAATCCAGCTATCGTTCTTCTCATAATAATTACAACAGACCCCTTTTGAGGGATTTGGCTGGTGCATGAACCAACCTGTGAACTGTCAATGCTAATAGTTGGTCCTCATGTCTGATTTGCCACAAGCCTTGATGTGTTTGGTGTTCTACTGAGACTATGGGATGGAGAAAATCAAAGACAGTAAAAGGAAGAGGCGCTTATTGCGATGAAGATCACCAGTATGTAATCAAAATATTGTCGCAATTCATTATCATATAGCTTACTATGAGATGATACTAAGCAGTACCCATAAACTGACCCACACACCCTGGGTATCCACCCACATGTTACACAAAAACGTGACATATATGGCGGTCCAACCACCACACACATTTCATGAGACACTCTTGAGCACCATAAATACCTTGTTGGGTGTGAGGAGTTATTCAGGGACCACATGATTCACAAACTTGTAGCCAATAGTATATGCAGGTGCAACTGTTAGAATGGCAGTACGTTCTTCTTGACTAAGTCTGCTGTCTGGCATCCTGCAACTCAAATACATGTGGGTTTTGGGATGCAGCTGGAGTTTGTTCAGTCTATGGGAAAAAAAACCTGGAAAAGAGCCACCCAACAGTTCCAGCCTTTACTTTTAGCCACCCAACAGTTCCAGCATTTTCCCTGAGCCATCCAACAGTTCCAGCCTTTTCCCTGAGCCATCCAACGGTTCCAGCCTTTGCCTTTATATTAATATTCAAAACAAATGTAAAGATCTTGAATAGAGTCTAAAACAATCCTACAGGGTACCGCTCAGATTGATCATGTGGGATTAATTTCACAGAGAACCTCTTCAAACCATATGACATGTTCCATCCGCTTTGGGCAGGTTGCAAAGCTTTCCTTCTATGATTTTATCACTGCAGAGAAGGCCTTGGATGTGGTGAAACGGTTGCATCTTTATAGTTAATAGGTACAGTATGATTTCTCAGGATACTTAACAAAGTGGAACTCAGCCTTAAATATCTCATAAGGCATCAGTGCCAATAGGATTGGAAAAGTTTAAGCTGGTAAAAAAAGGCAGCGATTCTTTCCTCTGCTGTCTTGTTTTGTATTGCCTTAAACCTCAGAATGCAGAAGAAAAAAATGGTTGTACGAGATTACGAAGCGTTCCTTTAACACACACGTTTTTACCACGCATACCCCTACCACGCATTTACATTCACTCACATGTGAAATACCTTAACCACGTAAAGCACTACCATGCATACTTTTACCACTCTTCCTATTATATACATTTAATAAAACGATTATTTTAAATGTACAGTGATAGTAATTACAGAAAAATCCAGTCACAGTCTAACACTGCCACCTACTGTTCAATTTAAGTAATATTAGTAAAACCTATACAATACATCTTAATTAGGGCTGGGCGGAATTGGCGTAAGGCTCATTTGCCTCCCGGATCCCAGCCAGGGCTCCAGGAGGTCTGGCCCGTTCGCGCCCAGGGTCCCGTGAGTCTCACGGTGCGCACGGGTTCCCAGAAAGAGGGGTAGCTCTCCTCCAGATTAGTAGGGGCAGGGTGTGCCGGAACACCCCTCCCGGGCTGGTGGTTCTTTGCCAGGGAACAGATGGGCTATGCCCGGACAACACCTCCCCTCCGTCCGGGGGCTCCCTCCTCCGGCCCACGGCGTGCAAAGTGCCCAGGACGGGCTCCATGGGTCCCGGGCAGTCCTCCCCCGGGCGTCTGGGCCCGAGAGCTCCGGTAGTCCTCCATGTGCCTGAGTCCCAGCCGGGGTCGCCAAGCCCCCCGGGACGCGGAGCCCCCGAGCCCTGCGTGGCCAGGCGGTAGCCCTACCGCGAAGACTCGGGCGGGCAGATGGCGTCCTTTGGGTCCCCGCCATCTGGTCACACCTTTCCCCTCGGCCATCTGGTCGCACGCAATGCTTTCCAATGGGGCGACCAGATGGCCGGGCTGCCCCAGAAGTCCCCATGAGGGCTCATTTGCCTCCCGGATCCCAGACAGGGTTCCAGGAGGTCGGGCGCATCCGGGCCTAAGTCTTGGGGTGCGCACGGGTTCCCAGAAACGGGTAGCTTTCCTCCGGATTAGTAGGGGCAGGGTACTCTGGAACACCTCTTGGCCTAATGGTCCTCAGCCGGCGCCAGGACGCTGCCCCAACCTGGGGTCCGTTCCCGGGCCTGCCGCGTGGCAGGTTGCTGCGGATAGGGACTGTGGGCATGGGGAGCCTCCCCCTGCTTGGCTGGGTTCAAGGGTTCCCAGGGACCCCGGGGACGGCGGCCTCCCCACCCTGGGCTCTGTCCACGGTCCTGCTGCGTGGCAGGGTGCCC